>NW_024467095.1:23767422-25072383 GCF_017591425.1 Ochotona curzoniae | reverse complement strand
ATATGGTTTTTTATATCAGTGTGTTTATATGGATTGAAAAAGAAATGGAATACATTGACTAGTTGTATGCCTTTCTTTTCTGTTTAGAGATGTTTTCACATTTCCAGGGATTCAAATAATGTGAGATAAAAAAATGTTAGAGTTATATCTCCTTGGAAAATGAAACACATTGTACTCAACAAAAGAAAGATTTTAAAACATCAGTGGGGTCTCATAATAAAGCAGGGTAGTTGTCTGTGGAAAAGACATCTGTTATTGTGGACAATTATTCCAAGAGAACATAAAGTAGACGTTTACCATTTAAAATCATTAATTACCTTCACATGTAAAGCACGATAGATAATATAGCCATCGAGTTTTACATTAGAGGTGTTCATAACTTCAGAGTTCCTTGAAGTATTTTTTTATTTATCAGTATTTCCAATGTTTATGATAAATCTTCTTATATTATAAAAAATCTTTAATTTTTGTTGTTTTTTAGATACTTTCTTATGAGAAAGAAGCACATATCAATTGGGTAAGTTTCAGAATACCATAAATATTTTGTCTGCGTTTAATTTAATTTTGCTTTTCTGCCAAGAACCTGGGCATGGAAATTGGTGAAAAAAGAGCTATGTTTAAAAAAAAAAAACGGTAGTAAAATTATGTTGCTCTGATAAATAATACATTGTTGCATTATGGTTATTCATTCAGTCTATTTTCAGCACAATGCTACTTCAGAAAGAACTTGTTTTCTCCTAGGGGGTTAGAGGAACTTGGTTACATATGCTCATGTTTATGCATTTACATTTTGGGACATTGGATTGCCCCTTGTTATCTAGAAGAGCCAGAAAGGTCTCTGGACCATTTTACTCATTTGTCAAACAAATTGGATTAGAAAAGAGCTAGCTAAAGTCCTTTCTAGTTCTAAAATTGAGGGTTCTATTAAGTGATTCTCAGTGTTGGTAGGGATTAAGGAAAGGGTCATCTGGGGAACTAGTTGTCTGTGCTGCAGAGGAACTGCATGATGAGGAAGTGAAGTGGCTGTAAGTTTGAGCAGTTAGAAGGAAGAACAGAGATGGAGCTGTTGACAGTAGCTGTCCACTGGGAGTGCCTGTCACAGGGTGGTGGAGGCATCATGCCCTGTAGTTGAATGTGTTGCATCTGAAATCAGCCTGTCTTGGTTGTATGCTCTCTTTATGACAATCCCCTGTTTTTCTTACCTATAAAGCAGAGATACTAATAGTACTCATTTCTTGGTTTATTGTGACGATTAAGTAATACATGGATGTTTGTCAAGTGCTCGGCATGATTAGGCATACGTAGAGTCTGGTGTTACCATTGTTGTTACTGTGAAGATTTGTAGATGTTAGGCATCTCTGAGTGGAGCATAGCATGAGAGTGGTATCTATTTGTTTATGTTGTCCTGACCCAGTTACACTGGTTGTTAGATTTGGAGATAAAGCAAAGGTCTTGAGCTCATTTCTTAATGTCCTCACATAAATAACTATTATAATAACCAATGTTCAGATGATGCAGAAAGGTGCCGTAAAGTCATCCTCAATATCACTTTCATTGGATAGACTTTTTTTAGCACTCTTACACATATATACACACATATACCAACACATGTGCATACACACATATATACATGCACACACACTTTTTGAAAACTTTGTAATGTTTATATACCGAATTGACAGGTGGAGGGAGGGAGAGAGACAATTAACCTTCCATCAGATGGTACCCTTTTCTAAGGATTTATTTATTTTTATCTATTGGATGAGCTCATCTTAGGCAGTTGTGGACAGTTGGGGACTGAATGAGTGGGCAGAAGTGCTGTGATCATTTTAAAATGTTTTCAAAATTTTTATCTTCTACATAGTTAACATATTTCATATTTTTCAAATATATGATCTTAAGAACATGATAAAGTTCCCCTTTACCTTCTTTCCTACATTGTTCACCCTTTATTTTTCTTTCAACTTTTTCTTCATTTTCTTTAAAAGTGCAAGATTTTCCTTTCCTTAAATAAATAACTGAATATATATAAAGTAGAAAAATTACTGTTCATGAGGAGTTTAGACAAAGACAATACATATTTGTTAACAGATATATATATTTTTACTTCTGTTATTTTGTATGTTTGTGGGATATTCCCTCTGGATCTCTGCCTGCTAAGCGCATGCTGGAGGCCATAGGCACATGGCACACCATGTCATTGGCTGAGACCCCAAGCTGGCCTGTTCACTGGACGTGCAGCAAGAATGATGAGCTGCATCCCAGGCTCTCTTCTCTGCCCCTTTAATGAACTGTGCTAGGACTTCCTTTATAAACAACTCTAGGAAGTCAAATGTTACATTCATCCTGCTTTTCGGCAGGTAAGGAGTTCGCCCTGAGACACAGCCAGCTTTCTGTGCTTCCTGACCTTCAACTTTATTGGAGGGTTCAAAGAGACAGACATATCTAGTAGCCTGTCACAGTATCGTGGTTGGGTGGAAGTACTGTCAGGACCACCTTTCTGCCTGCCCCTTTTCCTACCCTTGTAAGCGTGTGGCTTCTTTCAAATAAACCGACATCCCCTAATATCAGTTTGTCTCCATTGTTTCTGCTGCCGAGGATCACGGTGACTTCACCCTTCAGTGATCTCAGGGCCTACTGAACAGAAGACCCCCGAGATTAGTTACCCCATGAAGTGATGACATGGCTTTTGGAAACTGATTGTTAAACCTGAATGTTCTCCATTTGCATGCATTTTGTTGTGAAAGATGTTTAATACTTTTTTTTGCCTGAGTAGTATTCGTGTGTGTGTGTGTGTGTGTATGAGAGAAAGAAAATGTTTTCAAGTTATTTGGGGGCCCAGGGATTTACCATTGAGTAAATTCTCATCATGCATGAACCATGATTCCATAACGGTGATGGCTAATGACCTGCTTCTTATACTTCTTATCTAGCTCTCTGCTTGTGGCCAGGGATAACAAGGGAATAAGTCCAAAATCCTTAGAATTATACACCCATGTGGGAGAGCTGAAGGTGACTCCTGACTCCTGGCTTTGGATGAGCTCAGCTTAGGCAATTGTGGACAGTTGGGGAAGAACTTTCTCTCTTCTGTCCACTCATTCACTTCTTCCAATAAAGATAAATGAATCTTGGGCCTGGCACTGTGGCCTAGTGGCTAAAGTCCTCACCTTGAACGTGCCAGGATGCCATATGTGCGCCGGTCTAATCCCTCCAGCTCTACTTCCCATCTAGCTCACTGCTTGTGGCCTGGGAAGGAAGTCTAGAATGGGCCAAAGCCTTGCCTTCCTGCACGCATGTGGGAGACCCGGAGGAAGTTCCTGGCTCCTGGCTTCAGACTGGCACAGCACCGGCCATTGTGGTCTCTCAGGAAGTAAATCATTTGGTGGAAGATCTTCCTCTCTGTCTCTCTTCCTCTCTGTATACCTGACTTTTCAATAAAAATAAATAAATCTTTTTTAAAAAGATAAATGAATCTTAAAAATGTTATTTGAGTAAGAATTGCCAGGGAGAGAAGAAAAAGGAAAAAGAGACAAACAGCCCTGCAGATAACTGCTTTTGTCCTGATTGTCCTCATTGTCCTCATTGTCCTACAATGATTGTGGCTGGGCTGTGGCTGAAGCTGAAATTTGGAATTCAGTCCACATCTCTCATGTAGATGGCTAAGGATCCAAATGCTTAATCTATTGCCACTGCTTCAGAGTGCATGATCAGGAATACAGGACATGGAGATGGAGCCATGAATTGAACCCAAGTACTCTAAAGTGGGACATGGCTGTCTTTACTGGCAGCTTGCCTTCAACGCCCAACAACAGCCCTTATTGTGATCATCCTTTGTGTCTTTACCCTGAGAGAGTTTCAAGTTCCATTAGTGAGTGAATGCCACTGTTTCCTTAGCAGACCTCTTAGAAGGCTTTGCAGATGTGAGTGCTCAGTGTTTGAACACAGTGTTTCGGAGTATAACATAGTCATTGGCTGAAATTTGTCTTAACCTTTGAGAATAAGCTGTAGACTCAGAAGTAGGTGGGCAGTTCATGTGGCAGTAAAGATGCTGCTTAGGATACCTGGTCCTCTGTTGGGCTTCCTGATTTAAGTCCAGGCTCCTCCACTTCTTATCCAGCTTCCTGCTGATGTGCACCTTAGGCTAGAGGAGCTGATGGTTGAAGAACTTGGTCCCTGACACCAATGTGGGAGACCCAGATTGAATCCTGGGTTCTTCTTTAGTCTGGCCTGTCTCTGGCTGTGTGGCTGATGAGGAGTGAATAAATTTATGGAAAAAAATCTCTGACTCCTTGTCTTTCATAATAAAATAAATAATCTCAAGAATTTGCCATTAGTTTGTATAGAATTATTTTTCATATATATCCTTAATATTACTAGCTTATTACCTGTTATAAAATGTTGTCTTCTATTTAACAAGCAAATGTGCTCAAATACAGTAAAGCATCTTGAAACAATGTCTTTCCACATTGTTAATAGTTTAATAAATTATGTATTTTCTTTAAATTTTTGGTATAATTCTTTAGTAAAAATTGATGACAGCATTACATACTGGAAAAGTTTTTACACATGCACTATTTTTTGAAAGCAAGGCCTACAAATAAGTAAGGTACCACTTTTGTAAATATTTATGTGATCTATTCTTTGGTCATTGCTCTTTTTAGCATGTACTTAAATTTTAGATAATATGTTTAGTATTATATTTTGATATTATATTTCTTTTTATTTGTGAAAAGCTGCATACTATTTTTTTTAATGTTTTTAACTTTTAACTTGTAGAAAATTATAGACCAAGTGATAGTACCTACATTTATATGAAAAGCTAGTAAATTTTTTTTGGACATTGCTACCTCCCACAAAAATGCATGTAATTTGAGTTTGCTAAGAGTAACATACTTTGAGTTTTAGCCTTTTATCAATACAAATGTAATGTGATGTACAGAATTCTGTTAGCATTATTGAAGTCCAACAGACATTGATCATATCAGCTATATAAAAGTGTGTTCTTTACCAGCAAGCTGTGAAAGTGTTTTAAACCTTTATGATTTCACTGAATGGCAGTTTGTTTTCTCTAGAGATGATTGCCCTGAGGTAACTGACCAAACTTTCCAAGCTCTAGGACTCTAAGTCTTTTTTCTTTGCTTGGAGCTTGCATCCTTTTATATAGCCCTTAGCTTATTACTTGGCCAATCAAACTCTTCTTGATCTTACATAGAGAGCACCATTTCTTGGCAGGTATTTGCTTACCTGAAACTCATTTATTTTTTCAATAATTTCTTAAATTCAATGTGTTTTTCTTAGAATTGGTTAAAATTATATGTGCATTGGCTGATATATTTCTGCTGTCACTGTGATATTTCTGCTTATTTTCA
Organism: Ochotona curzoniae; assembly: GCF_017591425.1. Classification (NCBI taxonomy): domain Eukaryota; kingdom Metazoa; phylum Chordata; class Mammalia; order Lagomorpha; family Ochotonidae; genus Ochotona; species Ochotona curzoniae. The sequence goes on along the minus strand of NW_024467095.1, from coordinate 25,067,014 downwards.
TTTAAATTTGCATAGATGTTTTAATAATATTTTGTTGTTTTTAAGTGGGATGCTTATACTGCTAACAGAAACCTGAATGACTTAAAGAAAGAAATGACTTCTGATATGCCAATGTGAGTATTTTAGTATTAACATTTTAAAAGTTTATTGTATTGTTATTTTACTAATTAGACAATTCTGTCATAAGGACATGTAGCAAGTTTTCCAGTGAACCTGGCATATTTCATTGTGAAGTATCTACTAGTGTTTTTCCAGCTGAAATGCTTAGTTCCATGACATATTACTTGGAAGAAACTTTGTGATATATCTGTATCAAATTTTGTTTTTCACATTTTCATATTGATGTGGTCCTGAATCAGCAGCTTGTGTCGGGTTACTGATGTGGAAACCACATTTTTCCCCACTGACGTGATTAGATCTGTTCACTTGTCAGTCAAGTGACTCCCTTGTAGAGATGCCTCTCTGCACATGGAAGCTGAAGTTGCACATACCACTCCGAGCCCCCACTGGAGCCCATGTGGCAGAGAAACTCACACTGTCTTGCAGGAGATGCAGCACAGACATGTGTAGAAAAAAAATTAGGTTTTCAATGTTGAGTTGCTGGAGTCAGAAGGATGAAATATAAAGGATGAAGCTCTGACACAGTTATGCTCCAAATATCCACATCTTTTGATAAATAGGTGAAGAGCAATCATGTTATCTCAAGTCCTCATTTTCTGCATAAATTGACATTGTTTTGCAATATTAAGCTGGATGAGAGAATAAACATGCGATGTACAATAGAAGGGGGGAAATAAGTGTACTGTGAAAATGGTCTTTGTCTTCCTAGAATTGATTTCTTACCATAGTGTGCTGTGAGTATTCAGCATTCTTCCTTGTTTTTCTACTCTCAGCAATTGAATTTGTAATATTTGTTTCAGCTCTGATGATCAAGAACTAAGAAAATTGTTTTAGAAGTTACATTTGTAATATAAAATGTTTAAGTAATAAAGAAGTAGGAAGATTTTGCAGAATTGCTGATTTAAAAGATAAATTACCATTGTGATCAAATTATAATGAAAAGCTTACATTTCCCAGACCCATAAAGCTTGTGTTTTAATCCTGGCACTTGTCATTTTTTATACTTCATTTAAAGAACTTGCTCAGTTGCAAAATGATAGAGTGGGATCAGTTGACTTTGATGAGCTCTTCCTTTTCAGTAATTTGGCTCTGTGTCACAGTATTCATGGTAGTCTCATTTTGAAGTGGCAAAAAAGCAATTCCAAGCTTCAGTAGAACACACTATTCTTCAGCAACAAATATTGGTATTCCCAGGATAAATACTGGGAGATATGAAAGAGTGTTTTGATCAGAATCATCCTAGAAGACCTGCTTCTATAATGATATAGAGTTAGTTAGAGTAGCTACTTTATTGCAGTGGTAATTTTCTTAAAGTGTGGGTGGTTTCTCTTGGAAAAATAACTGAGAGCTGCTTTTTTCTATTTGCAGTTTATCTGAAGGTGAGTTGGAAACTTTACAAAAAGATCCTTACGTGCTTGAAATTCCAGGTAAACCCTTTGACAGAGGTACACTAGTTTTCTCAACCCATTACAAAACACATGTTAGATCTTTATGTATTCTGATTGTCAATGTATGTTACTAGAAATTAAAGTGGTTATTTAGAAATATTTTAGATGCTGGCTCTATGAAAGAATCAACCCCTGATATAAAATGCATGTTAAATTTTTATATTTCTGATTGTTAATTTATGTTAGTATAAATTAATTTGATTATTTAGAAATATTTTAGATTCTGGAACTATGAAAGGTCTGTTCTAAGCTCTCCTTAGAACTACAAGGTTTGAGGCTTTATTTCAATCACACTAACGGAAAGTATTTCTGCCTTCCTTTCTCAGTGGGGCTTTGGAGGATGATAAATGTTCAGTGTTTTGACCTTTAAAAGCCAAATTCTTGACATGTTAGGTATTACAAGTTTTTGGATATGAATCAAGGAGTGCTTAAATGGAAAAGCATTCACTTGTTTATATATTAGATGCATATTAAATTTTCATGCATATTGAATTAGATGCTTGAATTTTCATAAGGTATTTATTTTAATAATGAGAATTAAAATAGTTGGCTTTTTACTATTTAAAAGGTAGAAAAGCTTAATCTGAGTATGGCTGCAATAATTAAAGCAAGAGAGGACTATTATAAGATATATTTTATGTTACTATTGTAAGATGTATTTTATGTCTTTATCCATTCCTTGTTGAATTAGCACATTTAATTATCTCAGAATATTTTAGTAAGTAATTAAAATATGGGGCTTAACTCAATTTCTGGGGCATTGAAAATAAATTTATACTTATATAGAATCACATTTTAGTAACCTTAACAAGTTACAAATTTCACTTTGGGGAGACAAATTTCATTAAAATTAGTCCTTTTATATATTTTTAAAATATCAAATTATTACAAATTTGAAGTAGCAACAAGATTAGAAAGGGGAAAAACCGCATTGAATAAAGTTTTATCTGAATCTAATAAATAGATTAGATAAATAATCTAGATAAATAATGTTTCAATCTGTTGTAAATGACTTATGTCAGTCACACTTCATGAAATATTTCATGTTTAAGAATTGTTATTTTTGTGGTGTTTCAGTTTGGTTTTTATTATTGAATTTTAGCTTTGGAAGGATAACCATTATTTCAGAGTAGTTTGCAAAATGGTAGACCTTTTGGTTGTTTACAGAAAAATTGCGTAATTTGTGTGTATAAATTGAATATTCACTGATGGATCAAAAGTAGTTTCTCTTGCCTTAGAATATATTTTGTGTTTTCTATTTTGCAAATCAGAAGCACTTCATAAATGGCCCAGCTGTGCTTCCATGTTGCAACCTACATCAACTGAAACATATAAAAGCATGCTGCCATTAAAAACTAAACAAAATCAAACTGCTTGTCCCCTAAAACTTCCTACCACTCTGAAATATATCCAGCATATTTTGCTTAACCTCTATGTTAACTTCAGTATAGTAATTATTTTATTGAACAAAGTTTGATTCAATTCTGTCTGGTAGTAACACAAGTAATGTTAGTTAATGGTCAGACCATGCATTAACCTTTAAAATGGCAGTAGCATAACTCAATGGTAATTGTGGAAATGGGATTCCAACTTTGTGGTATAGCTAAATGAAGCTATGAAAGAACTAGTGCTTATGTGGAATCCCAGCACATCAAAGGGGAGGTTGGAGCCAATTGAGCCATCATGCTGGCATGCTTTGTATTTTCATCCCATTCTTAAAATGATCTGTAAAATACACATCTGGAAAACACAGATTCCTTACACTTACTGTGAGTTAGTTACCTTTGGAAAAAGAGCTGTATGACATCAAATATATACACATATTTATTTTTCTATTATATATATATATATTGCACATATATATATTTTTATTAGAGGTTATACTATAGTACATTTAAAAAAATTTTTTGATCCATAATTTTGCCGTTAGAAAGGAATTTGTTATACTATGTAATAAATTTTTTGGAGAAAACATAATAGAGCAACAAATAATCTAATAAAATCATCATTTGATGAATCATTATTAGAATATAAAATTTCAGAAAACCAATTTCTACATTGTAATCATAATGTTTTTATTATAGCAAATCACAAAATAAAATTAACTCTTTTAGAGTTAAGTAATTATGAATTCCTCTTATAGACAGGATTTAGAGACTGAAATCATTTGATATTTTGGAAACCAAAATTGTCTGCTCTGCATTTTCATAGCTACCTAAAGTGTAAGCAGTAGATGCTATTTTTTCGGTTTCCTACCTTCTTTATAAAGGCTCTAGTGCCTTTAAAGCAATCTGTACCTTGAGCTTTCTTCTTTTGATATTTTGTCATATATTCTTCATTATTTAGTGACAGTAATGTAACATTTTCCCTTGACATGTGAGAAAATTAGAAGTTACCGACTTACTCATAATCACAGTCTTAGGATTTCAGTTCTGATTCTCTGTTCCATTAGACATAATGACATTGTTCACATTGAAATGTGCCCACCTTTTATTGGTGATCTTAACAGATATGACTTATCAGAAGAGTCTCTGTAATTTGTGCATGTTCCTGTTAACGCTGCAATTCTAAATATCCATGCACCACTTCCTTTGGAATTACTTCAGAATATGTGAAAATCAGTGTCTTTGATGTTCTTGGATATTTGCCTTTTGCCCATTACCTGTTATATCATCTTTCTCCATCTTCAGTTTACTTCTATTAGTTCTTCCCACTTTACAGTCCTCTTGCACATTGGGACCACAATGCATGACCACCTTGGAAGGAGCTATGAATCCGTGTGTGTAAAGGTTTTTCATCTGAATAACAAACTTATTCTTTCAGGATTTTTGAAGTTGTAATTTTTACTTGGTAGCTAGTTGATTTGCAGCTTTAGTCCTCTGAGTAGACACATTAGAGAAAAATCCTTTGAATCTGTTCTTATTTGGAACTATGCCTCACTCCAGACTTCTGCACATTTTCTACTTTCTCGGGTTTCATCTTTTAATAAGCAAACTGGAAAAAATGAATGACTTACAAAAACAATGTGATTCATTTAATACAGCACATCCATGAGGAATAGTTGATCTCACATGCAAGTCAATTGACCTAACTTTATAACAAGAACCATATATTGCTTCAAACAGATTAATACAAACTACATAAAGAACACTTATATTGTTTTGTAGAATTTAATAAAGAAATGGTCAAATTAATTTTGATTTCTTAAAAGAGGTGCTAAAATAGATGAACATTTTAATGTCAGGCTTCCATTTTAAAAACAAATAAAAAAACAAAAAACAGATATTCAGGATAATACAATTTGATAAATGAGATACATTATTTTGTCTAATTGAAAAAATATTAATAATCTTTATATCTTATTTAAGCATGGATTTATTGTGTTGCTTTTATTTTTGAATGTGTGATGGAAATTAAAATACAATATTTTCTGTGGTCATAAAAACAATGTCAAAATAATTCCCATAATTATAAATATTTTTTCTTCACATAAATTTTTTTAAAATGCATACATGTTTTTATATATATATATAGAAAGAGAAGTAAACACTTATTATTTTTTTCCTTTATTAAGGCTCAAAAAACTGAGATCATGCTTTGGACCCTATGATTTCTATTGAGAGAGGAAAACCAAACTATGACAAATCCCCCAATTTTGACAGAAACTTTTCTGATATTGACTGCCTGTTAAATTGTTGGCATCTGGGTTTGTTCCTTTGTGAAACATCTGCCCGTTTCTTGAGTGGTTTGTTTGTTTTGGTGTTTTGATTGTTCTGGAGTTCTTTGAATATTCTGGAGATTAGCCCCCCTATCACTTATGTAGTGTAGCAAAAATCTCCCACTCTGTGGGTTGCTTTTTTACTTTGTTGACTGTTTCCCTTGCTGTACAGGAGCTTCTTAGTTTGATGAAGCCCCATTTGTTTATCTTGGCCTTAATTGCTAGTGCTTTTGGTGTCCTTTTTAGGAAGTCAGAGCCTACACCTAAATCTTACAGGGTTTTTCCAACATTTTCTTCCAAAAGTTTGAAGGTTTCTGGATGTAGGTTTAGGTCTTTTCTCTATTTAGATTTGATCTTAGTGTATGGTGAGAGATGTGGGTCTATCTTCTGGTTTCTGCAGACTATTAACCAGTTGTTCCAGCAGCATTTATTGAAGAGATCTTCGCATTTGCCTGGATTGTCGTCTTGTGTTTTTGTCAAAGATTATTTGGCTGTATCTGCGTGGGTTCCCTTCTGTTGTTTCTATTCTGCTCCATTGATCCTCTTCTCTATCTTTGTGCCAGTACCATGCTGTTTTGATAACCACTGCCCTATAATATGTCCAGAGGTCCAGAACTGTGATTCCCCATGTTAACTTTCTATTCTTCAGGATGGTTCTAGCTATTCGTGGCTTTTGTGGGCAAAGACATATAGAGGAAATGAAGAGCAAATCTGACAACCTGTTAACAAGAGCTCATATGCACATAGCAGGGGTAACACAAGAGTGGAACAAGTAGACAGGTGGAAGCTTGTATCCCAACCCTGGAGACTCCTAGATCCTCACCAAGGACTATTAGTATGGGCACCAAGGACTACATCCCAACTGCCAAGGAGACCATGGGTAATTAGTGTGCGTTTGGAGGCCAACAACTCGAAGGTCATCCGCCCCCACTTGGATCTACCACATGGGATGGAACAAGACCAAATCCTTCCTCACAGGATCCACGGTCATCAGAACAACAGCCAGGACCCCCGAGCCGTCTACAGGAACAGAACAGTAAACTTCCTTTGGGACTTGGGAGAGGAGCTCTCTCTGGTCCTTACTTAGTTCCATCTTTGAATCCCCACACTCTCTCTCTTTTTTTTTTAAAGATTTATTTTATTTTTATTGGAAAGGCAGATATGCAGAGAGGAGAGACAGAGAAGAAGATCTTCCATGGGATGATTCCCTCCTCAAGTGAGCGCAATGGCCTATGCTATGCCGATCCAAAGCCAGGAGCTTCTTCTGGGTCTCCCACATGGGTGCAGGACCCCGAAGCCTTGGGCCGTCCTCGACTGCTTTCCCGGGCCACAGGCAGGGAGCTGGATGGGAAGTGGGGGCCGCTGGGGTTACAACCAGTGCCCATATGGGATCCCGGGCATGCAAGGCGAGGACCTTAATCATTGCACCATCGCTCCGGGCCCCCACCCTCTCTTGCAATGACCATAAGGGTTGCTCCGGAGCTCCCCAAAAACAAACATACAAAATAACTAGAATAGATATTCAGAGAACAACAAGGAAAGCTCAGAACCAGACAGGAAATAGCTTGCACTCACATATACCTTAATAGGTAGGACATAAAGATTAGTTACTCCTCACTAAGGTACTGAAGATTACTCTGCACACCCCTCCTAAAACTCTTCTGTACCTCAACTGTTGACATATGCCTTGTTAGAATTATAAGCCAGTTTGGACTATCCTAAAATCTGCCAAGTTCAGCAAAATTATGCTTCAACACTATAAACTACTAAATACTAAAATGAAAATAGACACAAGACAGCTGAATAGTACCCTATAGCCATTTTAAGGTATATAAAAGCCAGCTGTATATAAACTAAAATAGAAATTTCAATGAAGTAGTCACAGGATGTGGTTAAGAACCAGCATTTTCTAACATATTGAGTACTCAACACCTTGTCAATTAATTCAGTAATGTTGTTAATTGTTGTTGATGTTATGTTGTGGCTTCTAATTGATTGGGATGATATTCTACCAGCTCTATGTTCTGAAGAGAGATGCTCTCCTCAAGAAACTGTTGAATTTATATGGATAGTAAGATGCTGGACTCTATGCTTGGTATATGCTTGCAATGAAAGAGTCTTGACTGATTTTGAACTGAAATGCTGCAAGAAGGTGGAGGAATCCACCATGGGGGAAGGGTATGTCGAGGGATTGGGGGGAATCCCAGAGCCTGTTAAATTGTCACATAGTGCAGTATAATTAAAAAGATGTAGCAAAAAAAAAAATGTCTGGAAAAGAAACAGAGAATGGAGATTGCTCAACCAGGTATGCAGTTTATTACCAGAAAATTCAACTTAGGCTATCAGTACTATTGTTGTTAGCTACAGAATTCATCAGTAGCTTACACTGTGAGAGTAGACATGCAATAGAAGTATTGAGATATATGGATTATGCAAATCTATTTATGTAATTCACAGTTAAATACATTTTCAGAGATGAACATATACATGCATGTATTATTTATATTAATATTTAATCAAACTACCAGCAGGGTTAGTATCATGAAAATTCAGTTTTTATGTGACAGAAATAAACAAAGATGTGAGATAAGGTTTAACATATTCAAATGTAATTAATTCTTATTTTACCTTTTAAGAAAAGATTTATAAATTTTATGCAAGGCTAGGTAAGATAACAGAGAAAAAAAAAATGTCTGTCCCTAAAATTGGCAACAACAACCATAGCCGCTATGAAGTTAGGGGAAAGAAGCATCTCTTACTTTAGCAAAGAGGTGCATGTGAAAAGGAAAGGGCCAGGCTCTACTGGCCAGACAAATTCAAAGATAAAAGTAAAGAGGGAAAAAGCACTCCAAATGCTATACGGTGTGATGGTTTAAGGATTTATTCAAGTGATGAATTGAAAATAGTGTGAACAGTTTTAAACTAATATTCAGAACTCAAAATATAATTTTTCAGCAAGTCCTAACTGTATTTAAGTGACATGTCTTGAAATACTGTTTTCCCATTACACAATTTCTTCAACAATCTTATGGCCACAGTCTGAAGTTAGACAATCTATGTTTGTAGTAATTCATGAGGTATCAACAGCAGGTAAAACTTTCAAAAAACAATGAATATGTTGGTGAATGACTCCCTCAGGAAAGGCTATCTATTGCAACTGAGGTGCTTCGTTATATCCGGTGCAAATATTTCTTTTATATTATGTGTTGCTGGTGATTGATTTAACTGAACGGCAGTATTACAGTGAGCATGAGACAGAATTGATCTTAGATCCCTTCGGTCAGTCCACTCGTGGCTGCGATGCCACGTTGTACGGCAGGGTGAAGCCAGGGGCAAAGAACTGTTGGTGTTTTGCACAGGAAGGGCCAGGGCAGGTGCATTTGATGCAATTTCCACTAATTTCCAAGGAACTTGAGCAGAGAGCAGAGTGTGAGGTAAACCAGGTGAAGCAGAAATCATAAAAACAAGGGATGGTGGCATTACAAGGGCGTCTTCAAAATCTGTATTGTTGGACAAAACATGGTATAATTGTATATGAAATCGGGATTTCAGTAAGGTTTATTTTTCTGTCCCTGAAAGGTAGTGCTACAGACAGGAGACATCAGGGGTGAGTGGACTGGATGTTGTGTCTCTGGATTCTTCAGATTGTTTGTTTCCTTTCTAGAGTAGTTGATGATTGGGAGAGAGGAAGTAGAGTCACAGAGTGAAAAGAAGTGAGAAGAGAGCTTGCATCCTCTGCCCGACTCCAGAGAAACCACGGCCAAGTCTGGGTCGTTCTGATGGTGGGAGCCAAGAGTATCTTCCGAGCTTGCTGTGTGTCTGCAGGGTGCGATGGCCATGGCCCGCCTCTGCTGGTTTTCCTGGTTTGGAAGCAGGAAGCAGCATTAGAAAACAGAGCAGCAGCCAGTGCTCCCCATGGTGGAGAAGATGGTGAAGTGTGTACTTAATGGATATGAAGCATCTGATACCTTGTGCATTCAAAAGGTGCCATTGCACAGTCTTCCCCATTCAGTGGCCACATAGCGAGTGTAAGGTGCGTTTCAGGAGGATGGATGTTGTCAGGTTTGAGGAGGAACTTGCTTCCATGTCACAGATGGAAGGCCAGGTACTGTGAAGCTGGCAGTATGTTGAAGGAGACGATCAGGTTGAAATGTTCAGGTTCCAGGTGTTGTAGATGTGGGCTGTTGTGAGTGAGTGAGTGAGTGAGTGAGTGAGTGAGTGAGTGAGTTTTCCCAGGGTGGGGAGTTTGAGGGCTCTGAGTTTTCCACCTCTTCTTGCTGTCCAAGTGGCTCAGGTGTAGGTAAAGTTATGTGTGAGCCTCAGATTGATCTAGGCTTGGCGTGGTGTGAGTCAAGTACAAAATGAAAATGACTTGTAGGACAAGGCTGTTGGCAAATGTCGGAACTGATGGATCGTGGAGTCTGGTGAACTGAGAGAGGATTGAGCAAGTGAGGATGCTGAGAGGTCGGGGAACTAACCCTTAGGTCTGAGCACCAAGCAAGCTGCAGTGTGAGTGACTAGTCGAGAAAGCAAGGGAAGGGTCAAAGAGTTGTATTCCCAGGAGGGAGGTCTGAATGGATGTCCTCGGACGCTGAGCAGTCCCCGATGGTAGAGTCCAGGAACACGTATGGCCCAGGTTGGGCAGTATTCATTGCGGGAAGAATGAGGAAGCAGGAACAGAAAGGGAGGAAGAAGAGAGGTGCTACTCTCTGGACAACTTCTCAAAGCTGCTGCAGCAGGTGGGTTGCTAAGTGCCAGCTGGAGAACCCTCAGCTTCATTTGGCTGTAGAGAAGTTGGCATAGCAGGAGATCCAGCGGCCTCGGGGTATTCTTGTGGCCATGGCTAAGGATGCAGGTGTCAAGCTGGCGTATGCACCGCCCTGGATGTGGGAGATCTCACAGTGTCCCTTGTGATCCAGAAATGTCCCAAGAACATAATGGTAAGACCCGCGATGTTCATGGTTTCCTTTTTTCCCTTTCTTTCTTTTTAAAAATGGCTAGGTCCAAACCAATTTCCTGAAAAAGAATTGAACCAAAACCGTGACCAAGAGAACCCGGAGGTATGTCCAGACAGTGTAATTGTACCCGTGCGTGCGTGGGAGCTTTCTGATCTCTCCTTTTTTTTCTTTTTTTTCATTTTGCAGAAGACATGCCCCTAGTAATTCATTTTCTCTAGAAATCTGTTTCTTTCCTGAGTCAACACCTCTCAGGGAGTACACCAGTGTAGCAAGGGATTTGATTTCCCCCTTCCATTTATGTTTGAATAATTTGATGTAATGTTTTGGGAGTCTACTTTCCTGAGTTTTTCAGTTTGGTCCTCAGCCACCTCTGGAGTCAGCTATCCACTTGTTCTTTCCCTTCTCGGGCTCAGCGTGCTAGGTACTCTACATTGTGGTTCTCCTGGCTTGTGTCTGTGCATTTTCTGAAGCCAGAATATTGCTGTGTTGACGAAACCTGCTTTCCGTTCTTTGCCCACAGAGATGCGATCGCTCAAACCCATCTGATGTTTCTCTGGAGCACTTAGTCTGTATAGTAGGGATTTCTTTGGATTATGTCCCTAAATATTTGTGTAGAAACTTTGCATTTTGTATTGTTGGTGATAACAGATTTATGTTACTGTGTTTACAGACCTGCAGCCTAACTGCGCCAGCAGTTCCCTGTGAGGGGAAAGAATCATGCCATGGACAAGTGGCTGTCACTACAGCTCATCCAGCCACAGTGCCAAGTGCGCCACCAAATCCATTCCGGAGGATAGGGCCTCCTCACTTTAGGCCCCCAACAGGGACTCTGCCAGCCATCCCTGCTCCCCAATTTGTGCCTACGGATCTTCCTGCCATATGCCCACTAACACCAGCTGTTGGAGGTATGTGATTTGCTTTGTCAGGGCTTTTTGTTTTTCTTTTCTTTTCCTTGAAAGCTACAAAGTGGAAACACAAGTTTTGTAGGTGAAGGAGATGCTCGCTTAACTGTGGCTCGTCTAGTCATAAGAGGGCAAGCAAAAGCCAAAACTGACTCTAATGCCATGTGAGTGAAGCATGGCTTCTCAGAATTGGGAAGGGAGCCAGGTGGCCATAGACAACCTTCAGGCAAATCATCCGATTGATGGACAGTCGCATACATATGGTAATACTTCAGAAACCCATTTGCTTCCTTTTGCCCTCTTGCACTAACACGGGTGTGGTCTCACTCCATATTGGTTGATAGAAAGCGGTTATGCTGGCTGCTACTGGAGATGATCCTAATTCCCATAGTCCACAAAAGGACTAGGTGAAATGGTCTTTCATGAGTAGCTGCTGTGCACTCCGAGTCTATTTACAACCTACTGATTGTAAGGCTGCTTTGATCATGTTTGGCCTCATTATTCCTGCATCTTTTGGCCTTTGTGGGTAACTTCAGACAACAAACAAGACAACAGAAAGCTGTGGGGTGGGTGGCGCTGGAGGAAATGGATTGCCTGACTCTTCTCACCCACCATTCACAAAGACACAGGTGACTACAGAATGAGTCGTCGTGTAAGAAATGCTGGGCAGAAGCCCATGAACTGTCTTGTCTGATGTCATTTCTCCCCGTGCTTTGGAAATGGAAAGCCAAGGAAAATGAGTTTTGTCAGGGGGTGGGGGGGTATTTTCAGATACACTTTTGGATGCAGCCAAGTGTTTGCGCACCTTTCAGCCAGTCCTACTTGCATCTGGCTAAGATGTCCCAAGCCAAACTCCTGTTTTCCCATCACTCATTTCCTTCAACAGCCTCGTGGCACTGTCTGATGTTGGGCAATGTAGGTATGTGGGTATCCATGGTGAGTGGACAACAGGAAGAACTTCTGAGAGACAACGAAAACTTGATAAGAAATTCGCTCAGGAAAGGCGGTCTACTGGCGTGGGCAGCATACAGTTATCAGGTGGCAATAGTGGGTTTCTATGGTGGTGTTTTTGGTTGTACAATTTAATGGACAAGCATTATGAGAGTGAGCATGAGGGTCAGAGGTGATCTTGGACGATTGGATCAGTGTGCACACGGCCGCAATGGCATGGCTTAAGAGGCGATGGCATCGCAGTGGGCACGTTCACACACTGTATCATTGAACAAGCCATGGAATCTTTGTTTAGGAAATCGGGGTTTCGGTAAGGTTTATTTTTCTGTATCTGAAAGGTAGTGCTACAGAGAGGAGGCACCAGGGGTGTGTGGGCTGCGTGTTGTGTCTCTGGATTCTTCTGTTTGTGTTTTAGAGAGTAGTTGATGTTTGGGAGAGAGGAAGTAGAGTCACACAGTGAAAAGAAGTGAGAAGAGAGCTTGCATCCTCTGCCCGACTCCAGAAAAACCACGGCCAAGTCTGGGTCGTTCTGGTGGTGGGAGCCAGGAGTATCTTCCGAGCTTGCTGTGTGTCTGCAGGGTGCGATGGCCATGGCCCACCTCTGCTGGTTTTCCTGGTTTGGAAGCAGGAAGCAGCATTAGAAAACAGAGCAGCAGCCAGTGCTCCCCATGGTGGAGAAGATGGTGAAGTGTGTACTTAATGGATATGAAGCATCTGATACCTTGTGCATTCAAAAGGTGCCATTGCACAGTCTTCCCCATTCAGTGGCCACATAGTGAGTGTAAGGTGCATTTCAGGAGGATGGATGTTGTCAGGTTTGAGGAGGAACTTGCTTCCATGTCACAGATGGAAGGCCAGGTACTGTGAAGCTGGCAGTATGTTGAAGGAGACGATCAGGTTGAAATGTTCAGGTTCCAGGTGTTGTAGATGTGGGCTGTTGTGAGTGAGTGAGTGAGTGAGTGAGTGAGTGAGTGAGTGAGTTTTCCCAGGGTGGGGAGTTTGAGGGCTCTTAGTTTTCCACCTCTTCTTGCTGTCCAAGTGGCTCAGGTGTAGGTAAAGTTATGTGTGAGCCTCAGATTGATCTAGGCTTGGCGTGGTGTGAGTCAAGTACAAAATGAAAATGACTTGTAGGACAAGGCTGTTGGCAAATGTCGGAACTGATGGATCGTGGAGTCTGGTGAACTGAGAGAGGATTGAGCAAGTGAGGATGCTGGGAGGTCGGGGAACTAACCCTTAGGTCTGAGCACCAGGCGAGCTGCAGTGTGAGTGACTAGCCGAGAAATCAAATGAAGGGTCAAAGAGTTGTATTCCCAGGAGGGAGGTCTGAATGGATGTCCTCGGACGCTGAGCAGTCCCCGATGGTAGAGTCCAGGAACACGTATGGCCCAGGTTGGCCAGTATTCATTGCGGGAAGAATGAGGAAGCAGGAACAGAATGGGAGGAAGAAGAGAGGTGCTACTCTCGACAACTTCTCAAAGCTGCTGCAGCAGGTGGGTTGCTAAGTGCCAGGTGGAGAAACCTCAGCTTCATTTGGCTGTAGAGAAGTTGGCATAGCAGGAGATCCAGCGGCCTCGGGGTATTCTTGTGGCCATGGCTAAGGATGCAGGTGTCAAGCTGGCGTATGCACCGCCCTGGATGTGGGAGATCTCACAGTGTCCCTTGTGATCCAGAAATGTCCCAAGAACATAATGGTAAGACCCGCGATGTTCATGGTTTCCTTTTTTCCCTTTCTTTCTTTTTAAAAATGTCTAGGTCCAAACCAATTTCCTGACAAAGAATTGAACCAAAACCATGACCAAGAAAACCTGGAGGTATGTCCAGACAGTGTAATTGTACCCATGTGTGCGTGGGAGCTTTCTCATCTCTCCTTTTTTTTCTTTTTTTTAATTTTGCAGAAGACATGCCCCTAGTAATTCATTTTCTCTAGAAATCTGTTTCTTTCCTGAGTCAACACCTCTCAGGGAGTACACCAGTGTAGCAAGGGATTTGATTTCCCCCTTCCATTTATGTTTGAATAATTTGATGTAATGTTTTGGGAGTCTACTTTCCTGAGTTTTTCAGTTTGGTCCTCAGCCACCTCTGGAGTCAGCTATCCACTTGTTCTTTCCCTTCTCGGGCTCAGCGTGCTAGGTACTCTACATTGTGGTTCTCCTGGCTTGTGTCTGTGCATTTTCTGAAGCCAGAATATTGCTGTGTTGACGAAACCTGCTTTCCGTTCTTTGCCCACAGAGATGCGATCGCTCAAACCCATCTGATGTTTCTCTGGAGCACTTAGTCTGTATAGTAGGGATTTCTTTGGATTATGTCCCTAAATATTTGTGTAGAAACTTTGCATTTTGTATTGTTGGTGATAACAGATTTATGTTACTGTGTTTACAGACCTGCAGCCTAACTGCGCCAGCAGTTCCCTGTGAGGGGAAAGAATCATGCCATGGACAAGTGGCAGTCACTACTGCTCATCCAGCCACAGTGCCAAGTGCGCCACCAAATCCATTCCGGAGGATAGGGCCTCCTCACTTTAGGCCCCCAACAGGGACACTGCCAGCCATCCCTGCTCCCCAATTTGTGCCTACGGATCTTCCTGCCATATGCCCACTAACACCAGCTGTTGGAGGTATGTGATTTGCTTTGTCAGGGCTTTTTGTTTTTCTTTTCTTTTCCTTGAAAGCTACAAAGTGGAAACACTAGTTTTGTGGGTGAAGGAGATGCTCGCTTAACTGTGGCTCGTCTAGTCATAAGAGGGCAAGCAAAAGCCAAAACTGACTCTAATGCCATGTGAGTGAAGCATGGCTTCTCAGAATTGGGAAGGGAGCCAGGTGGCCATAGACAACCTTCAGGCAAATCATCCGATTGATGGACAGTCGCATACATATGGTAATACTTCAGAAACCCATTTGCTTCCTTTTGCCCTCTTGCACTAACACGGGTGTGGTCTCACTCCATATTGGTTGATAGAAAGCGGTTATGCTGGCTGCTACTGGAGATGATCCTAATTCCCATAGTCCACAAAAGGACTAGGTGAAATGGTCTTTCATGAGTAGCTGCTGTGCACTCCGAGTCTATTTACAACCTACTGATTGTAAGGCTGCTTTGATCATGTTTGGCCTCATTATTCCTGCATCTTTTGGCCTTTGTGGGTAACTTCAGACAACAAACAAGACAACAGAAAGCTGTGGGGTGGGTGGCGCTGGAGGAAATGGATTGCCTGACTCTTCTCACCCACCATTCACAAAGACACAGGTGACTACAGAATGAGTCGTCGTGTAAGAAATGCTGGGCAGAAGCCCATGAACTGTCTTGTCTGATGTCATTTCTCCCCGTGCTTTGGAAATGGAAAGCCAAGGAAAATGAGTTTTGTCAGGGGGTGGGGGGGTATTTTCAGATACACTTTTGGATGCAGCCAAGTGTTTGCGCACCTTTCAGCCAGTCCTACTTGCATCTGGCTAAGATGTCCCAAGCCAAACTCCTGTTTTCCCATCACTCATTTCCTTCAACAGCCTCGTGGCACTGTCTGATGTTGGGCAATGTAGGTATGTGGGTATCCATGGTGAGTGGACAACAGGAAGAACTTCTGAGAGACAACGAAAACTTGATAAGAAATTCGCTCAGGAAAGGCGGTCTACTGGCGTGGGCAGCATACAGTTATCAGGTGGCAATAGTGGGTTTCTATGGTGGTGTTTTTGGTTGTACAATTTAATGGACAAGCATTATGAGAGTGAGCATGAGGGTCAGAGGTGATCTTGGATGATTGGATCAGTGTGCACACGGCCGCAATGGCATGGCTTAAGAGGCGATGGCATCGCAGTGGGCACGTTCACACACTGTATCATTGAACAAGCCATGGAATCTTTGTTTAGGAAATCGGGGTTTCGGTAAGGTTTATTTTTCTGTATCTGAAAGGTAGTGCTACAGAGAGGAGGCACCAGGGGTGTGTGGGCTGCGTGTTGTGTCTCTGGATTCTTCTGTTTGTGTTTTAGAGAGTAGTTGATGTTTGGGAGAGAGGAAGTAGAGTCACACAGTGAAAAGAAGTGAGAAGAGAGCTTGCATCCTCTGCCCGACTCCAGAAAAACCACGGCCAAGTCTGGGTCGTTCTGGTGGTGGGAGCCAGGAGTATCTTCCAAGCTTGCTGTGTGTCTGCAGGGTGCGATGGCCATGGCCCACCTCTGCTGGTTTTCCTGGTTTGGAAGCAGGAAGCAGCATTAGAAAACAGAGCAGCAGCCAGTGCTCCCCATGGTGGAGAAGATGGTGAAGTGTGTACTTAATGGATATGAAGCATCTGATACCTTGTGCATTCAAAAGGTGCCATTGCACAGTCTTCCCCATTCAGTGGCCACATAGCGAGTGTAAGGTGCGTTTCAGGAGGATGGATGTTGTCAGGTTTGAGGAGGAACTTGCTTCCATGTCACAGATGGAAGGCCAGGTACTGTGAAGCTGGCAGTATGTTGAAGGAGACGATCAGGTTGAAATGTTCAGGTTCCAGGTGTTGTAGATGTGGGCTGTTGTGAGTGAGTGAGTGAGTGAGTGAGTGAGTGAGTGAGTGAGTTTTCCCAGGGTGGGGAGTTTGAGGGCTCTTAGTTTTCCACCTCTTCTTGCTGTCCAAGTGGCTCAGGTGTAGGTAAAGTTATGTGTGAGCCTCAGATTGATCTAGGCTTGGCGTGGTGTGAGTCAAGTACAAAATGAAAATGACTTGTAGGACAAGGCTGTTGGCAAATGTCGGAACTGATGGATCGTGGAGTCTGGTGAACTGAGAGAGGATTGAGCAAGTGAGGATGCTGGGAGGTCGGGGAACTAACCCTTAGGTCTGAGCACCAGGCGAGCTGCAGTGTGAGTGACTAGCCGAGAAATCAAATGAAGGGTCAAAGAGTTGTATTCCCAGGAGGGAGGTCTGAATGGATGTCCTCGGACGCTGAGCAGTCCCCGATGGTAGAGTCCAGGAACACGTATGGCCCAGGTTGGCCAGTATTCATTGCGGGAAGAATGAGGAAGCAGGAACAGAATGGGAGGAAGAAGAGAGGTGCTACTCTCGACAACTTCTCAAAGCTGCTGCAGCAGGTGGGTTGCTAAGTGCCAGGTGGAGAAACC
This sequence comes from Ochotona curzoniae, assembly GCF_017591425.1. Taxonomy (NCBI): domain Eukaryota; kingdom Metazoa; phylum Chordata; class Mammalia; order Lagomorpha; family Ochotonidae; genus Ochotona; species Ochotona curzoniae. The sequence goes on along the minus strand of NW_024467095.1, from coordinate 25,049,835 downwards.
TCAGCTTCATTTGGCTGTAGAGAAGTTGGCATAGCAGGAGATCCAGCGGCCTCGGGGTATTCTTGTGGCCATGGCTAAGGATGCAGGTGTCAAGCTGGCGTATGCACCGCCCTGGATGTGGGAGATCTCACAGTGTCCCTTGTGATCCAGAAATGTCCCAAGAACATAATGGTAAGACCCGCGATGTTCATGGTTTCCTTTTTTCCCTTTCTTTCTTTTTAAAAATGTCTAGGTCCAAACCAATTTCCTGACAAAGAATTGAACCAAAACCATGACCAAGAAAACCTGGAGGTATGTCCAGACAGTGTAATTGTACCCATGTGTGCGTGGGAGCTTTCTCATCTCTCCTTTTTTTTCTTTTTTTTAATTTTGCAGAAGACATGCCCCTAGTAATTCATTTTCTCTAGAAATCTGTTTCTTTCCTGAGTCAACACCTCTCAGGGAGTACACCAGTGTAGCAAGGGATTTGATTTCCCCCTTCCATTTATGTTTGAATAATTTGATGTAATGTTTTGGGAGTCTACTTTCCTGAGTTTTTCAGTTTGGTCCTCAGCCACCTCTGGAGTCAGCTATCCACTTGTTCTTTCCCTTCTCGGGCTCAGCGTGCTCGGTACTCTACATTGTGGTTCTCCTGGCTTGTGTCTGTGCATTTTCTGAAGCCAGAATATTGCTGTGTTGACGAAACCTGCTTTCCGTTCTTTGCCCACAGAGATGCGATCGCTCAAACCCATCTGATGTTTCTCTGGAGCACTTAGTCTGTATAGTAGGGATTTCTTTGGATTATGTCCCTAAATATTTGTGTAGAAACTTTGCATTTTGTATTGTTGGTGATAACAGATTTATGTTACTGTGTTTACAGACCTGCAGCCTAACTGCGCCAGCAGTTCCCTGTGAGGGGAAAGAATCATGCCATGGACAAGTGGCAGTCACTACTGCTCATCCAGCCACAGTGCCAAGTGCGCCACCAAATCCATTCCGGAGGATAGGGCCTCCTCACTTTAGGCCCCCAACAGGGACTCTGCCAGCCATCCCTGCTCCCCAATTTGTGCCTACGGATCTTCCTGCCATATGCCCACTAACACCAGCTGTTGGAGGTATGTGATTTGCTCTGTCAGGGCTTTTTGTTTTTCTTTTCTTTTCCTTGAAAGCTACAAAGTGGAAACACTAGTTTTGTGGGTGAAGGAGATGCTCGCTTAACTGTGGCTCGTCTAGTCATAAGAGGGCAAGCAAAAGCCAAAACTGACTCTAATGCCATGTGAGTGAAGCATGGCTTCTCAGAATTGGGAAGGGAGCCAGGTGGCCATAGACAACCTTCAGGCAAATCATCCGATTGATGGACAGTCGCATACATATGGTAATACTTCAGAAACCCACTTGCTTCCTTTTGCCCTCTTGCACTAACACGGGTGTGGTCTCACTCTATATTGGTTGATAGAAAGCGGTTTTGCTGGCTGCTACTGGAGATGATCCTAATTCCCATAGTCCACAAAAGGACTAGGTGAAATGGACTTTCATGAGTAGCTGCTGTGCACTCCGAGTCTATTTACAACCTACTGATTGTAAGGCTGCTTTGATCATGTTTGGCCTCATTATTCCTGCATCTTTTGGCCTTTGTGGGTAACTTCAGACAACAAACAAGACAACAGAAAGCTGTGGGGTGGGTGGCGCTGGAGGAAATGGATTGCCTGACTCTTCTCACCCACCATTCACAAAGACACAGGTGACTACAGAATGAGTCGTCGTGTAAGAAATGCTGGGCAGAAGCCCATGAACTGTCTTGTCTGATGTCATTTCTCCCCGTGCTTTGGAAATGGAAAGCCAAGGAAAATGAGTTTTGTCAGGGGGTGGGGGGGTATTTTCAGATACACTTTTGGATGCAGCCAAGTGTTTGCGCACCTTTCAGCCAGTCCTACTTGCATCTGGCTAAGATGTCCCAAGCCAAACTCCTGTTTTCCCATCACTCATTTCCTTCAACAGCCTCGTGGCACTGTCTGATGTTGGGCAATGTAGGTATGTGGGTATCCATGGTGAGTGGACAACAGGAAGAACTTCTGAGAGACAACGAAAACTTGATAAGAAATTCGCTCAGGAAAGGCGGTCTACTGGCGTGGGCAGCATACAGTTATCAGGTGGCAATAGTGGGTTTCTATGGTGGTGTTTTTGGTTGTACAATTTAATGGACAAGCATTATGAGAGTGAGCATGAGGGTCAGAGGTGATCTTGGACGATTGGATCAGTGTGCACACGGCCGCAATGGCATGGCTTAAGAGGCGATGGCATCGCAGTGGGCACGTTCACACACTGTATCATTGAACAAGCCATGGAATCTTTGTTTAGGAAATCGGGGTTTCGGTAAGGTTTATTTTTCTGTATCTGAAAGGTAGTGCTACAGAGAGGAGGCACCAGGGGTGTGTGGGCTGCGTGTTGTGTCTCTGGATTCTTCTGTTTGTGTTTTAGAGAGTAGTTGATGTTTGGGAGAGAGGAAGTAGAGTCACACAGTGAAAAGAAGTGAGAAGAGAGCTTGCATCCTCTGCCCGACTCCAGAAAAACCACGGCCAAGTCTGGGTCGTTCTGGTGGTGGGAGCCAGGAGTATCTTCCGAGCTTGCTGTGTGTCTGCAGGGTGCGATGGCCATGGCCCACCTCTGCTGGTTTTCCTGGTTTGGAAGCAGGAAGCAGCATTAGAAAACAGAGCAGCAGCCAGTGCTCCCCATGGTGGAGAAGATGGTGAAGTGTGTACTTAATGGATATGAAGCATCTGATACCTTGTGCATTCAAAAGGTGCCATTGCACAGTCTTCCCCATTCAGTGGCCACATAGCGAGTGTAAGGTGCGTTTCAGGAGGATGGATGTTGTCAGGTTTGAGGAGGAACTTGCTTCCATGTCACAGATGGAAGGCCAGGTACTGTGAAGCTGGCAGTATGTTGAAGGAGACGATCAGGTTGAAATGTTCAGGTTCCAGGTGTTGTAGATGTGGGCTGTTGTGAGTGAGTGAGTGAGTGAGTGAGTGAGTGAGTGAGTGAGTGAGTTTTCCCAGGGTGGGGAGTTTGAGGGCTCTTAGTTTTCCACCTCTTCTTGCTGTCCAAGTGGCTCAGGTGTAGGTAAAGTTATGTGTGAGCCTCAGATTGATCTAGGCTTGGCGTGGTGTGAGTCAAGTACAAAATGAAAATGACTTGTAGGACAAGGCTGTTGGCAAATGTCGGAACTGATGGATCGTGGAGTCTGGTGAACTGAGAGAGGATTGAGCAAGTGAGGATGCTGGGAGGTCGGGGAACTAACCCTTAGGTCTGAGCACCAGGCGAGCTGCAGTGTGAGTGACTAGCCGAGAAATCAAATGAAGGGTCAAAGAGTTGTATTCCCAGGAGGGAGGTCTGAATGGATGTCCTCGGACGCTGAGCAGTCCCCGATGGTAGAGTCCAGGAACACGTATGGCCCAGGTTGGCCAGTATTCATTGCGGGAAGAATGAGGAAGCAGGAACAGAATGGGAGGAAGAAGAGAGGTGCTACTCTCGACAACTTCTCAAAGCTGCTGCAGCAGGTGGGTTGCTAAGTGCCAGGTGGAGAAACCTCAGCTTCATTTGGCTGTAGAGAAGTTGGCATAGCAGGAGATCCAGCGGCCTCGGGGTATTCTTGTGGCCATGGCTAAGGATGCAGGTGTCAAGCTGGCTTATGCACCGCCCTGGATGTGGGAGATATCCCTTGTGATGCAGAAATGTCCCAAGAACAAAATGGTAAGACCCACGATGTTCATGCTTTCCTTTCTTCCCTTTCTTTCTTTTTAAAAATGGCTAGGTCCAAACCAATTTCCTGAAAAAGAATTGAACCAAAACCGTGACCAAGAGAACCCGGAGGTATGTCCAGACAGTGTAATTGTACCCATGTGTGCGTGGGAGCTTTCTCATCTCTCCTTTTTTTTCTTTTTTTTAATTTTGCAGAAGACATGCCCCTAGTAATTCATTTTCTCTAGAAATCTGTTTCTTTCCTGAGTCAACACCTCTCAGGGAGTACACCAGTGTAGCAAGGGATTTGATTTCCCCCTTCCATTTATGTTTGAATAATTTGATGTAATGTTTTGGGAGTCTACTTTCCTGAGTTTTTCAGTTTGGTCCTCAGCCACCTCTGGAGTCAGCTATCCACTTGTTCTTTCCCTTCTCGGGCTCAGCGTGCTAGGTACTCTACATTGTGGTTCTCCTGGCTTGTGTCTGTGCATTTTCTGAAGCCAGAATATTGCTGTGTTGACGAAACCTGCTTTCCGTTCTTTGCCCACAGAGATGCGATCGCTCAAACCCATCTGATGTTTCTCTGGAGCACTTAGTCTGTATAGTAGGGATTTCTTTGGATTATGTCCCTAAATATTTGTGTAGAAACTTTGCATTTTGTATTGTTGGTGATAACAGATTTATGTTACTGTGTTTACAGACCTGCAGCCTAACTGCGCCAGCAGTTCCCTGTGAGGGGAAAGAATCATGCCATGGACAAGTGGCAGTCACTACAGCTCATCCAGCCACAGTGCCAAGTGCGCCACCAAATCCATTCCGGAGGATAGGGCCTCCTCACTTTAGGCCCCCAACAGGGACTCTGCCAGCCATCCCTGCTCCCCAATTTGTGCCTACGGATCTTCCTGCCATATGCCCACTAACACCAGCTGTTGGAGGTATGTGATTTGCTTTGTCAGGGCTTTTTGTTTTTCTTTTCTTTTCCTTGAAAGCTACAAAGTGGAAACACTAGTTTTGTGGGTGAAGGAGATGCTCGCTTAACTGTGGCTCGTCTAGTCATAAGAGGGCAAGCAAAAGCCAAAACTGACTCTAATGCCATGTGAGTGAAGCATGGCTTCTCAGAATTGGGAAGGGAGCCAGGTGGCCATAGACAACCTTCAGGCAAATCATCCGATTGATGGACAGTCGCATACATATGGTAATACTTCAGAAACCCACTTGCTTCCTTTTGCCCTCTTGCACTAACACGGGTGTGGTCTCACTCTATATTGGTTGATAGAAAGCGGTTTTGCTGGCTGCTACTGGAGATGATCCTAATTCCCATAGTCCACAAAAGGACTAGGTGAAATGGACTTTCATGAGTAGCTGCTGTGCACTCCGAGTCTATTTACAACCTACTGATTGTAAGGCTGCTTTGATCATGTTTGGCCTCATTATTCCTGCATCTTTTGGCCTTTGTGGGTAACTTCAGACAACAAACAAGACAACAGAAAGCTGTGGGGTGGGTGGCGCTGGAGGAAATGGATTGCCTGACTCTTCTCACCCACCATTCACAAAGACACAGGTGACTACAGAATGAGTCGTCGTGTAAGAAATGCTGGGCAGAAGCCCATGAACTGTCTTGTCTGATGTCATTTCTCCCCGTGCTTTGGAAATGGAAAGCCAAGGAAAATGAGTTTTGTCAGGGGGTGGGGGGGTATTTTCAGATACACTTTTGGATGCAGCCAAGTGTTTGCGCACCTTTCAGCCAGTCCTACTTGCATCTGGCTAAGATGTCCCAAGCCAAACTCCTGTTTTCCCATCACTCATTTCCTTCAACAGCCTCGTGGCACTGTCTGATGTTGGGCAATGTAGGTATGTGGGTATCCATGGTGAGTGGACAACAGGAAGAACTTCTGAGAGACAACGAAAACTTGATAAGAAATTCGCTCAGGAAAGGCGGTCTACTGGCGTGGGCAGCATACAGTTATCAGGTGGCAATAGTGGGTTTCTATGGTGGTGTTTTTGGTTGTACAATTTAATGGACAAGCATTATGAGAGTGAGCATGAGGGTCAGAGGTGATCTTGGACGATTGGATCAGTGTGCACACGGCCGCAATGGCATGGCTTAAGAGGCGATGGCATCGCAGTGGGCACGTTCACACACTGTATCATTGAACAAGCCATGGAATCTTTGTTTAGGAAATCGGGGTTTCGGTAAGGTTTATTTTTCTGTATCTGAAAGGTAGTGCTACAGAGAGGAGGCACCAGGGGTGTGTGGGCTGCGTGTTGTGTCTCTGGATTCTTCTGTTTGTGTTTTAGAGAGTAGTTGATGTTTGGGAGAGAGGAAGTAGAGTCACACAGTGAAAAGAAGTGAGAAGAGAGCTTGCATCCTCTGCCCGACTCCAGAAAAACCACGGCCAAGTCTGGGTCGTTCTGGTGGTGGGAGCCAGGAGTATCTTCCGAGCTTGCTGTGTGTCTGCAGGGTGCGATGGCCATGGCCCACCTCTGCTGGTTTTCCTGGTTTGGAAGCAGGAAGCAGCATTAGAAAACAGAGCAGCAGCCAGTGCTCCCCATGGTGGAGAAGATGGTGAAGTGTGTACTTAATGGATATGAAGCATCTGATACCTTGTGCATTCAAAAGGTGCCATTGCACAGTCTTCCCCATTCAGTGGCCACATAGCGAGTGTAAGGTGCGTTTCAGGAGGATGGATGTTGTCAGGTTTGAGGAGGAACTTGCTTCCATGTCACAGATGGAAGGCCAGGTACTGTGAAGCTGGCAGTATGTTGAAGGAGACGATCAGGTTGAAATGTTCAGGTTCCAGGTGTTGTAGATGTGGGCTGTTGTGAGTGAGTGAGTGAGTGAGTGAGTGAGTGAGTGAGTGAGTGAGTGAGTTTTCCCAGGGTGGGGAGTTAGAGGGCTCTCAGTTTTGCACCTCTTCTTGCTGTCCAAGTGGCTCAGGTGTAGGTAAAGTTATGTGTGAGCCTCAGATTGATCTAGGCTTGGCGTGGTGTGAGTCAAGTACAAAATGAAAATGACTTGTAGGACAAGGCTGTTGGCAAATGTCGGAACTGATGGATCGTGGAGTCTGGTGAACTGAGAGAGGATTGAGCAAGTGAGGATGCTGGGAGGTCGGGGAACTAACCCTTAGGTCTGAGCACCAGGCGAGCTGCAGTGTGAGTGACTAGCCGAGAAATCAAATGAAGGGTCAAAGAGTTGTATTCCCAGGAGGGAGGTCTGAATGGATGTCCTCGGACGCTGAGCAGTCCCCGATGGTAGAGTCCAGGAACACGTATGGCCCAGGTTGGCCAGTATTCATTGCGGGAAGAATGAGGAAGCAGGAACAGAATGGGAGGAAGAAGAGAGGTGCTACTCTCGACAACTTCTCAAAGCTGCTGCAGCAGGTGGGTTGCTAAGTGCCAGGTGGAGAAACCTCAGCTTCATTTGGCTGTAGAGAAGTTGGCATAGCAGGAGATCCAGCGGCCTCGGGGTATTCTTGTGGCCATGGCTAAGGATGCAGGTGTCAAGCTGGCTTATGCACCGCCCTGGATGTGGGAGATATCCCTTGTGATGCAGAAATGTCCCAAGAACAAAATGGTAAGACCCACGATGTTCATGCTTTCCTTTCTTCCCTTTCTTTCTTTTTAAAAATGGCTAGGTCCAAACCAATTTCCTGAAAAAGAATTGAACCAAAACCGTGACCAAGAGAACCCGGAGGTATGTCCAGACAGTGTAATTGTACCCATGTGTGCGTGGGAGCTTTCTCATCTCTCCTTTTTTTTCTTTTTTTTAATTTTGCAGAAGACATGCCCCTAGTAATTCATTTTCTCTAGAAATCTGTTTCTTTCCTGAGTCAACACCTCTCAGGGAGTACACCAGTGTAGCAAGGGATTTGATTTCCCCCTTCCATTTATGTTTGAATAATTTGATGTAATGTTTTGGGAGTCTACTTTCCTGAGTTTTTCAGTTTGGTCCTCAGCCACCTCTGGAGTCAGCTATCCACTTGTTCTTTCCCTTCTCGGGCTCAGCGTGCTAGGTACTCTACATTGTGGTTCTCCTGGCTTGTGTCTGTGCATTTTCTGAAGCCAGAATATTGCTGTGTTGACGAAACCTGCTTTCCGTTCTTTGCCCACAGAGATGCGATCGCTCAAACCCATCTGATGTTTCTCTGGAGCACTTAGTCTGTATAGTAGGGATTTCTTTGGATTATGTCCCTAAATATTTGTGTAGAAACTTTGCATTTTGTATTGTTGGTGATAACAGATTTATGTTACTGTGTTTACAGACCTGCAGCCTAACTGCGCCAGCAGTTCCCTGTGAGGGGAAAGAATCATGCCATGGACAAGTGGCAGTCACTACAGCTCATCCAGCCACAGTGCCAAGTGCGCCACCAAATCCATTCCGGAGGATAGGGCCTCCTCACTTTAGGCCCCCAACAGGGACACTGCCAGCCATCCCTGCTCCCCAATTTGTGCCTACGGATCTTCCTGCCATATGCCCACTAACACCAGCTGTTGGAGGTATGTGATTTGCTCTGTCAGGGCTTTTTGTTTTTCTTTTCTTTTCCTTGAAAGCTACAAAGTGGAAACACTAGTTTTGTGGGTGAAGGAGATGCTCGCTTAACTGTGGCTCGTCTAGTCATAAGAGGGCAAGCAAAAGCCAAAACTGACTCTAATGCCATGTGAGTGAAGCATGGCTTCTCAGAATTGGGAAGGGAGCCAGGTGGCCATAGACAACCTTCAGGCAAATCATCCGATTGATGGACAGTCGCATACATATGGTAATACTTCAGAAACCCACTTGCTTCCTTTTGCCCTCTTGCACTAACACGGGTGTGGTCTCACTCTATATTGGTTGATAGAAAGCGGTTTTGCTGGCTGCTACTGGAGATGATCCTAATTCCCATAGTCCACAAAAGGACTAGGTGAAATGGACTTTCATGAGTAGCTGCTGTGCACTCCGAGTCTATTTACAACCTACTGATTGTAAGGCTGCTTTGATCATGTTTGGCCTCATTATTCCTGCATCTTTTGGCCTTTGTGGGTAACTTCAGACAACAAACAAGACAACAGAAAGCTGTGGGGTGGGTGGCGCTGGAGGAAATGGATTGCCTGACTCTTCTCACCCACCATTCACAAAGACACAGGTGACTACAGAATGAGTCGTCGTGTAAGAAATGCTGGGCAGAAGCCCATGAACTGTCTTGTCTGATGTCATTTCTCCCCGTGCTTTGGAAATGGAAAGCCAAGGAAAATGAGTTTTGTCAGGGGGTGGGGGGGTATTTTCAGATACACTTTTGGATGCAGCCAAGTGTTTGCGCACCTTTCAGCCAGTCCTACTTGCATCTGGCTAAGATGTCCCAAGCCAAACTCCTGTTTTCCCATCACTCATTTCCTTCAACAGCCTCGTGGCACTGTCTGATGTTGGGCAATGTAGGTATGTGGGTATCCATGGTGAGTGGACAACAGGAAGAACTTCTGAGAGACAACGAAAACTTGATAAGAAATTCGCTCAGGAAAGGCGGTCTACTGGCGTGGGCAGCATACAGTTATCAGGTGGCAATAGTGGGTTTCTATGGTGGTGTTTTTGGTTGTACAATTTAATGGACAAGCATTATGAGAGTGAGCATGAGGGTCAGAGGTGATCTTGGATGATTGGATCAGTGTGCACACGGCCGCAATGGCATGGCTTAAGAGGCGATGGCATCGCAGTGGGCACGTTCACACACTGTATCATTGAACAAGCCATGGAATCTTTGTTTAGGAAATCGGGGTTTCGGTAAGGTTTATTTTTCTGTATCTGAAAGGTAGTGCTACAGAGAGGAGGCACCAGGGGTGTGTGGGCTGCGTGTTGTGTCTCTGGATTCTTCTGTTTGTGTTTTAGAGAGTAGTTGATGTTTGGGAGAGAGGAAGTAGAGTCACACAGTGAAAAGAAGTGAGAAGAGAGCTTGCATCCTCTGCCCGACTCCAGAAAAACCACGGCCAAGTCTGGGTCGTTCTGGTGGTGGGAGCCAGGAGTATCTTCCGAGCTTGCTGTGTGTCTGCAGGGTGCGATGGCCATGGCCCACCTCTGCTGGTTTTCCTGGTTTGGAAGCAGGAAGCAGCATTAGAAAACAGAGCAGCAGCCAGTGCTCCCCATGGTGGAGAAGATGGTGAAGTGTGTACTTAATGGATATGAAGCATCTGATACCTTGTGCATTCAAAAGGTGCCATTGCACAGTCTTCCCCATTCAGTGGCCACATAGCGAGTGTAAGGTGCGTTTCAGGAGGATGGATGTTGTCAGGTTTGAGGAGGAACTTGCTTCCATGTCACAGATGGAAGGCCAGGTACTGTGAAGCTGGCAGTATGTTGAAGGAGACGATCAGGTTGAAATGTTCAGGTTCCAGGTGTTGTAGATGTGGGCTGTTGTGAGTGAGTGAGTGAGTGAGTGAGTGAGTGAGTTTTCCCAGGGTGGGGAGTTAGAGGGCTCTCAGTTTTGCACCTCTTCTTGCTGTCCAAGTGGCTCAGGTGTAGGTAAAGTTATGTGTGAGCCTCAGATTGATCTAGGCTTGGCGTGGTGTGAGTCAAGTACAAAATGAAAATGACTTGTAGGACAAGGCTGTTGGCAAATGTCGGAACTGATGGATCGTGGAGTCTGGTGAACTGAGAGAGGATTGAGCAAGTGAGGATGCTGAGAGGTCGGGGAACTAACCCTTAGGTCTGAGCACCAGGCGAGCTGCAGTGTGAGTGACTAGCCGAGAAATCAAATGAAGGGTCAAAGAGTTGTATTCCCAGGAGGGAGGTCTGAATGGATGTCCTCGGACGCTGAGCAGTCCCCGATGGTAGAGTCCAGGAACACGTATGGCCCAGGTTGGCCAGTATTCATTGCGGGAAGAATGAGGAAGCAGGAACAGAATGGGAGGAAGAAGAGAGGTGCTACTCTCGACAACTTCTCAAAGCTGCTGCAGCAGGTGGGTTGCTAAGTGCCAGGTGGAGAAACCTCAGCTTCATTTGGCTGTAGAGAAGTTGGCATAGCAGGAGATCCAGCGGCCTCGGGGTATTCTTGTGGCCATGGCTAAGGATGCAGGTGTCAAGCTGGCTTATGCACCGCCCTGGATGTGGGAGATATCCCTTGTGATGCAGAAATGTCCCAAGAACAAAATGGTAAGACCCACGATGTTCATGCTTTCCTTTCTTCCCTTTCTTTCTTTTTAAAAATGGCTAGGTCCAAACCAATTTCCTGAAAAAGAATTGAACCAAAACCGTGACCAAGAGAACCCGGAGGTATGTCCAGACAGTGTAATTGTACCCATGTGTGCGTGGGAGCTTTCTCATCTCTCCTTTTTTTTCTTTTTTTTAATTTTGCAGAAGACATGCCCCTAGTAATTCATTTTCTCTAGAAATCTGTTTCTTTCCTGAGTCAACACCTCTCAGGGAGTACACCAGTGTAGCAAGGGATTTGATTTCCCCCTTCCATTTATGTTTGAATAATTTGATGTAATGTTTTGGGAGTCTACTTTCCTGAGTTTTTCAGTTTGGTCCTCAGCCACCTCTGGAGTCAGCTATCCACTTGTTCTTTCCCTTCTCGGGCTCAGCGTGCTAGGTACTCTACATTGTGGTTCTCCTGGCTTGTGTCTGTGCATTTTCTGAAGCCAGAATATTGCTGTGTTGACGAAACCTGCTTTCCGTTCTTTGCCCACAGAGATGCGATCGCTCAAACCCATCTGATGTTTCTCTGGAGCACTTAGTCTGTATAGTAGGGATTTCTTTGGATTATGTCCCTAAATATTTGTGTAGAAACTTTGCATTTTGTATTGTTGGTGATAACAGATTTATGTTACTGTGTTTACAGACCTGCAGCCTAACTGCGCCAGCAGTTCCCTGTGAGGGGAAAGAATCATGCCATGGACAAGTGGCAGTCACTACAGCTCATCCAGCCACAGTGCCAAGTGCGCCACCAAATCCATTCCGGAGGATAGGGCCTCCTCACTTTAGGCCCCCAACAGGGACTCTGCCAGCCATCCCTGCTCCCCAATTTGTGCCTACGGATCTTCCTGCCATATGCCCACTAACACCAGCTGTTGGAGGTATGTGATTTGCTTTGTCAGGGCTTTTTGTTTTTCTTTTCTTTTCCTTGAAAGCTACAAAGTGGAAACACTAGTTTTGTGGGTGAAGGAGATGCTCGCTTAACTGTGGCTCGTCTAGTCATAAGAGGGCAAGCAAAAGCCAAAACTGACTCTAATGCCATGTGAGTGAAGCATGGCTTCTCAGAATTGGGAAGGGAGCCAGGTGGCCATAGACAACCTTCAGGCAAATCATCCGATTGATGGACAGTCGCATACATATGGTAATACTTCAGAAACCCACTTGCTTCCTTTTGCCCTCTTGCACTAACACGGGTGTGGTCTCACTCTATATTGGTTGATAGAAAGCGGTTTTGCTGGCTGCTACTGGAGATGATCCTAATTCCCATAGTCCACAAAAGGACTAGGTGAAATGGACTTTCATGAGTAGCTGCTGTGCACTCCGAGTCTATTTACAACCTACTGATTGTAAGGCTGCTTTGATCATGTTTGGCCTCATTATTCCTGCATCTTTTGGCCTTTGTGGGTAACTTCAGACAACAAACAAGACAACAGAAAGCTGTGGGGTGGGTGGCGCTGGAGGAAATGGATTGCCTGACTCTTCTCACCCACCATTCACAAAGACACAGGTGACTACAGAATGAGTCGTCGTGTAAGAAATGCTGGGCAGAAGCCCATGAACTGTCTTGTCTGATGTCATTTCTCCCCGTGCTTTGGAAATGGAAAGCCAAGGAAAATGAGTTTTGTCAGGGGGTGGGGGGGTATTTTCAGATACACTTTTGGATGCAGCCAAGTGTTTGCCCACCTTTCAGCCAGTCCTACTTGCATCTGGCTAAGATGTCCCAAGCCAAACTCCTGTTTTCCCATCACTCATTTCCTTCAACAGCCTCGTGGCACTGTCTGATGTTGGGCAATGTAGGTATGTGGGTATCCATGGTGAGTGGACAACAGGAAGAACTTCTGAGAGACAACGAAAACTTGATAAGAAATTCGCTCAGGAAAGGCGGTCTACTGGCGTGGGCAGCATACAGTTATCAGGTGGCAATAGTGGGTTTCTATGGTGGTGTTTTTGGTTGTACAATTTAATGGACAAGCATTATGAGAGTGAGCATGAGGGTCAGAGGTGATCTTGGACGATTGGATCAGTGTGCACACGGCCGCAATGGCATGGCTTAAGAGGCGATGGCATCGCAGTGGGCACGTTCACACACTGTATCATTGAACAAGCCATGGAATCTTTGTTTAGGAAATCGGGGTTTCGGTAAGGTTTATTTTTCTGTATCTGAAAGGTAGTGCTACAGAGAGGAGGCACCAGGGGTGTGTGGGCTGCGTGTTGTGTCTCTGGATTCTTCTGTTTGTGTTTTAGAGAGTAGTTGATGTTTGGGAGAGAGGAAGTAGAGTCACACAGTGAAAAGAAGTGAGAAGAGAGCTTGCATCCTCTGCCCGACTCCAGAAAAACCACGGCCAAGTCTGGGTCGTTCTGGTGGTGGGAGCCAGGAGTATCTTCCGAGCTTGCTGTGTGTCTGCAGGGTGCGATGGCCATGGCCCACCTCTGCTGGTTTTCCTGGTTTGGAAGCAGGAAGCAGCATTAGAAAACAGAGCAGCAGCCAGTGCTCCCCATGGTGGAGAAGATGGTGAAGTGTGTACTTAATGGATATGAAGCATCTGATACCTTGTGCATTCAAAAGGTGCCATTGCACAGTCTTCCCCATTCAGTGGCCACATAGCGAGTGTAAGGTGCGTTTCAGGAGGATGGATGTTGTCAGGTTTGAGGAGGAACTTGCTTCCATGTCACAGATGGAAGGCCAGGTACTGTGAAGCTGGCAGTATGTTGAAGGAGACGATCAGGTTGAAATGTTCAGGTTCCAGGTGTTGTAGATGTGGGCTGTTGTGAGTGAGTGAGTGAGTGAGTGAGTGAGTGAGTGAGTGAGTTTTCCCAGGGTGGGGAGTTTGAGGGCTCTTAGTTTTCCACCTCTTCTTGCTGTCCAAGTGGCTCAGGTGTAGGTAAAGTTATGTGTGAGCCTCAGATTGATCTAGGCTTGGCGTGGTGTGAGTCAAGTACAAAATGAAAATGACTTGTAGGACAAGGCTGTTGGCAAATGTCGGAACTGATGGATCGTGGAGTCTGGTGAACTGAGAGAGGATTGAGCAAGTGAGGATGCTGGGAGGTCGGGGAACTAACCCTTAGGTCTGAGCACCAGGCGAGCTGCAGTGTGAGTGACTAGCCGAGAAATCAAATGAAGGGTCAAAGAGTTGTATTCCCAGGAGGGAGGTCTGAATGGATGTCCTCGGACGCTGAGCAGTCCCCGATGGTAGAGTCCAGGAACACGTATGGCCCAGGTTGGCCAGTATTCATTGCGGGAAGAATGAGGAAGCAGGAACAGAATGGGAGGGAGAGGTGCTACTCTCGACAACTTCTCAAAGCTGCTGCAGCAGGTGGGTTGCTAAGTGCCAGGTGGAGAAACCTCAGCTTCATTTGGCTGTAGAGAAGTTGGCATAGCAGGAGATCCAGCGGCCTCGGGGTATTCTTGTGGCCATGGCTAAGGATGCAGGTGTCAAGCTGGCTTATGCACTGCCCTGGATGTGGGAGATATCCCTTGTGATGCAGAAATGTCCCAAGAACAAAATGGTAAGACCCGCGATGTTCATGGTTTCCTTTTTTCCCTTTCTTTCTTTTTAAAAATGTCTAGGTCCAAACCAATTTCCTGACAAAGAATTGAACCAAAACCATGACCAAGAAAACCTGGAGGTATGTCCAGACAGTGTAATTGTACCCATGTGTGCGTGGGAGCTTTCTCATCTCTCCTGTGCTTATTTTTTTCTAATTTGCAGAACAGACATGCCCCTAGTAATTCATTTTGTCTAGGAATCTGTTTCTTTCCTGAGTCAACACCTCTCAGGGAGTACACCAGTGTAGCAAGGGATTTGATTTCCCCCTTCCATTTATGTTTGAATAATTTGATGTAATGTTTTGGGAGTCTACTTTCCTGAGTTTTTCAGTTTGGTCCTCAGCCACCTCTGGAGTCAGCTGCCCACTTGTTCTTTCCCTTCTCGGGCTAAGCGTGCTCGGTACTCTACATTGTGGTTCTCCTGGCTTGTGTCTGTGCATTTTCTGAAGCCAGAATATTGCTGTGTTGACGAAACCTGCTTTCCGTTCTTTGACCACACAGTTGTGATTGCTAAAACCCACCTGATGTTTCTCTGGAGCACTTAGTCTGTATAGTAGGGATTTCTTTGGATTATATCCCTAAATATTTGTGTAGAAAGTTTGCATTTTGTATTGCTGGTGATGACAGATTGATGTTGCTGTGTTTACAGACCTGCATCCTAACTGCGCCAGCAGTTCCCTGTGAGGGGAAAGAACCATGCCATGGGCCGGAGGCAATGACTACGGCTCAAAATGCCACAGGGTTGAGTGCGCCACCAGATACATGCCAGAGGATAGGGCTTCCTCACCTTCGGCCCCCAACAGGGACTCTGCCCGCCGTGCCTGCGACCCCGTTTCTACCAAAACTTATGCCTGGCATATGCCCACTAAAACCAGCTGTTGGAGGTATGTGATTTGCTCTGTCAGGGCTGTTTGTTTTCCTTTTATTTTCCTTGAAAGCTACAAAGTGGAAACACAAGTTTTGTAGGTGAAGGAGACGCTCACTTAACTGTGGCTCGTCTAGTCACAAGAGGGCAAGCAAAAGCCAAAACTGATTCTAACGCCATGTGAGTGTAGCATGGCTTCTCAGAATTGGGAAGGGAGCCAGGTGGCCATAGACAACCTTCAGGCAAATCATCCGACTGATGGACAGTTGCATACATATAATAATACTTCAGAAACCAACTTGCTTCCTTTTGCCCTCTTGCACTAACACGAGTGTGATCTCACTCTATATTGGTTGAAAAAAAGCGGTTTTGCTGGCTGCTATTGGAGATGATCCTAATTCCCATAGTCCACAAAAGGACTAGGTGAAATGGCCTTTCGTGTATAGCTCTTGTGTGTTCCAAGCTACTGATTGTAAGACTGCTTCGATCGTGTTTGGCCTCATTATTCCTGAATCCTTTGGCTTTTGTGGATAACTTCAGACAACAAACAAGGCAACAGAAAGCTGTGGGGTGGGTGGTGCTTGGGGAAATTGATTGCTTGACTCTTCACACCCACCATTCACAAAGACACAGGTGACTGCAGGATGAGTCGTTGTGTAAGAAATGCTGGGCCAAATCCCATGAACTGTCTTGCCTGATGTCATGTCTCCCCGTGCTTTGGAAATGGAAGGCCAAGGAAAATGAGTTTTGTCAGGGGGTGGGGGAGGTCGTGTCAGAGGGGCATGATATTTTCAGATACACTTTTGGATGCAGCCAAGTGTTTGCCCACCTTTCAGCCAGTCCCACTTTCATTTCGCTAAGATGTCCTGAGCCAAACTGCTGTTTTCCCATCACTCATTTCCTTCAACAGCCTCGTGGCAGTGTCTGGAGTTGGGCAGTCTAGGTATGTGGGTATCCATGGTGAGTGGACAACAGGAAGAACTTTTGAAAGAGAATGAAAGCATTCATAAGAGATTCCCTCAGGAAAGGATGTCTATTGGCGTGGGAAGTGACAATATAGGGTTTCTATGGTGCTGTTGTGGGTTGTACAGTGTAACGGACAAGCATTATGAGAGTGAGCATGAGGGTCAGAGGTGATCTTGGATGCTTGGATCAGTGTGCACATGGCTGCGATGGCATGGCTTAAGAGGTGATGGCATCACATGGCCACGTTCACCCACTGTATTGTTGGACAAGCCATGGAATAGTTGTGTAGAAAATCGGGGTTTTGTTAAGGGTTGTTTTTCTGTACCTGAAAGGCAGGTGTAGAGAGAGGAGGCACCAGGGGTGTGTAGGCTGCATGTTGTGTCTCTGGAATCTTCTGTCTCTCTGTTTGTTTGTTTGTTTGTTTTCTGGAGAGTAGTTGATGTTTAGGGGAGAGATAGTAGATTTACACAGAGAAAGGAATTGAGAAGAGAGCTTGCATCCTCTGCCCAACTCCACAAATACCACAGCCAAATCTGGGTCGTTCTGATGGTGGGAGCCAGGTGTGCCGTCCGAGTTTGCCGTGTATCTGCTGGTTGCGATGGCCATGGGCCCACCTCTGCTGGTTTTCCTGATTTGGAAGCAGGGAGTGGGATTAGAAAACAGAGCAGCAGCCAGTGCTCCCCATGGTGGTCATTAGTATGTTGGTGAAGTCTGTACTTAATGGATATGAAGCATCTGATACCTTGTGCATTCAAAAGGTGCCATCTCACAATCTTCTCACCAACAATCTTCTCACCATTCAGTGGCCACGTAGCGAGTGTATGTGTGTTTCAGAAGGATGGATGTGGTCAGGTGTTAAGGAGGAACCTTGCTTCCATGTCACAAACGGAAGGCCAGGCACTGTGAAGCTGGCAGTATGTTGAAGGAGATGATCAGGTTGAAATGTTCAGGTTCCAGGTGTTGTAGATGTGTGCGGTTGTGGTTGAGTGAGTGAGTGAGTGAGTGTGTTTTCCCCAGGGCGGGGAGTTTGAGGGCTCTTAGTTTTCCTCCTCTTCTGGCTGTCCAAGGGGCTCAGGTGTAGGTAAAGTTATGTGTGAGCCTCAGATTGATCTAGGCTTAGCACGGTGTCATTCAAGTACACAATGACAATGACTTGTAGGACAAGGATGTTGGCAAGTGTCCGAAAGGATGGATCGTGGAGTCTGGTGAGTCGGGACTTGAGCAAGTGAGGATGCAGAGAGGTCGGAGAACTAGCACTTAGGTCCCAGCACCAAGCGAGCTGCAGTGTGAGTGACTAGCCGAGAAAGCAAGGGAAGGGTCAAAGAGTTGTATTCCCAGGAGGCAGGTCAGAATGGATGTCCTGGGATGCTGAGCAGTCCCCGATGGTAGAGTCCAGGAACACGTATTGCCCAGCGGGGTCTAAGGTTGGCCAGTATTCATTGTAGGAAGAATAAGGAAGCAGGAACAGAATGGAAGGAAGGAGAGAGGTGCTACTCTCTCGACAACTTATCAAAGCTGCTGCAGCAGGTGCATGGCTAAGTACCAGCTGGAGAAATCTCAGTTTCATTTGGCTATAGATAATTTGGCATGGCAAGAGTTCCAGTACTTAGAGGTATTCTTGTTATTTATTTGTTTATTTTATTTTCATTGGAAAGGCAAATATACAGAGAGAAGAGACAGAGAGGAAGATCTTCAGTCTGATATTTTACTCCCCAGCTTTCCACAATTGCTGGAGCTGACACAAACCAAGCCAGGAGCCTGTTTGTGTCTCTCATGTTGGTGCAGGGACCAAAAGGTTTGGGCTGTCATCAACTGCTTTCTCATGACACACAGACAGGTAGCTGGATGAGAAGTGGGGCTGCCGGGAATAGAACCTGCGCCCATATGGGATGCCGGCGGGAGCAAGGCGAGGACCTTAGCCCCTGCACCTTTGCACAGGACTAGTCCTTGGAGTATTCTTTTGGACATGCTAAGGATGCAGGTATCAAGCTGGCTTAGGCATTGGCCTGGATATGGGAGATATCACAGTGTCCTGTATGATGTAGAAACGTCTCAAGAATAAAATGATAAGGCCCACAATGTTCATCCTTTCCTTGTTTCCCTTTCTTCTTTTTAAATAATGTCTAGGTTCAAACCTATTTTCAAAACCACAAGTGTCAAAAAACAAACATAACCAAGAGAAAGTGGAGGTAAGTCCTGGCAGTGTAATTTTACCTGTGTGTGCGTGGGAGCTTTCTGATCTCTCTTGTGCTTTTTTTTTCTAATTTGCAGAACACACATGCCCCTAGTAATTCATTTTCTCTAGAAATCTGTTTCTTTCCTGAGTCAACACCTCTCAGGGAGTACCCCAGTGTAGCAAGGGATTTGATTTCCCCATTCGGATTTACATTTGACTATTTTGACGTAATGTTTTGAGAGTCTACTTTCCTGAGTTTTTCAGTTTGGTCCTCAGCCACCTCTGGAGTCAGCTATCCACTTGTTCTTTCCCTTCTCGGGCTCAGCGTGCTAGGTACTCTACATTGTGGTTTTCCTGGCCTGTGTCTATGAATTTTTTTAAGCCAGAATATTGCTGTGTTGACAAAACCTGCTTTCTGTGTTTTGACCACGCAGTTGTGGTTGCTAAAACCCACCTGATGTTTCTCTGGAGCACTTAGTCTGTATAGTAGGGATTTCTTTGGATTATGTCCCTAAATATTTGTGTAGAAATGTTGCATTTTGTATTGTTGGTGATGACAGATTGATGTTACTGTGTTTACAGACCTGCAGTATAACTTCATCAGCAGTTCCCTGCGAGGGGAAAGAAGCATGCCATGGGCCGGAGGCAATGACTACAGCTCAAAATGCCACAGGGTTGAGTGCGCCACCAGATACATGCCAGAGGATAGGGCCTCCTCACCTTCGGCCCCCAACAGGGACTCTGCCCGCCGTGCCTGCGACCCCGTTCCTACCAAAACTTATACCTGGCATATGCCCACTAAAACCAGCTGTTGGAGGTATGTGATTTGCTTTGTCAGGGCTTTTTGTTTTCCTTTTTTTTTTCTTTGAAAGCTACAAAGTGGAAACACAAGTTTTGTAGGTGAAGGAGACGCTCACTTAACTGTGGCTCGTCTAGTCACAAGAGGGCAAGCAAAAGCCAAAACTGATTCTAACGCCATGTGAGTGTAGCATGGCTTCTCAGAATTGGGAAGGGAGCCAGGTGGCCATAGACAACCTTCAGGCAAATCATCCGAATGATGGACAGTTGCATACATATAATAATACTTCAGAAACCCACTTGCTTCCTTTTGCCCTCTTGCACGAACACGGGTGTAATCTCACTCTATATTGGTTCATAGAAAGCGGTTATGCTGGCTGCTACTGGAGATGATCTTAATTCCCATAGCCCACAAAAGGACTAGGTGAAATGGCCTTTCATGTATAGCTCTTGTGTGTTCCAAGCTACTGATTGTAAGACTGCTTCGATCGTGTTTGGCCTCATTATTCCTGAATCCTTTGGCTTTTGTGGATAACTTCAGACAACAAACAAGGCAACAGAAAGCTGTTGGGTGGGTGGCGCTGGGGGAAATTGATTGCTTGACTCTTCACACCCACCATTCACAAAGACACAGGTGACTGCAGGATGAGTCGTTGTGTAAGAAATGCTGGGCCAAATCCCATGAACTGTCTTGCCTGATGTCATGTCTCCCCGTGCTTTGGAAATGGAAGGCCAAGGAAAATGAGTTTTGTCAGGGGGTGGGGGAGGTCGTGTCAGAGGGGCATGATATTTTCAGATACACTTTTGGATGCAGCCAAATGTTTGCCCATCTTTCAGCCAGTCCCTCTTGCATTTGGCTAAGATGTCCTGAGCCAAACTGCTGTTTTCCCATCACTCATTTCCTTCAACAGCCTCGTGGCAGTGTCTGGAGTTGGGCAATCTAGGTATGTGGGTATCCATGGTGAGTGGACAACAGGAAGAACTTTTGAAAGAGAATGAAAATATTCATAAGAGATTCCCTCAGGAAAGGATGTCTATTGGCGTGGGAAGTGACAATATAGGGTTTCTATGGTGCTGTTGTGGGTTGTACAATTTAACGGACAAGCATTATGAGAGTGAACATTAGTGTCAGAGGTGATCTTGGATGCTTGGATCAGTGTGCACATGGCTGCAATGGCATGGCTTAAGAGGTGATGGCATCGATATGTTTACCCACTGTATTGTTGGACAAGCCATGGAATAGTTGTGTAGGAAATCGGGGTTTTGGTAAGGTTTGTTTTTCTGTACCTGAAAGGCAGGTGTAGAGAGAGGAGGCACCAGGGGTGTGTAGGCTGCGTGTTGTGTCTCTGAAAACTTCTGTCTCTCTGTTTGTTTGTTTGTTTGTTTGTTTTCTGGAGAGTAGTTGATGTTAAAGGGAGAGATAGTAGATTTACACAGAGAAAGGAATTGAGAAGAGAGCTTGCATCCTCTGCCCGACTCCACAAATACCACAGCCAAATCTGGGTCGTTCTGATGGTGGGAGCCAGGTGTGCCGTCCGAGTTTGCCGTGTATCTGCTGGTTGTGATGGCCATGGGCCCACCTCTGCTGGTTTTCCTGATTTGGAAGCAGGGAGTGGGATTAGAAAACAGAGCAGCAGCCAGTGCTCCCCATGGTGGTCATTAGTATGTTGGTGAAGTCTGTACTTAATGGATATGAAGCATCTGATACCTTGTGCATTCAAAAGGTGCCATCTCACAATCTTCTCACCAACAATCTTCTCACCATTCAGTGGCCACGTAGCAAGTGTATGTGTGTTTCAGGAGGATGGATGTTGTCAGGTTTGAGGAGGAACTTGCTTCCATGTCACAAACGGAAGGCCAGGCACTGTGAAGCTGGCAGTATGTTGAAGGAGACGTTCAGGTTGAAATGTTCAGGTTCCAGGTATTGTAGATGTGTGCGGTTGTGGTTGAGTGAGTGAGTGAGTGAGTGTGTTTTCCCCAGGGCGGGGAGTTTGAGGGCTCTTAGTTTTCCACCTCTTCTGGCTGTCCAAGGGGCTCAGGTGTAGGTAAAGTTATGTGTGAGCCTCAGATTGATCTAGGCTTAGCACGGTGTCATTCAAGTACACAATGACAATGACTTGTAGGACAAGGATGTTGGCAAGTGTCCGAAAGGATGGATCGTGGAGTCTGGTGAGTCGGGACTTGAGCAAGTGAGGATGCAGAGAGGTCGGAGAACTAGCACTTAGGTCTGAGCACCAGGCGAGCTGCAGTGTGAGTGACTAGCCGAGAAAGCAAGGGAAGGGTCAAAGAGTTGTATTCCCAGGAGGCAGGTCAGAATGGATGTCCTGGGATGCTGAGCAGTCCCCGATGGTAGAGTCCAGGAACACGTATTGCCCAGTGGGGTCTAAGGTTGGCCAGTATTCATTGCGGGAAGAATAAGGAAGCAGGAACAGAATGGAAGGAAGGAGAGAGGTGCTACTCTCTCGACAACTTCTCAAAGCTGCTGCAGCAGGTGCATGGCTAAGTACCAGCTGGAGAAATCTCAGCTTCATTTGGCTATAGATAATTTATCAAAGGAGGAGTTCCAGCAGCCTTGGGGTATTGTTGCCATACAAAAGGATGCAGGTATCAAGCTGGCTTATGCATCGGCCTGGATGTGGGAGATATCACAGTGTCCTGTATGATCTAGAAACGTCTCAAGAATAAAATGATAAGGCCCACAATGTTCATGCTTTCCTTGTTTCCCTTTCTTCTTTTTAAATAATGTCTAGGTTCAAATCTATTTTCAAAACCACAAGTGTCAAAAAACAAACATAACCAAGAGAAAGTGGAGGTAAGTCCTGGCAGTGTAATTTTACCCGTGTGTGCGTGGGAGCTTTCTGATCTCTCCTGTGCTTTTTTTTTTCTAATTTGCAGAACAGGCATGCCCCTAGTAATTCATTTTGTCTAGGAATCTGTTTCTTTCCTGAGTCAACACCTCTCAGGGAGTGCACCAGTGTAGCAGGGGATTTGATTTCCCCCTTCGGATTTATGTTTGACTGTTTTGACATAATGTTTTGAGAGTCTACTTTCCTGAGTTTTTCAGTTTGGTCCTCAGCCACCTCTGGAGTCAGCTATCCACTTGTTCTTTCCCTTCTTGGGCTCAGCGTGCTAGGTACTCTACATTGTGGTTCTCCTGGCCTGTGTCTGTGCATTTTCTTAAGCCAGAATATTGCTGTGTTGACAAAACCTGCTTTCCGTTCTTTGACCACACAGTTGTGATTGCTAAAACCCACCTGATGTTTCTCTGGAGCACTTAGTCTGTATAGTAGGGATTTCTTTGGATTATATCCCTAAATATTTGTGTAGAAATGTTGCATTTTGTATTGTTGGTGATGACAGATTGATGTTACTGTGTTTACAGACCTGCAGTATAACTTCATCAGCAGTTCCCTGTGAGGGGAAAGAAGCATGCCATGGGCCGGAGGCAATGACTACAGCTCAAAATGCCACAGGGTTGAGTGCGCCACCAGATCCATGCCAGAGGATAGGGCCTCCTCACTTTTGGCCCCCAACAGGGACTCTGCCCGCCGTGCCTGCGACCCCGTTCCTACCAAAACTTATACCTGGCATATGCCCACTAAAACCAGCTGTTGGAGGTATGTGATTTGCTCTGTCAGGGCTTTTTGTTTTCCTTTTATTTTCCTTGAAAGCTACAAAGTGGAAACACTAGTTTTGTACGTGAAGGAGACGCTCACTTAACTGTGGCTCGTCTAGTCATAAGAGGGAAAGCCAAAACTGACTCTAATGCCATGTGAGTGAAGCATGGCTTCTCAGAATTGGGAAGGGAGCCAGGTGGCCATAGACAACCTTCAGGCGAATCATCCGAATGATGGACAGTTGCATACATATAATAATACTTCAGAAACCCACTTGCTTCCTTTTGCCCTCTTGCACTAACACGGGTGTGGTCTCACTCCATATTGGTTGATAGAAAGCGGTTATGCTGGCTGCTACTGGAGATGATCCTAATTCCCATAGTCCACAAAAGGACTAGGTGAAATGGCCTTTCGTGTATAGCTCTTGTGTGTTCCAAGCTACTGATTGTAAGACTGCTTCGATCGTGTTTGGCCTCATTATTCCTGAATCCTTTGGCTTTTGTGGATAACTTCGGACAACAAACAAGCAAACAGAAAGCTGTGGGATGGGTGGTGCTTGGGGAAATTGATTGCTTGACTCTTCACACCCACCATTCACAAAGACACAGGTGACTGCAGGATGAGTCGTTGTGTAAGAAATGCTGGGCCAAATCCCATGAACTGTCTTGCCTGATGTCATGTCTCCCCGTGCTTTGGAAATGGAAGGCCAAGGAAAATGAGTTTTGTCAGGGGGTGGGGGAGGTCGTGTCAGAGGGGCATGATATTTTCAGATACACTTTTGGATGCAGCCAAATGTTTGCCCATCTTTCAGCCAGTCCCTCTTGCATTTGGCTAAGATGTCCTGAGCCAAACTGCTGTTTTCCCATCACTCATTTCCTTCAACAGCCTCGTGGCAGTGTCTGGAGTTGGGCAGTCTAGGTATGTGGGTATCCACGGTGAGTGGACAACAGGAAGAACTTTTGAAAGAGAATGAAAGCATTCATAAGAGATTCCCTCAGGAAAGGATGTC
Source organism: Ochotona curzoniae (assembly GCF_017591425.1). Taxonomy (NCBI): domain Eukaryota; kingdom Metazoa; phylum Chordata; class Mammalia; order Lagomorpha; family Ochotonidae; genus Ochotona; species Ochotona curzoniae. The sequence goes on along the minus strand of NW_024467095.1, from coordinate 25,025,978 downwards.
TATTGGCGTGGGAAGTGACAATATAGGGTTTCTATGGTGCTGTTGTGGGTTGTACAATGTAACGGACAAGCATTATGAGAGTGAGCATGAGTGTCAGAGGTGATCTTGGATGCTTGGATCAGTGTGCACATGGCTGCGATGGCATGGCTTAAGAGGTGATGGCATCACATGGCCACGTTCACCCACTGTATTGTTGGACAAGCCATGGAATAGTTGTGTAGAAAATCGGGGTTTTGGTAAGGTTTGTTTTTCTGTACCTGAAAGGCAGGTGTAGAGAGAGGAGGCACCAGGGGTGTGTAGGCTGCGTGTTGTGTCTCTGGAATCTTCTGTCTCTCTGTTTGTTTGTTTGTTTGTTTGTTTTCTGGAGAGTAGTTGATGTTTAGGGGAGAGATAGTAGATGTACACAGAGAAAGGAATTGAGAAGAGAGCTTGCATCCTCTGCCCGACTCCACAAATACCACAGCCAAATCTGGGTCGTTCTGATGGTGGGAGCCAGGTGTGCCGTCCGAGTTTGCCGTGTATCTGCTGGTTGCGATGGCCATGGGCCCACCTCTGCTGGTTTTCCTGATTTGGAAGCAGGGAGTGGGATTAGAAAACAGAGCAGCAGCCAGTGCTCCCCATGGTGGTCATTAGTATGTTGGTGAAGTCTGTACTTAATGGATATGAAGCATCTGATACCTTGTGCATTCAAAAGGTGCCATCTCACAATCTTCTCACCATTCAGTGGCCACGTAGCAAGTGTATGTGTGTTTCAGGAGGATGAATGCTGTCAGGTGTTTAGGAGGAACCTTGCTTCCATGTCACAAATGGAAGGCCAGGCACTGTGAAGCTGGCAGTATGTTGAAGGAGATGATCAGGTTGAAATGTTCAGGTTCCAGGTATTGTAGATGTGTGCGGTTGTGGTTGAGTGAGTGAGTGAGTGAGTGTGTTTTCCCCAGGGCGGGGAGTTTGAGGGCTCTTAGTTTTCCACTTCTTCTGGCTGTCCAAGGGGCTCAGGTGTAGGTAAAGTTATGTGTGAGCCTCAGATTGATCTAGGCTTAGCACGGTGTCATTCAAGTACACAATGACAATGACTTGTAGGACAAGGATGTTGGCAAGTGTCCGAAAGGATGGATCGTGGAGTCTGGTGAGTCGGGACTTGAGCAAGTGAGGATGTAGAGAGGTCGGAGAACTAGCACTTAGGTCCCAGTACCAAGCGAGCTGCAGTGTGAGTGACTAGCCGAGAAAGCAAGGGAAGGGTCAAAGAGTTGTATTCCCAGGAGGCAGGTCAGAATGGATGTCCTGGGACGCTGAGCAGTCCCTGATGGCAGAGTCCAGGAACACGTATTGTCCAGCGGGGTCTAAGGTTGGCCAGTATTCATTGCGGGAGGAATCAGGAAGCAGGAACAGAATGGAAGGAAGGAGAGAGGTGCTACTCTCTCGACAACTTCTCAAAGCTGCTGCAGCAGGTGCATGGCTAAGTACCAGCTGGAGAAATCTCAGCTTCATTTGGCTATAGATAATTTGGCAAAGGAGGAATTCCAGCAGCCTTGGGGTATTGTTGCCATACAAAAGGATGCAGGTATCAAGCTGGCTTTTGCGTCGGCGTGGATGTGGGAGATATCACAGTGTCCTGTATGATCTAGAAACGTCTCAAGAATAAAATGATAAGGCCCACAATGTTCATGCTTTCCTTGTTTCCCTTTCTTCTTTTTAAATAATGTCTAGGTTCAAATCTATTTTCAAAACCACAAGTGTCAAAAAACAAACATAACCAAGAGAAAGTGGAGGTAAGTCCTGGCAGTGTAATTTTACCCGTGTGTGCGTGGGAGCTTTCTGATCTCTCCTGTGCTTTTTTTTTTCTAATTTGCAGAACAGGCATGCCCCTAGTAATTCATTTTGTCTAGGAATCTGTTTCTTTCCTGAGTCAACACCTCTCAGGGAGTGCACCAGTGTAGCAAGGGATTTGATTTCCCCCTTCCATTTATGTTTGAAAAATTTGACATAATGTTTTGAGAGTCTACTTTGCTGAGTTTTTCAGTTTGGTCCTCAGCCACCTCTGGAGTCAGCTATCCACTTGTTCTTTCCCTTCTTGGGCTCAGCGTGCTAGGTACTCTACATTGTGGTTTTCCTGGCCTGTGTCTATGCATTTTTTAAGCCAGAATATTGCTGTGTTGACAAAACCTGCTTTCTGTTCTTTGACCACGCAGTTGTGATTGCTCAAACCCACCTGATGTTTCTCTGGAGCACTTAGTCTGTATAGTAGGGATTTCTTTGGATTATATCCCTAAATATTTGTGTAGAAATGTTGCATTTTGTATTGTTGGTGATGACAGATTGATGTTACTGTGTTTACAGACCTGCAGTATAACTTCATCAGCAGTTCCCTGTGAGGGGAAAGAAGCATGCCATGGGCCGGAGGCAATGACTACGGCTCAAAATGCCACAGGGTTGAGTGCGCCACCAGATCCATGCCAGAGGATAGGGCCTCCTCACTTTTGGCCCCCAACAGGGACTCTGCCCGCCGTGCCTGCGACCCCGTTCCTACCAAAACTTATACCTGGCATATGCCCACTAAAACCAGCTGTTGGAGGTATGTGATTTGCTCTGTCAGGGCTTTTTGTTTTCCTTTTATTTTCCTTGAAAGCTGCAAAGTGGAAACACTAGTTTTGTACGTGAAGGAGATGCTCGCTTAACTGTGGCTCGTCTAGTCATAAGAGGGAAAGCAAAAGCCAAAACTGACTCTAATGCCATGTGAGTGAAGCATGGCTTCTCAGAATTGGGAAGGGAGCCAGGTGGCCATAGACAACCTTCAGGCGAATCATCCGAATGATGGACAGTTGCATACATATAATAATACTTCAGAAACCAACTTGCTTCCTTTTGCCCTCTTGCACTAACACGAGCGTAATCTCACTCTATATTGGTTCATAGAAAGCGGTTATGCTGGCTGCTACTGGAGATGACCTTAATTCCCATAGTCCACAAAAGGACTAGGTGAAATGGCCTTTCGTGTATAGCTCTTGTGCGTTCCAAGCTACTGATTGTAAGACTGCTTCGATCGTGTTTGGCCTCATTATTCCTGAATCCTTTGGCTTTTGTGGATAACTTCGGACAACAAACAAGCAAACAGAAAGCTGTGGGGTGGGTGGTGCTTGGGGAAATTGATTGCTTGACTCTTCACACCCACCATTCACAAAGACACAGGTGACTGCAGGATGAGTCGTTGTGTAAGAAATGCTGGGCCAAATCCCATGAACTGTCTTGCCTGATGTCATGTCTCCCCGTGCTTTGGAAATGGAAGGCCAAGGAAAATGAGTTTTGTCAGGGGGTGGGGGAGGTCGTGTCAGAGGGGCATGATATTTTCAGATACACTTTTGGATGCAGCCAAATGTTTGCCCATCTTTCAGCCAGTCCCTCTTGCATTTGGCTAAGATGTCCTGAGCCAAACTGCTGTTTTCCCATCACTCATTTCCTTCAACAGCCTCGTGGCATTGTCTGGAGTTGGGCAATCTCGGTATGTGGGTATCCATGGTGAGTGGACAACAGGAAGAATTTCTGAAAGACAATGAAAGCATTCATAAGAGATTCCCTCAGGAAAGGATGTCTATTGGCGTGGGAAGCATACAATTATACAGTGAAAATATAGGGTTTCTATGGTGCTGTTGTGGGTTGTACAATGTAACGGACAAGCATTATGAGAGTGAGCATGAGTGTCAGAGGTGATCTTGGATGCTTGGATCAGTGTGCACATGGCTGCGATGGCATGGCTTAAGAGGTGATGGCATCACATGGCCATGTTCACCCACTGTATTGTTGGACAAGCCATGGAATAATTGTGTAGGAAATCGGGGTTTTGGTAAGGTTTGTTTTTCTGTACCTGAAAGGCAGGTATAGAGAGAGGAGGCACCAGGGGTGTGTAGGCTGCATGTTGTGTCTCTGGAATCTTCTGTCTCTCTGTTTGTTTGTTTGTTTTCTGGAGAGTAGTTGATGTTTAGGGGAGAGGTAGTAGATGTACACAGAGAAAGGAATTGAGAAGAGAGCTTGCATCCTCTGCCCGACTCCACAAATACCACAGCCAAATCTGGGTCGTTCTGATGGTGGGAGCCAGGTGTGCCGTCCGAGTTTGCCGTGTATCTGCTGGTTGCGATGGCCATGGGCCCACCTCTGCTGGTTTTCCTGATTTGGAAGCAGGGAGTGGGATTAGAAAACAGAGCAGCAGCCAGTGCTCCCCATGGTGGTCATTAGTATGTTGGTGAAGTCTGTACTTAATGGATATGAAGCATCTGATACCTTGTGCATTCAAAAGGTGCCATCTCACAATCTTCTCACCATTCAGTGGCCACGTAGCGAGTGTAAGGTGCGTTTCAGGAGGATGGATGTTGTCAGGTGTTAAGGAGGAACCTTGCTTCCATGTCACAAACGGAAGGCCAGGCACTGTGAAGCTGGCAGTATGTTGAAGGAGATGATCAGGTTGAAATGTTCAGGTTCCAGGTGTTGTAGATGTGTGCGGTTGTGGTTGAGTGAGTGAGTGAGTGAGTGTGTTTTCCCCAGGGCGGGGAGTTTGAGGGCTCTTAGTTTTCCACCTCTTCTGGCTGTCCAAGGGGCTCAGGTGTAGGTAAAGTTATGTGTGAGCCTCAGATTGATCTAGGCTTAGCACAGTGTCATTCAAGTACACAATGACAATGACTTGTAGGACAAGGATGTTGGCAAGTGTCCGAAAGGATGGATCGTGGAGTCTGGTGAGTCGGGAGGGGATTGAGCAAGTGAGGATGCAGAGAGGTCGGAGAACTAGCACTCAGGTCTGAGCACCAAGCGAGCTGCAGTGTGAGTGACTAGCCGAGAAAGCAAGGGAAGGGTCAAAGAGTTGTATTCCCAGGAGGCAGGTCAGAATGGATGTCCTGGGACGCTGAGCAGTCCCTGATGGCAGAGTCCAGGAACACGTATTGTCCAGCGGGGTCTAAGGTTGGCCAGTATTCATTGCGGGAGGAATCAGGAAGCAGGAACAGAATGGAAGGAAGGAGAGAGGTGCTACTCTCTCGACAACTTCTCAAACCTGCTGCAGCAGGTGCGTGGCTAAGTACCAGCTGGAGAAATCTCAGCTTCATTTGGCTGTAGATAATTTGGCATGGCAAGAGTTCCCGCAGCCTTGGGTATTCTCTTGGCCATGGCCAAGGATGCAGGTGTCAGACTGGCTTTTGCACCTCCCTGGATGTAGGAGATATTTCAGTGTCCCTGTGCTCCACAATTGTCCCATGCACAAAATCATAAGACCCTCGATGTTCATCCTTTCCTTTTTTTTTTCTTTCTTTTTATAAATGTGTAGGTCCAAACGTATTTCCTCAACTAGAGTTGAGCAGAAACCATGACCAAGAAAAACTGGAGGTAAGTCCTGACAGTGTAATTTTACTCGTGTGTGGGTGGGAGCTCTGATCTCTCCTGTTTTTTTTGTTTTGTTTTGTTTTGTTTTATTTTGGTTTTTTCTAATTTGCAGAACAGACATGCCTGTAGTAATTCATTTTCTCTAGGAATCTGTTTCTTGTCTGAGTCAACACCTCTCAGGGAGAGCACTTGTATAGCAGGGGATTTGATTTCCCTCTTCAGATTTACGTTTGAATATTTTGACGTAATGTTTTGAGAGTCTGCTTTTCTGAGTTTTTCAGTTTGATCCTCAACCATATCTGGAGTCAGTTGCCCACTTGTTCTTTTCCATCTGGGACTATGCTTGTTAAGTACTCTACATTTCGGATCTCTTGGCCTGTGTCTGTGCATTCTCTTTATCCAGAATATTGCTGTGTTGACGAAACCTGCTTTCTGTTCTTTGACCACACAGTTGTGATTGCTAAAACCCACCTGATGTTTCTCTGGCCCACGTAGTCTGTATATTATGTGTTTCTTATGTTTATGCACCTAAATATGTGTATGAATTTTGCATTTTTTTTATTATTAGTGATATCAGATTCATCTTTTCTTGTTGCAGAGCTGCAGCATATCTGTGCCAGCAGTTCCCTGCGAGAGAAATGAACCACACGATGGCCAGGGGACAACATTTATGGCCCATCCAGCCACCGGGCCAACTGTTCCACCGTATCCATTCCAGGTGGTATGGCTCCTCCCGCTTGCCCCTCTGCATCAAATGTACCAGCCACCCCTGCGACCTCATTTCTGCCAACGGTTATTCCCAGCGTATGGCCACTAAATCCACCTTTTGGAGGTATGTGATTTGGTTTACAGGGCTTTTGTGTTTTCTCTTCCTTGCGCACTACAAAGTCAAAACACTAGTTTTGTACGTGAAGGAGATGCTCACTAGAGTGTGGCTCATCTACTCATAAGAGGGAAAGCAAAAGCCAAAACTGACACTAATGCTATGTGAGTGAAGCATGACTTTTCAGATTGGGAAGGGAGCCAGGCAACCATAGACATGCTTAACGTGAATTATCCAAAGGATGGTCAGTTGCATTCATATTCTAATTCTTCAGAAACCCACTTGCTTCCTTTTGCCCCTGATAAGTAGCATTCTAGTTGTTTGGTGTCACTGTGGGATATTGATTGCTTGATTCTGCACACCCACCATTCACAAAGACACAGGTGACCGTAGAATCAATTGTCCTGTAACAAATGCTGGGCTAAATCCTGTTAAATTGTCATGTCTATGTCATTTCACCCCATGTGTTGTAAATGGAATGCCTGGTATAATAAATTTTGTGGCAAACCTTTTCACATACACTTTTGGATGCAGCCAAGTGTTTGCCCATCTTTCAGCCAGTCCTACTTGCAGTTGGCTAAGATGTCCCGAGCCAAACTACTGTTTTCCCATCACTCATTTCCTTCAACAGCCTCGTGGCAGTGTCTGGAGTTGGGCAATCTAGGTATGTGGGTGTCCATGGTGAGTGGACAACAGGAAGAACTTTTGAAAGAGAATGAAAGCATTCATAAGAGATTCCCTCAGGAAAGGATGTCTATTGGCGTGGGAAGCATACAGTTATCCAGTGACAATATAGGGTTTCTATGGTGCTGTTGTGGGTTGTACAATGTAACGGACAAGCATTATGAGAGTGAGCATGAGTGTCAGAGGTGATCTTGAATGCTTGGATCAGTGTGCACATGGCTGCAATGGCATGGCTTAAGAGGTGATGGCATCACATGGCCACGATCACCCACTGTATCGTTGGACAAGCCATGGAATAATTGTGTAGGAAATCGGGGTTTCAGTAAGGTTTATTTTTCTTTACTTGAAATTGAAAGGCAGGTCTACAGGGAGGAGGCACCATGGGTTGCAATGGTCTTTTTGTTTGTTTATTTTGTTTTTTAGATGAATTTGTTTTTAAGAGAGAAGCATAATTACAAACCATTATATTTTTCTAAACTAAGTCTTGCATCCCCTGTTTCAATGCGTGAATTTTTTTTTATTTCTTCAAATTTGTGATATGAAATGCTATCAAATTTTTTGTTTGTCTCTTGTTTAAGTTTGTTCATCTCCTGAAACTTTTCTTAGTCTTTTTGTAAGTATTTTAGGAATTGCTTGTAGCAGTTATTCCATCAAGTTTTTAGCCTTTAACTTTTTGTTTCATCTCCTCAGTATATGGATATTTACTCACTTTTTTTTTGTTGTTACTGATTTGATTATCAACCTGTGGTCCAGTATCTATGCAGTAGTAACAAGTGTTTTGTAGATACTGGGGAAATGAATAATGAATTTCTTAAATTATTTTAGTCTTCTCCGTTTTGGTTGTAGCACCTATTGATCTGAAAATATTTTTTAGGATATATTAGGAATTTATTTTGAAATAATCGTTTGTTTGTGTAAGTATGTATTTTGGCCATGCCTTATGTGCTAGATGATTGCATTTACTGTATTATGTGCTTGTTAACAATCCTTTTTCATTGTTTTAATGTGAGTTAAAATTTTATCTGCACAAGTACATTATGTTTGTTGCTTGTGGGTGTTATATTTTTCTTAGTATTCTTGAGGTTTTACATTAATGTATGATTCTATTTAGATTTGCTTAGAAAATTATTTTTTCATTTTGTGGTTTACACAATATGTAATTAAAACAACAACAACAGAAAGCTTTTTTCCCAATTTCTTTCAACAGTTGAATTGTATGCACAAAGAGATTATCCTCGTTATTCTCTCTCTTTTCACTGGATTTTTTTTCCTCCCACATAATCTGAAATGCAATCAGTATTCATCTATACACCATGTTTAACCAGCTCTGGAACATCTGCAGCCAAAGAAGGAAATCTCAAAATACTTTTGTTCACTCAGCCCATATAATTTTGTCATCTCTCAAGTATTCTCTTAGTAATATCTCTTACTTAAGTGCCTTTTTTGCTCACTGTGGACCTCCTTACAACTTTTAAATAAAGATCATTTAAACATAAATCTTATGAGAAATTTTTTGCTTTTGGTTTTATTCTAGGTTGTGACCTTACTGGGTTTTTATTGATCTGCTCTTATATGCATTCATACAATTAGATTTTTTTCACATATTCTTACATTTGGGCATATTCTCAACTTTAAGTTTATGTTTTTATTGCAGAAAGTGTACTTATGAAGTTGACAGAGTAATGTCAATGAAAGTTTATGCTTTATTAAGGAATTTTAATTGATATAAAAGCTTGTTTGCTATGCTAGTAGCAATTTAATGAGCTAGTTTTTCCCATACATGTTTCCACTAGTTATATTTTTGCTTCTTGAACTCAAAGCTTTAAGTCTAAAATGGAAGCACCTTCTGATTTCAGCTTGTTTTTCATTTTTTTATAATTAGGTACTCTACTTCTTGAAAATATTTCAATGATGAAATAAGATAAATTATTTTTCAACTAAAAAATGAGGAGTGAAGCTTTGCCCTATTGGTTAAGATACTGATTGACCATTGTGGCAAACCATGATGAAGCTCTGGGTGAACCATCTGGAAATTGAACCAGCAAATTTCTTTCTTTCCCTTTCTCTCTGTTCTATAGCCTTTTGTAAAGCTTACATCATTTAAAAATATTTACATTTGTATGTCAGAGCTACAAAGTGAGGAGAGAGAAATCCTCTAACCACTGGTTCACACCTAGCTGAGCCTGTCTGAGCCCAGTCTTAAGCCAGACAGGAGGCGATCCATCCCAGGGGCCCAGATGAGTGCAGCAATGCAAACACTTGGTACATCTTCCCCTGTTTTCCCACACACATTAACAGGGAGATGAATTAGTAGCGGAGCACATTGGATTTGATCTGTCCACCATATAACATACCTTGTGTATCAAAGGAAAGGTTTAACCTAGTATAAAATCCTGCAGGAGAGCTTAAAAGTACCTCTTTCTTGGTGGTCCCTCTAATGGGGACTGGAACTTAAAGTGTGACATCCACACCGAGAAGAACTTTGGGATACAAGGTACACAGGCGACATGAAGGAATGCACAATTTATTGAATTTTTCTGGTCTTATACCAATTTTTGCAGAACAAGCAGGTTGGTAAAAGTTACAAGTTAATGGAACAATGGTAATCAAACTACTCCACCAATAGGTTACAAGGGCTCAGGGGAAACAATCACCAGGCTCCAAGCAGCTGGATAAGTAAACATCAGTTACAGGAATCCACACTGGTAAACAAACAGATCTAATTAGAAATACAATCCAACAGAACTGTTTGTACTCAGATATGTTTAGGCCACAATCACTGAAGGGCAGGGAGTTAATGAAGATGCCTCACACCTCCCCAGATGTGTTAGCCAGCCCAAGGTTTATCTGCAATCTCAGCAGGGAGTATGCTCCTTGCAGCATTCTCAGTCTGCCTAAAAGAGTTAAGATTCAGAGTCCTCAGACATTGTGATCTGGGTTTTCAGGGACAGATCTCCACAATGAATATATCTCCACACTGCTTACTCTTTCTTCTCTGTTATGTTTCCCAGAACAAGGTCTCTAACAGTTTCTTACAGGCCTTTACAAGAATTCCATATGCACACATACACATACAGCTACTTTAAAACACCATGAGAGTGGAATTAAAAGATTAGTTTTTTCTGTACTAAACTTTAAAATTCACAAAATACACTAGTGAATAAATGTAAAAACATTTTTATAGGTGAGCTATATAATGCAGACTAGCATATCTGAAGTGAAGATATATTGCAGTATACATATCTGTTCCTTTATTAAAAAAAAGGAGGAATCCCAATGAAAACTTGATATAAAACTTTACAATAACATACTAGACTATGCAATTGTCTATAACTACAGTGCCACAATATATTGAAATAGCAGAATGTAGGGCTTGAGGTTGTAGCTGAAGGACTGTATTATTGTGATGATATAAGGGGAAACTGGGGGAAGCTATGGAGGGGTGGAGGGAGGAATCCCTGTACATATGGAACTGTAGCATAAATATAATAATATAAAATATATAAATAGTAAAAAATAAAGCTTGAAATACATACTAGGGACTTTTAAAAAGCTTGTTATAAGGCATATTACACAAAAAGGATTGAATGAATTTTGATTTTTGCATCAAAATAATTTCATTGTTTAAAAGAATTTTATTTTTTAAATGACAGATTTCTAGAAAGGGAAAGATATACAGCCAGAAACTTTTTCTAGGTTTCCAATGTTGTTGCAGGGACCCAAGGATTTGGGCCATCCTCTGCTGTTTTTCTAGTCCATACACAAAGAGCTGGATTGGCAATGGGGAAGCTAGGACTGGGACCAGTACCCACATGGGACACTAGCGTGACAGATGAAAGCTCAATCTGTACCATGGCTTCTGGCTGGGCCCAGTTCCCTCTCGGTAGGCCTTGAAGGACACCAGCTGAGGAGTTGGTAGCTCTAAGAAGATTGATATCATGGCAGGTCCAGAAACTGATGCCCAATTCCAGCTCACTAAAATAAAAAACTGTTTCAACTCTTACAGGCTCACAGGCAGGATGAATTGTGTACTAGCCACATGTGGAGGCATTGCTTTGCTGGTTATGCACTTCAGCTTAAGGTCTAAAAATTCCAGCTGTGAAAGCAACAAGTGGATTACAAATCATTTCCCCATCTGCCCTCCTGCCTGGAGAAGCTAATTAACTCAACGTCTGGTGATTCAATTTGTACAATAAATTATGAACCTGGAAAAACAAAATCTGCACCGTGGCATTGGCCCAAATAAACTCATTTTAAACTTTATTTTCTAGGAAATTTCTGAAGTATCTTAGTCAATATATAATTCTATTACTTTGTCCAACATTTTTTTTTATTTTCCACTTTGCCACTAAAAATGTATTTCACTCACTGCATACATAGTATTATATAAATTTGTCTTCATGTATTTTAACAATTCCCTATTGATACAGATTGATTGTTTCTGTTTTATTCCCATCATAATATTACAGAAACCTGTATTTCTATAGGGCCAAGTTTATGCAAGATAATTTCTACAGTTGAATCCCATCAAAGGACATTTGCATTTAAAGAGTTTTTTAGAGAGTTGTGACAAAATAACCTTCAAAGAAACTTTATGGTATTAGAGTCTTACCAATGTGACTTCAATAGCCTGTTTCCTTACCTCTTTATCAGCAAGTGTATACTGTCAGACATACTCAGAATTCCTTCAGACACTGCAAATTTCCCATTTTCTTCCTTTTTAAAAATTTTTAAATTTTGTTTTATGACACAGTTTCACAGGCTCTGGGGTTCCCCCAACCCCTCCAGAAAGCCCTCCTCCAAATTGATTTCCTCCATATTGTTACAGTATTACAGTTTGTATCCAATCATGATTCCTTCATTGTGGGTATGGGCCACATAGAGTCCAACATCTTATTGTCCAGATAAATTTAACAGTTTCACTGGGAAACCATCCCTGGTCTGAAAGTAGAGCTGGTAGAATATCATCCCCTCCAATGAAAAGCCACTATCCAGCTTCAACAACAATTTACAACATCATGAACTTAATTGACATCGTATCAAGAGACCAATATGTTAGGAAATGCAAGTTCTTAACTGAATCCTATGGCTGCTTCACTGACATTTCAATTGTAGTTTTTATACAACCGGCTGCTATACACCTTATAAAAGATATAGGGTACTGTTCAGCTATCTTGTGTCTATTTTCATTGTTATATTTAGCAGCTTATAGTTTTCAAGTGTGATTCCTACTGAACTTCATGAATTTTAGCATAGTTCAAATAGGCTTATAAATCAAACATACCATATGTTAACAACTGAGGAGCAAAACATTTTAGGAGGGATGTGCAGAGAAATCTTTAGTACCATAATGAGGAGTAACTAATCTTTGTGCCCTACCTAATAAAGGTATATGGGAGTCCAAGCTGACTGCCTCCTGTCTGTTCTAAGCTTTCCTTATTGGTCTCTGTCTATCTGATCTATTTTTCCATTTTCTTCTGCTCTTTGCCTTCAGGTTCTCTTTCCTTCTTTGTAGCTCTCTGGTCACACTTGGTTTGCTTTTTGATTTTTGTTTTACCATGAATCCTTGTGAAGACTGCCCTGTGCTCATTTCCCACTAACACTCCGCATTCCTCATTCCCCCAACCATCTTTTTACTTTTATGCTCATGGACTTCCCTTATAGTTTCCTGAAGCTCTCCAAACTGAACAGAAAACAGGTACTCTTTCTTAACCTCCAAACCTGCCACACTTCTGAACCAACAGAAAAAGCTGATCAGGAAAGCTGGAAATACTTAATCTTGGGCATATTATGAAAATGAATAAATTCGTATTGATGTATACATGAAGAAAAATCACCTAGCTTTGTATTGCCTTTTAAGAGCGAAGTTTCTTTTTTCTTTTTTTCTAAATCCTATACTGATGTAGGACTTTTGGACACAAAATGCGGCAGCAACTCCAATTTTTGTCTCCCAGGAAAAAATCATTTTCTTGAGGACACAGTTTAGTTTTAAAGCAAGATTTATCAGAAGAAAGGAGAAAAGATGCTCCCATCCTAGTAACGGGAGGGAGCTTTAAGAAAGGAGAGACCTGTGCACAGGGGGTGTTGGCATCGTTTCAAATTTTGCTTCAAAGGAGTTTCTCCAAAAACAAAGGAAAATTCGTGGTTTCCATGATACCTGGCTTTGGAACAAAAGGCCCCAAAAGGTGTTACCAGTTCACTTCCTCAGTCTCATTCTAATGATAAAGAGACCAGTCTGACACTACCCTGAGATGGAATTGGGTGGTCACTTTAGGTGGGGAACTGATATGTTGATTTCATCCTTATCTCTTGGGGGAAACATGTTCTTGATATGTTCATTATGCACTTGTCTCTTGGGAGAAATGTGCTCTAGTGAATTTAAGACATAGTGGAGAAAATATCATTTTATATTTGAGAAAAATGGTTCACAGACCCAGAACACCCTAACTGCCTAATACCCAATCTGACTCCTCACAAAATACTTGACACAATTCTTTGTTTTGAGCCACTGTGTTGTTAGTTTTATTCATTGCTTCTTTTTGGTGGGAGTAGGACAAAAATAGAAGTGAAAGAAGAAAAAAGAAAGCCTAAAAGTTCCAGATCCAGACTTTACAAAGAACATAAGGATGTTCTTTAGTTTGCAGGCAGCCTGTGGACTTATGAGCATCCACAGAGAAATGAAAATGGCGGGAAGGATGGATCCCACAATGGGAGAAAAAGGTATGACGGATTGTTTGCCAGCTGCCCTTTTACATAGCAATAGTTGACCCCTGCACTCTCTGATTTATCCAGAGTTTATAGGAGGGAAAGCCCAAAGTCTATGATTCTGTATTGCTGCCTCTCCCTGAACTGATTTTCTCTTACTGCTTGTCAGTGTGAGAGGATTTTCCCAGTGCTGTACTCAATCCTGAGGGGAAGAGGTCCTTTATACTATGTCAAAGAGAGTGCGTCAGCTGCCATTGCACAGCAGAGGACACAGATGGTCATAGTGATTAGTCCTGAGCCAGAAGCTGCATGAGGTGACACTGGATAGAGTCACATTAACAGGTGCAGGCCCATGGGAATGGAGCAAAAAATAATAACATGGATGATTGCTTTTTTAAGGAGGCAGGAAGCTCTACTGGGGGGAAAATTCCACCCCAATTGTAGATGCAAGTCTGATGGTTTGAGCCCCAAATACGCAGGAATTGAAAGCCACCAGATCCTCACACTACATCCTTTTTATGATTAAATAATTACACATCAGCACTGCTGTTCAAAAGGTTAAAGCCTAAATTACAAATCCAATCTGCAGGTGCAAATGACTAATCCTCAAAGCTACTTCTAACCCTCAAACCCTTATTGCTTCATAAATGAACACTTGAACCCTACGGTGATTTGTACTTTACCTACTGGAGCACTGTAGAAGGACATTCAGAACCTTTGCTATTGTGGGAGACATAGCCAGTTGCATCTCCCCTAAAGGTGCCAGGAGCAATTGATATGGAGGTGAATGAACAGGAAACCTGGTTTACAGGTTTAGGTATAAACAAGTTGTGTTATGGCAACTCTACCTTGCTGTAGAGATGTAAATGGTTCAAGCTCCTTCTCTCTGGGTGCCTACATGACCATGAAAACCTTTTTTAAAAAGTCTGGTGCTGTTAATAAACTTCAGCTGTTGACCACCAGTCAGTAGTCCATGCATGTTATTATTGACTCCATGCCCTAAGTCCACCGCTGCAGGACAGCGACAGAGCAATTTTTATAATACTCTGCAACTGCTAACTCAAATGTAAGATCAAGTGAGGCAGGAAATATCATCTGTCTTTCTCAGCATCTTACCCTTAGTAATTAGCCTCATGTCTAGAATAACGCAATTACTCAGTACATCCTTATGATGCTTAAATTCATGCATACATTACACTCCAGAATCAGGATAAGTTCCCTAAAACATGCAAGGTTATTGTTTTATTTAATTTTTACTTCTTTTTATTATCATTTTATGATACAGTTCCATAGGCCTCTCCCCAATTCTCTCCTCCATCACTATATAGTAACTATATTATAGTTCTTCATACACAGTAATATGTCCATTACTGCAGGCATGGACAGTGGCAGAGTCCAGCATCCTACTGTCATGATATAGTAAACAGTTTCATTGGGAGTCCATCTTTGTCTGGAAGTAGAGATGCATACTGCATTGTATCCTCACATCTGGATATGATAGTCTCCATTACACAGCTACTGTATATCCCCTGAAATGAAAAGTCGCAATAAAAGTCAACATCAGGAAGAGAAATAGAAATTCACAATGCCATGAAGTTTAAATAACATGCTGCTAGATATAATAGTCTCCATTACACAGTTCCTATACATCCTCTTAAATGAAAAGTCACAAAATAAAATAAACAACAGGAAGGAAGAGAAATTAACAAGACCATGGAGATAAATAACATGCTACTGAATGATTAATATGTCACTGAAGAAATGAAAAAGAAAATCAAGAACTTCCTTGAACCTACTATATGATCTACGAGTCATTCAAGAATTTAATCAGAAGAATTTTGAAGAGATGAAACTAACAAAAAATATCAAAATCCATGAGATATAGTTTCTGCTGATCTTTGTGGGTGAGATATGTCTCCTGCAGGCAATAAATAGAGGGGTTTTGTTTTTTAATCCAGTCTACTCATCAATGATATTTGCTTCATGAGTTTAAGCTGTTTACATTCAGGGTTAATGCAAATAGGTTGTAATTTGGTTCTGTCTTTTTAGCAGTGGGTTGTTCATTGAACTAGTCTTCTGTTATTTTACTGGGATGTTCTTTGCATTTGCCTTTGATTTTGGTGGGTGCTACTCCTTTTCTCTGTCAAGAGAACATCTTGAAGTATCATTTTTAGGGCAGGTTTGGAAGATGCATATTCTTTTAAATTTTCTTTAATGTGGGAGAATTTTATTTCATTTTCAAAGACAAAGGAAAATTTTCCTAGGTACGTTATCCTGGGCTGACAATTTTTTGGTTTTAGAATCTGGAATGTGTGGCTCCATTCTCTTCTGTCCTGTAGAGTTTCCTGTGAGAGGTCTCCTGTGAGTTTGATTAGCATTCATTTATTTGTCAGTTGATTTTTTCACGTGCACATTTAAGGATCTTTTCCTTATGTTTGATTGAAGAGAACTTGATTATCACATGTAATGATGAAGGTTGCTTTTGGTCAACCCTGTAGGGATTTCATTAAATACATTTTTAAACCCAGCTTCTCTTTCTGCACTTTCAGCAACTCCCATATTTTATGTTACATCTCATAATAGTGTTTCAATTCTTGAATACTTTTTTTTTAGCCTGATCCAGCTCTGCTTTCAGCTTTTCATTTGTTTCCCCTTTGTGGCAGGAAATATCTTCTAATTCTGAGATGCTTTCTTCTACCTCCTTCATTCTATTTTGAAGACTCTCCACTGTACTTCTAATTCGCTCCACTGCTTTCATATGATTCATTTCCAGTGTGAAATATTCCTTGAATTCCTTGAATGCCTGCTTTACATGCTTCTCATTGTTGATAAGAAGTTTAATAACAACTGTTTTGAACTCTGTATCCCTCATTTTCTTGATGTCTTCCTCAGTGAACTCAGGTTGGCAAAGGGTTTTGCTCCTTTGCAGGGAAGTCTTCAGTAATATTCATTTAGCCTTTGTCTCTTCTTTTGCTCTTGGTCATTATACTTCTTGTTAGCAGAATCTTCTCCTTGGGGCAGATTTCTAAGGTGTATCACCCACAGGTCTACAGTTTGGTTTTACTTATTGCACTTCATACATGGCTCTTTGCTTGTAGCCTATTGTGCCACTCTCTCCAGTGAATTCCAGGTCTGGGTTCTTATGTTAGATTTCCACCATGGTATCCATAGCCTCAGCTGGCTCACCACACTCCACCTCCTGTGACACTGCTGAGGGTTCACCATTGTTTTTACAACCTTTCTACCACTTCTGGTTGGAGCAGGTCCCAGGCTTAGGGAGACACTAGGAGTCCTCTATAGCTAAGTTGTTGGTGGTGCTGATCTTGCTGGAATCTGTTGGCCATTATGTCTGGGGACCACACAGACCTATTCTGACCCATATGAAGCCATAGTTGGTACTATTTTCCTGTGGGACCAGTGCAATGCACTGAACCCAGTGAGTTCTTGCTGAGTTCAGTGCATGTACAACTCAGTGTTGTCCCCTGCAGTCTTAAATTCTTTGCCACACTGTAAGAAATGGCACCTGATGTGCCATTGCTAGAGTTCTTGATCTGTTTGCTATCAGGTCTGAAGGCTACCCAGATCTCTTTTGAGTGGAACCTGTAGGATTCCACGTTGTAGTTCACTGAGTCAGAAATGAGTACACTCCCAGCTCAGTGCATGCGCAATCCTGCCCCATAGCCTTTGCCTCCATAAACAAAATAGTGCCCAAATTGGCTCTCGGAGATAGACTGGGCTATGACATCCACCCTGTTCCCATACTGCCCATCTGGGACCTGCCACTCTGTCCCTGCTCCTGGTCAAATCAAACAGACCAGCAGGATGGGTTGTTCTTTGTCTGGGTTCACCTCTGCAGCTCCAACAGTTCTGGCTGCCGGTTGAATTCAGGTCCCTGTTTGCTGAATGCTATTGGGGTATTAGTCACTGCAACACCACACCCTTGTGTTCACTGCTTTCCTGTGTCTGTCAGTCTCCAAGTACCTCTCCGCTGTTGTTCTGTCCTCTTCTGTTTCACAGAATGTGCCTTCTCTGCTTCACACTGGCTAATATTTTTCCATCTGTTTAAACATGTCCTTACCCTATTCTGCCATCTTGATTCTTGAGGAAGTGATTGCAAGGTTATTTTTGGCTATCTGCACCAATGGCGTGGGCCCTGGTTTGTGGTTTTCAGAACACAGCCTGCGTTCTCTTCTTGTCCCTCTCTCCTTCCCATCACGCATGATCTGCATCACTGAATCCTCTGCTGTTCTAGCTTTTTTCTTCCTTAAAACTTCCCTGTTTTTCTTGAAACTGTCACTAAATCAGGTGAGAAATGTCATAGATTTCAAAGTAGTTTTATGGAAAAGGCCCAAATGACATCAAGTGGAAGTGCTCTGGCTCTCTAATGACCCTTAAGCATTTCCGCAAAACAAATATTGTGACACTTGGTGGCATATGACAACACCCAAGAAATCTGCTTTGTCTAGAGTCCCTCCCCCCAATCTCTTCCTATAGATAATCCCTTTTTTATTGTCTTCCATTCAAACTCAAAAGCACCAAGCTAACCACTACAGCTCAGAAAAGAATAGGAGAGAAGGAGCAAAGGGCACAGACCCAGGCTGCCTAGGGAGCAACAGACTCCTCCTTATGTAGCACTTTTGTTTCTGGTGTGAGGTTGGTCACAATGGAAACAATACAACAGCATTTTTTCCAATACCCTCAGTCACAAACACCCCAGGACACTATCACAGATACTGCACTACTCACCACCCAGTCATTTCAAAATTGCAGCTGTTTCCTGATTGCAAACTGAGCCAATGATCTCTGCAAACAACTGATTCCCAGTTTTGTGTTTCCAGGTGAAGGTGAGGAAAGGGGCTCCTGGGCTTTCCCAGTAGCATTCACCAACTAGACACATCTGGTTAAGATATAGATGGCTTACAGAATTCTCTGACTTATCAGGAGCTAAAGGAAATGCAATCTCTGATGACTTCACCCAAACCCGCAAGCCAAAATACTTAAGAAGCAGTCAGACCAAAGGGATTTTTACCACAACTCACTTCAAAGATGGTAGCACTGGCAGCTCATGTTGCTAAAATTTCTGTGAGAAATGGAAAGCTCCAGTGCTCTGGACTAATGGCATATCTCTGCAATGGTAGTCACTTTGAACCCCTAAAATCAAACCTGTGGATAATAGCTACCTCTGTGGAAATGCAATGCACCCATAGGGCTATCCATGTTCATATAACACATATAGGTTTTTTTCTTTTTCACATTTTATTTTTATTGGAAAATCAGATGTGCATAGAGGAGGAGTAATAGAGAGCAAGATCTTTTGCCCAATGATTCATTCCCCAAGTGGCTGCAACGGCCAGAGTGAGCTGATCTGAAACCAGGAGCCTCTTCCAGGCTTCCTGCATGGGTGCAGGATCCCAAGGCTTTGTGTCACCCTCAGCTGCTTTCCCAGGCCACAGGCAGCAGCTGGATGGAAAATGGGATCACCGGATTAGAACTCGTACCCACATGGGATCGTGGCATGTGCAAGATGAGGACTGTAGCCACTAGGCAGCCATACTGGGCCCAGCACTTGGTTTTAAGAGGCAGAGACTTAGAGAAATGCTGGGAACCACTGCATGGCTTAAGTGGAGATCTAGGTCATACAGACTACCACAGGTCCTTTACTCAGCTGCAGTCCACTATATTCCAAGGCATATTAGCAGGTAGTTGGATCAGAATTGGAACTCCATGTTTTGAACATATTTCCATATGCTGACACTGCAGGCAGTAGCATTACACGCTACACCACAGTGATGGTCTCCACATATTTTCAATCTGCACTTGGTTCAATCCACAGATGCAGAATCCTTGTATGTGGAAATTGTAAATTGTAAAATAAGCTGTCTGCCTAGCGAGGCTACCTACTTTCCCATTGCAAAAACAAACATAAATAACAAGCAAAACCTCAAAAGCCTGGGACCTTTAAGAAATATGTTACCAAGTGTAGTGATCACCAGCAGCCTACAACATCTTCAATTTAAATGAAATTTTAAAAAGCTCAGTTCGTTGGTCAAATTGACAGCTTCCAAGTCCTTACTGTTCTCTTGTAGCTGTTGCCTACCACATGGGCATGCCAGACACAGAAGCTTCCCATCATTGCATGATGCCTGCTGGAAAACCCTCCCCTTTTATGGGGAGAGTCTTGCTAAGTAATATCAAATTTACCTCCCCTTAGAGAGAACTTAGTAGGACCACACAGTAAGAATTAATGCTGTGAATACAGGATTCACAGTATAGTCTTACCTAGTATATGCAGCAATAGATCATCTAATTTGAGCACCTGTATCTTTGGTGATAATATTCAGACACCAAATAACACTCTGTTGTATCTGAAAATCTTTTCTTACACAACCAAAAAGGAGAAAGTGAAGAATGTAAGTTATTTAAATAAAAATACCCTTTTCAGCTTCAGTTTCATACAAACCCGAACTAAATATTAACATTTGTTACAGAAAGCCATCCATGCTTTCCTTGACAGAGAAATGGACTATGCTGTCAGATAATATAAGAAACATTTTGATTCAAGATTGAAGATGAACGTCAAGTCGACTTTTTTTTTTTCTTGTTCTCTTAAGTCATCATTCCTATGGGGTTTCCAGTAGCCAAAAGTCAACCAAGGATGAGATCCACTGCAGTTGCTTATGTAGTTCTATCTTTTAAAATTCTATCTCATCTTGATGTTTCATTGTGGAGCAGCTGCTTTTCATGCTTACTACTTTGGACATTAGTCCTTTAAAGGAAGATGAGGATTGCAGTTATACTGAAAGAAAACACGTAGCTGCATCTGTGATTGGCATCCACAGGAAATATGGTGAGAATGATTCCAGATTAATGACCTTAGGATGTCACAGGTGCTTCTTACCTGCCTGGCATCTGAAACTCTGTTCAGAGACTACAGAAGGTGGGGCCCTAGTTGGATTTGTTGCAATTGGGGGGCCTCATATCAGTTGAGTTATTACTCCAGGCTTCTCACTAGGGAGCCTGGTCAATTCTCAGGTTTTAAACTTCATTGAGAGGAAGGATGAGGGCTTGAAGGGTAAGGCAGGTGAATACCTGCCCCTTTTGCTTCTTCCTAAACCAGAGCAGAACACTTTAATCAGCTTCCAGAATGGAACCGTTTGTGAAAGGATGCGCAACAAAAGGCATCCAGCCTCAGCAATAAGTAGAGTGTTACAGCATAGGCAGAAAGAGATAAAGCTCAAATCACAGGTTTATTTTACCAATGAGCCCTGATATTTATCAGTGAATAAATAAATGAATATCACAGACTTGATTATATGAAACTTTCCTGATGGGACTCCTAAAGTTCTCAACTCTTTTAAATACAATGAAAGGCTCAGTTCTTTCACAATAAATCTTCTTTTAAGAAAAGATGTGACATCAGGCTTTGAGACATGCTCTGCCAACTGCTCCAATAGGGTATTGGTTTGGACCCTCATTTAATAACCGGTAAAATAGAAATAATAATGCTTTCGTCATATGCTAGAGAAGGAGTAATGTCAGGACTAGAATAAAAGCCAGGCTGGGGCCCGGCGCAGTGGTGCAAGTCATTAAGGTCCTTTCCTTGCACGCCCGGGATCCCATATGGGCGCCGGTTCTATCCCGGCTGCCCCACTTCCCTTCCAGCTCCCTGCCTGTGGCCCGGGGGAGTAGTCGAGGACTGCCCAAGGCTTTGGGACCCTGCACCCGCGTGGGAGACCCGTAAGAGTCTCCTTGCTTCAGACCGGCATAGCATCGGCCGTTGCGCTCACTTGGGGTGTGAATCATCGGACGGAAGATCTTCCTCTCTGTCTCTCCTCTCTGTATATCCGCCTTTCCAATAAGAAAATAATAAAAATAAATCTTTTTTTAAAAAAAGCCAGTCTGACTAAATTCAGAAAGACCTTTAAAATGTAAAATCATGTCATCTCTGATAATTTTTTGTGTGACATATGATCACATATGAGGATACTTCAAAGGTTTCATGAAAAACAAATCATTTTGGTGCAAACTTATTTGAAATCCAGGCATAGTTTAATAGGGAATGGCCACCTGATATCAATCCAAGGTCACAATGCAGAGCACACGCTGAGGGTTCTGCCCAGGTGGTTTTGATAGTTCTGAAATGTTTTTCCTCTTTCTGATCCCAGGATGAGGTATTCCTCTAGGGGTTTAGGTCTGCCAGCAGGCCCTGAGGTCACCAAGGGTGAGGCAAATGGTGGCCT
The DNA here is from genome assembly GCF_017591425.1 of Ochotona curzoniae. NCBI lineage: Eukaryota > Metazoa > Chordata > Mammalia > Lagomorpha > Ochotonidae > Ochotona > Ochotona curzoniae. The sequence goes on along the minus strand of NW_024467095.1, from coordinate 25,004,165 downwards.
TTGGCCGCAAGAACCACTGAAGACAAGGTGGTGAGGAATGTCTGCTTTATTATGCAGAGGTTACAAGTTTTAAAGGATAAGGAAGGGGGGAGGCGGCAGGAGGGAGCCTTCCGGCAGACCCTATGCCCACCAAAGATGCTATAATTTGGCTGTAATTGGCTGTATGACAGGTGTATCTCCCTAGATCTTCGGGTGATGTCAGAGGTCATGTTCAGGTATACTCCCCTTGACCTTGTAGCCATGTTGGAAGTTACACTCCACGTGTAGGCCTGAAGGCTGTGCCTCAGGCCAAGGGGAGGGTTAGTCTTAAACCACGCCCCCTAGGCAGCAGGGCAGGAGCCTGGGGTGATTGCCCACAGATTCCCTTCAATGTTCATTGGCAGTCATATTCGATCTCAGAGTTTCCATTTGCCCAGATATTTACTGTCATCATTTGGCTGGGGTAGTTGTCTAATTTGTTCTGTCCTCTTTCCTCTTAAGTGGTGTGGATGTCCCATGCAGAGCTTAATGGACGGTCATATCCTCCATGTGGATCTGGGTCAATGTCCACTACTGTCTTTTCAGCTGAGGAAGACCATACTCGCAGGCGGATCAAGGGCCTGAGCCTGTCTCCCTGGGCCCCACTTGACCCACACTCACAGGGTTCATGTGTCTGCCACCCACTGAGTAGTCGGCCCATGTACTTTTTAACACCTTCACATTAATAAGAACCAAGCTGTGCCCTCAGAGGCTATCCTCATTCCTTCGAGGCGCAGGACTCCACTCACTCTATCACTGACCCAGCTCACTAGTCAAAGGAACTGCAGGCTCTGGGATGGATGGTAACCTGAGCAGCTAGGGCTGACCCAAGCTAGGGCTGACTCAACTGGACTGAGTCAGGAGTCCAGTTCCACAGCCCCTCTTATGTGCTCTCCTTAATGGCCAGCAACATACAACCTGAACAAGTAGAAGCACTCAGTTCCCACCCCTGCCAGAGCCCACATGGACGTGTGCAGAATCCCACGTGATCGTGTGCACAGGGATGGGCCCCACATGATTCTGTGCCCATTGTGAGGCCGTGCAGCCTCTCCTCTTGCCACAGCAGTGAGGCAGGTGGCATGTCACTGGGGAGAGACAGTCTTATATTGCTACCTGGACACAGAACCCAGGTCCATTCAGATAAGCCCCTCTGCTGGCCCACATTATGCACAGCACGCCCACACATATGCACATACCTCATATACTGCAGTGTTTCTACATGCATACACATGCATCACACACTAGGATCTTTTGACTGGTCCACCTGCACTTGCCCCACTTAGGGTCACTGTACATGCAACACCTGTACATGCAACACATATTCACACATGCACACATCTCAAACACTGCACCTTACACATGTGCATACAACACACACATCAAGGCCTTCCATGGAATCATGTGCATGTGAAGTATGCATGAACATGTGCACACAACTCACATGCTGGGGCCATTTGTACATACACTACACATGCACATCTCCACATATGCTTCACACACTGGGATCTTCCTTGGCACCTCCTGTACTCACAACATGCATGACAGAGATGCCATGGGGCCATGCGCACTGTGCCCAGACCCAAGCCAAGTGCTTATTCCCATGGATGCTGGTATATACATCACACCCCAGGCATCCCCTCCATGTCCATGCCCCTTCAAGGGACACCTACACCTCCCCACACTCACATGCACTCCACTCCCGCTTATGCTTTCCTTTCCTATAATCAGGCCACAGCAGACATGGGTGAAACCACCCCTTGACCCTCAGGACCTGTGCATCCAAGGGTCAGGAGAAAACCTGGGCACCACAATGCCACTATCTTGCAGGGAGGCAGCAGGAATGGGGGGAGGGGGCTGGCTGCAAACCAGGTGGACACAAGGTTGAGGTGTTCATACAGGCCGGCCCAGGTGAGAGGAGTTGAGCTGAAGGTGGCCAAGGAGAGACAGCCCCAAAGGTGTTACTGCCCCATCCAGCCCAGTCTTTCCTCCTGGACCTCCTGGACCCAAAGCCACAAAGGGAAGTACCTCTGAGTCCTCCATGGCAGGACACACATTGTCTGCTCCTCCTCACTCAGCTGCAGCTCAGTAAGAGCTGAGCCAAGGACCAGGATAGGGATCTGGATGGACTGTGGACCACCATCACCATCTTCTTCTACTTTCCTCTAAACCTGTACTGCAGCACCCAGTAACCCTGTTCAAGGTGGGTGCAACTTAGCCCAGCAGGCCTGGTGGGTGGGCTAGGCAGACTGGGCCCTCCTCACCCTGGGTTTCTGTTCTCACCCCAGGCCTCCATTATTTCATGTCTGTGACAGACCTGAAACACCATTGCCCCTGACTACAGGAACATGATTGAACAGGGGGCTTGGGCCTCAGGGAGATTGTTCTGCATCCTCCTCTGTCCACATTCTGGGCCAGCAGGGTCTCCAACCTTTTTAATCTAGCTACCTGGATGCTCATACCTCGTCAATGCCCACTGAACTGTTCACAGCAGCCATAGCAAGGAGCTGCAGCCAGGCCCAGTACCAAGACACCAACCTATTGTTCACCAGGCAGGACCCCACCTGGCATGGAGCCATCCCAACCACCAGTCTCCTGGATACAGGATTCACCTGGAATAAAGCCCATTTTTCAGGTCCCCAGTAATGACAGCTGCTGCTCAGTCTTCTGAAAGCCTAGAGGTGCTGTTCCTCCTGACCCATGGCTAGCCAGCCTCCAAGTGGGCTCCCTCTGAACCCCAGCCTGAGACTTGTGTTTCTTCTCCTGTGGTTCCTCCACAGGCCACAGGATCAGGCTGTCCCGTAAGGGTAGCCTGCATGCTAACCTGGTGCACAAGGGTTATAGCTCCACTCTGAGGAGGCAGCTCAAAAGCCTGCTTGGTCACATGGTACCACACAGACCCTGCCAAAGGCCAGGGCAGATGGCATAATGGACAGGCAGGAACTGGGTGTCCTGGCCCCAGGAAGCAGGCATGGCCTGGCAGATGAGGGAAGCTGAGGAGCACCATCTGAATGTGGCCCAGCTGGACCCATTCTGTAGCCCCATGCCAGGCAGTGTATCCCTCAGAGCAGGGACAACCTCTGTAGGGACTGGCTGCCCTACTCCATCCCCTTGGACTGATGGGAAGGACCTGCCAGCATTCACACACATGTGTGACACAGACAAACACAAATACATAGTACACTCACTTGCTTGAATCTCAGCAAACATGTAAGTGTATAAGTAGACACACATGTATGCACACACACAGTATACTTATGTATAGTTCTGAACACACATGTACACATAAGTAGACAGACATACACACATTTTACACACGTGCATGGACACCAACAACATACACAGACATGTTCCCAGCCAGTTTAGATGCAGACCATGTGATCAAGCTCTGGAAGGGTACAGCACAGGAAACGACATGTAGTGGGGCTGTGGCCCTAACTGCTGGGAGGATGCAGGCCCAGTGGCGTGAGGGCTGCCCATGTGGTGTCATAGGACCTCACAGGAGGGAGGAGTTGAGGGTAATTCCTGGGCACATGACAGTGCTGCCAGCAGGTGGGAGGAAGCAGGTGAGGCGCAGGGCACACATGGAGGCTGGTGTGGGTGCCCAGTGAGGAGCAGAGCAGGGACCTTGCCAGCATCCCATTGAGGGTACCTGAGAGAATGGGCTCGTCGAGGCTGAGGCCCACAAGTGACAAAGGCTGAACACAGAGCCTAGGTGGCACTGCCCCTGGCCTGGCACAAGCTGCAGAGCCAGGCAGCCCTTCCTACAAGCCCACATCATGGGTGCAGAAGGGTGTCAGAGCCGCTCACACAGAGCAATGTGACCATGGGCAGCCTAGCTCTGTGGTCTCCCATAGCCACAGATCCTTCCAAGGAATGCAGCTCTACTCCTGTAGCCACCCACACAGCAGGGGACCAAGCCTGAGCCAGGGACTGTGGGCCTGAACCTCCTGGGAGGCCCAGCTCCCACAACCCACACTATCTTCCAGCCCTCCAGGTCTCCCATGGGTGTCTGAAGCCCTCCTGCCACATGTCTGCCAGAGCCTGTCTCCTATAACCCAGACCCAGAGTCAGGGCAGACTCCCACCAGACACCGAGCACTAGAGTCCACATGATAGGGTCTTTGACTTCCCATGTGCCCATGAGCTGCCAGGGACAGCTAGAGATGCCTGAACACACAGTCCAGGAGCCCAGGGACAATGACCACTAGTTCAGATCATGTCAGTGCCTCTGCAGTATCACCCACCTTGGTCCTAGATAATCCCAGCAGGACACAGCATGAAAAAGGCCTTCCTACCACCACCCATCCCCCTGGCTGGGCAACCATATAACCACTTGTGAGTTGAGTCAAGGCCAGGTCCTCACCACATACTGCTTTGCCACAGCTTGGCAAAGGACAGGGCCTTTTACACCAGCCCTGGGTGCAGCAGCAGCAACAGCAATGGCCGGAGCCTGCCTCTCTTGTGCCTCCGTGTCCTGGGCCAGAGCCTGCAGTAGGATGAGCCCTCCCCTGAGGCCCTGTTGTACTCCACTGACTTCTCAAGGAAAGAAACCAGGTGGCTCTTGCGTGTTCCTGTGGGAGATTGCCCCTGCATCTCTGCTGCTACTTGGTGGGCGTGGCCCACAACTTACCTTTCCATGACCTGAGATACAGCTTCCAGCCCCGCATGTGGAATGTGACCTCTGCTATGACTGGATGGTCTAGGGGAATAGATGTACCTGTTAGCCAATTATAGTGTCATTATTGGATGGGTGTACTCTCAGGAGAAGCCCTCCAGTCCTCCCCTTCCCTAGCATTTATAAGCTTGTAATTTTTCACAATAAATGGAGATCCCTCACTGGATTGTCCTTGTAGTTCTTGAAGCATAACATGGCCTCTGGGCCTACTGGCAGGATAAACCTCAAGGCATCCCCAACCTGCAGTTTAGCTGAGGGCACTGAAGCACAGTTTCCCTCCCCACACCCCCCCACCACCTTGGTATAAAAACCATAGGACAATTGCAGAGTCACATGCCTGAGATTTGCACTGGCTGCAGATGGGACAGCCTTATTGGCCATGGGCATTGAGCAGGACCTGGCTCTCAGGTATCCAAGCCCATGGGGAGGCCTACACAGCCTTACTTGACCCTCACTCAAAGCAGCCTCAGGCTGCCCTCCCTAGATTGACCACAGGTCTTGGTCACTGAACATCCCTCAACTGTTCCCTTCCTGCACATGGCTACATACAGCCTCAGGTGGCTCTGGAGAGGATGAGGGACCATGGACACTAACAGGAACAGACAGTAATGGGCCAGACACAGTTTGGAGCTCCAGGCTCAGTGTGAATCTGCTCCTACTGACCAGGACTGGATGTGTTGGCAGTAGGGAGCTGCCCTGTGGTAATGGCAATAAAAATAGGCTGTCCCATCTGGACTAAATTGGCTGGGCTGTGCTGGGCTTCGCTGGCTTGGACAGGGTTGGGCTGCCTGTGTCATACAGAGCTTTGCTGGGCTGGGCTGGCTGAGCTGTGCTGGGTAGAGCTTTGCTGGAGTGAATTTGGCCGAGTGTAGCTGCACTAGGTTGACTTTAGCTGGCTGAGCTGGGCTGTGCAGAGCTTGGCTGAGCAGAGCTGGGCTGAGCTGACCTGAAGTGGGTTGTATTTAGCTGAGCTGGGCTTAGGTGGACAGATTTGGACTGAGCTAGATTGGGTTGTTTGGCGGCTGGGCTAGGCTAGTCTGGGCTGGGTTGGGCTGGAAAGAGCTAAGCTGGGTTTGGCTGGGCTGAGCTAATCTGGACTGGGCTTGGTTTGTCTGCATGGGTTGAGCTGAGACCATTTCAACTGCTGTGTGTTTGGCTGAGCTGGACTGTGCTGGGCTGAAGTGGGCTGAAGTGGGCTGAGCTAAGCTGAGCTGACCTGGGCTGGGCTGTTCTAGCTAGGCTCAGTTAAATACGTTGTATTAGGGTTAACTGTGCAGATGGCTGGTTTCTCCTAAGACTATGGTTTCTGGGGTGGGCCTTACTCAACAGAGAGTGAAATCCAGCTGGACTAAAAATTAAATACATATATACATACATACATACATACATACATATATACACACATACTATTTGAATAAAGCTGATGTAAGCTGGACAGATTAACCCTGGCTAGGTGAAGCATGGCTGAATTAGCTGACCGTGAACAGAGCCAACATGTGCAGCTAGCTCAGCTGAGCTGGGCTATGCTGCATTCATACATAGGCTCCTGGTAGAGCCAGGCTCTGCTACATTAACTGGGCTCCAAGTCCTGTCCATTCTGGTCAACTGTTCTTTGCCATCCTGACAGGGGCAATCAGGCTGTGGCAGAGCAAAGCATGGGACAAAACCAGACCTGATTTTAGGTGCCAAGCACCAGAGCCTGGACAGGTAGAGTCTGTGGGGACCCATTTCTGAGGAGAATTCCATGGAGGCCCAGTGAGTCCAGGCAGACCTAAGATGAAGGGCCTGGTCCTCAGCCGGCAGAGTCCCAATGGACAGAGCTTGGGTGCAAGGAGGGGTCACAGGGGTCTGGACCCTGAGCAAGTCAATGGGCTCCACTGCTGCCTTACTCCTAGGAAGCCTTTAGCTGTCTTGGGAACTCATCCTGACTGAGCAACAGTTTAAAGAGGGTGAAGGGTGTCTTGAGGCCCCTGACCTGGAAAAAGGTGGAAGCCAGGGTGCAGACGAGGTCCTTCAGCCAGCTGAGATGGTAGACTTGGCTAGGCTCTGTCCCCTAGTCTCTGCCCAGTCTTCTTGTGCTAACCTGGCCCTTTTTCTGCAGTCCCTGCCCAGGTCCCACCCAGGCCTCCCATGCTTACCATAGCCTGTACCATCCTTTCTCTGCCCAGAGTCACCCCCGTGCTGAACTTGCCTATGCCCAAGTCCCTCCTCAGTCCCTCCTCCCCCATGCTGACCCTGACCCTGTACCCAATAGTCTCTCCCCAGGCTCCCTTTGTCTTCCCTTTGGCCTTATGCTGCAGAGGGTCAACTGATAGGGAGGCTAATATGACTTTTGGGCTTCATGGTGAAAGACTACTTCCCAAGGACAGTGGACATGGCCTGGGACATGAGGTTACCTTACCACTGTCACCCTGGGCTTGGGCTTGCCCACTATTATCAGTCAGGTGACCGCCATGGGTGACTGGGCTATGGAGATGTTCACCTGCCAAGTGGCACATGATCCAGTGGCAGCACACACCAAGACCTTCCAGGGTAAGTGCCTAAGGGGTGGGCAACTGAGTGTGCTTGACAAGCTGGGGCCCAGCTGTCCACACAGGGGCTGTTCATGCTCCTGCTCCTGCCACCTTCAGTATGCATGGCTGGCTTTGTACCACCCACCATGAAACTCCACTCTCCCGTGACTCCCTGAAGAACATGATCAGAGCCAACCAGCTCCTTGCCTCATCTCTTGCAGCACAGTGGGAAACACGAAGCACATGGCTGGTAGAACACCCACAACCTGTACTGATACACAGCACAGTCCAGGAAAGAGGACAAGCTGGTGTCCACCCACAGAGAGTTCAACATCACCCAGGGTAAGCGGGTGTCCCAGGATACCTAACCCTGCAGGGTCTCCTACTAGGGTGAGCTCTTTGAGGCCCATGGCCAGAAGTGCACAGATGAGGTGCTCCCTCCAGGCACATGGGTCCCAAAGAGGATGAGCATGTGAGCCCGCACACAGCCCAACTCTACCACAACTTACAAACTACATGGAAAGAGCACCTACCTAAACACCTCCAGCCCTCTTGAGCCATGCACCTGCAATTCACCATGCTCATCTGCCTAGTGGTGGACCTGGCCAATGAGGAGAGCATAAAATTAATCTGGTCCTGGGACAGCAAGAAATTTGTGAAACCCAAACCCTGGGAGGCCAAAAAGCAGTTCAATGTCATGGTCAGTGGAATCCCGGGACTGCCAGTGGAATCCCCAGCACTGGCTAGATGAAGAAACCTGCATGCACATTATGACAACCCTCCCCCTGCTCCCCTTATCCACTGATGGCTACTATATGATGCATCTTTAAGTCCAAGGGTGAGATCCTGGCGTGGCAGGAACCTGGTGTGATATGGACTACCTGTAAGTAACCATGCCACCCCTGAGGTACACATGTTCATGCCACCGAACAAGCACAGCAAGGAAGCAAGGACTTGCTCACCCTCACCTTCCTGATCCTGAACTACTTCCCAGTAGACATCTTGATGCAATGGCTTCTCAATAGGCACATGGTGCCTGGCAGCCAACACAGAACCCCCAAGCCCTTCCTGGCCAGCAACTTCACAAAACACCTGCTTCGTCTACAGCCTCCTGGAGGTCTGATTCCTACGACTGCCAGTATCAGTAGCAGACAGTCTGCCCCATATCCCATTGAGATCTCGCACACATTGTTGAACAATGAAACCTAGCTCAACTCAACCGACTCTAACCTCTAGCCCAAACTCATGCCAGTGACTGCCACTGCCTGTCCAGGCACAATTCCAGGTCTGGGTTTTTCATGCTCAATATGGAGGCTGCAGCTTATCAGAGAGGAGCCCACAACTTCCCCACTTCATACCCTGAATATTGCACTCTCCAGGTGGTTCTGTAGTCCAGCTTTCTAGGACTTGTCCCAGTCCCAGCACCTGCCAGCTATTGTTACAGCAAAGCCCAACAGACCTGCCCTTACTCTGACTCATGCCTGCACCAGTGGACATAACCAATTAGCCCAACCTGGCTCTAATTCTAACCCAGTTCACATGCAGGCCAACAGATATTGTAGCCCTGCCCAGTCTGGTCTGCCTCAGTTCAAGCCCTCACACTCAGAAGCATGAGCAGTGGCCCAGCAGTGGAGACACCACTACTCCCCTACCAGACTCACCCCTCACCTGGTCTTGTGTGTACTGGTGGGTGCAGAAGTCCAGTCTGGCATGGCTCATCTCACTTTGGCATTTGCCCACAGTGCTGCAGCCTGATCTGGCCCAGTCTACCCTTGTTCCAGCTCACATTGGCTGAAGCAGCTACCCAACCTGGTGCAGTCAGGCCCCAGTCTCAGCCCTAATGTGAACTGGTTGGTGATGCCTGTCCTGCATCCCATCCTGGTTCTCAGATCTGCCAATGGGTGTTATTAACTGGCCCAGCCTGGCCTGCCCCCATGCCTGAGCCACAAATATACTGGCAGGTACTACAACCTGATTTGCTCTGGACTGTTCCTTGTTTTGGTTCTTACACACACCTGCATGGACTGTGCCCTGACAAAGGGCTTCTTGAAGCTCTTCCACTGAGTTTCCTCTCAGTGACAGATCTCACATTCACTGGTGGGTCTTAGCCTAAGCTGACTTAGTCCACATCCTATCCTGGCCTTGCCTAACTAGCCAATGCCCAACCTGGTTCTTACTGTTGGGTATTATAGCCCAGACACACCTAGTCTATGTCCTGACATAGTTCTCGTGTGTCTCATGTGTCTCAGTAGAAGAGCCCAGCCTGTTCTACACCCACTGGTGCTCTCATGGGCACCAATGGATGTTGGAGTCTAGCCCAGTCTGGCATGCACCAGAGCCTGTTCACACCCATGCCGAGGGATACTGCAGCCATGTCAGCCCAGACCACCACCCCCATTCTGGCTCTCATGCCCACCAATGAGAACCACAACCTAGCCAAGTCATCCCCTTAGCTCCACAAGCAGACCTATTCCCAGTCCCAGATCCTGCACATGCTAGTAGCTGCTCTGACCCAGCTCTGCATACTACGTCCCTGTCTTGACATGCTGTGGGATGTTGCAGCCTGGCCTGACCTGACCTGACCTGGCCCACTTCCAGTCACAGCTCTCACTGGTGAGTTCTATAGCCTGATCTGCCCAATCTACTCCCATCACTGTGTTAGGCTATCAGTCACCAAGGTTGAGCCACCCCTCACCCCTAATATCCATCTCTGAGCCAATCCTTCACCGACCAGTTGTCCCAGATTGGCACATGCATTGGGGTGACAGGTAGCAAACAGGGCCTCCTGCAACAATGTATGGTGACCTCCAGAAAGCTTTCTAGGGGCTCTGCTCTGAATTCACTCAAATGTGCATGTGAATCCATGTGTCCCTGACCATGTATATGTGCATGATTCCATGTATGTTGTCCATGCACATGTGTGTCTGTGTGTCTGATGTTGACCCTGTGCATATGCTCCTGACTGTGTGTGTGTGTGTGTTTGTGTGTGTTTGTGTGTGTGTGTCTGTGTGTGCATGTGCCAGTGACTGTGTCATCCTCACCATGTGTGCGTAAGAGAATGTGAGTGCCTTGCAGAAACTGATGTGGTTGGATGTGAGGAATCCAGGTCAGATCCGTGGATTGGCCACTGAATTGCTCAGTGCTTAGTGTTTTGTTCCAGTGGACAGCTGTAATTCCTGGATAGGGTCTGCCACTTGGGGAACTCTGATACATGTGATCCCACATCAAGGGTGCTGACTGTGCGAGGCTCTCTCCCAAGGCCAAGGACATGAATGAGTTCCCTTGTCAAGCACCTAGGAGGTAGCCAATTATCCCGTGGGTGATCCTATTCCTGCCATGGCTCTGCCAGGTCTTGCCAGGTTCCAGTCTACCACCATCACCATATCTGCACATACAACCACATTCACACTACCTACACTACAAAAGTAGACACATACATGTGCACATGCACGCATATTACCTCAGGGGAGCATCCCCAGGCCCACACCAACTGCCGGGGTTTGTCTTGGGGCTGTACCCCTTCTGGTCCAGGTTCTTGGAAGTCAAGGTCCAGTGGCCTCCTGTCACCCCCTGCAAAGGTAGAACTTGGGGTCTTCTGCTGTGACCCGCACCGAGACCACAAGCCCTCCTTGCTGGGTCCTGGTGCACCAGGCATTTCTGAGAGCAGAGGAGAGCCCTTGGGGGCCCTCTTGTCTTCTATTGGGGTCCCAGGGTAGGCCCCTCAGGAGAAGCCATCTAGGTAAGGATCAAAGATAAATACCATCAATGTACAGACAAAAATAAATGGAAGAAAATTATACAGGATTGAAATGAGAATGTCAGTAGATGAACCTTACATTCCACTCTGAACATGTAGTCTACTGGTCTTCTCAAACTGCAGAATGAGTGTATTTGTTTAAAAAAAAAAGAGTTTTAAAAATGGTATTCATGCTTTTATTCTTGTGGCGCCTATCACAACATTTCCAGATAAGTTTTTTATCAAAGCTGTAGGTGTGATTAATAATAATAATAATGTATATCAAAGGGGAAATGTTGCCCTCAAACTGTTTCTTACATTTTGTATAAATTTTAATATTTTCCAATTTTAACGGCTCATCTTTTGCTCATAGAAAGAGGAAAGACAAATCTTTTATTTCCCACCCAATTCCCACCCCCAAATGTGTCTAGCCTTAATATAGTTCCAACCATGAACATTGTTAGTAGAAATTAAAATAAAGGCCTGAGGTATTTTTCAAAAACCACTGCAATAGCAGTTTCTTTCCCACTGTTCAAAACATACTATTGCAAAAAGAAAGGAGCATCATGTCCAATGTATAGGATTCCTCACAGTGAAAACTGGGGCGGTATCCAATTTTGCCATGAGGATGGTAACCAGATCTGAATTATTACATCAAACAGGTGTGTCCCTTGCTGTTAACTAAACTAGAATGTCCCAAGTATTCATAACCCTGAATTTTTGACAGAAAAAAAAAAATGTTTCTTAGGAATATCTGAGCACTCTTCATATATATATATATACATATATGTGATAAAGTTTACATATGATTAATATCTAATAATGCTTATGATAGTTTATGTATAATAATATACAAACCATACAGAATTAACATATAAATATTTCTATATCACTCATAAATGATGTGTGAAAAACATTATATATAATATATAAATAATAATGCTTGTGATTGGTTGTGTGTAATTAACATATAAATAATATATGATGACATATGGATGATCTATAAATAATCTGTGACATGAAGTTTATATATGGTAAAGTTTAACTTATAAATTAGATACAGTGATTAATAACAAATATTCAAATAGAATACCAGTTAACAATACCTCATTTAAAGCTGGGTGAATGTGATCTCTTTTCTGCCCTCGAATAAGTTATTATGCAATGTCAAAAATTATTTTAAAACAAATCATTGTTGTCCAGAGTTATTTTAATCATTAAATTACATGTTATACATTGTCTAGGTTATTTTTAGTACTTGTTTTCAAAATATGTGTAAACTTCCCATATTCTCCAAATGAAGTTTAATACCATTCTGGTTTAGTAAATCGTAATTTGAGATTCATACTGAAATTGTAAGCTCATGTAGTATTGGCATGTTTAATGATAATTGCAGTTTTCAGAAATATATTTTGTGATTCATTGTTATACTTAGTGTAATATTTTGTTTTTCATCTTTTTAAGAGAAGTCCTTCCCTTGTTTTTCATTTCAAAGTGCTTTTGTTCATATAGAAATTCTATGGACTTTTACATAATAATTATGGTTGTAGGTACTTTGTTAGCATTTTTTAAAGGTTATTATTTTGTTCATTTTAATGCATGTATTATATCTTCTAGTTTTATCTTTCTCATTAGTTATTTGAATAGAAATAGCCAAGTATCTGAAATTTTATATTTTAGGATTTTGAGAAAAGTCTTAAAACAGTCTTAGTCATATTCAGATGGACTTTTCTCACTGTTTTATTTGAAAATATATAACAATTGTAGCTAAGTTAGAAAAAAAATACCTTCCTAAATATTTTGGAATTTCAATATTTTATTCTTTACACATTTGATATAATAAGCTAATAAGCTTTAATGCATTAAAACCAGTAACTTAAAACAAAAAAAAAGAGTTCAGGCAGCTTTCATTTCAAATTTTCTCCATTTGGTTATACTTTATTAGCATATTTACTGGAAGGACTTATTGGATCAAATGAAAAGTTTCAAATCAAGATAAGGCCCAAGGATCCAACTGCTAAATCACTGAGAAGCCTAACAGTATTTTGTGACATATCACAAAATTTATACATAGAAAGACGAGAAATCAATGAAAAAATACAATTATGTATTTATATTTTATGAAGAAAAATGGGGAAATTATAAAAAATGCTTCAACATAATAATGTAAAATTCTGTGTGATCATTTAATCCAATGGAAAGTGTCTACCTTTATCTAAAATATTGAGGTGTCTAAAATTTCATCTATTTATCTTTTATTTTTAAGGAAGAAAGAAAAGCAAAAGCAGAGAACAAAAAACTCCATATGGCTTATTCACCGAACACAAATACCCCAAATGGCTGCAGCTTGGTCAGACTGAAGCCAGGAATCCAGAAGACTCCCACACTGGCCAAAGGGATGGTCCTGGAAGCTTCATTTTTTAGTCTAATTTGTTCTGTTTCTCACTAGCTCACACACAATTCTGCACTGTAACTTATTTGAGTCCTCCTGGATCTTTTCAAATCAAATTCACCTTTGTATCCAGAATTTTCTAGCATTATCATACATTGAATACACAACATAATCCTTTAAAATTCTTACACTGAGATGGGTATTTATCATAAGAGTTAATATGAAAGAGTAAAAAAAAAAAAATGAGTTAAGATGTTGGTTAAGATTTCTGCAGCCCTGGCCCACTGCAATGTGGTTCAGTGACTGAATCTTTGTCTCGCTTGCACCAGGAGCCCATATTGGCACCTATCTGTGGCCTGGTTGCTCCACTTCCCATCCAATTCCAGCTCCCTGCTTGTGGCCTGGGAAAGCAGTTAAGGACAGCCCAAAGCCTTGGGATCCTGCACCTGTGTGGGAGATGTGGAAGAGGCTTCTGACTCCTGACATTGTATCAGCTCAGCTCCAGCTGTTGGGGCCTCTTGGCTGAACCAGTGGATGGAAAATCTTTCTGTCTCTCCTCTCTGTAAATTTGCTTTTCCAGTAAAAATATATGGATCTTAAACAACAACAACAAAACACATCCCACATTGGGGTATCTTAAAGACCTGGCTCTTACTCCTGATTCTAAGTTTCTACTAACACTTCTCCTGGGGATGCCTCCGTGGTAACCCAAGTTATGATCAGTCACATGGAAAACTTGGATTAAGCACTTCACTCCTGGATTTGGCGTCAGCACAGTCCAAGAACTGTTGTTATTTGGGGTTTGTAATCATAGTTTGTAATTCTTTCTCTTTGTGACTCTTTTATTCGTTTTTAAATTTCTTTATTTGGAGTTGGCTGGATTAGATAGTTTTTTCAACAGAAATAATAGCACGATAGCGTAGCGGCTAAAGTCCTCCCCTTCAATGCGCCAGGATCCCATGTGGGCACCCGGTTCTAATCCCGGCAGCCCCGCTTCCCATCCACCTTCCTGCTTGTAGCCTGGGAAAGCAGTCGAGGACGACCCAAAGCTTTGGGACCCTGCACCCGCGTGGGAGACCTGGAAGAGGCTCCTGGCTTCGGATTGGCTCAGTTCCAGCCATTGCAACCACTGAGAGAGTGAACCATCAGATGGAAGATCTTTCTGTCTCTCCTCCTCTTTGTACATTTGCCTTTGCAATAAAAATAAATAACTCTTTAAAAAAGAAATAATAGTAGAAAATTTTAGCTCAATCATTAAAAAAGATTCTCATAGCACTTCGCAGCTCTTCACCATCACAGTGCACATGTGCGGACATTTGTAAGTCTTTCTGTATATATCTCCATCTGTTGAACTGCATTAACCACATTATGGGGGAACTGCATGTCATTGTCATCACTGCACTGTTAGGGACTGGCACAGATCATGGAACATAGGACAGTTTCAGCTAGAGTCTGTTAAAGGACTACTGTGTGCATGCATAAATAAATGAATGGCTTTTAGAAATACATTTGTTTAGCTGAATTGGAAAGAACTAATCTATCTTCCCACTTAAAATTATTATGTAATCATTTTCTTGCCATTTTGCAGAAGTGTACACTATGTTAATTTTTTCTATGTAAATGGATTCAGAAATCATGTATTTTGCACAAATATTGGAGTTATCTAACATCTCCGGTTTTTCTTGTCAAACATCAGGTTTTCGGAGTGTCATTCCTCGGAGATACAGCAGGACTGTCTGCGTGTGGACGTCCCCTCACTTCCCATCAAGTAAATTTATTTGATGAGGTATCAAGATATATCTTAAAAGATTGATTTATTTTAATTGGAAAGGCAGATTTACAGAGAGGAGAGACACACACAAAGATCTTCCTTGTGCCAATGCACTCTTCCACGGCCGGAGCTGAGCTGATCTGAAGCCAGGAGCCAGTTTCTCCTGGGTCTTCTGCATGGGTGCAGGGTCCCAAAGCTTTGGGCCATCCTGGACTACTTTCCTGGGCCACAGGCAGGGAGGTGGATGGGAAGTGGGGCTGCCGGGATTAGAACCGGTGTCCATATGGGATCCTGGCATGTGCAAGGTGAGGACCTTAACCACTGCGCCATCGTGCCGGACCCAAGAATGAGGTTTTCTTAAGAGAAACATATGCAGCGGTTTTCTGATTCTTGGGCTCTGAGATGGAGCGGGCACTGCCTAATCATGTTGTGGAGCATAAAGACTAAGTGCCACCTATTAAAGAAGATGGAAGAGGATGACAAGAATCTGTTTCGGATGAGACTCTGAATCCAGGAAAGCATCTTTCAAAACCTTCTCATCTGCTGTTTGTAATATGTTCAACTTCTTTTTCTTTAAGCAACTATGCCTGGGTTCTTCTAGCAAAGGAATGAGTAGTTAATATGACAGTTTTTTTTTAAGTGTGTGTAAATAGAATATACCATAAGCAATTTTCCTCACTTAATCTCAAATTAGCAAAAATAATATTTTTATCTGAAGAAATTCAGCCTATGAGTTTCACTAAAACCATGTTCCTCTAGTGTTTTTTAAACATTTTCTAAATTTAAAACATAAACAAGTTTACATCTTCTATTATTTTTAAATTTCTTGCCTGGTTATAAATTACATTTTTTTTTAGACAACTAATTGTGAGTTATCTCCAAAATGCGCAAATCACACATGTAATGGATTAACACGGACACCTTTATTTAGAGGAAAAGAATTCATAATTCCTAAACCTGCATGATTCTCTGTGGATAACAGCTGCAGACGTAAACCAAATATCTATTAAAGAGTAGAGTTGTTATAGCACTATAAACCTGTTACAGCTACTACTTCCATCAATAACTTTCATTTGCCTAAAAATTCAAGACTTTCAAGATATCCCAGTATGAACAGAAATGCAAGTGAAGACACAAGCATACTCTTCTCTGAAAGAAGGTTGAGGACGGCTCTGCACGCTGCACAATCAGATGAGCAGTATTTTCTAGGAAACAAATGGAAGTGCCTATAAGGCAGAGAAAAATCATCGTCAATTCCCAGTCACCTTGATCCTATCTGATTCCTCTCTCTTCCCTTAGGAATCCCATAATAGCACCCCACTGCAGAGGTAATAGGAATTCAATAAACAGTAGAGCTAGATATACTTTGGATCAAGTGGACCTATGAGGCAACCATAAAACATTCCATCCAGTAGCTGGAGAATACACTATCTTGTCAATATCCTGCTTTCTAATATAAACAAAAGGGGATTCACAAGTTGTATCAACAAACTTTTAATATGTAGAATCATATCAAGTATCTATTATAACAGCCATGTAGCGAAACTAAAATCATGATGGCAACTTCAGAAACAAAATACACAGAAACTAAACAACTGATTTCTGAATAATTGATGGGTCAAGGAACATCTTAATAATATGAACTATTCAGAGCTATACTTGGATAACAGGTATACAGAAACTAATAGTAGTACTGCTTCACAATTTTTATTTTATAAAATTAAAATAATAGAAGCCAGCACAATGACTCAGTGGCTAAATCCTGACCTTACAAGTAAGTGTTGGGAACCCATATATGGGCACCAGTTCATGTTACAGCTGCTCCACTTTCCATCCAGCTCCCTGGGTGTGATAGCAGAAGATGGCTACAGCCTTGAGATCCAGAGCCCATGTGCAGACAGGCGGGAGTCCCAGAAGAGGCTTCTGGCTTCAGATGGGCTCAGCTCCAGCTGTTGTGGCAATTTAGGGAGTGAACCAGCAGATGGAAGATCTTTCTCTCTGCCTCCCCTCCTCTCCGTAAATATGATCTGCCTTTCCAGTAAAAATAAATAAATCTTCAAAAATTAGTAAAAGCAGTATGAAAGTAAGTATAGAAAGGTCAAATGTGAATTTTCCATAAAGAAAAAAAATTCACTAAAGTCTTTGAATAAAATGACAATATTTACCAAAACCTAGAGGGTAGAAAAACAAGAATACTATGGGAAATTTGCAGCAATCAGTATCTACATAAAGCAGATGTGAAGTTGACAGCTCACTACTGCATTTCAAGAAACTAGAAAAACAAGTGACCTAACTAGAATGAAACAATATAAAAAGTAATGCAATGAAGAGTTGGCACTTTGAAACGATAAATTAACAAGACTTCAGTCAAAATCAGAAAAACGACAGAAGTAAGTGAAATCAGATGAAAGGTGAGTCATAACAACTGACAATATAATATAGCAGATCATTAGAAAATACTATAAATTATCATATACTAAGCCACCTTTTACAAGTGATAGGAAAAAAAATGGTTCACTGGAGATGTATAAACACAAGTATAAGAAAAGCAATATTCTCCAAAGGTATGCCGGTAATATTTTATTACTAAATTCCACAAGGAAGCCAGCACAGTGAAACAGTAGGCTAATCCACCACCTGTAGCACTGGCATCTCATATGGGTGCCAGCTTACTTTCCAGCAGCTCCATTTCTGATCCGCCTCCCTGCCTATGGGCTAAGAAAACAAGAGGCTGGCTCAGGTCCTTGGGCTCCTGCACCTACACCCTGAACCTGGAGGTTATTCCTGGCTCCTGGCTTCAGATTGGCTCAGCTCCAGGCACTGCAGCCATTTGCAGAGCCAATAGAAGATCTCTCTGTCTCTCCTTCTCTCTGTAAATCTGCCTTACCAGTAAACAATAAAATTAAATAGAATCCTCAAAAGTGGAAATTAATCAAAGACCTGTGAAACGAGAAACTCAAATGGTTATTAGAATACTCACGTAAGTATAATAACAGTGGTATGAAGTTAGGAAATAAATATATGTCATAAATGAGAAACTCAACAAAAAGAGAACTTAAAAGGAACTGACATATTAAAAGTGAAGAACTCACTAAGTTAAAAAAAAAATGCAGTTGAAAGTCTTAACAGCAGATGAAATGAAGCAGAAGAAAAACTATCAGAACTAGAAGGTTGATCTTCTAAACTACCACAAACCAAAACAACAAAACATAGGAAAATGAAGCTAGCCTTTGAACAACTTTGTAGACCATTTCATGAACAAATATTTGAATTATGAGTACTGTTGGGGAAGAGGATAGAGCAAACCTCTTCAATGACTGTCTGAACTGTTCCCCAGGGTAGGGGAGGAACGGATATTCATGTAGAGGAGTCTCTAGGGATGAGCCATTCTGAAGCCAGGAGCTAGAAGTTTCCTCCCACACGGTTGCAGGGTCCCACGGATTTGGGCTATCCTCCACTGCCTTCTCAGCCATAGACAGGGAGCATGGAAGGAAGTGGAGCATCTGAAAAACAAGCCAGCACCCATATGGGATGCTGGTGCTCACAAGCAGAGGTTTAGCATTTTGGGTCACAGTGCCATCCTCTGCAGGTGGCCTCTTAACCTGTTATACCATGATACCAGCTCCAGATCTCACCTTTTACCATGTGAAAAATATCAAATCAAGACTCATAAAAAAGCAAAAATGTAAGACCTGGAACCGAAATGCTAGAGGAGAATATCAGGGAAGCACTTCAAGATGTCGGTGTGGTACATAGTGCTACTTTTATATATTATTCCAAAAGCAAAGTTAAACAAACGTCAGTATATAAAGTTCAAAACCTCTGCACAGCAAACGAAATATCAGTGAAGAGATACTTGACAGTATGGTAGAAAAATATTTGTAAGGCACTTATCTGACAAACGATTTATATCTACAATATATTTGGAACTCAAAAAATACAACACAAAAATAAGAGCTAACCCAATTAAGAAAAGGACAAAGTGCCTGAATAGACATTTCTCAAAGGAAAGCATTTAGCTGCTCAACAAATACATGAAAAAGATGCTCAACATTACACACTTCCGCTGCAATGACGTATCATCTCACTTCATTTAGAATGGCTATTTCCACAAAAGAAAGTAACAAGTGCTTGAGAGGATGTAAAGAAGGAGGAACTCTTACAGAACTGGTGGAAGTATAAATTATCACAGTCACAAAACGAAATTGAGATTACTTACAAAATTAGAAACACAACAGCCATACAATGAACAATCCTACAACCAAGCATATACCCCAAAGTCATGCAACTACAATCTCAAAGACATACCTGCATATCATATTTATGCAGCACTGTTTACAACAACCAAGGAATGGAATCAACTAAGGTGTCTACCAGCAGATGAACGAATAAAACACGTCATATACACAATGAGCAATTTTCCCAGTATCACATGTGGAAGAAATCCCCTATTGAATAGAAAACCATATATCCTGCAATATTTTTATATCCCATATTCTGAATTCTAGGCCTTTTTAAAGAAATGCATGGATTATATAGAAGGAAAGTGGGATACAATGTTACCTTTATATGCATTTCACATGCAGTTATGAAGTGCACATATAGACATTAAATATTGTTTTCTCACTGAAGATGGTACCTATCATAAACAGATATTGGAAGGCTGGAATAATTTTCAAATTCTGAAAAAAGCTAGTTAAATATATAATGATTTTATTTCATTTAGTCTAATTTCATTTGAGAGACATAGATATATAATTAATATTTGGGATATATAATATTATATTGTAGTTAATATAATCCTAATTAGTAATATTTAGGATGATTGGGATCTGATAAAATGCCAAAAATAAAATAAATCTTTACATAAAAGTGGCCCATGATAAAATATTATTGTTGGTGTTGGTGGTGACGATGATGACGGTGATGGTGATGTTGATACAGTAATAAAAATCAATTACTGGGCCCAGCGCGGTGGCGCAAATGGTTAAGGTCTTCGCCTTGCACACCCAGGATCCCATATAGGTGCCGGTTCTAATCCCGGCAGCCCCACTTCCCTTCCAGCTCCCTGTCTGTGGCCCGGGAAAGCAGTCAAGGATGGCCCTGCACCCGCGTGGGAGACCCAGAAGAGGCTCCTGGCTTCGGATCAGCATAGCATCGGCCGTTGCGCTCACTTGGGGAGTGAATCATCGGACGGAAGATCTTCCTCTCTGTCTCTCCTCTCTGTATATCCGCCTTTCCAATAAAAATAAAAATAAATCTTTAAAAAAAAAATCAATTACTCCCAGGACCAAAAGTTAGACTCAGACATGGGTCACTAAGCCACTCAATATTTGTAATCTTCCTCTTGGCCTTTTTAATATCCCTGTTGATCAGTGACAGTTGGGTGTCAGTTTAAAGATTACCAGATAAATCTGATATTAATAACATTACCACATGGACAAATTTTCAGTTTACAAAAGATATCTTTCAAAGCTCAAATAAAGTTTTAGTGTCCTTGAAATCGCACCAGTTTTAATAACAGTTATGTAAAGATATGGTTTAGTTATCTTCAATGCATTTATACTTTTAACATGAAGAAAATAAACCAGACATTTTCCTTTGTAAAATCAGCTTCTTTAATGGGAAGTATAAGAAATGTGTGGAGATTATTTTTTTCTAATGTAAGATCAAATCAAATGGACTTCAAAATAATGACACTTAAAGAATCATATGTTCTCAAAACATGCAGAGCACAAATTATGTTTAATTGATTTTACACCAGAGCAGAGGGACTACAAGGACATTAGTGAACAGAAGCAAACAAACTTCAGCGAATGTCTCCTTTCTTATCATCAGCAACAAAGAGGAATTAATTCCAGAGGCTCAAACAAGTTCCATAAAGTAAAGAAGAATTCTGAAACAAATAAATGATTGTACTTTTTAATTCATCTTCTTATGTCCCCCCAGTGCAAGCATCTCTCACACTGTTTTGTGCAATGTTTGGCACTGAAGCACATTTTAGACTCACAGCATTTTTCAAAATGTTATATAGAATCCTGGTTTCTCAACACTGATGTTCTCTTAACACAAAATGATTGTTTCAGCTGGATTTTGACAAAGAATATCTCTTTGAACAAACTTTCGTTAGGCTCCCCCCTAGTTCTGCTAACAACTAGCCTCATGCTTGGCCTACCTTACACAGAATACCACAAAGTCAGTTTAGCGAGAACCCACATATCCAGTGTCTCAGGAATTTTCCACTGACTAACCCCTGTTCTGTGCCCTTGCGTCATTAAACTTCAGCTTTCAAGTAGCAGCTGTAGTGGAATCAACGCAGTCTCTGCTAACACAGTGGTCTTGAGCAAAGTCTTCCTTACTTTTTTTCTTTTTTAAAAACAAGTTTCATCACAATGTTCTTCTAACAATGGTGGGAGACTGGTGCTTATGGACTTTGGCCTTCTGGTGAGACACGGAGTAGATTTAGCAACCGTGGAACAAAGAGTTGAGATGACCGTGTTCCTATAAATCACCTGCTGCTTCTGAGCTTTCTGTCCTTGTCCTTTCTATGAAGAGCATGTGCTTTGAAAGACTTGACCTGAAATCCTATTCACACTATCCATCTCTGGGACATGTGCTCAGCAGAAGAGCCAGGTGTTGCTGTACTCGCAGAATGGGAATTCCATATGAGCTCTAAGGGATCAAGTCATTTTACCCCAGGTAGCCAGCTTGGCAGCCTACCAGCTGTGCCTCTGCACCTCCATGGCTAGCTGGGCAGGTGCGGGAAGGGTGAGGAGGAGAGAACGCTCACGTTGCCTTTGCCTTTGTCTTTCTCTTCTAAGTCTGAGGCTGCGGGGGCAGAGGTAACAGTCCATGAGTTGGGGAACCCACCAGCCACGAGTTCTGTAATTTAGCTTTAAAATAGTGATAGACTTTAAAGTACCAGGCATGAAGATCTCACTCAGTTAAAAGCTATAAATACACTGGATTCCAGTGATTAATATGCCTGATTCCATGGCCAGGGATTCAGTCATTTTTGTTGAAAATCCATGCCCTGAAAACTACAATTACTGCCTATAACTAATTAAAAACTAATTTTATTTGATAAACCAGTGGTCACTGACATAGATTAAAAATACAACATACTGGCTATCATTGTCTATCTCGGAGGCAAGGTAGTTTTCTACCATTGTAAAAGGAACTAAGCAATCATCTACTGGCACCCACAGACTGCAAAATGAGCATGCTTTTATCTCTGAAGTCAGGCCTCTGTGTAAAATGTCAGCCAACAACCAACAAAGGAGGGGCAAAGTTACTTAGGCCGTCACCAGAGCAAACTGTTCCCTTGAAAAGGAAGCAGGATCCTTGCTTGATCATGGTATAAATCTATGACATGCTATGGGGCTGAATGCTGGCAGTCAGATTACTCTCTGCTCCTCTGAGAGCTCCTGGATCAACTCTTGGAGACAATACAGGTGTAAATGTTTAGGACATCAGAAATGATATATACACAGGGAGCTGCCCACTCCATACAGCACAGCAGGCACAGTGACCCCATCTGCACAGGGAGCTGTCCACTCCATACAGAATAGCAGGCACAACCCCATCTGCACAGGGAGCTGTCCACTCCATACACCACAGCAGGCACAGTGACCCCATCTGCACAGGGAGCTGTCCACTCCATACACCACAGCAACCCAACAACTTGTATACACAGAGAGCTGCCCACTCCATACAGCACAGCAGGCCCAGTGGCCCCATCTGCACAGGGAGCTGTCTACTCTGTACCGCACAGCAGAGGGAGGTATCCAGTCTATAGAGCATGGGAGGTCTTACTGACACTGTTTATGCAAGGACATCTGCACTGTATACAACACAGCTGGCTCAATCCTGGATTGAGCAGTAACGTATTTTCGGGAGCAACACTTCAGGAAATTACTATATTCCTTGATTTTGGTGCATACAGTGACAATGTGCAAGTGCAATGTGCCAAGTATGATTGACCCACCAAATGTCCCCATAGTTGAGGCTAGGCTATCAGAAGCCAGGAGCTGGGCACTTCATCTAGGTGTATCCTGAGTCCCTGAGGAGTCTAAGGCAGTAAGCCTAAGCCCAGTAGCAGTATTTCTATTTGAAAATGTACTTAGGAGTCTCTCGTGACATTCTGCCTCCTGTGGCTCTATCAGCCCTGGAATCACTAGCAAGCAGCCAGTGCCCGTGTTATCTTAGAGCTATGAGGGAATGCAGAGGGAATGCATTGCATGTTCATCCTCACATCTAATGCCTGAATGCATATTTTTCTGATCTCTTCTAGGGAAAGGATTTGCCTTATTTTTCATGGTGGCCACAGTGTTCCCAAGAGGTGCTTCATTGTTTCACTGCTCTTGGTCCAGTTTTGTTTAGGGTTCTAGGTGATGCTGACTCCCTTTGTCTTTGATGCTGACTCCCTTTGTCTTTGTTCCCCTAAAATAATCTCTGTCTCAGCCAGCACCTCTGCTGAAGCCCTGCTCCTGCTGGGCTCCCACTTGTTCAGGGAACCTTTTCAGGCCAAGAAGCAGTAGGGAGATTTTTTTTTTCTAATGCTCTGTAGAGCTAATCACCTTCCCAGGTCCTGGTGACCTATGAGTCCACTGTGAATGCTGGAACTCTGTTCTCCAACATAGGAGTCTAAAGCCATATCCAGACATTCTAACTTACATAAAAGCACAAACTCTCAGTCACAACAGCCACACCACAAGAGACAAATAGTCACACACAGCTTGCAATTCCCACACAGGAGGAGGTGGTCAGAGAACTCCTCTCTGATCACAGAACTTTCTGTTGGGAGTGCCGGGAGAGGAATGTGTCCATAATTTCTACGACACAGATAGTCTCTGAGAAAAAAACACTGAGAAGGAGTCATTTGAGAAGGAATCTGTCTGAGGGGCCCTCTACCAGAAGTTACAACATCTGGATAAACGAACAAGTAACCCTCCAATGCCACTGTTTATAAATGGTTCTTGTGGCCAGCTGACTCCTTTGAATGGCCATCTGCTACAATCTCAGCAGAGAAACTGGGTGAATGGGCCTGGAAATGACAGCAGAGATCCAGCGCCACGGGGGAACCTTGCAGAAAAGATGGGCTTGGGAAGTAATACCTTAGCACAAAGGTTAGCTTGTTTAATCACGTGAGTCTTTCTGACACTGAAGAGTGTTTCTGAAGCAGAGAAGTTACTTTGTCCTGCAGAGAAGCCTGCTGGAACCGCAACTTCCCAGACGGTTACGATTTGGGCAGCCCCCAGACTACCCTAAAAAAACTTGACAGAAGTGCAGTTCCCCTTTTAGTCACACGAAATTATTGGAGACATGTAACAGCCACCTCCCCTCTCCTCTCTGAATTATGTTTCTCTGAAGTATACTTGCTGTATGAAGTTATTCTGATTTCTTTCTGAATGACTGATCTGATTCATCTTTAACATATCTCAGGAGCTTTTCCTTGTTTTAGAGAATTATAAAAAAAAGAATTACTCGATTAGTTTTTGTACACTAATTGCTAATTCATATTCAATTCCTAACCGTTCCTTTCCATAGATGGCTTATCACACATAAAAGTGGAATGTTCACACTGAGGGATTAAGGAGGAAAGAATCATCTTAATTTTATTTCACTTACTATTGTTTCAGTATGAATCCACTTTCTTATTAATTTGGGCACAAAACAGAACTACAAAATATTTAGATGAATAGTACTACTCACTGCTTTCACTCTTACTAGAGAATATAGGACCTTGAAAGCACACACACACACACACACAAATGCATCCTTAAATCTGCATACCAGACATGATTTAAGAAATCTTACCCAGGAACATTGATTCTTTCCAGCAAACAGCAAAAATGTGGATAAAATAACATTTCTTTGATATAGAACATGTGGCAAATATCCTACCTTGATAATTCTTGAGATGTATTTTATACCATAGCAAATTGTGGAGCAACTGCACTTACACTCATCGGTCAGGTTTTGGTCATTCAATTCTCTTTCTTTCCTTTGTGAAACTGGGTATGAAACGTTTAAGCATGAATATTTTGAACAGAAGTAGCATTTTTAAGATTTATATTTAAAAGACATTAAGAAGAGAGAGTGACTCAACGCATACAGACTCAACTCACCTGCTATGCATTATATTTAGGAGACCGTCACATATGAAATGTTCAATGCTGTGTCCATGGATTTGTTCATGTTCTTTATGTTGCTCAGAATTCACTTCATTCTTTGAAGTGTGGATATGCCGAAGACTTCCGTCTGGTGGTATGTAATGCTGTAAAGAAATTAATTGCCAGCAGTTGCTATAATCTTACTGTATCTGCATCATGGCAAACACAAACTATGAAAACAGAAAAGTAGTGTACAACTCTTCACTATTTTTTTATGTAGAGAAGTTACTGGGAAATACTTCACTTTCAGTGAAGCTAAAACAGTGGTTCTCTGGCTACAGTCACTGCCAGCATCATGCAGAGGACTTAATACAAACAACTGTTGGGACTCAAACCTCAGAACTTCTGACTTAAAGGTGCTCTCCCAAATTGATGTGAGGAACCCAAGTGCTTGAACCATCCTTGAATGTGCAGTGCCAGAAATCTAGAATCAGGAGCAGAGCTGGGACTAAAATTCACTTCAGTATGGGATGTGGGCATCCAAAGTGGCATTCTAAATACTATACCAAATGGCCATCTGTTTTAAATTCAACACCCAGAGAGAAAGAAAGAGAGAGAGAGAAGGAGAGAGGGAGGGAGAAACAGAGACAGAATTTACTCCTGAATGCTCACAGTAGCTGGGACTATACCAAAGCCAGAAGCCAGGAGCTCCATCAATGGCTCTCACATGTATGGTAAGGATCCAGGGTCATTGAAGCTATTATAGGCATCTCCTATCCGGACACTTAATGATCTCTTTTTTAAGAAGGCTTGGTTCATGTTAGTAGAGAAAAGCATTTAGAAACCCAGTTGGTAGTGACCTGGAACTGAACCTAGGTAATCTGATATGGAATACAGATGTCTTCACTGGTGTCTTAAGTGGTAGCATAAGCTTGTACATTCCTTGCATTTTCAAGATTAAGCCAAGGAGCCAGGATATTAATAGCTATCATGTTTTCCTGTTTTTGAAGAAAGCAATTTTAAATATGGGAAGTGGAGTGAAAAGTTAGTCCTATAAAATACTGAACTGGAGAGAAGCCTTCACAAGCTCAGGATTTGTAAATATATCTGCGCTCTGGCTTCTGCTCTTAGGACACATCAGCAGGGAAGAAATATACCTGGCATGCACAACTGGGTTTCCAAATGCTTTTCTCCACTAACATGAGCCAAGCCTTCTTAAAAAAAAAAAAAGATCATTAAGTGTCTGGATAGGAGATGCCTATAATACCTTCAAACCACTTGTCATGCCAGAAAACAAGAGAAGTGTGTCAACAGTGACAGGGCCTTGTTGAAAAAAAGACTCAGACTTATTCAGGCCACATGACTGGGGCAGGTGAGTAAAAGTGTGATTGAGAAAAGGACTGTGTAAAGCATCAGCTTTAAACACTCACAGTCACTAAATCTGGGTCAACTCAACACACAAACCATCTAAGTGCAACACTTAATTACAAACTATTGAAATGAGAGCTAACTAAACACCATATGTCTCATGAACACTGATGCACAAATTCTCCACATAGTATTGGCAGATTGACTCCAGCAAAGTGTGAAGACAATCATATGTCATAGCCAGGAGGCATTTATCCCTGGCATGCAAGGCCAGTATATTAAAGACATTATCAGATGTCATGTCTTATATTACTTGAGTCAAAGAGAAAAGTACAAGTTCATGTTCATAGATGACAAAATGATACACACATTCTCGACAAGATGTTTCAGCACTGCATGAGCAGAAGGGCATCTCCTAACTGGGATGAACCCACAGCTGATGTCACTCAGCAATGGAAGTTCAAGTTTTCTTGCTGTGAATAGGTGAGAACATGACCTCCTGACACCCCTACTAGCAACACATTGTCACTCTTGCATAATCAGTAAGACTAGAGCACAAAGGTATACAGACTATAAGAGAAAATATAGCAATTTATTGCAGAATAACATGATGATTTATGAAGAACATTTGAAAAAAATAAGCAAAAACCTGGAGTGAATAATCAGTCATAGTAAAGTTGCAGAACATAATGATACCTACAACACACAAGGTGAACATATGACACACGATGGGAACACAAACCACACAATGATGGACACATCTAGTACAATAACATACAACATGCACTTCTAACACATAAAAGACACATCACATATCAGCAATGGAGAAATGGAAGTTGAAATTGAAAGCACATTATCATTTTATTAGTATCCCCAAATTGAGACAACTAGGCACAAATCTAACAAAATTTGCATTAGATCTTTATGTGGAGAGCTTCAAGATTCTGAATCAATGGAGACACGCTCCATGGTTATGGAGAGGAAGAGTAAGCACTGTCAAGATACCACTAGTTCTTCCAAACTCAACGTGGGTTCAGCGCAATCCTAACAAAAATTTCACCAAATTATTTCATGGATGTTAACAAAATGATCCTAAATTTGTATCAAGAAGCAAAAGACGTAGAAATGGCCAATAAAGTAACGGACAATGTCAACAGGCTGTCAACACCTGCGTTCAAGATGCTTCAAGAAGCCACAATGATTGACAAAGTTCAATGCTTAGTGGAAGGACACAGAGAGAGGCAGAATTGAAAGGGAGGACAGCGCCAGAGCCAGCTGCCCTCTGCAGGAGGGAAAGGGAGCAGAGTGCTACACAGACAGGGCGTTCCCTGACAAACGGCGGTACAGCAGCTGCACACCCACAAGCCAAAAATGATTCCTGAGGCAGGCTTCCACTCTTTACAAAAGCTAACTCAGAATGCAGCAGGTAGAACTGTGACAGTTTTAGAAGACACAAAGAGAAAATCTGTGCGTTCGGATTTGGCAGCAAGTTTTTGGATAAGATACCAAAGGTGTCCGAGAGAAAGAAGTGACAAGTGGAAATTTACTGTGAAAGTAAACGAGCTTCTTTGTGAAGATGTTGCCAAGAAGAACGATCAGATAAGTCAGACAGGAAGAAAATGTCCACAGGAAATATGTCTGGGGCCCGGCGGCGTGGCCTAGCGGCTAAAGCCCTCGCCTTGAACGTGCCAGGATCCCATTTGGGCGCCGGTTCTAGTCCCTGCAGCCCCACTTCCCATCCAGCTCCCTGCTTGTGGCCTGGCACAGCAGGACAGCCCAAAGCCTTGGGACCCTGCACACCCTCCCCCCGCCAGTGGGAGACCCGGAAGAGGTTCCTGGTTCCCCGCTTTGGATCAGCGCAGCACTGGCCGTTCAGCTCACTTGGGGAGTGAATCATCGGACAGAAGTTCTTCCTCTCTGCCTCTCCTCCTCTCTGTATACTGACTTTGTAATAAAAATGAATAAATATTTAAAAAAATATGTGTCTGACATTGGACTGGTACCTGAAACGTACCAATTACTCTTGCAACTCAGCAGTAATAAAGCAAACCCAATCTAAAAATGGTAGAAAAAGTGTGTGCATATTTGCTAATGCTTTTGAAAACATAAGCAAGGCCTGTGAAAACTGTAAACAGAAGGAGGAGCACCTATGGAGCTGTGGTCTTTCTAGCCTTTTTAATCTGTTG
Source organism: Ochotona curzoniae (assembly GCF_017591425.1). Taxonomy (NCBI): domain Eukaryota; kingdom Metazoa; phylum Chordata; class Mammalia; order Lagomorpha; family Ochotonidae; genus Ochotona; species Ochotona curzoniae. The sequence goes on along the minus strand of NW_024467095.1, from coordinate 24,975,392 downwards.
AATGTTATGGCTAGTTGCGCATTAATATGGTTACAGAGCGGATTAAAATTGTTCTTTTGAATAAATTAAAAAAAGGGAGGCAGGAAGTGGACTACAGTGGAGAGTGAGGGAGGACAGTGTGATTATCTTTTTAGAACTGGAGCTATGAGATCAAGAAATCTGATCTCAGTTGATTAATCAAAAAATTTAAAAATTCCATTAAAAACAGAAAATCTGTTATTTTAGGAATATTTATGGATTTCAGAAAAAAATTCCAATGTTTTGCACCCAAGCAAGCTGATCTTTAAATTTCATTTTCTATGAACTCTTTAAAATTGATGCATAGATGTGAAAGCAGAGAACACACAATGGCACAGTAGGGCAACTGGTTAGTCTGTACGAAGGATGCATGGTACTCTTCCCAGGAATTCTTCAATTTCTTGATAAATGTGCATTGATTAAAACAAAAGAAAGTTTTAAAAATCCAATACCCAAAGAGCTTCTACAATTAAAAAAAAAAGAACTAGTAGAATAATATGTAAAGAATATAGACAACTGAAAAAAGTGCCAATAAAACCATAAAATATGTTTCTTTTTCATGAAATATAAGTAACTTCCACTGAAACTGTATTTTTTTCCTTTGCATTTAGTTTTATTCTTAACGGTTTATTTGAATGTTCTGGTAAGTTATATATAACACAACTGTTCATTTTGCCATGTATAGTGAGTGTAGTGTGTTCACATGGAACCAGTGCAGTGGTATAACAACCCAATACTCCGTCTGCCTGGATCCCAGATAAACACTAGTTTGTATCCTGGCTGCTCCACTTTCCGATCCAGCTTCCTGCTATGGCTTGGGAAACTAGCAGAGGATGGCCCAAACCCCTGGTACCCTGCACTCATATGGGTGAACCGGAAGAAGCTCCTGGCTTATCATCAACTCAGCTCTGGCCCCTGTGGCTATCTGGGGAGTGAACCAGTGGGTGGAGAAACTCAATATCAACCCCTGTGGGAAAAGCAGTTCCTTGAAACACTGATGTTTGGTGGAGGGTCCACAGATTTGAAGAGTTTGTTGGACAGATAGTACTTGAGTTCACCACATAGTTACATTACTAATTTGCGTTATAGTAAACATCTCACCTTTAGAAATGGGCTTCTTAGACACAGAGATCATAGCAGGCAGAACATTTGTAAATCCAACAGTCTTTTGCTTTACTTTCACATTTCCAGATTGTACTAATAATAAGAAGAGTGTTATTGAATTATTCTATGAATCTCAACATCAAAAAAAAAAAACTTTTCTCAACAGCTTCCTTTTTTTCCCAGCAATTTAGATATAACAGCTAACATACACATTTTGAGTCTGATGCCTCCTTCTCTGCTGTTTGGTAGTTATGAGTGCATCGACAAGTACAAAACAGAAAGAGAGCATGGAAATCACAAACACAGAACGTCAGTCCCAGGAGATTTCTAAGACCTCTCTGGCTCCTCAGGCTTGTGAACAAATCCCTGGCAACACTCCTTCAGTCCTTCCATGGCATCACATAGTTTATAGCTATATAACCTCTTCCAATTCCCTTACACTAGCAGCAGGTAGCCAGGACCCCTCTCCCGGGCAAATCTGAGATCTCTCCTGCCAAAGAAGTGAGCTGCTACCAATTTCCTCCAGTTCCAGGGGTTTTAATTTTTTTTTCCTGAACTGCTTTCTCCATATAAGCAGAATTCTTTGTACACTTTCATTTAGCCAGTTAATGCAGTATACTTATATTCTTGCTAGACACTGCCTTTGCTCTCTTTTCAAAATTAGCCAAGTTTCTATTTCCTAGATGGATACCAGCTGCTGGCCCCATCACCCCGAACAACAGCCACCAGATTGCTGAACACATGGATGGAACCTGTCACAGCAGGCCAGTCCAGGCATCTGACACCCCAATCACCAGCTACATACATGGTCGCTGTGGTAGGTAGCTGTACAGTAACATCACACGTACGTAATCTGATTAACTAAAATAAACACTTTCATGACCAATCTTCCGAAGAAAATGCTTTTCTCAGCACAAGTACCTACAATACAGGTTACCTCTTAGCATGAAAACCCATGTACATTTTGCCAAGAAAAAAAAAATAACCCTGGCACAATATTCCCAAGAAGTAAAGTACAAGTGTGTTTATGAATATACCTAGCAGCATGAAAACTTAAACTCAATACTCCTTAATGAAATGACAACGGAACAAATCCCCTATCCATTGAAGTATAATGTTGCCCATACATATCAGAGTTGTTATACCTTAAGGTCTGAAGAATTTACCTAACGTATTGATGAACAAAAGGTAAGATGATGCAAGAAGCGTTACCAAAGGGCACAAAACTCTTCTAGCAAGTACATCCCTTCTTGTCTTCACCCTTAACCTCTTACCTTGATTTACAAAAGGAGATAAGTTGATCACATTCATTGGGAATTTACTTGGTGTAATGCGTCTTGAAAAAATACTATCACGATATTCTACGGAACTATTCTTGTATTTAAATAAGCTTGTACCTAAAATAAACAAAATTTAGACAGCAAAAGCAACATACGAATGCCAAGTCCATTCTCACATAGCTCCTCAAAGTCAATGAACTGTCTTGTAATTCTACACCTGTTAAATTTCCCCCCATATCTTATTGAATGGCTGCTTGCCCGCTGCTGTAGTGTCTTTAAAGGTTTCACCGTTTCTCTTTTTCTGTCTTTGTTCCGCGCTGTGTGAGTGTTCCTTCGGTGGGTCCAACTCCCTCACTGTGAAAATGCAGACACTGCGTGGTTCGTGAGTGACGCTCCAGTGTCACGTGAGACTTCCTTCTGTGTGTGATCTTTCTGTGGGTGCACATTCTGTGGCACGAGAGGGTACCCTCCATATTTTGGATCTGTACCCAATTACACTGCACTTTGAGCCAAACACTCGGTTCTGTATTAGGTCTGTAGTCCATGTCTGAAAGGACAGTTTCAGCACTCAGTTTGGTGCACCAAGTGCTGGATAAAGTGCTGGATTCCTTAGGACTCAATTCCACCACTGCTGGTTAGCTTCTTCACAAGTGCATTTGTTATAAAAGTAACGTTTTATTATGGAAACTGTGTATTTATACGGAAAATATGAACACCTCATTTTTTTTAGTAATCCCTGAAATCAGAGACCAAGAGTTTAAAAGAGGCTATAAGTGAATAGCATCCAGAGAACAAATTTTTGTTGACATAATTTATTTCAGAAACCACAGCTTCAGACATGGGTAGATGAGCAGCACTTATAAATCACTAAAATATTCATGTATGAATGAAAGCCCTACGACCTCAAAACTGTATATTTTTCATATTATTTTCATTAAAATGTCCCTGCAAGACTGCTGCATGAAGCTCTTTCATTGGATTTTCATAGTGTGAGTTAGATGTAATTTTGGGTATATGTGTTAGAGAAAACAATGCACTCCAAATGACTTCATTCTAGTAAGTAAAATGAACATTAAAATATATTTGCGAACTACTGTTGAAATGTGAAACATAAATGCTAGATTCGAGGAGATACAAACATTTGGTTTTGGAGACTAGATTTTATAAAATATGAGGGGTCCCCCAAATGGGGAGAATTCTACAATAGAGGAGACTGAAACCAAAGAGTTTTGGAAAATACTTGCAGAGAACATCATAAACACAGTTTACGAGAAAGGAGAGGATGAGATTATGGCAGTGAGAAATGGCCCAGTACGGCCAAAATTTTATGTTTGCTTTTGCTGTGGCTGCCCAGTTTAAGAGCCTTAAGCATCACTGTGATGGTGCAGGATGTGGGGTCCTTAGGAGATAATCAGGAATTCAGGACACGCCCCCATGAATGGACACACAGACGGACCACAGAGCATCCATGGACACACCCCCATGAATGGACACACAGACGGACCACAGAGCATCCATGGACACACCCCCATCCATGGACGCACAGACGGACCACAGAGCATCCATGGACACACCCCCATCCATGGACGCACAGACGGACCACAGAGCATCCATGGATAAACCCCCATCCATGGACGCACAGACGGACCACAGAGCAGAAGCAGCACTCACCAGATTTTGATTCCTCCAGGTCATCGATGTTAGACTTATCCACGTTCTGGACTGTGAGAGAGAGAAATATGTGGTGTGTCTCCCGCAAGTTCAAGGTGTCTCTATGACATCAGCATCAACCGAGACAGTCTATATATTTTACAGATGTCTAAAAGTTTCGCCAATACTAAAGCTAAAAAGCTCACCAGAAAAACTATCCTAGGTAATTTACACGTCTATTTATCATATTAGTACACACTAACTTTTACCTTTGTGGTCCAAAGCTGATTTGGTTAACTTCATTGGTGCAATGGGCTTGATAAAACTATCTTCTTGTGTGAGTACACCTCTGTTTCTAAGTAAATTGACACCTAGAACAAAGTTGAAAGAGAAAAGGCATACTGGGATGGTGTGATGGCTCACACACTATCTCCTGTATGTCTACTTCAGTTTTCATTGCTGTATTTGCAACGTTTTCTTCCCAGAATTTACTGAATGGCTACTTGTTGTTCCCAGTTTATGAAAAGTGTTTCATCAGTTTTTCTCCTTTCTTTGGAAAGTATCTTCCTCGATTTTTATCTTAATCACAAACCCAGTATATTTTAAAGAAGCTCCTTCATTTTGTTTGATCTGTAATCTTTCAAACCTTTGTCTCTTACAAATTTGCATTTCAAAATCTCTTTTAGAGCATTTTTTTTTACACTCCTGATTTTAACAAACAAGGATAGGCTAGTGAATCCAGCAATTCTTTTTCTTTCTTTCTTTCTTTTTTTTTTTTTTTCTTGAAGGAACCAAGTGGAGCTGCCATAACCTAGCAGTTCTTGAAATATTGGTATTTGAAGTGAACTAACCTCATATGAAAGCTTATTACTGCTGTAGCTAGGATTTATATTCAAGCGTGACAAGAATTCTATTAAGAAACATTCAATCGAAAGTAATTTAAACAAAATGCCCTAAATGAAAGCTGAGACAGAAGATGCCTCCTCATATGCTATCACATAGGCCAGAGTGAAAAAAGACAGAACAGGGAGTGGCATTTAGCCTCAAGGGAGAATCCCACATCCCACGCGGACAGTCCGCACACCACCCACACTTCAGCTCCCTACTGAGCTCCTGCTAGCACACACCTTGGAAGAGAGTACCCATGCAGGACACCTGCACAGAATTCCTGATTCCTCGCTTTGGCCTAGTTAGCTAAGCTGCTATGGGTGAACCCATGAATGGGAGATCTCTGCCTATCTCAAATAAAATAAAAAATAGAAAACACAAATGCTTGATTCAAATAGTCCTTTTTTTCCAACACAAGCTTATCAGTTATAAGCCATCTGAATAAATATTTTATTACATTGATTTTTAGAAATGCTTTTCCTTCAGCAATAAAAAATATGCATCGATGAGACAAATATTAGCATTCAGAATAAAACTTATGGCAACCTGGCTTGCTTCTAGATTTTTGTGTTTTATCTGAAGACAGAGTGATAATTCTTCAGACTGGGCAAGTGTGGATTTGATGCCTTCCAGGGAATGACTTTCTGGCTCACAGTTGGTGCCCTACTGACTAGTCCTCACATGATGGAAGGGGCAAGACAACCTCTGCAGCCTTAGGTTGCAAATATTAGCTTTAGAATCAACTCTGAAACAAGTAGGAAACCTACAGCCTTTGCAGAATCTAGAAGTATGTGTACCAGTAATTCCAGGACAATGGCAGCAAAAGAATCTGGAACTTAAGACAGGACTAAAATTCTTCAGGTGAGAAATTATAAATTTGTATACAAATTTAATTCTATGAAAAAAAAGGGTAGCTAATGAAATAACTGCTATAATGTTTGTTATATTTATCATTTAGACCACCTGCATTTAAAAATCCAAGGCAGTTTTCCAAAGTAAGCCTGAAATTGAGAACAAAGGTAGATGGTGTTGTGGTACAGTGGGCTAAACCTCTACATACAGCACCACTGTCGCATATAGGCACCAGTTCTAGTCCCAGGTCATCTATTTCTGATGCAGCTCCATGTTAAGTATTTGAGTCCCTGTCACAGATAGGAGAACGGAAGGAATTCCAGGCTTCTAGCTTTGGCCTGACCTGGTTCCAGCTCTGTGGCCTTAGGAAGAGTGGATAGAAGAGCTTTCTCTTTAACCCTGCATTTCAAGTTACCTACCTACTTAAAAAATGGGTGTACTGCCATTAGAAAGATAATCATCACCAACTTCTTTTCTATGAAAAATAGATTTGAAAGGCATAATTTTATATATGTAGAAAATGAAAAACACAGTGAGTTGGTTTTCACTCCCCAGAAGGTTCAAGAGCTAGCACTGGGATAGTGAAAAGCCAGGTGCCTGGAGCTTTTCCAGGCTTCCTTTGTAGGTAGCAGGGCCCCCCCAAATAGGCCACTCTACTGCTTTTTGCACGTCATTAATAGGAAGCTGGACTAGAGGTGGAGCAATCAGGACACAAACCAGGGCCTATACAGGATGCCAGCATCCCTGGTTGCAATATTACCTGCTGTTCCACAACACCAGCAATGCATCATGCAATGTTAACACCAATAGAGCACTTCATTTTATTAAGTTTTTTTTTAAGTGGGTAAGTTTTAAAACCCGTAATAACCAGCTAATTTTTCACTGGTGACAAAAATACTAGAGTTTGATTAATAGCGAATGTATGAAACGTTTGTTCATGCAGTGTCAACACTGGAGACACATATTTAAATTGATTCCAGAGAAGATAAACAAACCACAAATATTGGATTTGTAAATTATTTTTCTTACCTGGGTAACCCTTTGGTTGAAACTTGATGTCACCAGTTATTTTACCAATTCCAGTGGCACCTGCCAAGTGTTCTGCATAGATCTCTGTGGACATAAAATACTTCGTTGGTCAAGCCTCATCTCTTTTCTCTCAAGTCACATTCATTTTGCTTGTTTTTATTTTATTGATACAGTCATGTTTTACTGTTTCCTTGCAGGCCGATTATTTTTCTCAAAATCAACATTTTCAGAAAGCGCGCGGGAGCATCTCCATATAGTTATTTCTTCCTCTCCCTCCTCTGTTTGGAGCTGACTGCTGTTTTCTCTGATTTTTTTTGGGGGGGGGAGGGTGATGAGACTGGGATTTTCTGCAGCCTTTTTGCCCTGCAGTGTGAGGCTCAAGTGGTAAATTCTCTGACAACGCACACAGCGCCTGTGAAGGAGAAGGTTCCTGGCCCTGACTCTTCTTTTAGTGATACAGCTAAAATGACAAGGAAATCGTTCCCAAGGCTATTAATTTAGGAAGAAAGGCAGTACTATAATTTCTGAAACGGATCACACCAATGAGGAACTCTACTGTGAGATAAAAATATACTGGCTTGAATTTTCATCACAGAAAGATGTATCCGAACAGTCAGCATAGAAACTATTTCTTGTTTTGTTTTTTCATATCATATGACTACGCTTTCTTATGTGACACTTCACTTTCCGTGTCATACTCCCTTTTCTGTGTAACGTTTCTCTCACCAGGTGACAATCTTCTTACCACATGACATGTAAAACCTCTCTTACAAGGTGACACTTCTGCCTCCCAAAGACGTATCTCTTACCACGTGACACCCCTCCACATGACATGTATCTGTTTATAGGATAACCTTTCTTGAAGAGACATTTATCTTTGTCCAAGACAACTCTCACCACCTGGCATCTTTATGTCTACAAGGAAAGACTTCATCAGCATTTGACATCTCTCTCCATGTGACATACTTTTTCTCAAACACCTCTCCAGAGAACACCTCTGTCTGCTTACAATCCCTCACTCTTAAGATACCTTTCTCGTCATGTGACAATACACACTCTCTCTCTTTCTCTCTCTCAATCTCCATCTCTCTCCACGAAACATCTGTCTCCACATGACACTTTGTACATGACATCTCTCCTTCCACAGTGAGAGCAGATAGAAATTACAGCAAATGAAGAAGATTCCATAGCACGTGAAATCCCTGAAGGCTATTCTAAGATAAGCAAAGCATGATTACTTTTTAAGTTTGTTAAAGTTTTAACACCAACCTAAAATCAAACATATCTGTCCAATATTTGATAACACTGCAATTCAGTTATAGGAGCATGCTAATGAGTAATTTACCCATTGAATACTAATTATCTTATACACACATATATATGCTGTTGTTATTAGAGGCATTCATGTAATTAACTCTAGCAATATAAAGAAAACAAATATTAACTTGAAAAAGTCTTGTCCTCACCAGGATGGCTCTTTAGCTGTGTCTTGATGGACTCCTTGATTACGCTTTTTCCAATGATATCTGTCAAGGGTTCTGTATCAATCTCTGTAGAAATAAGACAAACTTCAAAATTACTTTGAAGGACAGATATTACCACCTTTTTGCAAGTGTGTACAACTGCTAACTTTACCATCATTTATCATTACAGAGGAAGAGTTATAATTATCTTGATTGCAGAAGCGAATCACAAATTCTGTTAAACACTTAAGCCTCACAGCACTGAGAATATCTAACGACTGGACCAACATCTTATTTTGAAATGACAGAATTGTTGTACAAACGAATGCCTCACAACTGCTAGAGAAATACACCAACACGTGTTTCAGTATGTTGGATGGACAGGGGATTCTCTGGGTGTGGTTCTCCTTTTCAATATCAGAGGCATTGTTTACCCCTCAATTTCATTCAGAGCTCAAGTGCTCATCTTTGTCTCTACCCCATGAACCATCTTCTTAGGAACCATCCTTTCCTAAGAATGTGCACTTGTGCTTAATATTTGGCAAGTTTGTCCTTTTTCCTTGAGAGTTTCTTTCATCCTGTCCCAGAGGAAATAGGATGATGTGGCCTCACAGGGAACTAGCATTGGTCTATGGGTCTCTTACGCAGACCAGCTGAGACTAGTTGCACACATGCACACAGGTGGACACAAGATAGCAGCCAGGACTTTGATTCTTCATCCATTTTCTGTTCATATCATTTTACAATGTGAGACAGGGGTATGATCTAGATTTGTATTCCTACATATTCAATCTTCCTAGCAAAATGCATGCCCAGAATTTTCCTTTTCCCAATTCATGTTCTTAGCATGCTTGTTAAAGATGGGTTGGGTGTAGATGCATGGCTTTATTTCTTGGGAATGTACTCTTTTATTGGCTATGATTTCATTTTGAGCTATAATTATACTTCTTCAGTTACTGTAGCATATATTGTATGTATGTATGTATATCAAACATACATATATGAATGCTGGCATCCATACGGGCATCAGTTTGAGTCCCAACTGCTCTGCTTCCAATCTGGATCCTTGCTGATGGTCTGGGAAAACCAGAAGATGGTCCAAGTACTTGGCTTACCCCTATGCATGTGGGAGGTCTGAATGAAGTGCCTGATTCTTGACCTTGGCTTTCTCCATCCATGGTTTTATATACACACACACAGACACATGAATACGTACATATATATTTAATTAGCTATACATTACATGCAATGAAAAGGCAGAAATACATAATACTCATACAATTTGTACAATATTTATATAATTATATTTATATATATCTATATCAATACCCATATATTATATATTTAATTTACATAACACTATATAATAATATAATTATATATGTATATAATTAAAAGGCAGAATGTGTGTGTGTGTGAGAGAGAGAGAGAGAGATCATTTATTCCATCTGCTGGTTCACTCTCTAGCCACAAATGGCTGAGCTGAGCCCGACTGAAACCAGAAGCCAGGGCATTTGCTAGCTTCAAGACCAAGCTTTATCTGCTGGTTATGGAGTCACAAAATAGTTCTTCAGTTCCTTCACGTTTATCTAAGGTTGAAGGAAGATGATAATGCCAGTCCCTCTACCCATTCTGGGTGGCAGCAGACTCAGTAATGCATGGGCTCCATAATCACAAGTCTCCCTGAGTTTCCAGGGTTATATACCAGCCTTCATGGGGACAGTGGTGTCACCTGGCAGGCAATTAAGTCCCACCAGAAGATGGGCTTATTCCCAGTGTCAGCCGAATCCAGCAGGGCAATCCCAGACATAGAAAATTTGGGTTTACAGTTATTGGGCCTCATGATTGTGCACAAGAATCTGATCTCAAACCTAAATCCCTCTTCTCTTCTACTTTATAGCACAAGGAATCTTTTCCCAATTTTGGGATTTTGGGTGGGGCAGTGGCTACGTAGAGTTCAAACAGTCATTCTGCATATGGTTCCTAAGGAGCAGTGGCCATGACTCTGTCTTAACCTGAATGCTATCACAGTAGCCCTGGCTTTGGGAATAAATCTATGGGCTTAAACTCCCCCTCCTGCTTAGAGAATACTTGTCCTGTCCTTATTGGGGTGGGGGTAGCACAGGCAACTGTCCTTTTGACATTCTTTAATGAGACGTAACTATGCTAAAGCAAGACAAGTAAGACACTTGTCTCCTCCATGGCTCTTCTAAAAGTGCATGAATTGCTGCTCAAATTGGTGTCTCTGTGGTGAGATGTGCCCTGGAGTGTCAAGGTCAGCTGTGGTCTTAGTCTCCTGAGAGGTTCGTTTAGCTCATGATTATGAAGATTCCAGGGACCACACCTGGTGAAGGCCTTGGCCTTACAGGAGACTTGGCCTTGGCAGGAGACTGGGAGAACGTGCATTTCTTTGTTTTAGCTCTCTTCCTATAAAGTCACTGGTATGCAATCAAGGACATGCGATGACTTTATCTAATATCTCGATCCCCTCTGAAAGATCATATCACACCAGTGTCACATGAGCTTCCCATCCTCTTGGGCAATACATGCCAACACAAGCTTTGGAGTGACAGTCATGCTCCATGGCGGGAAGGGCAGTCACATTGGTGTATGCTTGTATTCCATTGGAATTATCCCTGGCTTTCTCCTTAGCGTTTCCTTGGACCATCCACGTCACTTACTCTTATGTTAAGCTAAATGCCTCATTTTGTAAAACTTCTAGAGTTCCAGGTGTCAAAGCTTGGTTCCTAGGTTGGCAATTCTGTTTTCTTTATTTTATTTTTATTGTAAAGTTTGATGTATAGAGAGGAGGAGAGACAGAGAGGAAGATCTTGCAACCAAGGATTCACTCCCCAAGCAGCCACAATGGCCAGAGCTGTGCTGATCTGAAACCAGGAGCCCGGAGCCTCTTCCAGGTCTCTTACATAGGTGCAGGGTCCCAAGGCTTTGAGCCATCCTCACCTGCTTCTGCAGACCACAAGCAGGGAGCTGAATGGGAAGTGGGACTGCTGGGATTAGAACCGTGGCCATATTGGATCAAGGTGCATGCAAGGTGAGGACTTTAGCCACTAGGCTATAGCACCAGGCCCAATTCTATTGTCTTTAAAGAGGAGGCCCTAGGGGGAGATCCTCAGGTCACTGGAGAGTGGAATGAGGGCATTTTAATTATTAGATCGACACAGGCCCTTTTAAAAATCCTATTTGATTAACATAAAATGAACAAACTTCCCGTACTTCACAATACGGACTAAGGAGCGTAGTTTCAATCCCTACCCTCCCTCCTTCTGTCTGCATCAGAGGCTTAATACTCAATTAGTTAAAGCTAGCAACACAGAGAAAGTGGAAAATTGAAGATTGCTCTAGAGGACAAAGACTGAAAACAGTGACCACACCCCAAAATGTCATTCTCCGTTACATAGATTACATTTTGCTTACTCTGTGCCTTAGTTACCAAAGGTCAGGGAAAACAGATGATATGTCTTTTTCTGTCTGGATTATATTTTTTACAAATAATGATTTTCCGTTGTGCCCATTTTGTCACCAAAAGTATGATTTCCTTCTTTTTTTAGGGCTTGGTAGGATTCCATAGCAGATATGAACTCTATTGTCTATATCCTGTCATGCAGTAACAGACAGGCGTGATCCCATCTCCTAGCTCTCATGCAATAAACATAGGCATGCAAATAGTTCTCTCTTGTGTATTTCATTTTATTGGGCTGAAGCCCCAGGAGTAAGATAGATGAGTCGTATGGTAGATCAGTTTTCAGATGTCTAAGGAATTTCTATGCTGTCTTCCATAATCATTGTACTAGCTTACATTCTCATCAACAGTGGTTTAGAGCACCTTGTGCGGGCTTTTGAGCTACACGAAGGAACGTTATAGTTTGGATAAGCGTCTCTCAAAGTTTGATATATAAGAGTGTGATTACAAGGGCAGTACCAGGAAGTTGTTTGGATATGTAAGTGGTAGGGTCCAGTGAGAAGTCCTTATTCATGGGGGGTAGGGTACGCTCCCTCTAAAAAGTGATCGTGTGTCTTCAGTCTCTCTCTCCTTTCATCTCTCTCTCTCTACTCCCCCAATTCATGGCTTTCCATGCGACCCTTTCTCCACACGTGCTTTGCCATCTGCACCCACCAGTGCCCGGTGATTTGTGCAGGGCCTTTACAGAGTATGCAAATTGTCGTTAGGTCCTATAGCTAGGGTTCTGCTCATGTGGTATCAACAGTTCTGAGACGCTGCTGCTGCCTGCTAACACCTCTCCAAGGGTGAGAAACACTTTCCAAGGTCAATTGGCTGTCATAGTCCACTTCTGAATCTCCACTGGCCCAGATATTTTCCGTCAGATTTCAGCGGAGTAGCTGATCAATTTGTTCTGCCCTTTATCTTCAGCAAATCAATGAGTGCTGTGCCCCAACCCAGCCCTGCCAAACACCCACTCGGCCCCCAGGTACACCGGGGGGAGCTTCAGCCCAGTCACAGTGATACAGAGAGGACAAGCAATACTGTACAGCTGCCTGGTTGGTGGGAAGGGGCACAGGTGCCTGGAGCACACAGTGCACCTTGATGGAGACCATGAGGGGCGTGGGTCTCCTCAGAGCCAGTCAGTGGGGAGAGTCTGCTGGGTGTACACTCAGGAGCACACTTTCAAACACATTCTCATGGGCCGCAGACACACCTCCACACCTCTACCTTGAAAAACGCATCTGCAGGCTGAGGTTACAAAACCTGACCCGCAAAACCTCCTAGATTCAGCTAGCTGGAGAGTAATTGAACAAGGAAAGTAATAACTTTAATCACCCACAAGGTGGCAGCAGCAGACAAGCAGTAAAGAAAAGCTCAAGGACTACACCTCTTTTAAACCTGCCCTACAAATAATGCTGAAAGATGTTCTCTCGACAGAGAAAAGCAATGGCACGCACCAAAACCAAAGGAAAATCTGAAGAGCATCCCAGTCAAAATAACAACAGAGGTCTAAATCAAACAATGAACAACCATCGATAAAAGTGACAGGACCAAATCACCACCTATTCATATTAACCTTGGGAGTAAAAGGCCTAAACCAATCAATTAAACATCATAGATTATTAGACTGGATCAAAAAAAAAAAAAAACCCACATATCTGTTGCCTAAAGGAGACACATCTCACCCACAACAACCAAAGCAAACTTCTTTCATGGATTTTGATGTTTTTGTATTTTCTTTCTTTTTTTTTTTTTAAAGATTTGCTTTTATTATGTTTTATTGGAAAGGCGGATATACAGAGAGGAGAGACAGAGAGGAAGATCTTCCGTCCGATGATTCACTCCCTAAGTGAGCGCAACGGCCGATGCTATGCTGATCCGAAGCCAGGAGCCTCTTCCGGGTCTCCCATGTGGGTGCAGGGTCCCAAAGCTTTGGGCCGTCCTCGACTGCTTTCCCAGGCCACAAGCAGCGAGCTGGATGGGAAGCGGGGCTGCCGGGATTAGAACCGGCGCCCATATGGGATCCCGGGCGTGCAAGGCGAGGACCTTAACTACTGAGCCACCGCGCCGGGCCCTGTTTTTGTATTTTCATTTCCCTAAAACTGCTTTTTTTTTTTTCTCCTGTTAAATTCCTCACTGATTCATAGGTCACATAGTAGTATCATTTTCTTCAAGAAGGTTCTTGATTTTCATTTCTTCAACGCCATATCAGCCTTTTAACAGCATGTTATATAACTTCCATTTTTTGTCTGGTGCAGTAGCCAGTGTGGCTAAATTCCTTGCCTTGCATATACCAGGATCCCAAATGGGTGCTGGAAAGCAGTCAAGGATAACCCAAAGCTTTGGGACCCTGTATCTGCATGGGAGACCCAGAAGAAGCTCCTGGTTCCTGGCTTTAGATCATTTCAGTTCCAGCCATTGCGGCCACTTGGGGAGTGAGTCATTGGATGGAAGATGTTCCTCTGTCTTTCCACCTCTCTGTATATCTGCTTTTCCAATAAAAATAAGTAAATCGTTTTAAAAAAGATTTCCTGTTGTTCACTGTTTTACGGCTTTTCCTTTAAGGGGATGTATAGCAACTGTAACAGACTATCATATCCAAATGTTAGTACACATTTCAGTAGGCACCTCTACTTTCAGACTAAAGATGGACTCCCAGTGAAACTCTTCAACATATCCTGACAATAGGATGCTGGACTCTGCCATGATCCATGCCTGCAACGATGGACTTGTGACTTTTCATGTAAGTCCAGTGTAACTATATAAGGGAACTCATTGGTGGAGAGTAGATTTAGGGAGGGTGTAAGAGAAATGGAACGACATCATAAAATAATAATAATAAATAGAAAAAAAAGCTTTATTTCTCACCGGGGTGACTCTTAAACTGCAATTTGCTGGGTCCCTTTATTACACTTCTTCCAACAACATTTGCTATAGGTTCTGTTTCAATCTCTGTAGAATCAAAAGAGATTTCAAAGTATTTTTAAGTTGGAAATTAGGAATCAAGTAAACGTCATTGCTACACAAGAGTGATAAGTGATTCTGTGTTGTGAAAAGGCCTACGTGCTCCCCTCAGTTAATAAACTCTGTAGCTGGAGAAAATGGAGTAAATGCATTTGGGATTGAAGTACTTTTGGGTTATTGTGCAATAAGAATATTTGGCTAGATTTTAAACTTCAAAAGGACATGAAAATTATTCAGATGGAATTGATATTAAGAAAGGAACAATTAGCACAGGGAACTTGGAACACCCAAGGGACCTGACATTTGACACTGAAAGCTGGTGACGGAAGTTAGGCGCCTGTAGACACAGATATCACAGGGAATCAACTTTACTGTGGGGATTGGCTTATTTCACCAAAAATACTGCTTTCTGGATGCATCAACTTCTTTTTGTATTCTACATCGGTTGCCATAACAGAGAACATAAGATCTATGTGCTTATGATACTGGCTTATTTCATCAAGCATAACTTTTGGTTGGAAAGACCAGGATTTCATACCTTTTAATGGATGAGTACTATTCTGTAGTGTGTATATATCACTTTTTCCTTATTCAGTTCTCCTTTACTGGATATCTATGGTGATTCTGTATCTTACCTACCTATTCAGATGCACTGTACATGGGATACAGGTATCTCTTTCCTATTCTGATTTCATTTTCTTTGGGTTAATTCCCAGGATTGGCATGGCTGGGATATACATCTATTTTCAGATCTTTGGAGCTTCCCCATACTGTCTTCTACAATAGCAATACTAGTTACATTCTCAACAACAGAGGATTAAGGTACCTTTTCATCACACGTTCTCTGCATTTGAACTTCATTTGATATTTGTATGATAGCCATTCTAACTGGGCTGAGTTTAAAACTTTTTGTGGTTTTCATTTGCATTTTCCTGATGGCTAGTGATCTTGAACATTTTGTGTGTGTGTGTGTGTGTGTCAGTATCATTTATAAAAATGTCTGGCATCACTTAAAAAATGTTTGTTCATGTCCTTTGCCCATTTCTTGACTGGTCGTAATTCTGTTGTTGAGTTTCTTGAGATCTTTACAGCTCTTGGATATTAATCTTTCATCAGTTGCATATTCTGTAAATATTTTCTCCTATTCTTACGGTTGCTTCTTTTACTTTGTTGAACATTTCCATTGCTGTTTAAATGTGTGCTAGCTTCATATACGTTCTAACTTCCCTCTTTTCATTTTTGAGGTTTTTGAAAATTTCTCTAAGTATATTTATACTTGTTATATTTCACTATTATGGTCAACATTTGTGACTTTCACATGCACTTTTAAATTCGTTTCCTTGTTCACAGGCAACATTTTTCTGTTTTTAATTATCTATAACTAAGTTGAAAACTGGATAGGTGAGATAATATATTAAAGAAAATATAAATACTGATTTATCTCCTTCCATGGATTCTTGCTTTCTTTATTTGTTTAAATATCTGTGATTTTTTTTCCCCAAAGTCCACTTCCCTACACTGTTGTGAGTCTCTATGCTGTTTCTTTAAGCGCACAGCACAGGTGTGCGCAATGGAAACTCCAGATGATGTGGTTACAGCAGCACCCTCTTCAACTGCCTCTCTCCCATATATGTGTCTGCTACATCTGCCTCTTCTCATACTTGGCTGATGGACAAGGAAAAGTCTGTTGTATCACAACTAAATTAGTTACATAATCACTAAACCCTCTAGCAAAAACCAAGATCTCTGCCACAGATACTATAAACATGATGAAATAACAGTGTAGGATAATCCTTCGCTTCATCACCAGCTGTATTTCTGCCTTTCCAATTAAAAGCAACTTTCTGTCTGAGCCAGAAACATACAATATCAAATATAATTTGAAATAATTGCACCTAATACACATATAGGTTACACTAAGGTTCTTTTTAAAGATTTATTTATTTTACTTGAAATTCACAGCCAAAAAAGAGATCTTCCATCCACTGGTTCACTCCCTAAAGGGCCACAATGACCTGATCTGGGTTAGTCCAAGGCTGAGTTCCAGGAACCCCTTCCAGGCATTCCAGTAAGTGCAGGAGTCCAAGTGTTTGGGGCATCCCTCCCTGTCTTCCCAGGCCATTGGCATGGAGATGGACTGGAAGTGGAACAGCCAGGACTACAACTGATGCTTATATGAGATCCTGATGCAGTAAGTAGAGAATTAACCTGATATGCCACCCCAGTGGGCTCAATAACACTGTTTTTTATTACTTTCTTCATGAATGGATAAATTTTAACCTAATGATTTAGAAAATAAATAACTGATAGTAAATGATAGAGTTCTACTAATCATGGAAAAAAATCCATGGAGATGTTTCTCTACCTAATACTAACTTACAGAGTTGCCATCAAATACCCATCCTTAATTCAAGAGAAGTTAGGTTAAAATGAATGGTAGATTTGAAAATTCTTGTCCTTACCTGTACGACTCTTGAATTGTGTCCTGAATGGTCCCTTTCTTATACCTTTTCCAAAATATTTTGTCACATGTTCTGCTGTAGTCTCTATAAAAATAAAACGCATCTTAAAAAGACTTTAAAGGTTAATATTTTTTTCCCTCTCTCATTCTCTCTTAATCTCTCTGTGTATAAGTACAGGGTGATATATACAGGCATTGACGAGTTAATGAGCATTTGCTATTAAATAAGAATGACCTAAAATCTGTATTGCAAAAGCAAACAAATCATTGAATTAGAAGTATTCTGATCATACATGCCTCACTTACTTGGGGATTAGAAAACTTAGTGATTTTTAACAAAATCACATATTTAGGTACTGACAATATTGATGCAAAATGGTCATCTCAAAATTTCTTAACCATTGCTTTTTCTATAAAGTGTTACTTCCTGTGCAAACTGAAATCATGCTGGCGAATTGATAGCAATATAGCTTTCAAGGAATATCACATTAAAATTCATATATACAGACATATCTAAAACTGTGGAATATAATTTTACTCATAATTCAATATCACAGAAAGACACTATGTGATAGAACATATAAGCCCTCCAGGAACACATTAGCTCTTTTCAGGTTACATAACTCTAAAGTGTTATTCTAGTAAATGATTAACAATAATCTTGTGAGTCTGGAGAAAGTGTCCTCTGATGTGCATTAAGAATGTGTAGTTCTCCACCCAGAGAGGACAGGCAGATGCATTCACACGGTGCCAACACTGGGATTGGATCCCTTTCCACTTGAGCTTTCATGTAATTTAAGTTTGCTTGATTTCAAAATTACAACTAAGTCCAGTGACAAAAAAAAAAAAAAATAAATACAGGTTGGGCGCAGTAGCCTAGCAGGTAAAGTCCTTGCCATGCATATGTCAGCATCCCATGTGGGCACCAGTTCTAATCCTAGCGGCCCCGCTTCCCATCCAGCTCCCTGGCTGTGGCCTGGGGAAGCAGTCGAGGATGGCCCAAAGCCATGGGACTCTGCATCCACGTGGGAGACCCAGAGGAGGCTCCTGGCTCCTGGCTTTGGATTAGCACATCTCTGGCCACTGCAACCACTTGGGGAGTTAACCAACAGATGGAAAATCTTCCTCTCTGTCTCTCCTCCTCTCTGTATATCTGGTTTTCCAATAAAAATAAAACAAATCTTTAAAAAGAATAAAAATAAATAAATAAATAAATACATTTTAAAAAACAGGTTAATAAAAGGGCCACCTCCTGATTCTAAAATGTTGTCAGTCAGGTCTGGTTTGCCAAAGCTTGTGCCCCTGGCCAGAGACTTGCAGTGCCTCAGGAATCGTAGAATTACGATTTAGCACTGGAGAGACAGCTGAGCTACTGCAGAAGAGCTAAGGCTTCTCACTGATGCTGGCATCCACACATACCCCACAGTGACCTGTACAACTTGAGGGCTGAGGTGGAGCATCACCACCAAAATGAGCGAAGACACACAAAATTAATAATTATCATCAATATTTTGTGACGGTTGTTGAGTTATAGCAGTATATCCGTACCCATGCTGGAGAACCAGACAAAGCTGCTGGCTTCATCCCAGCCCAGCTAAGGTCACTGAGGCCATTTGAAGAGTGAACTAATAGATGGAAGAGCTTTCTCTCTTTGCCTCAGCCTCTCCTTATTTGTGATTCTGCCTTTCAGATAAATAAATAAATAAATAAATAAATAAATAAATAATCTTTTCAAAGTAATATGTTACATAATTTGTCCTTTTCAGCAATTCAATTCAATGGTTTTTAACATACTGAGTTTTTAAACTATCCGCAGTCATTTTCAGAAACTGCTTTAAACTCACTAATTTTTAATAACATATAGAAACATTACTACAACTGCACCCTTTCTTCTTTGTATTATTACACATGATATAAACTTAAATATTAGAGACAATATTTTCTCCCTACCTTCTTTCCCTCCCTCCTCCTTCCCTCTCTCCCTCCCTTCCTTCCTATGCAGACAGCAGAAGCAGGAGTTCCTCTGGCACACACACTGTAGCAGCCATGCCAGATGACCATGCCAGATGGCCATGCCAGATGACTCCTTCACAGGTGTCAGACCTCATACTCTTTGGTGCAGATCTGTAGCTTCCCACCATGCAGAAAGTCTTGTGGATCTTCACGCCTTGCTGAAGGTGTGTTAAATGTACTTCCTGCTGGATATGATCTCTCAGTTCAACCAGGAGAGCAGGTCTTTGTCCAGTACGCCACACCCTCCTTCAGCACTAAGGACAGCTTCTGAAGCACCTGGATCAGGCACCAAGCTGCATACCAAGAGGATGAAATCTTCAGGATGCCCGGAGGACATGACCCAGCAGCACCTTCACGTATTTCCACAGGCTGTCGTCCTTGTCCAGCTCCTGCATCTCCTGCATGCTTGTGCACACGTGGTTTCAGCTGACCTAGTGTGCGTTGTCCTTGTTCTCAGCGCCCATCAGTCCCTCAGCAGTGGGCTCCTGCTCCTCCTTATTCACTGCTTGTGGACGCCTATGGGGCAGGCAGGGTGCTAGGTGCACGGGTCCTGGGTAGCACCTTCCCATGTCTTGCAGCTCAGTCCTGCGGACACCCCAAGTGCCACCCAAGGGGCCCCAGAGAGGCTCGTGGGCCCACACACCGCCTCCTGAGACCCTGGCAGGCGCGGAACAAGACAGGGTGTGGCAGATAGGGAAAGGCAGCTTCTGCCCCCGACCTGCAGGGCACTCCTGTTTTATTTCTTTATCAACCTATCTCCTACAAAAAAAAAAAAAAACTAGAAAAGAAGCACAAACATATCTTTATGCTTGCCACATTAATGATATGTGTGTGTGTGTGTGTGTGTGTGTGTGTGTGTGTGTGAATATATATATATATTTTTTCTTGTGATAGTAAGCTACTACTTTTTATACTTTTCTTATTCTGGGAAATCATCACTTTCATCCTCTGTACTGGTATTTTCAAATTTGTGACTCGTCTACATGTTATGGATACAACAGTAAAATTATATCCAAGTATAATATATAGTTAAATTTTAGATCAGCTAAGAGAAGAAAAAAACAAAATCTGCACTCCCTGCTTTGATAGTTGCTTCTGACAGTGCAGCTTTTGTTGTGGATCCAGAACACTGTGAGTGAATCTGCTTTCAGCCTGAAGAACTTCGGTATTCTTCACAATGCAGTTCGGCAGCAGCGGCTTCTCTAAATTCTTGTTCGGGACTCTACTTGTTGCGTGCAGAGTAAGACTGTTCATCCACAAGGTTTGTTGTAGCCCTGTACCGTGCTGCCCCACTGCCTTCATGTTCCCAAAGCTTCTGCTGCTGAGTCACCCACTGCTCTTGGTGGGGCTTTTTAACGTAAGATTTGGTGTATTTCTCATGCTACATCAAAGTTTTCATCTTTGTGCTAGATACTATACTACACAGGATCTGGCTGCGGATTTCCTTGTGTTTATACATTTTGAATTTTCTTGACTATTACAGATAAAAAAAAATTCTGCAGTCACTAATTTTTTTAAAAAAAATTTTCAGCCACTATTTCTTTGCAGATTTTCTATTATGCTTTCCCCTTCTCTTGATAACATTTTCATGATGAAGACTTCTATATTATTTCCTCTGTTAAGACAGATTTGAGCCACTATAGTAAATTTATCTCCATCTACCAACTGCAGAATATTCTTTTTCTTAGTAACATTACTCTCTTAATTCATATATTAATTGAGAAATTGCTAGCATATTTCTGTTCATACTTACCCATGCTGTTCAATAACTTTGTATGGATTATTCACTAAAGAAAACACCTGGAATCCTTGTAAGTTATACTAACTGCTCATTTTTTTGGAGTGTTTGGAAACTGAACTTTCATGTTCTATATTTTTTCTCAGAATTAATTTGTGGGAGGGCGCAGTTAGATGAAACATGATAAAATAAGCTCATCTAACTCCAACTAATACATGGTTGAATAGACCAAATATTAAGACATTCCTAGAATCTTGCAACCACACAGAGAATGGGTAACTGATTTCCCATTGAGAGCAAATTGTGAAATTTGAGGGAATTCTAGAAGACATCTTATAATGTAGTGTTATGCAGGCCCTGTTATCAGTAATAAATACTTAACAGAACTCCATAGAAGGTACATAAACCAAATATGGACTCTAAAATGATGTTTCTTACCAGTGTGACTCTTACGTCGAGCTTGATTTTCACCTTTTATTATATGTTTTTGGACTATGTCATTCATGTGTTCTGTCTCAGTCTCTAAGATAGTAAACATATTTCATTATTAATGTACTTGTTTCTAGTTTGCAATAATTAAAATTTTAATTAGAACTGAAAATTATAACACAATATTGTACATATTAAAATATCATAACAAAACAGAACTAGTATCAGTCATACATAACTTATTATTCTGAAGCTTAGAGATATTTAGTGATTTAGTCAAGGACACATCAAAAAGAACAAAATTTATACACAATTAATGCTGCAGAAACTCTCAAGTAGTATCTTTTCCATGAAACACACACTCTTCTACAAACTGTTTCGTCCTGTGTAGCTTATAAGAGAAATATTTACTCTCTAAATATACCTTTTAATCCTATTCTTTCTGTAGGTGGATATCTGGTGAGGTAGAAAAAGGCAGGGTTACCATAACTCACCGAATCTATATTGCCATAAAATATACATTCAGGAATACCTGGATGGCATATTTTGAGTTGCATAAGTGCAGTTCCAACAGGCAGCAGTTATGGAAAAAAGAAACAAGCAAATCAAATGAGGAAAAGTCCCCTGTCAGGTTCACCCTCGTAGGGAGACATTTCAATTAGTAAGAAGAAATGAGAACAGTAAGAGTAGTGCCAGTATAATTTACGTTTCCCTCTGTATTTCTGTTTGAATTTTTTTTCACAGAGTATTTGTTGTTTCTATTTGAATGAGAAACTATGATGTAGGTGTGACAACTGAAAAGCTAAAATGAAATCTGTGAAAAAGTATTTCTATTTAACGAGGGATATTTAGAATTGGTAACTTTGGGTTAAAGTTTTTTATAAGCAAAAGTTGGTTCTGCCACAGTTGTTACTGAAGCTGACAACCTGTTTCTATTTTGATAACACAAAGTGCATGCCTTGCTTTGGAGAACTGGCTGACCACCAATAAAGGGTTGCATTTTATACTATGAACAAAGACACCAAATACACCATCAGTGCACTAAAGACAAAGAAAATAGCAAAGGCAATATTATTATCCAAAGACAAATAAGCATAAGGTAATACAAGTTACACATCAACAGATAATATTTTGTGAAAAATTTGAACGTTCTCCCAGCACAAACTTGGGGTCATTAGCAACACTAGCAAACACTTGTATGCAAAGTTTCTGGCCTTTTTCGAGAAAAATATACGGGAGATTCGTTTGAAACAAGAAAGGAAAAAAAAATCCCAAATTAGAACAGAACAATGAAGAAAGCATTTTAATACAGATAAGGGCAAACATACGGCCCAGAGGTTCATGCTACAGACACTGACAACCCATTGAAAGACAGATTTCCACCCCGACATTCTCAGTCTGCCATGTTAAATTTTTCAATGTTATTATTTTGCCTAGAGATTCTGAGAAATAAAAACCACAGTGAGATTTCACCTTACCCCGTTTTGAATGGCTGTTACGTGAAAAACAAAGATCAGTCAATCCTGGCAAGTATGTGGGGAGAAGGTAAACTAATCCACTGTTTCTGAGAAAGTAAACTCACTCAACGACCATGGAGGACAGCAAGTGTTTTCAGATACCTAAAAATAGATCTACCAAAAGACCCAGCCACCACACCTTTGATAATTTACCCAGATACAATGAAATTAGCATAAGAGACAGGTATCTGTACAAACATGTTTATTATAGCTCAATTTAAAATAGCTAAGATATGGAACCAACCTATATGTCCATCAATAGGTAAATGTGGTCTATACACATTGCACAATACTACTCAGCCATAAAAGAATGGGATCCTGTCTTTATCAACAAAATGGATGTAACTGTAAACCATTACGCTTGGTAAAATAAACTTGTCTCAAACAAATGTCATGTTTCCCCTGACCTGTAAGTACATAAAATGCAATCTATAAAACAAGACTGAACTACTAAGATTTGATTATTATGTACAGCCTGTGTCAACAGTATTGAGAAATAGTGTTTTTTACCCTAATTTATTATTGCTTAAATTTTCCCCAGTGGATATTAAGCCTATGATTGCAGGTGAAATGCAAATAGGCCATTGAAAAGAATTTTTTAACAAATTGAGGAGGGTGGGTTGGTGAGGTGGGCAGGAGGAAGGAGCTAAAGGGAAGTATCACTGTTTCTAAATTTATATTATGAAATTAGTAAAGTTTGTTCACTTTCTATAAATAAAATAGGTGTGAAAAGATAAATTTTGCTATTATTTTTAAAATTTCACATACAAAATCATATTGAGGTATTAAATGATAATACATGTTTACACCATGTTATTTCTAACATGCTAACAAGTTAAACCTTTATTCCCTCAACAATAATTTCTTTATGGTGAAAACCTTTCAGTACTTTATCCTGTATTTTAAAATACAGAAACATGTAATATATTAACAGTATCCACAGTAATTACACTGTGTGATAGATTCTGAGAGAAACTTCTTACTCCTATCTAGCTGTACTTTAGGAGATATTAATTAGCTCTTCTTAATCTTCCCTTCTGTATTTTCCAGCCTCTAATTACTGTCATACTTATAACTTATGAGATCACCCTTTTTAATCTCTGCATATGTAAATGAGATCATGTAATACTTGCCTTTGTGTACTTGGCTTAACTCATCACCCTATAATGTGTAGTTACATCTCTATTGCAGTTGATAGGATCTCATTCTTTCTCACGGATGAGTACAATGCCACTATGTGTATTATTACCCTTTCTTAGTTAATTCACCAGAAGATGAACACTTGGGTTGTTTCCACCACTTGGCTACTGCAACTAGAGCTGCAATAAACATGAGAATTCACACATCCCTTATAAAGACTGAACTCATTTCCCTTGGATGTATAACTGGTAGTGGAATTGTTGCATTACACAGTAGTTATATTTTTGGCTTTTTTGAGTTCTTGTTTCCATAACAGCTGAATTAATTTATAATCCCACTAACAGTATGCAGGAGTTACTCTTTTTCCAATTCCTCAGCAGCACATATCACCTTTGTGGTTTTGGCAAGGACCAATTCTATGAGTGGGGATAACTTAACTTTGATTTAATTTCCCTGAGTATCAGAAAAATTGAGTATTTTCTTTTATCTACTGATGATGTACATACCTTCGAGAAATATCTGTCCACAACTACAGATCATTTTCAACCTGGATAATTCCATGTATGTTTTTGAAATGTTATAGTTCCTCATGCACTCTGTATAACCTTTTGCCATAGGTATAATTTGAAAATATTTTATCCTATTCACTTCTTCATCCGATTATTTTTGTTGTTGTTGTTAGGCAGAAACCTTTGGTTTTGATAAAATCCCATTTGTCTATTTTTGCTTTTGTGTGCTGTGCTTTAAAAATATCCTTGCTGGATCTTCATGGTAACCTAATGGCTCAAGTCCTTGCCTTGGATGCGCTGCAATCCCATTTCAGTGCTGGTTCCTATCCCAGCTATCCTAATTCCTAATCAGTTCCCTGTCCGCGGCCTAGGAAAGCAGTTGATGATGGCCCAAAGCCTTGAGACCCTGCACTCATGTGGGAGACACAAAAGAAGCTTCTGGCTCCTAGCTTGAGATTGGCTCAACTCCGGCCATTGTGGCGATTTGGGGAGTAAATCAGCAGATGGAAGATCTTTCTTGCTGTCGCTCTTTCTCTATATAAATTGGACTTTCCAACAAAAATAAATAAATCTTAAAAAATAGCTCCTGCCTAATACAATGTCCTGATCTGCTTCCCATATATTTTCTGGGAGTAGTTTTACCAATAGAATCTCCAATGCCAAACATCTGTTCCAGCGATACAAAATTTTGAAGCATGTTGTAGTCCTATATAAAATATAGTTGGTATGTCTTATAAGAATTATATTAAATCTGCAATCACTTTAGGCAACATACATATTTTAGCAATCCTGAATCTTATAGTACATGACCATGGGTTGTCTTTCCATGTCCTTCTATCCCCTTTGATTTTTTTGTCAGTTATTATTATTTGTATTATACAGATCTTCCACAACGTTGGTTACATTTATAACTCAGAACATACTGTATTTGCAAATACTTGAGATGTTAGTACATTCTTTTTAAAGATTTAAACTACTATATATTAAACAAACTTTACACATTCCATAGCCATGGTTCCCCAGAGCCAACCACACTTTGCTTAATATTCTGTTTTTCCCCACTACCCCTCCCTTCTCTGCAGTTTTTTCAAAGACATAATTTTAAGTCTCTTGATAATAGCCTCATTTACCACTAATTATAATATCGAACAAAAAGAGGTAGGACAACCACAGGTACATAGGAGTATAAGCAGGAGCTAAAACTACCCATTCCTATACATTGTTGTGTGTTCTATAGCAATTGACATATCAGACAAAGCATATTTGCACTTCTGAGCCTGGCTTGCTCCACTAAGTGTAATATTTTGATTGTATATATTGTGTTGCAAAGAATGAGATTTGATTCATTTTTATGGCAGAGTAATGAGTAACATTCCATGGAGTAAATGTATATCACATTCCCTTTACCCAGTCATCCACTGATAGATTCCTAATCAACCCAGATATGAGCTTACCTGCAACAGAACTGGGGTACAAAGATTTATTTCCAATTCTAATTTCATGTTCTTTGGCTAAATTCCCAAGGTTAAGTGGTTGTGTCATTTGGAAAATCTACTTTCAGATCTCTAAATCTCCATACTTTTTTCTGTAAAACTCATAAGATTTTATATTCCCACAAACAGTGAACTAGGATACATCTCCACACTACAACCTACATGCTAGTCAGCACTGATTTTATTTAATTTATTTTTTAATGTTAGTCATTCTAACATGGTTGAAATGACATCTCACTGTGGGAGAAACAAGATGGCAGAATAGGGTAAGGACACATTGGAATCATTAGCCAGAGTGAGGCAGAGGGGACACACTCCAGGAAATAAGACAGGACAAACTGAAGGAAGAGGAGTGCATGGAGAATGGCAGACATGGGAAAGCAGCAGAGACAATGGCATGTTGCAGTGACCAAATACCCCAACGACAGTCAGCATTTGGTGAACTGAGCTCTACCAGCCACCAGGTGGGGAGGAAAACTCACCAGGAGCTCAGGAGGTGAACCCAGAAAAAAACTACCTGTGCTGCTGATTATTTGATTTTACCAGGAGCAGAGACAGAGCAGCAAATCCCAAAATGGTGGTGTGGGAACGGTGGATTTCACAGTGAAAACTCATCCAGAGTCACATCAGGTGTCATGTTTTATAGGGAGGCAAAGGCTGTGGAATAGATCTTCACATGCACTAGGCTGAGAGTGAACTCATTTCTGAGTCAGTGAATTGCAACAACATAGCATCCCACAAGTTCCACCAAAAATAGGTCTGGTTAGCCCCCAGACCTAAAGACCAGCAGATCCAGAACTCCAATTGGGGCACATCAGGTGCCATTTTGTACAGTGTGGCAAAGGCTGTGACTGGAGGAACAACAATGAGCTGTGCATGCACCGAGCTGGGAGTGAAGTCACTTTCAGCTCAGTACATTGTACTGGTTCCACAGGGAAAATCATACCAACTTTGGCATCCTACAGGTCAAAATAGGCCCAGGTGGTAATCTGCCGGAGTCCAGCTCCAGCTGAGTTCGGAACTCACGAAGGGTGCGTAGATGAGGCGCAAAGAAAGAAAGAGACGGACCACTAGTAACTCTTCATCATCATAATGGAACACGCACAAAAGCTGTCCGCTTTATTTATACAAAATCAGTCAAACTCTGGCTCAGACTTTTTACGTCATGGTCAAGTGGGTGTTTCTAAAGATAACTCTGCCATTTGTTTCACCTAAGGCTAGGATGTTAACCACCTGGTGCCTGGCTAGGAAAAGGTTTTCAATAGATGATGCATATCAGTCAGTAGCACATTCCTACCACAATTACTTTACAGCTAGGTCTTGAGACAGTCAAGGAAGGAAGGGACCTAAAAGATCAAAGAAAGAGGAAAAGAATAGATTCCACTACACCTGGAGACAGAACACCTTTGATTAGCATAGGATCAAAAGGGGAGTTAGCACCCTTGATTAGCATATTGCCACAGGATGCAGCCCTAACAGTGACAATAGCTCTTTGGCTAAAAACGGCACCAGCAACATTAGCTTCTAAGTTCCTATTGATATTTAACAGTAACTCCGCAGAGGCAGGCAATGCCTAAATAGATTACAGAATTCTCAGTGGGGTTGTCCGGTGTCCATGCAAAGGGAGGCAGAGCCGCATTCAGGTGTTGTAGAGACATCCGCCAGGCCTTGCCACACAGCGGGAAGTTCCTTGCAACCTTGCCTCTAACGGAACCATACTCTTCACACCTTCCTGTCTTCCACCCCCATCACACGGACTCCAGTAGTAATCAGATCTAACATCTAGCAGATTCTGGCAAAGTCAGCACCACCAACAGCATAGTTACATAAGAAACACAGTGTCTCACTAATTCTGAGAACTACTTAACCGAAAGTGGGAGGGAGGTTGTACAGACAACAGTCCAGCCTGAGCACGGGATCATAGAAGGTGGAGAGTGGTGAGCCAGGAACCGGGGCTATAAAGAATGTGGTGGAAGCCTAACACAAGAATCCAGACCTGAAACTTGATGGAGGGAGTGGCACAAATGGTTGCAAACAAAGAGCAGTACACCAAACACAATAAGTAAAATTGAAGTATAGACTTGTGGGTGATATAGCTGAGAAACATGCCCTAAGGAGAAGAATCTAGTAACCAGTAGTACAATGACGAAAAGCAAAAGAAGAGATAGACACAATGAATATTACTGAAGACATCCTTGCAGAGAAGCAAAACCCTCTCCAACCTCAGAGGTAACTGAGGAATACATCGAGTAAATGGGGTATAAAGAAATTAAAAACATGTTATAAAGCATCTGATCAACAAAGAAACACATACAGGAGTACAAGAAATTTAAGAAATATGTCACAAATGAATAACAACACTGAAACAGAATCAAACAGAATTGTTAGAAATAAAGGACAGAATGGAGCAAATTAAAAATTCAGTGGAAAGACGCACTAATACAATGAATGAGACAGAAGGAAAAATCTCAGAAGAATGGGGAAATAATAAAAAAGCTAGGATGGTTGGGAGGCTGGGTGTGGATTCTCCCTTTATCTCTCCCTTCCTCCCAGATACAGAAAGGTAAAAAAAGAATGTGAATACATTGGTCTCACCCATATTCCTCTAGCCCTTGACCCTTGCACCCTAATCAAATATGTAAAAATTATCAAAAATAAAATATATAC
Organism: Ochotona curzoniae; assembly: GCF_017591425.1. Taxonomy (NCBI): domain Eukaryota; kingdom Metazoa; phylum Chordata; class Mammalia; order Lagomorpha; family Ochotonidae; genus Ochotona; species Ochotona curzoniae. The sequence goes on along the minus strand of NW_024467095.1, from coordinate 24,946,714 downwards.
AATAAAATGTGTTTCATGAAATGATAAACAAAAGCTTCCCTAATCTGGAGAAAGTTTTGGGAAACAGAATACAGGGGACAGGGACACAAAACTCCCAACAGGGGTTTTGATGTTTTTCTTTTCATTCCTTCAAAGCTGTATCTATATAAAATTCTGCACTGACCCACAGATCATACAGTAGCATTATTTTCTTCAAGAAGGTCCTTGATTTTCTCTTTCATTTCTTCAGTGACACATTAGTCACTCAGTAGCATGTCATTTCAATTCAAGGCATTGTAAAATTCTGGTATTTTTCTTGTTTTGATTTTATTTTGTGGCTTTTCATTTGAATGGATGTATACTAACTGTGTACTGGAGACTATCACATCCAGATATGAGTATACAAAGCAGTTTGTATCTCTATTTCCTGGTAAAAGATGGACTCCCACTGAAACTGTTCAATATATCTTTCTGTTTGTTTGTTTTACATTTTATTATTATTATCATTTTATGATACAGTTTCATATTCCCTTATCCCCTCCCCAATACCATCCCCCCCACCTAGTTCCTCTATATCATTACTAAAGTATAGTTCTTCATACACAGTCATATGTCCATCATTGCAGGCATGGACAATGGCAGAGTCCAGAATCCTATTGTCAAGATATAGTAAACAGTTTCATTGTAAGTCCATCTTTGACTGGAAGCAGAAATGCATACTGCAATGCCTCCTCACATCTGGATATGTCAGTCTCCATTTCACAGCTACTGTACAGCCCCTCAAATGAAAAGTCATGTTACAAAATCAACAATAGAAAGAAAAATAGACATTTACAATTCCATGAAGTTAAATGACATGTTATTAGATATGACAGTCTCCATTACACAGCTACTACGCATCCCCTTAAATGAAGAGCCATAAAACAAACTCAATACCAGGAGCAAAAAAAAAATTAACAACACCATGAAGTTAAATAACATGCTATTAAATGATTAATGTGTAGCTGAAGAAATGAAAATCAAGAACCTTCTTGAAGAAAACGATGCCACTGCATGATCTACGAGTCATTGAATGATTTAATCAGAAGAAAGTGTTTTGAAGAGATGAAACCAACAGAAAACAACAAAACACATGCGACACAGTTTCCGCTGATTTTTGTTGGTGAAGTGTGTCTCTTCTAGACAATAAATAGATGGGTTTTGTTTTTTAATCCAGTCTACTATTCTATGACGTTTGATTGAGCTTAAGCCATTTACATTCAGAGTTAATAAATATGGGTGGTAGTGTGGTCCTGTCATTTTAGGAATGGATTGTTCATTGGTTTAGTCTTCTGTTGCCATTTTACTGGGATGTTCTTCTCATTTGCCTTTGGTTTTGGTAGGTGCTATTCCTCTTCTCTGTCAAGAGAACATCTTGAAGTATCATTTGTAGAGCAGGTTTGGAAGAGGCAAATTCTTTTAGCTTTTCTTTACTGTGGAAGAATTTTATTTCATTATCAAAGACAAAAGAAAGCTTTGCTGGGTATGTTATCCCAGGCCAACAATTTTTTTTTTTCTTTTAGATTCTGGAATATGTCAGTCCATTCTCTTCTTGCCTGTAGAGTTTCCTGTGAGATCTCCTGTGAGTTTAATTGGCATTCCTTTATTTGTCAATTGATTTTTTTTCACGTGCACATTTAAGGATCTTTTCCTATGTTCAATTGACGAGAGCTTGATAATCATGTGGCTTGGTGAAGATTGCTTTTGATCAAACCTGTTGGAAGTTCTGTGCCCCTCCTGGTTCTTGTTTCCCAATTCTTTCTCCAGATTAGGGAAATGTTCCTTGATTATTTCATCAAATAGATTTGTAAAACCAGTTTCTCTCTCTGCACCTTCTGGGACTCCCATAACTCTTCTATTTGGCCTTTTAATAGTGTCTTTCAATTCTTGAATACTTTTTTTGGCCTAATCCAGCTCTGCTTTCAGCTTTTTGTTTGCATCCCCCTGGTGACAGGAAATATCTTCCAATAGTGAGATTCTTTCTTCTGCTTGCTTCATTCTATTTTGGAGACTCTGCACTGTACTTTTCATTTGCTCTACTGTGTTCTTAATTTCTGATGTATCAGCCTTGATTTGCTTTATTGCTTTCTCAAATTCTTTGAACTCTTGCATGAGCTTCTCATTTTTTATCAGAATCTTTCAAATGAGTTTTATGGATTCTGAGTCCCCCATTTTCTCAGTGTTTTCCTCAGTGAACTCTGAGGTTGGCATATGGCTTTTGCTCCTTTGCAGGGGAGTTTTCAGTAACATTCATTGCGCCTTTGTCTCTTCTTTTGCTCTTGATCATTGTACTTCTGGTTAGCAGAGACTTCTCCTTGGGGCAGGTTTCTAAGCTGTGTCACCCACAGGTCTACAATACGATTTTACTTATTGCAGTTGGTACACAACTCTTTGCTTCAAGCCACTTGTGCCACAACCTCCTTGAGTTCCAGGTATGGGTTCTTCTGTCAGATTTCCACCGTGGTCTCCACAACCCCAGCTCCTGGCTCACCACACTCCACCTTCTGTGATACCGTGCTTAGGCTGCATCGTTGTCTCTGCAACCTTTCTCCCACTTCCGGTTGGAGCAGGTGCCAGGATTAGAGAGACATCAGTTGTTCTATATAATTAGGTTGTTGGTGGCACTGATTTTGTTGGAACTTGTTGGACGTTAGGTCTGGGTGCCACACGGACCTATTTTGACCAGTATGATGCCACAGTCGGTATTATTTTCCTGCGGGACCAGTGCAATGCACTGAACTCAGTGAGTTCTCATGAGCTCAGCATATGTACATTTCACTGGTTTCCCCTGTAGTAGCAAAGCTTTTGCCACAGTGTACAAAATGGCACCTGATGTACCACCAATACTGTTTTTGACCTGCTGGCCATCAGATCCGAAGCCTAGCCAGACCTCTCTGGGGTGGGACATGAGGAATGCCACATCGGTGCAGTTCACCTAATCAGAAATGAGTTCACTTCTAGGTCAGCGCATGCTCAGTAAGTTACCTTGCCTTTGCCTCCTTATGCAAAATGGTGCCCAATTCAGCTCTAGGGGGCTGCCTGGGCTATGAAATCCACCCTGTTCTCACACTGACCATATGAGATGTGCTGCTCTGTCTCTGCCTCTGGTCAAACTGAACAGACCAGCAGGATGGACAGTTAGTTCTTTGTCTCGGTTCACCTCCCAAGCTCCCAGTGAAGGTCCCTTCCCACCTGGTTGCTGGTGGAATTCCGGCTGCTGGTAGAGTTCAGATCACTATTAGCTGAATGCTGCTGGAGTATCAGTCACTGCAACACCATACTGCTGTGCCTGCTGCTTTCCTGTGTCTGTCAGTCTCCAGGTAACCCTCTGCTGTTCTGTCTTTTCCTATTTCCTGAAGTATGTCCTCTCTGCTCATCCTGATTCAATGTTTTTCCGTCTATTCAAACGTGTCCTTACCCTATTCCGCCATCTTGATTCTCTGCCTGGTTGTCTTTGTTCAATATATCTTGACAATAAAATGCTGGACTATGCCATTGTCCATGCCTACAGTGATAGACTTATGACTATTTTGTGATAATAATATAGGGGAATAGTGCATATGGAAGGGGATTTGTGATGTTATCTCTTGGACTGTTTCATATGGCCTTCATTATATTGAGGCATGTTCCTTTCAATGTGAATTTGTCAATTTAAATAAAATAGTAATGGCATGCTTAATTTGTTGAAACTATTTTCCTACATATTGTCAGAACACAGCCCACAGAGGACAGTGGAGGCCTGTGGGACCCTGTTGAGAAGAGGCTCCAGGAAAGAGAAGGTGGAAGGTGGAAGGCCTGTCGCCAACAGTGTGCTCTTGCCCCCAGTGAGTCCTTGAATGTGTTTTCATGTTCTCCTTGAACATAGGCAGACATCTGTGCTCTGTCTAGTCAATCAAGGACGGACAGTACTCTCTATTCCCTGTTTGAATAACTCTCTAAGTCTCCTTGTTAGCTTCTTTGTACTCTGCTCTTAGACATGATCTAATTCTGAGTTAAGTTTGAACTATTATTTCATGAAATATATAATAACTTAAGAACTGGAAATATACTTTGTCAGTTGCCAAAATAGAGCACTGTCCCCCCATTTCTTCAGGTCGCATCTCCTCCCCAGGAACCAGCAAGAAGAAGGTGGATTTTGTCTCCACTCTTGATGTAACGTATATCACATTTAGTCATCTGTGCATTTTAAAACATCCTTACATTTCTGAGGAGCATCCTGCTTGCTCATGGTAAATAATCTTTATAATTAAATATTTTTTATCTACTTGAATCTCTGAGATACATAGAGAGATGTAGAGAAAGGGAGAAAATGAGCGAGAGACAGAGTGGTGGCGAGAGCAATGAAGGAGATTAAATTATTCATGGGTTAGACAGAGTGAGCTGTTCCATCCGGTTCACTCCCTGAGTATCTGCAGATCCAAATGTATGCAGTTGTTGGGAATGCACCAGGCTTATCTCAGGAGTCCATTACTCAATCTACGTAACTATATGGATACTAGAGACCAAGTCATTGAACCATCAGCTGCTGTTTCCAAGAGAGCACATTAACAGGAAGCTGGATTCATGCCCTGCATAACGCAGTCTGATATAGGTTTTGATGCCCCAAGTAGCATCCTAACTTACAGCAAATGTGTGACCAGAATAATTTGATAGTATTGCTTTTAGGATTCTTGTTGATACTATCACATGTATCCGGGACATTTGCCTGTAGATTTTTATATTTCTGGATACACAGAATTGAGAAAAAGATCTCCTTTTCTGTTTTTAAAAATACGTTTAAGAATTGGTGTTAATTATTTTTAACTGCTGGGGAAAAATCCAATATTGAAACCTTCTTGCCTTGGGCTTTTCTGGAGAGATTTTTCACTTTTCAAAAATACTTACATAAAAAGAAAAAATTGCCTATATTTTACGTTTATACTTTAGATCATAATGATACTGCTCTCTCCTTCATCCTGATTCTCTCCTCTCTTTCTTGTTATTCTTCTTGAGTCTTCACTGACTCAGGGCTGCTACTCATTATTTGTGATTCAACTTGGTGTTCATTCATTTCTTTTAGGTTATAAAATCTAATTATAAATTGTAATTATTTCTAGTGATCCCAAAAAGTCATTTGTAGCTCTGTAGCATAGTCATAAGGTCTCTAATTTCATCCCTGATTTTCCTTTTTTTTGCTTGGTTAAGTTAAGGATTTTTTTTTTTCCATTTTGCAATTTTTTTTTTTTTGCAAAAAAAATAAGCTCTTGTTTCATGTTATGTTTTTGTCTTTTTGACATTTTTTTGCACTGGGTTTTATTATTTCTTCTACTAATTTTGAATTTGATTTGTTATTTTATTTAAGTTCCATGAAATGTAGTGCTATTTACTTCCATGATACAGTTTCGTAGGTCCAGAGGTCTTCCCTCTCTGTTCCCACTTACCCTCCTTATTTGTACTTCTTCCATTTTTCCCCAGCTTATCACAGATTCAAAGTTACAAGAGTAACTCCCTGTGATTTAAATATGTCATGACCTTGTAGGTAGAGGAAAAGGTAGAAATCTAGTATCATACTGTCTGTGTATATTTATAAGTTTCAATGGAATCCTACTTTTATTCAAGATTTGATTTTTAAATTTTTTATTGGGACTGATTTTTTATGCAGCCATTGATTAACGCAAACATTCATGTTAGTATCATTTTGCTGTATAACATAGGTTTTGATATATCGTGCTTCCATTTTTATTAATCTCCATATTTTTAAACAACCTTCTTAATGTTTTCCTTGAATCACTGGTTTATCAGGAGCAATGAGAGCAGCATCTATTTGATTAATAAGACACTACACTGCTTTTACATCTGTTTCCTCGAATTTTGTTGTCGTTGATTGTTAAATCCAACATTCAGAAGTATTACAAGAAGGTTTTATTTTAAGTTTGTCTTGTCCTTGAGTAAAAATTCAGTTTCTTTGGAGATCTTAAGCTTTTTATCCAAAATCTAGATATTTAGCATAATACATTGGAGCAAATCTGGATTTTTTTTTCCTTTGTCTGTTTTGGGGGATTTTGTTTATATTTTTTTCAGTGATTTAGTGGGAGTAATTTACTTAAGCCATTTTTTGAGGCTACATTCTCAGGAATGGAAACTTATTCCTCAGAGGAACCACTATAGGGTTACTCCTTGGTTATGATTTCCATTATTTTCTCTTAAAACGCTTTCTTCTTCTGTCTACAAACCAGTGACCAAAAATAAATGTATCAAACAACAGAACCTAAGGTTAAAACGTAGTTGTGAAACCTCTGGAAAATTATAACATTACTAAATAACTTCATAGCAGATGGGATACACCAAACTCGCCCAGTACTTTTATCCTGTAACAGGAATTGGCAAACAATGAGATGATCTTATATTCCTGTTATCATGTCCATCAGCTAAAATTTCTGACTTTGCAAATTAAAAAAAAATATACTGCACAATCTTAAAATAGATTGTGAATAAACTAAACTTGGCTATATTTCCAGGAAGCATATTTTAAGATTTTGATGCCATTGTTTCTGTGGGTGGGCTACATTCTAAATGAGTAAGTTTGCAAGCTAATCAAATGTAGCTAATTTTACAGTGCTGGTTAATACCAGAGTTGTATTAATTTTATGGAGAAAATTTTCAAGAATTTACTCATGAAATGATAAATTACACATACTGTTTTCATTGAAAATCAATACACAATTGCCTCTGGGGGGTGAAAGGTAGAAAATTTTGCTCTACCAGGACTTTACTCTTATTTGCTTGTCTACACATTAATCAGTTTGGCTGGATCATTTTACTAATGTCTTCTTTGGTGAGAGTAAGGGAACCGCAAAGTGACTCGTCTAACGGACAACCTGGGCATGTCTACATCATCTCTGAATGAACGTGTCTTTGTACCGTGTCTCCTGAGTGCCCCTTGCTCTAACTGCTCTGTTAAGATGACTACCTGCTGCTCTCACCCATGAGATCAAGACTGTTCTAACTTTAATACCCATTTTATTTCTTATTCACTTACTTATTACTTACTTTGTTTACTTACTCAGTTATTCCTTATTACATTTCTTTACTTATTTTATAAACACTAGAAGCCCCGAGTACAATCTGAACTGCGTCACCCATCTAAAAGCCTCTTCTGCAGTACATATACCACTGCTGTGCCCGACAATTTAAATTGTCAGGGAATGAGTAACTATCCACCAGCCTGTCTTGCTTTTTTGCTTTTGAAATTGTAAAGCAGTGACTCGAATAGCTTTAAACATATTTGTCCCAAGCATGTGCTAAGCTTTAATCTATGCTTAATCTATGCTTTAATTTATTCTATGAATTAATTTCCAAATAAATGACTTATAAGTGCAATGATACATAGTCAATGCTCAGTTTCTAGCAAATCCTACATCCCCGAGTCCCCAGCTTGCAGACAGCCTGTTTCTGATGTGCGCTGTATCATAATTTAGAGGTAGTGTCATTATTAATAATATTTGTTTAATTAAACTCAACTCCAAAGAAGCTTTCAAAAATGAAAAATATTAGACTTCCAATATTTTTCTTACCAGGGAGAAACTTTGGTTGTGTCTTTAACTCATTCTTTAATAGCGGTCTTGTAACCAAATTTCTCAATTGTTCTGGATCAGTCTCTGTGGAAATAAAAGTTACTTTACTTTTAAGGGTAATTGGAACATTTGCATTTGAGGGTTGCACATGTGCCTGTGTAAACTGACTTGGTTAGCCTTTGTGAAAATAACAAAGAATTATAGTGAAATATTATGATTACTGAATCACCAAACATTAGAATTTAAAGGTCTGTTAGTAATCATGAGACTCAATGAACTAAATCTTACAGATGCTTAGTGATTTGACTAAGACACACTTACAGTTAATAAGAAAACGACTCTAGCCTAGCACAGTAGCCTAGTAGCTAAAGTCCTCGCCTAGCATGTGCTGGAATCCCATATGGGTGCTGTTTTGTTCCCTGGCTGCTCCACTTCCCATTCAGCACCCTGCTTGTGGCCTGGAAAAACAGTCAAGGATGGCCCAAAGCCTTGGGATCCTGCACCTGTGTGGGAGACCAGGAAGAAGCTCCTGGGTCCTGGCTCTAGTCTCCTGGTTTGAGATAGACTCAGCTCCAGTTCTTGTGGCTACTTGGGAAGTGAAACAGTGGACCAAAGATCTTTGCCTGACTCTCCTTCTCTCTGTAAATCTGATTTTTCAACAAAATAAATAAATCTTTCTAAAAAATAAAAAAGTAAACTACTGCAAAAACCAATACTTCGAAATTCTTAACCATTATCTCTCCCAAACAATCCTATCTCTTTTGCAATATAAAAACATCATTCACAGTTTATTATAACATGAATTTTAACTTCGCATTACAGTTATATTTATGCTGTAGGTATATGCACCTGGTAAGGTGGAATACAGCTTAGTTCACCAAAGACCAACTTGAAAACCATGGTCTCCACAGACACAGAAAACAGAGAAATTCTTTACTCTCCGAGGAATATTAAAATCTCCTTTTAGGCTATGTAACTTTAAATCAAATAGGTGTGAATGATGGAAAATGATATTAAAATATCTGGTCAGTCTTATACTATTTTATTTTATATTTTGTTAGTAAAGTCTAATCTGTATATCTTTTTATGGGGTACAGTGTGATAGTTCAACACACATATACAGCAGAACAGAATAAAGTGTTCTCTGTGAGTCATCGGAGTCTACCAGCTAGCTCCTGCCTCTCAGTGCTCCATACATCCTCTATGGAATTTTGAGCTCTAATCAAACTCTTTACTGTGAGTCACTAAAGCTCACTGTGATGCAGCGTACTTCCACACCTAGTATTTGAGGTCCTGCTGCTCCTCCACTCCACCCTTCCCAGGTTCCAGTTATCAACACCATAAACTCAGATCAGCTGTTTTAATAAACTCCCACAGGCAAGAGAGAATGCATGTGTGGTATTTGTATTTGTATATCTGATTTATTTCACGTAACATAAAGGTTTTGAATCCTGTCCGTGGCAACAAATCCTGTGCACTGTGCAGCAAACAACAGGGTTTCATTCACTTTTATCAATAAAAGATATTTCATTGACATATTTTCTCCATTGACTCAGCCATCAATGTATATCAGACAGGCACCATCACACTTGAGCTATTTTGACTATTACAAGAAATAATAATAGTAATAATTCCAGTGAGTATATGAGAAAAGGAACATCTGAAAAAAAAAATTGGTGATGATGAAAATAAGCACAGCCACTGAGGAAAAGCAGGATGGAGGCTCCTCAAAATGAATGTGACATGTAACAGAATTCCTCATTTATGAGTGTACGTCGGAAGGGGACGCAATCAGCATATGAAGGAGATAACCACACTCCTACATTCCTAGAGTACTATTAACTAAAACCAAGAAATGAAGTCAACATAACAAGACATTTTGTGGACTGAGAAAATGTGTCCAATTCTGTCCATTTAATATTTACATCTGATAACTCTCTGAAGGATGTGCGTCAAGTACGCAGAGTATCCCGAGTGACAGCTGGCAGCTGTATCTGTTCGAGATTTTTTGGAGTGAGAAATTTGTTATGACAGTGCTGTAAAAACACTGTAGATTGAATTTCTGCTTTGTGCGTCTAGATAAGTGCAAAGGATTGTTCTATATCTGAGCAAGAAAAAAACACCACCACTTAGTTTGTAGTAAGGCAAGGGCCTGTTGAAGCACCAATTCATTGTGAACAAAAGTAAACATCAGAGGGGGAAGAAAACATTTTTTAGATGAAATGCATGACATTTTTAAAAAGTAGAAAATTAGCAACAAAAATTAGGTAACAAAACCAAACATACTTTAGTCTCTCTGGTACCTTTTCCAATTAGCATATATAAGGAGCACTGATTGACTTGAAATTAACATCCAAATATTCTTATTCAAGCATATTCTGACACCTTCAAAGAGTTTACAACAAATCCCTGATATATACTGATATATAGCGATCACTGCACTTATATTTCTCTATTCCTAGAAAAGCATACAAACACAAACACATACAAAAGCTCATACACCAATGGGGAATCAAGGTTCCAAGATAGCTGTATTAACAGGAAAAAGATGTGCTGATTTTTGACCAGGAGTAGTTAGTGGGAGCAACGTGGGGGAAGTACATTCCAAGTGGAGCTTTGGAGATAAGTTTGCAGAAGAAACCCTACAAGAGACACAGAGACATTCTGGAGTAGCAATGGACAGTGAAACTCGGCTGTGAGGAGCTGATACCTTAGGCAACCCTCACAGCTGTGGTCTGGAGTAGACCCAGGCCTCCAGGAACGAGGTGCGAGCAGAGTGCAGTAGCCAGTATCACTAGTTATACTGCCTGAGGTAGAGCCCTGCTGACCAAAGACTTCCTGTTGGACTGGAACAAAGTGAGAGAGGCAGGGTGTTCACATATCCCCAAGGGGGAAAAGTATATTTTTCCTTCACTTTTCTGTCCAATGGCATAGATGGCTAGGGGGGAGATGGTGTCAGTTTAATACCAAAAAAACTGTTGTAGCTTTAGCACATGTATGCATGAATATATAACTAGGGAATTTTATCAGAGGAGTAAATCTGCATTTTCCACTGACTTTGAGTCATGCATTAAGGCTAGGAAGCATCCTCAGATTAGGACTATGAAATGCACAATCCCCCATTGTATAATGGGCTTGAGACACAGACTGCCATGGTAGAGCACCCATAGGCAGCTGGTGCAAGGAAGGCTACTGTTCTCTTCACACATACAACTGGCTGATGAGATGGAGTGGATACCCTGTACCTTGTCACTGTGGGAGCATTGTGTGGAATAAACAAGGGAATTCTGTAATTGCATGATGCAGTGTGGAGTGCAGCTAGAATTCTGACCTAGTAGCATGTCTGACATCATAAGCTCCAAGACCCCTGATCACCCAGAGTAGATCATTTCAAGATTCCGCGAGCTGCTCTTGACTCATGTGCCAGTGTGGTTGGGATCTGTAGCCAGCGTGGGCTTACCCTAGGCACTGATCACTTTGGAAGACAGCTGACAAGGCTGGGATTACTCTGGTAATCTAGTAGAAGTGACAATATCCCACTTCCTTGCTGACAAAGAGTTCTCCTATGTCCAACTTGGGTGTCAGCCTATAATTTAACTTCATTCTGAGTTCTGACCAGAGCTCCCTGGCCCCTCACAGCACACATCTCTGGATAACCACTAAAGGAGCAGTCACTATACTAAACCTAGTGATAAAATCCATCAAAGGAGAAAAACAAGCAGTATTTCCTCAAATGCCTAAAAATAAATGCAGAAATGCAACAAACAAGAACAACAACAAAAAAAGACAACAGCATTCTTCAAAGGGAGGACATCAATACTTGAATATTAACATGTGAAGAATAAAGTGGCAAATGCCAGAAAATGAATTCAAATGGCCTTTACTCAAAAACACACTGAAACAAATTAATGACATATAGAAATCCAAACACAATATGAACAGACGATATTGCTTAATGATTAAGATTTGGTGAGAAATCAAATAAAAACTATTAGAAATGAAGAAGTCAGTATCTAATACAGCAAATATAATAATAAACCTAAGCAAATTTAACAAGACAGAAGAAAGAAAATCCTAGTTAGAAGAAAATTTTTGGAAATGTTCCATTTTGATGAGAGAGAAAGGAAGTAAAGAATGGAGGGAAGGAAGGGAAAGGAAAAAGCTAAAATCACTGTTAGAGATTTAGGAATTTTTCAAGTAACCAAACATGAATCGAAGGAGTTCTTGGTCATGTGGAAGAGAGAATGGATTACAAGATCTATCAAGTGAATTTATATACTAAAAATCACCTAATTTGGAGAAAGACAGGGGCATTCAATTATATGAAGTACATAGAACTCAATAGACATAATCAAAGATCTTCACCATGACACATAATCAGACTTAACAACAGTAAAAAAAAAAAAAAGGGAAAGAAAATAAAATCTAAAATGCGCATGAGAAAAATGCCAACATACTTTCAGCAGATTTGTAATTGGAATAATAGTTGTTTCCCAACATGAGGGGGAGGGTTTATGGAGGGGTTGGGAGAATCCAAGAGCCTATCAAACTGTGTCATAAAACAAAATATATATAAAGGGAATAGAGTTCCTCCCCCCCACCAGAAAAAAAATAGTTGCTTTCTCATTAGAAATCCTATAGTCAGGAAAAGAATGGAGAGACATAGCACAGATTCTAACAGGGAGACGCTGCCAACCCGAAATCTGTAACTTAGAAAGTTCTCACTTATAAAATACTGTCAAATAAAGTCCTTCCAAAAGAGACATACTGAAAGAATTTTTTGCCACTTGTCTTGCCTTAACAATTACACTTAGGGATCTGTTACACCCAGACTGAGAATGACCATCAACATTATGAAATAATGTGAAAGCAGAAAGTTTCCTAATAAAACTGCCTAAGGAATACAAAACAAGCAATAGGAATATTAATGGAAAAGATGAGACCCAGTCATTAATTATCAACAATAGCCTTGAATGCATATGCCACAGATTGTCCAATAAACGATACAGACTGGTGGAGTGTGATTAGAAAAAAAAAAAAAAAAAAACTTAAGCTATCTGTTACCTAAAAGAAACATACATCACCAATTAAGATATTGAAAGTCTAAAAGTAAAATGATATAAAAAGGTCTTCCATGCTAATGGAAAGCAGAAAAAGAACTTGCATAGTCATCCTATAGTCAGACAAACTGGACCTTAACACAGAAAACCTGATCAGAGATGAAGAAGGCAATTACAGGATCAATGGATCAATTCAACACAAAGATGTGACCATAACTAATGTATATTTAATGCTAGTGTAGCTTGCCATTTAAAGTAAACATTGATGGATCTAAATGGAGACTTAGACACCCATACAACAATAATGCAACCTTCAATACCTCATTTTGTCAATATACAGATCAACTAGACAAAAATTCAATAAAGAAATATGACAGTCCATCTAGACTATGGACCAAGTGGGAATAATTGATATCTCCAGAACAGTTGCATTATACACTTTCTTTTAATCATGGAGTTCACTTAAAGATAGACAATGTAACAGGCCATAAAGCAGGTCTCTGCAAATTCAATGAAATCTGATGTCACATCACCTATCTTTTCTGAACAGAGTTCAGTGAACATGGCAATCAACAACTGAACAAACTCTGAAATAATGCACAAACACATGGAGAATGGTTAATACACAATTGAATTAGAAACTGGTAGAGAAGTAATCAAAAAAGAAATTTAAAAATTCTAAAACCAAATCAAGATGGCAGCACAACACATAAAAAGTTAAGGCAAACAACAAAATCAGTCATAAGAGCTATATTAATAGAAATTAGTGCCTAAATTAAGAAATCAGAAAGGCATCAAATGAATGACCCATAGCTACAAACTAAACCCAAAATAAATTGGAAGAATTAAAATTAGAAAAAAAAATAAAGGGGGGCTAGCACATTGGCTCAACTTGCTAATCCTCCACGTCTAAGCACCAACCTCCCTTATGATGAGTTTCTGTTCTGGCTGCTCCACTTCCCATCCAGCTTCTACTTGTAACCTGGGAGGGGTACTAGAGGTTGATTTTGAGCCTTAGAACCCTGCACTCATGTGGGAGACAAGGAAGAGGCCCCAGACTCCTGGCTTTGGTGGGAGTGTAAGTTAGTACAGCCACTATGGTAGACAGTATGGAGAGTGCAAAAAGAACTGAAAATTGATCTGCCATAAGACCCAAACATCCAACTTCTGAGAGTATATCCAAAGCAAATGAAATCTGCATATGAGGAAGGTATTTGTAACCCTATATTTGCAGTAGCATAATCTACAATAGCAAAGACATGGAAAAATCCCAGATGCCTGTCAAAAGAGGAGTGGATAAAGAAACTGTGGAACATCTACTCCATGGAATACTACTCAGTAACTGAAAACATTCAAGTTCTACCATTTGCAATCAAATGATCCATAGTAGAGACCATTATGCTAAGTGAAATGAGCCAATCCTAAAAGGACAAGTATCATATGTTCTCTCTGATATGAGGCAGCCTCATACAAAACATAAGATCAATAGATGTAGTAGGTAAACATGCATGCACATAGTCACCTAGAGGAACCGCATAACAGAGGTGTGAAGATACAATACAGCATGCATCTCTACTTCCAAATCAAAGACAGACTCCCAATGAAACTGTTAAATATATCTTGACAATAGAATGCTGGACTCTGCCATTCTCCATACTTAACAATGTCAGATTACATCCAAGTAGTAGAATGATGTACTTAGGACTGTTTTCTGAATGACTACATTGCGGTGATAAAAGAGTGGAAATCAGTGGGGAGAGGAAAGGAGGGGAAATCCTAGAGTTTTGGAACTGGGTCATAAAACTAATTAATTTTGTGGTACAGCCTTTATGAAAATCAGTCTGGAGAACACTCAAACAACTCAAAATCTGCATACCATATGACCCAGCAATAGCACTCCTAGGAATATATCCAAAACACCTGTTTTATGACAAACCAACATGCATCCCTATGTTCATTGCAGCACAATCAGTAATTGCAAAAACATGGAAGCAACCAAAATGCCCATCAGCAGAAGATTGGATAAGAAAGCTTTGGTTCATCTACTCCATGGAATACTACTCAGCTATTAAAAAAAACAAAACGCAGTTCTTTGTGGCTAAATGGGCACAACTGGAAACTATAATGCTAAGGGAAATGAGCGAATCCCAAAAGATTAGATACCACATGTTTGCCTTGATTTAACCTGTAATTTTTTGTTTGGTTGTTTGTTATTTTTTGAACCTGTCATTGATACTGTCTCAACCCAGATGTTTTGAAGAATGGAACTTGCATTATTTTTAACATATTGTTTACCCAATACTATGTCAATTAATTCCATAATGTTGTATATTGATACTGAGGCCTTGTTGGGGCTTTTAACTGACCGGATCTTTACTCTGTTAGACCTATCTTCAGACCATAGAAGGTCTCCCCAAGAGGCCACTGAACTTATCTGGACAATAAGACGCTGAACTTTATGCTAGGCATGTGTTTGCAAGCAATGAATCTCAACTGAACTTGAACTATGGTTATGCAACAAGGTGGAGGAATCCACCATGGGGGGAGGGATATGGGAGGGGTGGGGGAATGCCCAGCGCCTATAAAACTGTACTACATAATACAATGTAAGCAACAATTAAAAAAAAAAACAAAACTAATTAATTTTGGGCCCGGCGTGGTGGCACAAGTGGTTAAAGGTCCTCGCCTTGCACGCCCGGGATCCCATATGGGCGCCGGTTCTAATCCCGGCAGCCCCGCTTCCCATCCAGCTCCCTGCCCGTGGCCCGGGAAGGCAGTCGAGTACGGCCCAAAGCTTTGCGACCCTGCACCCACGTGGGAGACCCAGAAGAGGCTCCTGGCTTCGGATCGGCATAGTATCGGCCCGTTGCGCTCACTTGGGGAGTGAATCATCGGACGGGAGATCTTCCTCTCTGTCTCTCCTCTCTGTATATCCGCCTTTCCAATGAAAAAATAATAAAAATAAATCTTTAATTAAAAAAAACTAATTAATTTTAAAGGTGGAAAAAATAAACAGGAGAGGATCAAGTTGACATTCAAATTATAAACATCAAACTCGAAGTCAAGATGACCCTGATGGATCAGAACGATGCGTAAAGCTTCTGTAGTTGGCTATTTATGTGATTTCTGGCTTTCCATACAAATGTGAGAAGTTGTCTTTATGATGGTGTATGTTTTTACAATGATTCTCAAATGGCTTTGAGAATTCTCCCACAAAAGAATAAAAACACATATTCAAAGAAAAATGTTGTTATGAATACAAATTTGTAACTGAACCCCCAAGCTGGGTCACTCTTTCTCTATCAAATATTATGAGCTCGAATGAGAAATCCATACTTTTGAAAATAAAACTGAAGAGTTGCCATAAAACCTTCTAACACGATGGAATCTAATTATAAAGATAATTTTAATCAAAAATAACTTTATTCTAAAAGTACAAAAAAAAAATCCCCTGAGACACAGACTAATTTAAGAGCTCTCTACATTAAAAAATGGAAAAAACACCAATATGAAGAGTTTTTAAGAAGCAAAACCAGGCCCAGAGCGATGGCACAGTGGTTAAGGTCCTCGCCTTGCACGCCCGGGATCCCATATGGGCGCCGGTTCTATCCCGGCAGCCCCGCTTCCCACCCAGCTCCCTGCCTGTGGCCCGGGAAAGCAGTCGAACCTGCACCCATGTGGGAGACCCAGAAGAGGCTCCTGGCTTCGGATTGACTCAGCTCCATCCATTGTGAACGCCTGGGGAGTGAATCATCTTCCTCTCTGTCTCTCCTTTCTGTATATCTGCCTTTCCAATAAAAAATAAAATAAACCTTTTTTTTTTTAAAAAAAGAAGCAAAACCAACATACCATTTTTCAAAAAGAAAAGAGGGGTGTTAAGAGGGAGTATACCTAAATTCATAAATCAGAAATTAAAAAGATATAACTATTGGCAGGAGAGAAACAACCAAAAAAATCATTAGAAGTTACCACAAAACATTATACACAACAAATGAAAAATTTAGAACAGGAGGGGTTTCTAGACACATGCAAACCACCAGAACTGAATCATGGAAACACAGAAAACACAAATACACCAAGAACCAATCATTAATAATGCTCCTTACAATAAAGCAAATCCAATGTTGTGGCTTCACTGCTGAATCTTACCAAGTCTTTAAAGAACTAATTCCAATTCTTGTAAAGTTATTAAAACAGCTGAAAGGCAGGAAATTCTCCCAAACTCCCAGGAGGTAGGCATCACTGTAGTTCCAAAACCAGAAAAAGATACAATAAAGAAAGAAAACTGTAGGCCAATATCACTGAAGAACATAGATAAAAAACATTCTCAACAAAATGCTACATAATCAATTCCAAAAACACTACTAGATGATCATTCACTCAGACTCAATGGGCTTCATTTCTGGTATGCAGGGATGATTGAACATATACTATTCATATGAAACATCACATTAAAAACTAAAGAATAAAAACCCTATGACTATATCAATAGATGCAGAGAAAGTAGTTGATAAGATACAATGACATTTCCTGACAGAAACCTTAGGCAACCTGAGCATAGAAGCAGCATTTTCCAACACAGTCAGTGCAGTACAGGACAAACACATCGCGTTTGGGAAGCATTTCCACTAAGATCTGGAACTGCTGAAGAATGAACACTTTCAACTTTGCTATTCATTGTTGTTCTGGAAATCTAGTAATAGCTACTAGGTTAGTAAACAGAAGGACACAACCTGGAAAGAAAGAAATGAAACACTGTTTCAGGATGACATGGGCCCACATATAAGACCAAAAAACTCCACTGAGAGACTACTGGGATAGATGAGAGTTTTGTGAAGTTGTAGGAAACAAACTCAACACACAAAAGTCAACGGATTTTGTATACGCATAGTTCCATGTCAGAAAGAACTTGTAGCATCAGTTCCATTCACAACAGTTATAAAACTATTTAGATATTTTTGAAATAAATTTAACAAGGATGTGATGAATCACTACAAGATAAATTATAGTACATTAAAGAAAGACACGAAAATGGAAAACTCTCATGTTCATGGAATAGAAGAATTAATATTATCTCAATTTCCATATTACTGAAAGTTGCTTAAAGATTCATGCAATGCCAATCAACTTCTCAACATTCTTCTCAGTTCTAAAAAAAAAGTGTTAAAATTCATATGAGAACACACAAAAAAAATCTCAAATAGTTCAAACAATCTTAAACTAAAGTTGTGTGAATCACAATACCAAACTTCAGGACATAATACAGGGAAATTATAATTGAAACGGCCTGTCATTGGCACAAAAGTAAATATGCAGACCAACAGAACATGACAGAAATCCTAAAAACTAACTCACACATCTATGTTCAAGTAGTTTTTGACAAATGAGCTGAAGTCAAACCCTGGAGAGTAAGGATAGTCCCTTTAATGTATGGTGCTGACAAAATTATGTCTACTTGTGCAGAAGTATAAACCAAGACCCCCACCTTACACCCCATACAGAAATCTACTCAAAAACAAACCAAAGAATTATTAGGAAGAAGAAATTACTTAAGGAAAACAACTGTGACATTCAATAACACATTGTCATAAAAAAAGATTTCTTAGAAAGGCCCTGAAGACCTATGCTATCAACGCAAATATATAAATATATGAGATTACATCAAGAAAAGTAGCTTCTGAAAAGGAAAGCAGAAGCAAGTTGATGAGGAAACAAGGAAAATGAGAAATGGGAGGAAGATTTGAAAGTATTCAACTAACAAAACATTAATACCCAGGATTTATAGTGAGATCAAGAAACCAAAAAGAAACAAACAACTCAGTTAATAAATGGTTAAAGGACATGAACAAGTAATTTTCAGAGGATGAAATACAAATATCCGACAGAGAAAAATACTCTTTGGATAACTAGGCAGCAAACAAACAAACAGCCCAAAGCCATGGGACCCTGCACCCACGCGGGAGACCTGGAAAGAAGCTCCTAGCTACTGGCTCCTGGCTTCGGATTGGCTCAGCTCCAGCCATTGTGGTCACTTGGAGAGTGAATCATCAAATTGAAGATCTTCCTCTCTGTCTCTTCTGCTCTCTGTATATCTGACTTCCAATGAAAATACATATTAAAAAAAAAACCAGTAAAATAGTACTGAGCCATAAAAAGAATAATTTTTTTTTGGTTTTGTTTTGGCTTTTCTATCTTCTGGTTGTTGAATTCTTTGCCTAAGGGAGAGTTAAGTTCATGATTAAGAACTAAGGGGAGGCAGTTACCACTATGCTCCAAAAGCTATACTGGCATGCACATGAAATTTGTTCGGTTTACATGAATAAAATAATTTTAAAATGAAATAATGTATAAATCTTTTGCTGCACCTTTACATTTTATTTGTTCATAGTTTATTGAGAATTTTGCATCTTCACGCCCAGGCTTTAGTTGGCCCTTCCCAGGAGTTGTGTGCCATTTCAGAATGAATCAGTGGATCAAAAGAGCTCTCTTAGTCTCTCTCTTTCAAATAAATTAAAAACTGTTTTTTAAAAAAACTAGAAAATTTTCAACTTAATGATAAACCATTTGAAAGACGGTCATATTGCCAATTTGGTGTTAGTCAAGTTTGTTATGCCACCTTGTTTGCTTTGCCAGATTCAAAAGATATACTCCTCATGTTCTCTTCCATATTTGGAAGCCAACACTGTGCACACAGACTAAGGAGTAATAAAGCACAAGAGTGAGAGGAAAGGGGCTGGAGGGGGAGGTTGTACAACAGGTACCAAGGTGAAGGAATGAATCCTGATGTTCTAGGACAGAGTGGGGTAACCACACTTCACAAAATCTATTACATGTTCATGAGTAAACAGAAGACAAGATACTAAAGGTCACAACATAAAGCAATACTAAGTGGATTTCAATGTTAACCTCCCTGATTTGACAGTATATACTGGAAATACATTAAAAATATCACTCTTCCCCAGAAACAAGTGCAGCTGCTAGACGTTTATCACAATTACCTTTAAATGTTTAAAAAGTAAAATAAATGCTATCCGCTCTGATATCATCATTTCTTGCACATATGAGTTAAGTATTACATTGTACCATTCAAAATCTACCATGAGCACAAAATATGACATTCAAAATAAAAATTGTTTTTAATGACAAGCTTCAATAGAATCTATTCAATGTGCAATTGTAGGTTGACTGAATAAAATGCAAGAAGTAAACTAAGAAGATTATAACATACTTGAACTTTCTATTACATACTTAAAAACTAGAACTGTACAGTAGAAATAACTTTGCATTTTAGGCAACATCCTATTTTAAAACATGAATCTGTACTTACCAATCACTTTGTCTAATCCTAAGTGAAGTATTAGGTCATCTATTGATGTACCAGATACTGGAACACTTTTCACTTTATTTGGAGGTTCTGGCATTGTTTCATGTTTAGCTGAAATTATAATAAATTTTCATATCATGTTATTTAATGTTTACTTTGGGGTAAAGTTGTATAACATAAAACTAGTAAAAAAAACACTATACCATAAAATATTTAACCTTTTAAAATTTGTAATGTAACCTGTCAGCTTAAATACATCAAGTTACAGAGTACTAAACATACTAAAAGTAATTAAAAGCACTGCTTTAAAAACCCTGATAAAGTATTGTGAAATCATGAGTGACATGACCTGTGCTATCATGGACCTATTCATCTCAGGCCATGATCAAAATATTACTGAAGACTCCACTGCAAAGGAGGAAAACCCTTTGCCAACCTCAGAACTAACCAAGGAATACATCGAGAAAATGGGGGATTCAGAATGCAAAACACTTGTTATAGAGCTTCTTAGCAACAATGAGAAGCACATAAAGCAGGCATTCAAGGAATTTAAGGAATATGTTACACAGGAAATGAATCAAATGAAAGCTTATATATTAAAAATGAATACAGTGGAGCAAGTTACAAGTACAGCGGAGAGTCTCCAAAATAAAATGAAGCAAGCAGAAGAAAGAATCTCAGAATTGGAAGATATTTCCTGTCACCAGGGTGAAGCAAAAAAAAAAAAAAAAAAGCTGGAAGCAGAGCTGAGTCAAGCTAAAAAAAAGTATTCAAGAATTAAGAGATACTATTAAAAGACCAAATATAAATTATGGGAGTCCCAGAAAGTGCAGAAAGAGAAGCTGGGATTAGAGGTATATGCAATGAAATAGTAAGGGAAAATATCCCTAATTTAGAGAAAGAATTGGGAAACACCCTGGAGGGGCACAGAACTCCCAACAGGGTTGAACAAAGGCGATCTTTACCACAGCACATGATAATCAAGCTCTCTTCAACTGAACATAAGGAAAAGTTCCTTAATGTGCATATGAAAAAAAAAATTGACTGACATATAAAGATCTGCCAATTAAGTTCACAGGAAACTCCATAGGCCAGAAGAGAATGGAGCAACACAGTGAAGATTCTAAAAGAAAAATATTAGCTACCCAGAATAATATACCCAGCAAACTTCTTTTTCCTTGAAAATAAAATTCTTCCACAGTAAATTTAAAAGAATTTACCTCTTCCAAACCTGCCCTACACAAAAGAAAATGTGAAATATAACCTACCAGGATCATAACTGGTAACTCATAGACACAGACTCAAATCAGCATTAAACACTAGTTAAACTACAAAGACATTTAGGGGGAATCAAGGGCGATCCTGACAACCTCTTAACAGGAGGTCATATGCACAGAATAGCGGGGGAAACCCCAGAGTGGAACAGGGGGACAGGAGGAGGCTTGTATCCCAACTCTGAAGACTCCCGGATCCTCACAAAGGGCTATCAGTACGAGCACCAAGGACTACATCCCAACTGCCAAGGAGACTACGGGGAATTGGAGTGCCTTTGGAGGCCAAGAACTCTGAGGTCATCCACTTCTGCTTGGATCTACCACATGGGATGGAAGAAGTCCAAATCCTTCCTCGCAGGATCCAAGGTCATCAGAACAACAGCCAAGAGCCCTGAGTGGTCCACAGAAACAGAACAGTAAACTTCCTTTGGGACTAGGGAGAGGAGCTTTCTCTGGCCCTTGCTTAGTTCCAACTTTGGGTCCCCACCCCCTCTGCAAATGACCATCAGGATCTCGCCAGAAACCCCTCAAAATAAACAAACAAAAAATCTAGAATAGATAGAGCACAACAAGGAAAGCTTAGAATCAGATAGGAAACGGTCAGCGTGGATTCACTTATACTTTACTAGGTGGGACACAAAGATTAGTTACTCCTCACCAGGATATTGAAGATTTCTCTGTAACCCCTCCTAAAACTGTGCTGCACCTCAATTATTGACATATGCCTTGTTAGAGTTATAAGCCAGTCTAAACTACCTGAAAAAAGCCAGGTTCAGCAAGATTATGCCTCAATGCTATAAAATGCTAACTACTATAATGAAAATAGACATGAGACAGCTGAATCTATAGCCATTTTAAGGTGTATAGAACCCGGTTGTATATAAACTAAAATTGAAATGTCAATGAAGAAATCACAGGATGTGGTTCAGAACTTGGATTTTTTTTTAATATAATGGTTACTCTATACTATGTCAATTAATTCCATAACGTCATAAATTGTTCCTGATGTTACATTGGGGCTTTTAATTGATTGGAATGACACTCTTCTGGCTCTACCTTCAGACCAGAGATAGTGTCCCCAAGAAGCTGCTGAACTTATCTGGACAGTAAGATGCTGGACTCTATGCTTGGTAGATGCTTGCAATGAAAGAATCTCAACTGAACTTGAACTGTGGTAATGCAACAAGGTGGAGGAAACACCATTGGGGGGAAGATTTGGGGGGCATTGGGGGAAACCCAGTACCTATAAAACTGTGTCACATAATGCAATGTAATTAATAATAATAAAATATTAAATTAAATTAAATTTTTAAAAAGATGTTCTCTCATGGATTTTCATTTTTTTTTAGTTTCATCTCTTTAAAACACTTTCTCAAAATTTTCACTGATTCATAGATCATACAGTAGCGTCATTTACTTTAAGAAGGTTCCTGATTTTCTTTTTCATTTCTTCAGTGACACATTAAAAATTTGATAGCATGCTATTTAACTTCATTGTATTGTAAATTTCTATTTTTTCATGTTGTTGATTTTGTATTGTGGATTTTCATTTAAGGGGATGTATAGTAACCGTGTAGTGAGGACTAACATATCCAGATGTGAGGATACAATGCAGTATGCATTTCTACTTCCAGATCAAAGATGGGGTCCCAGTGAAACTGCTAACTATATTTTGACAATAGGATGCTGAACTCTTTGCCATTGTCCATGCCCACCACAATGGACATAGACTGTTTATGAAAAACTATACTAAAGTATTAATACAAGGGAACTCAGCAGGGATGGCAGAGGGGACTAGAGCGTGAAGTGGAGTAAGGTAAATCCCAAGGCCTATGGAACTGTATCATAAAATAATAATAATAATATTAAAAAGTAAAAAAAAAAAAGAATTGAAATGGGAGGGCTAGATGAATGTGGTTTTTTTAAAGGAATGAATATTTTAGAAAATAATTTTTATACATTTCTTATACCTATGTTGATTCAAATGCATATTTTA
Organism: Ochotona curzoniae; assembly: GCF_017591425.1. Lineage (NCBI taxonomy): Eukaryota > Metazoa > Chordata > Mammalia > Lagomorpha > Ochotonidae > Ochotona > Ochotona curzoniae. The sequence continues at coordinate 24,923,489 of NW_024467095.1, read as the reverse complement.
TAATATCTTTCATGTAATCTCATCAATAAAACTCAAACCTTCATGAAAAGAACAAAAATATTTATGTACTATCAGTATGTAAATAAAATTCCTAGGAAGTACGTTCCTATTGTCAGTTTGTGAAACTCCAGTATAAGAAAAAAAAAAAAAAAACCCAGACTGCTCAAATAAATTTAAAGTATACAATATAGTAATTTACTAGCTTTACGAATTCTAATTCTTAACAAGTTACCTTTAAAAGTTTCCATTTTAAAGGTAATATTCAAATATAAAGCCATATACATTTTTAAAAAATTATTTTATGCCCATTATTTAAAAAGGTTTATGTCAACATCATACGTACTTGTCAATATTCGAGGTTGCTTAGAATCACTTGTTTTGATTTGAACCTTGTGTCCTGTTTCTACACCTTTAAGTATAAAACTCTCTTCTGGGAGCTTAGTCAGGTCATGATCTATCAAGATAAAATAAAGTTCCAGCAAATTAAAATAAAACAATGTTGAAATTGTTTCTATTATGTACTAACCTTAAGCAGGTAATATTGTCTGAATATGATACTAGATTTTGCACCATTGCTAATACCTACAATTTCATGATACATTTAGATATCACAATATTAACACAAGAATTACCTAAATAAATGTCACAAAATTAACCTGACTTTTTATGGTTTATTAATTTATTTGAAAAAATTTACAGAGAAAGAGGGAGAGAAAAAGACAGATCTTGTCTATACTGGTTCACTCTTCAGCTGGTTGCAAAGGTCAGAGCTGGGCCATGCTGAAGCCAGGAGTCAGGAGCCTCCTCTACGTCTCCCAAGATGGTAGCTGAACACAAAGCACTTGAGTCATTCTTTTCCATTTTTGCCAGCCTTTAACTGGAAAAACTGTTGGATGTGTGCTCGTGAGACGTGCACCGGCACTCACATGGCACGACTGCATTGCAAGCAACAATCATGCTCACTAGGGCATAACACTGGCACCAATCTTACAGATTTTGCATTTTTCAGATAAAACTCTGAAAAGTTCAAATTATATTAATTCCCATACATATACTCCCAAAAGAAAGAATACATTTTGATGACAATTTCTAGTGATGCACCAATAACTTCTAAAATTACTAACAAGAGTGTAAATCATTATAATCTTTATCGATGACTTTCTTCATATAAAGTTGGTATGATGAGGCAGAAATACAACAAACTGGAAATTATTTTCCACTACCACATCTTGTATGACAAAACATGTATGTCCATCCAGCTTTTTCATTTATATTTTTCAGGACATCATTTTAAGTGAAATAAACCAGATACAGAAAGACAACTACTATGTTTTCTCTTATCTTAGGAACTTAAAAAACGCTTTCAGGGCCACCGTGGTGTTACAGCAGACTAATCTGGTCTTCCACCTGGAGGAGCAGATTTATGTCCTGGCTGCTCCACTTTCAATCCAGCTCCCTGCTTATTGTCTGGGAAAGCAGAGGAGGATGGCCCACGCCGTGGGGAGCCTGCACCCACATGGGAGACCTGGAAGAAACTCCTAGCTCCTAGATCCCAGCTTTAGATCAGCTCAACTCAAGCCATTGTGGCCATCTACGGAGTGAACCTGCAGATAGAAGAGCTTCACTCCATTTCTCTCCTTCTCACTCTGTAAAATTTGCCTTTTAAATAAAAATAAATCTAAAATATCCTCTCAATGTGAACATGGAATGTTGATTATGAGAGACTGGGAAAGGTTTGCAAGGTGTAGAGGGCGTTTGAATAAAAGTGGTGATAATTATTTTGTGACAAATCGATCACTAAATAATCAAATATTTAACAATATTTAGTTATTATACCAACATATGCTGGTAGCAACAGAGGAAGCTGGATATGAGGTATATGACTTTTTTTTTATTGACTTCGCCATTTTTGTCACGTGCTTCAAAAAAAGCTGTTACATTTTGTTACTACAAAGTTTTCAAAAAGGAAATAATCTAATAATGCTACTAATATGCTTATATATAAGTAATATTTCATATAACACATATACATTTTTTACTATCACAAAGTCATTTTTATTGTTTGCTTTTCAATTTTGACTTTGTTACCACCATTTGCATAAATTTCAAATTATTATATAATAAATTTCAATGATCTTTTCATTAAATTGCAAGATATGAAGTCATGTTTAGGGAGGCTTTCCTGAAAATTAACCTATGCATTTACTTAATGTCATGCTTTCTGTGGAATACATCTATATATCTGAAGATCCATTTGCTGAATAATAGAAGATTGACTAAGTAATCAATATTACCCATCCGTATTGATACAACTTGTAAAATATAATATCTTATAATATCTTATGCCATTATAATAAGATAGGTTAAATGCCTCTTGCCCAAGATTGCTTCCTTTTCTATTTTTAATTTTTTATCTTGAAATGTTATTTCAATATAAAATGTATAATCATTGTATAATGTATACAATGTATAATCTATAATGTATAATGGCTCTATGCTTTATAAAATTCGAGCAACAACTGAAACCATGTCTAATCATTGAAATTACTACTGAAGTGCGTAATTTTAGAAAGTCTTAGAAGAATAAGACGCCTTTGTATTTCCCCAACATTTCTTTTTCTAATTAATGTTTACTGATTCTATTGAACAACTACAGCATGGTTCCCGGTGTTTGTTAAATGTTCACTTTACTCAATGCTGGAAGCTATGAGAGTACTTCAAACTGTCTAGGTAAAATAGAATGGAAAGACAAGATAAGGCTGCTTTCATGCATAAGCAAAGGAAAGCTCTCCTTAGAATGTGCTTTCGGTGAACATGCTGGAGACCCTCCTCAGGCAGTAGCATTGTTGGGTTCCAGTGAACTATTGCATCAGCTGTTCTGATGAATACCCCCATTGATACAGTGCTCTACTTGATTCTTTCAGGTTCCAAAGGTAGGGATGCAGCAATTTAATAAATAATAACCATGGGAAAGAATATATCCTAAGTAATTTAAGTTTTTCCTTTTCCAACTAAATTGTTATGACATTTTATAAATTGGTTTAAACAGAAAAGCATGAGATTTAATCCTGCTTTCAATTTTAAATATATGCTATGTAACCAAAAAGTAGAATACTGGGGGTATTCATTAAAGATATATTTTCTCCAATATGTTGAAAAGAGACCATCTCTTGCATGTTTAACTCTGCCAAACATAAAATTTATAAAAGCAATTAAGAAAACTCAAATTAAATTTCTTTTCAATCAATTTGCCAACATTTATTAACATTTTAAAGAACTGAAATTGGGAACACCCTGCTGTCTCTACAACTGCTGCCATGCTATAAGAACAACTATAAGACATTTTAACTGCAACAGAGGAATACTAGCAAGACAGAAAAACATCCAAAGAAGGGTTTTGCATCAGAGTTTAAAAGAAATTATTTCCCTACTTTAAGGTCAAACATGATCACATGCTCCAATAGTCCCTCCAGCTTTCATGAGGTGATTACAACACAGGAAAGAACTAGATTTTCTGTATGAATTTAATTATGTGCTGAAGGCAAATTAATCCACCTCTCCATCTTGCCTTCATGCAGTGGCAACAATGAATTCCCTCTGGGGTTTCTTTGGGGATTATCTGTTAAATTTAACAATAAATCTTTAATAGATACCAAGCGTTCCTCTGTTTTTCTTGCTATTACTTCAGATGTTTAATTATAAAAGCCTAAATGATTTAATTGGATATCCCTTTGTGATCACAACACCCAAATTTTCTCAAATGACTATTTGATAATTTATGCTTATAATTTATATTGAACATACCAGGTGTTTTCAGTTGGGCATTTCTGGCTTCACTCATTTGAGTATGATCTTTTGGTTTTGACTCTGAGGGCAAAACATGCTGATCTGCCTCCTGAACCACCCTCTGACCTACAAAACAAATGTTCAAAATACACTGAAAAGAGTCATTCAAACACAAGTACCATGTTCAAACACAAGGATGTATTATTTTATTATGTGATCATTTTCAAAATGTATGTCTATTGCTAAATAATCACCAACTAAGCACATAAAAATTATAACAAGATTAGCATTCCTGAATAAATCATTGAATTATATGAAAAAACTCACATGCTTTTTCCTAATGCAAGAGAAAAGGCAGGGAAAATTATATAACATAGGACATGAATGATATGAATTACATACCAAAGTAGGGGCAAAAGTGCTTATTCTTGGCAAAAAAAAAAAAACTACATATTAGAATTCTTCAGAGTTTATGATTGCAGATATTTAACATCACTCATTTGTTCTGAAATAGTAATCATTATCATTCTTGCTACAAACACTGAAAGCCAAATTCTTCTGCAATTTCTTTATCTTTTGCGCATTTTTATATTAGATTGCTCATCCTATTTGAGGATACTTGTAGATAAACTCTCCATCTGACACGGTCTTGCAATCACACTACACAATAAAGGGGAGTCCTGAAGGCCAAGAGTGGAGGGCAATTCTTGAGGGCAAGTTTGGGAGGAGGTGTGTATAGGGATGCACTATATGTGGAATTAGGAATAGTCTGAGATTTAGATTTCTTTAATCTGTGGTCAGGTGGTTAAGCAAATGTAATAAAAATATAGAAAAAAGATAATGAGGAAGTCCTGGGGAAGATTTTCTAGGGAAGTATGGAAGTGCATATAATGATCCACGTGCCACGCAAAAGGTGGAGTTTATATCTGTGTCAGCTCTTCACCAGATGACCTGTCTCTGAAGGTCAGTAAGATTATTGGACTAGCTATTTTTGTGCTTATTTCATGCATCTACATACCCAGAGGCTATGGAAGCAGTTTTGCAATAGGTATATGCCATATGGAATTTTCACACTTAGGAATAATGCTAGATATTGCCACTACTAAAGTTTCAATTTGGCAAAATTACAGGATAAACTAAGTCTGCTGATACAGTGTCATTTTCCTGCAAATCACATGGGTGGAGATGCACTGCCATAAATTTTACCTAAGAGAGCAGCAATATGGCCTCAACGAGAAAGGTTACTAATTTATTTTCTTTAGTTCATAATCCTGAAAAATATCACTTTCACTGTCCTCGTGCCTTTGCATCATTTCCAAACAGAAATGCTACATGCCTGCAACTCATCATAAGGAGCTTTTGCCTTTAAAATTTACTGGCATTACTACAAATCCCATCACTCAGAAGAGTCAAGTTTGCTGAAATAGTGAAATGCTTTGGTAAAGTTCCAATTTCTTTGATATATGAAAGGCAGCACCCAGAGAGACAAATGTGTAGATCCCCACAGGATTTAATACACACCTTAACCCAGATGATATCATATTGCGCTCTCCACTCCAAGTCTTACGACTCTATACAGTGTGTACATTAATAATCCACTTACAGAATTTTTGTTTAATTTCTCAAAGCCTTTAATGGAGTTACATTACAACAATGCCCTTTGTGCCCAAGAAAGAAAGAAAGGTAGTCACATAAATATACTAGAAGTGAAACAGCTTGTCATTTGGACTTCCAGTCAATCAAATCATTCAATCAGCAGATGGGGGTTTCTCTACTGGGCACGGGATTGATCCCAATAATCAGGGGGAACAGAGCTGCTCATAATTAATGGAGAACTTTTTGTGTCCCAGGGTTTTCATTTAGCCAACTTGTAATTCTCCCTTGCTGATAAATCATAAAATTAAAATGAAAGAGGATCTATTAAGATAAAACCACCATAGTAGGTATCATCAGAGCAAAAAGGTTTGTAACACTTCATCAGATTAAAAAATTCTTATGTTTGCTAAGAAGATGGCAAAAAATTCGTGAGAAGATAGGTTTGTGTTGGAGAAAGATGAGGATGATAAAGGTGGGATCTGATGGTGGAAAGCAGAGTCGATGATTACACTATCTGATAGACTCCCATATACTCCTCTGACTACGAGCTTAGGCTGGAGCCAGAGTGGGGTTAGGATTCTGGTGTGTCATCCTTGGGGAGCAGAACACTTTTTCCTCCTCATCTTCCCCACGAAGTGCATGGATCAGCAGGGAGAAAGCACCATTTTGAAGAGGCCATGGACCAACCAGAAGAGACTACCTCATTGGGATCAACAAATGTCTTAACAGCTCAGCAGTTTGCAGACCCTGGGTATGCACATATGCACATGTTTCTGTGATGATGTCTAAAGGATATTATTCCCTTGGACATTATTCCATATGCCCACAGCCTTTGAATCTACCCTTCCAGTTTGGCAGGGGTGGCTATGTGCAATTGGGATTGTTAGGTGCACACACCCCTCACACTTTTACAGGTTACAAGGCATAAAGTAACAAGGCGGAGCACTCATAAGTAGCTGGCACTGGAAATGCATCTGTTCTCTCTGTGGTTAGGCAAGGCTCATTGGGCTGAGTGGATCCTCCACAAATTGGGAAAGTGGAAGTCTAACATATCATGATGTTAAAATTCTTTGCACAATCATGTGTGGCATGCACTTAGGTCTTTAAACACACAAACACCGCACAGCTCATCATTATATCCAGTAAAGTTCTCATTTCTATTTGAAAACGAAGCAAGATATTTCCACAGTAAAGAAAAACTAGAAGAATATGTCAACACTTAAGTCAAGCCTAGAAATGTTTCTCAGAAATGTGCTGAAGACAGAATGATCAGAATTAGATCTTAATCAAAGATGGGATAGGGGAAGATCTTCACACTAAAACACATAAAAAGAAACAAAATTAAACACACACACACACACACACACACACAATGATGACAGGGCTAAATTACAATCTCTCAATACTAACTCTGAACACAAATGACCTAAGCGCCCTATTCAAAATACATAGATTAACAAAATGGATCAAAAAGCAGGACCCACCTCTCTGCAGCCTTCAGGAGACAACCCTAATCAACAAAAATGTAAAGAAGCTGAAAGTGAGAGGATGGGAAAAGACATTTCACACCAATAGAAAGGAAAAAAGAGCCGGTGTAGCTGTGCTAATTGGGAATAATATAGACTTCACCATTAGAGATATTAAGAGAGATAAAAGCAGACACTACATAATGATAAAAGGAGCCACCCCTCAAGAAATACTGATAACAAACATTTACATGCCAAAATACGAGAGCACATAGTTATATGAAGCAATTATTGACAGACTTAAGAGGAGACATTGATGCCAATACAATCATTTTGAGGCTATGTAACATTCTATTAACACCACTAGATAGATCAACAAAACAGAAAGTCAAAAAAGAAACAACAGAACTCACACAGGCAACAGAACAAATCGACCTAATCGATATATATACATATATATAAACTTCCATCCCATAGACACAGGCCTCCCCCAAAAGAAATGTCCAGGCCCAAACAGATTCACTGCTGAATTCAACAAAGCATTCCAAGTAGATCTGACCCCAATGCTCCATAAACTCTTTAAATAATTAGAAGAGGAGGCAATTATTCCAAACTTATTGCAAAGACAACATCACCTTAATAGCAAAATCAATAGACATCCATCAGAGACAGAAAACTATTGACCAATACTCTTGATGAATATTGACACTAAGATCCTGAACAAAACACTAACCAACAGAATACAAAAGCACATCAGACAGATCATACATCTGGACCAAGTGAGGTTCATCCCAGGTATGCAGGGATGGTTCAACATTTGTAAATCTATAAATGTGACACACCACATCAAAAAATTAAAGAACAAGAATCGTATGATAATGTCAACAGATGCAGAAAAATCTTTGGACAAAATCCTACACCATTTCATGCTAAAAGCAATAAATGAAGTAGTCATAGAGGGAATAATCCACTACATGATCAAAGCAATATATTAAAACCCAATGCCAACATCACATTGAATGGGGAAAAATTAAAAGCCTTCCTGGTAAGATCTGGAACGCCACAGGATGTCCATTATCACCACTGCTATTTAACATAGTACTGGAAGTGCTCGCAAGTGCTATTAGTTAAGAAAAAAAAAAAATCAAAGGAATCCACATGGAAAAGGAGGAAGTCAAGTTATCTATGTTTGCAGATGACATGATTTTATACATAGGAGAATCAGGAGACTCAACAGAGAGACTGTTACACCTTATACGAGAATTCAGCAAAGCCACAGGGTACAACACAAATGAAATCACCAGACATAGCATATGCAAATAACCCCAAGACTGAAGAAGAACTAATCAACATGATGCCATTCAAAATAACAGAGAAGAAAATGAAACACCTAGGAATAAATCTAATAAATGGTGTGGAAGCCCTATATGAGGGAAACTACAAAACATTAAGACAAGAAATAGAAGAATTCAGAATGCGGAGAAATATACCATGCTCATGGATGGGCAGAGTCAACATCATCAAAGTGTTCATATTACCAAAAGCAATATATACATTCAAAAATATTTCTATCAAAATACCAAAAACATTCTTCACAGAGCAGAAAAAAATGATGCAAAGGAGATGGAAACACAAAAAATCATGAATAGCCAGAAATATCTTGAAGAATAATTACCTAGCAGGAGGGATCACATTTCCAGATCTTCAGATATACTATAGGTGGTAGTTACTAATACAGGCTGGAACTGGCACAGAAACAGAGACGCAGATCTGTGGAATAGAATAGAAAATCCAGAAAGGAATCCACACATGCACAACTATCTAAACTTTGACAAGAAAACAGAAAGTAATCCAAGAAAGAGGAAAGTCTCTTCAATAGATGCTACTGGGACAACTAGCTAATAGCATTTAGAAATAAGAGACAAGACACCGTTCACCATACACAAAGATGAAGTCCTATTGCATAAAAATTCTAAACCTATACCTAGAAACCATCAAACTTTATGAAGAAAATGCAAAAATACTCTATAAGATATAGATAAAGGCCAAAAAAAAAAAAAATCACCAAAAGCAAAGGAAGTCAAGATCAAAATAAACAAACGGGACTACATTAAGCCAAGAAGCCTCTGCATAGCAAAGGAAACAATCAACAAAGTAAAAAGGCAAACAATGGAATGGGAGAAGATCTTTGCACACTACACAGGAGACAAAGGGAAAGGGCTAATTTCCAGATGATACAAAGAACTCCAGAACAACAGTAACATCAAAACAAACAAACCAATTAAGAAATGGGCACAGGAAATGCGCAGATACTTTTTAGAAACAAATTCAAATGGCTGACAGACACATGAAAAAAATGCTCAAGCTCTCTGGCAATAAAAGAAATTCAAAAAGAAAACAACCTAACATCAGAAAGAACTGCCCACATACAGAAAACCAACAACCTCTGCTGGCAAGGTTGTGGAGAAAAAGGAACCCTACTCCACTGCTAGTTGGAATGCAGTCAACCACTGTGCAAATCAGCATGGAGAATACTTAGGCAATTAAAAATGTACCTGCCATATGATCCAGCAATACCACTCCTGGGAATATATCAAAAAGTAACACGAGAAAGCAACATGTAGCCCAATGTTCACTGCAGCACAATCAAAAATCACAAGGACTTGGAAACAATCTAAATGCCCATTAACAGAGGACTGGATAAAAAAAAAAAAAAAAAACAAAAAACTGTGGTTCATCTACACTATGGAATACTACTAGGCTATCAAAAAAAAAAAGAAAGAAAGAAAGAAAGAAAAGAAATACAATACTTTGAGGCCAAATGGGCCACACTCAAGACCTTTATGATAAGGGAAGTGAGCCAATCCCAAAAGGCCAGCTATCATATGTTAATCCGAATACAAGATAATATGATGTCAAATCTAGGAATATTATAAATGAATCTTACTCTATGTCACTTCATACTTACCTGTAGCTTCTATAATAAGATCTTGTGATGTAATTGATTAATCAATCATCTATAAGATGCTGATTGTTTATAACCACCTGAGATGGTCAATGTCCCTTTTATCACTGTTATTGGTACTGCCTTTAAATAATGAAGATCTAATCCTCATTGTACCTACATTGCAACCCTGAGATACAAGAATGAACTCACAATGAAATATTCCAATGGCAACATGATGGACTTGGAGAAATTCACAAAAGCACACATTGTGAAAATGGAGAGGAGGGGAGGGAATTTGGGGGAAAGGAGTCGCGAGGACCAACTAAACTCTATGAAAAACAATTAAAAAACAAATAAAGAGGATAAAAAAAAACCCTTAAAATCATACTATCTCTTCTGTTCACCAGGGAATTAAGACAGACCTCAAGGACCTAGAAACAATGAAGAAAACCAAAAGTTAGTACAAGGAAAGAAATAATGTTAGAGAATAAACAAAACTGTAATCAAAAAGTGATAATTAAATCAGGGAATTGCAGAGCCGCATTACAGAAAAAAAAAAAGAAGATACATCATCGACTCAACTAACTCCAAAAGAGAAAGAAGATCCAAATCAGTAAAATCTGAGATTAGAAATGAGATATAAATATGAACACCACAGGAGACAGTGTAGTGGCTCAAAAAGGTATTCTGCCTGCAGTTCTGGTGTCTCATATGGGCACCACTTGCAGTCCTGGTGGTTCCCATTGTGATCCAATCCTGTGCTTAGATACTGAGAAAGCAGTGGAAGATGACTCAGGTTCTTGGGTCCCTCCACCCACTTGAGAAACCTGAAGAAGCCCCTGGCTCCTGAATTCACATCAGCTCAGTGCCAGCTGTTTCCTTGAGGAGTAAGCCAGTGGATCTGTAGAGTAAACCAGTGGAGACAGTAGAAAGATCTCCTTGTCTCTCTGCTCTCCCTTCTGTAAATATCCCTTTCAAACAAAAACAAAACAACTCTATTTTTTTTTTAAATGGACATACAGATATTCATCAGGGATAGCTACATGCCAATTAAAAAAAAAAAAATAGAGTGAATGGATACATTCAAGTACACAAAAAATCTAGGCAAATGGAATCACGAGGACACAAAGAACCTAAACAGACCAATAACTAACACAGAAACTGAATCAGTAATACAGACAATTCCAACAAAGAAAAGAGCAGGACAAAACTGTTGTATTGACAATTTCTATCATACTGTTCAAGAAGAACTAATTTCAATCCTCAAACTGTTTAAAACAATTGAAAAGGAAGGAATCCTCCCAAACTTCTGCTGTGAGGCCAGCGTCACATTAACGCTCAAACCAGAAAAAGATGCAACACAGAGATTTACAGACTAGTCTGTCAGATGAACTAGACGTGAAAGTCCTCAATACAATGCGAGCTAATGAAATCTAAAACACATCAGAAATGTCATTCACCTGGACCAGGTGGGGTTTCCCCTTGGTGTACAGGAATGATTTAACATATGCAAATCAAGAATTACGATGTCATATTCACAAGCTGAAGAATAAAAATCACAATTATCTCAAGAGATGCAGAGAGATCATGTCCTAAAACGCAATCACTTTTTATGATAAAAAAATCTACAGCACACTGGGTATAGAAGGCACACTCACAAATATAATCAAGAAAATATATGAAAAACCTATGGCCAGGATTGTACTGAGAGCGAAAAATTCAGAAGCAGTTTCACTAAGAACTGGAACCAAAGATATCTACTGTCATCTCTGATACTCAATTCTGCCCTGGGAGTTTTGGACAGAGTCACGAGGTAAGAAAAGAGAATCAAATAGACACAAATTGGAAAGGAGAAAGCCAAGCTACCTCTATTTGATGATGACATGATTTCTTATACAGTGGAACCAAAAAGATCTCACTGAGGGACTAATGGGGCTCATGAGTGAGTTTGGTAACACTGCAAAATAAATAAATCAATACACAAAACAAGCAATAGTCCTTGTATACACTAAAAATGACATGATTAAGTGAGGATTTTTAAGATTAGTCCCACTCATAATAGCTGCAGAAATTTTAAATGCTTTGGGATAACTTTAACCAATGTTGTTAGTGATATGTATGATAAAAAAATATAAAACATTAAGGAAATAAATAAAAACCAAAAACCAAAAAAAAAAAAAGGAATACTATTCCAGGTTCGTGGATTGGTAGAATATCAAAATTTCCATGTTTACAGACTAACATTAAAGAGTCAGTGTGATTCCTAACAAAATACATGTGCCATTATTCTCAGATCTATAAAACTTATTGCTAAAATTCACCCTGAAGCACAAAAGACTCTGAATAGCTAAAGTTAAGGCAACAGAAACAAAGCAAGAGGCATCACACCACTGGACTTCAACATATCTCACAGAGCAGTTACGACCAAAACCACCTGACACTGACACAAAATTAGACATGCATATTAATGGAATAAAACAAGCACTCCAGAAATTTACCCACACATCCACAGCCAACTGATTTTTGACAAGAGATCAGAAATCAAACCTTGTCTTCTCTGACTACTACAATAAAAAGAGCAAAAAATGCAATCTACATCCATGAGAATATACTATTAAGGAATGGTTTCAATTTTTACCTTGCTATTTTGCTTAATTCTTTACCTAATGAAATGTGAAGCCTTTGATTTCTAGCTGAAATGAAAGTATGCCTTATATATATGTTTTAAAAAAAACAATGAGAGGGTCCATCACATAGCCTAATGCCTTAAGTCCTTGCCTTACATGTGCCAGAATCCCATATGGGCACCGGGTCTAATCCCAGCAGCTCCACTTTCCATCCAGCTCCCTACTTGTGGCCTGGGAAAGCAGTGAAGGATGACCCAAAGCCTTGGGACCCTGCACCTGTGTGAGAGACCTGGAAAAAGCTCCTGGACCTGGCTTCCAACTGGCTCAACTTCAGCTCTTGTGGACACTTGGGGAGTGAACAAGCAGATTGAAAATATTTCTCTCTGTCTCTCCCTATCTCTGTAAATTTGACTTTCCAATTTAAAAAGTAAATCTTTTAAGAACAAACAGAAAGAAAGAAAGGATGGAGAGAAGGGAGGTAGGAAGGAGGTAGGGAGGGAGGATAGTAATTAAGGACCACCAATAGGAGAAAGTAGAGCAGAAAGTATCATGATGATCCTAAATTTGCATTGTAAAATGCATGAAATTTGTTTATTTTATATGTATAAAATCATATAAAGTATTAAAATGTTGAAAAGCTATAAATTTTTACTTACTGCATATCAGTTTCAAAATATGTAAACCAGTATCACAGAACTGCCAAGAGATAGAGAAATCTACACTCTCAATGTTAGAATGTAAAATACATCTCTCAGGCAAATGTCACCAACATATAATACTGATGAAAACAAAGAATTTAGCAGCACAATAAAAACAATACATAACAACTGTACTGATTATTTACACACCCACAAATCTAACAACAACAATATTCAGCTCACTTTACCTTTCACAACATGTAAATTCGAAATGTCATCTCTTTGGCCAGCACTGTGGCACTTGGTTAAGCTGCTGCTCTCAACACCCGTATCCCGTATCCCGTTTGAATGCCATATGAGCACCTATGGGGGCCCAGCTACTCCAATTCTGATCCATCTCCCTGATAACACACCTAGGAGAGCAGTGCAAGAGAGCCCAAGTGCTGGTTGACTATATGGAAGACCCAGAAAGAACTCTGGCTTCTACTTTCAGCCTAGACAATCGTGACGTCATGATCATTGTGGGAGTGACCCAGCAATTCAAAGACCTCTCTCTGTCTTCCCATCTTCTCTCCTTTTACCTGTGTCTGTCTGTCTGCAACTTTGCACTTTAAATAAGTAATGTTGTAAAGTTGTTATCTAAAATATAATAAACAAAATATCTCAAAAGATGAAAGCAACAGAGACATAAAAAATACATTTACACTGGAAATGATACTTACTACTCAGTATGTTATCAATTTTCAAAGATTCAGTTTTTGTAACTTGAGGTGGGCTTTTTAGCACTGCAAATTTATCTTCAGGTTTAATATAGTCATCTGACTTTTCTTCTACAGTCTGAACTAGAAGAAAGATGGTTTCAATTTATCAAATGAGCAAATTATTGGAACAATTTTTAAAGTCAAATACATACCAATACCCAACAATATGCTTCATCATGTTGGCAACCATACAATCAACTACCATACTGTTGAGACAGTGAATTCAATCAAGAAACACAATGAAGAAAAACAAAAACACTCAACAAGAAAATAATTCATTAAGGAATTTGAATTGTATAATTAAGCTCCATATTTTTTCAACAAATATGAGTTAAAAGTGATACAACACTAAAAATTTACAAGGAAGTTCAGAAGCACATTAATAAGGACACGAAACCTAAGAGATAGCACAGTAACTCCCAAAACATTAATACTCACATCAAATATAAATATATATATAAATATATAAAATGCTATGTTAAGCACCTATAACTATTTTAAAGACACAAACTCACAATAATACTAAGAGCTCAACGTAAAATGCTGAAAAGCTATCCTATGCAAACACACACACACACACACACACACACACACACCTCAACAGGTTATATATTGTAGGCAGGACCCTACGATCACACTAATTTTAAACGAACTTATTACAAAAGCCATCACCAAATTTTACGAATGCAAAAAGCTGTTAAGTCAATAAGTGTTTAAGGATATGCCATGCAAAAGTAGTCAGTATGGGTCTAATGTCACACAGCAGATTTTTAGTTGACTATACCGGAGATCAAGATGATATCTTGTACAAGATGAAAACATTGAACTGATAAGAGAAATACAATTTTCTACTCTGCACACACATACAAAACAACACACAGACAATATATACAATTTCATTTATATCATATTTTAGCGACAAAAGGAAATCACTTGCAGCTGAAATATGCAGGAACCACAGCAGGTTGCATGGTGAGAGAGCTAGTAGCTTTGCTTCCAATCCCTTCTCCTGCAGCATGCCAGGAGGAGGCATCAGACAATGTCTCAGGTGCTTGCATTCTGACCAGTCATGAGGGTATCAGAATGGAGTTTCTTGGTTCCTAGGTTCAGCCTGTGCCTTTGTGGCCATTTAGAGAGTGAAGCAGTAGTTGGAAGAAAGAGGGAGAGAGAGAAAGAGAAGGATGGAGGTAGGGAAAGAGACGGGGGGAGAGAAACGGGAGAGGGAGAGAGAGGGGAGAGGGAGAGAGAGAGAGAGCAAGAATGGAAGAGAGACACATGGAGAGAAATCTTGCATCCACCACTCCACTCACCAAATGGCCACAAAGGCTTGCACTAACCCAGGCTGAATCTGGGAGTCAGGAACTGTATCCTGGTCTTCCATACAGGTGGCTGAGGCCCATGTACCAGGCAGATCCCATCCTGTTCTTATTTGCTTTTGATATCAAGTTCACATTCTAAACTTCGGGCTTCAATTATGGTTAATAAAAAATAAATAATGATAAAATACAGCAAAAAAAGAGTGTAAATAAAACATCTGGTAGGAAAAACAGGATTAGCTAGAAAAAGTGGAAATCACCTGCAAAATTAATAAATATATGACACTATGACAGCAGATGCAAAGAAAAATAAAAAGAAAAATACATACAATGGCAAATATCTTTTGAAAACAATGAATCATAAAGATATAAAAAAAGACAAAGTAACCAAATAAATTAAAAAAAAAATGATTCAAACAACAATCAGACTGAGTGTGTGGCTCATACTACCAGTCGGCTAAGGCAGATATCAAGGGAAGTAAAGCACAAACTATTAAAATGCCAAACTGAGACTCTTGATTAGAACAAATTGCTCTGCCACTAACGACAATCAATTGCAAGTTTCTCTACATAAGCATAATAGTGTGATATTGCATGCATAGGATATAAAATCTGACATAAATACAAGAAAAAAAACGGGATATCCTCCCCAACCACCTCCAACTCAACGCAAACCGAAAAAACAGAAAGCCGTTTTATCTTGATTATGCTTTGCTTTTATTTTTGAAAGAAGTTATCTCCCTTGTGTATTTCCAAAAGCACAGTAAATATTCAAAGCACAGCAAAGGAGATCTTAAACCTCAAAAAAAAGAGAGGCTTATAAAACAGGGAAGGGATCCATAGCAATCCAGAAGTTTGCGGGCGTAAATACAAAATGAAGTACAAGGAAACAAAAGTATACAGACAACAAAAACAAGATTCTCTTGCATTGAATTGAAAGTTTGCAAGATACACAGCAAATTATTTACCTTTGAGACTTTCTTTTTTAACAGGCTCAGGTGTCTTCACTTGAGATTCCCGTCTTGGGAGTACAGCATGCTCCTCAGGCACTACAGCCTCAAGTGAGATTTCCTTTTCCTGGGTTTCAAGAGGGATTGCTACAAGAAACAAAGAAAAACGTGCAATCGACCTTCTCTGCATAGCAAATAATTAGCAGACTTCACTAATGAGAGCATAATGAATAAATCCTGACGGAACAATATGTGTGTGTGTGTGTGTGTGTGTGTGTGCGCACATGCGTGCGTGCAGGTAGTGCTATCATGTGGCAATTATTGACCATGTTAACCCAAAACAAAAAAAGTATTGATAATTTTGTTTTTCCCCTCCAATTATTAGTATAGTCACACTTTCAGGCCAAACTCTAAAGCATTCACAAAAATATGTATTTAAATGTACATATAGTAAGTCAAAGGAAAAAATATTTGCTGAGTTTAATTTAAAAGACTTCAGGAACCAACACTGTAGTGGAGCACATTAAGCCACAACTTGCAGTGCAGGCATGACAACTGGGTGGCTTGGCCCATGCACCTACATGGGAGACCCAGTCAAAGATCCTAGCTAGAATCCTAAACTTTGGCCTGGCCTGGCACCGAGTGGTATAGCCATTTAACAGGTAAATCAGCAGATGGGAGATTTTGCTTCCCTCTCTCCCTCCTCCCTCCTCTCCCTTCTTCCCTTTCACTCTCTCCTTCCCCTCCTGCCCCCCTCTCTCCCTCCCTCTCTTTAATTCTGCCTTTAAACTAAATAAGCTAACCTTAAGAAAAAAGAATTCAACAGAGGATGACATTTGAGATGAGTGTATATAGAGAAGATGTATTTGCCTCCTCCTCCATCAGTGAGTGCTTGCAAAAGAGCATCGGGGGCAAGAGAAGAGTAATGGAAATCAGTGATACATGGGCAACAGATACAGCACCTGGAGCAAGAAGCAGGGCTAATCCAGGTCGTGTCTGAAGTCCCACCCCTTCAAACGCTGGGTTTTCAATGCAGAGGTCCTGCGTCAGTCTGCTGACACTTTGATCCCAGACTTCTAGTATGCTCAGTATAAATGGTTCATTGTTAATTATGTAAGACTCTCAGTTTGCAGTATTTTTTTTTACGACAGACTGCCAAACGAATATGAATTTATAATTTTCCATTAGTGAAAATGGATTATTGATCTTAAAATAACAGTTAAAATGTCGAAATGTTGGAAGACAAAGAGACAGCTGATTTTGGAAAGCAGGTGTGGCTTAGAGTGCAGATAGGTTTAGGGCAGGATCTGGTGGAGAGATGGAAGAGAATCGCTGGTTGAGGTGACTGGGGCTCCCTGGAGTCCATCAGAAGGATGCGGAGGCCCCACAGGCAAGGAAGAATTGCTGAAAACGTTCAGGACTGCTGCCGGAAGCCAGGAGGGTTCATACAGGCAAACTAGGTGAAGGCGCCCCAAGATGCAAGCAAAAACCTGGTGGATTTCAAACCAGTACAGGGAGGCTCCATTTAATCTTTTGCCATTTGCTGTGCACAGATACGGTTTCATGTTAGGCTCGATCTGCAAAAAAACACTCTGCAAACTCAGTTTAAATTTTAGAGAGCTTTATTGGAGAGAAGAAAAACAAAGACAACAAGAGATAAGGAGAGGAGTCTCATTGAGCGGGACTCCACCCAGAGAAGTTCACAGTTCACAGCACCGGATCAGGAATCCAACATCACTGAACAGCATGAGCACTTTCCCATTTTAAAGAGAGAAAAACAAAGAGAAAGAAGCAAGATAATAAGAGAAAAGGAGGGGAGTCCAATTCAGTGGGACTCTACCAGGGGAAGTTACCAACCATTAGGCGCTCACAAGTTAACTGCATGGATCAGGAATCAGACATCATTGAACATCACGGGCACTTTTACAGCACTTATACTGTAGAAGAATATCACAATTGGAAGAGAACCAATTTGAGAACACATAATTAATTAAACATAAAGAGGACAATGGAAATAAAGCCAAGAAAGCTATTTAAGAAATGAAGGACAACAAATATCAGAATTATAATAATTCCTGAAGGCATGGGAAAAGAGGCAAACTTATAGGAAGTAGTCAATGAAATTATAAAAGAGAATTTCCCAAACATGGGGAACACAGGGAGAAGTCAAATACAGAAAGGGCAGTGAACACCAAATCCACTCTCACCCAGACACGTCATTGTCAAGCTCCCCTCAAATGAACATAAAGAATATTAAACCAAGCATGAAAAAAGAATGACAGGAAAATCACTCGAAATCACTGTCAGTTTCCCAGAAGTGACCGCTCAAGGAAGAAGAGAAAGGAGTGAAGGTTTTCAGACCCTGAAACAGAAAAATTATCATCCCAGGATAATGCATTCAGCTAAGCTCTCATTTGTGTTTGAAAATGAAATATTTCCATAGTAAAGAGAAGTTATAAGATATGCCAAAACTAAGCCAGGCCTAGACACTCTGCTCAGAATTGGTCTGCAGGTTACTCATAATCAATGATGGCAAAGGGGAAGATCTTTCCATTAAAACCCACAAAAGAAACCAAAGTTAAACAGAAAACCCAACACACACACACACACACTGACTGATTCACAACCTATCAATGTTAACTCTGAACTCAAATGGCCTAACCTCATTAATGACAAAGAATATCAGAATGGATAAAAAAAAAAGCAATGTCCATGTATCTGTTTCTTACACGATACACATCTAACCAAAAAAGATACATGGAAACTGAGAGTGAAAGGATGGAAAAAACATTTAATGGGGGAAATGGGGAGAAAGTGGGAAAAAAAAGAACTGGTGCAGAAATAAAGAGGGACACTACACAATGACAAAGGGAGCCAATCACCAAGAAGAAATAACAAGAATAAATGTATGCACACCAAATAAAAGAGCACCTAGCAATATGAAACAATTATTGGCATACCTAAGGGGCGACACAGATGCCAATACAAAAATAGTGGGGAACTCAACACCCCATTAACCCCATCAATAGGCAGAAGAATGAGGCAGAAACTCAGCAAAGAAACAGCAGATCTCACACAGACAATAAATAGACTTATTAGATATATACAGAAACTTTCGTCCCATGAACATCAAGTATACATTTTTTTTCAGCTATACATGGAACCTTTTCAAGGATCTAACATGATAGGTCACAAGACAAGCCTTGCCAGCTATTAAAAAAAATTGTAACCAAATTATGCATCTTCTCAGACCACCACAGAGAAACTAGAGATCAATAAATCAGAATACCCCACAAAACTTATAAAACCTTGGATTGAACAACATGCTACTGAACGAACAATGAATTAGAAAAGAAACTGAAACAGAAATTTTAAAATTCCTTGAAACCGACGAAAACTCAAATGTAACGTACTAAAACTTGTGGGACATGGCCAAGGCAGTGTTAACAGGTACATTTATCGCCATTGGTGCCTAAATTAGGAAACAAGACAGGTGAGGGGTAAATAAAATAATCCAAATAATCAAGATCAACAGAAAAAAATAAGTAATCAAAATAGAAAATAAAACAGAAACCAAAAATAAAACAGCCAAAAGCAATGAATCAAAGATTTGGTTTTTCAAGGAAACAAACATAATAGACACACAATCTGGCCCCACTGACACACAAAAAAAAAGCAGGGGAAGCCAAGAATTAACATTATCAAAGATGAAAAATGGGACATAGCAGCAGATACCTCAGCCATATAGAGAATAATCAGAAATTATTACAAGCAACTGTATGTCAACAAATTAGAAGACTTCTAAGAGATTCCTGGATGCAAACCATCTACGACCTACCAAAACTAAGTCATGAGGCAACAGAAAATATAAATTAACCTATAACCAAGACAGAGATTGAATCAGCAATTAAAGTCTTGCCTACAAAGAAAAGCCCAGGCCCAGATAGCTTCACTGTTGAATTTTACAAAGCTTTCCAGTAGAACTGACCCCAATTCTTCACAAACCATTCAAAAGAATGGAAAAGGAGGCTATCCTTCCAAGCTCTTTCTACAAGGCCAATATCACCTTAACACCAAAACCAAAGACAACAAACAAAGCAACAGACTGGTGTCCTTAATGAATATCAACACTGAAATCTTGAACAAAATACTAGCCAACAGAATTCAACAATACATCAGACAGATCATGCACTGGGACCAGCTGGGATTTATCCCTGGCATGCAGGAATAGATTAACATATAAAAATCTATAAATGTGATACATCACATCAAGAAACTGTAGAACAAAAGTAATATGATAATCTTAATAGATGCAAATACCACCTCATGCTTAAAACCCTAATCAAAACTGGCATAGAAGGAACATTTTACAACACAATGAAAGCAATTTATGAAAAACCCAATGCCAGCATCATACAAAATGAGGAAAGAATGTAAGCTCTCCCATTAAGATCTGAAACTAGAGAAGGATGTCCTCTATCACCACTGCTATTTATCATAACACTGAAAGTATTCACTAGAACATTTAAATAAGAAAAAGAAATCAAAGGAATCCAAACAGAAAAGGAGGAAGTCAAGCTATCTCTGCAGACGACATGATTCTATATAAAGGAGAACCAAAAGAATCAATAAAGAGACTGCTAGAACTAACATGAGAGTTTGGTAAAGTGGCAGGGTACAAAATAAACGAACAGAAATCAACAGCCCTAGTGTACACAAAGAGCGTTATGATTGAAAAAGAATTAATCAGTATGGTGCCTTTCAAAATAAAAAAGATAATGAAATACCCTGGAATAAAACTAACTAAAGATATGGAAAATCTCTATGAGGAAAAGTACAAAACACTGAAAAGCGAAATATAGGAAGACTTCAAAAGGTAGAGATATATACCATTTTCCAAAATGGGCAGAGTCAATACCAGCAAAATGTCCATAGGACCAAATGTAGTATACATATTCAATGTGATTCTAATCAAAATACCAAGGAAATTCTTCACATAGATGGGAAAAAGGATACAAAAGTTTATCTGGAAAGAAGACCATGAATAGTCAAACCTATCCTAAAATATAAGGACTTAGCTGGAGGTATCACAATCTCAGACCTTAGGACATATTATAGGTTGGTAGTTATCATAACAACCTGTTACTAGAAACACAGAAGAACATAAATGGAGCAGAATGGAGCCCACACATGTACAGCCATCTAATCTGTGATAAAAGAACAGAAAACACACTTGGATAAAACAAGGTCTCTTAAACAATTTTGGAGGGACAATTGGATAGCAGGCTGCAGAAGTAAGAAAAAAAAACTAGACCCCCACATTTCGCCATACACAAAGATCAAATCTAAATGTATAAAAGATCTAAGCCTACATCCAGAAAACATCAAACCTTTAGAAGAATACGTGGGAAATATTCTACAAGATACAGAGAAAGACTTCCTAGAAAAAAATCATCAAAAGCAAAGGCATTCAGGACAAAAATTATCAAATGGAACTACAACAAAGTATGAATTCTCTTAACAGCAAAAGAAAAATCAACAAATTAAAAAAAAAGCAATCAACAGAATGGGAGAATAATTTTGCACACTACACAACTGAAAGGGGACTAAAATCCAGAATATACAAAGAAATCCAGAATAACCATAAGAAGAAAACAAGCAATGAAGAAATGGATGAAGGAAGTGAGCAGAAACTTTTCAAAGGAAGAAATCCAAATTGCTAACGGACATATGAAAAAATTCTCAAACCCTTAGCAATCAGGGAATTTCAAATTAGAAACAACACTGAGGTTCCACTTAACTTCTGTAAGAGTGGCTCACATACCAAAAACTACCAACAACACCTGCTAGCAAGGATGTGGGTAAAAGGAACTCTACTCCACTGCTAGATTGTGAGCTTGTATGGAAGTCAGTATGGAGAATATTCAGGCAACTGAAAATTCACCTACCATGTGACCCAGCAATTCCACTTCTGGGGAATTATTATGAACTATTACAAACAACTAAACATTAAAAAATCAGAACATCTAGAAGAAATGGATATATTTTTGGACATACAATCTAACAACATTGAATCATGTGACAATTAATAACTTAAATTGACTTAAAGAAGGACTGACATTGAACCAGTAATTAAATGTCTCCCAAACAAGAAAAGTATTGAACCAGATGGCCTCCCTACTAAAGTCTACCAAATACTGCAAAAAGAATGTACCCTAAATATCCACAAGTTACTTGAAACAAGAGAAAATGAGGCAATCCTTCTTTCAATGAAACCAATACCACATAATACCAAGAACAGATAGAGACACAGCAGAAAGAGAGAACTACAGACAAATATCCCTGCGGAACACAGACACAAAAATACTCAACAAAATATTAGCCAACAGGATCTAATAGTACATCAGGCTGATAATGCACCCAGATCAGGTGGGATTTAGCACTGGCATGCAGGAATGCTTTAACAAATGTAGTACACCACACCAAATATTGAAATACAAAAACCGTATGATCATCTCAACGGATGCAGAGAAGACATTTGATAAAAACCCAAAACAAAACTGGCATAGAAGAAACATTCCACAACACAATCAAAACAATATAGGAAAAAATGCCAGCAACATAGTAAATGTGGAAAGACTGGAAGCGTTCCCATTAAGACCTGAAACTAGACAAGCATGTCCATCACCACTGCTATTGAAAACAGTATTGGATTAATTGCCAGAGCTTAAAGCCAAGAAAGACAAATAAAATGGATTCAAATTGGAAGAGAGAAACTAAAATTGTCCCTATTTGTAGATGAAATGGTTCTCTACATAGGAGAACAAAAAAAATCAATCAAGAGACTTTTATAAACTCGTAAGAGTATTTGGCAGTGTAGCAAGATGCAAGGAAAAATTAACATAAATCAATGATGGTCACACAAATAACTCCATGGCCAAGAAAGAACTTGTAAGAACAGTCCCCTTAAAAGCAATGGAAAGGAATATTAAATATCTTAGAAACACCCTAACCAAAGATGCAGAAGACCTCTAGAGGAAAATTAGAGAACATCGGAAAAAGAAATAGAGCTCGTTCTTTTAAAAAAAATGTCTGTTCATTTCATTTATGCATTTCATCACAGTGTCATTTGTTTTGCTGTTATTGTTCTGAAGCTCTTTGTAATCCCCAAGGAAACTGATAATTATATGTTGACAATAGGATGCTGGATTATCATCCATTGTCCATACCTAAAAACTCAGGATACACTTTTGTAGCAGAATGATGGAATTATTACTAGTTATCTAGGAAAATACTAATTTAATGGTAGTGGAGAGGGATCTTAAATACCTTGAAATTAACCAAAGATGTGGAAGACATCTCTAATGAAAATCTAAAAATATTTTAGAAGAGATAGAGGAAGACTTCAAGATGGAGAAACTTAACATGTTCCTGGATTGGCAAGATCAACATCATCAAAAGCCCATATTATCAAAAGTGATACACAGATTCAAGAGGATCCCGATCAAAACCCCAATAACATTCTTCTCAGAAATAGAAAAGATGATACAAAAGTTGATCTGGGAACACAAGAGACCTTATGAATAGCCAAAGCCATCTTGAAGAATAAAACTCAAGCTGGAGTAATCACAGTTCCAGACTTCAGGACATATTACAGGGCAGTGGTCATCAAAACAGTTTAGTACTGGTACAGAAACACAAGATCAATCGAACAGAATAGAAATTCCAGAAGGGAGCTCACACAAGTACAGCCAACTAACCTTTGACAACAGAACCAAAAATTATTCAGGGGAAAAATCTGGTTTCTCCAAAAAATGCTGAAGGTACAATGGGATAACAGCCTGCAGAGGTAAGAAGTAAGATTTCCCCCCCCACACACCTGTCACCTTATACAAAAATCAGCTCTAAATGGATAAAAGAACTAAATCTGCATTCAGAAACCATCAAACATTTTGAGGAAAACATAGGAAACACTCTCCAAGACACAGGAATTGAGAAAGACTTAGAAAAGTCATCCAAAGCATAGGAAGGTGAAGCCAAAATTAAAAAAAAAAAAATGGACTATATCAAACTATGAAGCTTCTGTACAGCAAAGGAAATTATCAACAAAGTGAAGAAGCAACCAACAAAAGGTGACAAAAACCTTCCCAAGATGTTAGTGCCATAGGGAACTAACAATGCAGAATCTCAGCAACAGCAAAAACATCCAACCCTGTGAAGAAATGGGCAAAGGAAATGGACAGATGTTTTCAGTAGAACAAATTCAAATGCCTAATAGACACAGGAAAGAATGCTCAGGCTCCCTGGCTATCAGGGAGATACAAATGAAAATCACTTTGAGGTTACACCTAACTCCAGTGAGATTGGCCTGCACTGAGAACTCTACTAACAAGACCTGTTGCCCTACTTTACTATTGCTGGGAGTGTAGGCTAGTAAAACCTATGAAAGTCAGTAGAGAGAGTGTTAAGAAAACTGAACATTGACCTAATGTTTGTCCCAGCTATCCCCCACCTTTGTGGAAATGCATGCAAAATAAATAATATTTGCATATGAAAATGGGATCTATAATCCTGCAATTATAGCAGCACCATTTACAATAGCAAAGACATGAAAACAACTCAGATGTCCATCCAAAGAGGAATGAATAAGAAAACTGTGTTGGGCCCGGCGCGGTGGCGCAAGTGGTTAAAGGTCCTCGCCTTGCACGCCTGGGATCCCATATGGGCGCCGGTTCTAATCCCGGCAGCCCTGCTTCCCTTCCAGCTCCCTGCCTGTGGCCTGGGAAAGCAGTGGAGGACGGCCCAAAGCTTTGGGACCCTGCACCCGCGTGGGAGACCCAGAAGAGGCTCCTGGCTTCGGACTGGCATAGTATCGGCCCGTTGCGCTCACTTGGGGAGTGAATCATCGGATGGAAGATCTTCCTCTCTGTCTCTCCTCTCTGTATATCCGCCTTTCCAATAAAAAATAATAAAAATAAATCTTTAAAAAAAAAAAAGAAAACTGTGTTATGTTTACTCCAAGGAATACTACTACTCAGCCATTAAAAAGAATGAAATTCTACCATTTGCAACCAAATGATCCCAAGTAGAGACCATTATGCTCAGTGAAATAAGCCATTCCCAACAGGACAAATATCATATGTTCTCTCTGATATAAGGCAACCTCCATGTAAACTATAAGATCAATATCTCTTTCCATACTGTTTCTGCTGCAGCCCATGGTTTTTGATATTTTTGCTTTTATTTTCATTACTTCAAAACTGTTTCTTTTCTCATATTAAATTCTTCACTGACTCATAGATCACAGCATCACTTTCTCCAGTAAGTATCTATTTTTTTTTCATTTCTTCATCAACACATTGGTTATTCAGCAGCATGTTACTTAACTCCATGGTATTGTAATTATTTTTAACTTTATTCCTGCTGTTGATTTTGTTTTATGGCTTCTCATGTAAGGGAATGTATTAATTATATTAACTGCATGATAGAGACTATCATATCCATATGTGAAGATACAGCGCAGTATGCATCTCCGCTTCCAAATCAAGGAAAGACTCCCAAGGAGACTGTTGGATGTGTCTGGACATAAGGATGCTGGACTCTGAAACGTTGTCTGTACTGGCAATGTCAGGACACACTCAAAAAGCAGAATGATGAACTCAAGACAGCTCATAAAGGATTATATGACTGTAATAACATGGGGAAATAAATTGGAGGGAGAGAATCTGGGGAGGAGGTAAAGGCAATCCCAGAGCCTATAGAAATATACCATAAAATTAAAAATAAAATAGGAAAAAAAGGGGTGAAATTTGAAAATATATATAAAAAAAGATTTTACCTTGCCCTAGTCAGAATACTTACCATCCAAAGATAAATTTTAAAAATCAAACAAATAGTGGCAATGATGTGAGGAACTGAGGTATACTAATATACTGTTGATGTAAATGCAAATAATACAACTATTATGGAAAACAGTTTGGAGATTCCTAGTGATATGAAAACAAATCAAATGAACCAACCATCCAAGTGTTAGGAATATACCCAAATGAAATGTAATCAATATACAAGAGTTATTTGTTCACAAATGTTCATTACAGTTCAATTATAAATATTTAAAATATGGAATCAATCCAGATGTCCATCAAGGGATTACATGATAAAGACAATGTGGTACAAGTACACTGTGCAATAGTTGCCATAGCATTTTGCGTTGAAGATGCATCATTACCTCATACATGTTCCCAGTCATCAAATATGTTTTATATTAGCCTGTAATTTTTCCTTATATCATTAACAATTTAACCTAATGTAGTCATAGAAAAGCATGCAGATACATATGCACTTAGTCTTACAACATTTTTCATAATTGCAAAATAGAAAAATCTATTGAAAATATTTTCAATTACAATTTGTAAGGACAGAAGACTGGTTTAATGAACTGGTTATATGTGTACAGAAACAAGGCCATATCAATTAGAGCATATACAGATGTGCCTCCATGTGACAGTCCATATATAAGAATACACAGTATATAATATGTTCACATAACTACACCTAGAAAAGACTGCCCTCCCATGGTAACATGGGGACCTAATGGCATCCTGCCAAAGTCCTTTATGGCAGTGGTCCCTAGTCATATGATGAACACAAATGCATTTCATTCTCTAGACAAAGTACATGAACCTTAATGAAGCACTAGCTGCCTCTGCATCAACCATTATGTTTTCTGACTGACAAAGACACTGCCCAACAGGACTGCATGCTCAGGGCCCACACATGGCATGCGGCCAGTCCTTGTTGCAGACAGAGTATGAAGGCCTACTTGCCTATGAGAAATACTGAGGCAAAGAAAGGGAGGAACAAGATTGCTCATAGCAGAGGCGATAATGAACCAGTGCCAATAAATAAAAGCAAGTCATCGACTGTCGGACTATTTGTTTACTAATGTGTTGTTTTGGCTTCTTGATGACACTGCCTGTTGTGTTAGCAGACACTTCTATTTCAGAGTGAGGTTTAAAGCAGGATACCCTGGATGTCCTCCAACTAGATGCACAGCTCACGATTTCCCTTCTGAAATGTCTTGCCACTGAAATCTAAGACCTGAGAACCTCTCTGTCAGTTGGAATGCAGGGCAGAGGGGCAGTGTCATATGTGTGGATCCATGGACTCTGACACACAATCTCCAGTTGTTGGCTGAACACTAAGCCATTTGGGGATCTTGGTGGATACTGAGCACTCCACCATGTTGTGAAATAGTTTCATGAGAAGAAATTCCAAATAAATACTATTTGGCATTTTCTCTAGTTACTTAGAATATTCTTGGTTGTGTCAAAGATAAAATTTTTATGTTATATATTTAACACACATTCCTGCATCTAAGTTCTTATTATATATTTTTTATTTGAAGTTACCTATAAACATTCTACTTACCTCTTTCGTCAGTGAACACATTTTGCTCTTCCGTGTGGATTTCGAGCTGTGAGTCTGCATCTTGATGTTCAACAAGATTTTCACCCGAAACTTTATAAGGAGCTACACAGAGAGATTCATTTACTCCTTTAGACAAGCAGATCTATGATGAATTCTGGTTTCAATTTTCTAAAAATTGCATATATTTTCTCTTATTCTGCTAAAAGAACCAGGTAGTTTATGAAACAACAGGCCTTTCTGGAAAGAAAGTCATGTCAATAGTCATAGTCATGTCAATGTGTCTCAAAAAGTGATGGCAGACACCAAGAGGCTCTGTAGAACCCTAGCGTAGTGTTCACATGAGGTTTCAGCTCTGACAGGAAATAGAGCATTTCTCCTAATTTTGAAGACAACCAATAAGTCAAGTGAAAGATCCAAAAGAAGGGTTTTAAAAAGTTAGGGAAGCAACCTTGTGGTTAATGTGCATAGTTTTAAGACAACGGTTTACAATCTTTGAAGAGCCTCTTCACGAAATGCACCCATGGCTGTGTTCAGCTGTGAGTATGCCCCTAAATCTGACAGGAGTCCATCACATCACAAGTTAATGATGTTTTAATGTGAAAGATGTAGTCTCAGGGTCATTTTGTCCATCAACTCAAACAGGCCTAAAAATCTGGGCAGTTGGCATCAACAGATGGGGAAATCTGTCTAGCTTTGTGAGGAAGAGGTGTGTAGCAGGGTTTGAAAGTGCAGAGTCCCTTCTTCTGAGACCCTCAACAATTCTTGCATTGTCAAGTGAATGGAGAAAAGGGGGCAGAGACAAGGATATCTACGTCCCTAACAATGGAAAAGATGTTGGTGCCTGCAGAGGTTACAGCTTCCCAAGATACTCCACTTGTCCCTACTACAGTGGTAAGAGTAAGCACAGTGACGGCACCCGCAATCCTCAAATTGAGGTTTCATCCATTATGGGGAGCCATAGAGTTCCTTTGCAAGCTCTCAGTCAGCTGGAGCTGGTCTCCAGCAATCCATGCTACTTTAACTTGTTCCCCACGTCAGCTGAACCTCACTACAAACATCTAATCTGTGACATAATCCAGATCTTTAATTTGTGGGGGGATGGAAAAAGAATCCAACAGCCGTGTTTGAACCATGCATGCATGGAAAAATTTATAAGTCATCGTTTGGCATTGAGTTCTTCCCAAGAAATCTGTTATCTATTCAACAAGGGACTGTAAAGGAAGATGCGAGTGGACTTTTCTCTAAGGATTTCCAAGTGGACTCTTCCCTGAGGTACAGGGAATGGATCACGTTCCTGATGCTCAGTACCACTGGGCTGCAAACTCTGAGGACTCTTGTATTTAACAGAGTGCTCTTAACGCTGTACCTCCCAGTGATGCTCACAGGAATCATAAAATCCAGCCTAATTTTGCTTAGACAGTCTATCTTTCAGAAATAAATTATATTAGGGTCATGTCTATGTTTCTGCATCACCAGTAGCAATCTGAGGACAGGTGCCAAACACATGGATGGTAGAACGTACTTTCTCAGGGCTGTCATGTCCTGGGTGCACAGCCGACAATGGTCACTACAGCCTTTGCCTCTAACATAAGATGTGGGACAGACGCAATACTCTAACTGTGCTTCTGCAAACACCACACCATAATCCTTGGCCAAGTGCTATTATAACCATATACTTGAGGTTCATGGCAAAACCCCATTTTCAGAGGTACTTTGCTCAATGTTTTCTTGGTATGGGTATTGTTTTCTATGTGAGTATCTCCTTTGCATTCCCCAAAGCACTGATTGGAACTGTTGTATTCTGGGCCATTTTAATAGAGTATGTGGACGATCTTAAACCTCCAGATTATTAGCATCAAAATTAATTCCTAGGAAGCAATAAATAAATAGATTGATAGATAAATGTTCTCAATGCTGAACTTAATGATGCCTTCATTCTCCACGGAACTCTTTCTGTCTCCAACAACCAAACAGTACCTTCCGTATGGCTTCAGAAGCTCTGTGTTAACTGACTTCAGTGGTTCAATCCTACAGCACAACGTTGGGCAGTAGAGACCTATGAGCACGTGACTTTCAAACAGAATATTTCCTAATGTTGGTTTAAATACTTGGTTTCCAACAGTTAAATTTCAATTACATCAATCTCCACACAGATCTCAAGGTCAGTTTATCTATGTGAAATTCATTGCAATACACTACTGATATCCTTCCACAAAGTGACCAAATATCTCCAGCATCTTCTGTGACTGCATAGCTTTTTTTTTTAAGATTTATTTTATTTTTATTGGAAAGGCAGATATACAGAGAGAGGAGAGACAGAGAGGAAGATCTTCTGTCCGATGATTCACTCCCCAAGTGAGTGCAATGGCCAATGCTATGCCGATCCGAAGCCAGGAGCCAGGAATTTCTTCTGGGTTGCCCACGCAGGTGCAGGGTCTCTAAGCTTTGGGCCATCCTCAACTGCTTTCCTGGGCCACAGGCAGGGAGCTGGATGGGAAGCGGGGCTGCCGGGATTAGAACCAGCACCCATATGGGATCCCGGGCGTGCTGGGCGAGGACCTTAACCACTGCGCCACCGCGCCGGGCCCCGACTGCATAGCTTTTAAATGCTCAACGACATGATCCAGGAGAGAAGATCTGCCTCAAATATGCGGGTGTAATCCATTATCTGGGCCCATGGAAGGATATCATTTAAAAGGAACTGGACATCCCATTGACATACTAGCATTTTCAGCTGGGCCTTGGATACAACTGAGAAATAGTTGACCAGGACCTTTGTGAAATTTCAGAATTTGCCTCTAAAAGGGCACAGCGTCTTACTTCAGTGAAGACTGAACAGTCATGGCCCTCGGATAAAACCAGGACAATGAGTAAGCCATTGGTTTTATGATTAAGATTCCAATAGGATCCTAATATCTGAAATCAGTGTCTGGATCTGAGTCTTGGCTTCATCTTTCACTTCTTTTTTTTTTCTATATATAAAATTTATTTTGACATTCTTTACATAGTTAGTTAGAGTAAGAAGGTTCAAGGGCTACAGGAAAGTGGATTTGCACTTCTAACTTCCTCTAAGAGGCAGCTGGTGATGGCTCAACAGTAGGGTTCCTGCCACCCACATATTAGAACTGTGTTAGGTTCATAGCTCCCAGCTTCAGTAGGACACAGCCAAAATCTTAGACAAACTGCCCCCATTGTGGGCATTTGGATAATGTATCACAGGATAGCAGATGTGTGTATGTGTGTTTCAAATAAAAATAACAGAAAAACCAGAAATTAGTTGAACAACTTTGTACACTCATTTTCTCTACGTGGAAAACTATTCCTTGATGATATCATGATATCCTCTAATGGGTTACAGAAAGGTTGCTTCATTTTCTGGTGCTGTGACTAAGAGGATAGCCTAATGGTCCATCTGCACATTTCTGAGACAGGCTCCCTCTTAGCTCTCTGGACACCTGCTTGAGGTTCGAGCTGCATATATCAGTAATAGTTATGTTGGCTGACTGGGGCCCAGAGCAGAAGGTCATTGCTGCAGGTCACAGGTGCCAATCAGGCTTTTAAATCCAGAGTTATGACTAAGAGGCACATTTCTTTGGAAAGAAAATTATGCACCTATCACAGCACTTCAAAGAATATCCCATGTCCTGCCCTGCAGTCCTTGAATAAACTCAGGACGAAAAATGTCAACCAGCAAGAACTGACATTTTTGCTTTTTTTTCCCCCAATTATGTTACATTACTCTACTCATGGTGTAACATGTCTATAAAAGATATCTCATATGTATTCATAAATCAAGATAAAAAAGAACTCAGCAAAATAAGCTACTGTGTTTTTAATACTGTACTTACTAGTAAACACTTCCCCTGTGGAAGCTCTTTGTGTCTTTGCCTCAATTTCTGACTTAGATGTTGAATGTTGAGGCTGAACCACAAGATTTTCATAAGGCTCTTCTTTGCTGTCTACATAAGAAGACACATTTAGTCAGCTAAATGAAAAAGAAAAGTATTTTAAAACTCTAGGCTTTTAATTTACAACAAATACACAGCAACATTTTCTGTAATTTTTAGAAAGCTGTCAGTGAATTGTCATAAAGCTTTATCTAGTGTGAACAGTGAGGGGTATGTGGTGAAGCTTTCTTGTATCAGTAATGTCTCTGGAATTGCAATATGCCTTAGTTCATACTCTATTTTTCTCACTTTTTCATATTTCCGGTTAATATATATTCACAGATAGGATGGTAAAAATGCAAATGTGCAAGATTATTCATTAATAAAAAACCTGACTCTGTTGGTTGAATGAAATGAGACATCTAAGTTCTTACATTTCATACTGTGTTTTCTTTTTAACAACTGTTATCTATGGAAGTAAATGCAATGAAAAGGATCCCTAAACATTACCTTTCTGGTATTCACAAAAAATAATGTTTAGTGATAAAAAAAAAACTGAAAGGGAGTATCTAACATGATATAGTTAAGTAATGTAAATAGTAAAAAAGATACTTCCCTTAAAAATATATGACACAGGAAATATAAACTGGAGGACAAAGGACTCTGTCACAAAAGACCATTGCAGGTGCAACCACAGTCCATGTTAGTTTCAACCTTGTGCCTGACATTAGTAGGCAGGCCATGATAACAGTGAGTTCCGAGAGCTGGATATTATGAGCCAAAGCAAAAGAGTATCATGAAGAGCTTGATCATTAAATTAATTCATCTATAATATTTACACTTACAACTGGGTTTTCCTTCTTTACTTTTTCTTTGTTTCTTTACTCCTTTCTGTGTTTTTGCTACTGAGTCTTCAGGCTGATGTTTAAGATTTTCCTCCGTTTTTTTGCTCTGAGCTGCACAGAAAGGCATTAAATCACACAGTGAATATCACAAGTCAAATAGCATTTCTCCATCACCTTGGGGACGTTTCCATAAAGAATGTAGGTATATAAGTCATACTTTGTCAACAACCTGTGGAGATTTCCAAACTGAGGTAGGGTGTGGTATAATGGCTCAGTGGCTAAATACTTGCATTCCATACATGTGCTGGTTCATGTCCCAGCTGCTCCACTTCTCATTCAGCTCCCTGTGTGTGGCCTGAAAAAGCAGTAGAAGATGGCTCAAAGCCTTGGGACTCTGCATCCGTGTGGTTGACCCGGAAGCAGTTCTTGACTCCTGCCTTGAGACAACTCAGCTCCAGCTTTTATGGACACATGGGGAGTGAACCAGCGAATGGAAGATCTCTCTCTCTCTCTCCTTTATGCTGTAAATCTGCCTTTCCAATAAAAAAAATACATGTTGAAAAAGTACTGTAGTAGTTTACTGTTTTCAAGGAGGCAGGATTGTGCCTTTATACCAGGCGGTGTATTTAGCGGTCTTGTGAATATTCTGTGTCATTGTGGTGCTTTGTAAAGTATGTCTGGCATCAGTGAGGCAGTCTTCTTAACTACTTCCTGTGTGACAAAGACAACCAATGTAGTATGCCTGTCGCCAAGGAGCCAGACTTTTTAACTGCTTCTTGTGTGACAGTGACATTCAAGGTGGCAGTCTATTTAACATCCTGTGTGATGGGGCACCTAGAGGTGTGTAGATCACCAGTGAGGCAGTCTTTTGTTAACTTCTGTACTATAGTGGAGCCTGTGTGACTGCGGTACTTTGTGTGGTGCATCTTTGCAGACCCCTTATTCCCAGTGCCTTCAAAGTCTCTGATGCAGATGGGAAAAGCACCAGAAATGCATGCTGTAGTCTACAGCCACAAAGGTACTGAAAGATATAATTACTCATACTGTTTTCTTTTCATTTTCTTAAGGTTAACTGGAAAACACTGCTTGTATGCACCCCCAAATCTCAGATTTCAAACCAATATAAAGGTCCCCAAGTCCTCAGTAGAACCTGAAGCTGTCAAGCCCAGCGCGATGGCGCAGTGGTTAAGGCCCTCGCCTTGCATGCCTGGGATCCCATATGGGCGCCAGTCCTAATCCCGGCAGCCCCGCTTCCCATCCAGCTCCCTGCCTGTGGCCCGGGAAAGTAGTCGAGGACAATCCAAAGCTTAGAAACCCTGCACCCGCGTGGGCGACCCAGAAGAAATTCCTGGCTCCTGGCTTCGGATTGGCATAGCATGGGCCATTGCACTCACTGGGGGAGTGAATCATTGGACGGAAGATCTTCCTCTCTGTCTCTCCTCTCTCTATATCCGCCTTTCCAATAAAAATAAAATAAATCTTTAAAAAAAAAAAAAAGAACCTGATGCTGTCTTCTAGTTCATAAAGGCAGTGGGAGGAAATTTCATAGTTTGGGTCATTTGGGTCACAGTTTACAAAGGACTAAGCATTGCAATCTCTCCACCAGGCCGAGGGGAAACTAACTTTGATTTGTGGTTTTAAGTCTAAAGCATACCAAAATCAAGATTTTGCCCATACCCAACTGTAGGTACTCCACCTTGGACCCTAGAATCTTCTAGTTTTACATGTCACACTACCAATTATAGCTACACGTATGTCTCTATGTGACCCCTGATGGGAACCACCACAGTTAACCCATGTGAAAGTTCCTAGCAATGTGTGGCCTGAAAAAAGTAAATCTACCAGTGGTAGGAAAAGAAACCCCTCCCTCATCGCCATGCAGTAAGAGTTCCACTGAATACCTTGGCCTGTGAGGTGGCTTGGTTTGCCCATGGACTCAGTCCATTGTGAGCACGCTAGTGTTGTGATACGGTAGGGACACTCTGGACACCATCAAGATCATTACCTCTGCTGTGGGAGGTGAGCAGAAAACAACTGACCTTGAACATGCCTGATTCAACATCTCTGAAAGGGCACATCAAAAGGACCCATTTGCCTCCGCTGGAATGAGCCACAATCACTCTAAAATACCCTTTCATATCTTGGTGATCTTGAAAAAGAGGTGTTGCTCCACATGCAGAAATGTGGCTGGGGCATGAGAACCCTGTACCTGGGTGGAATTCCAGGGGATAAACTAAGAGGAGTCAACATGTGTTACTCAGGAGGTAACTGTTCAGCACTGGACCATCTCAATCCAAAGAAACACAAAGGCAGCTGAGTGCTTTGTGGGGTTCTAATGCTACTACCCTTTATCATATTCTCCTTAACTCAACCATCTATTGTTTCCCCAAATGCCTCTTTCCTTAAGTAAATCTGGACAGGACAGACGGCACAGAGAGACCATCTTCCATTGTGCCTCCAAGTCTACGTTTCTTTGCCCCTTAGTCAACACTTCAAGCACAAGTCTTAGCACAGTCTTGGTTAACCAAATCAAATCTACAGAACAATTTCTTTAGATATGCAATTTCCTGGGGTTAATGCAATATAATGTTCATTTGATCAGAAATACTGATATCTATGAATGCTTAGGAATTTATTTTCTAGTTGCAATATTCTACTTTAACATCAAAAATGACATTAAACAAAAAAATGTTTTGGGGCCAGTGCTGTGGTATGCAAGCAAAACCCCCACCAGTAGTTTTGGCATCCCACATAGGTACTGGTCCATTTCCCAGCTGCTTCACTGCAGATTCCTGTTCAATGCTTATGACCTGCTAAGTCATTGGAAGACAGAGAATGTTCTGGGACATTGGCCCTTGTAGCCATGTGGGAAACCTAGAAGAGACTTTGAGTTGCCTCAGCTCAGGCACTTGCGGCCATTTAGAGAGTGAACCAGTGGATGAATAACCTCTCTCTCTGCCGCTCCTCTCTACAAAATCTGCCTTTCAGATACAATAAATAGTTTTAAAAATAGGAGAATATTTATAAAATATATAATCAGATGCTGATTCATGAACCGAAGAAAATAGATTTTAAGCTGTGATTAAATTTAAAATAAAATCATCCATGATCTTCATACTTACTGGTGACACGTTCCCCACTAGAAACGCTATCTTTCTGTTCCTGAAGTCTGGATTTTGACATTGATTCTTGATGTCTTCCTATAGTATTTTCATTCAGTTCTTCATAATGAGCTATGCAGAGAAACACACTGTTTCAAGAAATTGCTGTATTTAAAGTTTAAAAGGTAATCTCTGTCATTTTTATAAAATTTCACTAAATTACTTTCATGGCTGATCTAATTAAGATGAAAAAATAATTTTCATGAATATATGCTGGTAATTTCCCATTTTGGAAAAAAACATTTTTAGTCATCATATAAAGTTAGCATAACTATATATTTTTTCTCAGTTTACTTATACTGCAAAAAACTCATCTAGATTTCAAGTAGCACACATGAAAATACATATGTACAAGTTTAGTCATTACAGCATTATTTGCAATTATACCAAAAACAATGTAAGTGCACAAACATGGAATTTTGGTAGAATAAGGTAATACGTGTGTTCTAAATGATAATATATATTTTATGGGAAGCAAGGTGAAACAAGCAGCTGTACAAAAAGCATTAAAACAATTTTTAAATGTTGCTATAAACTGACTTAGAGAACATCTAAAAGATAATATTAAATGGGGAAAAATCCAAAAGGGCAAAAGTTGTACACTACGCTGTCTTTTAGACAAATAGGAAAGAAAAATAAGAAAAAAAAAACAGTGATAAAATGAGACTGATACTTATCTTTACAAAAAATGGATGAAATATCTGAGAAGAATATATTTAGTAACTTACAAAGATAAAAGAAATGACCTGAGACTGAAACACCTCCACTAGGGAATACTGCCGTGTGTGTGTGTGTGTGTGCGTGTAAGTTTTGGAATCAGGGTCATGTTCTATATGTTTAAAAAGAGAAAGAGAGAGAGAAAGAGACTCAAACTGAACTGAAAGCTTCAATAAATGAAGATACAAAAGGAGAAAAAAGAACTCAGGCAAGCACCTCATCAAAATACAGTAGCTGACATGCCTTCACTCAAATGTGTGACCAACAGCCTAAAGGCAACACCAATTTTAAGTAGATTTGTATGGAAACATATGCTAAGCAATCCTCGAACAATTATAGAAATGCAATAAAATAAGCAAATGAGTAAATAGTTATGAATTAGCTGGAGTCGCACATCCTGTAGACAAAAGGCAGGCAAGTGTAGTACAGAAGGAATTCATCAAGATCAAAGGTGCTCAAGACTCCTCATGAATGTGAATATGCCCACGTGTGTAATAACACGTGTCTAAACATTTATAGCTCTGTGTGTGAATGTAATGTGCATATCTATGTCAACAGGCATGTGGTTAGGTGTGTGTCTGTGCATGTATAAATGCACAGGCTTATAGCATCTACGCCTGAATGCATATGTGCATCTGAACACACAGGCTAATGCAAATACGTGGATGTAAATACACTGATGAGTTCAGTTCCAGGCCAGAGTTCCTGTGTGGTTTTCCAGGTAAGATTGCAAGCAATTACAAGGGTATGGCATGGCAGTTTTCCAAGAGAAGCCATTCCAATTTGCAATGGACTCAGTGCATACTCAGTATGCTACAGGTCCTGGAGATGTCATGGCCTTGGTTCAGCCCATCCTCTGCTCAATCCCCAGGTCAATCATGCTGATGTATGTACAGCACTTTAGTCATTCTACTGCAGGAAGGGTCTTCTAAGAGGAGAGCATGGGATTCACAGACACTCTCTACTATTTAGCCACTACCTTGGCCTAGAACACCTAAAGGTGGGAGCAGCAGGATGTGGTTAAGAACCTGCATTTTCTAACATCAGTCACACCAGTGTGTCATGATGAAAAGTGAAGAGCAGCTCATCCAGACTCCTGTTTGCACACTACAAAAGGATATAAACAGACCCTCTTACTGTTACTCTCAGGCCTAAACAACCAACTCAAAGCCTGGCATCTTTCTTAGACATCAGCACAGCATTCAAGGCCAATAGAGCATAAGAGCTACTAACTGAAAAGTGCTGAAACATGGAATAAAGCACTGCTAACCGCTACTCACTGGCAATGGAAACAATGGAAAAGTGGTTGCCAATCAAGTGCGTACTCCTGGACACACTGGAAAACCACCTTGGAAATTGGGCCTTGAGTTGGGTATCCAGCACAGGATTTGAATGGTGCAGATGTATGGGATTTCCATGGCCTAGTAGTGGGCCAGAGGATACCCCATGATTACCAAACCAGGTCCAAACTAGGTGATAGTTCCTAAGTCTAACTCAAGTTCTCTGTTGATTGTCTCTTGCCATTGGCTCTCTGCTTGTATCTTACATCTAAAAATGACTAATTTCATAAAGGAACAAACGGGGCCAACAGGATGCTCAGGATGCTAAGAACCAGCTGCTATGCTACTTTTCCTGGAGTCACTTTAAGTCCCATCCACTGTCCAAGTTATAGATCTCAGCAACACTTGTTTACTTAGGATCAATATAACAGGACACAGTTACCAGTTGTGTCACTGGAATCTGAAATCTGTAGAAGTGAACTACAAAGTACACACTCCCTATGAATCAAGGATGGGCCTATGACATGGCCCTCTAGAGCACTGAGCTCCTATCTCATGGCTTTGAAAAACCTGTGGACCAGAAACATCAATGAAAGGTTATGAATACCTTTGCTTTTGTTATGTGGTTGTCTTAGAATATTCATATTTAGCTTAAGACACAAAAACCCTAGACAATAAGTGTGCTCAAATACATGTTCATGAGCCAGATAACGGTAATGAATTTCTGATGAGTTCAAGATAGTCTTAATTATCTGTAATTATTGTACTTACTGGACAGTGTCTCCCCTTTGGAAATTCTTTTCTTTTTCACTTTCCCTTCTCGTTTTGCATCTTGATATTCAGACTGCTCACTCACAGTATTTTCATCCGGTTCCTCACCAATAGCTATAAAGAGATGCATTTAGAACAGTAAGCAGAAAAGGAGATCTCTAAGCTCCAAATTTACACGTGGCTTTGTAGAAATTTCTTACAAGTTCTAAATAAATTAATAATAGTTTGTGTCTGGGTAGTAAATGACTGTGAAACTTTACAAAACTTCATTTTCAAATGAAGAAAGGATTTATTGAATTGTTAGAAATTTGTCAACTTGAGGTCATTTTAAAATATAATAACAAATTGCCTGTGCCCCTTAATTGTCAAAGTTACTCTATGAAGTACACAATATCATTGCCTTACCGACACACAAGTAAACTGAGATTATTAATTTAAGTACAGCTATCTGGTTAGTAACTGACTGAGCTTGAATTACTACCCAGACAGTTAAGTTTCAGGGACTAAGTTCCTATAATGAGAAATTTTAAAAATGATAAATACCATCTAAAGATTAGATGGTATCTTCAATATGTGTGTTCCTTAAATTATCCAAAATTAGATGAATTTGATAACATAATAAAACA
Source organism: Ochotona curzoniae (assembly GCF_017591425.1). NCBI lineage: Eukaryota > Metazoa > Chordata > Mammalia > Lagomorpha > Ochotonidae > Ochotona > Ochotona curzoniae. The sequence goes on along the minus strand of NW_024467095.1, from coordinate 24,884,685 downwards.
CAAACTATGAAAATCAACTCATCAAGACATAGAAAAGCAGAAAAGATTAATATGGACAGAGAAGCATATGAAAAGTCAGTAAAATGTTGTAAGGTCCAAGAGTTTTAATAGGAATAGCTTTAACATGTGCTGGCATGTGGTGGTCAAGGATGTTCTGCACTAACAAGCCTATCTGGGGACTCCCATGTGGGCTGGTAATTAGTCTGACCCATCCAGATCTTCCAAGCTCTCCGCTTAAAACCACTAGGTCTCAGTCCCCTCGCTTACCTGCAAGTACAGTGGCCCTGTCATTGGGTGTCCCTCAGAATTCACTCCCTACCTATTTGTACAGTGACCTTATCCATGTATGTCCCTAGGCAGTAATTCCTGAACCCCAAGTCCTGAGAGCCCATCAGCGGGACATCTGTCAGCACCAGGCTCTGCCCACCGGCCATCCAAACTAAGATGGAGCCGGCTGCATTTTAAGGAGCGTGCCATGCTGCATCGCTTTCCCCCACACCCCCTGCCCATCAGCCAAAAGTGACCAATGGAATGGAGGTTCCAGTTCACATGCCTGGGTCCAGGGTGTTTCTTTTTTAAAGAGTGAAAGACTGTTTATTCAAGTCTGCTTACACCAATACAAAGCATCAGTGAACAGGAAAAAAAAAATAAGAAAACAAATAAAATAATTTCAAAAACAATTGTGGTAGTGGGGGACTGAGTTTCTGCTCTTCCCTGAATTAAAAAAAAAAATCAGACCTAAGAAATAGGTATATGCATTATCTGAAAAAAGAATGCTTAAATACCCATGAAAAATATCCAACATACTTTCCATAAAATAGATGCAAGTGGACATCTTCAAGTGAATAAATCAGACCCCAAAAAGGCAAATACTGCATGATTTTCCTCATTTGTTGCATTTGGGAGGAAGATTATAAAAATTGTGTGGGTATCACATCATTTGTTAGAGAGCTATAAATACTGTTGTTATCAAATTATACCAAGTAATGTATGAGATAGTGCATTCTTTCCCGCATTGGCAAATGATGGGGTATGATAAGGACTCTGGGGGTGTTATTGATGTATCATTAATATTTTGCTCCTGACTTGTGCACTGGTTATGAGCGTGATCAGAAGACAAAAAAAAACAACATTTGCCTGTACACTTGGATATATTTCTTGATATGTGTACAGGATTTTAATAAGATATTAAAATGTCCAACAAGTTCAGTAAAATCATATGTGAATATTTCAGCAGAGAAAATATTTTAAAGCGTAATTTTCCAAAGAAAATCCCACCAAGAACCATAATTTTCAGTTGAAGAACACAGTAATGAAACTAAAAAATGTACTAGGGAATTTCGCATTTGATCATTCAAAAGACAGACACAACAGATTCAAAGACAAGCTGTTCAAAATAATAAAATCGGGTGGGGGGAATATTCTATTTCATATAGCAGTATATTCTCTCAAACATGAGAATTTTTTTTAAAAAGGCAGGACCCAGCGTGATAGCCTACCAACTAAAATCCTTGCCTTGTATCCACTGGGATCCCATATGGGTAACAGTTTGTATCCCAGCTGCTCTATTTGCCGAGGCTACCAGTTTGTAGCATGGGAAAGCCGCAGATGACCCAAGGCCTTGGAATCCTGAACCTTTGTGGGAGACCCCGAGCAGGTTCCTGGCTCCTGGCTTCAGATCAGCTCAGCTCCAGCCATTATGGCCAGTTGGCGAGTAAATCAGCAGACAAAACATCTTTCTCTCTCTCTCCTCTCTCTCTGTCTGCCTTTCCAATAAAAATAAATAAATCATAAAAAGATACAAACACAGAATACTGACTACTACTAATACCTTGCAATGACAGGAAGGATAGAGTATAACAGAAAAAGCAAAGCTGAGCATGATTCATCGACTTCATAGCAAACTTACTAATCTAAGATGTGACTAACAAAAAGCAAGATTTGGAGTAAATTGAAATTATTTGTATAACATCATGACTTATGTTTTCCTTTGTAAACTTAAAACTATTCTGCAATCAATAGCGAAGAATTCAAAAGACTGATGTTATATATTAAAGAGGACAAACAAAGGAACTACAAAATATCAGGAAGAGAACACAGAACTGAGAAACAGTCCTTGATTTTTCCCAGGCCACAAGCAGGGAGCTGGATGGGAATTATAGCTTCTGAGACACGAACCAGCACCAGTACTGGATCTCGGCATATGCAAGGTGAGGGTTTAGCCACTATGCCATCACACCAGACCTGGTAGTTGTTATTCTTTTTCTCTGTAGCTCATCTTTTAGCAACATTTGCAGGGCAGGTTGGCAGAGGCTGTCCTTCAATTTTTGTTCTCTTTGGAACATTTTGTTTCATTTTCAAATGCAAAGAAAAGTTTTGCTGGGTATATTATTTTGGTGACAATTTTTCTTTTTAGGATCCGAAATATGTCCCTCCATTCCCTTCAGGCCTGTAGGGTTTCCTCTAAGAGGTCAGCAGTGAATCTGACCTGGGTTCCTCTACGTTAATTACTTAGCTTATATGAGGGGCAGCAGGAACAAGGTGTCAGTGCATGCCTAGAGACTCAAGACCCCCTGCCTCAGTTTTGGCAAAAACCTTAAGATCCCTACGGACCCATTCAGTTGGCACGAAGCCTGAGGTCCTCAGGGTATGTCTCTCCCCTTCATTCTCTTCTGGTCATCTGGATACTTTCCAGTAGCTTGGTCACCTCCTCCCCCTGCCTACCCTGACCCATACCTATTTTGTGGTAAGCCTGTGACAATCTTATAATAAACAACTCCTGGATGCAGATGGGTTACATAAGTTGTGCTGGGCTACACAGTGCCACCTGGCAAAGTATGTGACAGTTGTACTGATTGGCTCAGTGTATAATATGTAATGGATGCTTATATCCGATAAAAAAAAAAAAAACATTGTTACTATCCTGAGGCATATTGCCCTAGACCCTTCCTATATAATCTTGTGCTTGGTTATAAACAGACAAGTTCATCATAACTGTCTCTGGTCCTTCTCTACTGAGAATGCCATTGCCACATCATGTTACCTGGGTGGGTGGTCCAAGGCCAAGGCCCCCGATACTCACATACATATTTGAGTATCTTTGCTTTATGTTCAACAGAAGAGCTTTATTATGATGTGTCATGGTGAGGATTGCTTCAGGTCAAATCTCTGCCTTTACTCTCTTTGGTTACCCCTTTCATTCTCCATGTTAGGGGAGCTCTTACTTATCATTTAATTGAATAAATCTTTCAACACAGTCCCTCTTTCCATGTCTTCAGAAACATACGTAATCTTTATGTTTGGCCTTTTAATAATATCATTTAATTGTTTCCTTAGCTTTGCTCATTTCCTTTTCCAGCTTTCTGTTTTAGCATTTTTTTTTTGCCTGTGGAGTTTTCCAGATACATAATTCTTTCTTCTGACTCACTTGTTCCATCACTTAAACTTTACATTGTCAAACACAGAAATACAAATATCACATTTTCTCTATGTGTAAACTAAAAGAATAAATGCCCAGGTGTAATACTTTTACTGCAAACACAATGTTCTGTCAAGCTGCATGTGAAATATCTGTAAAACAGAGAGGCAGTATATACTAAAACTTCTAATGAAGTTGAACATCTTTCCTCTGGGTAATTTTTGTAGTGCTTGACTAGCTTACTGCTGGGCTACAGTATTTTCACTTGTGACTTTCACCTGTTGAACTCTTGCTTAACCAAGTCATTATGTCTCTGGCTATAATACATATTAAAACATTATCTCAAAGAATAAACGTTTAAAAGAGCTTTCCACATAAACAAACCTATGAAAATTCATTACCGTTAGACCTTATAAATAACTATTTATTAAAGGAAGTCTTTCAAGTTGAAACAAAAGATGCTAAAAAGAACAGCAAAGCTTACAAAAGAGTAAAGGTTGTTATGGTAAATATAAAGACAACATATACTAAGTTATGATTCTTATACAGTAGTCCTTCCTTCCTTATTTTCAGTTTGATTCCATATGTTTTTAGTTATTCATAGTCAACTGTAGTCCATTAAGGAAATAGAAAATTTCAAAAAAATAGTACATACAAAATTCTGGCCAAAAGAAAAAAAAAAACTACATACAACACGCAAGTCTTTAAACGGCGGGTATTTCAAAGAGCAACACAAAATGCTGCAGTGTCATTCTATCCACAGGATTTGAGTCATCCCTGTGTCAGGCATACTCATGCCTGATAAACTGCACACTCCACAGCTATCTTACTTATCAGATCAACCGCTGACGTGTTGTGGTTCTGTGTTCAAATACATCTTATTAAAGTTAATGGCCTCTAACCACTAGAGTAGTGATGCTGGAAATTAGATATGCCAAACAGAGGCTATAAAGTGTTTCTTTAAAACTAAAAGTTAAAGTTACTGACCAACTGTAAGCATTCATCTCCCATCCATGATGCTATAAGCAAGAAAAAGATTATTCTGCTCTGATTGTTCCTCAAACTACCAAATATACAGCTAACATACGTAATGCAGGTTCCATTAGGTTGGAAAAGTATTAATATGGGGTTAAAAAATACTAAAAGAAAATTAATTCCAAACGATGATAACATATTATGACAAAAAATATTAAACTTACAAAGAGCATCTTCTGAAACCAAGAATCCATTTACTCAGATTTAATAAAAGGTTTGTGCTAGAAAATAGAACAGTACATTGAGAGTCAATTCATAGGATCTTTTACGAAGAAGCTGCTGTGACAGGTTTGGAAGAGTTGAGGAATGGATTAAACCAAAAATAAAACTGGGATATTCTAGATAAAATGCCCACTAGACCCTACATTTATAAAAGCTTTAAGGAAATGCTAGGGTATAAAACAGAAATGAAACAGAAAGTGTCACCAGGTGGCAGTATTGCAGTTTATGCGATAAAACTGGTGTAGCATACAAAGAACCGAGTTATACCGAAAAACATAAACAGAATTATCTTATTGTGACAACACAATAGGAATGCAAGGGCGATAGCCAGCTTGCTTTGGGATAGCTTCATAAATGATTCCGTGGTTAAGGGAACAAATACTTGGAAGAGGAAAGGGTGGAATTTTAGGTGTTGTTAATAATACTTGGAATACATATGGTCTCTGCTGTGAAAATGAAAATATGATGGAGAGAATCTAAGATGGTGAACAGAGAAAAGATACCCTGATTTTGACTACAGGAAGGTAACAGAAGAAAAGTGGAGGAAGAGCAATGGCCCTGAGGAACACAGATGCCAAAAATCTCCTAACAAAGTACTAGTTCGTTGACCCAAAACGCACATCAGAAAGATCAGGTATTTCCTGGTATATATTTCAACATACACAAATGAATAAATGTCACGGTCAATACAGTGGCTAAAGAGGCTAATCCTACACCTGTCAGTGCCAGCATCCAGGTGGATGTCAGTTTGAATCCTGGCTGCTCCACTTTGCATCCAGCTTCCTGCGTGTGACCAGGGAAAGTGGTGGAGGAAGGCCCAAGTGCTTGAAACCCTACACCCACGTGGAAAACCTAGAAGAAGCTTGTGGTTTCAGACTGGCTGAGTGTGGGCCACTGCAGCCATTTGGGGGGTAAACCAGCAGGTAAGGAGTTCTTAACTTTTTCTCTCTCTGTCTCTCATCTCTGTGAATGTGTCTTTCAAATAAAAATAAGTGGATCCTAAAAAAAAAAAAAAAAAAAAAAAAAAAAAAAAAGTGCTATATGGCACTGCCAAATAGAAGGATTAAAATCATTATGTCAGGCCCGGTGGTATAGCAGCTAAAGTCCTCGCCTTGAATGTTCCGGGATCCCATATGGGCGCTGGTTCTAATTTCAGCAGCTCCACTTCCCATCCAGCTCCCTGCTTGTGGTCTGAGAAAGCAGTTAAGGACGGCCCAAACCCTTGGGACCCTGCACCTGTGTGGGAGACCTGGAAGAGCTCCTGGCTCCTGGCTTCGGATCGGCACAGCACTGGCTGTTGCGGTCACTTGGGGAGTCAATCATCGGACAGAAGATCTTCCTTTCTGTCTCTCCTCCTCTCTGTATGTCTGACTTTGTAATGAAAATAAAAATAAATCTTAAAATAAATAACAATAAAATCATTATGTCAAAAGATGCAAAGAAAACGTGATAAAAGGCAGCACTTAAGCAAATTGGAAACACAAGAATTCCTCAACACAGTCAAGGAATGTATAAAAAAACAGCCAGCCAGCATCATACTGAATGGGAGAAAACTCGGAAGGATTTACACTACAGAGTGGAACCAAACAAGAATGCCAACTTTCACCATTGTTACTCTATGTAATTCTGGAAGTTTAAGGCAGAGCCATTGGGCAAGAAAAATATATTGAATGTATATAAATTAGAAACGAAGCAATCTAATTTTTGTCGGTGACATGATACTATACATAGGGGAAGCAAAAACAAACAAATAAACAAAAACCAAACCTCCACAAGGGAGTTTTGTAAAGGTGCAGGATAGCCTTCTTATTCAGAAACAATACCATAACTGAGAAAGAACTTGCAAGACCAATCTTGTTCAGAATAATTACTAGAAATTTAAATACTTTGGAATATACTTAATCCAGAATGTGAAATATATCTACAATGAAAAGTGGAAAACTAGTTGCAGAAAAAAGGAAGGGTAGTGAAATCAAAAGGAAGGAAGTCAAATTCCTGTTTGCAGATGGCATGATGCCATACATGAGAAAACTTAAACATTCCACTAAAAAGCTGTTAGAACTTCTAGCCTAGCAGCTGACGTCCTCGCCTTGCACGCACCAGGATCCCGTAGGGGCACTGGTTTTAATCCAACAGTCCCGCTTCCCATCTAGCTCCCTGGCTGTAGCCTGGGAAAGTCAGTGAAGGATGGCCCAAAGCCTTAGGACCCTGCACTCACATGGGAGTCTCGGAAGAGGCCCCAGGCTCCTGACTTTGGATCATGGTGGCCACTTGGGGAGAGAATCAGCAGACAGAAGATCTTCCTCGCTGTCTCTCCTCTGCGTATATCTGACTTTCCAATAAAAATAAAATAAATCAAAAAAAAAAAAACCAACTCAGTAAAGTCATAGGTTATAGAATCTTCAAACGAAAAATGTTATATATCAATAATGGAGTAGCAGATAAATTAAGACAGAAATCTCATTCAGAATAGCAGAAAAAAATCAAATATAAGAATGCATTTAAGCAAAGAATTGAAAGGTATTTACAATTAAAATTACTAAACACTGATGGAAGTTACAAGGATATCACAAACCTACCTTACTTCTATAGATTAGTAGCATGATAACCACATATTTGAAACACAACCTGACACAAGTCTGAGATTAATACAGAAGTTCACAATAGTGGAAATTTTCATCTGAGTCATCATTAAAAACCCCAAAATAATCAATGAATATGTAGGAATATGAACAAAATAATTACAAAAGAGACAGAATATGAGTGCAGACATAGTCATGAATTGCACAGCAAAGTTTTTCTGTTATTTACTTGAAAACATTTTATACATGATTTTTAATTTCCTTACTCTCATATATGCTTTCAGTTTCAGATTCTCTTCTTGCCATCAAAATCATGTCTTCAGGTGATGTTGGGTTTATAAGGAATGCTAAAGCAGAAAAACAGATACATGGTGAGATTTTCAGATGCACTACCATAATCAGAAAATTGCCTCTCATTTCTGCAACATTAGATGCTAAAGACATCAAACCTATATTCATGGCATCTTCGTCAAATTTCACTTGGCTCTATTATATGTGGGCTATTTTCTGGGCTCTCAATTCTGTTTCACTTTCTCAGGATTGGATTTTATGTTAAACGAATGCTGGTTCTAATTACCAAAGTGTTACAATGTGCTTTGAAATCAGATTGGGATAACTCCTGCTTGAATATTTGTCAAAGAATGTTTCGGCTATGCCGGGTCTTCTACGATTTACATTTTTAGAAGTACCTAATTCTTCAAATAATGCCATTGGCGTCTTGATTGAGATTGATTGAACATGCAGATCACTTCCAGTAGTACATTTTAACAATATTAATCCAAACCATAAGAATACTTTATTTACTGTGTCCTTAATGATTTCTTTAAAACACATTTTATAATTTCCATTGTAGAGACCTTTCACTGCTTAATTAAACTTAGTCCTACATGTGTGATTGTAGCTAGTATAAAAGGGAATCATAAACTGATTTCTCTTTTTGTGAGATTATTGCTGGTTTTTGAATGTTAATTTTGCATCCTTGAGTTTAATTAATGGGTTTATCAGATCTAACAATGTTTTATTGTAGTGTTTATGCTTATTCATGTTAAATCTCATCTGTAAACATCAATGTTTTCAATTCTGTCTTCCCAGTATTTCTAAAGATATATTTATTTGCATGTGAAAAATAAATTTACAGGGAGAAAATGGGAGTATTAGAGTTAGTGTCACTTTAAAGAATATGTGGAATTTAGTAAAAAATAAATCAGACAGTGGACTTCTGTGATGGAATACTTTTAATAACAGGGTCAATATTACTATATATTAGGAGTCTTTACAGATTTTCTATATATTCTATTTCTAAAAGACTTATTGATTTTTAATTGAATAACACAGGAAAGGAGATTACTTGGAAAGATACATAGATACGTAGACAGAGCAATGAATCTATCTTCCATCTATACGTAGATAGAGCAGAAAACGGTTGCAATGTCTGGTGTTGTGACAAGCTAGAGCTAGAACCTGATGTTCCCTGGGTATGTCCCACATGGGTGCAGAGGCTCAAGCACCCAACGATCTCCACTGCATTCCAGATGTATCAGAAAGGAGCTGGGTGGAAAGTGGAGCAGCGATATCTGGAACCATCATTCATTGGGGGTGCTATCCCCTCAGGGAGTAGCTTTGCACATTATGCCACAATACCAGTCCTTTTCTTGAATTATTCTTAGTCAGCCATGTTTCCAGGAACTCATCTATTTCTTCCAGTTTTCCAGCCTTTTGGTATGAAATTATTGACAGTAATTTCTTAATACTCCTTTGTATTTTGGTGGTCTGATTTTCCATCATCAATTTTATTGGTGTTTTCTTTATCTTCTTTTCATTTTGTTGACCTGTATTACTTTTCTAGTTTCCACTTTATTTATTCCTGCTATGATTCTTATTTCAAGCCTCCTGTTAATTTGGGGCTTAATCTGGTTTTGTTCTTGCTAATCCCTTTAAATTCATCATTAGATTTGAGATCTTGCCAATTCTCAACATAAGCACATATTGATATAAACTTTTTTCTTAAAGATTTATAATTTTTTATTGGAAACTCAAATTTACAGAAAGAAGGAGAAACAGAAAGACCTGCCATCCTCTGGTTCACTCCCCAGGTGGAGACCTGAGCCAATTCAAAGCCAGGTGCCAAGAGGCAAGAACTTTTCCCAGGATTCCTATGTGGGTACAGCATCCTAAAGCTTTGGGTCATCCTTGACTGCTTTCCCAGACCACAAGCAGGGAGCTGAATGGGATGTAGAGTAATCTTGGACATGAATTAACGTATGTGATAATTTTATTTATTTTTATTATTTTATGATACAGGCAGGATCCATGAATTTCTCTCTTCATACTGCTTTTGCCAATCACTTAAACGTTGGAAGATATACATATATATATTTCATTTGCTTCAAGAAACTTTCATTTTAACTTCTTCTGTGCTCTACTAGTAATTTTAACAATACACTCTTTAGTTCCCAGGTATTTGTAAATTCTCTACTTTTCTGATTGATGATTTCCAGTTTGATCCCTTTGTGGTATGACAATGTACATGAAGATTTCAATCTTTTAAAGTTTACTGAGACGTGATTGTGGCCTAATATCCTAGAAAGTTTCCATGTGCTGATGAGAAGAATATACATTTTTTAGCTGTTGAGTCATAGCTTCTGTAAATGTGTTAGTTTCATTTACTGACTGTATGGTTCGATTTTTATTATTTCCCATGATACAGTTCCTTTTCTTTCCTCTTCCTCTCTGTTTTCTGCCCCTGTCATTTATCTCCATATTGCCACAGTGGTACAGTCCTGTAGTAACAACTACAACTTTAACTTTCCACTACTTAGGTGAATCATGTACATACAGGCAAATGTAGAAAATCTAGTAGCAAGGTATATTTAATTGTTTCAATTGGGATTCCTCCTTTCTTTGAGAGTAGCAAAGCATACTGCAACATACCTTACTTCCTGGTATGCTAGTCGCCTTTGGATAGTTCATTTATGAAAATATGTTTCATTTCCTATCTATTTTGTACTTTGCATGAAGGCTGTTTTATATCAGAGAATACACAATACCCAATTGTATGGTTCAACTCCATTTTTTAAAGCTTTTTTGAAATTGGAAAGTCAGATATTTAGAGAGGAGGAGAGATAAAGAGGAACATCTTCCATCGGAGAATTTACTACCCAAGTGACCCAAGTGGCCAGAGCTGAGCCAATCCAAAGCCAGGAGCCCGGCACCACTTCAGGTCTCCCACATAGGTGCAGAGTTCCAAGGTTCTGGGCCATCCCTGACTGCTGTGTCCCAGGCCACAAGCAGGAAGCTGGATGGGAGGCAGGGCCACTAGGGTGAGAACCAGCACCCATATGAGATCCCAGTGCATGCAAGCCGAGGAATTTAGCCATTAGACTACTGTGTTGGGCACTGATCTCTCCTTTTAATTCTACTATTTGCTACACATATTTGGGTAGCCTTGTGTTAGCTGCACATATGTTTACAATCATTCTATCCTCTTGCTGAGTTGAGTTGATCCTTTCATCAGTACATATTTTCCTTATCTCTTTTATAATTATGCATTAAAAGCCTATTTTCTCTGATTATAGATACCCCAAGTGAATTTTGTTACACTGGCATAGTATATCATTCTTCAGCTCTTCCTTTTCACTCTATATGCATATATTTACATGTGATGCGAGCTTTTGTAGGCAGCAGATCGGTGGGTATTTTTTTATCCTGTCGCCCACTCTGTCTTGTGACTGGTAATTCAACCAATGTTAATATTAATGGGTAACGACTCCCATCATTTTCCTTACTTCTTAGTAACTGTTCTGCTAATGAATTTGTAACTGTCGTGTGTTTTCATGGTGTTTATTGCTAATAAATAGTTCCTTTAGGATTTGTTGTAAAGCCAGTCTATTGAGAAGCAATCAACTGTTTTGTTTCAACTCAGCAATACTTTATGGCTCCTTCACTTTTAAAAGATAGCTTCACTGGTTGAAATATTGTTGACTGGAAGTCTTTTTGTCTCACCATCTTGAAAGTATCAATCCACAGAAGTCATTTGTTAATCTAATTGATTTCCTTTCGTATGCAACAATGTTTTTCTTACTGTCCTTAGAATTCTTTGTCCTTAATTCATGACAATTTGAGTATATACGCTTTAGAGATGGCCTTTTAAGTATTAGAGAAGTCAGGCTCCTTTGATCTTACTGTACTTAAATGTCCATATCTTAAGACTTGGAAATGTCTCAACTATTACGTCATTCAATAGGTCCTCAATGCCTTTTTCTGTCTTTTTCAAGTATTCCTTTATTTCCTCATTTAGTGGTATCCCATATCGTGTCACCTTTCTTCACTCTTTTTTATTTTTTCTAAATGTTATTCAAACGTGTCATTTTCTAGATTATAAGTTTTTTCTTCCATATAGTATATTCTGCTGTTGAAGCTCCCAATTATATTTTCTTATCTCATTTATTGATGCTCTCAGTTGCAAAATTTATTTGGTTCTTTTTTTAAAAAAATTTCTACCTCTTCAGTGAATTTAACAATGTTGTCACGTATTGTCTATTTAAACTATCTGTATGCTCTTGCATCTCATTGAGTTTCCTGATGATCATACTTTTGATTTTTTAAGGAATTTCATAGAAGATTAGGATTTAATCTGAGGAAATACTGTGTCCTTTTAGGAACCATGCTACCTTGCTTCTGCATATTTCTTGTGTCACTACTCTGACAGCTTTTTCTTCAAAGATTTATTGATTTATTTGAAAGTCAGAGTTGCACACAGAGAAAGAGAAATCTTGCAAGTACTGATTCACTCCCCCAAATCCAAGCATCTGGAGCTTCTTCCAGATCTCACATTATACACAGGAGCCCAGCCCTGAAGTCACCATCTGCTACTTTCCCAGACACATTAGCTAAATAGAAAGTGGAGCAGCTTGATGTTGAACCAGAAGCCATATGGAATTCATCTGAAAATGTTCTTGTTAAGATGGAACGTAGGGTGTCATTACACTGGGCTTCCACTCTAGGATGAGCCTGGATATCTAACCTGAGTAGTTTCTTCAATGGTAATCAGTTTCAGCCATGTCTGCAAGCTCACAATTTTCTTCCTTGTCAGTTTGTGTAAAGTAGTAGTATGATTTCAATAACATTTTTCAAATGTGTCTATCTTTAGTTCCCAGATATTTCTATGTCAATCACATCAGGGTTTTGATAGCTGTAACCTCATAACTGGAGAAAAGATGAGCCAAAAGGAGGCAAGTTAAAGTGTTAACAATAGCAAAGGTCAGGTGACATGCCGAAGCAGATAGGCAGACACCCAGCTGGTCCCAGCAAACATCAAAAGGTAGCTTTCTATTTACGACCCACTCCGTCCACCTCAAGCCTTCCTAGAATCATGATTAATTATCTTAGTTACTAACAAAGTCTAACTTCTTTGATATAATGTCTTATAGACACCAAGACTCCATTTCACTGCATTTAAAATTCGTCAATAAAAAATTCTGTGCTCACAAATCTACAGATTCTGCACAAATGGTCATTGACAGCACCAAGGATAATAAACAGAGTAGCCAGATTTCCATGTCTCTTGCTTCGCCCTGCATTGCTAAACAGAGAATCTTGGCTCCCCCAAACTGAAGACTTTTATGTGAGTATGCCTGTTTAGTTTCCTCTTTTGGGCTGACCCAACACCTTGTCATGTTGAACATAGCAAAGACCCTAAGAAGAAAAGATCTGATTACTTCCTTTTTTTAAATAATGTTGTATTACGTGACACAATTTTATAAGTACTGAGATTCCCACCACCCCTCCCACAACCCTCCCCGCATGGTGGTTCCTCCACCTTGTTGTGGGACCAGAGTTCAAGTTCAGTTGAGATTCCTTCATTGCAAGCATATACCAAACATAGAGACCAGCATCTTATTGTCCAGATAAGTTCGATGGCTTTTTGGGGAGACCGTCTCTGGTCTGAAGGTAGAGCCAACAGAGTAAAAACCCAATCAATCAAAAGCCCCAACATATCATCGGCAACAATATACAATGTTATGGTATTAATTGATGTAATATTGAGTAAACAATCTTAAAAATAATGCAAATTCTTTTTTTTTTTAGTTTATTTTTTTTATTTTTTTTTGTAGTACAATTTTTTTTTAATTATTATTATTTTTTTTATTGTTGCTTACATTATATTATGTAGTACAGTTTTATAGGCGCTGGGGATCCCCCCCACCCCTCCCATACCCCTCCCCCCATGGTGGATTCCTCCACCTTGTTGCATAACCATAGTTCAAGTTCAGTTGAGATTCATTGCTTGCAAACACATGCCTAGCATAAAGTTCAGCGTCTTATTGTCCAGATAAGTTCAGTGGCCTCTTGGGGAGACCTTCTATGGTCTGAAGATAGGTCTAACAGAGTAAAGATCCGGTCAGTTAAAAGCCCCAACAAGGCCTCAGTATCATTATACAACATTATGGAATTAATTGACATAGTATTGGGTAAACAATATGTTAAAAATAATGCAAGTTCCATTCTTCGAAACATCTGGGTTGAGACAGTATCAATGACAGGTTCAAAAAATAACAAACAACCAAACAAAAAATTACAGGTTAAATCAAGGCAAACATGTGGTATCTAATCTTTTGGGATTCGCTCATTTCCCTTAGCATTATAGTTTCCAGTTGTGCCCATTTAGCCACAAAGAACTGCATTTTGTTTTTTTTAATAGCTGAGTAGTATTCCATGGAGTAGATGAACCAAAGCTTTCTTATCCAATCTTCTGCTGATGGGCATTTCGGTTGCTTCCATGTTTTCGCAATTACTGATTGTGCTGCAATGAACATGGGGATGCATGTTGGTTTGTCGTAAAACAGGTGTTTTGGATTCTTAACTGCATCCCGTGACTACTCCATTGACATTTCAGCAATTGAGGTGTATAACAGTTATATTAGGGGTGAAGCACAAGGTTTTGAAAGTATAGTAGGTTTTATGATTTTTCAAAAACACATGGGTTGAGACAGAATTAATTACAGGTTCAAAAAGAAGAAAAAAAATACAAGCTAAATTAAGGCAAACATGTGGTATCTAACCTTTTGGGATTGGCTCATTTCCCTTAGCATTATGGTTTCCAATTGGGCCCATTTGGCCACAAAGAACTGCATTTTGTTTTTTTAATAGCTGAGTAGTATTCCATGGAGTGGCTGAACCATAGCTTTCTTATTCAGTCTTCTGCTGATGGGCATTGTTTTGGATATATTCCTAAGAGTGCTATTGCTGGATCATACAGTATGCAGAGTTTGTGTTGTTTGAGTGTTCTCCATACTGATTTCCATAGAGGCTGTACCAACCTGCAACCCACCAGCAATGGAGGAGGGCTCCCTTTTCCCCACATCCTCGCCAGCAAGTGTTGTTGGTGTTTTTTTGTATATGAGCCATTCTTACTGGCGTTAGGTGGTACCTCATTGATGTCTTAATTTGGATTTCCCTTATTGCCAGGGAACTGGAGCATTTTTTCATATGTTTGTTTGTCATTTGGGCTTGTTCCTTTGTGAAGTGTCTGCCCATTTCCCATGCCCATTTCTTGATTGGCTTGCTTGTTTTGGTATTTTGGTTGTTTTGGAGTTCTTTGTATATTCTGGAGATTAGCCCTTTATCACCTATGTAGTGCACAAAGATGTTCTCCCATTCTGTGGGCTGCTCTTTTAGTTTGTTAATTGTTTCCCTTGCTGTGCAAAAGCTTCTTAGTTTGATGAGGCCCCATTTGTTTATTTTAGTCTTGATTGCTATTGCTTTTGGTGTCCTTTTTAAGGAAGTCAGAACCAACCCCTAGATCTTGCAGGGTATTTCCAACATTTTCTTCCAAAGGTTTGAAGGTTTCTGGATGTAGGTTTAGGTCTTTTATCCATTTAGATTTGATCTTAGTGTATGGTGATAGATGTGGGTCTATTTTTTTTGTTTCTGCAGGCTATCAACCAGTTGTCCCAACAGCACTTATTGAAGAGACCTTCCCACTTGCCTGGATTGTCATTTGTCTTTTTGTCAATGATTATTTGGCTGTAATTGCGTTGGTTCCCTACTATTGCTTCTATTCTGCTCCATTGATCGTCCTCTCTATCTTTGTGCCAGTATCATGCTGTTTTGATGACGATTGCCCTATAATATGTCCAGAGATCTGGAACTGTGATTCCCCCTGTTAACTTTCTATTCTTCAAGATGGTTCTAGCTATTTGTGGTTTTTTGTGTTTCCAGATGAACCTTTGTATCATTGTTTCCAGTTCCATGAAGAATGTTTTGGGCAATTTGATTGGAATTGTGTTGAATGTATACATTGCTTTAGGTAGTATTGACATTTTAATGATATTGAATTTACCTATCCAGGATCATGGGATGTTATTCCATCTTTTGAGGTCTTGTTCGATTTCTTTTTTAAGCAGTTTGTAGTTTTCTTCAAAAAGGTCTCCTACATTTTTGGTTAGATTTATTCCTAGATACCTCATACTTTTCTTTGTTGCTTTGAATGGTATCTTGCTAATTAGATCTTCTTCCATCTTGGGGCTGTCTGCATATACTATGGCTGTTGATTTTTGTTCATTAATTTTGTACCCTGCCACTCTACCAAACTCTCGTATAAGTTCTAACAGTCTCTGTATTGAGTCTCTTGGTTTTTCTATGTAAAGGATCATGTCATCCCCATATAGTGAAAGTTTGACTTCTTCATTGATTACTTCTTAAAACAAATTAAAAATAGCTTATAAATACTATTACCTACCTTTGCGTCTATCCCCCTTAACAATTCTTTGCTTTACTTTTCGCCCTTGGGATTCTGAGGCTGAAGATTGTTTGTCAAGTACATTTTCACCTGGTATAAAGAGACACATGAAGGATTACATTGGTGTACTAAAAATAAAATCAGGTCATAATTGAAATTTAAAAGATAAGCATACGGCAACCTTACCTTACAAGGCTATAAGTTAATTATACTAATGATAGGTCTAAAATGATCATGCTCAGGAAAATTTTACTAAGCTTTTTTATTGTCTACTTTCTTTTATAATATTGTTTACATAGTTGAGAGGGATTCATGTGATTAGGGCGGGGAGGTTCAAGTACAGAGGAAGGTGTGTGGGACAAATGCTTCAGCTTTTGTTCTTCTTTCTCCTGTGTCGACATCCGGGAAGGAGGAGGGGAGAGCTGCTTGCTATAAAATAGTATCAGCACCTGGGGATGAGGGACAGTTATTTGATGAATGCCTTAGAGTACCTGATGTGAGGGAAAGTGTTCCTAAAGTGTTACTTTAACGGTCTTTATAGTTCTGCCAAGCTGTTAGTTTTGTTGATACAGGGTTAAGAAAATCTTTCCAAGGTCTATTGGCTGACAAGTCTACCTTTGTGTGTCCTCAGACCCAGGAACATGCTGCAAAGCTTGGATAGGAGAACTATCCAACCTGGTCTGCTTTCCATCTTCTGATAAGGCAGCTGATATCTCCTGCTGGCCTAGATGAGCTGGCCATCATGTCCCCCATATACCTCTGGATACCACTGTTTACAGGCATCAGCAACTAAGGAGGTCCAGTTCTGACTCATGCACTCCAAGGTCAGAACACACATCCAGTGATTTTCCCTGTAGTCAGGGTCTGAATCCAACAGTCTAACTGGGGAGTCTCCCAAGAAGCCTCACATGGAGTGACAACAGACATGACTCCTGTGTGCATCAGCCAGTGTAGAGTTAGGTTCAATCTGTCACCTGCACCCACCAAAGCTCATACTGGTGAACATACCTAGCTTATCGGTTCTGCCCCAGTCCCGTATGTTATGTAAACACAGCAACCCTACAACAGACCAAGACCTTACACATAGCAGTGGACACAGCAAGTCCTTACACACAGAAGGCACTGAAGCCTAGCCCAGCCCAGGCTGTCCCCAGACCTGACCCACACAAACACTGAAAGATGCTGCAGACTTGCCTAGCCTGGTCTGTCCCCAGCTCTGGCTCTTGTGCTTCCCAGTAGAATATATGGACTAGTACGGGAATACCCCAAGTTCCCTTAACATGCATGCTCCCAGTCCCTGATCTCATGCATACCAGTGGTGACAGCAGCCCTGCTTGACACAGTCTGCCCTTGCATGTGCCAGCATGCACTACAGCTTGGCTCAGCCTGGCCATTTTGTAACCCCAGGTCCTGTGAGTGTCAGGTGGGTCCCTGTCATGTGAGTTTTGTGGTCCAGACTGGCTCAGCCTGTCACTAACCCCAGCTCTCCATATAAGTCGGCAGGTGCTGCAGTCCCACAGAGATGAGCCCACAAGTCCCCTATGAAATCTGCCCTTAGATCTGGTTCTCTTACCTCCCGCTGGGTGCTGGGCCAAGACTGAAATGACCCAACCCCAGATCCAACACTGAGGAATGGGTCTTTAGGCCAAGCCTAGCCAGGAATGTCCTCCAGCCCCAGCTTTTTATATTTAATATGCTAGCAGATATTTGGAGATGCTATTTAGCACAGTCCGGGTGTCCCATGTGGGCAGCTGCCTTGGCCTGACCCAGACATGTCCTCTAAACTACTCCATTCCAGTCCCTTGCCTACTTGTCCCAACAGTGGACCAGTCTGTGAAAGACCACCAAAGCCATTCCTTTCCTGTCAAAGATGCCCTGTCAAAGATACATCCAAAGATCCCCTTCCCTAAGCAATCTGCACCCACCTCTTTGGGAGGTAGAGTAGCATGTCCCAGCCTTCCCCGAAAGAAAGAAAGAAAGAAAGGAAGGAAGGAAGGAAGGAAGGAAGGAAGGAAGAAAGAAAGAAAGAAAGAAAGAAAGAAAGAAAGAAAGAAAGAAAGAAAGAAAGAAAGAAAGAAAGAAAGAAAGAAAGAGGAAGGAAGGAAGGAAGGAAGGAAGGAAGGAAGGGAGAAAGAAAGAAAGAAAGAAAGAAAGAAAGAAAGAAAGAAAGAAAGAAAGAAAGAAAGAAAGAAAGAAAGAAAGAAAGAAAGAAAGAAAGAAAGAAAGAGAGAAAGAAAGAAAGAAAGGAAGGAAGAAAGAAACAAAGAAAGAAACAAAGAAAGAAAGAGAGAGAAAGGAAGGAAGGAAGGAAGAAAGGAAGGAAGGAAGAGAAAGAAAGAAAGAAAGAAAGAAAGAAAGAAAGAAAGAAAGAGAGAGAAAGGAAGGAAGGAAGAGAAAAAAAGAAAGAAAGAAAGAAAGAAAGAAAGAAAGAAAGAAAGAAAGAAAGAAAGAAAGAAAGAAAGAAAGAGGAAGGAAGGAAGGAAGGAAGGAAGGAAGGAAGGAAGGGAGAAAGAAAGAAAGAAAGAAAGAAAGAAAGAAAGAAAGAAAGAAAGAAAGAAAGAAAGAGGAAGGAAGGAAGAAAGAAACAAAGAAAGAAACAAAGAAAGAAAGAGAGAGAAAGGAAGGAAGGAAGAAAGGAAGGAAGGAAGAGAAAGAAAGAAAGAAAGAAACAAAGAAAGAAAGAGAGAGAAAGGAAGGAAGGAAGAGAAAAAAAGAAAGAAAGAAAGAAAGAAAGAAAGAAAGAAAGAAAGAAAGAAAGAAAGAAAGAAAGAAAGAAGGAAAGAAAGAAAGAGAGAGAGAGAGGGAGGAAGAAAGGAAGGAAGAAAGAAAGAAACAAAGAAAGAAACAAAGAAAGAGAGAGGAAGGAAGGAAGGAAGGAAGAAAGAAAGAAAGAAAGAAAGAAAGAAAGAAAGAAAGAAAGAAAGAAAGAAAGAAAGAAAGAAAGATTTAAAAAGAATAGGTAATTACACCAACCTGCCAGTGTAACTAACATAAATTTGGCATTGAACATGCACGGGATGCCTGCCAGCCTCTAGCTGCTTTCCTGTTGGCAGTGTGACACCTTTCTAAGTTGAAGGCAACCTAGGAGTTGCCTACAGCTGGGAGAATAAGTGCTCATTAAACTATTTCATTACCTCTGAGGACATAAATTTGCATGCAGAAAACTGATCAAAAGGATATTCAGTATTATACTTCAGGAGTTAGACTGAATAAAGAGACATGATCAGTTTCATGGCATGAAAATCAAGAAAGATAAACCAGAAAAAAATATATGATAACTTGCCAGGAAAACAGAAGGGTGACAGAGCTTTAGAACAGGAAGAAGCATTGGGTGAATACACTTCTCTAAGCATCCCTGTGGTTTTCTATTTATTTTGGAGAGAAAGTTAATGTCCACATTCCCCCAAAATAAAATAATATAAATATCAAGCAAAGTTGTAAGTGGGGGTCCAGCATGGTGGGCCCAGGAGCTAAAGTCCTCAGCTTGACCACACTGGGATCCCATATGGAAGCTAGTTCTAATCCCGGCAGCTCCACCTCCCATCCAGCTCCCTGCTTGTGGCCTGTGAAAGCAGTCAAGGATGGCCAAAAGCCTTGGGACCTGTACTTATATGGGAGACCCAGTAGAGCTCTTGCCTCCTGGCTTAAGATGGGCACAACTTCGGCCGTTGCGGTTACTTGGGAAGTGAATCATTGGACAGAAGATCTTCCTCTCTGTCTCTCCTCCTCTCTGTATATCGGACTTTGCAAGAAAAATAAGCAAATCTTAAAAAAAAAAAAAAAGAGGGACTTGCAATGAAACTACTGGACATAGCCAATAGGATGCTGGACTGTCTGACATTGTCTGTATCAACAATGTCAGGGCACACTGAAATAACAGACTGATGACTGCTTATGAAGGACTGTACTACTGTAATAATATGGGAAAAATCAGTTGGGTGAGTTGGGAATTTGGGGAGGGAGTGGGAAAATCCCAGACCCTATGGAATTGTACCATAAAATTCAAAATTTTTTAAAAAGGCAAAAAAAAGAAAGAATTAGCAAACAGATTACACACATAATCTATAGAAACCGGTCACGAGGACATTGACAACCTAAACAGATGAATAACTAGGACACATATTGAATTAGTAATGAATACCCTCCCATCAAAGTAAAGCCCTGGACAGGACAACTTCACTGCTGAATTCCAGCAAACCTTTCCTGAAGAATTAATTCCATTTATTCACTCCCCATTCAGAACTACGTAAAGGATGGCAATCTTCCCAAATTCCTTCTACTAAACCAACATCACCTTAATTCCTAAACCAGAGAAAGATGCTATGGATATACAGAGAGGAGGAGAGACAGAGAACTATGGACCAGTGTCCTGGATGAACACAGATGCAAAATGCTAGCCAATCAAATCCAACAACACATCAGAAAGATCATCCTCCCAGACTGGTTAGGATTTATCCCATGTAGGGATGGTTCAACAAAGCAAATCGGTAAATGTGATACACCACATCAACAAACTGAAGGAAAAATAATCACACGATTATTTCAATAGATGCAGAGACAGCATTCAATAAAACGCAACATTCCTTTATGTCAAAAACTTTAAGCAAACTAGGCATAGCAGATCATTCTTCAATACAATGAAGGTATTCTATGAAACACCCAATGCCAGCATCATAATAAATGGAGAAAAGCTAGAGGCATTTCCAGTAATACAAGGCAAGGATGTCCACTCCCACTACTGCTATTCAACAAAGTACTGGAAGCTGTAGCCAGAGCTATTGGAAAGAAAAAGAAATCCAAGGAATATAAATTAGAAAGGAAGAAGCTAAATTTTCCCTGTTGGTACATGACATGATTCTTTGTATAGGAGTACCAAAAGACTCAACTAGAGACTACTGGTACTCAGAAAAGAATTTGGCAAGGTCACGGAATACAAAACCAATGAACACAAATCAATATCCTTTCTTTTTTCCTTAAAGATTTATTTTTATTGCAAAGTCAGATATACAGAGAGGAAGAGCTTCTGTCCATTGATTCACTCCCCAGGTCTCTGCAATACCTGGAACGGAGCCAATCCAAAGCCAGGAGCTCAGAGCCTCTTCCAGATCTCTCACGCAGGTGCAGGGTCCCAAGGCTTTGGGCCATTCTGTTACTGCTTTCCCATGCCACAAGCAGGGAACTGGATGGGAAGCAGGGCCACTGGGATTAGAACAGGCACCCATATGGGATCCCAGCACATTCAAGGCAAGGACTTTAGCTGCTAGGTTACTGCACTGGAACCATCAATGTCCTTTTTATACACAAATAATTCAGATATTTTTATGCCTGAGGGAGAAACTGTAAGATCAGCTCAATTCACAATGGAGGAAAATATCTTAAATACTTTGAAATAAACGTAACCAAGGATGTGAAGGATCTTTACAACGAAAACTACACACATCTTTAAAGAAACAGAAGAAATCAAAACATGGAAAATCCTGATATATTGTAGAATGGTCGGATCAACATTATCAAAACATCCACATGATCAAATGCAAATTTACAGATTCAATGTGATTCCAATCAAAATTCCAATCACATTCTTCTCAGAGCAATACTAAAAGAGAATGGTCAATAAAGTGAAGAGAAAGCCAACAGA
The DNA here is from genome assembly GCF_017591425.1 of Ochotona curzoniae. Classification (NCBI taxonomy): domain Eukaryota; kingdom Metazoa; phylum Chordata; class Mammalia; order Lagomorpha; family Ochotonidae; genus Ochotona; species Ochotona curzoniae. Next base: position 24,863,050 of record NW_024467095.1, on the reverse strand, counting down.
CTGGAGGCCTCGTTAGCGCAGTAGGAAATATTCTTAAATTACACAACAGATGGAAGACTAGTATCTAGGATTCACAAATAACACCAGAAACTCAACACGAGCAAAACAACCAACTCATTTTAAAATGGAAAAAAGACATGAACAAATATTTTTCACCAAGTAAAATTCAACACACACAGGAAAAAAATGCTCATATTTATGTAGCTACCAGGGAAACACAAGTAGGAACCACAATGAGACTCCACACCACTTTAGTGAGAATACCCTACAAGCGGAAGTCATTAGACCATAACTGCTGACCAGGATAGGGTTAGCGGAATGTACACTAACCCACTGCTGGTGAGAATGCAAGTGCAACCATGATGGTTTTCTCAGAGAGCTGGAAATAGACCGTTCTGGAAATACAGTCTTTCTTTGTCCTAGCCAATCCACTCTTGGGAATACATGTAAACGAAATGAAACACGCATATGAGAGTTAACTACATCCCTATGTGTATAGCAATGCAATTCACAACAGTAAGGAATTGAATCAGCCCAGATTTCCATCAATAGATGAACAGATAAAGAAAATGTGGTACATTTACTCCATTGAATACTATTCGGCCATATGAAAAAAAAATGGAATCTTAAAATCGGCAACAAAATAAACTCAGCTGGAAATGATTAATGCCTAATAAAATAAGCCCATCCTCCAAAAATAAATACCCTATGTTCTCTCTGATAAGCAATGACCAATACACAGGGCACAAAAGACATAAACTCTACAAGGGAGATCAGCATACTGGGAAATAACAGATGTATTAGAGTACATGTCTTAATCCCAAGTAATAGTATGATTTCCAGATTTACTTTTAATTATATTTTTACATTACACTATTTTATTCCTTTTCCTATACTTGCCATGTCTTGATATATTTATATAAGAAAGTTAAGCTTGTGAAAGTTAAGTTATGTAAATATTAAAAATCAAATGTTTTTAATTAAAGAATTATTTTGGTGCTGTTGCTGCAGTTTAGTAAGCAAAGCACTGCCATGGCTCTTCATTTCAGTCTTGGATGCTCCACTTCTGATCCAGCTCCCTGCTATTGTGCCTGGGAAAGCAGTGGAAGATAAACCAAATCTTTGGGACCCTTCACCCATGTCAGAGATCCTGGCTCTAAATTGACCCATTCTGGTCATTCTGGCTACTTGCAGCAAGCACCAGTGGATGGAAAACCTCTCTGTTCCTCTCTGTTAGCTGAACCTTTCAAATAAACAATCTTAAACAAATTCACTATGACAAACAATATCATTCAATTGTGGCACAGCATCTTTGACACTAATATATTTGAAATAGACTTTTTTATAACAACATCATGGTAACCTTCCAAGTTAATTTTTTGTATGTTAGTATACTTATATCTTCTCTGATGATTATCTAATAAGTTATTTACATATATGTGAATGTTTTCAATATGTGAATGTTTTCAGTATGGTGGGGACATACAATCATTCACATTTCCTTTTACATAATAGAATCTTTTTACCTTGAGAGTCTTTTTTGTCCTTCTTTCGTAATTCCTCTTCTGAAACATCGACCTTAATAACAGATGTATTAATAAGTATTTTCAAATTATATATCTGACAGCACTATTTGCCTTCTTTTAGAGAGTGTGCTAGCTTTTATTCTCATCTATGATGTTACTACAGAATCACATTTCTGTAAATCATTTCCTTAATGTAACAAATTTTGAAATAAAAGAAAACGACAGATTTGAGAAGCACTTGGGACACTGGGAAGTTCTTTTAGGCCAATATTCTGATTTTTCTTAACAGTCATTAAAATCACAACTTGCCTCAATTTTTAGACAAATTCAAATAGTTTGCACAAACTACTATTATGGCGACACTGCAGCCATATCTAAGACAAAAACATGGACATAAGAGGGGATATTAAACATTTATACATACAACATAAAAACTATGCATGGATTTAAAATTTTTTTACAGCAAAATAAATCACTTTTAACGCCTTTTCCTATAAGCACTTGAAAACCCTTATTCATCTGGTATGTACAGTTTTTTCATATTTTCTATTTTCCCCAATATTTTGTCCTAGTAAGTCCCTAATGACATTCTTAAACAAAGGCAACTGTAATAATTTATCAGCATACTTTAAAAGCTTATGCAAAATGGAATTAAAATTGTCTATTTTTGAGTTAAACAATCTTGAAATCCAACCCAAAAGCCTATTGTGGAAGAATATAGACTTTGCTTTTTGTTTATGAAAATAAATATTTTTAATTCCATTTTCCATAAAATTTTTGAAGCATATTATAGGTTTTATTTGAAGACACATAAAGATAATGATTTTACCATCAACTTATTAGATAAAATGAGAACGTTGACAACTTTCCTTAATTTCATAAATCATATGCTTCTCACTGAAATTACAAATGTCCTAGGACATTTTCAAACCAAGGCTTCTGAAATCGTATCTCCCCACCTTCAGTGCAAAGGAGTTCATGTCAAAAACATACTTTGTATTATGTAAAATAAAGATGGATTGACACGTTTCCAATAGCATTTACTAGAGATATTGAAAAGTCTAGAATTCCAAGTAAACAGCACACCTGTGCATCCCCTGTACCAGGGGCAGTGGGTTCTGTGAAGGACAGCTTCACTCTCGTGCTGCCTGGAGGCAGTGCTTCGGTGGCCAGAAGCCCCTGTGAGTCTCGGGATCCTCTGCTGGATAAGTGGGCAGCACGTTTAGCAGCTGCAATTTCGAGGGGCATTTCCCACAGGCTATATCCTTCAGACCCCAAGTACTGCGACAGATTCGAAAGTGTGGAGTCAGCCCTTTCCTTCTCTGAGCTTCGGGGGGAGCAGAGGGGTAGAGCAGGGGATGATTTTTCATTAGTAACTGAAGAAGCATTTTCATCACCCATTAGGATATTAAGACATTGTTAGTTAATCAAGATACAAACAAGCTCAAAAACTTATATAATCTGAGATTTTAAAATACACACATAAAATCGGGTATTTCAATAAAATTAATCCATTATAATAGATACTCTAGGCCCTCCCAAGCCACAGTCCAAGAAAAATATGGTTGATTACTTTTCAGCCGAAATTATTTTCCATAATTCCCTTTCAGCATGAAAATAAGAACATCCCTCTAGTAGCTTTGGCACTAAAAGGTCACTGTCTGTCAAGGTCAACTTCAAGATCCATGCTTTTTTTTTTTTTTTTTTTTTTTGGTTTCTGGGTAAGAGGTATGTGTTGTCACATGGTCTGCCTTCAAGAGATTCCAGAACCCACAGGGTCATGATTCACCATTTTCATGTACAGCCTCACCTGGTGTTTGTGGTCTCAACATTCTAGTTTACACAGTGATCTAAATGGCCACAGGGCTTATGCTATGTACAAATAGTTTATGAAGCTATCCCAGTCTAATCAAATATAACAGTGTTGCAATTTCATTTGTAAACAGCTACACTTGCCTATAACTTATTGCAAGGAATCGGGAATAACTCACTTTGTTATCACAGAGGTGAAAGTTTTAAATACACTTTCACTTATCATATATGTGTTAGTTTAAGATGAATTTCACACATGAGTTTGGCTCATAAAAAGGAAGTAAAGTGGGAAAGACATTCCTGAGAAAAAATGTGTAAGGTGAATTGTGATCTAAAAATATCCATCTTGTAAAATGCGATGATGTGTTGTTAAATAAATTCCAGGAGAATGCCTTGGTTGCAGCAGTTGAGTGGCTGCTGGGAAAGCCACGTTTCACAATGAAGTGTCTTGGTTCAAGTCCAGCACTGCTTCCATGTGGCTCCCTACTCATGTATACCTTGGGAGGTCGCAAGAGATATCTCAAGTCAGTGGTCCCTGCCACAAGTATGGAAACCTGGTTCACTTGTATGCATCTAGGACAAAGTCAGTGGTTGGGTGGTGATTTGTCTGTGTCATTTTGCTTCTCTCTGCCTTTCAAATAAAATGAAATTTAAAAGATGTTTAAAAACAGATTGAAATATTACAGAGTAGCAGATATGTGGCTTTATATAAATCATAAATCTCATCTTCAAATTCAGTGTCAGCTGTGAGCTGAAGTAGGACCCTCTGCAGGCTGTTTTGAACAGGAGAGGGAATGAGGAAAGAGGGAAAAGAAGAGAGACAAGAGACTCAACAACAGGGAAGAGATCTTCCATCTGGTACTTCATGCCAAACATGGCCAGGTCTAAGGCAGGCTAAGCCAGGACCAGGATCTCATGGAAACCACACAGGAGGGAGGGACCCAAAGCTCGCACACCCCCCACCGCCTTCCTAATGCATCAGTAGGAAGCCAGAATAATAGAGGGGTGTCACTCTGACAGCGGAAGCCAGTGTCACAAGTCTCAGCTTAAAATGCCCTGCCCACAATGCCAGCACCCAGGCAAACAGAAAGCCAATCCTGGACAACTGCCCAAACTATCATGCTATTTCTTTGTTGTCCCTAACACCTTGATTTGGGGAAACATTTCTAAACATCATCCATTCCCAAAACTGTCAATAGAAGTCTGACCTATATCCTCTCCCCTTAAGGAAAAAAAATCAGAAACAAAAACTTCAACAACAGTATCAACATATATGCACTGAAGTTTTAATTCTAAACACAAATATGGAGAGGAGAAAAATCGGATATATGCATCTGCAATAATAGAGACATGAAATGCATTTCTACACACAAAAAATGCAAAATGACCTAGGCACAAAGCTGGCATTAGAAAATACTCCTGACATTAGCTTTATCAAAAGTTTCAACATAGGGAGTATAATGTGAAAGTAAGTAGGTATTTGGAGTAGATGCTGCCAGGATACCTGAATCCGAAATCAAAGCTGTTGGCCTGCACCTTTTCCCGGCCTGCCTATGGTGGTTATTTGGGGAGGAACAAACAGATAGGAGATATCTTTCTGTCTCTCTATTCCTGTCTTATGTGTGTCTTTCAAATAAATAAATATTCTTAAAGCTACAAATATTTGATTATTCTGAAGGATTACAATTGTCATTGGTCAAAAATCTTCACCGTGACTAGTTTTCAATTCCTCAAGTAATGGGGAAATTTCACGGGTAAAGAGTATTTAGTAAAATTCAGAAGACTAAAAGGCCTGTTAAAAGGCTGGAAACTGTTTCACCTGGAAAGTAGGCTGACAAGCTGATTTATAGTCTGTGAATGTGCAAATAACTCACACTGCCCATGTCACCTTGCTGTGCCTACATCTGCCAACACTGTCAGTGCAGAAATTGTTAGAAACAGGACCTAAACTGCAAGGGCGTCATGTAGGTCAAAGGAGTATTGCGTTAATATTTATAATGCCCGAGGAAAAAAAAAAACAAAACAAAATCCCTGTGCTTATGGAACACTGGAGAGAAGCAGGACCCCTCAGAACAAGATGGTCCCTCTTCCTGGGATGCCCGAGTCCCTCAGAGCACACTGAATTCAAACTGACTCAGCGGTGGGGACAAGAAGCCTGCAGGGAGAGCCTGCTCCTGCCCTGTGCATGTGGGACACCTGCAGACTTCAGCAGCTATAGGCACTTGGACTTCAGAACAGTGCTCAGCCTCATCGGCATCCGTCAGCCTGGACAGGGAACCTACGGATGATGGCCTCAGAGGAGGTGGTGGGGGCATTCACAGAGCCCCACTCACCTGTTCTGCCTGAGGAACCAGCGTACTTCCAATCGTGGTGCCTGCGTTCCTGGGCTTACGGTTCTTGTGAGTGTGTGTGGTCAGGCAGCCTCAGACTCGTGGCCAGGTAAGAACTGTGCCTGAACTGGTAACTTAGGCCAGATTAAAGAAAAACAAAAGGTCACGCAGGCAATTGAGGTGAAAGCTACACTGGCTTGAGTCTAACAACATTATGCTTGCCAGCTTGCTTTCCATTTCTTGAAATGCGAAAATACCTAAAGAAATGTTTTCTTATGCCTTCTCGGGATGCTGACGGCCTGGGAACAGCAGTGGAGGAGGTTTCAAGTGTTTGAGCCCCCTGTCACCCACGTGGGAGACCTTGATGAAGCCAGGCTAAGTCCAAACCACTGGAACCACCTGGGTGAGTGAGCCAGTAGACCCAAGAACTCTCTGACAGTTTCTCTCTAACTTTGACTTTCAGAAAAATAAACTTTTCAAAATAAAAGAGAGCTAAAGAATAAGCATTTATGCCCAATTACTTTGAATTCTAATGATGCAATTCCAATCAAAGAAATACTCACCTGATTTACTTTATTAGACATCAACCAAACTTAGAATCTGCTACTCTCAGTAACACATCTGGCTTGATCCTACTTGTATCGACCACACCGGTTTTCATGTCAGTTATAAAGTGTGAATGGCACAGCTGTTTGCATCTCACAAAGTTGAACTTTGATGAGTCAGCTATTTGCATTATCCATGTGCACAATCACGCATGCACACACACATGCACACTCACACACAGATGTCGAGTGAATCAGCAAAAGTAAGAGGCAAAGTGTTTTCAGTTTATTTTTTTTTTTAAAGATTGATCTATTTTTGTGGAAAGGCAGATGTACAGAGAGGAGGAGAGAGAGGAAGATCTTCCATCTGATGGTTCATTCCCCAAGCAGCCGCAACGGCCAGAGGTGCGCTAATCCCAAATCAGGAGCCAGGAGCTCTTCCTCTGGGTCTCCCACGCGGGTGCAGGGTCCCAAGGCTTTGGGCCATCCTCAGCTGCTTTCCCAGGCCACAAGCAGGGAGCTGGATGCAAAGCAGGACTGCGAGGATTGGAATCAGCGCCCATATGGGAGCCTGGCACATGCAAGGCGAGGACTTTAACCACTATGCTATTGCGCTGGGTCCTTTTTCAGCTCATTTTGTGTGTAAAATGAGTTATCATCAAGGTGCATGACCTTGATGATAACTCAAAATAAGGGTAGGTTTCTCACTATCTGAAACTAGTTCGTAGAAAATAAAAAGTGTTTATATATATGACATGTTTAATTTTAATTCTGATTTTTTATTTCATCCAAACCTTTTAAGATTTGACATCTAATTTCCGACATTATCTTTTTATAATTACATTCATGGAACCCGGTGTGCTAGCCTATCAGCTGAAATCCTCACCTTGCATGCTCCAGGATCCCATATGGGCACCGGTTTGTGTCTCAACTGCTGCACTTCCCACCGAACTTCCTGCTTGTGGCCTGGGAAAGTAGTAACAGGATGGCCCAAAGCCTTGGGAACCCAAAGAAACTCCTGGCTCCTGGCTTCAGATCGGCTCAGCTCCAGCCACTGGGGCGATTTGAAGCATGAACCTGAAGACAGATTTTCTCTGTCTCTCCTCTTTGTAAATCTGACTTTCCGATAAAAATAAATCTTTCAGGATGACATTCATAGACTGACATTGTAGTGAGCTGGCTCAGTAGTGACTTATGAGCCCAGCATCTCCCAGAGCACTGGTTTGAGCCTTGGGTACTGTGTTTCTGATCTAACTTCCTGTTCCTGAACTGGGAAGATGACCCAATACTTGGTTCCCTGTTTACTCCTAGGGAGATCCAGAGAGAATCCCAGGCTCTTAGATTCAGACAGTGCAGTCCTGGAGGTTGATGGATGTGAGCAGTGACTCAGAAGTGGAATATCTATTTCTCTGTTACTTTGCCTTTCAATTAAATAAACTATTTGAGCTGGCATCATGGTACAACTAGTCAACCTGCAACACTGGATGTGGATGGAATTCCTCTCTCTCTCTCTCAATCTCTCTCTCTCTCTCTCTCTCTCTCTCCCTCTCTCTTCCCCACCTCCCCTTCTCTGTGTGTGGGGTGTGTGTGTTCCATGTGCATTTCGCCCTTGCTCCTTTCAGTCCTCCTTATCTATAACTGTTTTAAGTAAAATCAGTTTTAAAAGTTCAATATTATATGCAGACATTGAACAGCAAATTTCATGATGCTAGATTGAGAAGGGTAATTATACCAGTCAAGTATGTGAAATGATAAAATTATAAAAAGCCAACTTTTAATGTCCTACCTTTCTCCAATTGATCTTCTAAATTCACCTGCTGTTATCTATAATAAACATAATAATAAGATTAAATATGCCAAGTATGAATATAAAATGTTTTAATCATTCAGAAAAATAACTCAAAATATTGTTTCAACATAAAAATTTTAAGAGATTAACATATCAAAAAAAAACCCAGAAATTATATTTTGATAATAGAAGTGACAGAAGAGGATCAAGTTCCAAAGGTGTATTTCCTCCCTAAAAGGAAAGAAGATTTTATGCTTGTGATAAAAAAATAATTTTAAACTTACTTAGGGACAGGTATTGAGGCACAGAATTTTAAGCTTCTGCTTAGGACATCCACATCTCAGGACAGAGCTTCCGAGGTCAACTACCACTTGGACTTCTGATCCAACTTCCTGCTAATGTGCACTCCGTGAGACAGGAGTTCATAGCACAATGACATGGGAGACAGATGGAGCTCCTGGCTCCTGGCTGCAGCCTAATCCACAGCACCCTCTGTGTGTCCCCCACATCCGTCATGAGCTTGTGCGTCAAATTCAAAAGCAAATACAATTTAAATAAAAAGGTAATTCATTCCTTAAATACGCTGTCTCTTTTGATATACCAAAGTTGCACATAATCCATCATGAACCAAATATTTCAAACACATATACATTGTATACTGTCCAGAGAAAGGTAAGCACACATATTTATTAGAACACATATCATTTCTTTATTTTGAAAATACCCCAAATCCTTTCTCCTAGCTTTTAAAAAAAACATTCAACTCTATATACAACAGCAAAAGTTTAATCTTTTAAAATGATTAATTTGGATAGGAACAGAAATATACATTGTATTATCCTAATATGATCCTCTTTTGGGGAATTAACAACATTTTTAAGGAATACTAAAATGCACAAAATGTGAATTTTTTTCATGTAAATTTAGAAAAATTTTTCAAACTTACTTTTAAATTTATTTTTCCACATATATTTACTGAAGTGTGTGATCAAGAATGGTAGATACTGTGCTATTCACAATATAATTTATTAATTAAGATATTTCCTTATCATGTAACTGCTATTCTTTTTATCCTAGTCCTAAATTTCACCTCAGTTTTCCCCATAGAGAGATCAGCTGGCTTTTTTCTTACCAGTCTGAAGAAAAAAACTTAAAGATATCTGTAAAACTAGCTTTATTTATTTTTAGTTTTTATGACACAGTTCCATGGCTCAAGGATTTCCCCTCCTACCACCCTCCTGTTCACTCTGCCCCCACCGTTTCCAACTATATCATTACAATTGTATTGTCCTTCAAAAACATTCACAAGGTCATCATTCTATTTAAATGTATCATGTTGTTGTAGGTAGAGATGACGGTAGAAAGTCAAGCATCCTATTGTCAAGGTACATTTAACAGCTTCATTGGGGGTCCATCTTTTATTCTGGAGTAGAGATACATACTGCAATGTATCTTCACTTCTCGACATGCCAGTCTCCCTTACACACTTTCTCTAGGCATATATGTATACATATATATAGATACATATGTGTGTGTGTGTGTGTCTGTGTGTGTGTGCTTATGCCAATGGTCCTGATAGCTTCTTTCTGTAATTGTGGGATGACTTAGGTAACTACACCCTCTTCTAAGAAAGACACAAATGAAACAGTATATCCAGAATTAAGTCCCATTCATGAACACTTCCCAGTCTTGCCACATCTCTGTCTTTGCCTTTGTTGTGCACCCCTCCACCTCAGTCTTTCCACATCTCGCCATGCCTCACTGCCAAGTTCTACGTTTCCTTATGAAGAGCCACTATGGTAAGATCTCAAACCAAAAGCTAGCAAAGAGGAAAAGATCTGAGACCGCAGGTGGGATGGAAAGTACATGTTTATAAAGTAAATGTACACATGGCGCTTGGCCCTGTGGGCCATTTATTCGAGGTTTTATTTTCGCCCCGTCAGGTTCTTCAGCCCTGATACAACTGTTAACAAGTTGCTTTTTTCAGAGAAGAAGCAAGTCATCACTCAGGACGGGCTGAGTGCTCCAGGAGAGCTGTGGGATGGACGGTTGCTGACATCCTATCCTACAGTGATCACAAGGCCAGGAATCTGCAGGAACACAGCAAAGAAGGAGAAACACAAAGGGCATGACTAAACGCCCATGCCCACACTCAGTGTCTCTTTCAAAGCAGCTTCCCCAAGCCAAGTAGAGAGGTAATTTCAATCAGGAGTCCTCACATTGTTGGCCAGGCTGTACAAACTATGCTCTCTCCCCTATATTCACTCCAGGCTAGTCTCTGTGCTGGTCTGTCAATAATCCAGGAATAATTTGTTAGGCAGTAAAAGAGAATCAGCATCACATGTTTTGTGATGCACTCATTTTTCAATTAGATGAATTTTGTGAAATGAGGAAGAAATAGCAAGAAATCTGAAAATGATAATATACTTCACACATCAAATATAGGCAATGTGCATATGCATAACTGGCCAGGTATCATAGCCTGGGGAAAATCAAATGAGGCTGGGGTCTCAGAAATGGAGATGGTCACAGGAAGCTATAAATTATAATTAGGAATTTGCACTTCATCTATAAATAATCAGAAATCAGGAAAGATCACATGGACAGATAAGAAAGTTTTGAAACTGACTCCAGGGTGGAGATTGGACGGAATGGGATCAATTAGAGTCCTGGTGGCACCTTGACCAAGGGCACTGATAGTAAAACTGAGAAAGGTAGGTAAAGTTTGTTCATTCCTAGTTGGATTGATGTAAGAATAATCCCAGAGTTTCCAGCATCAGCAGTTAGGTAGGTGAGTTTGCAAGGAGACTGAGTCCTTGGGGAGAAAAGGAGACTTGGAGGAAAGCAATCCATTCATTTCAGCACATAATGAATTCTGGATTCTTGTTTAAGAAGAAAAAGTCAGTATTGACGAAGCATAGCACTGGGAACAAGAAGATGTCTGGGTTAGAGAAACGAGATATGGCAATGAGAGCCACAAAGGTATGTGCGCTCACAAGAAGTAGGTAGAATACAAACAGAATCCAAAATAGAGAACTCCGAGAAATTTCAAGTTCAAGGATGCTCAGATCCAGTGGCCAAAGAGAAATCACGAGATAAATATAAAGAAGACGAAATGGTAATTGTGTTTTTCCTAAACAAATCATGGACTGTATTCAAAGGAATTGGTGAGCATGGCAAATTGCTGCTGAGGAAAGCCTAACTGAAACAGCACCAAGTCGGCTCCCTGTGCCTTGGCACAAGTTCAGAGACACTCATGGAAAGATTACTGGTAACTCAAGAATGACTGTCCGGTATGTACCAGAGGCGGTTGGAATCAACAACTGCCCTGCCATCTTCAGCGATTTTTTTTTTTTTTACTATTTACCAGGGTGAACCTGAACAAATGGCATCATGTGCACAGCCCACGCAAATAAGCTTGTAGCTTGCAGATGTTTAACTGTTTAAAAAGTGATAAGCAGGATACATGTGAGATTAGGCATGTACTGCTGTATATATAAATCACTAAAAATTAGAATTTCTTGCCCAGGTGAAAACAGCACGTAATAAAGGTAGTAAGGTAATAAAGTTATTTTCTCTGCTCAGCTTCTCCTATTTAATCTGGTGTCTACATTTAAGCTACTACATGATAACCTTAACTTTGGATTTAGGGGAAAAAAGTGCTGAGAAACACAAAACAATAAAGCTATCTACAAAATGAGGTTCAAATGCAGCTGTATAAATAAAGAACCTATCATCAGACATGATTTTACAGCTAGAAAAGATCTGTATTTGAAATCTGATTCAACATTACTAACTGGATGTTACACTGTTTAATTTAAAGCAAAGTCTTCAAGAGAATATTGAAGTAACAGTCCCAGAAGGCAAAATTAAACAGAAAAACACAGGCACTTGAATATGTATACACACATACGCATTCTTACAGCCACAGTCCTGTCTCCACTGCTCCCATTCTGATTTCTCGCTTACCTCTGGATATCTGTGGATGTCATCACTGCTCCTCCGTCCTAACATTAATTTTCCTCCTCTTTTCTCGACTGAGTCTTCACCTTTCATTTTTATTTTTCCCCTTTCCAATATTGCCTTGGTTTTCTGCTGATTGAGGAAATTGTCCAGTTGATGTTTAGCTCTTTCAGCTTCCTGTTTGTGAATAAGTACCAGTTACCAAGGGTTTTCAGGACATTTTTCCTGCCAGTATTACAAACTTCAGGAACTTGTAGATGGTTATATCCATATAATTCTCAACTTTTATTTTCCTAAGCTGGCAGAAACTAAGGCAAACTATTGGCATAATAAATAATTTAAAAGCTCCACAACTTAGACTAGGCACGGGAGCCTAGTGACTGAAGTCCATGCCTTCCATGTGCTGGAATCCCATATGGGCGCTGGTTCTAATCCCGGCAACTCCACTTCCCATCCAGCTCCCTGCTGTGGCTTGGGAAAGCAGTCGAGGATGACCCAAAGCCTTGGGATCCTGCACCCATGCGGGGGACCTGGAAGAAGCTCCTGGCTCCTGGCTTCAGGTTAGCTTAGCTCTGGCTGCTTTTGCCACTTGGCGAATGAGCCAGCAGACAAAGATCTTTGCCTCTCCTTCTCTCTGTAAACCTGCCCTTCCAATAAAAACGAATCTTAAAAAAAAAAAAAAATACCCACTTATCTCTTTGTCTAATATTTTTATCATAAAAAAGTTTTTTGACTTTAGAAACGGCCAAACTCAAGAGTGTTCCGTCCAGCACATTAGTTCTGGGAAGCTTCACGCTAGCAAGGACCACGCACAGCCTCTCAGCACTTCTAACATGTAGGAGTCACCAAATACTTCTGGATCACAGATCAATCTGGAGCAAGACTCAGGACATCATAGCAAGAGAAGAAGTTATCACAGTTTTCCAATCGTTTACTTAGTAGCACTACTTTAGATTTTTATGAAATTATTAATAAGTTTACAAAATATTAAATCAATATATTCCTTGGAATCTGTTTTTGGACTTCTCCTGTAGTATTATATTATACAATGATTTGGGAATGAATGAACCTTTATTCTATTTTATTCTATTCTTCTATATGATCACCAGTTCTTGCCTCATTTTATCATTTTATCTTAGGATAATTTTGTTAAATTGAAAAACAAGTCCATCTACAAACTAAAACTAAATTTCTTCAATTTTGTGTTTCAGTTCTGGAAAACTGAAGTAGTGGCAAAACTAGGCCTTCAAAGCTTCAACTGTGAATGTATATTTTTTTTCACCACTCATCTATATTCTTTGGTAAAGTATTATTTTTTCACAGAAAACTTCTTGCTTCTATTATATATACTAAAATCAATTGGCTGCCAATGGCTGGAAATGAGCCAATCCAAAGCCAGGAGCCAGGAGCCTCCTCCAGGTTTTCCACATGGGTGCAGGGTCCCAAGGCCATCCTCTACCATTTTCCTAAGCCACAAGCAGGGAGCTGGAAGGGAAGTGGAGCAGCTGGGACACAAACCAGCACCCAATGGGACTCCAGCATATGTAAGGCGAGGACTTCAGTCACTAGTCTACCATGCCAGGCCCGACAGCACTTTCTTATTTTCAATTTTAAAACCTACTTTGCTTCCACTCACCTTATAAAACTATACCACCAATACTCTGTTGATCATAATTTTTACCAAAAAAAAATCAAAAGGTTCAACTTTGTCCATACACTTATGGAAATGCTTGTAGCTTCATTTCTTTTTGCTGTTCAACTAGAATTTGAAAACAACGATGTAAACCAGCATTCCCGTTTAGCTTACTTTAACTGGAATGCCTACAGTATTTTTAAAGAACATGAACAATTTGAAATGGGCTCCTTTTATACGATTAAGAAAGCTAGTTTCTTGCTAGCTTACTATTTCAGACAAGAGTAATTGTTTCATTAATTCATTTCTACTACATAAGACAAACAATTTAAACAGTATAATATAAACACAATTAGTCAACATTATCCACATAATATTCTGTGAGCCTTTTTTTTCCTCTGTTAACTTTAAACAACATGGCATGCTTTACCTCCAAGGCCACTTTCAGTTTTTCCCAAAGGATTCTATTCTCAGATTCCAGATTACCTGCTAATTTCTAGAAAATTAAGAGAGAGAGAAATATCATTTTATATGTATGCTTATGGTGACTTTTCTAATCTAGACAGCCACGATGATGACTGGAGCGTAAGCATCTAACTACACAGTTCTCACCTATGAGGATGGGTATTACTTGGCATACAGATTCCTGTTAAATATTTCATGTCCCCTTTTCTCTAGGTCTCACACATTTATTTTTAAAGATTTATTTATTTAGTTAGTTGCTCTGAAGCCTGGAACTGCTTCTGGGTCTTCCATGTGGGCGCAGGGTCCTGAGGCCGTGGGCTGTCCTCCACTGCTTTTCCAGACCACAGTCAGGAAGCTGGGTGGAAGGCGGGGCAGCCAGGAAATGAATCTGCACCCACATGTAGGATCCTGGTATATGCAAGGCACTCAGCTTCCACACCAGGCCCTAACTCTCACACATTTGAATAGAAACATTTCAAGTCTTACTAGAAACATCTAGTCTTAGAGAAATACCCTTATTTTTGATTGTGATAATTAGTACATTCTAAAAATAAAAAAGTCTTAAGAGGTTTCTGTCGGATGGAAGACAGTTTTAAGCTCTGCTTCCATCACGGCTGATCACGTGACCACCAACACTTCAGGCCAAAGCCCAAATACCAACTCACTACCAAAAGTAGTGAGGTTCTCACAGGAAAGTATCGTGGGTAAGACCCCTTTATAGAAAAGCCTTCTGTCGGGCCCAGTGCAGTAGCCTAGCAGCTAAAGTCCTCACCTTGCACATGCCAACATCCTATACGGCTGCTGGTTTTAATCCCAGATGACCCACTTCCCATCCAGCTCCCTGCTTGTGGCCTGGGAAAGCAGTCAAGGACTGCCCAAAGCTTTGGGACATTGCACCTGTGTAGGAGACCATGAAGAAGCTCCTGGCTCCTGATGTCAGATTGGCTCAGCTCGGGCCATTGAGGCCACTTGGGGAGTGAATCAGCAGATTGAAGATCTTCCTCTCTGTCTCTCCTCCTCTCTGTATATTTGACTTTCCAATAAAAATAATATTTAAAAAGATTAGAAAAGCCCTCTCTGGGACAATTTCATTGCTGATGGACAGCTTGAATCTTTACAACTTAAATCGAAGGACAGAGTTCAGCAGCAGCACAGCCCCTGGAGAGGCCCAGGGGAAGACAGAGAAGCCACAGAGGCCGATATCACAGCTGTGACATCAACACAGTTGCCATGTCCAGCCTCCTAATGCACTGAAAATGTGAAGTTTCAAGCCACTAAATGTATTGTGACTTGTACAAATAGAAAAGTTCATAAACTGTAATTTTATGCACAGTAAAACCATGACAATTTTTTTTCCTGTGTTTATTTTATCTAGTTTAATCACTTGGGCAAATATACCATTTAACTGCATCATTCAAGGAAATGCTCTCAGCAAATTAAATTATTTTAGAGTTACTTGTATATCTCTTTCATTGCATTCCCTCCGCCCCCCGCCCCGCCAAATGACCTCTGTAGTTTATAATTTCTGGAGAACTTTTACTTGATTACTCAGACTTTTATACCTTTTTTATATAGATGAGTTACTTTTAAATAGCCTAATTTTAGTTTTTTGAATGGTACACAAAGGGATGAAGAGAAGTCTTCCATCTATGGGTTCACTTACTTGAGTACCAAATCAGGAGTCAGTAAGTGAATCAGGTCTCCCATCTGAGGGGCAGGGACAGAAGCACTTGCCCCGTCACAGCTGCCACCAGGGTGTGCATCAATGGAAAGCTGGAATTATGACAACTGTGACTTGAACCCAGGCTCTCTAACATGGGATGCAGGCAACTTCTCTCTTATGCCAAACCTGTCACCGCTTCCCAAACCAGTGAGCTTCTGTTTCACCTATTTTCGTGACAGAAGACATTAGAAAATAGATCCAACTGAAAAAATAAATCCAAATAGAATAAGGGCACTTATCCCCAGACACATAATTAGTGAGTTCCTAAAGTGATTTCCAATAATGTTTTTTCTTGCATGATATTGGTTGAGCAAACCATAACTTTCGTGATCTTGGTGCGATATCAATATGCCTGCTTTTATCATTTTATTTTCTGACATCTGTGTAATTTGTGTAATATGTGTAATGTATGTATTATCAATGAACAATTTAAAAATTAGTAATAAAAGTAGAGGAGGAGAAAAAATTACAGAACACCAGTCAATCTTATAGGTGCCTAGAAAGCACATGTCTCTTACCTGAACATTTTGAAAATCTTCTTTCATTTTCAACTGTTTTGTGGCACCCATCTTCCTATAATTAAAATTCATCAGTTAATTAATAAACAGTGGAGGCTTCTGAAGCTAGCAACATCAAAACCGTACAATGAAAATACAAAAAAAAAAAAAACAAAAGCAAAAAAACCCTGACACTTGCAACATGCATTGGCCACCTTTTCTTCACTGATCATTTCTTAAATCTTCTATATCAAACACCAAAGTCATTCTACAAATTTCTTTTTAGAATTTAAGGAACTCAATATAGAGTGGCTTTACATTTACATTTACATCTTTTGATACTAGGATTTGACCAAGAATATTCAAAATTCAGGAACTGCTTACCAAACTATCATTTTATGCTACAGTTCCATAGGTGCTGGAATTTCCCTTACCCCCTCCCCAAGTTCTCTCCCCCACCCAGTGAGTTCCCCTCTATTACTACTATAGTATAATTCTTCATAAGTAGTCACATGTCCATCATTGCAGGCATGAACAGTGGCAAAGAGCCAAGCATCCTATTGTCAAGATACAGTAAAGAGTTTCATTGGGAGTCCATCTTTGATCTGGAAGTAGAGATGCATACTGCATTGCATCTTCATATTTGGATATGATCATCCCCATTACACAGTTACGGTATATCCCCTTAATGAAATGAAAAGCCACAACACAAACTCAACAACAGAAAGAAAAGAAGAAATTACAATGCCATGAAGTTAAATAACATGCTTCTGAATGACTAATGTGTCACTAAGGAAATGAAAGAGAAAATTAAGAATTTTCTTGAAGAATATGCTACTGTATTATTACTTATGAGTCACTGAATAATTTAATGGGAAAGAAAGTGTTTTGAAGTGATGAAACTACATTAAAAAAACATCAAAATAGTTTCTGTTGATCT
This sequence comes from Ochotona curzoniae, assembly GCF_017591425.1. Taxonomy (NCBI): domain Eukaryota; kingdom Metazoa; phylum Chordata; class Mammalia; order Lagomorpha; family Ochotonidae; genus Ochotona; species Ochotona curzoniae. The sequence goes on along the minus strand of NW_024467095.1, from coordinate 24,845,827 downwards.
TTGCTGCTGAGTTATGTCTTTTGTATGCAACAAATAGATGGGTTTTGGTTTTCTTTGATCCTGTATGCTAATCTATGACATTTGATTGATGGGTTTTGTCCATTTACATTCAGGGCTAACATGAATGTGTTGTAATTTTGTCCTGTCATTTTATCAATGGGTTGTTCATTGATTTATTCTCCTGTTGTCATTTTACTGAGATAGTCTTCACATTTTCCTTAGGTTTTGGTGAGTGCTATTCCTCTTCTCTATCAAGAGAATGTCTTTAAGTATCATTTGTACAGCAGGTCTAGCAGAGGAGTATTCTTTTAACTTTTCTTTACTGTGGAAGAATTTTATTTTGTATTTAAAGAATCTTAGCTGTGTCACCCAGAGGTCTACAGTTTGATTTTACTTATTGTGGTTGGTACGTGGCTCTTTGTTTGTAGTCACTTCCAGTGAGTTCCAGGTCTGGGTTCTTATGTTAGAGTTCTATCGTGGTCTCTGTAGCCCCAGCTCCTGGCTCACTACTCTCTGCCTCCTGATGCCATGCTGAGACTGCACTATTGTCTGTACAGGCTTTCTCCCACTTCTGATTTGAGCAGTTATCAGGATTAGGGAGACACGAGATGTCCTATATAACTAGATTGTTGGTGGTGGTAATCTTGCCAGAACCCGTTGGCTGTTAGGTCTGAGGGCCATAAGGACCAATTTGACTGGTATTATATTCCCTGTGGGACCAGTGCAATGCACTGAGTTCAGTGAGTTTGCTCCGAGCTCAGCACATGCACATGTTGTCCCACCATTCTTAAAGTTTTTCTGCACTGTACAAAATGGCACCTGATGTGCCAGTACTAGAGTTCTTGATCTGATGGCCATCCGGTCTGGAGGCTACCCAGACCTGTCTTGGGTAGAACCTGTAAGATGTTATGTTGTTGCAGTTCAATGAGCCAGAACTGAGTTCACTCCCAGCTCAGTGCACCCACAGTCCTGCCCCATAGCCTTTGCCTACCTATACAAAATGGCGCCCAATCTGGCTCTAGCAGAGGACTGGTCTGTGAAATCCACCGAGTTCCTGCATTACCTGCCTGGGGCCTACAGCTCTCTCTGCTCCTGGTCAAATCAAACAGATCACCAGGATGGGCAGTTCTTTGTCTGGGTTCACCGCTGTGCCTCCTTGAACGCCCCTTCCCACCTGGTTGCTGGTGAACCTCTGGCTGCCGGTGCAGTTAAGATCTATGCTCGCTCAATGTTGCTGGAGCATTAGTCACAACAACACCACACCATATGTCTGCTGCTTTGCTGTGCCTGTCCATCTCCAGGTACCCCTCCACTCTCATTCTGTCCTGTCCTACTTCCTGGATTGTGCCCTCTCTGCTTCACACTGGCTAATGTTTCTCCATCTGTTTAAATGTGTCCTTACACTATCCTGCCACCTGGATTCCCAGGCAAAACTATCTTCTAGTACCAGGATTTGAGCAATAATATTCAAAATTCAGGAACTACTTACCATTCAGCTTCCTCCATTTTTCCTTTGTCTTTTTTCTTCTCTGGTTTTACAATTTTCTTTGTTGAATCATCATATATCTTTGCTTTCTATGAATTTATACGGCCAGAAATAAACAGAGGAAGACATAAAAAATTACAGGAAAAGATGACAATATGCATAACTAAGATTTGCATTCCACCTCAGGTATCACTATGGTTTGCTGCTGACATGCTGATTATGATCATAATTAAAACAAACACAAGGTCTTGTCAGCCTGTTTATTACAGTGAGTCTAGATTTAATTAATTACCACAGTAAATTACAGTCAGTTCAGCTACATGTGGTGTATGACTCTCTCAAAATTTCACTATGGGGCTGGCATGGTGGTATAACTAGCTAATCCTCTGCTTGCAAACACCAACATTCCATTTAGGTGCTGGTTTATGTCCTGTTTGTTGCCCTTATGATCCAGCTCCCTGCTTACTATCTGGAAAACAGCAAAGCATGGCCCAAGTACTTGGATCCCTGCACCCGGTTAGGAAACCCTGGAAATTCTCCTGGCGTCTGGCTTTGTTTGGCTCAGCTCGGGTTGCTGCAGTCATATAGGAAGTGAACCAGCACATGGAAGGTCTTCTCTCTATCTCACCTTCCATTTCAATCAATCTGCTTTTCAAATAAAAAACAAAATATTTAAAATAACTACCTCACTATACAAAAATACAAAATAAAATTTAAAGGATATATGTGGGAAGTGCATTACACACGTAATATTACGGATCTGCCAATGATTTCAACATAATGGACCAGGAAAAAGTCATGTGGATTTGGGTCAAGGAAGAGAGCACAAGAAATGCAGAGGGAAGCTTTCCCAGGAGAAAGTTAGAGAGGCTTGCAGTAGAAATTCTGCAGAAAGAATACAGGTATGGTAGAGCAGTGCAGACAGCGCACACACACACACACACACACACACACACACACAGAGTAGCAAGTAGGACCATCACCCACAACTCTCCAGCTGGGAGTTGGAAGAGGTGCCATCTTCAGGCAAGGATGTGAAAACAAAAGGTAGCAGACTTGTCACTGGTGATACTGCCTGAGGGGTAACTTTGCAGACCACACTGACTGTGAGTATGGCCTGCATTTATGGTAGGACAGGGGGTAGGGCACTGATCTAATATCATGAAGGGTACACACATTTCTTTCTCCCCATTCATTGGCATGGGAGCCTAAGCAACTAGCAAGCCAAAAGCAGTCTTAATGCCAGTACAGACCGCAGTGACTTTTGCATACTGTGACCAGGAAATTTTATAGGCTGAATCTGTGATTCTTCACTGACTGAATCTTGCATAAACAGTAGGCAGGTAGGTATCTGGGTACCCACTTCCAATTGAGTGTGTTCCCATCCCCTACCTTCACTGGTTGTGGTGGGCTGTGACAGTGCATTTCTTGCACGCTGTGACTATAGCAGCCTTGAACAATATCACTGTCATAATTCTGGAACTACACAATAACTGTGTCTGGCTTCAGGTGCTCAGGTACTTGACTGCCAGAGAGGGGTTACAGCTCACACTGAGAACCATACAGATCCAAGTGCCTGCATAGGTGGTGGGCTGAAGGCACCTTGCTAGAATATGTAATCCCGGGAATTTATCACCTCGGAATATAGGAAGTGAGGCTGTGATGTAACAGCACATGTGATTGTGCCCTCCACCCCTGGGGATAACAGAGTTCATCTAGCATGCCCAAAATGTCACCCTGGACTCATGCCTCACCCTTACGGACTGAGGAGTGCTTCCTGGTGCCCTCCCGGATCACACGTCTGCATGTTCACAGAGTGAGCAAACACTTCGCTACTCCACAGAAGCAGCATTGAAAGACAAAGTCATCAGAGAGAAGAACCACCAAGTTTTTCCACAAATGCTTAAAAACAAATAGAGAAATGCAAGAAACAAGAACAAGGAAGAAAATATGACTCCTCCAAAGCAACGTAACATTTCAATATGAGGATGCAATGATGAGGAGGTTCTAGGAAGTGCTGAAAATGAATTCAAGAGAATGACCAAAAGATTACTCAGAAAAAAAATTCATTAGATAACAAAAAATCCATACACAATATGGAAGAAATAGTTTACATACTGAAAAGAAATCAAAATGAAATATTATAAATGAAAAATCCAATGTGTCAAATAGAAAACACAGTGAAAAACTTAAACAACAGATTCAATGAGGCAAAAGAAAGAATATCCAAACCAGAAGGCGAAACTTTGGATACATCCCAAACAAAAAACAAGAAGAAAAAAATGAGAAAAATGGAAACTAGCGTAAGATATTTATGCTTCTTTTGAATTACCTAAAATGTGTGTTATAAGAGATACTGAAGGCTTGGATAGTGAAAATGAGTTACAATTCATATTTTTCAAATAATAGAAGCATGCCTTCATCCTGAAAAAGGAAAGGAACATCCATGAACAGGAAATACACCATCAGAAAAGATCTTCATCACCACATACTATTGTCAAAATTTTAAGAGTAATATACTTTAAGAATTCTAAAATATGTATAAGAGAAATGTCAATTTACCTGCAAAAAATCCCCAATTACAATAATAGCCAAATTCCCCTGCAGGAACCCTATATGCAGAGAGACAACTGAGAGACATAGTTGAAGTCCTAAAGGAGACAGCTGGCTCTTGTGTAGTGGCACCACAGGTTAAGCTGTCCCCTGAGATGCAGACATTCAATCTGATCCAGCTGCTCCACTTTCTGATCCAATTATGTGATAACATCCAGGGAAAAGAAGCAGAAGAAGGCTCAGGTGGTTTGGCCTGAGCAACAATGCAGAGACTAAGAAGAAACTGCTAGCTTCTTACTTTGGATCAGCTCAGCACCAAATAAATAAATATTTTTTTTTATTGCGTTTCATTTTATGACATCGTTTCATAGGCTCTGAGGTTCCCCCAACTCCTCCCCGTGTCCTCCCCACATGGTGGATTACTCCACCTTATTGCAGTATTACAGTTCAAATCCAGTCTTGTTTCTTTCATTGCAAACATGTAACATGCATAGAGTCCAACATCTTATTGTCCAGATCAATTTAGCAGTTTCTTGGGGAGACCATCTCTGGTCTAAAGGTAGAGCTGGAGGAATATCGTCCCAACCAATTAAAAGCCATAACATAACATCAACAACAGTTTACAACATTATGGAGTTAATTGACATGGTATTGAGTGACTGGTATGTTAGAAAATGCAGGTTCGCATGCCTTAAACTTATGAGTAAGGAAAATGCAGGTTCTTAATCACATCCTGTGACTACTTCATTAACATTTCAATTTTAGTTTATATACAACTGGCTTCTATCCACCTTAAAATGGCTATAGGATAGTTGAGCTCTCTCGTGTCTAAAAAATACGCAACACTTCACGAATTTTCGTGTCATCCTTATACAGGGGCCATGCTAATCTTCTCTGTGTCGTTCCAATTTTAGTATATGTGTTGCCAAAATGAGCACATAAATAAATAAATATTTAAAAATAGAAACAGTCGACCCAGAATATTGTGTTCTGCGAAGCTCTCATTTATAAATGAAGGTGAAATAAAGACCTTCCAAAACAAACAGAAACTGAAAGAATGTCACCACATGTTCAGACTTGCAAATGATTCTGAAGGATGTGCTGCACATAGAAACAGATGACAGTCATTATTATCAAAGACTGCGAATGCATACAACGTCCTAGGAAAAGTCCAAAGAAAATCTAAAGTAAACAAAAAGAACACTTTCCAAAAAATGGTTAAGACCAAGTTGTTACCTATCAATAATAACCTTGAATATAAATAGCTTAAATTCTTGAGTTAAAAGATACAGATTGGCTGAACAGAATTTAAAAAAAAAAAAAGACCCAGGTATTTTCTACCTACAAATAATACACCTTACCAACAAACATGCCACAGATAGAAAATGAAATGATGAGAAATAAAATGTTCCACACTTACAAAAAGTGAAGACAGTATAGCCATCCTAATATCAAATAAAAGAAACTTTAACATAAAAACTGTTAAAAGTAGCAAAGAAGGACATTGTGATGAGTAAGGAATCAAACAGAAGATGTGAATATAGTGGGTGTATATATAGCAAATACCAGGACACCTAGCTAATTAAAACAAAAACTTTTTAAAAGATTTCATTTTTATCTGAATGGCAGAGTTACATAAAGAGGACAAAAAGAAAGAAAGGGGGGGAGGAGTGGATAGAGAGAAAGACCTTCCATCTGCTGGTTCACTTCCCAAGTGGCAGCAATGGCCAGACCTGGAAACACATCTATCCTATGATTTAGACATCCCACTCCAGGGCATTGATCCAAAGCAAACGAAATCAGTGTATCTGTGCTACCATGTTTAAAGCAGCTCAACCAACAACAGCTAAGCCATGGAACCAACACAGATATCCACCAACAGATGACTGGTTAAACAGCTAAGCCATGAAACCAACACAGATATCCACCAACGGATGACTGGTTAAATATCTAAGCCATGGAACCAACACAGATATCCACCAATGGATGACTGGTTAAACAGCTAAGCCATGGAACCAACACAGATATCCACCAACGGATGACTGGTTAAACAGCTAAGCCATGGAACCAACACAGATATCCACCAACGGATGACTGGTTAAACAGCTAAGCCACAGAATCAACACAGATATCCACCAAGAGATGACTGGTTAAACAGCTAAGCCATGGAATCAGCACAAATATCCACCAACAGATGACTGGTAAATGAAAATGTTGTACATAAACACTGTGCAAGACTACTCAGCAGTAAAAACAAACAAATAAATAAAGGATGAAATCTGGTCTCTTGCAACTAAGTGGAAGTAATTGGAAACCACTGCGCATTGTGAAATAAGATAGTCCCCAAAAGGCAGATACTGTATATTTGCCATAATCTATGGTAACTAATTCAGAGACTAACAAAAAAAAGTAATCTACAAATACGAGAGAGGCACTGAGAGATTTGAACAATGTGTACAGCCTTTACTTACACACCTACTAAAAAGATTTATATTTTTTTTACAAATTTTTGTGTGCTATTTTTCTCCATCATTTGATACTATTCCTACTTTTTAATTGTCATGTCACATAATAAAGTGTTAAACAAATGAAAAATTTCGATATTAAAAAACAACTCTAATGGCACAAAAACATGTAGACCGATGGATTAGGAAACCGACAAATGAATCCACCCATCTATAATAAGCTAATAACTTACAAAGGAGCCAAAATCAATACTGGGAGAAATAACTACATCTTCAACAGCTAGTGCTAGAAAAAATGAGTCTAAATAAGATCCCCCTGCCTTACACCTTTTAAAATAACCCAAAATGGATCAACTTGCTAAATTATAGTCCGACACCCTCAAACTACTGAAGAAAATCATAGGTGAAATCGTGAGACATTGGAGCAGGCAAAGACATTCTCTATAACAGACTCAAAAGCACAGGCAATAAAGACATGAATAGACAAATGGGATTAAATCGAGCCAAGGAGCATCTGCACTGCAAAGGAAACACTCTACAACATGAAGCAACCAACAAGATGGAAAAAGATGTGCAAACTATGCAATAAAGGATCAATATCTGGAATCTCTTAAGAGTATAAGAGACTCAACCACAAAACGAAATAACCAGTTACCAAATGGCAAAACATGAATAGACAATTTTCAAAGGATGAAATTCAGGTGGCCAACAGACACATGAAAAAATTGTCAGGTTCACTGGGCATCAAGGGAACGCATGTTACAACCACAATGAACCATTATTACCTCATCCGAGTCAAAGGAGTATAATCTGAAAACCAAATAAATACATAAATGCTGAAGACAATGTAGGAGAAAAGGTACTCTAATCCACTATTAGTGGAAATGTAATCTAACACAACCACGATGGAAGACAGTATGGAAACCCCTCAAGTATCTGAAAATACATATAGAATAGCTGGTATCAAAATAATCCACATGCCCATCAACTGATGGCTGGATAATGAAAATGGTATACATATGTACTATAAAATACTACTCAGACGTAAACAAAAAACACCTTCTACAACAAAATTAATTCAACTGTAAATCATTATACTTAGTGAAACAAGGCAATCTCAAAGTGACAGATATGTTTTCTTTCACAAATGCAATTAACATATAAAAACACAGAAATAAAATGGTCACTTAGGGATGTAACTATCATTGTCAGCATTTTTATGCTCATAAGGAACTCTGATCCTCTTAAGTTTTACTTGTTTAGTATTATTATTAGTGATGCATTAAATCTGTAAATACAGAGTGGGTTAATATTATGTCTTTGAAAAAAACTGAATAACAGAGGGGGTTGGCATGGGTAACGGGAGTGACAGAAGTGTATCTGTATTCCTAGAACTACAGAATTAGAATGCATAAAATCTGTCTTTATAAAATGTTAAAATTTAAAAAGTAATTGTGATAACATTTTGAAAGTTTAAGCATAGGGGCAGGTACAGTGACATCAGAGGCTAATCTTCCACCTGTGGTACTGGCATCCCATATGGACACGAGTTTGAGTCTCTGCAGCCCCAATTCCTATGTAGCTCCTTCCATATCATCAGGGAAAGCAGTGAAGGACAGCCCAAGTCATTAGAATCCTGTATCCCTGTGGGAGGCCCAGACAGAAGCTCCTGGTTCACTCTGGTTCAGCTCTGGCCATTGCAGCCATTTGGGGAGTGAACCAGCAGACAGATCTTTCTGTCTCTCCTCTGCTCTGTAAATGTGCTTTTAGGCGGATCCTGTATGGCCACCCGGGACATGAACCGGCGCCCATATGGGATCCTGGTGGTTGCAAGACCAGGATTTTAGCCATTTGGCTGTCGTGCCAAGACCAATAAATAACCCCCTTTTTAAAAAGCTATTTTCATGCTGTTAATGTTTTAGCACACATAAACACTATGAAGAATATAGCCCTTCACTTTGATTAAAGCCAGAGTTTGCTGATGGGAGCGAGCACTGCACAACTGGCAGTATCAGTTAATACACCATGAAAGAGGCCAAGAGCAAAGAAGTTTGACCAGTGTGATATAAAGCTGTCACACAGCTGCTGGCCAGCCCTGTTGACATCCTGTCAACAAAGAGCTGGCAGAAACTGCTGTCTGCCTTCATCTTCACAGCACCAATCTGGTGCCAACAGATTTAGAACCTTATTTTTTATTTCATAAAATTACACATTACAGATATTGAAGATATTATGAGACACTCAAATGTTTCTCAGAGTCCTGTTGAAACACTAAACCCCACTGGGTACTGTATGCTGATTCCAGACACCAAAATTCTACCAACCTCTGGATCCTTCAGCCTCCGCAGCTTATTTTCCAGCGCTCTTTTCTCCTGCGATAACGATTCAAGATCACTCTGTATCTGTTTGTATTTCTAAAGAAAATTGTTATAATTTTATTAATAGCAAAAACATGTCAACATAGAAATGTTACCTGGCATATTTAATTAAAGCAAAAAGTCTTCTTTAACTTACAAAAATAATCAACTACTATCTGCATTTTGAAGCTGTTTTAGAGATTACAGGAGGTGAAGGAGTTAATAATGGCAGTGACTGCAGGAATCAGAAGACAAGACGACAGGACATGATAGTTGAAGATCCCCTAAGTGAGAGATAGCTAAGTGATAGGAAGATGTTGTAAAATGCAATGCATGGCAAAGCTTCTCAGATCACCTCAACACAGATATATTTAAAATAACCTGGGTAAGCATTTGACTTTTCCATTTTTCCTTTTTCTTGTGGTTAGACTTTCTGATCACTTCTGCAGTCTATTTAGAACTCAAGGGCAAAGTGCAAATCCAGATTGACAATGCTATACTTACAGCCTCCAATACACCTCGCTCTTTCATAGTTCTGAAACACAAATCAGAAAAAAAAAAAAAACAAACTCATGAAGTTTAAATTTGTGCTTTTTAGAACACAAATTTTCTCACAGGGTTTTGAAAAGATATGAAATGCACATTTGGCATGGCAGTTATTCTGCTGCTTGGGATTCTGAAATATCAGACTTGATTCAAATCCCTTTCACGCTCTGGATCCCAGCTCCCTGACACTGTCACACACAGCAGATGACAGATCAAACACTCCGGGTCCCAGGGAGAACCGGATCAAGTTCCAGGATCACGGCTTCAGTCTCACCAAGATCTGGCTATTAGGGGGATTTGGGGAGTAGACTACAAATTGAAATCTCTTCCTCTCTCTGCCCTTCAAGCAAAATTCATAAAATAATAGAAATAAGGCACAAGGGTGACAGTAATAAAGTTTCAGATTTTGGAGTATTCTGGCTTTCAGGAGCTCAACTGTTTATCTGACAATTTCTAGTGGACCATTCGGAATTTTCTACGAACAAGAGCCTGTCATCATAGAGGGGTTTTCCTTCCCACTCTGGACATTTATTTACTTTTTATCGGCAACTTCCGTGGTAGAAACCCCAACTATTAAAAAATTAAAGGAGTGGCACAATTATCCCGTCTTTTAAGATCTAAGAGAACCAGCGTTTGTCTTTCAGGATGAAGTATTACATTTGCTGTAGATCCTTTGGAGATGGAATATGCCAAACTGAGTCTAGAAGTCTGAGTCTAGAGAGATGATGAGGTGAGATTTCTATTTGAAAAAAATACTAAAAACCAATACCACGCACTACATTTAATAGACATTTTTAAAACAAATTTGCTGTTCTGGTCCATATGTTCACAACGTGTAATCATTTTACATGTTGTTGAGTTCAAATTTTGAGACTTTTATTGGGTATCTTTGTATTTATATTCATAAATTCTATTGATCATTTTTTGTATGAATCAGTTGAGGAGTATTATCTCTTCTATTTTGGGTAACAATTTAGAATAAATGGTGCAAGGATATGGCAAAAGATAATGCCTGCCTTTGTGGAACGGGAGCAGCTGGCAGCTTCCTTCTGCCCTCATGGAGCCAGAACCTCCAGTGCTTTGCTCTCTTCCATGAGCCCCGGGGTCTGGGGACTCACAGGGGCTGTCAAAGTGGGCCTGAGATCATACACATGTTTCCATTCCAAAGGTGGGTGTGAAGGGGAGAAGGGAAAGGCCCCAGACGGGCACGGGGTGCCTGTGGGCTATGTCTGAGGTCTCAGGCATGCACTGTGTCCCAAGAGAAGAGATGCCAGGGTCCCATACATGCATGCATACCAGAAGACTGGTCTGGGAATCCTCATAAACTTAGTTCCCTGCTAATCAACCTAGGAAAGCGGTGGAAAATGGCTTATGTCCTTGGTCTCCTGAACCCTCATGGAGATCAGGACAAAACTCTGAGCCCTGGCTTCAGCCTGGCACCATCTGGCTGCTGCTGCCATTGGACAGTGAACCAACAGATCAAAGTCCTGTCTCTATGCCCCCCTCTCTCTTTAGCTTCACCTTTCAAATAAATGAAATATTTTAAAAATTACACATACACTCATAAGAATTGTATTACAATTCTCAAATTTTAATAGAAGTCATACTTAGCATATCTGTAAAGGAAGATTTATTCAACTATAAAAAGATTACAATCCTGTCTTTTGCAGCAAAATTGGTAGGAATGGAGGGCATTATATTAATTGGAGTAATTAAAAGAAAGACAAATATTTCATGCTCTCCCTCCTCAAATGTGGAAGCTAAAAAAGGGTCTGAGCCCAGAATAGTGTTACCTAGAAGTAGCAATAGAGGAAATTTGTACAACAGAAACATCACAATTAAAAAGAATAAGTTTCTAGTGTTACACGGAATTGATGGCTGACTACAGTTAAAATATGTAAATTATAATATATTTCATCAGAAAATAAAGGACAGGCGTTCCACAACTCTAATCATAAAGCAATCACAAACAGGAGAAAACGGCAACTACCCTGATTTGATTAGTATGCACCGTATACACGTACATATATGTGTGTTAAACTGTACCTTGTATATATTTTACACTTCAAGCTAATGTTTTTAAGAAAATGGAGCTTTAAAATTTACCTCTTCCACATATTTGAGTGCTTTTCAAATATCTCCAACATCATATCCAACTTAGTTGTCATTGAATAAGCAGCATCTGTTGTTTAAAAACAAGAAACAATTTAAGTTACTACAAATGACTGCCGTTACTCCATGTACCACCTTTAACACACTCTGGCAGATGTGAAAAATAAGCAAGCATAACGGGGTGGGTACTTGGAGCCTGTATCAAGACGCTGCTTCTATATGATGCTGTATTCGATGGTTTCTGCTAATGCATACCCTGAGATGTAGTAAATAATGGCTCAAGTACTTGAGTCCCTTCTGCCCGTGTTCAAGACCCAGACTGAGTTCTCACAACCTGCCTTTGCCCTGGCCTGAGAGATTCAGGCAGTGGGTCTGTCTCTCAAATAAAAATGAAGAAACAAAAATTTAGAAAGATCAGATGACAGGCTCATGTGAGAACCAAAGAAGAATGCTAATGATGAGAACAGCTCTCATTTTATTAAAATACCTGTCATGGTCAAGTCATTACATTAGTAATAATTATTAATAATCAATGACTAGCATTGATTATCTTATGTCTGAAAAAAATAATAATGTGATATCACTATTGTCAAATCAGGCTGAGAGAAAATTATATGACTGTGTACCTGATAAATATACAAACTGAACATATCCTTATGACAGAACACATCACAGAACTCTGTGATGCTCAAGAAAAACGGCTTCCTTTTCTATTACCAGAGCAAGGACACTATGGGAAGAACTTAGCTAACCTTGTGAAGGTATCTAATGCCACAAACACCTCACAAGTAAATTTAAGATGGTACCAAAATGGAGCCAACATAACAAGGATCCATGATAACTTTATTCCACCAAAAAAAAAAAAAGTTGCATAGAAGGATACATTCAAATGTTTAGAACATAAGAAGATAAAGAAAGAGGTTATTCCACGGTCAAAATCAATGAATGCTAAAGTGAATGCATTTCCATGAAAATCCAGAAACAGATGACGACAGCCACAGTCTTCACTGCTATTCAATGTAGTTACAGAAGTTTAACCAGAGCCATTAGGCAAGCAAAACACCAAAAATCAGAAAAATACAAATTGTAGGGCCTGGCGTCATGGCCTAGCGGCTAAAGTCCTCACCTTGAACGCGCAGGGATTCCATATGGGCACCAGTTCTAATCCCAGTAGCTCCACTTCCCATCCAGCTCCCTGCTTGTGGCCTGAGAAAGCAGTCGAAGATGGCCCAAAGCTTTGGGACCCTACACCCGTGTGGGAGACCTGGAAGAAGTTCCTGGATCCTGGCTTCGGACCAGACGGGCATAGCACCGGCCGTTGCTCACTTGGGGAGTGAATCATCAGACAGAAGATCTTCCTCTCTGTCTCTCCTTTCTCTGTATATCTGACTTTCCAATAAATAAATAAATCTTTAAAAGAGAAAAGAAAAATATAAATTGTAAAGTATGAGGTCAAACAATCCCTGTTCATAGATAACATGAAACTCCACTAATGCTTGGCAAAGTCACAGGTCACAAAATCTACACACAATAATCAATATTGCTGTTGATGGAAACAACACCTTGACCGAGCCTGAGGTTCACATTACAATAAAAATATCTTAGAATAAACTAAACCAAGAATATGAAATATCTCTATGGTGCAAATTATAAAACATTAAAGAAATAAATGGAAAGCACAAAAATGGAAAGATCTTCTATGTTCATGAATTGAAAAAGTTAATATTATCAAGATACCCATTCTACCCAAAACAACTTATATATTCAAAGCAGTCCAAGATCTAAATACTACAATGGATATGGAAATAGAACGTAAATAATGAAATCAATCTATCACAACAAAAACAGAAGCCAGAGATAGCACAACATTGTATTTCAAGACATACTTTGGAGTAGTTTCAACCAAGATACGCTGGTCCTGGGACAAAAATAGACATGCAGACCAGTGCAAAATGATGGAAATCTCAGAAATTAATCCACATATCCACAACCAACTTCTCACTGGCAAACAATTAAAACCATTCCCTGTAAAACCAGCAGTCGTCTCTTCAACAAATGGCGCAGTATGAGGAGAGAAATGCACCCTAAGAAATTGTTTGTAATGTAGACTAACAAAACCTAATGAAAGACAGCATGGAGATTCCACAGAAGAAAGAACAACCTTTTCCTTCTCTTTAATTTCTTCTCCTTCAGGAATCCATAACATGTAGAAACGATTTCCTAAGAGTGTCTCATTTTTCACATGGGCTCTCATCATTCTTTGTGTTTTCCTAAGTTTTAACTGAGGGTTATCCTCCAGACTGAAAAATAAATAAATAAAAGCCTTTACTCTGCTTCATCGATTCTGCTGTTGAAGCTTTCAATTGCTATTTTTTATGTTGATTGAAGTTTTCACTTAGAATTTTTTAATGATGTCTTTTAGTGAATTTCTCATTAAGGCAACACATCTTCCTTCTTTATCAAGCTCCTTGAATTCTCTTGCAGTTGAGGATCTTTATTTCAGTCATTTCACAGATTCATGTCTGGCAAGTTATTCTTTCACAAAAGTGTCATGGTTTCTTGCTCTGCGCTTGCATCTCCACATTGACTTGTGCACAGTTCGTGCGATGATCCCTCCTTTGCGCCTTCTTGTTGTAACAGGAGGTTCTTTTGTGCTTAGAGAGGATTCAAGTTATAACTTAGCTTTTTTGCGCTGACTTTGTTGTTGACTTCAAAAGATTAACCACGAAGTAGATACAGAAGACTCTGAAGCTGATGTGGATCTCGTAGTACAAGCCCCAAAGAGTTGAGGTTCACAGTAGGTGGGGCATCATTCTTGGTGCTGAAGGACACCAAAGGGCTTTTCCCCCTGTCTATTGAGTAGGTCTAAATGATGCTGGAGCTCGATGCTATAATAATTGTGGCTGTAATTTTTTTTGTGCAGAGTTGGCTAGGAGATGGTGGCAGGTCCTGTGATCCATAGTCCCAGAAATCCTAGTCTCAGAATTGAGGCATATGGAGGAAACTTAATGATAAATCTACAGTGCAATGTCAAGATACAGTGGTGATTTTTTTAAAGTTTATTTCTTTTCATTGGAAAGGCAAAGATCTTCCATCCACTAGTTCCAGGCTTATTTAACATGATGCACTCTTTTTATATACATTTTGCTCTAAAAGAATTTTATTCTGTTTTATATTAAATAGCATTCCATTTTTTTCATATCCCATATTTTCTACATATATTTCTTTAAACTGCCCCTCTCATAATGGGCAATTTGGTTGATTCATTTTTTGGCTATTGTGAGTAAGGCTGTAATGAATGGGGTACAGCGTCTCTGGGACACAATGATTTCGTGTCTTCTGGATTATGGATTTCGTGTCACTGCTGAAAAGATTCAGCAGTGGATTTTTTTTTTATTTACCATCATGTAATGTTACCATTATTCACTTTAAAACTGAAAGTCTCAGAGTGTTAATATGTTTAGGAAACGCTATAAAATCTAAACATGGGCCCGGCGCGGTGGCGCAAGTGGTTAAGTCCTCGCCTTGCACGCCCAGGATCCCATATGGGCGCCGGTTCTAATCCCGGCAGCCCCGCTTCCCTTCCAGCTCCCTGCTTGTGGCCTGGGAAAGCAGTGGAGGACGGCCCAAAGCTTTGGGAACCTGCACCCGTGCGGGAGACCCGGAAGAGGCTCCTGGCTTCGGATCGGCATAGTATCGGCCCGTTGCGCTCACTTGGGGAGTGAATCATCGGACGGAAGATCTTCCTCTCTCTCTCCCTCCTCTCTCTGTATATCCGCCTTTCCAATGAAAAAATAATAAAAATAAATCTTTAAAAAAAAAAAATAAAATCTAAACATACAAAATCGTATTACCTTCAATTTGATGCTTTACCGTTTCATAGCTTTTCACAACTACAGGTGAATTTTCTGAATTCATGCTAAAATTTCAAAGAACAAAAGATTTCAATGTACCAAAGAATTAATTTAATTTAAATTCTATTTCAATAAGAATTAGAATGTAGAGATTTGTAAAATACAAGCATATTCTTTAGCTTTTATTCACAGATGTTAAGACAGGCATTTGGCATAGCACTTCAGATGCTTAAGATGCACATATACGCTTGTCAGAGTGCATAGGTTTGAGCCATGACTCCACTTACAATTCCTGCCAATGTGTGCCAGGGCAGGTGACAGATGATGCCTGAGGCCCCATCACCAATGTGAATGATCCAGACCCCCGTCCCCAGCCTGGCCCAATGCCAGCTGTAGTAATGACATAATGACAACTTAAACAGCAGGGAAAAAATCTCTCTTCCCGCCCCTTACTCATCTTTCTTGTTCTGCCTTGCCTCTGGCTCTCAAATCAGAACAAATTCTAAAAATAACTAATAATAAGCATAAAGATCACACTATTTAGTCTTACAAATTCAGTGTATTCCATGAATACAGTCAGATACACCAACTGAAATAAATTGGGTAGAAACATGAGATTTCTTTTCACTAATATGTAATGATGTGTGTGATAAGTATGCCAGTTCTGGTGTGAGCCTACCTGGCCCCAAACCAGCTTCATCCACTTACTAATATGTAAGCTGGGTAAGATTCTTAACCTTCTCACATTATCCATTTTCTCATCTATTAACAATGGGGTTGGTGCTCTGGCTAAGCCTCTGCCTGGGGTTTAAGAATCCTTCAAACTCTTGCAAGAAAATGTAGGAAATACCCTGCAAGACCTAGGAGTAGGTACCGACTTTCTAAGAAGGACACCAAAAGCAATAACAGTTGAGAACAGAATAAACAAATGGGACCTCATCAAACTAAGAAGCTTCTGTACAGCAAGGGAAACAATCAACAAAGTCAAAAAGCAACCCACAGAGTGGGAGAAGATCTTTGCACACGATATAGGCGATAGGGGGCTAATTTCCAGGATATACAAAGAACTTCAAAACAACCAAAAAACCAAAGCAAACAAACCACTCAAGAAATGGGCACGGGAAATGGGCAAACATTTCACAAAGGAACAAGTCCAAATGGCAAACAAACATATGAAAAAATGTTCCAGCTCCCTAGCAATAAGGGAAACCCAAATTAAAACATCGATGAGGTACCACCTAACACCAGTAAGATTGGCCCACATAAACAAGAACACCAACGACGCTTGCTGGCGAGGATGCAGGGAAAAGGGAACCCTACTCCACTGCTGGTGGAGCTGCAAATTGGTACAGCCTTTATGGAAATCAGTCTGGAGAACACTCAAACAACTCAAAATCTGCATACCATATGACCCAGCAATAGCACTCCTAGGAATATATCCAAAACACCTGTTTTACGACAAACCAACATGCATCCCTATGTTCATTGCAGCACAATCAGTAATTGCGAAAACATGGAAGCAACCGAAATGCCCATCAGCAGAAGATTGGATAAGAAAGCTTTGGTTCATCTACTCCATGGAATACTACTCAGCTATTAAAAAAAACAAAATGCAGTTCTTTGTGGCTAAATGGGCACAACTGGAAACTATAATGCTAAGGGAAATGAGCGAATCCCAAAAGATTAGATACCACATGTTTGCCTTGATTTAACCTGTAATTTTTTGTTTGGTCGTTTGTTATTTTTTGAACCTGTCATTGATACTGTCTCAACCCAGATGTTTCGAAGAAGGGAACTTGCATTATTTTTAACATATTGTTTACCCAATACTATGTCAATTAATTCCATAATGTTGTATATTGATACTGAGGCCTTGTTGGGGCTTTTAACTGACTGGATCTTTACTCTGTTAGACCTATCTTCAGACCATAGAAGGTCTCCCCAAGTGGCCACTGGACTTATCTGGTCAATAAGACGCTGAACTTTATGCTAGGCATGTGTTTGCAAGCAATGAATCTCAACTGAACTTGAACTATGGTTATGCAACAAGGTGGAGGAATCCACCATGGGGAGAGGGGTATGGGAGGGGTGGGGGGGAATCCCCAGCGCCTATAAAACTGTACTACATAATACAATGTAAGCAACAATAAAAAAAAAAAAAAAGAATCCCATATGGACACTGGGTTATGTCCTAGCTGCTCCAATTTCAATGCAGCTTCCCTGTTTATAACCTTGGAAAGCATCAAAGAATGGCTTAAGTACTTGGGTCACTGCACCCATATAAGAGACCCAGAAAATACTTCCGAATCTTTGGTTTTGAATCAACTCAGCTTCAGCCGTTGTGATCATTTGAGGAGTATACTAGTGAACGGGAGATCTCTCTTTCTCTCTCTTCCTCTCTATTTCTGTCTGTCCTCTCTATACCTCTGCCTTTCAAATAAAAAAAAATCATTTGTTTCTAAAAATGGGGTGTAATAGTAAAGTTTTCTTAAATATTGATCAATATAAAAAGAGATCATATAAGCAAAGTTACTTTTAAATACTCAATACATAGCAGACATTTGAGTATTAAGCATTACTATAGAATCTAAAGTTAACTCTATGCCTCCTAGTAAACAATTCACATGAATGAATCTGATCCTCTGAACCAAGCATCTAGTTTTGCAATCCCAAGGAAGCCAATTCAAGCATCAATCCATTCATGTCCTCAAGTCCAGTAATTAGCAAATAGATATAGCATAAATTGGACTATGAATAAATATAGCCCTTCTCATTCATGTGTACTTTTACCTTAAAATCATAAACGATTTTACATAGGTCTTATTAACATCCTTTTTTCATGGATGTAAAATAATCAATGTTGTTATATATAATTTTTTAATGTCTATTTTTATTTGGAAGGCAAAGAAAAAGGGAGATGCTGTGAGTAAGACGGGAGACAGAGCTCAATCATCCATCCCATGACTCATGTCCCAAATGCCTGCAACCCCAGGGCTGGAACAAGCCAAATGCATGTGCCCAAAGCATCACCTGAGTTGCCCCAGGAGTCAGAAGCCCAAAAATCTGAGGCATCCTCTGCTTCCTCCCATGAGGCATTAACAGGAAACTGGACCAAAAGCCAGGATTCCAACCAACAATCTAAAATGGGATGTGGTCATCTTAATGGCAGCCTAACCTGTTGTATCATGGCCCTTGCCCAAACACATGCAATTTTTTAAGAAAGATGTTAAACACTGAATACATATTCAATTCCATGTAAAATAGTTTCTCATTCACTTTTGGGAGGCATCCAATCAACTGAGAAGAGTTTACAAGGCACATATTTCAAAGCCAGCAATATTTTATACTAAACACAAATACCTACTACTAAGTCCTTAAAATGTGACTGGCATGACTCAGAAGCTGATTTTACGACCTAAAATTGATTTTCATAGGCCTGTGTGGCTAGTGACTACTGGACTGGATAGCGCCACCTTAGAGCACGAACATCTTTTAAACAAGGCCAAAGTGACTAGACCTGATCCTATTTAGAATACTTATGCATCAGCACAATATCTGACACAGTACCTTATATTTGGTAACACCTGTTTTACCTTATATTTAGTAACACCTGTTTAGAAAACACCTGTTTTTATTTGTTTGTTTAATTTTTCTATTTCACTTACATGGGTACAGATTCCTGCCAAGAATGCCTTCTAGGTTCATCTTCATTCTGCAAAATGTGTGCAGTGCTTGGAGTGACTGGCTGATTAGCTGCTGCAAGTTCTAGAAGAGCTGGATCTTGACTTAGGATCTCCTGACCTTGTTCCAATTCCTCAAAGAAATTTCATGACTTCATTTATCAAATCATAGTATTTTTATATCATCTACATCTAGGGTCAAATACTGATATATTATACAAACCAAAGTACATAAGCAATTACAAATCAACTTACATAATCAATTTTCAGTAAAATTACACCTACTGATGACTTTCACATGCCAAATTTGAAATCCAACCCTTTGCTTATTATTTCAATAAACTGACATTTTAAGAAAGTTTGGTAAGTGTAACAAAATATTTAAGGGAGGCCAGTATTATGGCAGTGTGCATTGAATCATTTCTTGCAATGCCAGCATCCCATGATTGCTGGTTTGAATTCCAGCTGCCCTATTTCCAATACAGTATCTAAATAATGTGCCGGGAGAGGGGCAGACCCTGGCCCAAGTTCTAAGGTCCAAACAAGCCACAAGGGAGAACACGTGGAATTCCAGACTACTATCCTTGGTATAGCCCAACCATGGCCGTTTCTGCCATTTAGAGAATGAACTGGCAAATGAAAAATTTCTTCGTCTCTGCTTCTATCTTAAGTTTCAAAGAAACTAAACCATTGAAAGCAAAACTTTTAAATATATATATATAACAAATTATGAAATACTTATTTGTCCTACGTTCCTTACATCATACGATCATACGCTTTAATAAACTTTGCTCCCTTTTTAAAGAAACGTATTGGTTTGAGTTAGAGAAAAGAATAGATGAAGACAGAAGAGAGATCTTCCATCTTCTGGTTTACTCCCCAGATAGCTGAAATAGCCAAGGATAGGCCAACCAAGCCAAGAGCCAAGAGCTTCATCTGGGATTCCCACAAGGCTGGCCCAAGCACTTGGGTCATCTTCTTCAGATTTCCAAAAACATTAGAGACAGATGGGACATGGAACAGCTGGTGCACAAACTGGCACCAATATGAGATGCCTGTGTCACAGGCAATGGCTTTACCAGCGATGTCACAATGCCAATCCTAGTAGCTTGCTATTCAAGGCTAATAGTTGCCACTAACTCCAAATGTTTCACATTTAAAGGTTATGATCTGAAAATCATCCGTATGAGTTTTTCACTCACTCTGTAACAGATCAACCCTGAAAATAAGGGATAATCGGTAATATTCAGAGAGTAAGATAATACGCCATATTTAGTATTCTATGTAAAGGTTCTTCTTAAGGGGAATTTAGCAAAAATCAGTGTCAAAAAGCCACAGTGAAGAAAACCTAGGAGCAGTCAGTATGCAAAGACATATGTATGAAGAATAGCAACTAGAGTCAGGCGGGTTTGATAGAATACCAGATAATCAATCATGTAAACACCTCCAACACTTATAACAGGAGGAAAAGCTAGAGAAAAAGTCAAGAAACATTCCTAATACCTAGCAAAGAGAAATTCTAGAACCAAAAATTTAAAACACAGATTTCATCGTAGTTTTTGGAATAGAATATGTACATAATTCCAAGAACCATCACAAATGGTCCCAATGGCCACAGTTCGGCCAGGTGAAAACCATGATGCAGAAGTTTGAATCAGGTCTCCCGTGTGGATGACAGGGGCCTATGCATTTGAAATACCCTCTCTCTTGGCTTTCCTAGGTCTTCAGCAGAGAGCTGGATCACAAGTGCAGCAGTCAGGACATGAACTTGTATCCATAAGGGAGGCCAGCACTGCATGCAGCTTAGGCCACGATTTCAGCCCTGATTTTTTTCTTTTCATTAAGCTGATACACTGCATTTCCAAATAGAGATTTTAACAAAGATCGAATAGAGCTAAAGGAACATGGAATATTAGGATTAGAAAGCAGAACACTTCACAGAGACTTCTGGGGTGCTGGTTTCAAAACAACCTTGAGAAGGCTATGCTCCAACTTCATTCTGCATTTCTCTGATGCATGTCACAGAATATCCCAAAGGTTCAACATGCATCACTGTTAACACAAAGAGCACTCAGTGATTCTCAAATATTAGCAGACATAAGAATCCCCTAAGAGCACCTGCGAAAGGGGCAGATATGCAAACATGTCTAAATTCATAAATGTTCTTTATATCAGGTATACTATGTGAAATCTGAGCATGATGCAACAACATTATAATACACATTCCTTAAAATGCAAAAGGTAACACAACTGCTTTGGTGATGTAACTCACATGCAATATTAAGAAAATACTCAAGTAACTAGTAAAAAAAAAAAAAAGCAAATCCTGCAATTGAAATTTCAGCCAGGAGTCATCTTGGGGATTACAAATGTATGAACTGGGACATCAGGCATACTGGCAATGATGGAACATAGTACAAAGGCTTGCACAGCACATGCAGAGTGACGTGTACACATTTGATTGCTATGTATGAGGTGGAATCCACAATCTGCAAAGGGAAGACTGAGCAGTGGGCATAAACAGAGAGGAAAATGTCAAGAATGGCTATCCAACTGGATAAAAGTATCGTTACCTGGGACAAACAATATTAGAAGGTTGGAGAACGGGGAATACGTAAGAGAAAATTACCAACGCTACTGAGAAGGAAGAGGTGACAGACTCCAAAACATAACTGGGTAGGCACAGTATCTCCATTTGAATTCGATCATGGGAAGAAAAGAATAGACAACATATTGGTAATACAAATGAAGGAGTACCAACCATCAGCTTGGCTGAGAATGAAGACAGAAAAGGAGAGGAAATAGGCTTTAGACAGTCAGTGGCTGACATGGGCTGATACCTTTTTCAGAAATGCAACAGAACTTGCAGGAAGTACTTTGGAGTAACTGTCTGTGAACTACTGTGTTACTTTACACACTAGTGTTTTATGGCGTAATTATAGGCCCAGAGGAAGCAAATTCCAGTTTATTCAGCTTATTTCTATTGGGTCCGATGAAAAATGAAACAAGTAAATATCAGGAAATCAAAATCACAAGGAAGGTCTTCAAGTTGATTAGAGAAACAGCTAAACAGGGCCCTGCGTGGTGGTGCAGTGGTTAAGGTCCTCGCCTTGCACGCCCTGGATCCCATATGGGCGCCAGTTCTAATCCCGGCAGCTCCGCTTCCCTTCCAGCTCCCTGCCTGTGGCCCGGGAAAGCAGTCGAGGACGGCCCAAAGCCTTGGGACCCTGCACCCACGTGGGAGTCCCGGAAGAGGCTCCTGGCTTCAGATCGGCATAGCATCGGCCATTGCGCTCACTTGGGGAATGAATCATCGGACGGAAGATCTTCCTCTCTGTCTCTCCTCTCTGTATATCCGCCTTTCCAATAAAAAAATAATAAAAATAAATCTTAAAAAAAAAAAAAGAAAGAAAAACAGCTAAACAGAATTCAAGAAAGTCTTGTAAACAAGAAATGGCCAGAGCAGTATTAACAGTACAGAAGTACACCACATAACACTTCAGTCATAGACCTCAGTGGTGGTCCAATGAGGTTATATCATCCAGTGATGCTGAAGGAATCTTAGTTTTTAAAGTACACACTAAAAATCGCCTAATGACACATTTGTCAGAGTGTATCTTTGCCATTAAGTGATGCACAACTATAGTTGGAAAGCTAGAGAATTACAACGCAAGCATGACTTGCCTGGGTAGGTGTTTGCGCAGTAGCTGAGACAACAAGCCTGCATCCCACATTGCAGAACTTCGGTTTGAGTCCCAGCTCTGTTCCCGAGTCCAGCTTCCTGTTAATGTGCTCCCCAGAGGGGCACAGTGGTGGCTCCAGGGATCTGATTATTGCTAATAGCCCATGTTTTTACTGCTGAGGAAGATCTGATTGTCTACTTACCACTCATTATTTAGTGGGGAATTAAGCTTTCAAATAAAGAAAATTAATAGCATGGCAATGTAAAAATTAAAAGAAAAATGCTAAAGGAGAGAAAGATTAAAGGAGGGAAAAGATAGGTGGGAAATAGTATGACGTTCTTAAAACTGTATATTCAAAATACATAAAATGCGTTGCCTTTATACAAGAAAAAACTTTCTCCTCTTTCTCTTTGTTTCAAATAAATACTTAATACTTAACTTATATTTCAAATAGTAAGTTGGGCCTGGCGGCATGGCCTAGCAGCTAAAGTCCTCGCCTGGAATGCACCGGGATCCCATAAATGGGATCCCAGCAGCTCCACTTCCCATCCAGCTCCCTGCATGTGGCCTGGGAAAGCAGTTGAGGATGGCCCAAACCCGTGGGACTCTGTGCCCTTGTGGGAGACCTGAAAGAACTTCCTGGTTCCCGGCTTCGGATCAGCACAGCACAGGCCAATTCACTTGGAGAGCGAATCATTGGACGGAAGATCTTTCTTTCTGTCTCTCCTCTTCTCTGTATCATTTTATGATTCAGTTCCATAGGATCCTGGTATTTCCCTTATCCTAGCCCAAATTCCAACCCCTCCTTGCCTAGTTCCTCTATATCATTACTAACATATAGTTCTTCAGACTCAGTCATATGTCCATCATTGCAGGCATGGACAATGGCAGAGTCCAGAATCCTATTGTCAAGATATAGTAAACAGTTTCATTGTAAGTCCATCTTTGTCTGGAAGTACAAATGCATACTACATTGTATCCTCACATCTGGATATGTCAGCCTCCATTTCACAGCTACTGTATAGCCCTCAAATGAAAAGTCATATTACAAAATCAGCAATAGAAAGAAAAATAGACATTTACAATGCCATGAAGTTAAATGACATGTTACTAGATTCAACAGTCTCCATTACACAGCTACTATACATCCCCTTAAATGAAGAGCCACAAAACAAAATCAGTATCAGGAAGAAAAAAGAAATTAACAACACCATGAAGTTAAATAACATGCTACTAAATGACTAACGTGTAGCTGAAGAAATGAAAATCACAGAACCTTCTTGAAGAAAATGATGCCACTGTATGATCTATGAGTCACTGAATGCTTTAAACAGAAGAAAGTGTTTTGAAGAGATGAAACCAACAGAAAACATCAAAACCCATGTGACAGAGTTTCCACTGATTTTTGTGAAGTGTGTCTCTTCTAGACAATAAACAGATGGGTTTTGTTTTTTAATCCAGTCTGCTAATCTATGACATTTGCTTGAGCTTAAGCCATTTACATTCAGAGTTAATAAATATGGGTGGTACTTTAGTGCTGTCATTTTAGGAATGGGTTGCTCATTGGTTTGGTCTTCTGTTGCCATTTTACTGGGATGTTCTTCCCATTTGCCTTTGGTTTTGGTAGGTGCTATTCCTCTTCTCTGTCAAGAGAACATCTTGAAGTATCATTTAGTAGGACAGGTTTGGAAGAAGCAAACTCTTCTAACTTTTCTTTAGTGTGGAAGAATTTCATTTCATTATCAAAGACAAAAGAAAGCTTTGCTGGGTATGTTATCCCAGGCCAACAATTTTTTTTTTTCTTTTAGAATCTGGAATATGTCACCCCATTCTCTTCTTGCCTGTAGAGTTTCCTGTGAGAGATCTCCTGTGAGTTTAATTGGCATTCCTTTATATGTCAATTGATTTTTTTCACGTGCATATTTAAGGATCTTTTCCTTATGTTCGATTGAAGAGAGCTTGATTATCATGTGTCTTGGTGAAGATTGCTTCTGATCAAGCCCGTTGGAGTTCAGTGCCCCTCCTTGTTGTTGTTTCCCAATTCTTTCTCCAGATTAGGGAAATTTTCCTTGATTATTTCATTAAATAGATTTGTAAAACCAGTTTCTCTTTCTGCACATTCTGGGACTCCCATAACTCTTCTATTTGGCCTCTTAATAGTGTCTTTCAACTCTTGAATACTTTTTTTTTTTTTTGGCCTAATCCAGCTCTGCTTCCAGCTTCTTCTTTGTTTCCCTGTGATGACAGGAAATAGCTTTCAATTCTGAGATTCTTTCTTCTGCTTGCTTCATTCTATTTTGGAGACTCTCCACTGTTTTTTTCATTTGCTCTACTGTGTTCTTAATTTCTGATATATCAGCCTTGATTTGCTTTATTGCTTTCTTAAATTCTTTGAACCCTTGTATGTGCTTCTCATTGTTGATCAGAAGCTTTAAAATGAGTTTTATGAATTCTGAGTCCCCCATTTTCTCGATGTCTTCCTCCATGAACTCTGAGGTTGGCATATGGCTTTGCTCCTTTGCAGGGGAGTTTTCAGTAATATTCATTGTGCCTTTGTCTCTTCTTTTGCTCTTGGTCATTGTACTTCTGGTTAGCAGAGTCTTCTCCTTGGGGCAGGTTTCTAAGCTCAGTCACCCACAGGTCTACAATGAGATTTTACTTATTGCAGTTGGTACATAACTCTTTGCTTCAAGCCACTTGTGCCACAACCTCCAGTGAGTTCCAGGTCTGGGTTCTCATTTTAGATTTCCACCAAGAATTCCATAGCATCAGCTCCTGGTTCACCACTCTCCTCTTCCTGTGATACCGTGCTTAGGCCGTACTGCTGTCTCTGCAACCTTTCTCCCACTTCCGGTTGGAACAGATCCCAGGATTAGAGAGACACCAGTCGTCCTATCTAGTTAGGTTGTTGGTGGCACTGATTTTGTTGGAACCTGTTGAACATTAGGTCTGGGTGCCACATCAACCTATTTTGACCCGTAAGATGCCACAGTCAGTATTATTTTCCTGCAGGACCAGTGCAATCCATGGAACTCAGTGAATTCTCGTGAGCTCAGCACATGCGCAGTTCATTGTTGTCTCCTGAAGTCCCAAAGCTTTTGCCACAGTGTACAAAATGGCGCCTTACATGCCACTACTAGAGTTCTTGATCTGCTGGCTGTCAGATCTGAGGGCTACCCAGACCTGTCTTGGGTGGAACCTGTAGAACGCAAAGTTGATGCAGTTCACTGAGTCAGAAATGAGTTCACTCCCAGCTCAGCGCACGCACGCTCAGTTCTTTCCCTTGCCTTTGCCTCATTAAGCAAAATTGTGCCCAATTTGGTTGTAGGGGGCTGACTGGGCTGTGAAATTCAACCTGTTCTTGCACTGCCCGTCTGGGATCTGCTCCTCTGTCTCTGCTCCTGGTCAAATCAAACGGACCAGCAAGACAGATCATTTTTTGGGTTCACCTCCCAAGTTTCCAGTTAAAGTCCCTTTCCACCTGGTTGTTGGTGGAGTTCCCGCTGCTGGTGGAGTTGAGAGTGCCGTTAGCTAAATGCTGCTGGAGTATCATTCACTGCAACACCACAGCTTTGTGTCCGCTGCTTTCCTGTGTCTGTCAGTCTCCAGGTACCCCTCTGCTGTTGTTCTGTCCTTTCCTATTTCCTGGAATGTGTCCTCTCTGCTTCATCCTGATTAATATGGCCTTACCCTATTCCACTATCTTGATTCTCCCTATTTACCCTTTAATTTAAATGCTTTAAGAGATGAATCTCTTTTCAGTGAACAGTCTCTGCAATACATAATTGTTTAATCTGAATAAACACATGCACAGCCAAGAGAGAACTGCAATCAAACTGCAAATCACCAAAACTATTCTGAATTATTCTGTCATATTAACAGCATATACAGTGAAAATCCCTAAGGACTAAGGTCAATAATTTTCAAAACTATGGCAACATACCTAAAATTAAAAATATAAAAGAACATCAGTAAAAAAAATAATATAAAGTTAAATATATACTTTTATATATGTGCAAGTATCATAAGCATATTTTTTTAAAATACAGGAGCATTTAAAAAACATTTATTTTTATTAGAAAGTCAGATATACTATACAGAGAGGAGGAGAAACAGAAAGGAAGATCTCTGTCTAATGGTTCACTCCCCAAGCGTCCACAATGGTTAGAGCTGAGCCAATCTGAAGCCAGCAGCCAGGAGCTCTTGGCTTCTGGCTGCATATTGGTTCTTCAATGCGAGTACAGGGTTCCAAGGCTTTGGGCCGTCCTCCACTGCTTTCCCGGGCCACAAGCAGGGAGCTGGATGGAAAGCAGGGCTGTTGGAATTGGAACCAGGGCCCACATGGAATCCAGGTGTGTGCAAGGCTAGGGTACCACGGTGGGCCCAGGAACAATTTTAAGATTGATAAATTATCTTGTCACTCTTCTACACGTTAAAAATCATTCTAAGTTTAAATTGTTCAACTTTAGGACAGAAAAATCTATCAATCATGGAGCATATCATATGAATGGTAATACATGGAAATTATTGAGAAACATGCTTTGCACTTACTCTTCATCTAAATTAAAAGATTTATGATCAATGCTCACATTTTTTTAAAATTCTACACACTTCAAACTGATTTTCACAAAAGTTAAAATGTTATTTAACAGTTAACAAATATAAAACTTACTTCATATAGCTGACTGACTTGTCCATGAAACCACTTTTTAAAAAGAGAAAAAAAAAGAAGCAATTAATAACGAGCAAATTTCTGCATATGAATGTGCATGCATTTGTGCGTTCTGTGTCTGTCACTCTTCACCTATCACGTATCCGTCCTAATCAGAACATCATTTACACGTCACAGTAAGATGAAGGTAATTTAAAATGATCAGTGGATTTCAGAGTTAGCCTCCCCAAAACATGAGCATCTTAGTCAGTAAGATGATTGCATTCTGCAAGCTGGATTCAATTCCCAGCTACAGCTCTTGACAACTGCTCTCCAACAGTGATGGTTCAATAAGCTGAGTCCCAGTCTCCCATGTAGGACACCTGGACTGAGTCCTACAGTTCAACCTAATCCCAGCTGCTGAAGGAAATGTGAGGAGAAAACCAGTGGATGCAATTTCTGTCTGTATGTACTTCTTTATTTTTCTCTCTCTCTGCATCTCAAATATTTGTTGTAACTCAGAAAATCAGAATTCATTTACATATTTTTCTCTATTAAGTTTCAGAATGATCAAATTGTAACACATTGAACGTACCTTAGAAAGAGATCCCAGAATCTGGAAAATAAAGATTTAAATAGCACATTTAAAAATAAAATTTCTCACATACTTAGTTTAGGGTTTTTTTTTAAATTTTAATCACAAACATGCACTAATTGCTAAAATAAAATTTTATAAATCTGCAGTGTATAATTACAATTTTATACCTAATGTTTGCAATCCATGTCTTCTAGACAACTTCTTCCAGAATAAAAAAATAATTTCAGGTCCCACAACAATTTGCATAAATCATTTTATTTTTTTTCTTAATACAAATAAGGAGTAAGATTTAAATGCCTCTCCTAAGTGCCTATCTGACAAGCACTAACAGTCTACAGAATCAGAAACCCAGACGATGGAGCCAGCAATGATCTAATCCTCTAGGTGATTGTTTTCATATTCAAAGTTCCAGGATCAATAGGTGAAATTATCAAAAAGAACAGACCTAAGCAAATGGGTTTGAAACCCTCTAGAAAATAAGCCGAAACAAACAAGAATCCATGAATGAAGCAAAATGCTTTCAGTTAGCTACAGGTTTGTAAAGCAATGTCCACTGAGGCATATTGTCCTGGATTAAACATCGTTCATTCTACCATGAAATGAGACTCTAATGTTATCCAAACCTCCCTTACTGTCTCTGTGAACCTGATGGAAAAAGTATAAATCCATTCAAACACTTTTTGTAGCTAGAGGGCAGTAGCTTTCTCAATGACTTTACCTCTTACGTTCAATCGTCTGAAAATGTTGTGTTCAGGAGAATGGTTCTGATTTACCATTTATGATGCTTGGGCGTTTAGGCATCCAGGAAGTGCATTTTGTTGTCATTAAATCAGGGAAATTCTCAGTAAAATTCCTATTGTGTCAAATATTTCTTCTATTTCTTATGCTCCTTATTCCCCCTTACGCTTCTTCTTTTCATTTTGCATACATTACAATATTTGTAACTTCCCAGAGATTTGGGATGTTCTCTAATTTTAATATATTTTAAAATCCTTTCTGTGTTGGCAACCTTGATTGAGCTATCCTCAACTTAACATTTGTTCCTTATTGGTGTCCAGCCCATCGGTAAGCCCATTAAGGGCTTTTTTCATTTCAACGTATTATTCTTTTTCTTTTTTTTTTTTTAACCTCCAGGAATGACTTACACTTGTCTCTTAGAAATTCACCTCTTCATATCACATCTATTTTATTCATGTAAACACTCAGCACACTGATTCAAAACTTAGCACACTGATCATATTGTTAGTCTGATAACTCCAAGAACCCTATCATATGTGAATCTAATTGGGATGCTTGAAAATCTTTCATATTACATTATCACATGTTACTATTCTTCATGATTTTTTTTTTGTCAGATCTGTGTTTCTTTTAAACTACCCTGCTTTGGAGTTCAGTTTATTACATGGTACCTCTCCTGAGTGGCCCTATTTGATTTCGCTCTGTTCATACATCAAGCATTGAATATGAAGCTAATGTTGCTGACAGGACATCACAGTGAAGTTTTAAAACTAATATACATGCCAGTTTAACAGAATACATACGGTATGTTCCTGTTTAACCGCTGATTCCAGCTGCGCTGCTAAATGTGAACAACACATCAAGAATGATTTCATATTCTCTTCAACCTTAAAGAACAGAAAAACATCATTTTACATTTATTTCAGACGGCATAGTCATACCATTCTATTTTTAACTTATTTACCTTTAAAAACTATTTGTTTTTGGTATAATTTAGGTTCTTTTTTTTTAAAAAAGATTTATTTATTTATTGGAAAGTCAGATACACAGAGAAAGGAGAGACAGAGAGGAAGATGTTCCGTCCGATGATTCACTCCCCAAGTGAGCGCAACAGCCGATGCTATGCCAATCCGAAGCTAGGATCCAGGAACTTTCTTCCAGGTCTCCCACGCGGGTGCAGGGTCCCAAAGATTTGGGTCGTCCTCGACTACTTTCCCAGGCCACAAGCAGGGAGCTGGATGGGAAGTGGAGCTGCCGGGATTAGAACCGGCGCCCATATGGGATCCCGGTGCATTCCAGGCAAGGACTTTAGCTGCTAGGCCATGCCGCTGGGCCCAATTTAGGTTCTTTCAATTAAAAAAGAACATAAGACTTGTGACTCAATTTCTATATCAGGAAATTCTCCCAAGGAAAACAGGAGGAAGACAGTATATTCTGGAGCGTGGCCTACCCATGCATCTACCCAGTGATAGTTCTGCTTGCCCACTCTCTTATGCAGCTGGAGCTGATCAAGCATTACAACCCTAAAAGCCTGCAATCCCTGAGTGTCACGCAGTGCATTGTATTCAAAATATCTCTACTAGACTCTGTGAACTTTGATTCTAAGCATACTTGCCAAGAGCTAGATACAGCCATTTAAGCTTGTCTAACAGGAAATATAAAATGCTGTGGGAACAGATTAAACATTTCATGATTTTCTTCTACTAGAACAGTGACTTATACACAAACCACTGGATGTTGAAGATGGCTGAATAGGGGAAATACCTGCTGATTCAGAGCAGGGGCAGAAGACAGAAGAAGGCAAAGGAAGTAAATAGCCAGGGACAGTGAAAGAGAAGTCTGCAGGGGGAAATCTGCCAGAAGAAAGAGAGGGCATGCCAAGCAGCATGGAAAGTGCAACCACACAGCAACAAGTGGGTACACAGCTCCTGAAGCCAAGCTGGAAGAGATCCCGGTTCTAATCCTGGCAGACCCACTTCCCATCCAGCTCCCTGCTTATTGCCTGGGAAACCAGTGGAAGACGGTCCAAACGCTTGAGACCCTGCACCCACATGGGGGACTTGGAATAGGCTCCGGGCTCCTGGCTTCAGATTGGCTCAGCTCCAGCCATTGGGGCTGCATGGGGAGTTAATCAATAGCCAGAAGATCTTTCTCTCTGTCTCTCCTCCTCTTTATCTATATCTGAATTTCCAATAAAAATGAAATAAACCTTTTAAAAATAAATAATAAATAAAATCCAACATCAAATCAGAAAGGTCATTCACCTGGACCAAGGGATGGTTCAACATAGCAAATTAATCAGTGTGATACATAGAATTGACAAATGGAAGAATAAACAGCATGTGATTATCTCATCCGATGCAGACAAAGCATACTACAAAATACAACATCCTTTCATTATTATAACTTCATGTAAGCTGGGTATGAGAAGAACACTTCTCCACACAAGACAAAATAGAAAAACCCCAAAACCACTACCGTACTGCATGGGAAGATGCTGGCAGCAAATCCAGTAAGATCTGGAAACAACCAAGGATGCCTACTTTGACACCACTGCTAATCACGAGTTCTGGAGGTTGCAGACAGAGCCAATTGGCAAGAATAACACTCAAGAATGTTTATGCATTTCCTTGGGATACTGAAAAGAACACAAAAAATACAGGTAGATTGAACTCCACAGAGCAAGCACTTAACAGATGAACCCACAGAGCCATTTGCACACCTAAGAGTTGAATGCTGGAAGGAGAGAGGCCTTCTGCTGACATAAAATCATGAAGCAAACCAAGTGAGCCTCTAACAGCCAGTTAGCCTGGCAGACACGCTGGGATGAGAACGGTTTCCAAAGCTAAAGTCCTAACTCCATCCAACCATTTTTTTTTTCTCCAACTGTGCCCTTTCCCACCTGAATGTTGCCAAGAAGGTGGTATAAAAATAGGTGTATTCACTAGATTGACACAAATTTAAAAGACTGTCAAGCAGCGATCTCTGATAATAATGAAAAGCCACTGGAATTCTCATTCACAGCTGGTGGGAATATAAAACTGTATGGCTATGTTGTGAAATAGTCTGGCCGTTGTTTGTTAAAGAAAACATATTTACAATGTAAGCCACCACTTCTGCTCTATTACCCAAGATGACTAAATAAATATGTCCTCATATAGACTTGTATATACTTCTAGAAAGCTGAGTCACGTTATCCTGTTGTTTGTACGGTGAACTGAATCAAAATGTCAAAATGATTTAAGAATAAATAATTACATCAGGAAGATTAAAGGCATATAATCTAGTGCTTAAGGAAGTGGTTAGAATTCTGGATCCCAGTAGGAATGTCTAGGTTTGACACTCTTCTATGGCCCCTGACATCAGCTTCCCATTGATGACACCCTGACAGGAAGTAAACAGTGACTCATAGAATCAAATCTCTCCCACACACATGGGGGGCCTGGATTGAGTTTCCAGTTCCCAGGTTTGGCATGGCCCAGACCCAGACATTTTGGGCACTTGGGGTGTGAATCCATAGATGGGAGTGCTTGCTCTCTCTTGCTTCCTCTTACCATTTTTTTAAATAGTGAAGAGGAATCATAGGAGGAGTCGGAGGATGAGCTGCCGGATAAGGATTCCGATGATAATTGGGATGAAGATGAGGAAGAGAAAGCAAGTGAGACTGATGAGGATGCCGAGGAAGAGGACGAGGAGGATGGTGAAGAAAATGGTGAGGGCAGAGATGGAGAAAGTGAAAAAGAAGTAAATGGAGATTCCGATTTAGATCCGGAGAATGAGAGTGAGGAAGAATGAAGCCTGCAGAAGCCAGCCCCAGACTGAGCGCCCATTGGCCTGCCTCGTGCTGTGCTGCCAGTCCGCCTGGGGAGATGGGCTGTGGGCCTGACCACCCAGGGCTGCCTGCATCGCCCAGGCCATAGCTGTGAGTCCCACGCACCCTGCTGTCCTGGGCACCCCAGACTCCTACTGTGTAAATAAGAGTGTTTCATTCAAATGTTAATAAACTTTGCACAGTAAATAGATACATTTTCTGCAATGTACGACACCAGTGTCCAATATATGGTATATTTTTATAATATAATATTCTAGTACATTTGGTTGTGTCCAGAATTAACCTCAAGCCTCATCCTCTTGGGCTTCGGGAGCCGGACTGTGGACAGGCTCTCCTCCCGGTGAGTCCAGTGCAGGACAGTACAAGCAGAACATTAAGTTTGTTACGTTTTCATAACATAACAAGGGTAATTGCAAGCTAGAGTCAAAATGATGGAGGTTTTAAGCAAACACCGGCCATGTTCCCCACACATCTCCTGTCTGTGGTGATGTGGCTTGAGTCAGGTGGAGCGTTAGAGTGCTTCCCCTGGAGAGCCACTTATTTTTTAAACTGCCATGTGAAATATTTTTTTAGAACAACATAAGAAAATTATGATAATTAATAATGAAAGAATTAGCCATATTAAGGATTTCTCTCAACTGCCGCTTGCCTATAACGATCACCACGTATAGAGCGAGGAGTGTGCCTCGCCTGCGACTTTTTCAACGTGACTGCTGCTTTTGAAGAGGTTTTCATTTTTATTTAAATTACTATTGGATCAAAGGACAATTGTTTATATTTTTTTCCTCTTTGGTTTTGGATATTATGGATAACCTTGTTGGAAGTTTTTTCCAAAGAAAATATTTTTATAATCCAATCATTTAACGTTTATCTTCTTTTTCATTATCCACTCTGGCAGTGTTAGGGTATCTGTTTATCTTAAAAAAAAATAATAAACCTGACTCAAGAGAAAAAAAAAATGTAAAATCACAGATCCAGTCTCTATCTGATTCTCAAATTTTCTTTTTAATACTAGATCTCAAAAATCAGACAAGAAGTCAACCTAATGAAAGGTTAATGTTAAACATGTCCAGGCCAATTCAATTCTAAGAGATGAGACATTCACCAGATAAAGAACAGGCTTATTACTATTTTTTTTAATGAAACAGTACAACACCATAATAGCTTCATATACAATGTTTGCAATGCAGTAAGTATATACCCTTAGGGAGAGCAAGCAATGGTTCAATGCTTGGGAGCCTGACAACCATGTGGTAGACCTGCTTGGGTTCTAAGACTCCTGGAGCAGCTCTGAGCATTCCAAGAACTAAGGCAGTAAATAATAGAAGAGGGTCGGTCTCTCTCTTTTTCTCTCTCTCTTTCTCTCTCACTCCTCTCCGCCTACACACACACACAGACATACACACAGACACATACAGACATGTCCTAATCACACCAAAAAAAGGAAGCAAAAATTTTAAAAATTTACAAAATATATGAAGATCTATGAAACCCACTCAAAAGACAAAAGGGTAGAAGCAGGTATTCAATACAGCAGTTTAGGTCACATCCCGTATCAGATTGCTGAATTCAATTCTTGCATTGCTTTCATTGTCAAAGTCCTACTAATAAGCACTTAGGGAAAAACAGGCAATGTGGTAAGAACTTGTGTACTGGCGCTTACATGGGAGAGCTGCACTAAGTTCCTGGCTTCCTGACTCTGCCTGACCCTGTCTCAGCTGCAGGAGGAACTCTGAGGGGGAGAAACAGTGGGTGCAAGATCTCTCGCTCTTGCTCTCTCTGCCTTTCAAAAACATACATCTTTTTTTTTTTTAATTACAGGTTGTAGTATACTGTCAAAAAAGAATTTCAAAAATGACATAACCATGCAAAGAAACATGCTGGTCACACAGATAATAGAATTAGCACAAAAAACCGCTTAACCTATTATTGGTAACATCGAAGAAATTTTAGGAAAACAGAAAAAATGAAGAGAAGGATGACAGTAGAAGATACAAAAAAACTTCAACTTCAAAACATGAACCAAAAGGTACAGTCCCAGGTTGAGAAAACTGTATCAAATATTTATCAGGTAGAACTTTATAGCATAATAGAAACCAAAAAAAAAAAATGGATAAGTGAACTTGAAAAAAGGCTTATACCATCCAAAGTAAAGCAGAGAAACAAGAAAACATTGAAATAAAGAAACATAGTATGAGGTACTTCTTACTAACCAAGAAGTCTTCGACATGAGTAGTTGGACTCACATGAAAAGAGGAAGGAGCAATAGTAACATATTTGAAGAAATCATCAGTTGAGAAGAATCAGTGAAAAAATTTGACAGACTCAATCGCTGGACTCAAAGCAGAATACATGAACACAAAATTTCACCCAGATATCTATCACCACGTCACTCAACACCAACGACTAAAATCTTGAAAACAGTCAGACAAGGCAAGGCAGGGGAGAAGTAATATAACACACACAAAGCAGCAGGGGCCAATGCGACTATACTGCTTTAAGTTTCACACATTAAAGATCAAGTGGTAATTCAAGATAAACCGTGATGTTTAAGATATACATTAAGTTTCCTGAGCAGACATAAAAAGTTTTATTTAAACAAAGAGTAAATAAACCAAAATACTAAAATGTGTATAAAAATGAACCAAAAAAAGAGAAAAGGAACAAAGGGGACAAAGAATATATATGTATAAAGTAACCAGGAAGACGATAAATTAACTAACATATTAGTTAATTAGTATTCTATTTGAACCAAATGACATGAGTTTAATAAGTAAACTCTACACCAATTAAAAGACAGATTGCCAGGCTAGATGAGCAAGCTAGATGAAACTATATGCTATTCAGGGACAGGCACAGTAAATATATGGTTATGAACACTTTGAAATATATTAATATTACAATGAGGAAACCCAGAAACTTTCCACCCAGATCAAGTACACTCTAAGAATTGTCCCAAAGACAAAATAACCGCTGTTGCATTGCTGGTACGTTAATGATGGACTAGACCCGTTCGCCTAATGTGCCCTCCTATAGCCAAAATACTCAGGGCGTAACATGATTTCCTTGGGTCACTGTGCAAAAAGAAACACAAAGAAAGGGCATTTTCCCCCAACACTCAAGGCTAAAGTTATTTTTAAGCACAGAGAAGAGTTAACCAACAAGCATGAAATCAAGAAAGGTTTATCTTTAAGTTTTGAAAGTAAGGTTGGCCTTAGTCTAGGATTTGAATATACATAGCAAGGCACCGAATCAACCTGCAATCAAAACTTACAATAAACATAGACATAAAACTCCCTAAGAAAAGCCAGATGACTGTGAAAAGTCTTGCCAAGTATGTATACTGCAACTGGATATTGAGAAATATGCAAAATCCATAAATAGGTTGAAAGACACAAACCATATAGTTGCCTTAACCATTGCATTACTTTAATGTACACAATAAAGATATGTTAAAATCGGATTATATTTGTTCCTTCTATTTTATCTATCAAGGTAGAAATACAAGACAACATGTTTAAAATGCCACAGAACACATGTACTGGGGCAACAGCCTGGCCCATGCCTACACTGGATATTTTTATACCCAGTAGGCAAAAGATACAAATATTCATTAATAAGTTACAAATATTCATTAATAAGTTTGAAGTAGTTTTAAAATGAAAAAATATAAGCATACAATTTTCAAGTCCCATAAGACAATTGTTTTGGTGGATGGGGAATTTATTCTCAGGACATTTATGAAGTCTAAAAGAAAATCTAGCTGTTTTCAGCATGAATATTTCTGTTTTAGTTACGAGTTCTCACAGGTACAGTTACCTCTTCCTGCTGAGGTCCTATAGCTGTTTCTTCTTCTCCTTCTTGAGTGTTTAACCCAAATGTTTCTTCCAAACTAGAAACAAGCTGCAAAAAAAAAAAACAAAACAAATTAAACACTTTTCATAATTTAAAATTGATTCTATTGTTCCAGGACTTTGTTCATATTAGACTTGCACATATTAAGACACTATTAAGACGTGACATAGGAAAAAAGCTTCATATTTTTCAACTTATATCTTACATCATCATAGGGCAACCAAGACATTCCTTGACACTGTTCCCCAGGAAAAAAATCCTCTTCATGAGTCTACCATTTCTGTGTTGATACCTACCTAAGAAGGCAAGATTCTGCCCAAGAATGGTTCATGGATTAGGTAAGGATTCCTCAATTGATGATTTCTTGTTTTCCTCCTCTAAAGGGAGTCATAAAAATAGAAATATGAACACCAAAAGTAATACATTTTTTTACATGAAGTTTTGTTGTTGTTTATTGGAAAGGCAGACTTTCAGAGAGAACGATCCTCATTCCACTGGTTCACTCCCCAAGTGGCCATAACAGCCAGAGCTGAGCTCATTTGATCCAAAGCCAGAAACTTCTTCTGGGCCCCTGACATGGGTGCAGGCTCCCAAACCCTTGTGCCATCCTCCACTGCCCTCCCAGGGTACAGGCAGAAAACCAATAGGGAAATGCAGCAGCCAGCACAAGAACCAGCACCCATATAGGATCCAAGCATGTGCAAAGCAAGATTCAGCCACTGATCCATTGTGTTGGGCCCTAAAAGTAATGTATTTTAAAGGAATTTTTTTAGCATAACCCAAGAAATGTGAACAGGCTTGTGGTTTGGATGTTTGATGTTACATTTCACATTCATGCTTTTCATTGCTCTTGTGTGATAATTGATGTATTTGCAGTTCAATTTTAGGTGACTATAAATAAAACACAAAGAAAGAGCATTTTTTTTCTCTCACTGCAAGCTGAAGTTGTATGAAATAAAAAAGCGGCTTTTGGTTTTGTTTTTAGAAAGATTTACAGAGAGGAGAAAAGATTTTTCATCCACTGGATCATTCCTCAAGTGGCCACACGGCCAGAGCTGAGCCAATCTGAAGCCAGGAGCCAGGATCCTCCTCTAGGTGCAGGGTCCATCCTTGACTGCCTCCCCAAGCCACAAGCAGGGAGCTTGAATGGAAGTGGAACAGCCAGAGCACAAACCAGTACCTGTGTGCAATCCGGGTACGTGCAAGGCAAGTACTTTATCCACTAGGCCACTGTGCCAGGCCCTGAAATGTTTACTTTTGAAAGCTCTGCTTGCAAGGTTGCCCTTCGTGTGGCATCTGAGAAGCTGAACTGCTGCAGGGTTCTACTCATCCACTGACAGGAGTAGCTTACCATCCCTGACGGCCTGTACTATGTAGTTTGTGCTCAATACTTGCTTTCCTGTTGGAGTTCTGGAACTTTGGTCAAGCAAGACAGAGTATACCATGACCCATCTCTACCAAAATCCTGGCCATGAGTTCCTAACGATTTTCTTTAGTAGACATTCCCCATGTGTTAACATAATTCATTTCTGGAGAAGTTAAACATTCATCACTCCGAAGGGAGAAGACTGGCAAGCCTGGAATTGCCTTCCTCCAGATTTCCCCCCATCAGTTACAAATCTCAAACACGGGTATTTAGTATACGCTGATACCCAACACAGGGATCAGTAATGGTCTCACCATGCCCAGACGTTTGGTGATCATCTTAATCTTTTCATCCTTCCCCAGTAGGTCTTGTGTCTTACTCGAGGGAATAGGCAAAGCGTATCGTAAAAGGGATTCTCCTGCCGGTGGAGATCTTAAGACCATGGGCTCAGCTTTGTCACACGCTAGTTTTCTATCACGTCGCTCTTTCAGTCTATGTGACAAGGGTGACTTCAGCAGCCCTTTTTGATACATCAGTTGCGGAACATTTGCCCAGGTAGAACTTGCAGACATTATGTGCTTGGACGGCTTCATTTCCCTGTGGACTTAGCTTCCAAGTTGCAGATGAAAAAATCGAAGTCCTCCCTGCAAATAAAACATAAGAGAAAAAAACAAAATTTGACTAATGAAGATATTTTAATCAAATTCATGCACTACACTTGCTTTTATTTTTCTGATGCAGCGTTCGGAGCAGCTTGCACAGAGTACATGCACCAACCTCTGGAATCCACAATTATAATTTTGGTACATCAGAGGTAAAATCCTTAGGTGAAATAAAGAATATAGTTAACAAAGTATTCAATTTACATCAAAAAGTCACTTTATCCCAAATAGCAAAAAATAAAATGCTATTTTTTCAAGATGATAATACACATAATTATCACCATCAAATATGTGTGTAAAGTGAAATCAGAATGACAAGCTGACTATTACAAATCTACTAAATTTTGAGTTCGTAGTTCTAAAACAGGCTACATTTGAACCAGTTGAATCTGGCTACAATTCCGGCTTCTTTTCTATGTCATTTGCGCTCCATATGAAAAAAAAAAAAAAAGCTTTTTTTAAAGCTAATGCATGTATGGCATTTCATTAAGTGAATGAGAAAACAGATGACAATGTCTGATTTAAAATGATGGAAGGGTGGGGCACTGTGACACAGCGGGTCAAGTTAATATAAGGGACACACACTGCTCTTATCACTGCTCTTATCTCAGCAGCACCAGCACCTCTGCTTCTGACTGAACTTCCTACAAATGCATCTTGGGAGCAGGTAATGATGGCTCAGGTGACTGTGCCCCTAGTGCTGACGTGGGAGATCCAGATGGAGAGCCGGCGTTCTAGTTCCACCCTGGCTCAGCCCTGGCTACTGCAGGAGCCCGCAGAGTGAATCAGTGTTTTTAGACTCCTCTCCAGCCTTTCAGGTAGACTAAAAAACAAACAAAACAAAAACTTTTCTTAACTGATGGAAAGATGGCTAATTAACAATGTCAACTCCTTAGAAATTACAAAATGGAGGAGGCAGACATTCCTAACAAGTCACCAATTTTTTTGAGAAAAGCCTCAGCAAAAAAGAAATGTGTAGGGGGCAACTGGGGAAAAGGAAGTGTCAACAGTGCAAGAATGTACTTTTAATTCTGATTAAAATTCTGCTTATTTGAAAGGCACAGATGAAGGAGGAGAAAGGGGACAGGGAGGGAGAGAGAGAGGGAGAGAGAGAAAAAGAGAGAAGGAATGGTCTATCTGCTTGTTCACACTCCAAATGGTTGTACTGAGTAAGGCTGGGTGAGGTTAAAGCCAGGCACTTCAGCTGGGTCTCCCACATGGGTGCCCAGGCACTTAGACTGTCTTCTGCTACTTTTTCAGGGAATATTCAGAGAGCTGGACTGGAAATGGAGCAACCAGGACTCAACTGGGCACCCATATGGAATAAGGTGACATAGATAACAGCTTTACCTGCAAGCCACAATGCCAACCCTTCATCCTCATCTTTTCCTCATAATCCTGAAAGCACATGTCCTGTACACCATGATTCCTATGGAAAAATGGCCGGGTCTTGGAACATGACAGGGTACATCCACAGCAACTTCATGTGCAGGCCACACTCAAGTTCTACAGGACTAAAGACTGTGAAAACCATTAAAAGGAACACAAACGTAGACCCAGATGTATAAATTACAAAATCTCCACATGGCTCGGGTCCTGGGATCTACCTACTAGGTGGATTTGGAGTTCGTGAGCCCCAGGGTTGGGGGATCCAGCAGGACTTGGGTAGCCTGGCCCAGGTCCTTGGGCCCACCTACAAGAAAAAGGTGGAGCAGTGGACACAGACTCTCCTGATGTAAAAGGAGAATTGGCAGCTCATTTGGTGCCAAGGCAGAAGAACTTTGAACCCCAAACAATGACAGCGGTGAACGGAGCCTCGAGGCTGACCATGTCAACAATGAATATTGGCATGGTGGCATCATCCTTGGATTGCTGAAATCAACAGCATTTCAGAACTATCCAAACCACTTGGGCAGAACCCTCGGAACATGCACACATCTGGACCCTGAGTTGATACAAGGTGGCAGTTCCTCATCCCTGAGTACTGGGCCATTTGGAAAGTTGCATGTGGCTTTCCTCTCTCTCTCCCCTTTCCCCAAATTCAAGAAGAAACAGCAAACTTGGAAACAATGAGTTCACTCAATTTTCCCTAAACCTGAATCCTTCTAAATCATATCAACAGTATAACCATTATAAAAAATAAAATAATCATAAAAATTATAAAAGTTGACATTAAACATTCATCACATGAGGTTAACAAATCAAACAGCACAGAATGAATTGCACGTGGGCACAGGATAATGTACTTTCCAAACTGAAACACAGAAAGACACTGACACAAGGAATGGAATAGGAGGTTTTGTTTATACATCAAGCAATCTAAGTGTATCTGGAATGTCCGACAAAGGAAAGCAGTGAGACATTCAAATAAATGATGAGTTTTTCCAAATTTGCTGAAAAACATATATTCTCAGCTCCTTGGCCTTAAAGAATACACAGAAAACTAATAAATACACATATTAACAGAGGTGATCCAGCAACAAAGCAAAATCCATGGCTTGCAGATTTTGACATAAATGGATAAGCCTCTTCCGAGAGTTACAGAAAGCTTTAAGAGGACTACAAGACAAGGTAATTGCCCCCCTTGCCCTCCTAGCCACCCCAGGAGCTGGGTTCTAGCACTATCCACCAGCCAGGTGCATCACCATGCCACCCTTCACGCCTTAACCTGACAGCAACTCAAGTCCTTCAGTGGGGACACAAAACAGCACAGGATGAGTCAGAAAACGCCCACAACACTCTCCAAATTTTCCACCAGGGGCCGCAGAGTCATCACTGAGAGAAAAGTATACCCCAGGCGGGAGATGAGCCATCACTCAAGGGGGAACCCTGTAGGCAAGCGATGGCTCATCAGGTCAGAGACAAGCTGTCCCAGAGGGGGAAGCCTCACCCTGCATGCTGAGGGGGGGAGTCCCTGATTCCCCCTTGGGGAAGCCTCCTCCTGCGCCCTGAGGGGGGCGCCTCACCCTGTGCCCTGAGGAGGAAGGCTCCCCCTGCACCCTGAGGGAGTCCCTGATTCCCCCTTGGGGAAGCCTCCTCCTGCGCCCTGAGGGGGGAGCCTATCCCTGCACCCTGAGGGGAGAACCTCACCCCTCAACCTGAGGGAGTCCCTGATTCCCCCTTGGGGGTACCTCACCCTGTGTCCTGAGGGGGACACCTCACTCCGCCTTCCGCCTTCCTGAGGGGGAATCTCACCCCAAGCCTTCTTGAGCGAGAGTGCCTGACTCCTCCTTGGTGGGGGAGTCTCAGCCTCACCCCGCACCTTCCCGAGGGATTCTGTCACTCCTGGGAGGGGTTGAGCACCCTACCCGAGGGGAAAGCC
Organism: Ochotona curzoniae; assembly: GCF_017591425.1. Classification (NCBI taxonomy): domain Eukaryota; kingdom Metazoa; phylum Chordata; class Mammalia; order Lagomorpha; family Ochotonidae; genus Ochotona; species Ochotona curzoniae. The sequence goes on along the minus strand of NW_024467095.1, from coordinate 24,804,067 downwards.
TCACCCTACACCTCGGGGTGTCCCTCTCCAGGCACTAGGAGCTGGGGACTGTTCGGTGCGCTTGAGTCGAAGGTGAAAACCTGCTTACCTGATGTTGGAAGTCCTGCATCTGCTGGGCTTCAACACAGACGCCTGCCCTCCGCATACAGCTAGCCAGCCCTCTACCAACACATTATTGCTGAAAACGGGCGCCCAGGTCCCGGAAGACCTCGGGGAGCGCTCCCACACAGGTGGCCGCTTCCGGGGGCGTCACAGACGGAGATGACGTCACAGACATCACAGACGCGGGCGGCTTCCGACGTCAAATGCAGCGAATCTGTTTTCCATATCACAAATATAATTATAAAAAGATAATTATATTGAACTGAATAAAACAGGGAGCCCGTGTTTTGGAGGAAGACTGAAGAACCTCCGTCTATTCCTCGGGTACAAGCATGCCCTCTAAAGCGAAACAACATGGAGAATCATTTTATGCAAAACGAAGTTAGTTTCATGCTGCAGGAAGTATTTGTGCATTGTTGTTTCACAGTTCACATCAGTCTTTAATTAATTTATATAAAGTGAATACATCCATACGTTTCACAATAAACTCAGAGAAGCATAGTGAGATCTCCCACTAACTCCTCTCTCCTGTCCTACACTTTCATTTCATTTTAAAGTAGTCAGGCAGACACAGAGAGAGAGATCCTGACTGCTGGTTTACTCGCCAGATGCACATGAAACCCTGGGGTTGGACCAATCCAAGCTCTCCCATAATTTACATTAGCATGAAGCTGCATCTGGATTATAGCCTCAAGGAGTTGAACCGGGCACTCAGCTATGGAAGGTAGGCATCCTACACTGCATCTTAACTGCTGTGTTAATGCCCATTCCTACTTTAGTTTCTTAGTGTGGCATTAGAGGTCATAGATTTGATATCTTTCTTTTCCAATATTGTTGTTACCATTTGTAAATGCTGTAACTTCTCCCCTGCATGCTTGCTTTTGATGGGATTCCATAAGGTCTGATAGAGTATGTTTTCATTTAGTCTAAAATGTTTGCAGCACTTTATTTTGATTTTTGTTTGAATCTCTGGCTACTTAGGTTTCTGTGGGGTGTACAAATTTTTACGTTCTACCCGTTGAGCGGAAATTAAATTTGTGTGTGATTTGGTAATCTTACCTTGCATGTTTTGAAATTTCTTAAGATTATTGACACAGCACACAACGTTGTCCTGTGGCATTTTCTTCGTGCACCTAAGAATAATATACCAGTGGTTGAGGCATTTGTGTTTATAATATACTTTATAAATATAATATATAACATACTTTATAAAATACATGCTCCTGACTGGTCATTTTTTCATTTTAAAATATTGCCTATTCTGAAATCTACAGTTTTTTTTTTTTTATCAGAAGTGACATGTTTTCTAACCTTTCAATTGATTACTTTATTTATCTTTCAAGAACTCTTTGCACATAGTTTATGATCATCTTTTTGAAAGGATTATAAGCACATCTGGCTTTTCATTTGAGGGCACTTATATCATTTGCATTTAATGAAATCTCTGAAATGATTAAATTTGAGTCTACCAGGTTTTTCTTTTTAAGCTTCATTTATTTATTTGAAAGGCGGAGTTACAGAGAGAGAGAGAGAAAGAGCGAGGGAGAGATCTTCCATTCTTTGGTGCAAACCAAAGCCACGGACTTGGAACTGTGCTCAGGCCTCCCACGTGGGTAACAGGGGGCCCAAGTGACTGGAATTATTTTCCATTGCTTTCCCAGGCACAACAGCAGGGAAATGAATTGGAATTGAAGCATCTGGCATGTGAACCAGTGCTTACATGGAATGCCAGCATTCCAAGGTGACAAGGCATGATAATCCATGCTCCCTGCTACCGTTATTTTCTTGACGTAAAAAGAAACACACAACGTACTTAATTATTTCTGGTCATGCTGTTTTAACTCTTAGCAGTTAACAATAAAATAAAATCTCAACTCATCCATGTTCTATCCAAAAATAGGGCATAGTGTTTGGCCTTCAGCTCTCTGCTGCTTGGTTAAAAACTCTCATAATGCATAATGATCTCAACCTTACTACCTTCACAGAAAATCAGCTGGATTTGTTTTATGCAGAAGGCTTTACTATGCTGTTAAATGTTCAATTCTTAGGTACAAGTGCCTTAATGCAACCAATTTGGAACTGGCACAATCCCCACAATAAGGAAACTTTTTCACAACTGAGACATGTTACCAATTCAGGTTGAGCTGTGGGCCCGGCACAACAGCTTCTCTGAATAATCATTTTTCAAGCATTGAGATCCCGTATGAGTCGCGGTTTGTATCCCAGCTACTCCTCTTCTCATCCAGCTCCCTATATGTAGCCTGGGAAAGCAGAGGAGGATGGCCTGAAGCCTTAGGACTCTGCACTCACAGAGCGGTCCCAGAAGTGGGTCCTGGCTCGTGGCTCGTGGCTCCTGGCTTCAGATTGGCTCAGCTCCAGCCATTATAGCCACCTGGGGAGTGAACCAGAGGATGGAAGATCCTGCTCTGACTCTCCTTCTCTCTGTACATTTGCCTTTCCAATAAAAATAAATAAATGTATTTCTTAAGAATTTTGAGTTGTGTGTTAGTAAATTGCTCATTTTACGGTTATCGGACAATGTTGCTTTCATGAAATTGAGCCCGTAGAGATTTAGAAAGTTCTCATTGTTCCTGTGAAAGCATGAGAAAATTTCTTACATGTCTCTGCTAATATTATCCGCACTGGCTTCAACCACAGAACCCCAGTATGACTCTGCAGTAACAGACTGAGGAAATGCATCTAGAGAACAATCATGAATATCATCTAATGACAAAAAAAATGTCATTTTTTTGTTCACCAAGTAGCCTCACTTGAAGATTAAAAAAAGAAATCTTAAGAAAAACTAACAATAACAACTAAAAAGGAATAGAATATCAAACCAGCATGCACTCCAAAATCAACAGAGTGATTTACAAAAGCAAATCTGATCATTTGTTTAGCCATACCAATGAAATCGGAGTTATAGTAGATACGGATCAGGCAGGGATGCCTTTCAATGCGCCTCAGTGACTCCTTTACAATAAAATATTTTTGCATGTTTTAGTATTTAACGTGAAAATTGTCATAAAGAAATTTCATAGGTTAAGGGGGAAAAAATGCAGGTAAAAGAATGAACCTACTCCCGTCCTCTAACATAATGCATCATTGGTATGCAATAGCAATAACCAGTAGGAGAAATGCATATACACTTTGTATAACATAAGGTACACCCCAAATTTGGGAAGTGTAGTCCTAAACCTCTGGTTGGCTTTGGGATTTTGGCTGCCTAAAGGGATCCTTTGGCTAACGTTGACCAAACCCATATGTGGTGGCATCCTGTCTTTTCACTATTTTCCTGGATCCCATGATCCTGTACCACTGGTGAGGTACCCTAGTGTATCCAAAACAACCCATACAAAACACACCCAAGTTATTTTGGTATTGCTACTGACAATTCAATGGAAAACCACCATGGTCCTGACTGTATAGCTTTTCTTTATGGTTCCAAGTCATCTTGATGTGGTGCCACAATGCATCTTTTGATTCTGGTTCAATTAGTTCAATTCAACTGAAGTACACGAAGTAATATTCATCATGAAAATAGTGTTATTACTGATAAAAATCGTGCTCGCTTCGGCAGCACATATACTAAAATTACTGATAAAAATCTGCATTCAGTAGAATTTCATTCCGAAGTTGAGGCAATATTATTTCATAGAGTGCTCCTTTTTGTTATTTCCTAGAGGGTTCGGTTTTCTGCAAACATCAGTATAGTTATTAAGATAAATTCTTACACATTTTAATGCAACATTAGCTATAATATTTTACATGGGAAAAGTAGAAATATAGCTTTTCGGGCCTGGCAGTGTGGCCTAGCGGCTGAAGTACTCGCCTTGAATGTGCCAGGATCCCATATGGGTGCCAGTTCTAATCACGGTAGCTCCACTTTCCATCCAGCTCCCTGCTTGTGGCCTGGGAAAGCAGTTGAGGACACCCCAAAGCCTTGGAACCCTGCACCGTGTGGGAGACCTGGAAGAGACAGAGAGGAAGATCTTCTGTTTGCTGATTCACTCCTTTTTTTTTTTTTTAAGATTTATTTATTTATTGCAAAGTCAGATATACAGAGAGGAGGAGAGACAGAGAGAAAGATCTTCATCCGATGATTCACTTCCCAAGTGAGCGCAATGGCCGATGCTATGCCACTCCGAAGCCAGGATCCAGGAACTTCTTCTGGGTATCCCACGTGGGTGCAGGGTCCCAAGGCTTTGGGCCGTCCTCGACTGCTTTCCCAGGCCACAAGCAGGGAGCTGGATGGGAAGTAGAGCTGCTGGGATTAAAATCGAAGCCCATATGGGATCCTGGCACGTTCAAGGCGAGGACTTCAGCTGCTAGGCCACGTCGCTGGGCCTGCTGGTTCACTCTTCAATTGGGTGCAACGACCAGAGCTGAACCAATCTGAAGCCAGGAAGCAGAAACTCCCTCCAGATCTCCCGTGTGGGTGCAAGGTTCCAAAGCTTTGGGCTGTCCTCCACTGCTTTCCCAGGCCACAAGCAGGGAGCTGGATGGGAAGTGGGCTGTTGGGATTAGAACCGGTGCCCATATGGTATCCCGGCATGTTCAAGGCGAGGACTTTAGCTGCTAGACTACCGCACCGGGCCAAAAACTGTATTTGTAAGAATATAGGAAGTTAGAGAATTTCACAAACATCAGCACATTCTAATTACAAAAACATTGTTCATTATGCATGGTTATATAGTTTTATTTGTTGATGTGACACAATTGGGACTTAGAAAACTAAGTAATTCATTTAAAAGAGGTGCTTTCTGGATGGTGTTTTACTGCAATTCGCATATGAAAGTTCCTGTCACATTGGAGTGCCCGGGATTAAGACCTGTCTGCTCCTGATCCCTTTTCCTGATAACATAGCATTGAGGAGGCGGCTCACTTTCTGAGATCTTGACCATCCAAGTGGAAGATCTGGATGACCTGCTGACTTTGGGAGAAATAGATAATATTATATATTATTTTTACACATCAGAATTCTGTTCAGACTCAGAGAAATCTAGAAGAAACAGCAAGCTGGCGGCTGCTAGAGGCTGTCAGATAAGCAAACTAGGAAGATGATGAGAAAGTATCCAAATACCAAGGAGACAACAGAAATAAAACCCAGGGTATCTATCTGGCGGCTGCGATAGGAGCAGCATATTGTATATTTGAATATTTCCAAGATAAAAGGAAAATATTGTGAAGCAGATCAACTTAGCAATCATACAGTATGTACACATATCCAAACATTATTTTGTACATGTTAAACGAACTCAATGTTTATGGCTTAATTCGTCTATTAAATATAAACACAAAATACTTATCTGATTATATATATGCACCCAAATATATGTATGCACATATATACATATCAGTGTGTGTACACGTGTGTATAGAATAGCGAATCTCCATAAACCTAAAAATAGCTGTGAAGTTTACAAGGAAATGTTTTAGAAAACAAGAATACTTACTCCAGTTTCAATCATACAGAAGGATGTTTGTTTGTCTCTCTTGCAAGAACAAAATATCAGATCAGTTAAAAATTAGTAAGGTTGCTCTAATGGGCACTTATAGGAGCCACCAGACAAACCATATTCATTGCAGCAGTATCTGTGTCAGTCCTTAAAAACAAGCCTCTGCCATCAGGAAATAATGCATATTCTGTAATGCAAAGTCTTTAAAAACACAGTAAGGTCATCTCACCAAAACATGTATGTTGGATCTTAAAAGACATACTTATAGGGCCCGGCACGATAGCGCAGTGGTTGAATTCCTCACCTTACACTCCCGGGATCCCATATGGGCACCTGTTCTAATCCCAGCAGCCCCACTTCCCATCCAGCTCTCTGCTTGTGACCTGGGAAAGCAGTGGAGGACAGCCCAAAGCCTTGGGACCCTGCACCATGTGGGAGACCCGGAGGAAGATCCTGGCTCCTGGCTTCGGACCTGCATAGCATCAGCAGTTGCGCTCACTTGGGGAGTGAATCATCAGATGAAGATCTTCCTCCCTGTCTCTCCTCCTCTCTGTATATCTGACTTTCCAATAAAAAATAAATAAATATTTTTAAAAAGACATGAATCATTCTCAAGCTCAAGAAAATATATATAATAAAGGTCAAAATACATGACAAATTATGGAAATTTCACAACTCAACTCATGTGCCGTGTTGTGAAGTAGTACCAACTAAAACTGGGAAAATGCCTAGTATGTGGTATGCATGTGCAAATAAAAAGCTGGCGTTGCAAATACTCAAAGTGTGAAAATATAAAAAGTCTACAATACACAGAAAGATTCGAATTAAGAACAGAATCAGTGAATATAGGTTATTGTACATCAGAATACATAACACAATTTCAATCCAAACCAAGAAATACTCATATAGGTGTTTTATTGTGGAGAGACTATGGGTTGGATGATGGAACAATTGCTGTCAGGAATAGAAATTGGCAAAGGTACTTTCAATATGTCTGCAAATTTCAACAAATTCATAGATTGAAAAAAAAAATCTAACCCAAGTATGCAGCAGTGAGAATGCTCCGTGCATTCCCCAAATTCTCACATTAGGATCACATCAGCCTCTTACATTTTTCTGAACTGAACTCTCCTGTTTAGGGCTGGAGTTATGGCACGGTGGGTCAAAGCCCCATCCATGATGGTGTCCCATGTGGACACCAGCTCATATCGCAGATGTTCCTGTTCGGATCCAGCACCCGACTTGCGGCATGGAAAAAGCAGAGGATGACCTATGGGTTTGGGGCCCTTCCTCCAGCATGGGAAATCAAGATAAATTTCCTGCCTCTTTTTTTAGTCCACTCCCAGTCCTGCCCATTGCAGCCAACCTGGGGAGTAAACCACAATTGGAAACTATTTCTCCCTGCGTCTCTTTGGCTTTAAGATAGAAGAATGCATTTATTTTTCTTTTCTCCCAAATTTCTTCTATTTTATTTACTCATGTACTGGAACCAGTGACCAAGGAGACAAGTGTTGGGATTGTGGCCCATTTATTTAAGCTGCAGGTGGCGGTGCCCGCATCCCATCTCGCAGGGCTGGTTACTCTCACTGTCTCCATTTCAGAAGCATCACCCTGATGATGCACCTGGGAAAGCAGCTGACATTGGTCCATGTGCTCAGGGGGAGTTTCAGCTCCAGGCGTGGGCTCAGCTCAGTGCTAGCCCTCATAGCCATTTGGGAAGAATAATTGGAGGATTTATAAAGATTTATAAAACAAAACCGGTAATAAATCTGAGTTCTGCTTCAAGACGTGTGGACAGAAGATGCACACCAGAAGTGCAGCTGTTTCATGAGGACCTGTAGGATACATATTGTCCTCGCAAAGTGTTGTGGGGAAGGAGGTGAGGATCGCATTTAAACCAGCATCAACACCATAGGTTGTAGGAGGACATTGTGACCCTAGAAGGTCAGCGAGCACAGGATTACAGTTGATTGGACAATATTTGTATGATAAACAACTGAATGGGTGCCTTTTGTGTGACTGATTGGATGTCCTTTGCATGAGAACAACCGAATGGCTACCTTTTGTATACCTGATGAGATATCATTTGTATAAGAACAGTTGAGTAGAAAGTATGTGTGTATGAGAACTCTTGGTGGAATATACAAGACAAAAGGACTTCCAAACAAAAGCATAGAAACAGTTGATGGGTTTGTTGATGAGCTAAATACCTCCATCCTAATCCTATATGACCCTCAGTGTATAAAGTCTGTTGCCCCTAATAAATTTTGGCTATTGATCATCAGTCAGTAATCCATGCGTGTTATTATTGGCTCCGTGCACCTAGTCCATCGCTGCAGGACAGCGACAATAGGTAAGGTGCAGAGTTTCTGTGTAGCGATGAAAGGAATAGCTGAGAAAGTGATTGGGGACTAAACATCGTAATGCATAACATAAGGTTACTATGAGACATGTATGTGACATGTCGCCCCTTCCCACCAGGGCAAGAACCCACGAGGAAAAACAAAGCAAAATAAAACACTCTGCCGGATTGCAGTACCTTGGAGAAACCAGCAGAGGGCGAGGGTGCGCTGGAGGCGAGAAGGCAAAAGCAGCTGGCAGCGCGGTTCTGAGCCAGCCCGTGCCTCCCATCCCCTGATGGCCTGGTTCGGGGAAGCCCGCCCTGGCAAGGGGTAGCTGGGGGAGGCAGCTGTTTCTCAGGAAGACTTTCCTGACAACGCTCCAGGAAGGGAGAGCTGTGTCTTCCTCCCGTCGCATGCCTACACTGTTCCATTGGGATGAACTCCTCTCTATGCTGCAATGTAGGGTTCCACGGGTTGTTAGCCTAGTTATGAAGGTTCCTGCCTTCCACCTGGGTTCAGTGACCCTAAGCACAGCTCCCTGCTAATGCAGATCCTAGAAGTGCAGCCAGGATGGAATTGTTCCTACAGGTGCCCTCCCCACCCCAACCCCCTACCGTGGGGGTTGAGGAAGGGAGGGAGGGAGACCCTAGCTTCAGGTCCAGCTTGGGGGCTGTGTTCAGGCACGTGGGGTGGAGGTGGGGAGGGGATGAACCAGTAGATGGGATTACGTATGTCTCTCATTTTTCAAAGAAATGATTATTTATATCCACCCGTTATAGGGCACTGAAAAAAAAAAAAAGGTTCATGATTTTAATTGGAAAGCAGAGTGCCAGAGAGGGAGAGAATGGAGAAAGACAGATTTCACTCCTCAGATGCCCTCAATGTCCAGGGCTGGACCAGGACCAAAGCAAGGAACCTGGAACTGCACCTGGGTCTCACGCACAGATGGCAGGGGTCCAGCGTAGACCATCCTCCAGGGCTTCCCCAGGCACCTTAGCGGAGAGCTGGACCAGGAGAGCATCAAGGAATAAAACTGGCTCTTCAGTATCAGACACCAGCATTATGGGGGACCCCTAAGCCCTCTGTACTGAAACACAACCCCAGGCAACATGTTTGCTTGTTTAATTATCAAACTCAATGCGGGGTAAAGGTACATTGCTGGCTGAGGGGTAAGTTGGTACAGTTTATGGAATATAACAGACAATATCTGACTAGTCTCAGGAGATGTCCGCAAGAATCCTACACTCCCACCTGTCTGCTAAGAGTGTTCAGAATGTGTCCATAGGGCCCGGCACAGTGACCTAGCAGCTAAAGTCCTCACCACGAACGTGCCAGGATCCCATATCGGCACTGATTCTAATCCCAGCAGCCCCGCTTCCCAACCAGCTCCCTGCTTGTGGCCTACGAATGCAGCCGAGGACGGCCCAAAGCCTTGGGACCCTGCACCCCCGTGGGAGACCTGGAAGAAGTTCCTGGTTCCCAGCTTCGGATTGGTGCAGTACCAGCCACTGCGCTCACTTGGGGAGTGAATCATCAGAGAGAAGATCTTCCTCTCTGTCTCTTCTCCTCTCTGTATATCTTCCTTTCCAATAGAAAATTTTTTTAAACAAAATCTGTAAAAAAAAAAAAAAAAAAGGAATGTGTCAATAACATAAATTTTCTTGCAGTAGTTAAAATCTGAGCTTAAATGCCAGTGAAGAAAGGCCAGAGTAGGCTTCAGTTATAGGTGGGGCACAGATAGCAGTGAAACGGAGGTTCCCCGTGCTGCCCTTCTTACCTCCTGCACGGTTCAAGTTATTTGACAGTGTGCAATTGGCTACAAATATTCCGCGTGCCCTGCCCCTCCCGCCCCCTACCATGCTGGCTTAGGACAACTTTGCATTCCAAACCAGAACCCTGATGACAGACCAAATCTGACAGGGACCCAAAGCCGATGGGAACGCAAACCTGATGGGCCATGAGGATGTCAGCTAGGATGCTGGGCTGCGCCCAACCTTCAGCACAGTACTCAAAACAGAAACGTAGGACAAAAACCCCGCTTATGGGTAACCTCACCTACATCCAGATGACTCCTCCAGAAGGGTGGTGCAAATCCCAGGACCCAGGAAGCCAGGATTGTGGCACGACAAGAGCGGTTCATCGGACACATGTTAGGATGTTGGAAGGAGTCTTTCTGCTGCACTCCAGGAGATACTGTGCAGGGTGGACAAAGTAGGGGTTTTTATTTTTATTATTATTTTTTTTTTTTATTGGAAAGGCAGATATACAGAGAGGAGAGACAGAGAGGAAGATCTTCCGTCCGATGATTCACTCCCCAAGTGAGCACAACAGCCGATGCTATGCCGATCCGAAGCCAGGAGCCTCTTCCGGGTCTCCCACATGGGTGCAGGATCCCAAAGCTTTGGGCCATCCTCGACTGCTTTCCCGGGCCACAGGCAGGGAGCTGGAAGGGAAGCGGGGCTGCCGGGATAGAACCGGTGCCCATATGGGATCCCGGGCGTGCAAGGCGAGGACCTTAACCACTGCACCACGGCGCTGGGCTCAAAGTAAGGGTTTTTAAATTCTCAGTCTCCAACCATACTGAGGTGGGAAGTACAAAGTTTAAAAGCATTCAATTAACTAAGTGGCAGGAAGGAAGCTACTGGAGCCCAAAGTGTCCCTGTAGTTAATCAATCTAAAGTAGCACAGTAGAAGGCAGGAGGGGCCAGGTGTGCAGAGCACAGGAGGGGGTAGGGTAGGCCAGGAACCTCTGGAGTGGGTTTCCCACAGTCGATTAATTTGAATCCCGTGACAGGAGATAGGAAGTGCCTGGAATGACCTCTGTTTCTGCGCTGTCTGCTGTCAATAAACGTGGTAAGCAGGTGTTGGCTATCACACTCTGCGCCCAAGAACTATTCTCAACATTTTGTTTGCATGAATTCAGTTCATCTCATTACAGATGCGTTTGATCACAGCGCATCTTAGAGTTAGAGAAACTGAGGCATAAAGAGGTAAAGCGATTAGTGCTAGGTCACACAGGATGGAAGTGGCAGAGATGAGCTCAACCCAGGATGTCTCTGCTTTTATATCCCTCACTTGGCTGCATCTCTTCCTGCTGTTAGCAACACATTTACTACCTGAAAGGATTTAAAAATATATATTGCCATATTTATTTGAAAGGCAGAGAGAAAGAGAGCGAGATCTTCCCTCTGTTAATTCACTCTCCCCGAATTCCTGCAACAGCCAGAGCTGGGCCTGGATGAAGCCAGGAGCCAGGAATTCCATCCTGGTCTCCTGCGTGAATGGCCAGGGCCAAACCACTCAAGCTGCCTTAGGCTGCTTCCCCAGACAGGTTAGCAGGGAACGGGGTTGGAAGTGGAGCAGCTGGGAACTCTGTTCTCTAATCTGGGCTTCAGGTGTTGCAGACACCCTCCCAACCCATTGGGCTACAGTGTCAACATCAGCCCCCTCAGCAAAACTACAAAGATGTACAGGGGGAATCAAGAGCAATCCTAACAATCTATTAACAGGAGCTCACATGCACAGAGCAGTGGGGGGGGGCCCCACCGTGGAGCAGCGGGACAGGAGGAGGCTTGTATCCCTACCCTGGAGACTCCCGGATCCCCACCAAGGACTATCAGTACAGGCACCAAGAACAACATCCCAACTGCCAAAGAGACCATGGGGAACCGGAATGCCTTCGGAGCCCGAGAACTCAGAGGAATCCCTTCCCCCACTTTGGACCTACCACACGGGATGGAAGAAGTCCGAATCCTTCCTCACAGGATCCAAGGTCATCAGAGCAACAGCCAGGAACCCTGAGCGATCCTCAGAACCAGAGGAACAGTAAACTTCCTTCGGGACTAGGGAGAGGAGCTTTCTCTGGTCCTTACTTAGTTCCAACTTTGGGTCCTCATCCTCTCTGCAATGACCATCAGGATCGCTCCAGAGCCACCCCCTCCAAACACACAGACACACACACACACACAGACACACACACACACACACACACACACACACACACACACACACACACACACACACACACACACACAAATTAGAATAGATAGGCAGAGAACTACAAGGAAAGATTGGTCAGCATGAACTCACACATACCTTACTAGGTAGGACACAAAAAATAACTACTCCTCACCAAGGTATTGAAGATTTCTCTGCACACCCCTCCTAAAACTGTTTTGCACTTCAATTGTTAAAATGTCATTGAAGTAGTCACAGGATGTTGTTAACAACATGCATTTGATTTTAACATATTGTTTACTCAATACTATGTCGATTCATTCTATAACGTTGTATATTGTTGCTGATGGGGCTTTTAATTGATCGGGATTTTACTCTGTTGGCTCTACCTTCAGACCAGAGAAGGTCTCCCCAAGAAGCTGTTGAACTTATCTGGACAATAAGATGCTGGACTCTATGCTTGGTATATGCTTGCAATGAAGGAATCTCAACTGAACTTGAACTGTGGTTACACAACAAGGTGGAAGAATCCACCATGGGGAGAGGGTTAGGGGAGGGTAGGGGGGAATCCCATGACCTATAAAACTGTGACACATAATACAATGTAATTAATTTTAAAAAAACTGCTGCTGCATTGCCAGCATCTCATAGGAATAAATAAATAAATCTTTTAAAAAAGAACAATATCATAAGGGAGGTAATCTTTTAAAAAAAGAACAACCTCATAAAGGGGGTAATACGTGGAAGTTATTAAAAACTCAAAGTCTCCGATATCCCAGGTATGTGAGGCAGTGGTTTGAACTGCTGCCCTCAAGCCTGCCAGCCTGTGACTAGCTTATCCATTTAGAATAAAGTGCTCAAGGTTCATCCATGCTGTGGCATAAGTCTGAATTTACTTCCTTTGAAAGACTGTGTATGCACACACTGCAGTTTATTTTTCTATCATGCATTTTAAAAGCACACATTAGGCTCAGCCTGTTCAACACATGGCATGGCAAAGAGGCAATCAGCTGTAATAGACAACTGCTTGCAGGCTGATTTGAACTGTAAAAAGATATTTCCATTTTAAGACTGATTTATTTGTATTGGAAAGTCAGATATACACAGAGCAGGTAAGACAGAGAGGAAGATTTTCCTCTGCTGATTCACTTCCCAAGTGACCACAATGGCCAAAACTGAGCCAATATGAAGCCAGGATCCAGAAGCCTCCTCCAGGTCTCCCACGTGGGTGCAGGGTCCCAAAACTTTAGGCTCTCCTCCACTGCCTTCTCAGGTCACAAGCAGGAAGCTGGATGAGAAGTGGGGCCACCAGGACACAAATGGATGCCCATATGGGATCCAGGCATGTGCAAGGCGATGACTTTAGCTACTAGGCTATCACACCAGGTTCATAAACAAAGATTTCTGAGTCTGAGGATATCTGAAGTCTAAATTTGGATTTATTAGCAATAGACTTCACTGTCGTGTATTGGGTAAGCCACCTGTAATGTGTCCCATGTGGGTGCCCACTCCTGACCCAACTATTCCACTTCTGATCCAGCTCACTGCTAATGCACCCAGGAAATCAGCACAAGATGGCCCAAGTGCTGGGGGCGCAGCACCCATGACAGCCATGCAAGAAACTTCTGGCTCCTTCCTTCTTTCTGGCCTAACCCTGACAACTGTGGCAATTTGGAAAGTGAACCATCAATGAAAGTTTTTTTTTTTTTTTCGTCTTTCACTGTAATTCGGCCTTTAAAAAAGTTAAAGTATATTATTTTTTTAAAAAAGTTGAAATGCGTGGGAGAGAGGGAGGAAGGAGAAGAGAGAATCTGAGAAGGAAGAAATGTCTTTCCGTGTTGAAGACTGGATTCCAAATTATGCAATCTGACCTAGAGATTGCATGCAAGGTTGTCCCCTGCATTCCAAAATATCTGTTGACTTTATGCTTTTAGTAGCATTTTAGTAGATAAGCAAACATGCATTTGAGTAGTAAGCTGTTGGAATGAAGGAAAGAAGGAAGGGAGGAAAGAGAGAAGGAGAGAAGGAAAGAAAGAAGAGTGAAAGAGGAAAGGGAGAGAAGAAAGGAAAGAAGGAGGGAAGGGAGGGACAGTGGAAGGAAAGAAAGAAAGCAAGAAGGAAGGAATAACTCAATAACATACCCAGCAAAACAAAATAAAATTCTTCCACAATCAAGAACAGTTAAAAGAATATGTCTCTTTCCAACCTGCCCTTCAAAGCACACTTAAGCATGTTCTCTTGATAGAGAAGAGGAATTGCACCCACCAAAACCAAAGGTAAATCCAAAGAACATCCCAGCAAAATAACAGATGACCAAATCAATGAAAGCCCATAGCTGAATGACAGAAGCAAATTAACACCCATTCATATTAAACATGAATGTAAATGGCTTAAACTCATTAATCAAACATTGTAGATAAATAGACTGGATCTACAAAACAAAACCCATCTATTTGTTGCCTACAGAAAACATCTCATCAACAAGTTGAGCAAAAAGTGTATCTCATGGATTTTTTTAAGTTTCATCTCTTCAAAACACTTTCTCACTGAATTCTTAACTGACGCATAGATTCTACAGTGATATCATTTTCTTGAGGAAAGTTCTTGATTTTCTTTTTCATTTTTTCAGTGACACCTTAGTTCTTGAGTAGCATGTTATTTAACTTCATGGCATTGTAATTTTTTGATTTCTTTCTGTTGTTGATTTTGCTTTGTAGCTTCTCATTTAAGGGAGTGTATAGTAGCTGTAATGGAGACGGTTATATTAGTAGCATGTTATTTAACTTCATGGCATTGCACTTTCTAATTTTTTTCCTGGCATTGATTTTGTATTATGACTTTCATTTAATTTATATTGATAATAGGATGATGAACTCTCTGCCATTGCCCATGCTTGCAATGATGGACATATGACTGTTTATGAAGAACCATAATATTGTAATAATATAGATGAAATCAGTGCATGTTGAGGGAGGGAACTCGGGAAGGAAGTGAGGGAAATCCCAGGGCCTATGGAACTGTAGCTTTAAATGGTAATAATAATAATAATAATAATAATGTTAAAAAAAGAGTTGAAATGACTTTGCTGTTAGGCTAGAATGTAGATAGAATTAAGGAGAATCAGCCATCACCTCATAAATATGCCTGCTGTTTGGATAAGCAGACATGAATGTGTTGATATCAGAATAAAAAGCTCAACTGAAACAGGGTGAGATATTATTGAGACCAGCCCTTTGCTCCACTTCGGATGACAGTCACTTCTCGGTTGCTGAAGATTCTGAGTAGGAACAGGTTGCTCTGTGTCTCTGCACATCCACCCAGTCCCCAAATGAAAAGCTGGTGAAAATTTTGAACTTGAACTAAAAGATAGTGTCTGCTGTGGAACTGACCCCAAGGGCAGCCTAGGAACTCTGGAAAGGCACCAGTTGTTAAAGTGGTAGCCCCAGATCACACCCTAGGTCTGCCTTAACCTGGCTGTGTGATTTTGGGAAAGTGCTTAAACTTCTTGGAGAGTGATTTTATACTTGGAAAACAAGAAAAGTACCAAAAGCTTTGCATTGTTGGGAAGATTGTGCAGTGGGGGTATTCAGGGTCTCCCTAGGGCTGGGACTGTGTTGGACCAGAGCAATTGGCCAGTGGTGTTATGGTGGGATCAAAGGGAAAAGCAGGTGCCACAGATAACATCAGGCTAGAAGGCAAAGGCAGGCCCACAACATCAAAGCCAACACATGCAACTGACTTTCTCAAATTTCTGCAATTTCTCTTTATTCTTCTCACTCTACCTGTTTCTTTTGGTCTTATTGTATTTCTTACTTTATTTTAAATATTTATGTGAAAGGCAGAGTCACTGCCTAAACTCCACAACAGCCAGGGCTGGCCCAGGTCAAAAACAGGAGCCAAAGTCTTCATGCAGGTCCCTGTCATGGATGGCAGGGGCCCAAGCATTGGGCCAACTTCCACTGCTTTCTCAGGCACATCAACAGACAGAGTGAAGCAAACAAGACACAAACCTCATGCCCATATGGAACGCCAATGTTGCAGGTGGCAGCTTAAATGCCTCTCCACCACACTCCCCCCAGTATAATAACTCTTGGCTCATGCCTTCTTTTCAAATAGCTAATTTTTGTTTTATTTTTAGTCTGAAGTATATGCTCATGGTGAAAGAACATTGAAAATCACTACAGAATAGTATGCCTGAGAGAGAGAGAGAAAGAGTGAATGAATTAGTGAGTGTTGGTGCTGTATCTTGCCTGTGTCTACAGAATTGAGAATTGGAGTATCATAGATCACCAAGCTGAAGCCTGATGCCCGCTTACAAATTGCTGTGAGGCAGCCTGGCATGATAGCCTAGCTGCTAAAGTCCTCGCGTTGAATGCACTGGGATCTCATATGGGTGTCGGTTTCTTTCCTGACAGCCTGGTTCCCATCCAGCTCCCTGCTTGGGGCCTGGGAAAACAGCCAAGGACAGCCCAAAGCTTTGGGACCCTGCACCTGTGTGGGAGACCCAGAAGAGACTCCTGGCTCCTGGCTTTGGATTGGCTCACCTCCAGCCATTGCAGCGCTTGGGGAATGGATCATCAGATGGATGATCTTCCTCTCTGTCTCTCCTCTCTGCATATCTGACTTTCCAATAAAAATAAATCTAGGGCCCGGCGCCGTGGTGCAGTGGTTAAGGTCCTCGCCCAGCACGCCCGGGATCCCATATGGGCGCCGGTTCTGTCTCGGCAGCCCTGCTTCCCTTCCAGCTCCCTGCCTGTGGCCCGGGAAAGCAGTCGAGGATGGCCCAAAGCTTTGGGACCCTGCACCCACGTGGGAGACCCGGAAGAGGCTCCTGGCTTCGGATCGGCATAGCATCGGCCGTTGTGCTCACTTGGGGAGTGAATCATCGGATGAAGATCTTCCTCTCTGTCTCTCCTCTCTGTATATCTGCCTTTCCAATAAAAAAAAATGAATAAATAAATAAATAAATCTAAAAAAAATCGCTGTGACGACATTCACAGTTATTGGTGCTCCTGGCAGCAAGGGCCAAGAGCACTTGTGTCCTGGGCCATGTCTGGGCCTTGGGGAGCCCAGACTCTCTTTGGTTTTCCTCCTTGGTCTTGGCTATGAAGGCGAGGGACCCTTGGTGTCATCCAAATTTGCTGCTGCTGGGCCTGCACGCGTTTCTGGCTCATCACTGAGCCTGCTTAGGAATCCTCACCAAACATGAAAAATTGTAAAACTGGTTTCCAAGATGATGTGACTACTCTGAAAATGGATCCTGTGATTGTGGACATTTAGATGCTTACGAAGCTTAGTTTTGAAGTTTTAGGGTCATCTCTTGGGGCCAATGAACTTTTCCAGTCTCAGGAATATTTGCACTTTGAGAAATCTCATCATCGCCAGATCCTGAATTACAGTGACTAATAGACACAATGGCACTGCCTCAGGCATAAATAAAGCATGGCGTTTTCTTGTTTTAATCTGTGTTCTGGGTATTTTTGGAATGTTATTTTTCAACGTTTCTTCTTCACTTTTGAGTGGCAGAGAGAGAGAGAGAGAGAGAGAGAGCTCTCACGTTACTGCTCCCTCCCTGAGGTCTCACTCCCCACCAGGGCTGGACTGGGCCAGGTCACTCTGGAGGCAGGAACAGACACACAAGAACTCAATCCCTGAGCTTTCCCTGCCTGTCTCCCAGGACACACATTGTCAGGAGCCTGAGATGGGCAGCAGAGCCTGGACTTGAACCCAGGTTCTCTGAGAGGGGGTGTGAGTGCCCCAAGTGGCCTTGCCATAGCTGAGCCAAACGCTCAACTCTATCTTGTAATTTGATGTCTAACTTGAGGATTCTACAGAGCACAGTAAAGCTTCTTTATCTGTATTTAAACGTGTGCTAAGCTCCCCAGTGATCCTTGAAGCCTCAGAGAAAGCTCAACTCTATAGTGTTATGCTCATTAATGAGATATTAACAACAACCCAATTTGCTGGAATAATAAACTGGAATGAAAATTCCAGGAATGTGGTTCATCCTTGTCTCCTGACATCCCTTCCTGCTGTGTGTTGTGTTCTAGGCTGCGGTTGACCACAGCCACTGAAGCCAGTGATAGGAGGCAAGGGGGAATGCTTTGTCAGCGCATGGTTCTGCACTCAGCTGAGTCAAGTAAGACAAGGAGACACAATGGGATTGGGCTTGGGGAAGTGTGTGCTGTTTGCCATAAGCTGGTATGAGTCAGTCACGGGAAATGCAGAGAGCGAATCTTAACAGGAGAGGGGCGGGGAAGAGAATGGAGTCTCTGATGATAAAGAAGATACATAAATGTACAAGATTCTTTATCTTGCAAAAATTCACGCATTGATGTTTTGTTCTTGACACAAAGCCAGCACCATTTTTATGTACTTTTATTAATTAACTTGCATTTTTATCTTAAAGATTTATTGATTTTTATCAGAAAGGCAGATTTACAGAGAGGAAAGGGACAGAGATCTTCTGATAGTTCACCCCCCAATGAGTGAGATGAGCCAATCCAAAGCCAGGAGGCAGGAGCTTCCTCTGGGTCTCCCGCCTGGATGCAGGATCTCAACGCTTTGGCCATCCTCTGCTGCTTTCCCAGGCCAAAGCTGAGAGCTGGATGGGAAGTGGAGCAGCTGAGACACAAACTGGCACCCATATGGGATCTCAGTGCTTGTAAGTGGAGGATTAGCTAATTGAACCATCGTGCCAACTACTATATTTAATTTTTTTTAAAAAGATTTATTTATTTGAGAGTTGGAGTTAGGCAGAGTGGGTGGGAGAGACAGTGAGTATTTCCCATGCACTCATTCACCACTCCCCAAATGTCTACAACAATCAGAGCTGCACCAGTCCAAAGACAGAAGTCTGGTGCTCTTTCTCAATCCCCCATGTGGATACAGGCATCCACGCACTTGTACCATCTTCTGTGGTTTGCCCAAACATATTAGCAGGTAGCTGTATCAGAGTGGAGCAGCTAGGATTCGAACTAAGGGAGACCAGCACTGCGAATTGCAGCTTTACCTGCTATATATCACAGCACTGATCATAATGTAAATGCTCTTTCTTCATTTAGTTACTTGAAAACTAGAAAGAAAAATAAACAGACATAAAGAGATTTTCCATCTGCTGTTCACTCCCTGAATGGCTGCAACAGTCAGGGTTGGGCCAGGTTGAAGCCAAGAACCAAACCTCCATTCAGGTGTCCCATGTGGGTGGCCAGAACACAAGTTCTGGAACCATCAGCTGCTGCCTCCCAGGGTGCAGTGGCAGCAGGCTAGACTTGTAATCAAAATGGGGACTCAAACTCAATCACTCCTGCGTGGGCTATGGGTTTCCCAAGCCATGGCTTAATTACTTGAGCCATTCCTGCTGGACTAAGACTCAATTACGACCCCTTAGGATCATTGGAAAGATTCTAACCTAGTAAGTGTGGGGTGTGCTGATTCTGACA
This sequence comes from Ochotona curzoniae, assembly GCF_017591425.1. Taxonomy (NCBI): domain Eukaryota; kingdom Metazoa; phylum Chordata; class Mammalia; order Lagomorpha; family Ochotonidae; genus Ochotona; species Ochotona curzoniae. Next base: position 24,784,765 of record NW_024467095.1, on the reverse strand, counting down.
CATCTTCACGAGACACTGATGCTGTCATCTGATGGATGGATAAGGGGCTGGGCATTTCAGATCCATGGAACAGCACAAGCAATGGCCCAGAGACAAGAAAGCATAACTGGACCTGCAATGGGGCAAGAAAACAACATAATGAGATGTCCCACAAGGGAAGCTGTGGAGAGCAAGGCTACAATGGCCAGTGGGGTTCAAATTAGGTGATGCCCTAAAGAATCAGATTTCAAAATGGGAGCTCAAAACCCCAAGCTGATGAGAATGTGCACAGGCAAAATTAATGTGACTGCAGCATGTGGAAGTCAAGCAGAGCGCCTAGAAAGTTGCAGGTAGCAGTGTGCAGGAGAGTGCCCAGGAAGCTACAGGTCGTGGTGTACTGGAGAGGTGATGAGGGTTTAGCTTGGGACATGTCAGAAGAATCTGGAAAACATCATTTTATGTCACCAATGGATGCTCAAAAACTAACTGTAAAGCAGACCAAAATAGAAATAAACCGGGAGATAAAGTCAGAAGCATTTTGAAGGAAGAATGAAAGAATAAACAGGAGATGGAGGTTGGCATTTGGCTACAGTTTTATTATTTCTTAGAGAACGAGAGAGTTTTCCATCTGCTGATTTGCTCTCAAAATGGCCACATCAACTCCTGCTGGGCCAGTCCAAAGGTAGGAGCTGGGAATCCATCTGGGTCTCCCATCTGGATGCAGGGGCCCAAGCACTTGGGCCATCCTCCACTGCTTTCCCAGACACACTAACAGGGAGCTGGATTGAAAGTGGAAAAGCCAGGACCTGAACCAGTGCTCATATGAGCATGCTGGCATCACAAGTGATGGCTTAACACACTGCACTGTAACATTAGGCCCAGTGAATCTATGGGAGAATAATGATGTCTTCAACAGGAAACTGAGGAAAGGGCATTTTTCTTTGGTAAAATATGACTATAGTTAGAAATGCTCACTGAATTTTCCTGTAGGCCATTTACAGTTCTGGGTGCTCTCCACCCTGGTCTCGTATAAGCTCTACTGCAACCCTGCGAGGTACTCCCCCTTGTATGTGCCATCTTGAGGATAAAAAACTGAGGCAGACAGCTTGTTTGTCACAGTGGTTAAGACATCACGGGTGTGGGGCCCGGCGCGGTGGCGCAGTGCCTAAGGTCCTCGCCTTGCACGCCCCGGATCTCGGGATCCCATGTGGGCCCCGGTTCTAATCCCGGCGGCCCCTCTTCCCATCCAGCTCCCTGCTTGTGGCCCGGGAAAGCAGTCGAGGACGGCCCAAATCTTTGGGACCCTGCACCCACGTGGGAGACCCGGAAGAGGCTCCTGGCTTCGGATTGGCATAGTATCGACCATTGAGCTCACTTGGGGAGTGAATCATTGGACGGAAGATCTTCCTCTCTGTCTCTCCTCTCTGTATATCTGCCTTTCCAATAAAAAAAATAATAAAAAATAAATCTTTTTAAAAAAAAGACATCACAGGTGTGATGATGCTTGGGGCATCTGCCCTGCCTCCCATAGCAGGAGCACCTGGCTTGGCTTCTGATCCAGTTCCCAGATAACTGAGACCTAAGGAAACAGCAGGTAATGGCTTAGGTGCTTGGGTCCCTGCCATGTTCCCTGCTCCTGGCTTCAGCCTGCTCCAACCCCAACCATTGTGAGCATCTGTGGGCAGGACCCAGCAGATGGAAGAGCTTTCTTTCTTTCCCCCTCTATCTCTGCTCTTCAAACAAACAATTTCGAAGAAATGATATGTGGCTGCAAAACATGGCCATAGGGGTTAAGGTACTTGGTGACAGTAACACACATCTTTCCAGGGGGCGCTGATGTGGGATCCTGGCAGCTTCGGTCCAGAGGCCATCTCCTATCTGCTGCCCCATTCTGCAGCGTACAGCAGCTATGTTTGGGCATGGCTTCTTCACCACTTGCCACTTTGGGAAATGTCCATTCTGATGCCCCCTCCTGTCTCAGCTGAGTGTCTGTGGGCAGCGAGGAGAAGGGACAAGATGGGCAATCTTCTGGCGAGCCTGTCCTAAAGATGTGGCAATGAGGTTGCGGAAGTGGATTGTGCGAATCCGCTTCCTGTCTGCAAATCTGGAATGGGGAAAGAGGCTGCTTTTGGAGGACAGAGGAAGTGAGGGGCCACCTTGTCCCGGCCCTGCCTGAGACTTTCCTGAGCACTTGTGACTGTGAGCTTCCTCATCCTGAGATGGTTTGGCCTCTGCTCTTGGTGCCCAAATAGTGTAACTCTGAGTCAGATTTTATCCAGTGGCTGGTGCTGCGACATATCAGGCTAAGCTTCCACTTGTGGTGTCAGCATCCCGTAAGGGTGCCAGTTCAAATCCTGGTGGTTCCACTTCTGATTCAGCTTCCTGATAATGCACCTGGGAAAGCAGTAGAGGATGACCTGAGTCCTTGAGGCCCGTGCACCCACAAGAGAGAGCCAGAAGATGCTTCTCATTTCCGGTTTCGCACCTGCCCAACTCCAGCTATTGTGGCCATTGTTGGGGAGCGAACTAGCACATGGAATATCTCTCTCTGCAACTGTTTCAAATAAATAAATAAATAAACAAACAAATAAATAAATGTTTGTAAAAAAAATTCATCCAGACTCACTGAAAAATAAAATTCATCAGCTGGGACATCTATCTCTGTGTCTGTCTCTCTGTGCCTCTCAAAATTAATCTTTTTGACTTTTTAAAAAACTACAGTTTTTAATAACTCCCAATAATTACCCCCTTTAGGATCAGATGTTATGTTCAAGCATTTAGATAGGCCACTGTCGAAAACTGCTAATAAAACCAATCTATTATGAACAAAATACGGGTTCAATATGAAAATACCTCCAGGGAACAGTCATTTGTACAAGAGAGATGGCCCAAGTTCAGATTCAAGGAGATGTATGATGAATTCATCCAACAAAGGCCCTTTGGTTCCTAAAGTCATGTGTACCAATGTCTCCTTTCCTGCAGTGTGCTGAATTAATGCAGGCTTTGTTTTTTACCTGCTGGTTATGATGCTTTTTTTTAAAGATTTGTTTATTTATTTATTCCTATGAGATGCTGGCAATGCAACAGCAGTTTTTTTTTTTAATTAATTAAATTATATTATGTGACACAGTTGTATAGGTACTGGGATTCCCCCCACCCCTCCTCTAACCCTCCTTGTTGGGAGTTTACTTCTGCTTAGTTCCAAGATGGTGCATGGCGCCATGCCAAAGCACCACCAGTTGTATACAGGTTTAAGGAAGTCTCTTCCCATTGGCTGTGCACGTGGACAGCGCATGACCTGTTTGAAGATTGGTGTGTGCTGTGCATGTTGGAATGACCTTTATGCAGATTGGTTTATGCTGTGTATTTATGCCTGTGCTCTTCCTTCCCGGGAGGAGAGGGAGAAGTATGCCGGAGAAATAAATGTTGAGCATCTTGTTACCGAGTGTGGAGTGTCCTTTCAACAGGTTGAAGAGGGAAGAACTCCATAACTGGTGCCATGACTCACATAGATATCAAGGAAAAAAAGGTAAGCAGCTGGGTCAGTATCCCAGGAAGCCCTGCTGAGTGGATACGTGCATGGAATTTTCACAGGGTAGAGACAATAAGGCTTGCACTAAAGCGACAATAAAGATCGCAGCTTAGGGACGATAAAGCTGGGGTGTAGCATGGGGAACTTGTCCTAAACCATGCGGATGCAACACCTGTTGTAACAGATCTTAAAGAAATATGGAGCTCCCTTAAAAGCAAAGATTATACTTCTGTTTTTGCAAACGGTGACAGAGGTAGCGCCCTGGTTCCTGGAAGAGGGGTTGCTCAACCTACCCCAGTGGGAACATCTTGGGAGGGACCAAGTGAAAGAGTCCAGTGAAAGAGCCCTTTGCCTCCCGGCTCAGTTGGCTTCTGGACACTAATCAAACAGTGTCTGAATGATAAGACAGAAAAATTCAAGGAACTTTTAGAAGAGGGATGCTCGGTGCTGCAGGAGATGCAAGAGGAAGCTACTTCACGAGGGGCGGCTAGTGATTCAGAGTCAGGTTCAGAGGGCAAGGAAGGAGCCTCCGGAAGTGACTTAGATGAGTTAGTAGACAAGATGGAAAGAGCATCCGTGAGTCGGTCTAAGATGTTTTCCTGGTTGCCTAGACATCCCTTGCGTGATCGGCCCTTTGGCTCCTACAGCCCCACCCTGGAAGGATGGTAGATGGGAACATCACCACTACCCAGAACCCTACTCCTGGAAGGAACTGTGTGCTCCGGGGCAGGTGTTTCCAGTATTGGAGGACCGGATGCAGAATCCCGCAGTTCGTTCATGGGCCCCTATGGATTTTCAGTTATTGAAGGACCTGAAAAGCGCAGTAGATGCCTATGGTGTACATGCTCCATTCACATTCTACTCTGGAGCAGCTCGCTAATAGCGCCTTAACACCGGATGATTGGAAGAATGCGGCCTGTGCCTGTCTCTCTCCTGGACAGTATTTAGTCTGGAGAGCTGCTTGTCGTGAACTTGTGATCGACACAGCTCGGCGTAATGCCCGAGCTGGAAATTCGGCATGGAATACGGATGTGCTCTTGGGAGAGGGTCCTCGCGCAGGCCAAGACAACCAAATGGATTATCCTGAGCCAGTGTATGCCCAAAGAGCCACCATAGAAAAAATGCCTGGAAAGCCTTGCAAAGCAAAGGGGACGTAAGATTTTCCATTTCTAAGGTCACTCAGGGACTCAATGAGCCTTATGCAGATTTTGTGAGCTGCTTAATGTAGGTGGCAGGGAAATTGTTCCCAGATGTGGAGCAAGACAAGCCTTTGTTATCTGACCATGATGGAAATGATGCACAAGTCCAATATTCATACACGTGGACTACTGACTGATGGTCAATAACAAACATTTATTCATAGCATCGGGCTTTTATAGACTCGAGTCACATATGACAAGAGAGAAGGGTGGGAGGAATTTACATATCAAGCGCAAGAGGGAGTAGACTTGAGATTATGGGAGTTCCCATAAGCCTGTCTCTATTGCGTCCACAAAGGCAGAAGATGATCTCAGACACCACAGGGAACCATGCATGCAACATGGAAAGTTCCACAACACCAGGCTCTCCTTCTCCTCCTTCTACTTTTCTCCTCCTCCTTTTTCTTTTTCTTCTCTTTCTCCTCCTTCTCCTCTGGCTACCCATGTGGTCATCCTGCAGCACACTCTTCTTCTCTCATGATCTTGTCTGCCTGCAAGGCCTGGGCCAGCCTCCTCCTTGCCTTCTTCACCTTCCAGGCCTGCCGCTGGATGTCTCCAGCAGTCACCTGCCCGCTGGAGGGCTGCTGGGACAGACCCATATCCACCAGGGGAACAAACGTGCACCAATCTGTGGCTGGGCTAGCGGTGCACTTAGGCGTGCTCTTCTGATGCCCAGCCCCAGCGGACACTGCTGATGTGCCTGGGATTCTGCGTGTAGGCGTTTGGCTGGCGTTGGCAAAGTCCAAGGGGCTCAGTAGTTGCCCCTCGCTGCTGCAGGCCTGGAGTCCCTGCAGCCTCTGGAGTGCACACCGCTGCTGTGGCTTCTGCAGGGTAGCCTCTTCCGGCGACCTTCGGACCTTGTTGCGTGGGTGGGCAGTGACACGGGTGACTGGCCTCTGGAATATGCAACTTGTGAGCCTTCTGGAGAGCACACAGTCAACAGCACGCACCCGCGGCTTCCTCCGCAGCATGTTGGGGATCATACTTCTTCGCAGCCTCCCCTGAAAGAGCAAGAAGAAAGGGGCAATGGGAGCAGAGTGGCAAGCCAGGGCTGCTTGCCGTAGGAAGGTGTGCAGTGACAGCTGGTCCCCTTGCACGGTGGAGGGAAGTTTGGGATGTTCCTCACTGTCACAATTAAGGTTTGGGCCTCAGGACTCTAGCATGTCAGGAAGTTTGTGGAGACTAGAATGGAAACATGCATGCAGTTTTGAGGATAGGTACATGTTTATTTGAAATTCACCTTGACAGACAAAACAAAGGGAGAGAGCGAGAGATGCTCAGTCTCACTCCCCCTACACCTGTCACTGCTAGGCCTGGGTCAGGACAACCTCAGGAGCCACATCATCTGTCCTGGTCTCTTGGGAAGGTGGCACATAACCATACACTGGAGCCATGGTGCCTGCCACCTGCGTGCCTAGGCAGGAGGATGCACTGGATGGGGTGGAGGTGATTCCTTCCCAGGCAATCCAACACTGACTGAGCCGTCCCAAACCAGGAGCCATTCAGGACACCTGGGACCTCACTTTGAGACCAACTGATCTTCCTGCTCCCCAATGGAGATTCTGGGAGACAGCAAGAAAACAGGGAGAGAGAACCAGGACCCTAGTGAGGGTCTAGCATGCACATGAGAGCTATGAAGTCATCTGGATACAAAACAAACAAACACAACAACAACCACCACAAACCTAGGATATCTGCCAAGAAATTTATCCACAGAAGAGAATAACTGTTGCAGTGAAGAATCAAATAGCATTCCACTTCCTGTGTTATCAGCTCTAACAACAGTAATTTAAAAAATAAATAAAAAAAAAATCACAGGGGGGAAGGGCAGATGCCTGACTCAGGGTTCAATCCGTTAGTTGCTTGTGACAACTGAATCCCATAGGGGTTGTGGTCTGAGCCCTAGTTACTCATAATCAGATGCAGCGCACTTCCGTGACACCTGGGTAATTAGCAAAGGATGGTTCCAGTGCTTGAATCCAGCAACCCCATGGATAGCAGTACAAAATTCGAGGCTCCTCACCTCACCCTGGCCCAGCCCACAACATTTGCGCCATTTCGAGAGTGAAGCATCAGATGGAGGATGCTCTCTACCAGCATGCAACTCAACTCTACCTTTCAAATAAACAAATCAATGTGCAAGCAAGCTTGCCTCGGTCATCACACAAGCTCCACAGACAGAAGTGCACACTGCACTGACCCTCACTCATTTAGCACCAGGGAGGGAAACTCCACAAAGTACCACTGTCTCAGGAGCAACTTTGGCTCAGGGGAAAAGGACACACATGATGCTCTTGCTGTGCCTGTCGGCTCTCTACTTACCAGAGTAGGCTGAGTTGGAAAAGAGTCGGGCCTGCTTCCTTCCATGGCCATAGCGTTGGCTTTGTTCGCTCAGTGTGGACACGCTCACGGCTGGTGGCACCCTGGCAAGTGTGGATGTCTGCTGCTGGCTCCTCCTTTATACAGGAAGACATGGAGTAATCCCATCCCAGGACAGCTCCCCAGGTCACCGCCCTCAGGGGACAATCTCATCAGTGAACAATCCCAACATGAGGGGATTTTTTAGACTTATGCATTTCTGTTGGAAATTCTGAAGAGCAGGTGAGTCAGAGAGGTAAATCTCTTGCCTGCTGATTCACTCTCCACCTGGCTGCAGCTGCTGGAATGTCGCTGCCCTGCACTGATGCACTTGGTCCATGGAGCCTATAATAACACGCGTGCATGAATGTTATCCAACCAGTTGTACCGCTGTGCTCGCTGACCTTCTAGGGTCACATTGTCCTTCTACACTGGAGCTTAGGCAATCAGAAACCAGGAGCCAGGAGGTTGTTCAGGGTCTCCCACATAGGAAGAGTCCCAAAGCTTTGGTCTTCCTAAACTGTTTTCCCAGGCCAAAGCATGGAGCTGGATGGGAAGCGCGTCCAACGAGATATAAACCAGCACCATTTGGGATGTGGGTACATGCAAGATAAGTACTTTTTGCCACTAGGCTACTGTGCTGGGCCCAAGGGGAAATATTTAAGAAAATAGATAAATAGATGACAGATAGATGGATACACACACACACACATATGTATGTGTGTGTATATATGTGTGTATATATGTATAATCTGTACACTTATTTTTCACATGGTGCTCTACTTCCCCATACCAAGAGCGACACTGTCTTGGCTCTGGTCCTTGCTCTGTCATCAGTTTGGGATGCAAGGCATTCTGGGGTGGTTCTATCATTGGCCTTCCTGGGGTGACTGACCAACACAGTCCAGATGCCCACCCCTCAGTCCTGGAAAAGAAATCCAGAGAGAAGACTCCATGCTATAGGAATCGAGGGCCACACAGTGACTGAAAATGAGGTTTTCCCCACCACACACTGGGTGGGCCCAGAAATGAAAATGAAATAATGAAAATGGGAGAATCAAACCACTGATGTTGTTCCAGCTGGGTTGAGGTCTCAGACACTCATGGGCTTGGTAACTATGACCATGATGTGGCTGGGTCATGGTTGTTGATTGACAGTTATAAGGACTGCACATGTAACTGTTCTAGAAATCCCTGCATGGACTGAACTTGATGCCCAAAGGAAGAGAACTGCATCTTGTAGTTCCCAGAAAAAACCACAGGCACCAGACCCAAGTAGAAGGTTTCCAGGCTTTCACCAGCTGCTGGGTCCTGGAGGAGTAGGGACCACCAGTCACGGCCAGCCAGGAGGGCACCTTCTCAGCAGAGTGTAATTCGCTTTGCTTTGCTTTTATGTCGCGAATTTTTTTGAGACAGGGAGAGATCTCCCAATGGTTGGTTCGCTTGCTCAATGCACACAAAGCCTGGGCTGGACCAGACTGAAATGAACAGCTGCTAGGAACTCCTTTGAGCTATCCTGTGTGACTGCTGGGGCCCCTAGTACTCAAGAGTGGGCTGCTTCTCAGGTGCGCCACAAGAGGGAGGTGGGTCCAGAAGTAGAGCTGGGCTTCAAACCCCACATTTTAGCTGCTGCCCCATTGGGTATGTGTGTGTTTTAACAGATTTATTTATTTTTATTGGAAAGGCAGATTTACAGAGAGACAGAGAGACAGAGAGACAGAGAGACAGAGAGACAAAGATCTTCCATTCTATGGTTCAATTCCCATCCAGGGAGCTGGATGGAAAGTGGAGAACCAGGTGCCCATATGGAATGCAGGTCCTACAAGGTGGAGGATTCACTAAGTGAGGTATTGTGCTGACTCTGCAGTTTAGTTTAGTTCTTTAGTTTTGCTTATTTCAAAACAACTTTTGAGAGTTCCTGGAAGAACAAAGGACATTTCTTTCCCATGAAGAGAAGCTTAGGAGTTCCAAAAGATAGAGATGGGATGTTGCGGCCCCAGCATCTAACAGCTTGAGTCATTGTGCATCTGTGTGGCCCAGAGCAGTGCAGGTGCAGCATAGAGATGGAGCCATAGTAGGGTACAGTGTGCTAGGCCAGAGCCAGGGACATTCCAGAGGACAAAGACACGTTGTAGAGCTGGCCACAAAGCCAGCCAGCAGGCTCTGCTCCATGCACACACGCCCAGAGTTTGCATGGGAGTGGGTGCCCCAGCAGTTGCAGGCTCCGTGCAGCTATGCCCAGAGTTTGAATGGGAGAGGAGTACCCTAGCGGGGTGTTCCATCCAAGCATGCCCAGAGTCAAATGGTAGAGAATATGTGTGTGTGTGTATCCATCTATCTGCCATCTATTTATCTATTTTCTTAAATATTTTCCCCTTGGGCCCAGCACAGTAGCCTAGTGGCAAAAAGTACTTCTCTTGCATGTACCCACATCCCAAATGGTGCTGGTTTATATCTCGTTGGACGCGCTTCCCATCCAGCTCCATGCTTTGGCCTGGGAAAACAGTTTAGGAAGACCAAAGCTTTGGGACTCTTCCTATGTGGGAGACCCTGAACAACCTCCTGGCTCCTGGTTTCTGATTGCCTAAGCTCCAGTGTAGAAGGACAATGTGACCCTAGAAGGTCAGCGAGCACAGCGGGACAACTGGTTGGATAACATTCATGCACGCGTGTTATTATAGGCTCCATGGAGCAAGTGCATCAGTGCAGGGCAGCGACATTCCAGCAGCTGCAGCCACATGGGGAGTGAAACAGCAGGCAAGAGATTTACCTCTGACTCACCTGCTCTTAAGTCTAAAAAATCCCCTCATGTTGGGATTGTTCACTGATGAGATTGTCCCCTGAGGGCGGTGACCTGGGGAGCTGTCCTGGGATGGGATTACTCCATGTCTTCCTGTATAAAGGAGGAGCCAGCAGCAGACATCCACACACTTGCCAGGGTGCCACCAGCCGTGAGCGTGTCCACACTGAGCGAACAAAGCCAACGCTATGGCCATGGAAGGAAGCAGGCCCGACTCTTTTCCAACTCAGCCTACTCTGGTAAGTAGAGAGCCGACAGGCACAGCAAGAGCATCATGCGTGTCCTTTTCCCCTGAGCCAAAGTTGCTCCTGAGACAGTGGTACTTCGTGGAGTTTCCCTCCCTGGTGTTAGGTGAGTGAGGGTCAGTGCAGTGTGCACTTCTGTCTGTGGAACTTGTGTGATGACCGGGGCAAGCTTGCTTGCACATTGATTTGTTTATTTGAAAGGTAGAGTTGAGTTGCATGCTGGTAGAGAGCATCCTCCATCTGATGCTTCACTCTCGAAATGGCGCAAATGTTGTGGGCTGGGCCAGGGTGAGGTGAGGAGCCTCGAATTTTGTACTGCTATCCATGGGGTTGCTGGATTCAAGCACTAGAACCATCCTTTGCTAATTACCCAGGTGTCACGGAAGTGCGCTGCATCTGATTATGAGTAACTAGGGCTCAGACCACAACCCCTATGGGATTCAGTTGTCACAAGCAACTAACAGATTGAACCCTGAGTCAGGCATCTGCCCTTCCCCCCTGTGATTTTTTTTTTAAATAATTTTTTTAATTACTGTTGTTAGAGCTGATAACACAGGAAGTAGAATGCTATTTGATTCTTCACTACAACAGTTATTCTCTTCTGTGGATAAATTTCTTGGCAGATATCCTAGGTTTGTGGTGGTTGTTGTGTTTGTTTGTTTTATATCCAGATGACTTCATAGCTCTCATGTGCATGCTAGACCCTCACTAGGGTCCTGGTTCTCTCTCCCTGTTTTCTTGCTGTCTCCCAGAATCTCCACTGGGGAGCAGGAAGATCAGTTGGTCTCAAAGTGAGGTCCCAGGTGTCCTGAATGGCTCCTGGTTTGGGACAGCTCAGTCAGTGTTGGATTGCCTGGGAAGGAATCACCTCCACCCCATCCAGTGCATCCTCCTGCATAGGCACGCGGGCAGCAGGCACCATGGCTCCAGTGTATGGTTATGTGCCACCTTCCCAAGAGACCAGGACAGATGATGTGGCTCCTGAGGTTGTCCTGACCCAGGCCTAGCGGTGACAGGTGTAGGGGGAGTGAGACTGAGCATCTCTCGCTCTCTCCCTTTGTTTTGTCTGTCAAGGTGAATTTCAAATAAACATGTACCCATCCTCAAAACTGCATGCATGCTTCCATTCTAGTCTCCACACACTTCCTGACATGCTAGAGTCCTGAGGCCCAAACCTTAATTGTGACAGTGAGGAACATCCCAAAGTTCCCTCCACCGTGCAAGGGGACCAGCTGTCACTGCACACCTTCCTACAGCAAGCAGCCCTGGCTTGCCACTCTGCTCCCATTGCCCCTTTCTTCTTGCTCTTTCAGGGGAGGCTGCGCAGAAGTATGATCCCCGACATGCTGCGGAGGAAGCCACGGGTGCGTGCTGTTGACTGTGTGCTCTCCAGAAGGCTCACAAGTTGCATATTCCAGAGGCCAGTCACCCGTGTCACTGCCCACCCACGCAACAAGGTCCGAAGGTCGCCAGAAGAGGCTACCCTGCAGAAGCCACAGCAGCGGTGTGCACTCCAGAGGCTGCAGGGACTCCAGGCCTGCAGCAGCGAGGGACAACTACTGAGCCCCTTGGACTTTGCCAACGCCAGCCAAACGCCTACACGCAGAATCCCAGGCACATCAGCAGTGTCCGCTGGGGCTGGGCATCAGAAGAGCACGCCTAAGTGCACCTCTAGCTCAGCCACAGATTGGTGCACGTTTGTTCCCCTGGTGGATATGGGTCTGTCCCAGCAGCCCTCCAGCGGGCAGGTGACTGCTGGAGACATCCAGCGGCAGGCCTGGAAGGTGAAGAAGGCAAGGAGGAGGCTGGCCCAGGCCTTGCAGGCAGACAAGATCATGAGAGAAGAAGAGTGTGCTGCGGGATGACCACATGGGTAGCCGGAGGAGAAGGAGGAGAAAGAGAAGAAAAAGAGGAGGAGAAGGAGGAGCCTGGTGTTGTGGAACTTTCCATGTTGCATGCATGATTCCCTGTGGTGTCTGAGATCATCTTCTGCCTTTGTGGACGCAATAGAGACAGGCTTATGGGAACTCCCATAATCTCAAGTCTACTCCCTCTTGCGTTTGATATGTAAATTCTTCCCACCCTTCTCTCTTGTCATATGTGACTCGAGTCTATAAAAGCCCGATGCTATGAATAAATGTTTGTTATTGACCATCAGTCAGTAGTCCACGTGTATGAATATTGGATGTGTGCATCATTTCCATCATGGTCAGATAACAAACAAAGGCTTGTCTTGTTCCACATCTGGGAACAATTTCCCTGCCACCTACATTAAGCAGCTCACAAAATCTGCATAAGGCTCATTGAGTCCCTGAGTGACCTTAGAAATGGAAAATCTTACGTCCCCTTTGCTTTGCAAGGCTTTCCAGGCATTTTTTCTATGGTGGCTCTTTGGGCATACACTGGCTCAGGATAATCCATTTGGTTGTCTTGGCCTGCGCGAGGACCCTCTCCCAAGAGCACATCCATATTCCATGCCGAATTTCCAGCTCGGGCATTACGCCGAGCTGTGTCGATCACAAGTTCATGACAAGCAGCTCTCCAGACTAAATACTGTCCAGGAGAGAGACAGGCACAGGCCGCATTCTTCCAATCATCCGGTGTTAAGGCGCTATTAGTGAGCTGCTCCAGAGTAGAATGTGAATGGAGCATGTACACCATAGGCATCTGCTGCGCTTTTCAGGTCCTTCAATAACTGAAAATCCACAGGGGCCCATGAACGAACTGCGGGATTCTGCATCCGGTCCTCCAATACTGGAAACACCTGCCCCGGAGCACACAGTTCCTTCCAGGAGTAGGGTTCTGGGTAGTGGTGATGCTCCCATTACCATCCTTCCAGGGTGGGGCTGTAGGAGCCAAGCGCCGATCACGCAAGGGATGTCTAGGCAACCAGGAAAACATCTTAGACCGACTCACGGATGCTCTTTCCATCTTGTCTACTAGCTCATCTAAGTCACTTCCGGAGGCTCCTTCCTTGCCCTCTGAACCTGACTCTGAATCACTAGCCGCCCCTCGTGAAGTAGCTTCCTCTTGCATCTCCTGCAGCACCGAGCATCCCTCTTCTAAAAGTTCCTTGAATTTTTCTGTCTTACCATTCAGACACTGTTTGATTAGTGTCCAGAAGCCAACTGAGCCGGGAGGCAAAGGGCTTTTTCACTAGGCTCTTTCACTTGGTCCCTCCCAAGATGTTCCCACTGGGGTAGGTTGAGCAACCCCTCTTCCAGGAACCAGGGTGCTACCTCTGTCACCGTTTGCAAAAACGAAAGTATAGTCTTTGCTTTTAAGGGAGCTCCGTATTTCTTTAAGATCTGTTGCAACAGGTGTTGCATCCGCGTGGTGGAGGACAAGTTCCCCATGCTACACCCCAGCTTTATCGTCCCTAAGCTGCGATCTTTATTGTCGCTTTACTGCAAGCCTTATTGTCTCTACCCTGCGAAAATTCCGTGCACGTATCCACTCAGCAGGGCTTCCTGGGATACTGACCTAGCTGCTTACCTTTTCTTCCTTGATATCTATGTGAGTCATGGCACCAGTTATGGAGTTCTTCCCTCTTCAACCTGCTGAAAGGACACTCCACACTCGGTAACAAGATGTTCAACATTTATTTCTCGGGCATACTTCTCCCTCTCCTCCCAGGAAGGAAGAGCACAGGCATAAATACACAGCATAAACCAATCTGCATAAAGGTCATTCCAACATCCTCAAACAGGTCATGCGTTGTCCACGTGCACAGCCAATGGGAAGAGACTTCCTTAAACCTGTATACAACTGGTGGTGCTTTGGCATGGCGCCATGCACCATCTTGGAACTAAGCAGAAGTAAGCTCCCAATAGGGAGGGTTAGGGAAGGGATGGGGGGAATCCCAGTACCTATACAACTCTGTCATATAATACAATTTAATTAATTAAAAAAAAAAAACCTGCTGCTGCATTGCCAGCATCTCATAGGAATAAATAAATCTTTTAAAAAAGCATCACAACCAGCAGGTAAAAAACAAAGCCTGCATTAATTCAGCACACTGCAGGAAAGGAGACATTGGTACACATGACTTTAGGAACCAAAGGGCCTTTGTTGGATGAATTCATCATACATCTCCTTGAATCTGAACTTGGGCCATCTCTCTTGTACAAATGACTGTTCCCTGGAGGTATTTTCATATTGAACCCGTATTTTGTTCATAATAGATTGGTTTTATTAGCAGTTTTTGACAGTGGCCTACCTAAATGCTTGAACATAACATCTGATCCTAAAAGGGGGTAATTATTGGGAGTTATTAAAAACTGTAGATTTTTAAAAACTCAAAAAAGATTAATTTTATTTTGAGAGACACAGAGAGACAGACACAGAGATAGATGTCCCAGCTGATGAATTTTGTTTATTTTTCAGTGAGTCTGGATGAATTTTTTTTTACACTTATTTATTTGTTTAATTATTTATTAACTCCCATAATCTCAAGTCTACTCCCTCTTGCACTTGATATGTAAATTCCTCCCACCCTTCTCTCTTGTCATATGTGACTCGAGTCTATAAAAGCCCGATGCTATGAATAAATATTTGTTATTGACTATCAGTCAGTAGTCCACGTGTATGAATATTGGACGTGTGCATCATTTCCATCATGGTCAGATAACAAACAGGGACTTAACTCAAAAGGACCATATGTATATAAAAAAACAATTGTTCATATCCTATTGAATGAGGAAAATCTAAATTCTTTTCCGGACGAAGACAAGGATGTCCACTTTAAATACTGTAATGCAGTGTTGGAAGTTATAACAAGAGCCACTGGAGAAGAAGAAGTAATACAGAACACCTGCTTTATAAAGGTAGAAGTGAAAATAGCCATGTGTTTAAGGTGACACATAAAAACTCAAAATACTCTACCAGAAATCCTTTGGAACTGAAAAACCAGTGGAGAGTATTGTGGCACAGCAAGTAAAGACTGCCTGTGACGAAACATTCTGTTTAGTGTCCTTGATATTTCAAGCAAGCTTCCTGAAAATGCAAGCTGGGACAGCAAATGTGGAAAGCACATGTGTTTGTGCTGCTGTCATCCATGTGAGACCTAGAAAAATGCCCTAGCTCCTGGCTTTATCCCGGTCCAACCACAGCCATTGTAGTTGTCGAAGTATTTATCTAATGGGTGGAAGAAGATCCTGGCTCCTGGCTTCAGCCTGAGTCAGCTCCAGTCATTGTGGCCATCTAATGTCTGGAAAGTAATCTCATCTTCCCCCCCTCTCTCTGTTAACTCCAAGTTTAAAATTCATAATACTGCAGTTCTTTGTGGCTAATTGGCCCTATTTTTAAAAATATTTTTAACAGAATATATTTATTTTGTAAATTTTCAGAACTCAAAACCAACATTTATTTTTAAAGATTTATTTTTATTATTTTTTCATTGGAAAGGCGGATATACAGAGAGGAGAGACAGAGAGGAAGATCTTCCGTCCGATGATTCACTCCCCAAGTGAGCGCAACGGGCCGATACTATGCCAATCCGAAGCCAGGAGCCTCTTCCGGGTAGCCCACGCAGGTGCAGGGTCCCAAAGCTTTGGGCCGTCCTCGACTGCTTTCCCAGGCCACAGGCAGGGAGCTGGAAGGGAAGCGGGGCTGCCGGGATTAAAACCGGCGCCCATATGGGATCCCCGGCGTGCAAGGCGAGGACCTTTAACCACTTGCGCCACCACGCCGGGCCCTCAAAACCAACATTTAAAAATTGCTTTTTTGCGGCATCAAAAAGTGTTATCTTTTCTAGATGAGATCAATGAAAAATACCATTCCCATTAGTTTCCAATACCATTAGGCATAAATTTAATCAAACAAATGAATGAAAATTATTCAGTGACAATGAACGGCATCACTAAGGATGGAGTGATGTTCCTTATCCATGCATTGAGACAAAATTGTTGTTAAAATGTTCATGCTATCTAAAATGAAAGAAATAACCTATTACAGGAGGGCGATTCACTGACTATACAAAAGAAAGAGAGTGAAGTCTGGCCTAAGGTGGGAGTAATTGAATGATCTATGGACAGGCTTATGGGAACTGCCATAATCTCATGTCAACTCCCTGCTGTTGGTATGCAAATTCCTCAATCCCTCATCCTGGATGCCGTTCAGTCTATAACTGCCTGATGCTAAAAATAAATTTAGTTATGTACCGTTATTCAGAAGTCCACATATGTGAGTGTTGGCTCTGTGCACCAAGTCCATCAGTGCTGGATGGCAAACAATCTATCAAATTCCTAATCACATACAAAATATAAAAGAGAGAAACAAATCAGAGAGGGCACGAAATGAAGGAGGGCTGTGAGGAGAGAAGAAGGGTTGAAGTAACAAGATATGTCCTCATTATATCATTTACAGAGTTAGCAAAAATTCTAAAACTCATAAAGCCACAGAAAACACATTATCCAGAGAAATTCTGAGAGAGCAATCCAACTGCTGGCATTACAGTACATCAAGGAAATCTTTCTCATCCCACTAACCATCTTGTTGTCATCATTTCCCATCACAATCGTTCATGCCACTGAGTACAGTGTCAGTTTATGCCATATACCCATGTTGACCTATTCTTTTTGTAAATCATTAAAGTGTGTGACATTTTAAAATAACAACTACCGATAAAGTAATGCTGATTCCAGCATACTATTTCTGTAGGTACCGTAACATTCATCATCACTCCATAGATGATCATGATCTTGTCTGAATGTTTCAAGGATGGATAACACCAATGGGGCAAATTACAGTCTAAGCTATACACTCCTAATACTCCTGTTCTACTATGAGCAATGAGAAACATCTTACATACCAAATGTAGATATAGATATTAAAATATTATATGAAAAGTAGACTCTGCACAGCAATAAGCTCTGCCATGGGTAATATGTGAACATAAGGTGCATGAAAAATACACAGTCAATACACTCACCATACACTCAGACACACACACAGATACATGCATAATCACGCAGGATGGCACAACATACACACTTAAACTCACACACAGAGTCATGCACTGACAAACACAATCTGTGAGGATGTTTCCACTTTCCTTTCTGGTTGGCAGACCCTGGGACTGCTTGGACACTCGTAGCCATCCATTGCAGATCCCCTTGTCTGCTTGTGTCAAGCCTGGGTGTTCTTGATGCTTGTTGTGTGAGCTAACAAAACAAAGGAAGCGGAGTTCTATTTGATTGTGTATGCAAGAATGGTCAAATTATCCAGATAATTTTCTAAATCCTGCACTGGCAAGGTGAGGATTTAGCCACTGAGCCACCATACTTGGGTCCATAAATATTTTAAAATTTTAAAACTAGGATTAGCTATTTCTAATCTCTTTTGTTTCCAGATGAATTCTTGCATCATTGCTTCCATCTCTGAAAAGAATATTGAGATTTTGATTGGGACTGTATCGAATCTGTACATTACATTCAGTAATATGGCCATTTTGATTATGTTAATTCAACCAATCAAGGAAGATGACAATTTCCTACATTATAAATGTCATCTTGTTTTTGAATGTGTATCGTTTTCATCATAGAGGTCTTTGAAGCCTCTGGTTAAGTTTCTTCCAAAGATGCTTCTCTGCCATTTTAAAGGTGACTGGACTTGAGAGCTCTTTCTCAGCCATGACTTATTTGCATATACAAGAGCCATCCACTTATGTTCATTCATTTTGTATCTTGCCAGCCTGCAAAACTATCATATGAGTTCCAACCGCTCTTTTTTGTGATTGTTTTAGATACAGTTTAGTTGGCACCATGGTCTCCCTTCCTCCTCCCCTGAGTTCACTTGTGTCACTACATTCACATGCCATCAGGCTTACAAGCAGCTCTCCTGGAAACCCAGTTTTGTCACTTTTCCTCCCATGCCCACTAAGGGTACTTTATTGAAATGAAGCAACCTGAGCACCCCACACAAAATAAGGTTGTAGATTATTGCTGAACATGCTAAGAACTCCACATGCAGAGAAAACCTCAGCACCCAAGCTTTTTCAACTACCATTGAAAACAATTGTTCTGGCACCACAGACTGTTGGATGTGCATGTAACACCCAGGAAACTTATTGAGTAGAAAAGGGAATAGTCCGGAAGAAAAGCACAGATATTTCATGGCAAAAGTATACCACTGGGTCATTAACTTCACATACCATCAGGCTTTCAAGCAGCTCTCCCAGAAACGCAGTTATGTCACTTCCCATCTAGTGCCCAAAGAGAGCACTGAGCACCATACCCCAAACCTGATTGTAGAATTCTTATTCAACATGCTAAGAATTCCATATCTAGAATTCCATATCTTCACCTACCACTAGGCCTACAAGCAGTTCTGCCAGAAAACCAGTTTTCTCAAGTTTTTCTAATGTCCATAGAGTGCACAGTATGGAAATGAATCATGTTGAGCACCAACGCCAAACCAGGTTGTATATCGCCAATAAGCTTGCCAAGAACTCCACACCCAGAGATAACCTAAGCACCCAAGCTATCTTCAGGTACAATCAAAAACACCTGCTCTGGCACCACAGACTACTGAATGTGCATGAAACACCTAGGGAATTCAGTGTTGTAGGTGAATGGTATAGTCCCAAAGGAGCAGTATAGGTGTGCATTCACATGCCATCAGGCTTACAAGCAGCTCTCCCTTAAACCCAGTTTCGTCACTTTTCCTCTATGCCCATAGATGCAATCCTTTGAAATGAAGCAACCTGAGCACCCCCACAAAACAAGTTTTAGATTCTCACTCAACATGCTAAGAACTCCTTACCTAGAGAGAACATTAGTGACCAAGCGATTTTCAGCTACCATTGGAAACAAATGCTCTGATACCACATACCGCTGAATATGAATGTAACACCTAAGGAACTCAGTGTGTTAGAGAAAGGCATATTCCCCAAGGAGCAGCACAAGCGTTCCTGTCTCAGAACTCCTCCACCGGGTCACAAACTTCACATGCCGTCAGGCTTACCAACAGCTCTCTCGGAAACCCACTTTTGTCAATTTTTGTCTAATGCCCAAAGAGTGCACTGTAGTAATACGAGGCTGGTTGACTACCATACACCAAATTTGGGTTGTAGCTTCTGATCCAATGTACTAAGAGTTCCACATATAGATAGAACTTCAGTGCCCAAGTGATTTTCACCAACCATTGAAGACAACTGCTCTGGCTCCACATACTGCTGAATATTAATGTGACGCCTAGGGAACTCACTGCGTTGGTTAATGGCATAATCCTGAACAAGCAGCACATGTCCTGCTGTGGCAAAACTACTCCATTTGTGTCAGTAAGCTCACATATCAGCAGGCTTCCAAGCAGCTCTCCCAGAATCCCAGTCTTGTCAATTTTCCTCTTATGCTCGTTAAGGGTACTTTATTGAAATGAATCATGTTGAGCACCCCACACCAAACTAGGGTGTAGATTCTCACTCAGTGTTCTAAAAATTCACCTCCAGAGAGAACTTCTGCACCCAAGCGATATTTAGCTTTCATAAAAAACAGCAGCTCTGACACCAAATAGTACTGAATGTGCCTGTGACATGTGACATCTAGGGAACTCCATGTCATGGCAAAGCGCATCATTCTGAAGGAGCAGCACAGCTGTGCCAGTGGCAGAATTAATTCATTTGTTTCATTAACTTCACATTCCATCAGACCAATAAGCAGCTCTCCCTGGAACCCAGGTTTGTCACTTTTCATGTAATGCTCATTGAGCGCTCTGTATTGAAATAAAACATGCTGAGCACTGCAGACCAAATGGGTTGTAGATTCCCCTCAGTGCACTAAGAATTCCACATCCAGAGGAACTTCATTGCTCAAGGGATTTTCTGCTACCATTGGAAACAACTGCTCTGGCACCACATAATGCTGAACGTGCACGTGACACCTAGGGAACTCAGTGTATTCATCATGTGCTTATTTGCCATCTCTATATCTTGTTTTTGGTTGAAGAATCATATTTTTGTTTTGAAAGGTAGGATGACAGAGAGAGGAACAGACAGAAAAAGGGAGAAAGAGAGAACCAAAGCGAGCTCTTTCTGCGAGTTCACTCCCCAAATGTAATAGTCAGGCATGGGCCAGTCTGCATTAGAGAGCCAGACTCTGCCAGGGTCTCACCCTAGGTGGCAGCAGTGCAGGACTTCTGGTGTGTCAGCAGGGAGCTGAAGCAGAAGCAGAGTAGATGGAATGTGAACTAGCTCTCAAGCATAGGATGCTGGCAGGCAAGCGGTGGCTTAACCCCCTATCCCAGAGCTCGGACCCTTGAACTTTATTTTTCGTTTTATTTATTTCCATTTCCTGGAAAGTTAGATTCACACAGTGAAGCAGAAACAGAGAGAAACATCTTCCCTCACCGGATTCACTCTCCTAGTAGTTGCAACAGCTGGAGCCAATCCAATCTGAAGCCAGGAGCTCCTTCCAGGTCTCCCACACAGGCGCAGGATCCCAAGGTGTTGGGCCATCCTCTACTGCCCTCTCAGGTTACAAGCATACATCGTCCTCCTTTACTACTATTGGAAAGGCAGATATACAGAATAGAGTAGAGACAGAGAGGAAGATTTTCTGTCCAATGCTTCACTCCCCAAGGTTCTGCAGGTGCCAGAACTGTGCTGATCTGAAGCCAGGAGCCCGGAGCTTCTTCCGAGTCTCCCATGATGGTGCAGTGTTCCAAGGCTTTGGGCCATCCTCAACTGCTTTCCCAGACAGCAAACAGAAAGCTGGGTGGGAAGCGGGGCTGCCGGGTTTAGAACAGGCACCCACATGAGATCCCTGCATGTTCAAGGTGAGGAATTTAGCCGCTAGGCTATCACATAGAGCCCCCATCTAGCATTTTGATAGGAGTTTATTGAATTCTGTTATTCTGCTGAAAAGTTCATCACGTGGATATCTGCAATGGTTTCAATATGATTTGATTCCTGAACTCATGCAGACACTTAATCCCAAATTTGTAAGTTGAACATGCTAAGAGAGTGGAAATTCAATCAATTAATACAATTGGGGTTTCTAGGAAGTAGGCCCAACTTCAGTCCCTGGGGGATATGTCTCAGAAGATCATTTTTGCAAGAGCGTTCTTACAGAAGCATGATTTGGCTCCAACCACCATCTCTGCTTCCTCATTGGTCATGTGATCCTTCTTCCATGCAGACTCCTTATCACACACCAAGCCACCGAGAACCACCAGTCTTGTACTTGAACCTACAGAGCTGTGAGCCATGCAAGCCTTCCTCTCTAGAAAGTTAGTTGCCTCAGTCATTTCACTATAGTCTTGAAGCTCTAACACAACCGCCCACTCTTTCTAGGTCCACATTGCCCCCATTAGGCTTAGCCCCTAGACCTTTATTGTGCTGCAGCTACCTGACCCTCACTCTGCTTAGCCTCATCTTGTAATGTGTGCCACCATGAGCTAAGATTCTAGGCTTACTGACTATTTTCTCAGCTACCACAGCCATCTTGACTTGATCTGTCACACCTGTTCCTCTGCACAGACTGAAGAGAGAGTCTTCCAGTGCTCACTGTTGTGTGAGCAACGACCTGTGTGGTACTGGGCCCATTCCAGGACCTACATGAACAAATGGCTAGAGATGTATGCTCATCTGCTCTAAGATAAAGTGTGTATTTAATCTTTCACACTTTGTTGAACTTTGAGAAACATGTTTATTCACATTTCAATATGTGCAATTCAGTACTGTTGTGCGATATGTGTTCGTTCTGTGAAATGACCAACGTTTGATGCATACCATTACCTGAAATTGTTGGAGAAACACACCGTAGCGCTTTGCTATGCAGTACCTTATTCTGTAATCATTTCAGTCATGCTTTACATATATAACTGTTTTTAGGGCAGATATGTCTATTGATCACCGGTGATTCCTAGTTCATCAATGTAAGAGAAATGCAGGAAAAGATTTTTGCTGACTGATTCATGAAAGTACCCAGCAGGGAAGTCATATGAGTGACAGCACATGTCATCCTTTTCTTGATTTCTTAGTTTAGTTTTCTTTGTGGTGTTGTATGGATGTTAATTAAAAAGTTCAGATGATTTTTTTTTATGTTGACAAAAATTAAACATAAATTTTTCAGTGTTTTCAAATTGTCTCTGTTTTCTTTGGATTGGTTTTTAAATGTATGAAATACATTGCCGCCAAAGAAGCGAGGATATCTGGAACTTCTGAGTTAGTCCATGCAAAGCATATGTAGAGGGAGGAGGAGGAAGGGTCGTCTCATTCCCTTTGACCAGGTCGGTACATGTTGTCTCTAATTCATCCGCTGTTTCCAGGGCAGCAGAAAGCTGGATTAACTGTTCCATTGGAAATCTGGAGGGAAGGCTGGTTTTTCCATCACCATGTTTTTGGCTGTTCATTCTTACTTTTGGCTGGATGGGGGGCTTTCTGCTCAGTGCTTTGGTGCCCAGATTCTTCTGTTTGGAGATTCCTGGCTTTTCTATTTGCTTCTATTTCAATAGCTGAGGGTACAGTCTCCCACTCTCTGCTTAAACTTTTTCTCTCTTCCATCTTTGTGTCCCAGAACTGAGGATGTTTTTTCTTCTTCTTAGGGCCTTTAAGTTGTGACAAGTTTTCATGCGACCTCTGGAGCACAGAATAAAGCCATTCTGAATGGCCTTCTATCAGATTTCTTTGGGACATAAAAGTAGCACTTCTGGGTGGTGTCCAAGATGTGCTGTATCTCTTCATATGAATGCATGTAGCTGAACTTAGTCTATAAAAGAAATGAGATACATGATTTTTGGGGGGGCTTTTTTGGGGGGGCATCAACGTGTCTACTTGGTAGTCCTAGTGCATGGTCATAGTATAAATTATGGTTTCCCCCTTGGTGAGTTTCTCCTGCCTTAAGACTTTACCATAATTTCTATGAAAATGATGTAAGTATTATCTCTACTAATGATTTTGGGTACCGCTTCAATCTTGGATTTCTAAGTGCCTGGAAGATATGCGTATTTGGAGATCTGTTCTGACACCAGTCTGCCTGGCATACTAGCCATTCTTGGCCTCAGAGCCTTGCAAGGTGAAGTGGGTAGCCTCTAAAATTCAACTTTTCTCTGAAAATAGACTCATTTCATTATGCCAGGATACATTCATTATACATGCTGGAAGATTTTTTTTTTTTCTATAACCAGCAAAAGGATCACCATGAGGACAAGAGTGGGAAATTTTTGAGTGAGGTTTTTTGGTTAATGAGTAACTGCAGGTACTTCAAATGTCTGTGACAATCCCAAAATTTCAACCGTATTTTAACTCAAATTTCGATACAAATTACAGACTTACATGCATTTGGGGGAAAAAAAAAGTACAGATAGGTCCCATTTTATCAAGTTTCTCCCAAAGTTAACATCTTGCAAAAACCAGTTACCGTGTCGCTGTTGTGGCCCTGCCATCGTGGTAGTCAGGATGGGAAGGAATGCCCTCGGAATGCCCTCTTCCAGTGTCTCCTTCCCTCTCCATGTACTGACCACTCATTATTATCCAGTTAAAAGAATTTCATTTGGAAAAAGCATAAATAGAATTGTATAATGTGCAAATGTCTGGGTTCAGCATTTTTTCATTAAACAAGATTCCCTGGTGATTCATCGGGGTGGTTTTGCATAATAGTAGCTCACTCCTCATTTACTGCTGAGTAGCAATCCACAGCCTAGATGTTTGAGCACAAAGTTTAATGATTTATTCGTTGAAGATCACTTGATTCCAGTTTAGCATAAATAGTGACACTGCTTACAGGTTTCCACAGAAGCTGACATCTTCATTTCACTCAGAATATAGTAGCAATTGCTGGGTAGCATAGTAGTTAGATATTTACTTAGGTTTGGAAATTTTTTGGTGTACTTTCGGTTTATTATATTGAAGTGGATAAAACTCCAAGCACAAGGTTGAATAGAAGTGAATAGAAGCATGAAACATATTTTACCCAATTGAGTAGATTCCCTTCTATTACTACCTCTTTTTCTGAAGTTTTTTTTTCCATAAATATGTATCAAATTTCACTGAATGCTTTTTCTCTGCCAGATAATATTATCCTGTGATATTTTTTTTAATCTTTAGCATGCTAATGTGGAGAATTACATTGCAACTATGAATTCCTGAAACAGCCCCCATTTGGTCATGGCATAGAATTCTTCTTAGTATTGAATTCTACCTGCTAATAATTTAAGGACTTTAATGTCTTAGTTATGAAGGATTTTTGTTCTGTTATTCTTCTTATTTTTGTTTTGCAATTGGTTTTGGTTATGAGAACAACAGTAGTTTCATTACATGAGCTGAGAGCAACTCATATTTTTTGGAAGAAATTGTGTAAAACTTGTGTTAATTCTTCAATATATGTTTGACAAAATTCTTCTGTGAAACCCAATAGTCCAGGGTATTTTTTTTTTCGAGGGGAGGGATTTACTGCTGTGAATTGCAGACCGGAAGTGAGGCGGCATCTACATTAGATGCTTCAGTTCTGAATTCCTGGCAGAGAGAGCCATTTGAACAGTTATTCATAGCACCAAGTACCTTCCCAAGAATTAAGGGAGCCAGGTGAAGTATCACAGTGGCTGGTTTCAGAGTACTAATCAGAAAAGATGCTCTGAGAAGGCAGAAGGGAGGAATCGCCTATGCCAGCCCCCTCTTAACACCAACAGCACAGCATGGACAGAGATGCCTCCCAGTTGTAGGAGGGAGAGAATTATATCTAGACTTCAGACTTAAAGAAAGAAAGAAAACTGAATTCCAGGCCTCCAACAGGGAAAACCAGTTCTAGACAGAGCCCACTGGCTGCTCTCCCCAGGTTAGTATGCACAACCTGAATTTTCAGATCCTCCTCATCCAGGTGCCCAATGGAAAACCTCCACTGCCCTTCCCCCATTCTAAGGCAGCAGAGGGAGGAGCCACACTTCACCTTCTGGAGGGGTGCAGCAGGAAAGGAAGCATGAACTTAGTACCCCATCCGTACTGTACAGCTCATTGTAGCTGTGAGACTCAAGTGTGACCTAGCTTGGTGTCATTCTAGGTGACCAAGGAATTGCCTTCACCAGCCTCCTTTTTAACATTGGCCAGCATAGCAAGGAGCAAGCGTCCTCCCATTTATGGAAGGGTAGAGAAGGAAGTAAGCACAGTAAGGTGTTTTAGATCCCAGGCTCTAATCCAGCGCCTGTGAATGGAGCCCTGATGGAGGTGGGGACATACGGTCTTGGTTCATCACTGCTCATCAGCCAGCATCACCTTCAGCTGATCAGAGCAGGCTTGGACTGCTGGTCCACCTAGTAACAGGTAGTGCATATCAGCATGGGCCTTGGAGCTGTCCCCTGTTGGACTGTTGTTGGTGCACTGTGGGCTCTGGGTAGGAGCATTGCTGGTCATGTGACTGCATAGATCACTCCACCCCAAGCCCCAAACAACACAAAATAAGAGAGTAGTAACTGCCCAGCCAGTGGAGGTTGAAACTGGAAGTTTGCAGTTGGTCCCTCCAAGGCAGTGATCTGGAATCACCTGGGGTAGCTTCTAGAACTGGAATAGCACATGTGCCCACATGCTCAGAAAAAAAGCAGCTTGTTTAGGTATTGCAGGAAGAATGGCACAAGCAAAATCCTATTAGGAAGTTTGGACCACATACCGTGTCTTGCAATGTGTAAGATGATGTTGTGAGCAACGGATCAAGAGCTCTCAGGCAACTATGACTTACCTACTGGATAAAATAAGCCACCAGAAATTAAAAATATGGCATTTGGGCCTGGTGCAGTAGCCTAGTGTCTAGATCCTCCCCTTACATGCGCCTGCTGGGATCCCATATGGACGCCGATTTGTGTCCCAGGAGTTCCACTTCCCATCCAGCTCCCTGCTTGTGGCCTGGAAAGGCAGTAGAGGATGGCCCAAAACCTTGGGACCCTACTTCTGGGTGGGGGACCTGGAAGAAGCTCCTGGCTCCTGGCTTCAGTTCAGCTTAGCTCTGGCTGTTGCAGCCACTTAGGAATGAATGAAGGATCTTCCTGTCTGTCTCTCATTCTCTCTGTAATTTACTTTTCCAATAAATATAAGTAAATCTTAAAAAAAAAATACGGTGCTAACATCTGTTAACGGTTGGGTAGAGAATTCAAAACGGCTCCACTGACACCTCACATGTTAGTTAGAGTGCTGGCTGCTCTGTTTCTAAGACGGCTCCCTGACAACAGCCCTGGGAAAGCAGTCCACGATGATCCAGCTATCTGAGATCCTGCTGCCCCTGTGGCGCATCTGGATGATGTCATTCCAGGCTCCTGACTTTATCCTGGCCCAATCATGGCCGCTGTGGTCATTGGGGGAGTGACTCAGCAGATGGAAGATCTTTCCTTTTGCTCAGACTCTCCTCCTCTCTCGACAACTCTGCCTTGGAAATAGATCAGTCTTGACAAGGGCTGCTCATTTAAAGAGAATAATGAAACAGCTTCTCAAACCTTGAGAAAGATACAGCTATCTAAGTAGAGGGAGGAAGCTCAAAAGTGACCAGTTAGACTAAATTCCACCAATTTTAACCCAAGATAGTACAAGAAAGTTCTACAAAGTTAAAAACAAAAAGACTTTTCAAAGTAGCCAGAGATAATATGCAAAGGTGACCCAACTCACCTGACAGAAAACTCAGCAGAAACCTTAGAGAGGAGAGAGGCCTAGGATTTTCATAGTGCCGAAGGAAGCAAACTTCTAATAAAGAATATGGTACCTGCTAACATTGTCTCTGAGATCTCATGGAGACCTAAAAGACCTTCCTGGAAAAATAAAAGCTGACAGAGTTTGCTAACATCATCCATATGCTCTAGGAAATGGTAGAGAGAGTTCTTCCAGCTTAAAAAAAACAGATGCTAATGAGTATAAAAAAATAACCTAAAGTTATATAAATCAGCAGTAAGTGTGATTATAACATATAGATTCAGAATGTTCTGATACATATCCTTAACATGGAAATTAAGGAGATCAAAAATAATATCTATACTAAAATGTTGAGATAGATGATACAGAAAGGTACAAAATAGAACATCAAAAGTTAACACAAGTGGAGAAAATGTAGAACTGTTTTATTAGTATTTTTTAAATGTTTATTTAAAAATTTTACTTGAAAGACAAACTCTCTCTCTCTCTCACACACACACACACACACGGAGAGACACAGAGAGAGAGAGAGAGAGAGAGCCTATTTGGTGCTGGGCCAGGTGGCAACCAGGAGCCAGGAGCTTCCTCTGGGTCTCCCATGTGGGTATAGTGGCCCAAACACTTGAGCTATTTTCTGTTGCTTTCACTGGAGCAGTATCAGGGAGCTGAATTGGAAGCAGAGCAGCTTGGACTTGAACCTGTCCACATGGGCGTACATTAAAAAGATTTAAATCATATTTGTGGTGGGGGGGAGAGAGAGAGAGAGAAATGCTTCCATCCACTGATTGACTGCCCAAATGCCTGCAGTGGCTGGTTTGGGGCCAGGCCAAAGCTGGGAACTAGCAACTCAACTCAGGTCACCCAGATGGACGGCAGAAATTCAATTCTTAGAGTTGGCACTGCCACCTCCCAGCCAAAACTGCAGTTTTCCCGTATTAGAAGGAAGCTGGAAAATCAGGTGCCTATGTTGAAAATTAAACTCTGGCTTTCTGATGTAGAGTGTAGGTGCCTTCACTGGTTTTCACTTCCCCAGGAGACCAAGTGTCCACTTCACTAGTGCTTTTTGAAAAGTTTATTTATTTATTTGAAAGGCAGAGTGATAGAGAGTGGGAGTGAGGCATGGAAACAGAGTCTTCCATTACTAGTTTTCTCTTGATTTACCAGGTGACTTAGAGTGATGCTCTGTTGGAGGTATGTTCTTTAGCTTTGTGGGAATATCATTTCTGGCTCTATGAATTCAGTTCCTTTGCTGGTTGGGGTTTTGAGATGCCTCATTACACTTCGTAGAAGTAGAAGATTAGATTCCTCACTTGGCTTCTGAGGGTAACGGGAACCCTGTTAATATGTGCTATTTGGACAGAGTGGAATGATTGTCGTCTAAAGTTTTGCAATTGGGGAGGCTGTCACATTCCTGGCTGTTTGGTTAAATGGCTCTGGCTTTTGTTGGTGTGTATGTGTTTTCCCATTGGCATTTCTAGCTTATGGATTCTTTCAACTTCATGTCTAAGTTGTGAGAGTCGAAGATAATGCAGATGGCCCACCACTGTGCTGTGCCCAGTGTCTCTTACTCCAGCCTGTTGGTCTTCTTTCTCTCAGCCTTTGAAACTATCTTATTTGTCTTCAAAGTAATGAATAGGGTTTTGAGTTATTCAATTCAGATATGAAATCTTTCAGCATAATAATCTGGCAAGCTTACATCGCATGAACTAGGAATTCCTGAGTTCAAGTTTGGACTCACGTTCAAGATGACTTAGCAATGGCATGATCTTGTTTTTCAGCTCTAATAGCATTCTGCAATCAAATATAAGGGAGTTGATACAGAAGGAGTCTTGGAAGATGGCCGACCGTGGAGCGTTGGGGTAGCTAAGTGCGTGCAGAAATAGGGACAAAAATTGGAAGAGCAGAAAATAAGAAGAGCTGAATTTCTGGGAAAGGCATATGCAACTCCCCAGAGTTGGCAAATCAAGGCAGGGGTCAAGCACGCATAGACGACTGAAAAAAAAAAAAAAACTTCTAAAGACAGCAAATGGTAACTTGAACTTGAACTGGTAGAGACAGGTGTCACCCAGGGTCAACAGGGACACAGACCAAAAACAAATTAAAAGGAGGAACTGATAAGTCACTATTTGGAGGTGCACAGGGTGAAATCTGACTCCAACCCCACCCAAAAGCTCTCTGACCCAGTCCACCCAGAGAGACATGAAATTACCCAAAACAGAGACCTCAGGTCTTTAGGGCACAGAGATCTCTTTTAGGGACAAAGGCTTCTCTCAATGACCTAGAAACGGGAGGGCAGATTCCAGGAGTAAACAGAGTGGCACTGGAGCAAAGTGACCTGCCCAGCTTGTCGCAGTTGATCAGAGCAGCGGGTGTGTGAGTGAGAACAAAAACACACAACCCCAGCATCGCTAGCCTGTCAAGCTTGAGAGAGGACATGGTGCACTGGGGGCACAGAAAGTCTAGCTGCCGATTGCACACTGCAGTGACAGCTGGACCACTCCCACTCAGGGCACAGGTTCAGCAGGCAGAGGCCGTGAAAGTCCCAGGTAGAGGGGGACCTTCACCAGCTAGAACACACTGACCCTGATTAACAACTCAATGGTCAGAACTTTGGAATCCACACCAACTCCTTGCCTGGCCAAAAGCAGAAAAGCTGACTATCAGAACACCCACAAGGTGTTTGCTAGCAAACATCCTGACCACCTGACCGGATGATGGGAAATTAGGGTTGGATGAAAAAGAACCATTAGACAGGATGAAGCACAAGGGAGATGTGGGGCTCAGGGGCAAAGAGGTCACTAAGTCAATACGACGGCAACTAACAAACAGTCAAGGACACTGGGTTACCTGTGATGAGCAAGATGGCGGCCAAGGACAGATCCCTGGGCGTGAACCGGGACAGGGGTCACGTTGTTTCGAAGAAAGACTGATTCGCCAGGGCCATTTCGCTCACCTACCCCGGCCTATGGGAGGTGGCTTCTGCAGTCATGCTCTTAGTAATTGGCTCCTAGTTTCTCCCCTCCTGAAATTCCTGGCCTAAGGCTATCCTTTACTCTGTATACGAATCTGTATTTCCCAAATAAACCGGAGCTGCTGGACAGAACCGCTGCCCGTCTGTTTGTCTCTCGCACCCTGGAGGCTGGGTGGCGGGCAGCAGGCTCACCCCCTTTGGCAATGGGGTACTAAGGGGATCTGTGGGGGAGACCCCGCAGAACGGGTGCCCAACATGGAGGCATGAAGACTGGACCTTCTGGTCCCTCACTGCGTGACTCTGAAAGAAGAGCGAGGAACGGCTGGCAAACGGCTTCGGCACAGCGCTTCCCAAAAGAAGCACATTGCCGGAGAAGTGGCTTTTCTTCAGGTGAGCCTAAAAGAACAGAAACGTGGGGCACGAAGGCTGACCCTTCTGGTCCCTCACTGCATGGCTCTGAAAGAGAAGCAAGGAATAGCTGGCAAACAGCCTAGGCGCAGCATCTTTCAAGACAAGCACATTGTCAGAAAGTGGTGTCTCTTCAGGTGAGCCTCAAAGGAAACAAGGCGAGGTGAGGTACAATATTCCTCCTCTCGAACGGGAGTGTACCCTATGGAAGTGACCCCTGGCACCCCGCAGCTCTGCACGAATGTGAGGAACCCCTCCCCACGACCACAGCATAGCTACAGTAGAATCCCCTGAAAGGTTGTAATAGAAGGGAGGTGTTATGTGCCCCATTGACTTCTATCCTATCCTCTCATCTTTTGCTTTCAGAGGCGTCTGGGGATGCGCAGCTCTGGGGTGAACCTGTCTGAGGTTTGATGGGTTTTGGCTGAGGCGACACTTCGGCATCACCCGAAACTCTGCTGGAGATCCCCTGGGCCCAACAGCCCGACTGGGTATCCGAGTGCCACCCTCCTCTCTACTGTCTTTCTTAAGCCATGGGCAGTAGTGGTGGGGAAATTGATGATCCCGTGTGTAAGGTACTAAAATACATGCTGAAGTCCCAAGGGTTAGAAATCTCAGATGCCCAGGCAGTCAAGGTCTGAGGGACCATGGTCAGATTGGCACCGTGGGTAACACTGGCTAATTTATTTGCCCGAGATACTTGGGAATGGAAGAGCAAAACTGATGGCCAGAACACTGCTCTTGGCCCACCTCAGCCACCCCGACCAGAGCTTCTGGGAAGCTCAGAGGGTGGGAACCCACCCGGAACCCACCCCCAATTCAAGGGAAGTCCAGAGAGCAGGGCCCCAGTTGTAAACCTCCTGGCTGGGCTCCACCAGCCACGCCAGGCCTTTCCCATTAATGTTAACCCAAGATTCAGTGTTTAGGCCACAACATCCTTTGATGGCATGCTCAGCCCAGTTGACTTTCAAAAGTTGTTTGTAAAAATGCTTCAGTACTGATGACGTTAAAGTTACCCAAATGCTGCAAAGGTTATGGAGGCTGGCTTCCTGCTAAGAGTCCAGAGCGGTGCACCTTCTTGAAACACCCTGGAGATGTCCAGTCACATCTCGGTCCTTGAGCACCACTTTGCATGCCCTTCTATGTTCTCTGCCCATCATAGTCCCCAACCATCTTTTTGATGTGGGACCGTTTACTCTTCAGCTGCTTGCAGTAGTTTCTCTTATTTTTATCATCTGCAGAGCTCTTCACCTGCTTCAGCTGGTTGTACTCATCAGCAACCGCCACATACTACTCACTCTCTTATAATTATTCAATTCCTTATCAAGGCAGGAAAGCTCTCTGTTGACCTCATCAAGCTCTGCTTGCAAGCTCTTGTACAAGTTTCTCTTGTAGAGCTGTCCTTGTTGATCTGACATCATAGATGGGTACTCCCTGATCCAGTCCTACAGCTTGCCACAGGACTCGCCACCAGTTGTGTATTCTGTCTCATAATGGCCCTGCCCAGACCTCCTGGACCTCCCCGCTTTTCCCTTGATGGCGCCCTTTTTGGGTAGGATCTCCAGGTTCCCACTGCTGCCAAATCCGGGCTACCTGAAATCATCCACAGATGAAGTCAACTGAAGCTCCTGGGCCACCTCCAGCACCAGTGCGGTTGACTTACAGGAAAATTCTGGATAAGGCCTCTTGCCGTTCAGCTTGCCATTGGACGAGTAGGCCATAGAACCATTTATTCTCTCAAAGTCAGACATGGGTGAGGGCATGCCTTGTGTGCCAGCAGACATGTTTTTAACTCACTCGTCAACACTGGAGGGCTGTTTGTCATAGATGCGTTCCTTCTCCCATAGAATATTGGATTTGTTGCAGCGGTCCATCTTTGTTGGAGCTTTCACAGCAAATAAAATTATTAAAGCAAAAGCCACAAGAATCAATAGTACAATGGCAATGGCCTCCAGGGGATCCACCACACAGTAGTGCTACAAATATTGATCCACGTAGAGACTTGAAACTCCAGGCGCATAGAACTGGTTGCAGAGAGCATATGTTTGTGAGCTGTACATAGATCTGGATGCTTGGGCCGTTGGGTTGACCCCCATCATGCAGACAGTGGCGGCAACAGACATCAGGATGCCCATGATGACACTCACTATGATTACAGTCAAGAAATATCTTCTTGGGCCCGGCGGCATGGCCTAGCGGCTGAAGTCCCCACCTTGAACGCTCCAGGATGCCATATGGGCGCCAGTTCTAATCCCGGCAGCTCTACTTCCCATCCAGCTCCCAGCTTGTGGCCTGGGAAAGCAGTCGAGGACGGCCCAAAGCCTTGGGACCCTGCACCCGTGTGGGAGACCTGGAAGAAGTTCCTGGCTCCTGGCTTCGGATCGGCATAGCATCGGCCATTGCGTTTACTTGGGGAGTGAATCATTGGATGGAAGATCTTCCTCCCTGTCTCTCCTCCTCTCTGTATATCTTCCTTTCCAATAAATAAAATAAATCTTTTTTTTTTAAAGAAATATCTTCTCATTCTGGCAATTTCCAATCTGATCACACTGGTAATGAATACCACCCAGAGCAAAAATGAAGCAGAAGGCAGCCATGGCCAACAGAAAACCCTTGGCTGCTTGCTGATCAGTGTAAGTGCTGTAATTGTAGCTGTCACCATAGCCATGCCCACTTTCATTGCTCCCAAAACTGCTTCCATAGGAGTAGCCTATGCAACTTCTCAGCAGGCCAGTGCTGTAGGTTCTGCCCAAGACAAGAATGGAGGCAACACAGGCAAATACGGCAATGCACATCACGATGATGAACATGGACAGGATACGAATCACTGCTGCTGGGGAGGTCCATCTGTAGAAGTGAAGAAGCTCATTTTCTGGGTAAAAAGAATATGCCCGGCTGGGACAGCATTCAGTCGCACATGCGCCTCGCCTCTGTACATGTCATTGCTCGGTGTGTAATGATTCGGCTTGATTTCATCATCTCTGTAAGGAGGCAGGCTCTCAAACAGCCAGGAGGACATGGCTGCTGATGGAGGTCAGTGCTCTTCAGGTCCAGCGGGGATGCACCATGGGAAGTTTACCTACTGTGCCATGGACCAGTGTCTGGTGCTCCCGTTTGTTCTGCTGGGACATCTGCCACCTGTGTGCGCCTAGGGAGGCAAAGGGCAGGTGGGTGCTTGCGAGGGGTGTGGTGCAGTGGCCTCCTCCCTAGGTGACCCTAACCCTAACTGTTATGGTTGCCAATCAGATCATTTTTTTCCCTATTACTTAGAATTAGAAATGAACAATACTGAAAGTCTTAAGTGAAACAGCTGTAGGATGCAAATTTGTGATCTAAGGGCTATGGAACTTGTTCTTCCAGAAAGGAAAAACAGATTGAAGACACATAGAATCCTGTAGTTCCAATATGTTTCTGAAGGCTGGCTATATTGATTCTCCCTCTTTCCATGAGAAACCATGTACATTTTTTTATTCTTTTAATGATTTTATTTGAAAGGAAAAAATGGCCAGAGTGGGAGAGAAAGATGGAGAGTGCTTCCACTTGCTGGTTCACTCCCCAGATGGCTGCAGGGGCTAGAAGTAGTCAGGTCAGGAGCTTCCTCAGGGTCTCTTGGTCTCCCAGTGGATACAGGGGCCCAAGGACTCAGATCATGCAATGATGTTTTCCCAGGCACATTACCAGGGAGCTAAATGGGAGGTGGAGCATCACAGATGCTGAACATATGCTCACATGGACTGCCAGCACCGTAGGTGGAGGCTTTACTCACTGTGCCACAGCACCAGCCCCTCACTTTATGCTTTTTGCCTAAGCTAGTTTTGATGGATTGATTTTATGTATAAATCGCCCTTAATCAATAAAACTAATTATCTACATATGCTTTTATGCTTTTGGCTAATCCATATTGAGTATATTTGGGGTTTTGAGTATATTAATAATTGCTCATAGGGCCAGCATATTGACTCAGCTGGCAAGTGCTCTGTCTCCAGGTGTGGCATCTTCTGAGTGCCAGTTCATGTACCAGTTGTTCTGCTTCCTATCCAGTCCCCTGTTTGTGGCCTGGGAAGCAGCGGAAGCTGGTTTCATGCCTTAGGATCCTGCACCCACATAGCAGACCTGAAAGAATCTGCTGGCTTCTGGCTTCAGATTAGCTCAGCTCTAGCCACTGCAGCCATTTGGCGAGTAGACCAGTGGATGTTCTCTTTGTCTCCTCTCTGTAAATCTGCCTTTCCAATAATTTTTTTTTTCTTTTTTAAAGAATCGCTTATGGGTCCAGCACAGTGGCCTAGTCGCTAAAGTCCTTGCCTTAAAATCACCAGGATCCCATATGGGTGCCGGTTCTAATCCCGGCAGCTCCACTTCCCATCCAGCTCCCAGCTTGTGGCCTGAGAAAGCAGTCAAGGATGGCCCAATGCCTTGGGACCCTGCACCTGTGTAGGAGACCTGGAAGAGGTTCTTGGTTCCTGTCTTCGTATCAACGCACCATTGGCCGTTGTGGTCACTTGGGGAGTGAATCATTGGATGGAAGATCTTCCTCTTGGTCTCTCCTCCTCCCTGTATATCTGACTTTCCAATAAAAATAAAATAAATCTTTTAAAAAAGAATTGCTTATGAAACTAATGAATTAAACTCAAGATATTGTTCCAATTGTCACCCAGACAGCTTGCCTAACTTAATATTTCTAATTCCTTGTCCTTGTCTATCGTATCTTGTTATTATTTTCAGGGTATGTGACTTTGCTGATATGTGGTGTTGTCTGCCTAGGCGTACAACTATCCACTTGTTTCTCTCCATTGACTGATGTTTTAGACTTAATTCTTGTCAGGCTCTGCTTCTCCCCAGCATGATAGAAACTCTCAACAAAGGCCTAGTTTTATAATTTTCTATATTTTGCTTCTTACATCATGAAGAAATACCCATCAATAAACATTTCAGCAAAATTCAGATTGCAGAATCTCTTCTTCCTTAATACCTTAATTATCCAGAGATAATCACTGTCAGAAATATGTGCTTCCAGAGTTCTCTCTAGGTATATGTGTGTTTGCATTTAGTAGAAGCAGATACGGTAAATTCTGTGGCTTATTTTTCTTCACTTACATATTTTAAATGTCAACGCAGGCTAATTAACACACTTGGTATTTAATAATCTCATTGTATGTATATACTATAATTTATTTAGGCAACCATACATTGCTAAACATTTAGATTATTCTCTTTCCTTACTTTGTCATAATAAGACACAGTGACATGTACATAGTTCTACAAAATGTTTCCGCCTTTATCAAGATCTTTAATTGATGCTATCAAGATCATTACAACAGTGGATTTTCTCAGTCACGATGCATGCATGATAGTAAAGGTTTTTATTTATTCATTTATTGGATTGCCTTCCAGAAATTCTGTGCCGGTTTATATTCCCACAATCAATTAACAAATTCTTCTACGGACAAGTAAAATTGATTTGAAATTAATAGTCTCAGGAGTTGAGTGAGATTCAGTTTTTTGAAAAAAAAAAAAAGATTTATTTGAAAGAGCAAGTGACAAAAGAAATGAGGGGCAAACACATAAAGAACGCGAGCTCTTCTATCCCTTGGGTCCTCCCCAAATGTCCACAATATCTAGGACCCCTGGAACTCCATCCAAGTAACCGAAATGTGTGGCGGAGGCCCAGGCACTTAGGCCATTTTCCTCTATGCTTCCTGGCACATTAGCAGGGAGCTTGGATCAGAAACAGAGCAGTCAGGACTT
Organism: Ochotona curzoniae; assembly: GCF_017591425.1. Lineage (NCBI taxonomy): Eukaryota > Metazoa > Chordata > Mammalia > Lagomorpha > Ochotonidae > Ochotona > Ochotona curzoniae. The sequence continues at coordinate 24,748,925 of NW_024467095.1, read as the reverse complement.
GAACTGCTGCTCCAGGATCGGATCCCAGAGATGCAAGCCGTAACCCCCAGATCAATTATTTCTAAATCATCATTGACTGTGTTTTCTTTTTCTATGTAACTTGCTTGATCATAACCATTGGAGATTTTTCTACTAAAACATTCATAATTTTACACTTGGTTGCAACTATTCTTGAAGTATATTTATCCTGTTTCTCATCTATGTTTCAAAGCAGCAAAGCATAACAATGAAGTTCAGAACTCTGATGTCAGAATATGTAGATGGGCTTGAATACAAATTCCGTTACCTATTTACTGCTGTGACTTTGTATAAATTTTTTATTTCTCATATTTCAATTTTCCCATGTGTCAAATGTAAGATGTGCAAATTAGTCCTCCATATCTATTAATTCTATATTCGTGGATTCAAACAACTGTGGATCCGAAATGTATAGATCTGTGGTTGGCAGAATTCACTAACATAAAAACCATAGATACTGAAGCATGACTCTGTGTGTGTGTGTGTGTGTGTGTGTGTGTCTATAATTTAAAAGTGTTGACCACATAGAAAGTACTCTATACATGTTTGCCAATGTTGATGCTGTATTTATTTACTTACTATTGTCTTTATCCTTATTTATATTGATTTCTTGTGGACTTTCAGGATGAGTATGAATTTTATTTTTAAAATACATCTGGCCTCACTTTTTCTGACTTCATCTGAATATCAATAAACTGAAGTAGTTTAAAGCAATTATTTTTAATTTTTGTTGCCCTTTAGAATTAAAGCGTTTACCAACACCTGAACTATTTAAAGAAAGATGATCATACTTTATTGTGCATTCTTTACCACAGACTGAAATTAAGGAATCATTTCATACAAATAACCAGTCACATAAGTCGTGATAATGTGCTTCTACACACCCAGTGTTTTCTTAGGTGTGTGTCCTTTATCAAATGGGGTGGAACTAACACCATTTTTAAGACTCCATGCTTGTTCCTTAGGGCAATTAATTAACACTCCTTGTTGCCTTACAAATGAATATATTACATAGCTGAGGATGGTAAAATTTTATTGACTTACTGATGTTGAGTTTGGATGTTGTGTCTTGGGTTGAGTAGCTGCTTTAACTGAGCAGGTGGCATACTTTTCGTGCTTTGCATGACAGGAAGCAGATCCTGTATTGTTTCTTGAGTTTGAGCTATTCTTTTATCCCTGTAGGATTCTTTCTCATCATCAGTCCAATTTGTGTCAGTCTTCTTGCTTGGGAAAGTTGCGCATTCTTTCATTCTGTTCTTTAAGTTGTGATGTAGATCTGAGGAGCAATCACGAAAATATGTGTAGACTACACGTGGGGCTTTCATTCAACAATTATTTATCAAGAATTATTGTGGGGCAAGGGTTTTACCTAGAATTTGTTGTCCATTTTAGTCTTCTATTTTAATGAAAATAAATACATATAAAGCTCGTTAGATGATGTGAAGTTTACAATGCAAAATAAAGCTGGGGAACAGATGCCTTTGTTTTTAAAAAGGCATCAAGAGGAGACTTCTTTGTGAAGCTGACCTGTCATAGGAGTTAAAGAGTGTGTCAAGCAGGTATATGGACAGATCATCTGCGGCAGAAGGAAGTATAAGGGCAAGGAAGCTTGTTGAAGTGTGCCTATAAGAAGGTGGCATTAGTGGCTGAAGCAGAATGAACTATAGAGAAAGTTAAAACCCAAGTTCAGTCAGATAACTTTGAATCAGCTCTTCTAGGGCCCACTGGGTATAGCAAGGACTCCAATTTTTACTAAGTGCAAAACAGGAAATTGCTGGAACATCAGTGGGTTTATTACTTAATTTTGACCCTTTTATTCACATTTGAAAATGTTCACAAGAGGTTTGTGCTTATTTGTCATAAAGGACTTGCCCACTCTTAAAAGGAAAGTAAACAGATGGCTAAAGCACTTACTGAATTAACTGAATTAACGAAGCCTGGAAGATAATGAAGTGAAGAACATGGATGATTATAACATGTAGAAATTCATGTAAATGAAGTGAGTTTATCCACAATTTCTCGATAAGCTATTCCTAGGCCATACTGCAGATACTAACTACATATGTATTATGCCTTTGGCATTAGATCAGCACTGATTAATATGAAAAATCAAATCCTTGACAACAGTGTTCTTACAGTCAACCCTAAAGAAAAAAAAAGTAAAGATTGAATCCAAAAAGACCCTCACCCAGACACATTGTTGTCAAGCTCCCCACAACTGAACGTAAACAAAGAATACTGAAACAGGCACAAAAAAAGGATAAGAAAATGTATAGAGAAAAACCAATTAGAATTACTGCAACTTCTCAGAAGAAATCCTTCAAGCAAGAAGAGAATGGAGTAAGATTTTCCAGATCCTAAAACAGAAAAGACTCAACCTAAGACACCATATCCAACAAAGCTCTCATTTGTATTTGAAAACAAAATACAATACTTCCGTAATAAAGAGAAATAAGAACCCACAAACACTAAACCAGCACTAGAAATGCTGCTCAGAAATGTGCTGAAGTCAGAAAGGTATTTAATCGCAATCAGCAATTATAGGAAGAGTCTTCCATCTGCTGGTCAGTATTAAATGTTGCTGTGACCCTGAACTCTTGGTCTTCCATGAGACTGGCAGAAACCCAATCACCTCAATCATTGTGCCTTCTCAGGCACATTAAAAGGAAGGTAGAACTGAAATACAGCAGCCAAGGCTCTAACTGACCCTCTTGTATGGAATGTGGATATCTCAAGGACCTTAACACACTGTGCCAAAACATCTGTCTCCAAATTTTTAAATATAAACATTTTAAGAAGATGAGATAAATTATTACAGGTATGAGAGTATTGGAGAACAAAAAGGTCACAAAAGAGACCAAAATAAGTAAAGATGGCTAAAGAAATATTACATGTAAAAAATATAAAAAAGATAAAGTATGAAAGAAAAGAATAACTATAAAAGAATAGCTATAAAATTTTATGGCAGAGAAAGAACTAAGAGTTTAAATATATCATCAAGATAGAGACTTTAATAGAAAGGTGAAAAAAAAAGTGGTCACTCAGAGAACTTTCAGATGACTAGTAAGATCCTAAAAAGCTTCAACACTAAAAATACATCTAGATATTTCTAACATGAAGTTCCGTAACAATCAGAGCAATCTCCTCTGGGTAAAATTTAAACTTTCACAAAATAGTCTATCACCTTGGTATAACTGTATAAAATTGAGAGCCAAAGTGAATGTGGTAGTAACACACATCTCAAAATGTCAATCAAATTTTATTTGGTCAATTACTCCAAATATTAATCTTTGAAATAATTCTATTTTCAAGAATTAATGAACACTGGAGAGTGTGAGTTGGAATAGGGGCAGGCCAAACCAGGCAGGGCTACAGCATCTGTGGGCCTCATGTTAGCCAGATCAAGGAAAAGCCAGGCTTGGTTGACTGTCCCAACTGGTGCAAGCAAAAGTTAGAGTGGGTGAGAGTTGCTTGGGCTTTGCTACAGCATCAGATAGCAGATGCTGGCACTGTCGGCTATATCTGTCAAGTTAAACTCCAGAACCACCTGGAGAGTACATAATCTGGGAGAGGGAGTGGCCTAGTAGGGAAATAATGGGCATCTCCCTCTTGGCTTACCACTCCCACTGGAAAGCATGAAAACCAGGACTGGGGCGGGGGGAATGGACAGAATGGCACCCACCAGCACAGGTGTAGGCTGGATAGTGGAGCTGGTTGGGTTGAACTAGGCTTCAATGCCCATTGACATGTATGAGAGTTGAATGGAATGTGGGACTGACTAGAGTTAGTCTGCGGTATATACTGGCAAGCACGGGAACTAGGGCAAGCAGAGGGCCTGGTCAGGGTTGTTGTGGGTTGCTCTGACTAGGCTGCAGCTCCCACTGGTTTATGTGAGGGCCGAGTGTGTGCTGGGCAGGATCAGGCTAGACTGCAACACCTATTGTGGAAGACAGGGCTGGAAACAATTGACCCGGCAGTTGCAATGACCAGCATGTGCATAAGCTGATTGGGGCGATGGACTGAGCCAGACCCTGTGCTTACAAGCACACACAAGAATCAGGTCTGGAATCACCTCAGACAAAGTTTCTTTGGAGGTCTCTCCAACTGAACCGCTGATCTCAAAACCCCAACCATGAAGAGACTATGTCAGCCAGTGGATTCTGAATAGATTTCATCATGCTTGCAATGGCGAAATTGGCAGCAATTCAGAACTGTTGAACTATCCAAACTGCTTGAACAGGACCCTAGGAGCATGGCCCACATCGGGGACCTGGGACGGGTGGGAGGTTGGCTGGGCTTCTCCCTTTGTTTCTCCCCTGGGTCCCCTGTAGCCCTTGACCTTTTGTACTCTAATCAACTATGTAAGATTATAAAAAAGAAAATCCCTTTACTTAATGGGAATATATAAAGGGTCTTCAAAGAGTTAAAAAAAAAAAACAAATGAAAAGAGTAATTCTATTTCTAAAACTAAACACTATTCAAAAGATAAGTAAAAATACTAATTTCATGCAGAAACAAAAGAAAATGTAAGTTCCATGGAAGTTGAGTTTTTATGATTTAATGAAGATTTGGTTTGGTTTAATTTAAACACACTAATTATCATGAAGGAATCATGGTGGACCAATCTTTTCTTTTCTTTTCTTTCTTTTTTTTTTTTTTTTTTTTTTGGTGGGCCAATCTTATCTGCTTCTTAAATAACACTTGACAGACACGCTCCAAGGTAGAAGCCATGAACTATAATGGTCTATCATTTAGGACCAATGCTAAAAGGGAAGAAGTCAAAGCTTGTTTTCAACTGAAAATCTCAAGTATTGGAAGCAGAACCTGCTAGAATATAGCGATGGCATGTCTTTTTATTTCTCTAGGAGGTAGTGATAAGAATGAAATGCATGAAAAATAGGAAGATACTGCCAATAAGGCAATTCACTTTTTTACAAGCCTATATTTAAGTGACACAATTTTCTTTCATACTCAACTCACAGATTAAACAAGGCAAGTATTTTTTAAGAGACAGAGCTAAAGAGGCCATCAGTTCCCATTGTTCACAAAGACAGTTCCTAGAACCAAGATTTTGTAGGGGATCTTTGTTGGGGCACATGTTAAGCAGCCTCTTATCATGCCAACATCCCAAATTGAAGGGTTAGTTGGATTCCCTGGTCCTCAGCTTCTGATTCAGTGTCCTGCTAATGTGCTTGGAAGGAGAGCAGAGGCTCCCAAGTGGTTTGGATCCTGCCACTCATGTGGAAAGCAGGATATTGTTCCTGGCTTCTGCTTAGCTTTGATCTGGCCCAGCCCTGGCTGTTTTGGTCATGTGGGGAGCAAGCCAGCAAACTGAAGATCTCTCTCTCTCTCTCCCAACCCCCTTTCTATACTCTTTCACACTAAATAAAAAAAAAATTGTTTAAAATATGTCATAGGATTTGCTCTTGATAATATGATTTAAAACATCTTTGTATGTGCTGAAATCCCAGGCAATTAAAAAGCCCACCTGTTGATATCTTTGTCTTCTCAGTCCAATTGGAAGTCCGTTTGCTCATGGGACACTTGAAGGATGTTACCTTGAGGCAGTTTTCATACAAATCAGTTCCCTCAGGTTGAATTGATCCATGGATTGGCCTCTCATTGATTTCTAAAAAATGCCTCTGTTGGTCTTTAAGACTTAGAATGTTACTTCCAGAGCTGAAAGAAATTGAGTACTTTGATTTCAATGGTAACAGTGACCTATCCTTGCAGGAATAGTGTCATATCATGTTGCATTTGCATATAATACCTGGGATTATGCAACTTTTTAAAAATAAATGTTATCTTACTCGTGGATCTCACCAGTCAGGTGATGAAGGCAAGATGGCCACTGTCATCCTCATCTTTCCAAACGGAGACCAGAGAGGGTACATTAGTTGCTCAGGATCACAAAGCTCACAGGGCAGTGACTGGTCTAGGCTTTGCATCCAGTACTTTTTCTATTATCTTCTCCTGTCTTGGGATATCATTTGATTCCCATCCATGTAGTATAAATAATGTTTTAAAAAATTAAGTCTCAGTTTAAAATAATTGAAATATGGATCAGACCCAAATGCCTCACATTGGCACCAAAATTTCTGGGTTTCTGGGGTAAGAGAGTCAATACTCATTGCAATGTACTTTATTTAGCAAAAACCAAGACCTCAGAAGAGAAGCCAATGGTTGAACGAATGAATGTGTTCATGAGAGTTTCATTACACTAGAATAATTCTTTACCATGAGGTCATCTAGAAAGTCTGAATAGGTCAATCAGAATAGTCTTTGCCATGAGAAAGTGGTAACTATTGCTAAATCATGGCTTATTGATTCTCTTATTTTATGCCCCCGTTGTTTGTTACTCTTCAGTCACGTGGCGTGGCACCAGTGTAGACAATAAGAACATAGTATCAAGATAGCTATCTCTCTAGTGACTCCGTGTGATGAAATTAAGAAACATTTGTGGTTTTTGAGAAAATTGGCAAGCATCTTAATATTATCAGTAATATTCAAAAACAACTTAATTCCCCCTTTCCCACCAAATTCTGTGGCATTCGTAAGAAGGTGGAGTTGGAAAAGGGGCTGAGGTTTGAATCCAGGCACTGTGATCTAAGATACATCTCAAGCAGCTTCCTAGTTGCTGAACCTGCCCCGTAAGTGGAAAAATCACCAACTGGCAATTAACCATGGGTATTAAAAGGTCACTTCTGTTGCTTTATACAATGACCAAAACCTTACAAGACAGAGGAAAAGGAATTGTGAGGTTAAACAATCAAATTCTCCTACCTGAAATATTTTTTTAGAAGCCAGGATGCTCCTTTTCCAGGTATTTTAACTAAAAAAAGTAATGCAATATATGAGCTTGAGTTTCCAGATAAATGAAACTTAAGTTTTTACTTTGTTGGTAGATACTTCATTGCGTATCCAGTAGTCGACTTAATTAAGCCTATCTTAACTTTCCTTTCATCCAGACACATGACATAGAAGTATATATTTACTGGAAGTCTTTTAACTAGACAGCTTCAAGAAAACAGCAACCAGTATAAATATCTAATAATTATCAAGCAATTTAACTGATAACAAGAACATTAGAATCTATAGAAGTTCCCTATACATAGCCTATGCAACCAGCTTTTTTAGAGCAACAAACTATGCTACAGATAAACCAGAAGAAAAATAGCTTAATGAGTAATAAATAATTTTAAATACATGTTTAAAACTCTGTATTATTCTCTATTATTTGCTTTTCTATAATGCCCATGGTACTGTTTAAGCAGCACACACACACACACAAAGAGGACCAGTTAACAATGGCCATTAAGAGTAATACGTAGTAGAAAAAATAAAGCATATATTATGCATAAAATGTATGTTTAATTCTATCTTTTTGGTAATACCGATTATAATCCTCTAACGGATATTTAAACTGTATAGACCACGCTATGTTTTTCTGTTCTATGATGAAGTGGGATGTTTTGCTGTTTTTCCTTGCCCAATAATATTTCTCTGGACTACCTGCAACCGTTAGGCTGTCTTTTCTTAGTGTAGGGGGGAAATGGAATACACCGAAATGTCAAGTTCGTTTGAACTTTCAGCCCTCCTCTAACTAAACACACATTACACTGAGTTCTGGTCTTGGTCACCTCGATGGCCTCAAGTCAATCCTCTGTCAATCAAAATCTTTTGAACATGAAAGACTTAAGTGCCTCACTTATTAACAATGGCTGGTGTCTAGATGTGTAGGGACTGTTTGTAGAACATATTTCCTAGTTCTTTAAAAATATCCACCCACTGCAGACTTGTTTTGGTAAACTCGTTTCTCATCCAGGTGTTTTGCATACATAGACTGAGGATGTGGATCTCCATATGAGAAATGCCCGTTGTTTTTAAAGAATCTTTTTTTAAAAGATTTATTTATTTTTATTGGAAAGTCAGATGTACAGAGAGGAGGAAAGACAGAGAGGAAGATCTTCCATCCAATGATTCACTCCCTAAGTGGCCGCAATGGCCGTTGCTATGCTGATCTGAAGCCAGGAACCAGGAGCCTCCTCCAGGTCTCCCATGTAGGTGCAGGATCCCAAGGCTCTGAGCCGTCCTTGACTGCTTTCCCAGGCCACAGGCAGGGAGCTGGATGGGGAGTGGAGCGGCCGGGATTAGAACTGGCGCCCATATGGGATCCCAGTGCGTTCAAGACGAGGACCTTAACCTCTACACTATAGTGCCGGGCCCTGTTTTTAAAGATTCTTACACCCATTGAGTGTTATCATAAGATAAACCTCTTTTCTGAGTGTAGACATACAGATCAATGAAACAAACATAAACATGTACATTCATTGCCAAGTGCGTTTTCAACAAGGGTGCATGATGCCAGAAGAGGAGCATTGCTGTCGTGCCAGAGCCCTGATAAAATTTGTTTGTCAAGTTTTTCAGGTCCAGAATGCCCCCAGAAACCACTAATTCATCCTTTAAAATTGCCTATACTCCCCACATCTCTCCCTGTGAAGAAGCAATACATGCTTCTAAACCTCACTGGGTTGTTGGACACTCCTTTCCAGTGACACCCTCACACACAAAGTAAATTTGTATGATTCTTCTCCATACTGATATAGTGTCAAGCATTGGAAATGCCTAGTTGATACATTGTCAGTTTATTTCAGCAGATTCAACTATAACACCTCTCCAAGGGAAAAAAAAAAGGTGCTTTATTTCCACTAAAATTAAAATATATATGTATTCATTTAAACAGCTAACTCATCATCTTTAAAACTTTATGCATTATAAATGACAATGATCAAAGTGATGTTCAAAACCAACAGACAACAAATGAATATAACATGTAAATGTAATTCATGAGTTTGAATTAAAATGTTAATCAGGGGAAAATTTTGCTCCAGAGGTGCTAGGCTATCTGGCAAAATTCAATTACTGTAGTCCCCTTTAGCTATAGAGGTAGGTTTTAAGACCCCAGTAGATGCCCAGGTATGAATGGTACTGAAATTTATGTATACTCTGTTTTTAGTATACATATTTAAGTATTACAAAGCTTAATTTGTAAATAAGGCATAATGAAAGATTAACAATGACAACTAGCAATAAAGCAGAATCATTATAATAATGTAGTATAAAAATTACTTGACATTTTTTCACTAATATTTTCACCTCTTTTTAAAATAAATATTTTTTTTAGAAAGGCAGATTTAGAGAGAGAAGGAGAGACAGAGAGATAGATTTTCCATCCACTGAGTTACTCCCCAAATGGCCACAATGGCCAGAGCTGAGATGGGGCTGAGCTGATCCAGAGCCAAGAGCCAGGAGCCAGGAGCTTCTTCCGGGTTTCCCATGTAGGTGCAAGGTCCTAAGGCTTTGGGACCCCCTCTGCTGCTTTCCCAGATCATAATCAGGGAGTGGGATGGGAAGTGGAGCAGCCAGGACACAAGCCATTGCCGGTGCTTGCATGTGGCGAATTAGCCTATTTCAGCCCATTGGACTGACTCCTTCTCTTTTCTCTTATAGGAAACATTTTACAGTCTCTATTTGACATATCCATATAGGCAACACATACAGCATGCATAAGCTGGACAAAGTGGTAATTCAATTCCTAGGTATGACAGAACAGGAGAATACAAGACTCTATCATGCTATCAGCCTTGTGCAATTAAAAAATTATACACTATTTAGTTCTAGAATGTTCCATTTATTTTCTTCAGACCATGGGTGAGTGAAACCATGGGGAAAAAAAAACCTGCAGATGATTGTTGTACATACGGTACTAAAGATTATTGATTTAAAAGTTGAACTTTCTGATTTTAATGTTAGAGAATGTTAATTTTCTTCAAAAAATATGCTGAAGGTTCTTGGAAGCAAATAGTATGAAGTTTACAACTTGTATTCAAATGAGGTCATAAAAAAAGCAGATACATAGATACAATGACACATCCTAGAAAACGGGAAGAAAGGGTAAGTGCTTGAAATCTATGCAGATTTCTTTTTGGAATGCACATTTTCAGGAAGTTTTTGAAAAGGTATATGTTCATTTCAAAATTCAAAACATTTTTGCCCCAAAATATACATATCCTTCAAAGAAGTTTTCCATGAGCTTTTTGAACATGCTCATGAATAGATACACTGATAGATGTAGATACATCTTTGCATGATTCTTGAAATGATTTCAAAATTAAAAGCTAAAAAGACTTGGGAATGGTAATGTGGTATAGCAAGTGGAACTATCACCTGTAACACCATGGGCACCTATCTGAGTTCTAGCTCCACTTCCAGTTCAGCTCCCTGCTAAGGCAGCTGGAAAGGCAACAGAAGATGGTCCCAATGCTTGGGCTCCTGATAACCAGGTGGGAGATTCAAATGAAACTCCTGGTCCCTGGTTTCAGCCTGGCTCAATCCTTGTTTTTGTAACCTCTTGAGAAGTGAACCAGCAGATGAAGGCTATCTCTCTATGTGTCCCCCTCTGTTGATAACTCTGCCCTTACAGTCTATAAGAATACATTTTTTAAAAAAAGTTTTGAAAAGTGGAAAGCATAAAACAATAGAAGTGCTATGATTAAGACAATGTAATGTCAGCCTGTAATTACGGGAGTCACTGGAAGGCTTTCAGAAGAGGTGTGTTTTTGATAGGTCACTTGGATAGTAGACTGAAGGGTGAGATTAAGATGACAATATTGGCAGTAGGGAGATCAATCAATACTTCTGGTAAATGGATAACAATGTGAAAAGAATAATGGTAGCTAAAAATGCAGAAAAGGGAACTATAAGATAAAATCAGCTGGAATCAGTGGCTGAAAGGAGATGGCACATACAAGTAAAAAGGAAAGGCAGATATTTACCTTAGCAGTTAAAATTCTAAGATTCCCCTGTCCCATATCTGGCTCCTGACTCCACCTTCCTGCTAATACAAACCCTGAAAGGCTCATATACTTGGGTTCCTGTCACCATGAGAAAGACCTTGATTGAGTTCCTGGCTTTTACCTTGCCCCATCATTGCTGTTGTAGGCATTTGGTGGATAAGCCAGTGAATAAGAGCTTTGTCTCTTTGTCTTTCCTTTCTCACTGTTACTATGCCTTTACTTTTCAAACAAATATAAAAAAAGGAAAAAGAAAAAAAAAGGATCTTAGTAGGTTTCTAGCCTGAGAGGGTATAGAGATCAGAATGTTGCTAATGCTACAGTGAATGCAGGGGGATGAACCTTTAGTGTGAAATTAGAATTTTCATTGGGTATATAGGACATCTGTAGATATATGGAATCTGCAGCACATAATTAAATGTAAATCTCTGTACTTTATACAAGTGATTAAATGTATGTACATGCATGTGTATCTTCCTATAAAAGTATACAACATCTTCCTATGTTGTATCACTCTTGTACATATGAATGTCACATAACATAAAATCGTGATCACGAGTTCATCAGGAGCCAGAGTTGTGGCAAGGCCTGTCAACAGTCCACATGAGTGGCGGTTTGAGTGTTGGCTGTTCCACTTCCAAGCAAGCTCTCTGTCAATGTGCCTAGGAAAGCAGCAGAACACATGGCCAAGTGTTTGGACTTCTGCCACCCTCGTGAGGGACTGGGATGGAGTTCCAGGTTCCTGGATTCAGCCTGGTCCAGCCCCAGGTGTTGTAGGTATTTGGGGAGTGAAGCAGCAGATAGAAGAATTCTTTCTGCCAAATAAATAAATAAATAAACCTTTTTTTTAGAAGTTCACAGAAGGCTGAATCCAATAAAAAAAATCAACTTGAATAAACTGAATACATTTAATAAACTGAAAACATTGTACCGAAATAGCAGCTGAAGGAAGTCACAACGTAAGGACCAATAAAATTTAAACTTTTCAAGTTTGAATAGGTAGAAATGTTAATAGTGCAAGATAATTTTTAAGAGAACAAAATGGGTTGTAATAATGAAACTAATACATAGAGTAAAAACGTATTGTTCACTCATTTGGCAACATCTGTAATTTTGTGTTTGGTTTCACTCAAACTTTAACAGTGACAGAAGGGGATAAAACAGCCTGACAAGGTATGTAAGTAGTGGTGCACTAGCCATTACTTATACAGAAGACTGGTTAAGAAAGCTATGGTTCATCTATTCCATGGAATACTACTCAGCTATTAAAAAAAACAAAATTCAGTTCTTTGTGGCCAAATGGGTCCAACTGGAAACCATCATGCTAAGGGAAATGAGCCAACCCCAAAAGGTTAGATACCACATGTTTGCCTTAATTCAAGATGACATGATGTCACTCCAAAAAACAGTACCTGCAAACTATAATATTATTCCAACCCCAAACAGACTGCTTATGATCTACATCAAAGAATTGTAAAAACCTAATATACTTTTAAGACCCTAAGCTACTCGTAAAGGGGGCAGGAGAGCAGAGAAATCTTCCATCTCCTTTGAATGTGTGAGGAACACATGAGGTACAACCTAGCAGGAACATAACAGGTAACTCATAGACAACAGACTCAAATCAGTGTTAGCCAATAGTAAAACTACAAAGTCATATAGGGGGAATCAAGAGCAATTCTGACAACCTCTTAACAGGAGGTCATATGCATAGAGCAGGGGGGGGGACCCCAGAGCAAAACAGGGGAACAGGAGGACTATATCCCAACTGCCAAGGAGACCACGGGGACCTGGGATGCCTTTGGAGGCTGAGAACTCTGAGGTCCGGAGTACCACCCCCTCCAAAAAAAAATGAACAAACACAAAAAATTCAAATAGATAGAGAACAAGGAAAGCTTAGAACCAGACAGGAAACAGTCAGCATGGATCCACATATACCTTGCTAGGTAGGACACAAAGATTAGTTACTCCTCGCTAAGGTATTGAGGATTTCTCTGCACACCCCTCCTAAAACTGTACTGCACCTCAACTGTTGACATATGCCTTCTTAGAATTATAAGCCAGCTTAGACTAGCCTAAAATCTGCCAAGTTCAGCAAAATTATGCTTCAACACTATAAACTGCTAAATACTAAAATGAAAATAGACACAAGACAGCTGAATAGTACCCTATAGCCATTTTAAGGTGTATAGCAGCAGGTTGTGTGTATGAACTAAAATTGAAATGTCAATGAAGTAGTCACAGGATGTGGTTAAGAACTTGCATTTTTTAACATATTGGTTACTCAACACCATGTCAATTAATTCCATAATGTTATAAATTGTTGTTGATATTGTATTGGGACTTTTAATTGATCAGGATGATATTCTGCCAGCTCTACCTTTAGACCAGAGATGGTCTCCCCAAGAAACTGTCGGATATATCTGGACAATAAGATGTTGGACTCTATGCTTGATATATGTATGCAAAGAAAGAATCTTGACTGAATTTGAACTGTAACACTGCAACAACGTTGAGGAATCCACCTTGGGGGGAGGGCACGGGGAGGGGATGGGGAATCCCAGAGCCTATGAAACTGTGTCACATAATGCAAAGTAATTAATAAAAATGAAATGAAATAAAATAAAATAATGGTATGCTAAGGGTGTTCAGAGAAATCAGAGGAAATTTTAAGGAATAAGTGATAGCCTTTTCTCCTTAATGATTATTTGTTTATTATTTTGAAATACAGAGTTATAGAGCAGGAGAAGAGAGAGAGAGAGAAAGAATTTCTCATGTGCTACCTGGCTCCCCAGTAGCCACAATGGCCAGGGCTGGAGCAAGCTGAGGCCTGAACCTCCATGGGAACTCCACCTGGGGCTCCCACATAGAACAGCAGGGGCCAAAATACTTGTACCCTCTTGCACTGCATTCATAGGTGCAGTACCAGGAGTTGAACTGGAAGTGGATTAGCCGGGACTTGAACTGGTGCCCAGATGGGATATCAGCATTACAGGTGGCATATTATCTCACTGCCTCACAATGCCAGTTCTCAAGTGATAGCCTTTTAAAAAAAATATTCATGACTTTAGCTAGAGGAAGTTCTATGACTGTTATTATTTCAAGGTGAATTAAGGAAAAATGAGTCACAATTATGTTTCTTCAAGAGAAAGATTAAAGGAGGGAGGTACCATTTATAAAGACACAGGTTTTTAACTAAAAGACCAACGCCTTTTTCAGTAGCGTAGACCTTTAGTAATGGATTGAACTGTTTTTGCCATTTAGTGAACTTTTCGTAGAAGCTTGGATGAGCCCGAAAATATTAAGAATGAAAGAAGCAATATTTGTTTTTGTCCCACTAGGTAAAATTATAGTAAGTTAACATATAATAAACTTTTGCTGGTTTTTCATAACACATTTTTAGGGAGAAAAGTAAAATTTTGAGTTTCACAGCTTGGGAAACATGAGTCATGCCTTGGTTAGCTGTTCTTATGATATTCTCTTAGGTTTTTTAAGTGTAGACCCTAAATATTCCAATTACTTTAGTTCTCACGGTCAAATGATTTGTTACTACTTATTTCTACGTTCTTGTTCTCACCCAAACCTTGACTTGGCAGCTGTCTTCTTAAATAACCAACCATATAATCATCTGATATATTTGGTTTTGCATCTATAGGGAAAATGGTAAAAAAAAAAAAGTAATTGCATGAATATTTTCTAAGGTTTATTTACATTCCCAATTTACATTTTTTTTTCAAAATAAGAAAATACAACAGTAGCATAGTTTAATGAAATTAGCATAGACAATCTTTAGATCTTACAAACTCTTATTGCATTTAAAAATGCTCATATCTTTTGGGCAGCAATTCTTTTTCTAAGAATCTATTAAAAATTACTAATTTACAATATCCACAGAGAGTTGTAAACTTTTCCTTGTGTACATTAGCAAAAACAAAAGTTTAACAAGGAAGGGGGTTAAATAAATCCAGGTTCATTAATGGAATGCTTTCATCCGTGTAAAGAGGCTTTTAATACGGTATAATTTTAATCCAAAGCAATTTGTAAAATAACATGATTATGGGATTCATCAAGGAGTATATATGTAGATACATGGCAACCTTCAGGTTGTAGAGTTTTAAATGCATGGGCTGCTTCAGAAAGGAGAGCATTACCTTTCACTTCTGAATTTGATTCTTTCTGCATTTTCAGTAAATATTCTGAATCATACACCTAATTGAAGTGGAACACAGCAAGAAAATAACAATGTTAGAAACATGAAAATAAGGTAGATTTTTCCATGTGCTTTCTGATATTGTGGGTTTTCAACAAATATCTCTCAGTTTATTTTTATTAAAATGGGAAAAATTCATACATTAGGCCCTTTAATATCTTACACAGTACTGTTCCTGTGCATTAATAAATGTAAGGGGCACTAAAGGGAAATTAAACATTTTTCACTTCACATTAAATTTCATTCCATTGATTAAAGAGATAAAAATATGCTTATAATTTCCCTTGTTACAGAATTGAGATATCCAAATGTGAAAGTATAAAATGGGCGAAAATATTTAAAATTATATAAAAATCTATAAACAGATTGCAAAATTATGTTTACATGCAAAAGATGAAAATATTTTCTGGAAGCTCACACAGATTTTCAGAGCAAGGAAGAGCATAAATACATGACATTTATTTTCCATTTGAAAATGTCCAAAAGTAAATCGAGATTCAGATTTCATAAGTTTTTAAAGATTTAATCTAAAGGATATAAATACATAAGTCTTCAAAACATTTATTTAACATAAAATACAGTATATATATATACATATATACATATATATACATATATATATATAAAACTTCTTGAAGTTAATCATGCAATTCTGTATATTCTGGGATTCCTCCTCCCTCTACTTGCTGCCCCCCCCATTGATTTTTCCCATAATGTCACACTCTTCATAAGGAGTTACAATTCCATCAGCCTGCTATTTAAATGTGCCCTTGCAATACTGCTACAGACAATGTCAGACAGTCCATCATCCCATTGTCTAGATAGATCCAACACTTTCATTGATAGTCCATCTTTTGTTTGGAAGCAGAGATGCATATTGCATTGTGTCTTCACTTCTGCATATGGTAGTTTTCATTGCTCCAGCACTACATGTTCCAACTTGCATGATGGATTTTTTACAGTAGAGAAAACATATGATGTTTCTCATTTTGTGACTGACTGATTTCACTGAGCATGATGGTCTCTAGTTGGGGCCATCTAGTTGCAAATTGTATAATTTCTTTCTTTTTAATGACTGAATAATATTTCGTGGAGTAGATGTACCACAGTTTCTCTAGCCACTCTTCTTTGGATGGGCATCTGGGTTGTTTCCATGTCTTTGCTATTGTAGATTGTGCTGCTGTAAATATAGGATTATAGATCCCCTTCTTGTGATTTGTTAGTACATCAGACTAAAAAGCTTCTGTACAGCAAAGGAAACAATTAACAAAGTGAAGAAGCAACCAACAGAATGGGTGAAAATTTTGGCACACTACACAAATGATAAGGGACTAATATCTAGGATTTAAAAAGAGCTTCAGAAACCCAGGGACAGCAAAAAACCAACCCTGTGAAAAAACGGGCAACAGAAATGAACAGATATGTTTTGAAAAGAACAGATTCAAATGGCTAACAGACATATGAAAAGATGCCCAGGCTCCCTAAGCATCAGGGAGATATAAATTAAAACCACGCTGAGGTACCACCTAACTCCAGTGAGACTGGCCTACACTCAGAACTCAACTTACAACACCTGCTTGCATGGAAGTGGGGAGAAAGGCACCCTGCTTCACTACTGGTGGGAGTGTAGGCTAGTACAACCACTGTGGAAGTCAGTATGGAGAATGCTTAGAGAATTGCAAATCAACCTGCCATACGATCCAGCTACCCCCCTTCTAGAAATGCAACCCAAAAGAAACTAATTCTACTATATGCTTTTAAGACCCTATCAGTTAGAGGTTAATTATTTTTTCTTAATTAAAAAAAATTTAGTGAGAGAGACACAGAACAAAACAGAGACATATGTGCTAGTTACCTCCTCAAATGTCTGCAAGAGTCAGGGCTGGGCCGGCCTGAAGCCAGGATTTAGAGATCAGCCTATGTAGCTCCCATGAGTAGCGGGACTCCAAGTGCTAGGTCATCACCTGCTATCCTTTCTACACCCAAGCTGTGCATTAGCAGGAAGCTAGAATTGGAAGCGGAGCTCAGACTACCCCATGCACACGGGATGGAATTCTGTGTACCAAGAGTCAAGTACTTTTCAGCAGTCTTGCTTGTGGCTGGTTTGCCAAGCTCCTCAGCCTGCCATGGGAAAAGTGTATCTTTCAGTACCATCTATTTTTATACTCTTACAGTCTCATTTGTTTTTCTTAGTTTTAATTTCTTTCTTTCTTGCTACTCTGGATACATTTGATACCACTTTCCATCTGTGTCAAGGATATTTTGCAGTTTTAGTAATAGTAAATAATACGAGTAGCCCTTAATTAGGGAATAAGAAATTGAAGAGAAAATAATTTGCCATTTTTTGCATTGTTTTTTTTTTCAAAAGCCATTACCAGAGCAATTAAGATTCATCTCTTCTCTGATATTTTTGTGGCTTGCTATCTCCTTCTTTGTTTTTATATTTTTTTCTTATTTTTTACCTAGGTAAACAACCATTTAAAATCAAGATATAGCGCCCGGCACGGTGGCGCAGTGGTTAAGGTCCTTGCCTTGCACGCCCAGGATCCCATATGGGCGCCGGTTCTATCCCGGCAGCCCCACTTCCCTTCCAGCTCCCTGCCTGTGGCCCGGGAAAGCAGTCGGGGATGGCCCAAAGCTTTGGGACCCTGCACCCGCGTGGGAGACCCGGAAGAGGCTCCTGGCTTCAGATCGGCATAGTATCAGCCGTTGCACTCACTTGGGGAGTGAATCATCGGACGGAAGATCTTCCTCTCTGTCTCTCCTCTCTGTATATCCGCCTTTCCAATAAAAAAATAATAAAAATAAATCTTTAAAATAAAACAAGATATAATCAACATATCCAAAGAAATATGTGTGTGTGTGTGTGTGTGTGTGTGTGTGTGTGTGTTTGTGTGTGTAAATAGACTCACAGTTCAAAGAAGCTGGAGAGGTAATTGTCCATTCCTTTAAGTACAGCTAAAAGCTCTAGATAATGTATACAACGCAAATGTAAGAAGCTCAAAAGGGGGAAAAAGAAAGTAGACTAGCTAGGAACTTCAGCACAAGAGGTAAGATGCTCAGTTGTCTGACTTTTCTTTTTGACTCCTTTTATGTCCTTGATTCTAAGCTGAAGAAATCAATAACCCCCAAATGCCAATGAGTGCAAATCTAAGAGATTACACAAGAAAGACCAAGCACTTTCAGATGACAACTGCTTTGAGAGATAGCACAAGCCTAGCACCACAGGAAGAAAACTGACCCCTTCACGCTCCATGCCAATGAAGCCCTAGTGGGACCTTGAACCCTTTCCCTAAATTTTTCCTAAGAGTAGTATAGTTTCAGGCCCTACATTTAAGTCTCCAATTCATTTTGAGTTGACTTTTGGGTATGGTGTAAGTTAATAATTCAATTTTTATGTGTGTCCATGCATATGAATATCTAGCTTCTTTTTTTTTTCTGCCCAATTGCTGATCCAAAACCATCCTTTTTTTATTTCATTTTAGTTTTTACAATCTTTACATGTTTAATTAGGGCACAAAGGTTCAAGGGCTAAAGGAAAGTAAGACTATCATTTCCACATGCTCTTTTTTTTCCTGTATCTGGGGTAAATGGGGAGATAAAGGGAGAAGTCCCACCTGGCATCCCACTCATCCCAGGCTCCCAATGTAGGGTATGCTCCTAGGGTCTTGCTCAAGTGGTTTTGATAGTTCAACAGTTAAGAATTGCTGCCAATCTCACCATTCCAAGCACAATTAAGTCATTGCAGAATCCACTGATTGACATAGTCCATCTTAGAGTCTCCGTTTGCCCAGTTTTTCAAAGCCAACACATGGCTGGGGTAGTTGGTTGGTTTGTTCTGTCCTCTGTTGTGGTGTCAGGTATTCTCTGCAGGTTCTGATAGACTGCCTTATCCTCCATGTGCCCGGATTGTGCTGTCCACTGCTCCATCTGAGCTTCGGAGGAGGCTCTGCTCTGGCATTTGCACTCCATGGCATACCATGGAATCTGTACTTCTCTTCTGAGTCCAGCAGGAAATTTGGGGAGGTTCCCAAAGAAACTTTGTCTGAAATGATCCCAGACCTGATTCTTGTGTGTGTTTGCAAGTACAAGGACCGGCACAGTCCATCGCCCCAATCAGCTGGTGGTTGCAGTTGCTGTTGCTTGGTCAGTTCTGTTCCCAGCCCTGTCTTCCACTGGGACCAATGGGTGTTGCAGTCTAGCCTGATCCTGCCCAGTACACTCTTTGCCCTCACATAAACCAGTGGGAGCTGCAGCCTAGTCAGAGCTACACCAACAACCCTGACCGGGCTCTCTGCATGCCCTAGTTCCCATGCTTGCCAGTATGTATAGCACACTAGTCCAGTCAGTCCCACATTCCATTCAGCTCTCACACATGTCAATGGGCACTGAAGCTTAGTTCAATCCAACCAGCTCCACTATCCAGCTCACGCACCTGTGCTGGTAGGTGCCATTCTGTCCATTCCCCCCGCCCCAGTCCTGGTTTTCATGCTCTCCAGTGGGAGTGGTAAGCCAAGAGGGAGATGCCCATTATTTCCCTACTAGGCCACTCCCAGATCTTGCACTTTCCAGATGGTTCTGGAATTTAACTTAGATTAGCCACAAGTGCCAGCATCTGCTATCTGATGTTGCAGCACAGCCCAACCAACCCTCACCCATTTTGTT
This sequence comes from Ochotona curzoniae, assembly GCF_017591425.1. Classification (NCBI taxonomy): domain Eukaryota; kingdom Metazoa; phylum Chordata; class Mammalia; order Lagomorpha; family Ochotonidae; genus Ochotona; species Ochotona curzoniae. Next base: position 24,729,179 of record NW_024467095.1, on the reverse strand, counting down.
TTATGTTTGCACCAGTCAACCAAGTCTGGCTCTTCCCTGATCTGGCTCGCATGAGGCCCACAGATGTTGTAGCCTTGCCTGGTCTGGTCTGCTCCCATCCCAACTCGTCCATCCAGTGGGTGAGCTGTTCCAGCAGGGGGGCCCTCCACATTCCCCCTACCAGCTTTACTCCCTCCCTGCCTGGTTCCTATAGAGCTGTGTCCCAGCTTCTGTAGCACCATTATTGAAGAGACTCTCCTTTCCTCCATTGTGTATTCTTGGCATCCTTGTCAAAGATAAATTGTTAATATGAAATACCACATTAGCAGAATGAAGGACAAAAACCATATGATCATCTGAATAGATACATAAAGAGCATGTAAAAAATTCGACATAGTTCCATGATAAAAATTCTCAGCAAGTAGGAGTACAAGAACTGAACATAACAAAAGTCAAAAACGAATATCTCACAGCTATCAGCATACTTATTAGTGAAACAATAAGCATTTTTTTCCTCTAAGAAACAAGATCTGTGCTATATTCTTCCAAGAGCAATTAGGTAAGAAAAATAATCAAAAGGTATCTAAATTGGGAAGGATGAAGCTAAACTTTCATGAGGATACTTTAAAAGTTATACAAAATGGAATTAAAAAAATAATTCAGGGAGAGCATTTGATGTAGCACTTAAAATATCACTTGTACCAGGCCCGGCATGGTAGCCTAGTGGCTAAAGTCCTCACCTTCATGTGCCGGGATCCCATATGGGAGCCATTTCTAATCCCAGTGGCCCGCTTCCCATCCAGCTCCCTGCTTGTTTCCTGAGAATGCAGTTAAGGAAAGCCCAAAGCCTTGGGACTCTGCACCTTCTTGGGAGACCCAAAAGAAGCTCCTGGCTCCTGGCTCCTGGCTTCGGATTGGCTCAGCTCTGGCCGTTGCAGCCACTTTTGGGAGTGAAGCAACAGATGAAGATGTTCTTCTATGCCTCTCCTCCTGCCGATTTACATGACTTTCCAATAGAAATAAATGAAATCTTAAAGAAGAAAAAGTAACTGGGGATATCCTCATATTAGAGTGACTGAGTTCAAGTCCCAGCTCCACACCTGATTCTAACTTCCTGCAAATGTGTACACTTGGAAGCAGCAAGAAATGGCTCAAGCGGTTGGATTTCTGCCACTGCCTACGAGATCATGACGGAGTGACTGGTTCCTCACTTTGGTATAGCCTGTTCCAGGTTGTGAGCATCTGGAGAGTGAACTAACAAATACAAGATTCCTGTTTGTAGCTCACTTTCTACGCCATTGAAAAAGATGAAGATAAACAGATGCATTTTTTTTTCAAAAGATAATGCAGATTTTCCATAAGCATTTTTAAAAGATTATTATTTGAAAGGGAGAGTTAGAGAGAGAGAGATGAGTCAGAGACAGAGATGGAGGGAGGGAGTGAGGAAGACAGAGGGAAAGGAGATAGAAATCTTTCATCGGTTGGTTCACTCTCCAGATAGTTTCACTGGCCAAGGTTTGGCTAAGTTTAAGCCAGGAGCCTGGAACTCTATCTTGGTTTGCCATACAAGTTCAGTGGCCCAAGTATTTGGGCTATCGTAAGTTGCTTTCTTTGGCACATTAGCAGGCAGTGGGATTGGAAGTGGAGCCAGCGTTTGAAACAGTGCCTATTTGGGATGCCAGTGTCATAGGCAGTGGTTTAACCTGATATGCTACAATGCCAGGCCTTCTTATAAGCATTTTGAATACTCTGTTATCTATAGCCAGAAAGGAACTAAAAGGCCCAACAGCCTCTGAGGAACCGAATTCTGTAAACAGTGAAGGCAATGAGGCTAAAAGTGCATCCTTTGCTTGATTGGTCTTCACATCAGACCATAGCTTGGCTAACATTTTCATTACAGCCATGAGAATCTTCACATAGACAGCTAAGCCACTCCCGAATTCATGACTCACAGAGCATATGTGGTATTAAATGTTTGTGGTTTTAAGCTGTGAAAGTTTGGAGTACTCGGTAACAGAAAACTGACATACCTCTTTTTGTTGAAATATTGGCAGTTGAACAAATGGCTTTTAGAAATGTGGTCATATGGAAGTATGCATAAAGATATTTTAAAATATTTATAGCAAAAGGGAATGAAAAGAAGCTGATTTTTGTTCAAAAGCATTGAAATCACGTAGTTTTTTCAAAGTACACATGTTTTTTTTGGTGAACTTTCTTAAGATTCCACATATGCATGGATTTCAACGTGTTTGTACTAAAACAAACTTACTTTTTCATTCATTCCATTTTATTGTGACTGTGTAAGTATTATCTGTCCATACATGCGAAAAATTAACTCAAACTCCAGACTGAAGCTAAGACTAATTAACCCCTCCGTCCAGGTCTATTAGTGCTAACCCTAAAGATCCGTGAGAGAGAGAGGTTTGTTGTATACTACGGAGCTGTTGAAGTTGTTTGTAATGGGGCTAAAGCAACTAATGTACTTACAAAATGATGAGCTTGTTTCTTTTACCTCTTAAAGCACAGTTTCATTTTTAAAATTTTGTGAGGATACTTCAGAATGTTCACAATAAAATGGAATGAAAAGGTAAGCTTATTCAATACAAAATTTTGAAAGGTAGAACAGGAGTTAAGCCAACGTTGAGAGGAAGAGAGAATCTCTGTCTGCCATCTCCCCTAATTTCTGGAACAGCTGGTGTTCAGCCAAGCTGAAGCCAGGAGCCGGGAGCATCAGTTTGATCCCTTATATGGGTGACCGTACATACAACCTCAAGCCTGCCACAATTTACCTTAGGGGGAAGTTAGGTGCCAAGTGCAATGATTACGATTCAAATAGCCACTCTGCATTGGGATATGCGCACCACAATGCCTGCCCTTTCTCTTTTTAAAATTCTTAATTCCTTGTCACTTGCTTGATTTGGTAACCCAAACTACAACCTCCATCGAAAACTTATTTTTCTACTGCTTAAATTTTCTCCAGAGGCCCTTATCTCCATCACATCATGTATTTTATTTATTTACCTAATTTCTTACGTATCTCCACAAGTAACTGTCAACTAACAAAGTGAAAGCTTTTGTCCCATTTTATTTAGAGTGTATCCCCAACTCTCAGTCACTATCTGATAGAGAGTTGCTTAATACAAATAACAGATGAATAATGATAGAATAAATGATACATGACTAACGAATATGTAAGAGAATGTTGAGTTAGCACTCAAGTGTTATGTGTTAAATAACCATCTCCGTTACTGACAAGTTGTATTACTGTTGAGAAATAACCTTTTCGAATTGTAAATGCCCTTTTCTATAAAGTAAGGGTAGCAGAACAAAAAAAAAGTTAAAGTTAGAATATTCTGTGGCTGAAAGGTACTAACGTGATCAGAGTAACAATCGCTATACAATAATTACACAACTGGAAACTTTTTTCTTTGCCTTATTTGTTGATCACCGTAAGAGACACACCTCAGTGTCTCAATAGTATAAGCAAAAATTTTCAATCATACCTGAGGAGTTAACTTGAGAAGATAATTCTGTGAGTCGGATTCTGAACTATCAGAGCCTTGACTGCTACAAAAACAAGCACATGAACAAAAAAACAGTTTAAGTTTCAGAATGTTTCAGTGAAAGTTCATGATTTTCATGGTTGCATTTATCTTACAGGCTCTAATAACAAGAGTGCTGATAAAAGTTGTTTAGGTGTTTGGTAATTTCAGAAAGCTTAGCAGTAGAGATGCTTTTACTTGAAGATATCTTTTTTAAGATTTAATTAAAATTCTAAGAATGTGTTACTAGAATATAAGCTCCAGAAAAGAATATATATATATATATATATATAGAGAGAGAGAGAGAGAGAGAGAGAGATGATAGATAGATAGACAAAACCACCATGAATATGTAGTAGACACCCAAAAATATTTGTTAATAAGAGAATGCATAAATGCTATCTGAGTAGATTCCCAAGTTTCATAGGTATCATTAGCTATTAAATTATTTTTACATCACTACATTTGCACTCCGCTTCGAGAAAATGCAAGACCACATGTAACATGGGACCTAGGAAAACTAAGTCAAATAGCAGTCTGTCTCTAATGGCAATTATTTATTTTTGACAAAGTGATAAAGTTTCACATTGATACGTAAACTTCTGCTTGAGATGCAATTCAAGAAATGAACATTTCTGGCTTGTATTTATTATGATTCTTATTATTTAAAGCTTGATTTATTTTTTACTAAAAAGACAGATATACAGAGAGGAAGAACTTCTGTCTGCCGATTCATTCCTCAAGTGGCCGCAACGGCAGGAGCTGAGCCCATCAGAGGCCAGCAGCCTGTCCTCCACTGCTTTCCCAGGCCACAAGCAAGGAGCTGGCTGTCAAGCAGGGCTGCCAGATTAGAACCAGTGCCCATATAGGATGCTGGTGTGTGCCAGGTAAGTACTTTCAGTCACTAGGCTACCACGCAGAGCCATTCTTATTTTTTTAATGAACAGATTTCGTTTCCTAGAACAGTTTTAGGTTTAGAGAAAACTGAACAGGAGGATTTCATGTGTACACTTTGCTGCCTGCAGGGTTTCATTTCTTATTGACATCTTACAGCTCTATGGTATAAATGCTACAACTGATTGAACCCATACTGAATCATTGCTACTAATAAAGTTTATAGTGATATTAAGCTTCACCTTTTGTTTAAAAAAAAAAAAACAAACATTTACTACCTGGTACCACAACAGAGGATGGAGGACAGAACAAATCAATCCACTAACGCAGCCAAGTGTTGTCAGTGAAAACCTGGGCAAACGGAGACTCTAAGGTGGACTATGTCAGTTAACGGATTCTGGAGAGACTTCATCGTGTTTGGAATGGCAAAACTGGCAGTGATTCAGACCTGTTGAGCTACAAAACCACTTGAGCAGTGCTCTCAGAGCATGCCTCACATCAGGGACCCTGGGATGGATGGGAGGCTGTGTGGGACTTCTCTTTTTATCTCCTCCTTTCACCCAAATACAGGGAAAAAAAAGGTGGAAACAACGGTCTTATCCACTTTCCTGTAGCCCTTGACTTTATGCCCTAATCAACTATGTAAAGATCATCAACATAAAATGATATTGATAAAAATAAAAGATTTGTTCTTATTGGAAAGGCAGATATAGAAAGAGAAGGAGAGAGAGAGAGAGAGAGAAAGATTTTCCATCTGCTGGTTCATTCTTCAACTGACCATAATGGCCTGAGCTAAGCTGATCTGAAGCCATGAGCCAGGAGCTTCTTCCGGGTTTCCCATGCAGGTGCAGGTGGCCTGCTTTCTTAGGCCACAAGCAGGGAGCAGGATGGGAAGTGGAGCAGCCAGGATCGAACTGGTGTTCATACAGGATCCTAGAGCATGCAAGGTGTGGACTTAGCCACTAAGCAATTGCACCAGGCCCAGGGTTGACGTTTGTGCTGTGCATTCTAGCTGGTTTCACAAATCTTTACTGACATATCCACATTATCGTATATTTCAGTTTCACTGTCCTTAAAATCCACTTCTTTCCATTATCCTTCCTTTCCAAGGTACTCCTGGTAACCACTGACATTTTTTCTGTCTGAATGCTTTTGTATTTTCCAGCATGTCATATAGTTGGATTCATATTGTATGAAGCCTTTTCAGACTTGCTTTATTTCACTTAGCAATATGCATGTGGGATATCAGCATATCTCTTCTGGACTTGATGGCTCATTTATTTTCATCATTGAATAATATCCCATTGTATGGATGAAAAGGTTTGTTCATCCATTCCTCTATTGAAGAACATTTGATTACTTAAGCTGCTTTAAACATTTATGGCAGATACTTGTGGACATGTTTTCAACCTAATTGAGTATGCAACTATGAATATGACTGCTGGACTACGTGGGGTTATTAAGTCAGATTTGTAAGCAATTTTGCCAAGGGTTGGTGTTGGGACATAGTAGGTGAAGCTTCCCTGCAATGCCAGCATGGCCAAAAGGTGCAGATTTGTGCCCCTGCTGTTCTACTTTTATCCAGCTACCTGCTAATGGCCTGCAAAAAGTAGCAGATGATGGTCCAATAACTTGGTCCCCTGACTCATGTGGGAGACTCAAATGAAGCTCCTGGCTCTTGGCCTCAGCCTGGCTCAGCCTGGCTCAGCCCTGCAATTGTGGCCATCTCAGGGACTGAACCACTAGGAGAGCTCTGCCTATGCCTCTCCCTCTGTAACGTTTTCAAATAAAGGAAAAATCTTAAAAATCTTTAAAAGACAAACTGCCAAATAATCTTCCAATATAGCTGAATAGTTTTGCACTTTAACCAACAAAGTAGCAGAATTCATGCTGGTCTACATCCTGCTCAGTGCTTGATGTTGTCAGCACTTTGCATTTTGGTCATTCTAAATATGGTATTTCATTATTGAACTTGAAAAGCAACAGGGAGACAGTAGTAGTTACCATCGTTGGGTTCATTCCCCAGATGTCCAGGTCTGGGCCAAGGCCAAAACCAGTATCCAGGAACCCAGCTGAGGTCTCCCACTGGAATGGTAAGAACTTAGTTGCTTGATCCATCACTGCTGCCTCTGAAGGCCTGTATTAGCAGGAAATTGGAACCCGGAACTGCAGGCAGTGGTATCAAATACATACATTCCAAAATGGGAAATGGACATCCTAACCAGTATCTTAACTGTCAAACAAAATGTTTATTCCTTCGTCATTGATTTTCACTTGTAAATTAATGTCAAACATGTATCAGTGTACTTGTTAATCATTTGGGTATTTTCTTTGATGAAATTCCAGGACACTTTGCCCATTTGTAATTTGGCTTGTGTGTTTTCTAACGGTCAAAATTTAATTCTCTGTATATTTTAGATTTGAGTGCTTTATCAGATATGCATTTTGCAATTATTTTTTAGTCCATGGCTTGTCTCAATATTCCGACACTGTTGGCTCACAGCGTATGTTGTCAATTTAATTGAGTCTAACATCAATCTTTTTAAATAGATAATGCTTTTGTGTTGCATCTAAGAATTCATTACCAAAACCAAGATAACAGATTTGATCTTATATTATCCTTCAGGACTTACAGTGTTACATTTTTCATTTGGCCTGTGATCCACTTTTTGTTTAATTTTGGTGAAAAAGTGTAAGTCTATTTCTACATTTAAGTTTTTGCATGTGGATATTCAGATGTTTCAGTGCCATGCGTTCAAAAGAGTGCTCTTTTTCCATGGAAATACAGTTGCTCCTTTTTCGGTTGTCCATGCCTGTATAATTCTATTTTTGGATTTCCTATTATTCTGTCTTGTGAATCTATTTGTCTATTCTTTCACTAGTATGAGACTCTTGATTTTGGAGCTTTTTGGCAAGAAACTTAAGATCAAGTGGTCAGAACCTGCAAACTCAGTACAGGTCTCTCATGTGGATGACGGGAACCCAACTCCTTGAACTATCACTTTGTTGCTTCCTTGAACGTGTATTAACAGGAAGCTGGAATCAGAAGTGGAACCTGGACTTGAACCCAGACACTTTCATATGACATGTGAGTGCCTCAAGCACTGTGACAAATGGTTGCCCCAGAATTTGAACAACATTACATTTTTTTGTTTCTATGATCATGGACTATCTCTCCACTTATTTAATTGTCCTTGAATTTATTTCACTGGAGGTTTTGCAGTTTTCCATTTATAATTTTGCAATTATTTTATTAGATTTTATTAGATTTAACCCAGGTATTTTTATTTTTGCGCTGACATTAAGTGGTAAAGTGTTAATTTTTTTTCATTCTGATTGCTCATGATTTATACTTTAGGAAGCAATTCCATGTTAACCCTGTATCCTGACATCTTACTATAATTATTAGTTGCAAGAGTTTTTCACTCTTCAAAAAAACATTTTTAGCAAGTAATTTCAGGGTCATAAGTTTTCACATTAATTGGGAAGATCACACAGGAAAGCTGGAAGATGCAGAGCACGCTAATCCAAATTACAGCCACTTTTTTCAACAGATGCATTCCTTTCAACATCAAAGAACTAATCCACATCAAGCACTTCACTAACTGTCACCCTAGAATGTTACCACCCTAGAATGTGACATCTGTGCAGTACAAATTAAGCTGTTAAAGACAGAGAGACCTATTTTCCTGAAGTTTCATAAGTACACAGCAAGACAAAATTTGAAGAATTTATACACCAGCTTGGAAGCTAGATTAAAAAAAAAAACAGCAGTATTTGAGTAAGTTGTGCAACATAAATACAACTATTTTTAAGAGTAATTTCTTCTCTAAGGTATTGGTCTGAAGCAAATCTAATTAAAACATGCACACACATTTTAAAATCTTAACCATTTGCTTCACAAGAATAGAAAGAAACTGGAGCCTAAATCTATACAGAATTACAAAGTAGTCCAAAATAACAATCAGAGCACAGAACAAGCCTGGAAGGGTCACCCTCCCTGGTTTTGTCTCTCCTTCTACCTATAAATCTGCCTTTCCAAAATAAATAAATAAATAAATAAATAAATCAGTCTTAAAAAGGAGTGGGGGTGGTGCTCTGTGGTACAGGAAAACTGGATGACCCATGAGGTCATTATGCTAATTTAGTTGCAAATATTACACATTCACGTTTGTATAAAGTATCCAAAAATTAAAAAATCAAATGCAGAGAATCAAAGAGTGGAATGGTGGTTTCCAGGGGCTGGGATCTGAGGAACCCAAGTTACTAATTAGTAAACATAAATATGCTATTGGAGAACTTTTGTGCATTATGCCAACAGTCAACAACAAAAGATTATACACTTTAAAACTTAATAAGAGGGTTTGAATTTGCTGTATGCCATGAGTGGATATGGAGAAAACAAAAGCAAGTATTACTAACATTCCATGTACTAGAAATACACTGTGCCTAGCGATGCTCATACTATTTGAATACAAAGAAAAAGTGTTAAGGAAGTCCAGACAAGATGCATTGAAAAGATTTCCTCTGCTCAGACCTGAGATGCTCAGGCAACAATATCCAACAATATTTTAGTATTATCATAAAGAACAGAGTAGGACAGCACAAAAAAAAAATGTATTACTCCTTTAGTCTTGACCTACCTCGATTCTGGGTCCACTGTAATTTCTATCAGGGAAGTAGTATAGGACCCTTCAAAGACTTTTTCAAAGTTTGTAGGAACACGTTTTGTCATTTCTTCTAATTCTTTCAGGCACTGATAGTACTAGGGTAAATTATAAATTAATTACAAAATAATGTGATTTCAACTGAAGTAATTTAACATTTAAAGACATCAGGACAATAGTTGTGACATTAAGTACCCCGTGTCCCAGTTCCTGTTAGGAAAGTAATAAAGGAAAAGAACTGCTGTAGGGCTCAGGCAGGCTGCCTGATAGGCTGGAGTCTGATATATTGCCAAATAGATTGTTTACCTTGGTCCGGTCAGGATCGCAATAGTCCAAGAGAGAATCACAAAAATGGTATCCCATTGACTCCAGGTCTTTTGTGTTGAAATGAGTGCCTTGTTTCTTACCTATAAATCAAAAGTTTATCTATCCTGGAGGATGCGTTAATCTCTTTTTTTTTTCTTAGCAGGTAAGCCTAAGTTCCAGACAGAGAGTATAAAATAATAAAATATTGGTAGGTTCCTTATCCCACCCTTGAATTTTCTACTTTAGAACATTCAAAATTCTCTCTCTTGCTCTCGCTCTCTCTCAGACTTATTTATTCAGTTGAAAGGCAGTATCAGAGAGAGAGTGAGAGAGCAAGCTTCCCTCTGTTGGTTCACTCCCCAGCTGATCACCAGGACTGAAGCTGGATCAGGTACTTGGATCAGGTACTGCTCCTTTCCTAGGCCATTGGGAATGAGCTGGTCAAGAAGGAAGCAGCTGGGACTTGAGCCAGTATCCACAGGGATGCCTGTTGCATCCTAACGGGGGTTTCTTTACCCACTATGCCACAACACTGACCCCCTGGGGCAGGTCATTGAACAGTTTAATGCTTTCTCTGCTCCTTTCCCACCTTCCAGGCCAAGGCTTCTTTGGCATAGCCTGGTCTATGTTGCAAGGCAGAAGAAAATTCACTATGACAGGGACTATTTGGTGATAGTTACAGTGTATCAACTACTGAAAACACCCTCAAGCAGTGACTTTATGAGAAAAATGCTTTCAAGGTACATTAAAAATTAGCTGAATATTTTACATGTGTTTTTTTAGCACTTTAAGTTAATACTTAAAAGAAACTGCCTTAACATAATGTATCCCTTTACATTAGAATACATATGACTAAATATATAGATTTAATATTATACTTAATATGACAATATTTTAATAGTATTTCTAATATTATTATATGTAACAATATGCAATAGAATATATTTAATTTTATTACTATAATAATATATAATATATTTATAATATTTTCATATACCATATATTTTAAATATATCAAAACATGTATATTTTCATTTAAAATATATTTATGATTTATATGATACATAATTATGCTTGATATTAATACAATAATAGATTTAACATTATATTTAAATATAATAATAACATATATTCTTAAAATAGATATATATACTAAAAATATATATTTATAATTTGTTTTTATTGGAAAAGCAGATTTACAAAGAGAAGGGGAGACACAGCTAAAGAACTTCCCATCCACTGTTTCACTCCCCAAATGGCTTCAAGGCCAGAGCTGGGCTGGTCTGAAGCCAGGAGCCAGGAGCCAGAAACTTTTTCCAGGTCTCCCAAGTGGGTGCAGGTCCCTAGGCTTTGCAGTCCACAAGCAATGAGCTGGATGGGAAGTAGAGCAGCTGGGACATGAAATGACATTCATATGGAATCTTTGTATGTGCTGGGTGAGGATTTAGCCACTAGGCCATCATGCCAGGCCCTAAATAGCATTACAGATCATACTTATATTTTTAGTTCAGGGAACCAGTACCTCCACATCTAAATGTAATTTGGCCAATTCCTCCTCCCCTTCAGATTTTTTTTTTTTTTGTAAATAGCAAACTTAGCAAAAATATTTTTGTAGTGACATTTGAAGGATGTGAACTGCCCTTTTCTTTAAATTATCAGGAACATTTGTTTTGGGCTGGTGTTGTGGCACAGCAAGGCCAGCCACCACCTGTGATGCCAATGTCTCATGTGGGTACTGGCTATTCCACTTCTAATCCATGTCCCAGTGGCCAAAGCGCTAAGGGCCCTTGCACTCACATGTGAGATCCAGCTGGAGCTCTTGGTTCCCAGCTTCATGCCAGCTAAGCCTTGCTGTTGGTAGCCACTTGGGAAGTGAACCAAAGATTCTCTCTCACCCTCTCTTTCTGTAAGTCTGCCTTAAGAATAAATCCACGGAAACCCTCTAAAAAAAAACACAAAACAAATATTAACTTTGAAGATTAGTTTGTGAAGTGGGCTGGTGTGGTGGCTCAACGAGCTAATCCTCTGTCTTATGGTGCTGACATCTCATAGGGGGGTGATTCTAGTTGTGGCTTCTCCACTTTCAATCTAGTTCCATTCTCCAGATTGGCTCAGGCTTGGCCATTGCGCCCATTTGGGGAGTGAACGGCAAGATGGAAGACCTCTCTCACTGTCTCTCCTCTGTAAATCTGCCATTCAAATAAAAATAATTTTTAAAAGATTAGTTTATGAAAAATAAATTGCTCTAACCACACCTAAAATAACTCTAGAAGTGATGATGAAACAGAAAAAAAATGGAGAGTTTATCTGTATACCGAATCGATTAAATATAAGTATATATTTACATGGGAAGAAAGTACTATCAAATACTCTACATTATAGATTTAACATTAAAATACATTTTTCTCTAAAAGCTTTGATGAGAACATCTGGTCCTACCCAGAGTAGATCCACAGAAGGTGGCCTCCATAGTAAAGCTGTTCCTGATTCCCATTTTCCACATCACCACTCTTCCTGTTCCTTCTTTGCTCTTTTGAATATTAAACTTGCAAGCTGAAAATGAAAACTGAAAGGAAGAAATAAAAATGAGACCCATTATTATTTATTTCTAGATTTTTCTTAGGAAGTGGGGTTGAAAACGAAGCTAGTCATGCAATATCTGTTAATTCTCTTTAGAGCTTTAGGAGTCATGTTTATTTCCTGACCAGTAGTAGTAACTCATTTTAAGGGTGATACATTTACTTTCTTTTTCTTTTTTTAAAAGATTCATTTCTTTTCATTGGAAAAGCAGATCAGATAGAGAGAGAGGAAGAGAAACAGAAAGAAAGATGTCTCATCTGCTGGTTCTCCTCAAATGGTTGCAATGGCCAGAGCAGAGCCAACGTGAAGCCAGGTACCAGGAGCTTCTTCCAGGTCTCCCATGTGGATACAGGGTCCTAAGGCATTAGCCTCTCCCCAACTGCCTTCTGAGGCCACAGGCAGGGAGCTGGATGGGAAGTGGAGCAGCTGAGCAGGATCCTGGAGGCTGTAGAATGAAGATTTAGCCATGACACTGGATCCAACACGTTTATTTTTCTGAGAGCCATAGATTATAATTTCTACAATACAACTTTTACTTGTATATAGTATATACATCCAAAAGCTATTGATTACTTTTGGTACTGTTAAGATCCTAGATAGGAGTTTAAGTATATTTAGGAATCACAATTAATGTTGAAGATTTCCAGTAACAAGAGTCTTTGTTTTAATCGGAGAGACATTTGAAAGATGTCATGAAAGGTGTATCCTTAGTGTTATTGGAAGGGGTGTAATTTTGGTTAATTAGCATAGCATAAAACTGACTTTTATGCATTTCATTCTATGCATATTAACGGTTTGATTTCATGTAACTGTCATCATAATGATTAATACTAAACAGTTTTATTATCCCTAAAATACTCATATTGTCCCTTAGCAATCACAATCCCTTAACGTCCCAAATTTCTAGCAAGGAGTAATCTGAAATTATTGCAGTTTTTTTCTTAAGATTGTACATTTTAAAGATAAAGATTTATAAATGTTGTTGAGACTGGCTTCCTTCACTTAATACCTTTGAGATTTTCCCTGCTTGATGCATGTTAATACTTGTTTCTTTGTATTGACGAATAGTAGGCCATTGTATGAATATATCTGTTTATCTGTTCACTAGCTTAGAACATTTAGTGTTGCTTCTAGCTTTTGGCAATTATGATGGAACAGCTATGAGTGTCTACTCATCAGTTTTAAGTTTTCATTCCTCTAGGAAAAATATCTAGGAAAGGATAGCAGAATCATGTAGAAGTCTATATTTAACTTTATAAGGTACTTCCAAATTATTTTCCAAAATGTTCCATGGGCATTTGAATATAATGTGTACATCTCTGTTCAGCAGAGTGTTCTGTAGTGTCAACTAACTTCAGTCAGTTGATGATGTTCAGTGCTTATATATCCTTGCCTGTTGTCTGTCTTCCAGATCTAGATTGCAGAGGGAAGAATTGTAATTGTAATTATGGAATTAGAATCTAATTGTAATCATGGGTGCTCACGAATAGATTTAATAAGAAAAATTTAGAAATGGAAACCCATTATTTCCAGCAATTTTTATATGACCTATTTTAACTATAGACTGGTTGGTTATAGCATTTAAGAATTTGGTACATTCAGGCCCGGCGGCGTGGCCTAGTGGTAAAGTCCTCTCCTTGAACACGCCGGGATTCCATATGGGCGCCGGTTCTAATCCCAACAGCTCCACTTCCCATCCAGCTCCCTGCTTGTGGCCTGGGAAAGCAGTCAAGGATGGCCCAAAGCCTTGGGACCCTCACCCATGTGGGAGACCTGGAAGAAGTTCCTGGATCCTGGCTTCGGATCAGCACAGCACCGGCCATTGCGCTCACTTGGGGAGTGAATCATTGGACGGAAGATCTTCCTCTCTGTCTCTCCTCCTCTCTGTATATCTGACTTTCCAATAAATAAATAAATCTTTAAAAAAATAAGAATTTGGTACATTCAATCTAATACACAACAGGCTTAATATTCATGACACTTAGCATGTTAATAAACAAGTATTAAAATATCACAGCAATTATTTTACACAGGGATATTTTCAGTTTTGCGGGATATTATTCCAGTCTGGAATTACTTTCCCCAATGTTTTTCATTGTGAAGAAATGTATTCCATTTGGGAAATAAACCTATGTTCTCTGTCAACAGCACTTCTTACCAGATCATCATTTCTTGTTAATGCTTGGGATTTAATTACCTACAGAAGACAATAGTGATGTTTCAACGAGTCCTTTACAATTTGGCTGGTTGAAAATTTGGGTGAAAGCTTATATAATGTTTTTGCTATATTAAAATGTTTACTAAAGGATAATTAATATAACATGAATACTTCCATAGATGAGTGCCTCAAACAGGTGCATACTCTATGAAATTACATATACTTTATTTGTTTTTCATTTAATTTCTACATATTTGTAAATTTGGAGTATTTGCTTATTTCCTGGGAAAACCTAATAAATACTTCACATCTTTAGCCCGTATAAGTGAGAGATTGAATAAATAGTAAAACAATGAAAACTTAAGGCATCAAAACTGGTGAAATTGAAAGAAAGTTTTCAAAAGGTAAAATCTTGGAGATGTTATGGGTATTTTGTCTTTTTCATATTTTCAAATAATTGGTCAGTCGCATGCAATTTATTAAGTAGACAATTCTATAAACCAGTAAACAATAAGTAAAAAAAGTAGCTTATTGAAAAGAATTGCTCAATCTATTGGCCCTCGAGGGCAACAGTTAGTAAAAGAAAAAGTAAAATCTTGATAAGAACTCACTTTATCTGGACAATTTTTGCTCAGCATAAGAGGAAAGATTCGTTGTTGTAAGTATAAAACTTTGGATCTGTCACTACCATCACAGCCATACATGAAGATATTCTCTTTCCTACTATGACCATGAATATCACAATATAAAATAACCTCTCGTTTCTCCATCAATCTATCAGGAAGAGAAACAATAGTTACTATATCTTACCTCCGCACTTTACTTATGCAGATGCAACTATGGATTTGCAAAAATAATGGGCCAATACAATTTTGTATAAACTGGCTTTCAGTTTTAGCTTCTCGTTTATATGTGTATTATTAATAATATATTTTCTAGAAATATATAGTAATTTCCTGTTAATTACATATAATATATGAGTGTGGTAATCTATTACATGGACTTTAGTCTCAATACTTTCTCCAATAAGATCTCTCTTCCGCTCTAGTCAAGCCTAAAGCATTTCTCTCAACTCCAGTAACAATTAATCCGGACAACATTTATTTGGCACTCTTTTGGGAAGTTTTCATAGTTTTAACATCTAAGCTTGTTAAGGATGGACAATGCTTCCAGTTATCTTGAACAGCGCTATGCAAATAATAAGCCCTCAAATATTTGTTAAAAAAACGTAGTGTCTGGTGACTTGGTGCTGAAACCAGTTAACATCTGACTCCTGATTAGTATAATGAATAAATGGTATTTTGTCAAAAATGATAAAGTTTGATTTGACTTTACAGGTAAATTTATAACAAATATTTCCAAGAAATTATTGCAATTCATTAAGAGCTCTGTTCTTCGTATGGTTTAGCACTGAATGATTACTTAGACAATGGAAAATTGCCCTCCCAAACGACTGATGAAAATAAGAGAAAAAGCTTTCAAAAGGTAATGAAGGGATAATATTGAGATGGTAAAGTTATGAGAAATTTTCTTTTTTTACATTTTAAACCAGCACTATTATATCAATCAAAAATCATTTCTATATTTCTATATCCAGAAGCATAAATATCAAAATGTAAGCAGTGTCATATGTAACAAGAACAATATGTTCCAAATCAAAATTCTAAAACCTGAATCCCTCAACACATTACTTCCAGTCATAATAATATTCTTTATAAAATGAAATCTGCATACATGTATTAATTTTTTGAGTTTTTCTCATATGTGTCCAATATGTTCTAACTGATAACAGGACTTACATAAAGCTGTTGAGCACTGTATATTTTTAGAATATGAACTAGATTGTAAAGAACGAATACCAAGTCCTTAAACAAGAGTCAAGCTGCCATTTCAAACTTCCCCAAATCAAATATTCTGCTTTTTACACATAACTCAGAAAAAACTTCTTACAAATAATTAATTCCCCCAATATTATTTTTTTCTGAAATAAAATATTCTGTTATTTTAAGTAACATTAGAAACAGTTGAAATTTTCTTCTTACCCACAGGTAACTAAGATATTCTGTTTTTTTTTTTTTTATCCTGAGTATCTTAAGATTTACTCTCTTATTTTACCATGCTTTAAATGTAATTTCACATATGTGTTTAGCTGTTCACCTTTGTATTCTGCTTCCCTGCCTAAGATTAACTGCAATAAGATTATTGTTCTTTCCTGCAAGTCTTTATCACACTTCTTAGGTAGACTCCTGTTTTAACCTTGTCACCAGGCAATCTGAAGAATTGAGACTATGTAAGACAGTTCCCACAGACCCAAACCCCGGGGCTTCGATCTGTAATACGTTATGTATGAGACCAGGAACCCTTACTGTCAAAGAACAGTAAGGAGTCATTACGGATGACTCTTGGGCTTCCCGCAGCTTCCTTTATACAACTTTTAAATATTTCTATTTCAGAATAATTTTAGATTTATACTGAGGCTGAACGCGGAGTTCTCCTAGTTTGGGATAATGTTGATATTACATGGAACACACTGTTAGAAAAAGCGAAAACAACACTGGCAGCTTATGGTTACCTAAGCTCTCAACTTCATTTGGATTTTATTAGTTTTCCCACTAACATCCTTTTTTCAACCGAGACTCCAACCCAGAGTGCCATGCTACGTTAATTTAGCTCTCTCTTTATTGCCTGTCATGCTCAGGAAAATTAGAAGAAAAAAAAAATCACAGATTGTTCTTGCATCACTTAACTAGCTCTTTTGGAATCCGTATTTGTGACAGGCATTAAACCAGGAATTTCTCTGTATTTTCTGTGGATCTCAGTACTTCCCTCTCTAAGGAGATAGCGGGCTAAAGTGAGAGGGAACATGGAAGCGCAACAGTGTAAAGCAACAGAATCAATGGGTGCTTGTAAACTTGCAAGCTCCTCTGAGAGACTGGAGGTAACCCCAGGGAAAATGCCTGGTCTACCACCAGCTGTGATAAGACACCCACCGTATTTGAAATACGCAAATTTACGTATTCCTTTCAAAGAGTTAGCAAACAGCAGTCCGTTCAACAAGGGGGGGGGGGGCTATTGTATCCGGTTGCATGATACCAGATGGGAAAGAAAGAGACATTAAACTATCCAAAGAGAATGAAGAAGACTATGAGAACAAGATATTACCAAATTCACTCCATAAGCAAAGAGGCGTTCTGAGTCTTACTTTACCTACGGATCATGTTTCGGGTATACCAAACAGAAGGAAATGATTCTTTCAGGAGAGATGCATAATTACGGTTCAAGTCCTGTCCCGCTAAGGAGCACCGATAATTTCCCACAATCACGCCATCTGGATTCAGCATGGGTACCACCTTGAAGACAAAGGTGTCCCGCAGCAAATGCGCATCACTTGAGTTTCCTAAAATAAAATCAAGGAAGCCTTTCATGATCCAAGAGCTGTTGGTCTCTCCCGGGTGGACTCGGGCAGTCAGAATGACAGCCTTCCGCTTTCTTGATTCGGCATTCTTCAAAGGGGTGGTGATTGTTAAAATATACACCATGTTCCTAGCAAGCGTGTGACACAAGACACGTATTTTACAAAACTTGGAGCGTACTGGGTCGTTATTGATGCTGGAAAGGTATTCTTGTAGCTTTGTGTAGGTGTACGGATAGCAGTGAGCGAAGTAGCAGGTATCTTTGTTGTGTGGAAATTGAAACGTCCAGGTAAGGGAAAAATAATGGTGCCCATTTTGGGCCACATTGTTCCTATAGTACTTGATTTGGTCTCCTATTCTCTGCCAGCCAATATGATGAGCCTTGGCCTCTTTCTCAGAGTAGAACAGTGGACGCATACCCCGGTTGTAAAGACTAGCAGGCTTGATGAAGTTGACGATGGTAAATCTGTAGGGTATTCCTGCTTGGGTATTAGAAACTTGGAAATAGTACCACTGGGTGTGTTTATTTGTGAAGAGGTCAGGGCGCACAGTCAACTGGTACTCGTATTCTCCCCTAACACAGAAGGAAAAAAGGGGAAAAAAAAGTATATAAGAATCTTAAAACGTGGCACTTAAATTAAATGAGAAAGTTAATTTTATTTTTGTTTATTCATGGAGGTTTTTTTGTGGTTTCGTTTTAAATTGTTGTTAAGGAAATTGATAGAAATTATGTACTATTATAGTTTTAATAATTTGGAGACTATTTTAAAATGTGTCCGAGTAAGGCTGAACTATCTTATCATTTGATTGTGTTATGGCACTTGCTAATTTTTGGCTGGACTGTGAAATTTTTGTTTTTATTTTACTAGAGCCATTATTACTTTGGCTATAATATAAATTAAAAATGTTATCTCAAAACTATTAAAGTTTTGGAGGGCATCAATGTGTATTTAATCAACATCCAATAGCAAGTAACTTGAAAAGAAAAATTGTTGACCATCAGACTCTTAATGGATGGTAAGTTGCTTCTGTGCCAATTCTAATGTCTAATGTCTTTATATTACTTTTTAAGTAAAAATAACAGTAAAAACACAGATACTTAATATAAATTTTATATATTTTAAACCAAGTATGTTTGGTATAAAAGAAATGATTGAAGGGCTATTACAACCGAAGAAAAGGCCAATCTTAAGAGAATGAAATGACTATCATTAAATTTCAAAACATACATAAAATGATCACACAGATTATAAAATTTAAACTGAGGACAGCGAATATGCTCGATAACTATTTGTTTCCTTATACTGATTCATTGAAGCTGCTTACAAGTAAAAATAATAATTTCAATGGGAAACTTTTTCCAAATAACAATCTACCTGGATAGCTAGAACTTTTTTCTTCTTTACCAAATAATTAATTCCACATTCAGCATTACTTACTTTATGTGTGTGTTTGTGTGTAATTACAAATAATGACACATGAATAGGTGATAGAAGTATTGCAAAACCTTGACAACTGTTGAATCTAGGTGACAAATATATATAATAGTTATTGTAGAATCATATTATTATCTGCATTTGAGTGTATACTTAAAATTTTACATAATAAACACCTTCATTTAAAAGATTGCCCTTGGGATATTTCAAGGAGCAACCTTTTCCAGTTAAATTTTGAGAAACACTGTGGCGATTAATATTGTCATATTAAAAATATAAAGAATTTGTTTAAACTTAATTCATAGTCCCCCAAACTGACATCAGAACCTTTATATTCTGTCCATTCCATAATTTCTAAGAAGCACCTGAATTTCAAGAAATCACAGTTCAAGAATGGATACAATGAATGCTAACATACCTAATACGGAAAATAACTGTTGATGCTCTAACTTCACAAATGAAAACAACTACACCTACACTTTGACTACCTTCTGTAGATTACCACTCTCAAACCTTGCTTCAAACACCAAAGTGTTGTCACAGTCAACCACAGGCTGTTTTAAGGGTGTTCGGTTGCCTCCAACTCGGGAATATATAAAACAGGGCTCTTTGTAAGCTGTTGGAAGGAGGGGCACAGAGACATCAAGACAAGTCTAAAGTAATCTGTACAGTGTGTAGTTACGATTCAAGCATAAGGATTATACATTTTAAAATAACTGTCCTTACCTAATTTACATAGGTTGATATTGAAATAGGTCTAAGAATAGACTAGAGAAATAATGCTTTAAAGTAAGTGTATATAGGTCTCACATTAAAATATTTATTCTATTTCTGTTCATGATAAAGTAATTGGCACCAAATGGGATGATTGCATTGCAGATGGTAGTTTTACACCACTACACCACAGAAAAGGTTTGAGCCCTTGGCTTGCCTTTATATTCTTTGCCTTTACATTCTTTGCCTGCCTGCTTTCCTTCCTTCCTTCCTTCCATGCATCGTTTGTTTGTTCGTTCCTTCCTTCCCATAGTTACGGGGGCGGGGGGTGGCAGAGGAGAAGGGACAGAGAGGAGGGGAGAGAAAGTGAGAGAAACCTTCCATCTATTGGTGCACTCCCCAGATGGTTGCACTACCTAGGGCTTGAGCCAGGTGAAAATCAGGAGCTAGGAACTTCATCTGGGTCTCTGTTGGCTCAAGGACTGTAATACCTGGGCTATCCCCCACTGCTTTCTCACATCCATTAGCAGGCAACTGGATGGGAAGTGCAAGAGCAGGGATGCGATCTGGTGCCCATATTGAATGCTGGTGTCACAGCATGACTACAAGGCTGGCACTAGTCTTGGTCTTCTGTGTTGGGTATCTTCTCAACCACACTTCAGGCAGGTATGACTTAGAATATCATAACTCTAGAAGTTGAGCTGAGGAAGCGAAACTGTTTCTTAGGATGGCTGACATTCAGAAGGCAAGGCATTGGACAAAAAGGGTTCTCCGGAGTTACCTGTTAGAATAAATATACAGTCCTAGAGGTAACATTTTAAATAAACATCAGGCATAAAAAGACAAGAAATTCTGATGGAGTCATATGATGGAGTACTATTTGGCAATATGCAAGAACCAATAGGAGCTGGCATTGTGAAGTGGTTGGTTAAGCTATCACTTGTGGTAGTAGCTTTCCATTGAAGTGTCAGTTTCAAGTACTGGCTGCTCTACTTTTGACCCAGTTCCTTTCTGATGCATGCAGTACGAAGCTGAAGATGGTTCAAATACTTGGATCCCTGCCACCCCCATGTGAGAGACCCAGGTGGAGTTCCAGGCCCCTGGCTTTGGGCTTGCCCAGCTCCAGTCATTGCGGCCATTTAGGAGTAAACCAGTAAACCAAAGACTGCTCTCTGTCTCTCCCTCTTTCTCTGCAACTCTGCCTTTCCAAATCAATAAATATTTTCTTAAAAATCAACTAACAGGTATAAACTTCAAAACATAATTCTGAATTTAAAATTCAGACACAAAAGTGTCCTCATTAAATGATGTTATTTAAATGAAGCTTAAGATAAGGCATAGCTAATCTTCACGAACAAAAGAGTAGTTGCCTGGGGTTGGAGATGCTGATGAACAAAAAGGAGTTGGAAACTTTCGGGTGTGATGGAACTACTATATTTCTTAGAATGCTCATAACATAGATGTAAATATGTTTCAAAACTCCCACTTATGTTCTCTCTATATATGAGTTAGATACTTTACTATGCACTTATGTTCTCTCTATATATGAGTTAGATACTTTACTATGTATACGTTTTATCCCAATTTAACCCAAATAAAACTAATCATGTCAAACAATATGCCTCAGGAAACGCATTGAACAGTCAAAAGTTACACTATTTAAAAACTATATAAATGGGAGCTATAGATGGAAAGGAAGCAGCAGTTGCAGACCATTTACTGAATTTATCTTTGCAAATGAATAGAAGCATAATTCTGTCGAAATATATCTATTCTGATGAACAACATGCTGTCTTATTTTAAAGAAATTTTGATAAGTTGCATTATATATTCAAAAATATAATGAACACCAAGTCAGCATTTGATCAACATGTAAGGAAATGTCTTCATAAGTATATGGAATTTCTGGAATGTCTTCCTAGTATCTGTAATTTCCACCATAAATAATAAAAGAAATGTAAGTAAGAGATGAGTTTAAGTTTCAAATTATGTTTTAGAGCAGCACTTTTCAATATGCACCTACCATCTTCAGCTAGATAAACCACAGTATTTTCCTTGGAATCTGGATAAAGGGGTTCCATTTCTAGACCTGTTGCAATATATACCGGCTCAGGATTAACAGGAGTCCAGTCTAGAAAAAGAAAAAAAGAAAACACCATTGAAATATTACTTCAAAATGCAATAATTTATTGTATATTTTCAAATATTCATCCAGGCTGAAAGGTAGAGTTTAATCTCTTTCTAAGGGTTCATAGGAAATGGCAATGAACACTGTCACACTATAACAAAACTAATGAAATTTAATTTTCACATTTTTCTTAGCTCTTATATTGAGTAACTAATAACTGCTTTGTGTTCACTGGAGATTTCCTACATAATTTCTATTTCTACTAATCCCTTGATGCCATTCTATTCCCTCTGGGACTCTTGCTCCATCCCTCACTTTCTTCTTGTGGGATCTTCAATGTCTTGCTTTCAGTAACTGTCCTTGAAGATTATACACATGATCAGGTTTCTTCTGTTTTCTAAAAGACATTTCCATCTTTTTCTTTAACTACCAGGGTACTTCCTTTTCTTCTTTTTTTTAGGCTCAATGTTCTTAAAAATTGTCTTACCATTCTCAAATCTCTGTCTTACCCATTTGATGGGGAAGAAAAAAAAATTGACTTAATAGCCTAAGTATTTAAGTGGTTGGCATTCTTAATGGAACAAGAATTTAGTAATGGGGATCAAGCATTACTGGACAAACATTTTAGGGGCTAGATGCACATCTGCTTTAGTAACAGAAGTATATTTGACACAGTGAACAGGAAACAACTCAGTTACAGAAAATAGATTGACTATCACATGCGCAAACATGCACTCTATGTATTGTAACCTTAATAGAACAATAATCAAATAAACTGATAAGCAATAAAGCTAGTAACACGGAATCAAGCGTACTGATAAACAACAAAGCTAATTAAAAAGTGAGACTGTGAAAAACCTGAAAGCCTTAGACAAGTCAAGGCCAAGTTATGAACTGAGACCATATCACCCATCTGAAAATCCTGTGAATTCAGCTATACGCAAAATTGATTCTCAAAAATTGCGTTAAGACTTCTCAATTAAAGAGATAAGTAAGGATTTCCTTCATTTTTTTATTTATTAATAAATGATCCCTATTTTTAAGGACGATGCAACTTATATATGAGTATTAAGTTTACTATGAAAATAGCTTTAAAACATTTATTTATTTGAAAAGCACTTTGAGAGAGAGAGAGAAAGAGAGACAAATCTTCCATTCATTAGTTCACTGCCCAAATGTTTGCAAAAGCTGAAGCTGTGCCAGGCCCAAATCAAAAGCATTGAGCTTTAACTGGATCTCCCATTTTTGCAGAAGTCTACGCACTTGAGCCATGCTCTGTTGGCTTCCCAGGCCCATTAGCAGGGAGCTGGATCAGAAGCAGAGCAGTCAGGACTCAAAGTAGAATAGAGGACCAAATTGATGCCCAAACTAGGCACCAGCCGTTCAGGCAATGGCCTGACCCACTATGCCACCAGGCCAGCCCCACAAAATATTTTGAGGACCAGATTTAACTTACTTCAGATCAGCTTTTGTTCCAGTGAGTCCCACACGTGTTGTAGCACTACAACTGGCCTTTACATTGTACATGAAACAAAACAGGAACTCACTTAGTTGCCTACAAAAGGATGCGTAGTCAAAGACTTCTCAGCCTGTCTTACTATGTCTTTCAAATAAATAAAAAAAAAAGAATGTTTATGTATTTTTTAAAGATTATGTGTGTGAAAGAGTTACATAGAAACACACACGCACACACATCTTCTATCTGCCTGTGTTGCGGGCTGTGGCTTTACCCGCTAAATAACAATTTTGGCTCCACAATAAACATTTTAAAAAGAATTTTTCTTTAATATCCATAGACCTCTATTACTCTCTAACAGCTTCTACATGGTATCCTCCCATACAGAGTGCTACAATTTGATCAACTGATGGATATGACAGATATGTCTATGACGAACACTACAATGAGCATCCTTACACTATATATGCCTAAATTCATACATGAAAACATCTTTGGGTTACTTAGAAGCAGAAATACTAAATTAAAAAACCATGGAGGGGGCTCAGTATGATAGCACAGTGGTTAAGGCCCTCGACTTGAATGTGCCAGGATCCCATATGGGCTCTGGTTCTACTCCCAGCAGCTCCACTTCCCATCCAGCTCCCTGCTTGTGACCTGGGAAAGCAGTTAAGGATGGTCCAGACCACTGAGACCCTGTACCTGCTTGGGAGACCTGGAAAGAAGTTCCTGGATCCTGGCTTCGGATCGGTGCAGCACCGGCCGTTGTGCTCACTTGGGGAGTGAATCATCGGACGGAAGATCTTCCTCTCTGTCTCTCCTCCTCTCTGTACATCTGCCTTTCCAATAAAAAATCAATAAATCTTTAAAAAAAAATAGAAGTTTTATATTTAATCATCTACACACACTTGGGTACTTCAAAACACTCATGGACAGATAACATAAAAAAATACACATGCTTTAAAAATACATATAGCTTTTTCATAATACTCATTATACATAAGATATAAACAGAAAAGTTATATCCTTTAAAAAGGTATAGCAATACCATTTATACCTTCATGCAATTTGTTTGGGAATACATTTATGTATTTATTTATTTATTTTACAATTGGTTTGATTTTACAAATGTTTGATTTTCAAGACAGGTTTATACAGAGAACAGATGGAATCACCAGTAGTTAGTGATTCCAGAGAACCTGGGAAAGTTGTACTGAGAAAGGCTGCATCTGTGTGTTCACCTACTGGCTGCAACATCTTCACCCAGGGTGAGGCTGGCTTAATGGCCCAAAGTCCATTTAACATGTAAGAAATCTGAAATATGGCACCATAGAATCAAACAATCCTTAAAACAGCATTTTGGTAAGAATATATTTGGAATTTCAACAGAAATACACCAACCCACATTGCAAAGAGTCTCAAAAGAAGTGTCTTAACCAAACAATCAAGGAGAAGGAACAGAAATTTTCTCAGCTCTGAACTGCTGATGGTTACTCCTGTGGCTGAGGACAAAACACTGAACATGAGGACTAGGGGAGACAAGGATCATAAAAGTGCACTAAGGATGTGGCAGTGGAATTCTCTAGTGAGATGGAGAGAAAATGAATATTGACTTAAGCGCAGGGGTTAGAGTGATGGTAAGAGGCAGAGGGCTTTGCCTCTCTCTTTGGGTCTCTTCGGTTCTCATTCTCTCACTACTGGGAAAGGAGAGAAACTAGCCCAAATCACAGTAAAGACAGAAGTTTCCTTTTCCTCCTTGTTTGTTTCCAATGCCATAGATGCATCTACCGTGGTACAGCTGTGAAACAGAAGTGAGGTGCAAAAAGAAGGGCTTGGATAAAGTTCAAATTCCTTTGCATGGCAATGTTTCCTGTGCCCGACTTCTGAATTTCTCTCCCTGATGAGAAGAATGAGCTAGAACAGAGCTAGGGACAAAGGTACAAGGTCTAACAGGAGAAAAAGGAAAAGAGTTACCGCAGGAGGAAACTCTACATCTAGCTACATCTAGCAGAATGGATCATTGTAACTAAGTGACGCTTGCAAGTACTACTATGCATGCATTCTTTAACCTTACTGATTTGGAATTCTTGGTGAAAATTAACTTCAGCCTTCATGAATAAAAAGTAAGACCTCTTTCTTTTCTCTCTTCTGTCATCTATCTGTAACTAGCAGTTTAGGTCGAAAATTGAGTTTTTAAGCACTTCTAAATTTAATTTAGATATGCAGTATAATAGGTACAGATAGTTATAATAAATGTAGGCAATTTTAAACTTTACTCATCCATACTGGTTATAACTATCTGGCAATAAGTCTACGGATATACCTTAATCAACAAAATGTAAAAAGCAGTAGCAGTGAGACGGTAACAATGGAAAGGTTTCTAGCCTGCCTGTATATAGACTGTGGAGCTTTAGTTAGGATCTTAAGCTGGGAGAATGATGAAACATATTTGGGAAAAGCACACACACAGAAACATAAAATATACTCTTTCAGTTCTGTAACCATCCATTGAAGGAAAGATCAAGAAAGTAGGAAAAGACAAAGGGGCATTGAAACTACAGGACATAGGAGGGGAACAGAAAGGAAAAGGAGGCAGTAAGGGACAAAAGAAGAGAAAGACACACAAGAAGACACACATACGGAGGGAGGGGAAAAAAGGACAAATAAACAGAAGCAAAAAGAAGAGGCCCAATTCAGAGTGTAGCACGGTTTGTGATCTCACTTAGGAAACTGATTGTGACTAGAACTGTTAGGAATCAAAAACTTCAGGGAATTCAACACGTGACATTTTCATAGAGGTATTAATCAAACTTGGTGATAGTCAATTTCACCATAGCTCAAACTGGTTGTTTATCTTATATACTGTCAATTTACGCAGATTTTTCATTATTTCTCAGCTTTAGGCATCTCTGTTGAAGCGGCTGAACATTTGAAATGTGGCTGTTTTGAAATAAGGTAACGATAGGTATAATTACATAATGGATTCTGAAGAATTTGTACAGAAAAGAATGCAAAATATTTTGGATAAATCTGTGCTAACAAGATATATTTTTTAAATTAATTTTACTTTTCTCCTCTTACCTTTTAAATGTGGCTATTTGGGAAAAAAAGCACTAATTTTTCTTGAAGGTATATTTATTTTGATTGGAAAGACAGATATATGGAGAGAAGGACAGGGAGAAAGATCTTACACTGCTGGAGCTGAGCCAATCCAAAGCCAAGAGTCAGGAACTTCCTCTGGGTCTCCCACATGGGTACAGGGTCGCAAGACTTTGGGCCATACTCTGCTGCTTACCTGGGCCACAAGCCAGGAGCTGGGTGGGAAGTGGAACAGCTGAAACATGAACCAAAGCCCTTATGGGATCCTGGTGTTTACAAGGCAAAGATTTAGCCTCTGAGGCATCATTCCAGGGGCCAAAAATACATTAATTTAACATCATTCGTTTCCTTGTTAAAATCAAGGTTTGCAAAGTAACATTGTTAATGCCTGAATTCGCCCAGTTACTAAAAACATACCAATGTGATGGACTTTTTCATCAATGACCTCACAGTGGTATGGCCATCTTGTTGGGCTCAGCGGACCAGAAGAAGAGACTCCATATAAATCCCGTGGTTTACGAAGACGTGGCACCCATCTGCCTAGCTGATATTCTAGCATTATTTGTGTAGTCCGAGGAAAGAAAGGGTCACCGTTAGAGTCAGCTGAAAAATGGATTCAAACAAAATTATGAGTGATAAGAAGACCTGAATTTCTACAATTTTAATATGATTTGTCTTGTCCTTTCAATATTTGTGGGTATCATCATGAATATTTAATAATCCATGGCATTTTTAATGCAAATATTGCTGAAATTTTAAAAACTTGTTGCACACCTCATAAGCTAAGTATACTAAATCCCCCACTATTACTCTAAATACATGATTATTGAAGCTTCTGTAGCAAATCACTCATTTTTGACTCTTCTTTTAAAAAAGTTATTTATTTATTTGAAAGGCAGTTACAAAGAGAGGGAAAATAGATCTTCCATCCACTGGTTCCCTTCCCAAATGGCTAAAACGCCAACATCGGGTCACCCCATGGGTGCAGTAGCCCAAACATATGGGCCATCTTCTGCTTTCCCATGTGTGTTAGCAGAGACCTCGCTCAGAGTTGGAGCAGTTGGGGCTCCACCAGCATTCATATGGGCTTTCTAGCATTGCAGGCAACAGTCTAATGTTTTATCATGGCACTGGCCCCTTGGTTCTTATCATTCATGTTTGAGAAGTGGAATATGCTAGAATTATGATCTCAAACGTTCTTAGTGAACTCTCACAAATTTCCCTCAGATTTCATTCTATGGTAATTGTGGGACACAGTGCCACAATAAGTCACATAAAATACAGTGGGGTGCCTCAGCAAGGCTGTGCAGTCTCCGTCTCTTACACTGTGATCATTTGGGTTGTGTCATCCTTCCTTCTTTTCTGATACTACACAAACTGTCAGCTAACTTCCAACTAGAGACTTTCATTGTAATAATTCCAATAAGGCTTTTGTTCACTTTAGTCAATAAATTTGCTTCTTTGCCTTGCTCCTGCATTAACCCTGTACAAGGCTTTTCCAATTGTCCCTCAGTGTAGTCCCCAAACCACTTCCAGTTTTGAGAGGCCCGAATTATGAATTGTTAACTGCTCAGATAAGCTCGTCACAATTTTTACTTGTAAAATTTGTATTTCAACATAGTTTTAACTGGACCATTTTAAATATATTGTTCTGTGCGATTTTAGACAGATGCCAATATCAGTAGACAGAGATCTTCATTCTTTCCCTCGGCTCTATGGTCCAAAACAGATGTTGAACATACACTCTGTATTGTGTTTGTTTAACAATTTTCTAATAATGGATATTTAGGACGTTTCTGACTATTCAATGAATTTGAGAAAGATGTAGAAGGACCATTTGCCTCACCAAATAACAAAATACCAAATTTAAAGCCCTTGCAATACACAGTGTGACAGTGACGTAAGAGATCAATGTAACAGAATAGAGTACAGGTAGTGACGGGATTAGTTTGTGATGCAGCTCACAGCTCAGATTTTATAGGGTAAGAGTGATATTTCAAACCAAAGGAAAAAGGAAAAGCTTGAATCATGTAAAAGACTACAAAATAACGGACTACATAACTAGCATGTATTAAGAAAGAAATATAGAGGCATGTCTTAAACCACTCTTGAATTTAATAATATAAAATTCATATTAATATTCAAAACTAAGTACTTAGAGAATATTTACATGATCATATGGATAGCATTGGGATAGGAAAGATGTTCATAATGTAAGATACAAAAATAAGGAACGCAAATGAAAACTGATAATCACATCAAAATAATCATTAACAAGGGAGACAACGTGAAGCAAGTTAAAGGATCATTGTGAGTGGGTAATTCATAACAAGGAGGAGTATAAGTGGACAATACTCCTAGGAAATAATGGTGAATTTCTCCAGCATTCATGGAAGTTCTAATTAAATGAATGGGGTATCACCTTCCAACAGATGGGCACAATTTTGAAAGGGCAACAGAAGAAAATACAAAAAATACTAGGGCAGAGGGGGAAAGCTTCCAACATTGCTACAAGCATTATATTCCACAATATCTGTGTTACATATATAAATATTCAACAGAAATACTTTAAGTATTTGAAAGCACAAATCGAACTGAATACACCTTCAAAATCAAGTGTCCACCAAGACAATTAAATACACATGTGTTGCAAATGAATGACTTTGCAAAGGTGACTTTATATAAGCGTATTCCATTTAAATAAGATGCATTTCCAATGCAGGATATCCATTTGTAAGGCATTAATCCATAAATACATGAAAAGAGGTAGTAATTTTAAAAAGATCCAGTGACTATTTTCAAAGTCAAGTCTTTCACAAAGCAATCGCTGTTTTCAGCCTCACTTCTTTTCTAATATGAATAAGGTTTACCTAAACCAGAAAAGTTTTGCAAAAAGGATTCCAGGAAAAGTAAGGACAACATTCACTCTCCCTATCCACTAAAATAATCATTTTCTTTCATTACTCAATCCTTTTTTTTTTTTTTTTTTAGTTCTCTTATCTTTTAATGCGCTCAAGCTCTCAGGATAGAGAGGAATAAAAATACAGGGTTGTGATCAAACCTGTTAGTAGCGCACACTGCCGAATGTCTTCTCTTACAAATTTCATGAAAGTATCTTCATCCTAAAACAAAAGAAGTTCAAAATACTTCTCTTCTAAACTCAATCTTCCAAATTCCTGCCACCCCCTAATTTTTATAGCTAGCATTCGACTTGGGATTGAGTATTTGACGCCTTAATAAACCAAAAAAGTAAAGTTATTCTATGGGATGCTGATCAAAGCACCTGGACATTTCAAAAATCCTGAAAGCAAAATTGTTATCTTTCTTAAATAAAACTAGGGCCCATCACAGTGGCCTAGCAGCTAAAGTCCTGGTCTTGAATGCTCCAGGATCCCATACGTGCACCAGTTCTAATCCCGATGGCCCCGCTTTCCATCCAGCTGCCTGCTTGTGGCCTGGGAAAGCAATCAAAGATGGTCTAAAGCCTTGGGACCTGCACCTGCATGGGAGATCCAGAAGAGGCTCTAGGCTCCTGGCTTAGGTTCGGCACAGCTCCTGCCATTGCAGTCACTTGAGGAATGAATCCTCAGATGGAAGATTTAAAAATAAATACATCTTTAAAAAATTAAATTAAAAACTGGGCCCAGTGCCATGGCTCAGTGGCTAAATTCCTGTCTTGTCAAGTACTGGGATCCCCTATGGCTGATGGTTCATGTCCCAGCTGATCCACTTCCCATCCAGCTCCCTGCTTGTAGCCTTGGGAAAGCAGTAGAGGATCCCAAAGTCTCAGGAGCCTGCACCTGCGTGGGAAATCCTGAAGAAGTTGCTGGCTCCTGGCTTTGGGTCAGCTCCCACCATCTTGGCCATTTGGGGAGTCAATTCTGGGATGAAAGATGTTTCTGTCTCTCTTTCTCTCCGTAAATTTGTCTTTCCAATAAAAACAAACAAATCTTTTTTTATAAAGATTTATTTTTATTATTTTTTTTATTGGAAAGGCGGATACACAGAGAGGAGAGACAGAGAGGAAGATCTTCCGTCCGATGATTCACTCCCCAAGTGAGCCGCAACGGCAGATGCTATGCCAGTCCGAAGCCAGGAGCCTCTTCCGGGTATCCCACGCGGGTGCAGGGTCCCAAAGCTTTGGGCCGTCCTCAACTGCTTTCCCGGGCCACAGGCAGGGAGCTGGAAGGGAAGCGGGGCTGCCGGGACTAGAACCGGCACGCATATGGGATCCCGGGTGGGCAAGGCGAGGACCTTAACCACTTGCGCCACCGCGCCGGGCCCTAAAAACAAACAAATCTTTAAAAAAAAAATAAAATTAACAGCAAAAAAAGAAACATAGGAAATCATGAGCTCAAATGGCTACGTCTCACACCAGGGGGCTTGTTTTAGAACCTTAATTTATATACACGATAACTTCGATTTTAACACAACTTGAAGGAAAACTCTCTGAAAGATGTACTAAACTCAAAGTACGTTGAACTAAAACACTTCTCTCCCTTTCCTTCCTTTCACCATCTCCTTTCCCTTTGTGACATCAAAGCTACCTTAGCAGTAGTTTTAAAATACTGAACTTCCTACAGGGATGCGCTCTGATACAACACAAACAGTGCATATAAGAATCCTTACGATAGTAAAGCTTAATGGTGACTTAACACACATCTTTTTAAAAACTACAGGAGAATCTTGACCAACACATTTTCTCTAGAAAGCAGTCATTTCGTTTTGCTTTCTAGACAGGGCAACCTGCACAGAGAAACAGCTTTTTGAATTGCTTCCCCAATACCAATGGTTCAATGATTCAAGCATCAGGCTGACATTGAGAACTTATATTTGATAATACAAGCTTTATTTTTAACTTAAGTAAAATAACATTAAAAAAATATGTAACATACTGATTCATCTTCGTCACTGTTTGTTCTGTCCGAGGAGTCTTTCTCTGAATCTTCTGACATCGCTTCCCGTGTTCGGCCTGAGGTTGCTTTTATTAGGTGGGTAGGCTGTAAAACAACGTCTAAGGAACTGATCTGATACCCTCTCCTTTTAAGCTGAAGGCGTTTATTACATTAAATGAGTACTCAAAATATACCCTATCTCAATGAACAGAGCCAACACGACTCTAAAAATGAAGTTACCGTACAGCTGAGCCAGTCTCCAGTGTCAAAGATTTGAAGGCATTTGCCATTACTACGTGAGAACGAGACAAACATCCCAATAGAAGACAAACCAAATAAGTCATTTAATTGAAAAAGAAGCTTCCAGAGTACACAACCAATGATTTCCATTCTGTATTTACAACTCAATAGCATGTAGCAGACAGGAAGCTGACAATGTCCCTTGAATATTAAAAGAAAAGGAAACCAAAGAAAAAATATTCAGGTAGCAAGATGGTGCAATCGAGTTAGAAAATTTTTCTTGAATTTTCAATTGCTCAAAAAGATTTAAATGACTGCTTTTCTCTTTATACAGTATTTTTAATATTATCCCGTAGATGCCTTGTCCTACTATTCAACTTACTGTTTATTATTCTTACTGAAATCAGAATCTACCAGAAGGATTGGGTTGGCGCTGAACATTACCCCTCCTAGGCAGGCGTCTTTCAGCACGGTTACCATGAAGACAGCAGAATAATCCACTTCCTTGTCAAGATTCTATCGTCTTGCGAAGATCAACACAACGTACCCATGTCAAACCCCTCTACAAACAAATAAACAGCTTCTGAGTGCAGTGTCCACTCAACAAATGGCAAGCCCCATAGCAACCAGAGAACGCTGCCTTCCGGGAGACACAAGTTTCGGCCTGGGGACCCCCATCCTAGGCAGTGCCCGCCTGGCACACCTCGTGGTTCCGTTCCGTCACGCCGCGGCGCTCCATGTGAGACACCCCAAGGTGCTGACACCCTCAACCCCTTGGACGCCCACCCGTCCCGTCCCTCGCGGAGCCGGCAAACGCCCACCCCGCGCGCCCCTCGCGCGCCCCAGCCACGGGCGCACCTGCTGCCTCCGAGCTCCCCTTCTCCAACACTTCACCTCCCGCCCTGAGGTGTCGCTGAGTGCCAGGAAGCCATCAGTGCAGGTTCTCCAGGAGATAGTCAGGGAAGGAATGCCACTGCGGCTGTTCTCCTTACCAGCCGTGCGTTTCCGGGGAAACGGACCCACTCGCGCGAGGCTTTGGGCTGCCCTCCCTGACCGACCGGCGCACAGGAGCCTGCGCGCAGGAAAGTCTGGGCAAACCGAGAACATTTGGAGTTTAGGACACTAAGGGAGGATGTAGGGGTGGGGCATGCAAAACAGCAGATTCTCCGTACTCTTCTGCATGTTTGTAAATTCCTTCTCAGAGGTGGCAGTGGCGCGCACAAACTTTAAAGGGAGATCGCTTGACTTTAACAAGGCGACCTTGCATGTCGTAATGGCAACTTTGAACTTGGACTTTGTAGTAGACTAGATTGAAAGGGTGTTGGTCTTCGTGACCAGAGCTCCGTTCTGCACGGTCATTTGTTAATAATCTTAAAATGTGGTATGTTAAAGAGTTGACGGAGGAAATAGATACCCGAGTGAATAACTTGGGAATTATCAGCTCGGAGACTCTTTAAATGTGAGAAGTTATTGATGGGTGTTTCGAACACTTATATTCAACATAGTTCACGTGTGTGCTTTGTCTCATCTAAGTAGATGTTATTTCTGTACAGCTCATTTTGAGTTCTCCTCCTCCCCGGGCCCCCAGCCAACTCGAGGTGTTGTGGATAATTTGAGACATTTGGAATAGATTTTCAAGTACAGTTGGGAAAAAAAAAATGTGTAACTATTGGATACCTACATACGGCATTAA
This sequence comes from Ochotona curzoniae, assembly GCF_017591425.1. NCBI lineage: Eukaryota > Metazoa > Chordata > Mammalia > Lagomorpha > Ochotonidae > Ochotona > Ochotona curzoniae. The sequence continues at coordinate 24,695,979 of NW_024467095.1, read as the reverse complement.
ATACGTGAGTTTTGTGATGTTCTAGAGACAGTATAGCAAATTTGAAAGTAGAATTCTGGGCAATGTTCTAGAACTTAAGCATGTAAATAGATTATTTAATTATTATTATTTAATTAATTATTATTTAATTATTAGACTTTCTAAGCTTTCCAAATAATTGATTTTGTTGAAATCATGAATTTAGAAACTGTATTTTCCTGATCTGATCTTGGCTTGACAAAATAGAACGTATATCAGACCGACCTCTCTTGAAAAAAGTTGCTTATAATTGATAGCTGTTGCTTGATATAACATACATTCATCTCTAAAAGTGACATGCACACGTAATCTTTATGTATGGGACATTTTTTCTGTTGCATTTTAAAAAAAGATTCATTTATTTTTTATTGGAAAGTAGGGTCAGATTAAGGAAGAGGAGAACCAGAGAGAAGTATCTTCTTGCATCTGCTGATGGCCAGAGCTGAACCGATCCAAAGCCAGGAGCCAGGAGCTTCTTCAGGTCTCCCACGTGGATGCAGGGTCCCAAGGCTTTGGGTCATCCTCTGCTGCTTTCACCAGCCACAATCAGGTAACTGGATGAGAAGTGCAACAGTTGGGACACCAATCGGTGCTCATATGGGATCCCAGCACCTGCAAGGTAAGGATTTAGTCATTGAGCCGACATGGTGGCCGTTTCTGTAACATTTTAATCGTGGTGGCAGGCCATTTGCTCCCAGTCGCTCAAAGTGAAACCTGAGAAATGAACTGACCAGGAATGAATGTCAGAATTGGGGTTTGAATCTTGTGATTTTTTTTTTAATCCAAATATTTATGGAATGATATGCCAAGTAACCCTTATACAGAAAATTTATCTTGGTATATCACAAAAACATTTCGAAATTTGACAAATTCTGAAAATCATGCTATTTCAGTACTTCAACAAATATTGAATGCATAGTATTTGTTAAAGTATCTTCCATATATATATATATATTTTTTTCTTTCCCCAGGGAACAAGACAGGTTATGTTCTAGTCAGAAAATAAACAAACAAAACAATAAGAATCATTTCCATGGTAACTGGTGTCAAGGGGAAAAAGGACCATTAATTGCTAGGGGTAGGTGAGCCTTGGGAGATTGCCCTTTCACAAGGAATGGCCAGGGAAGGCCTTTTGGACTAGGAGGCATTTGAGCTCAGGAGCGGAACCGTAGGACGTCCAAGGGAAGACCTTGGCAGGCAGTAGAAGCGCTGAATACGGAGACTGTGGGGGAATTTTTCTAATTGTCCAGGCAGTGCCATCTGGCCAAAATATAGCTGGGGATAGTACAGATTTATAAAAAAAGATTCCCTAAAGACCTGTTGTTTTCCAGGTACATTTTAAAATGATTTTCTTAAACACTTGCTCCTTTTTAGCTCTTCACTTTGATTTATTCTCCTATTTTGGACAGCCGTATGTCCTGGAAATGAAAGTCTGCCTTTAATTGTAAGTATGTCCTGGAGTAAACTTCTCCCAGTGGATTCTCTCAGTATGTGTCTTTGCTCATCGCTGTGATTTTTTTTTTAAGATTTTATTTTTATTTTTTTTTATTGGAAAGGCGGATATACAGAGAAGAAGATCTTCCGTAGGATGATTCACTCCCCAAGCGGCCCGGCCACAAGGACTGGAGCTATGCCGATCCGAAGCCAGGAGCCTCTTCCAGGTTTCCCACGCGGGTGCAGGGTCCCAAAGCTTTCGGCCTTCCTCGACTGCCTTCCCAGGCCACAGGCAGGGAGCAGGATGGGAAGCAGGGCTGCCAGGATTAGAACCGGCGCCCAAATGGGATCCTGGCACATGCAAAATGAGGACCTTAACCATCACTTAACCATCACTGTGATCTTACCAGAGAAGGGTCTGGAACAGACTCTGCTCTGGGTAGACTACAGCCATTTGGTTTTTTTCGCCCTTCAGGCACATGTACTCTAAAACTGCAGTGTAAAAGGCAAGCTAATGAAAATAGAGCAATCGGGCCCAGCATGATGGCCTAGTGGCTAAATCCTCACTCTTCATACATCACAATGCCACACGGACACAGGTTTGTATCCTGGTTGCTCCGCTTCCTATCCAACATCTTCTTCTCTCTCTCTTTCCTCTTTGAAAATCTGCCTTTCCAATAAAAACAAAAACTTAAAAAAAAAAAAAAAGAAAGCAGAGCAATAAAAGACATTCCAAACCACACCCCATTCAGTTACTTATAACATCATAGAAATTAGTAGCCAAGATAACTTTTTCACGTTTGGTCTGAGAAAGCCCTGACCGGAACCAAGGAGCCCCTGATGACCTGGCACCTTGATCTTCCTTGGACTAGATTAAGATGACCCATGGAGGACTAAACCTCTCAAACTGGTTCCAAATTCAGATCTCAAAGTCTGTTTCAGCCAGTTAGCCAAGATTCAGTTAATGGATAATGACCATAATGACAGGAAATTGATGTGTCAATCACATTAATTATATGTACCTGGAGACTACATGGAAGCAATGATTGCTGCTTCCTCCTTGTCAATGGCGAAGATGCCCTTACACGCTTAACAAATACCAGAATGAATCACCTCAATAAAAGAGAATGTGTTGGCTGGGAAGTGAGCTCCTGGCTCTTGCCTCAGCCAGCTCTGGCGTTGGAAAATCTCTGGCTCTCCCCTTTATAATTTTTCAATGGCAGAAATAGACAATGCATTCACATCAGGAGTTTGCTAGGTTATCTTCTATGGAAAAGCCACATTTAGCATTGTGAGATTATTTTTCTTGCTAATTCTTACACTTGGAGTACCTATTTGCAAAGAGGGTAGGAAAATCAAAAAGTTATACTAGACCTAACTCCACATCACACAGAAAACTATAGTACTGCTTCCATGTGTATTGTAAAAGTAGTTATCTTTTAACTGACAGGAACTTTACTCTGTTAGCTCTACCTTCAGACCAGAGAAGGTCTCCCCTAGAAACCGCTGAACTTACCTGGACAATAAGACGCTGAACTCTATGCTAGGTATATGCATGAATCCTAATTGAACTTCAACTGTGGTTATGCAGCAAGGTGGAGGAATCCACCATGGGGGGAGGGTTGTGGGAGGGGTAGGGAGAATCCCAGTGCCTACAAAACTGTATTACATAATACAATGTGATTAACAATAAAAAATTTTTTTTAAAAAAAGTAGTTGTCATACAACTAATCTTATTAGCTTGACTATTATTTTTATAAATTGATTTTGATGACAACTATCTTATTGTCTAGACATATTCCATTTATTATTAGAATATAGCAGTAAAAGTGCTTCTTTTTAGCAGCATTTTAGTAAATTCTGTCTTATTGGCAGGATTTGGGGAAATGTTCAAGAGCTCTGGACCTCCAAATTAAAACTTTTAGAAGAACCTCAGAATTCAGACGATTAAGTACTATATTATATGAATATGCCAAATTAGTACTAAAAAATCTGGATCGCAGCCTCTCAAGCAGTAACTGTCGTACAAACAAATGATCTGCATTAATGCAGGTTTCTGCTCCAGAAGACACTCTCCCGTGGGCAAACAGTACCATCCTTCTTAGGAGCAAGAGGGGCGGTGGTGTGCAACTGCACTTCCAATGCAGGAAGGAACATCCCATTGCTTTCAAGAAAAATTTTTCAAGATCCCTCTTTTCAACTTTATCCATACATATTTGGTCAGTAGTCCAGTTCAAATAATTTTTTATCTGTTTTGTCAGAAAATTGCCAATAATAAGAGCATTAAAACTTTTTTTTAAAAATTAAGGACTAGAATGGTGGTATATCGAGCTAATCTTCCACCGGTAGTACCAGTATCTCATACGGGCATCGTTCATGTCCTGGTGCCTCCATTTCTGATTCAGCCCCCTGCTTATGGCCTGGGAAAGCAATGAGGACAGCTCAAGTCCTTGGGCCCTTATATTCACGTGTGAGACCCAGTATCCTGGCTCCTGGATTCTGGCTTCAGATTAGATCAGCTATTTTGGGAGTCAACCAGCGGATATAAGACCTCTCTTTCTGTCATTCCTCTTTCTACAAAATCTACTTTTCAAATAAAAAAATTACATAAATATTTATTATTGTTATTTTTATTGCAAAGTCAGATATATATATATAGAGAGAGAGAGAAAGATTTTCCATCTGATGATTCACTCTCCAAGTGGCCACAAAGGCCGGTGCAGAGCTGATCCGAAGCCAAGAACAAGGAGTTCTTCCAGATCTCCCATGCAGGTGCGGGGTCCCCAGGCCTTGGGCCGTCCTCGACTGCTTTCTCAGGCCACAGGCAGGGAACTGGATGGGAAGCGGGGCTGCCAGGATTAGAACCGACGCCCATATGGGATTCTGGCACGTTCAAAGTGAGGACTTTAGCTGCTAAAGTGAGGACTGCACCACACCCCCGCCCCAAATAACATAAATCTTAAAAACAAACAGACAAAAAAAATGTTTCTTCTTTATTAAGAGTAAAACCAGAACTCAATGTGAACTGCAGGTTCTGTCATACTATCATCCTTATTGCAATACACACACATCTGGAAGTCAGTCTAGTACCCAGAAATAAGTGAGACAAAGATATCTGGAGGAATTCCATTTATTGTGGATGCTTTTCACAATATACTTTTATTGTAGCAATTATCAGTGAAAAATACCAAGTGTTGATAGGTTTTTATCAATGGCAGATTCACAGAACATGCTAGTCAGCTCGCAGTTTTACTTTCTTCACGATAACAGAGAATTGTAATAGAACAAACAAACAAGGAATTTGTTTTTCAAAAGATTCAATCCAAATGGAAGAACATTTTACCCCCAACTTTATTCCATCCAAACACCGGAAATAAAAGTTAGGCTTGACAATGTTCTTCTCAACTTTACACCTTCTGGAAAACTACATCCTGGCAATCAGGAGGAGCTATTGTTCAGAAGTTCAACATGGCAGTGTTACCTCACCATTGTCGTATTTCACACTTGGCTGTATTTCACTCCAGTGGCAGGAGTTCAGGCTAAATACGGCGCTTCATGTAAATTCTAGTCTATCTAAGACTAGACTAGACTAGACTGGTCATAGACTTCATGTCTACTCTGTCATGAGGGAATGATCTGTACAATCTTGGTGGCCCATGCTTGCCAAAAGCTAGAGAACTCATTTTTTTTTTTTTAAAAAAAAAACTGATATATGAAGAAAAGAGACTTTGAAAGGTGGAGATACCTCCTCGTGCCAGCCTACCTTGATGAGTTCTCCTGGGAGAATCCTGTTGATAAGAATATCAACAGTTTCCTTGGGAAACTCTTGGTGTGCTAGGAATTAGGGTAAAAACCATTCTGGTTAACTCAGCTGAGGTATGAATTTATATAACTATAACACAGAGATAGGTCCAGAGAGGATATTTTGCCAAAACATTGGTGCAATTTTTCAACATCTATATTGAAGAATAACAACTTCTAACCTAAAATAAGACCTAATATCTGAATTCTGTGTTTTGTAAAAGCAGTAAGTCAATAAAGACTCACTAGTAAACTAATATATAACTAGGAAAACTTAAATATATTTTATGGGATTGACAAATTATCAACCTATGACAAGTACCAATGACTAATAAAGGTTTAAAAAAAAAGATGAATTAAAAAATTTCAGAGTATATATATATAAATGGAAGCATTATTATGCTTCCAAATACTGGATTGTGCTCATTTTATCTCTTTTATTTCCAGACTTCAGCAAGCTGTGTAACACTGATACTCAAGTGCTTGCCCTCGACGTTGAGAAGGTAAGGACCTTAGATATCATTTCTGCCAACCTCTTACAAACTTTGCTATGAAAAAGCAGATTGTGAGTCTGGTCCAGATAGTAGATTTAATAAAATTTACACTGGACTTCAAGATTGCTTTTCATTATAAACTAAATACTATGTCTTATAGAAGATTTCCACTTGTTTTGACACTTCTACTCTCTCTCTTTTTTCAATATACAGGTCATTGGACATTGAAAACATACCCACCTGCCATGTTTTTATTGGCAAATATAAAACATTAATATAATATTGTGATTTAATTTTTGTTAAAGAGCTGTGATATTAACTAGTTACAAGGACATACTACTTAATACAGCCATCTACTACATTAAAAAAGCACTCTATCGTTAGCGTGTTTGTATATGTTTATGTACTTATGCACATCATTGAGTGAGACTGTGGTTCAGGCTACTAAAACTACCAAAGAAATCCACAAAGCAACCAATCTAAAAAAAATCAGTACCACTGTAAGCTACCATATTAATCCAATTTAGGTATGCATCCGCATGAAACAAAGTAAATACTTCAACAGTACATCTTTCTTTTCAAGACAATCATTATTGCCATATATAAAATCGGAAATGGGTTACTTTCAGAGAGAGTTACAATTGCCTACTAAGATAATTTCTTCCATGCTTTATTCTAAAGTGCAGAAACAACATGACTTCTGAATTTCAAAGAAACTATGGTTGGTTTTTCTAGGTGCTGCACACATTCGCCGGGCAATTTTAAACTTGAATCTCCTTGTATTGATGATCAATGTGGCTGGTGTCACTGTTCAGAGAGGATTCTGATGCTCAGTAGCAAAGTCTATTTCACAGCATGGGTTTCTTTGGAAACAGGCTCCTGTGCAAAGGCAGTACTTTACCATGAACATCTCTAGACTGTGATTATTAAATATAATGACAATATACATGGCTCTACTGGGATATTGTAACATAAAACAAAAGAAAAGGAACCCAATTTAGTAAATTAACATAAATAGAAAACAGAGCAAATTAGCCCTCTGCAATTGAGCTGGTCCAGGGTCTTGAGTGTGAGTTCTTTCTTGAGTTGTCTCAAACCTGTTAAGAGAAGAGAACTTTAAATCTGCTGTCTACAATTCTTTAGCCAGATGGCTTTTGTCAGCATAAAAAGGGGCAGATTGTACTTAGGGCACAAACATTGTTTGAAAAAGCAGGATATGATCTTTCATTCTAGCCTTTCTTCTGTTGATTTTTTTCACCTTCTTTGTTTCTCCTCTATGTTCCCTCCTCCTATCTGGACCATCAGATAGAATCTTATTTTTTTTTTAATGCATTAGCATGCAATGTAGTATGCATTACAAAAATAGGAACACGTGTACTAATTAACCCAGTGAAGGCCATGTTAGTATACCACAGTGAACAGAATGCTCACCCTTAGTCTTCTCTCATTCTCATCAAACACCCTTTGCTCAAACACCTGTTGCTCTCACACCCTTATTCATGGGCTAATCTGCTCTACACTCCTAGTCTTCCTCATCAAGCCAGTGGTTAACAATACTTGATGAGGTAATAACACCAACACCAACATTGGATGTATATCCATTTGCAAATGTGCTCTGTCATTTTCATTTCAATGGAACGATAGCCCTCTGCACCACAAAGTCAAATGCGCTTGCCATGCCATTGTTCCATGGCCTTAGATTTGGTCTCAACCCCGAATGCTCTTAAGAGGGGCTTCTGTCTCTAGAACTCTAAGTTGACTACAAAGAAGCCCGTACCATTTTTTTATTGCTGGCCTCTGATTTCTTTCTTTTTCGTTTTTCCTCTTTCAGAGGAAAGCACTGTGTCTTTTAGTTGAAATGGGAAAAGGATACAAGTGGGATAGGAATTAGCTCCTCAGAGGACAAGCTATCCTACTGATGATCTGAGCATTGTTTTAGATATTGTTCAATGTCCCATTTCTTAAGAAATGGCGTATCCCCAATGCTGAGACCGAAAAGTGAAGGACCCCATGCATGCTCATTCATTAAGGTGGTCAACAGCATTATATTTTCAGGTACTGTTTTGATTTTTGGTCATGGCAAGCCAGAGTCTGAGGGTGCTGAAAATGGCAATGTAATCTCCTAGAATGGGCTCAGAAAACAAACTGGAAATAAAGTCATTTTTCCTAAGTGATCATCAAATGACAATGGAGCCTGGCTGGGACTTCCTAATGAAAGACATACACTATGCCTTCCAGCCTTTTGTTGCCAACCTTCGAAACTCTGTGATGGATCTACAGCATCTTATTGGGCAACTTTCCAAGGGCTGTGCCTCCGCGACAAACCTGCAATGCCAAAGGTTCCATGAATGTTTCCTTTCACACATTCTACCAGTAGTTGATGCCCAAGCAAAGGTGTGTTGGCCAGAGGCAGGTCTCATTTGCCCCCAGGTAGGAGATGGCAGGTAGGAGATAGCAAAACATATCTCTGAAGTATCAGTCTTCCAAGCAGATTACCTTAGTAGGGGAAGTGACCTTGTCCACAGATTGCTTTTCCCAGAGGTTCCGCTTGCCAGATACATCGCCTGGCCTCAGGTCCTAATGAAGAGAAAACAGAAGCAGCATATAGGAAGGTGGCCTTTTATATTTTCTGGCAAGTTCTAAATGAATTGCCCCTACTATGTTCGTTTGAATAGATTGATCATTTAATACACCCCGGTGAACTGAGACAGATAGAAGTGAGCCATTATAAAGACCTTCGCCTTTTTCTGATGATACAAAAAGGAAGTGGAACTCCATAGAGCATTTGGGTCCCTGTCCTTCACCAACCACTTACGTGTTTCTTATTCGGTGAAAATGGAAAGCCCGCATATTGAAAATGGGTAGCCCATATTGGAAGTGAATAGAGCAGGCCTTATTTTCAAGCAATTCATTTGGCGTTTGATAAGCATTTCACACCTGTACAATAACGGCAGCTGCCCTGCTCTGTCCCTATTCACATCTCAGGGAGGGCACCTGCCATGTGTGTGTTCACTGGTGGCCTACTGTCCCCAATCCTCCCATGGAATGAAATTTTAATGTCCTGTATGGTAATAACCTAATTAGCACATTCTTCCCATCACATTACCTAGAGTTTTGTTTGCTTGTTTGTTTTGTTTTTTCCTCCAAATCAATTGTTTGCATTGGAATCACTGGACTAGGAGAAAGGGTTGACCAAATTTGACATTTTTTCTAAGTGCACTTCCCTCACACTAAAATTCTACAAATCATTTTGGGTTTCCTGAGGGTTAAGTAGGGGATTCTGAGTGGAATGCAGAAATACACATTAATCACAAATTGCACCCACAAGAGAAACAGACAGTTGATGGCATATGTAATACCATGTGGAAATCTTGAGAAGGAAACACGAATGTGATGGGTAACAATTATGCAATTTTAAAGTTTTATTTACTAACTCATAATTAATTTTATTTGGATGAGGGTTCTAGTTTCTCTTTCCATTTACTTTTCTTCCAGCATTTTCTTATATTAGCATTTGGCAAAAGGTGGTTTATGGAAAATAAATGTGTTTTGCTAACATAACATGCTTATTTTGGCAAACCATTTTTCGTTAGGAAGGCAAAACTAATAAGAGTTGTATTTATTCATGGATATCAATCTAAGTGAGCACAGTTCGAATACAGAGTGTTGAACTCTCTGTTAGATGGCCCCATGTCAATTTTGTATTTGCCTTTGTCTTAATGAGTTTCTGGATTGCTTCAGAAATCCTGATACAAATTCCTGATACAAAGCAGCAACATTGTTTTTGAAGAAGTCAGTTCCATTTGCCAATGTTGTAAAAAGCTGCCACATTGTCTAGGGGACCATCTTAAAGTTTTGGAAACTACAATTAGGAACTTGTTGATAGAAGTTTCTGGAAAGTGGCTATTGTCACTTTCTTTATTTCAATCATAGAGACAATATTTTTCTTTCACATGCATATTTTTCTGCCTAAGAAAACAGATTACATTTCCTTGAGATCCTGCCTATGAGTTATTAAGAGTTAAAGGAGTTGGCTCTAAGACAATACGAATATCCAAACTGCGAGTTGGCATTTTAATTCAAGCGGAAAATAGAAATAAATTACCTGCCCAGACAACATTTTAGATAAAGACCCACTTAGAAGAGGAAGGAGAAATCAAGGCAGGAGAAGCAGTTTTCCAGTCAACCAAAGATCAAAGAGTGAAGTGAAGAAGTCAGCTGAGAAAGACATGTTAAACAGGAAAGACAAATTAGCTTTTCAATACGTGTAACACATAGACACAGTGAAAAACAAGTAAGCCGCAGTAGTCGGAATTAAATTTCAGTTACAAAATGACTCCAAAATCCCCCTGGATTCTACCTACAAATAGCAATAGGTGTTCCAATAAAGGAGTCAGCACAAAGCAAGGTTTTATTTGAAATATGTTCATGTTAGGAGGGTCCTGAAATATTTATTTGAGTATTTATTTTGGCTGCTTTGAGCAGTATAACTATCAGTCTACATGAAAATAATTTCATAACGACTGATAGATGATTTTTCTCTTTAGGGAGGGTTTTTGTTTGTTTTGTTTTTAAATACTTGGACCCTCTTCCACTGCTTTCCTAGGTGCTTTTATCCAGGAGGTGGACTGGCAGTGGAGCAACCAGGATTAGAAAAAGCATTCCTGGAATTCTGGCATTGCAGGTGGCAATTTAAACTGCTATGCTCTAATACTGGCTCCTCTAGGGTCCAGTGATGTGGCCTCGCGGCTAAAGTCCTTGCCTTGGACGGTGCCGGTTCTAATCCCAGTAGCCCCATTTCCCATCCAGCTCCCTGCTTGTGGCCTGGGAAAGCAGTGGTTCCTGGCTTCGGATCAGCACAATACCAGCCGTTGCACGAGTGAATCACTGGATGGAAGATCTCTATCTCTCCTCCTCTCTGTATATCTGGCTTTGCAATAAAAATAAATCTTTGAAAAAGTAATAATAAATAAAAAATAAATACTGGCTCCTCCAGTGAGCTTCATTCCCGTGAATTACTCTCCTCCTTGGGATTTTACTGGCTGAGGACCATTTTGTTGAAATGAATTTGCTCTGAGCTTGTGTGAATGCCTTCAAGCTGCACATCTGCAAGCACACACTTCATTTTCCCCTCTACTCACTCATGCCGTGGAACACAAGCAATGGACCAACACCAAACCAGAGGCCACATTTAGAGGCATGTTATTTACTGTCACTTCTAGGTAATCTGACACTTTGAGATCAAGGTTAGGCTGGCCAAAATCCCAAGGGTGTTAAGCTCAGATGCCTGCCATAAAGGACCAAACTTGAAACACAAATGTCTGAAGAGCTGTGATGCAAGAAAATAGGAAAAGGAGGGCATCAACAATCTCAAGAGCATGTACGTAGCTCTAGAGCTTAAAATGTCTACATTATAATTTTTAAAAGGAAAATAAAACACAGCAAATGGGTCAAATTACACAGATCTTACATGCAAGCTCCTAATGCCAAACCCTGTAGACAAGACTGCTTTCATAAATTGCCATCCCTGGCTTTCTCTTCCTGCCAACCTTTATACACCTGCAGGGTCCTTCGAGCACATTTTTCCATTGCTGATACTAGCCTCCTTTTCTTCTTGGACCCATAGGATCCATGAATTACTCTCTTGTCTTGCTGAGTTCCAAGTCATATCTCTCAAGAAGACTATCACGTTGCTATGCATACTTTCGACATTGCTGTGGAGCCCTAAATATAGGTGATTACTATGACCGGAATGTGTACAAACTTGATGTTGCTTAATAAGTACACTCAAACTCATACTCCTAACATGAATAATACATCATTTTCTTCTCGTCTGATTCTTACTCAGGAAGGCACACTATTCCACAACATTAGGTGGAGAAAAAAAACGATCAAAATCAATATCAACTTCTACATTTTCTATCTTCCAGGCAATAATTTAGGAAATCACTTAATGGTAGGTGAAGCAGACGACGGTTCTGGAAGCTCCTTGCCATGACACTTTGGTCATGCCATTTTGGGGGGAGTTGTCTAAACCCAATGGCAAAAATGCTTTAGGAGGTGAAGAAATCTTGGCACAGAATTTAGGGTTTTTAATTCTTCTATTCAGATGACAATCAGATCACAGTAGGCTTATCAGTCAGAGTATTGATAAGAATATTGATCCTGTGCAAAATGCATGGGTGTGATCCAGGGCAGAAATGGGATGGGTCACAAACACTGTACAGATGACAAACTCGTTATGTTTTCCAGCCATGTGACATATTAACTTATCTCTCTCTCCTTATCCCCGCTATCTCGGGAGTTCTTCCGGGAATCCATGAACTTCATATGTATGTTTTGAAGGAAAGGTTGCTTATATTTCACGAGTTTTTAAAAAATGTCCAGTATTCGAAAAGGTTGATAATTGTTGATAATTGTTGAAAAGGTTGATGAGGTCTGGAATCGTAAAGTTTATATAAAATGCCACTTACGTCATTTATTTTTATTGTACTTTGACCCTTGGCTAAGGACAAGTATGAAAACTGGATTTTTTTAAAATAAGATTGATTTTATCTTTATTGGAAAGGCAGAGCTACAGAGAGAAGAAGAGACACGGAGAGAAAGATCCTCCATCAACTGGTTTGCTCCCCAAATGTCAGCGATGACTGGAGCTGAGCCAACCCAGAGCCAGGAGCCAGGAGCTTCTTCTTGGTCTCCCATGTGGGTGCAGGAGCCCAAGGACTCGAGCCATCCGCTGCTGCTTTGCAGGCCACAAGCAGAGAGCTGGATAACAAGTGCAGTTACCAGCCGCACCACAGGTGAACGCTTACTCTACTATGCCATGGCACAGACCCCAAACCTGTTTTTAAAAATAGTTTATTCTTTTATGCTATACTAAAATCAGAACTGTGAAACATGAGGCATTCAAGAATACATATCTTTTGGGTACAGTGTCTGCCCTTAACTGTCTCCTATAATAGGCCCCCTTATATGGGTTAATCAGATGGGGGAAAGTTTTTTTTTTTCTTTCAGTATATAAAGGTTTTTAAAACTGTAAATAGGGTTTTGCATTTTACATCTTGTGAGTTGTTATGCAAAGAATATAGGCTGAATAGATGGCACACAGAATGATAACTTAAGAAGGACATGTAAACATTTGCATTGTAAACACTTTTTTTTTCTTTTTGAAGAAGATGACACAACTGAATAACTTTGAAGATTACTTAGGTAGCCAACAAATACAAGTGCCACTGTTCAACGGCACAGGGACCAACAATTTGGAAAGTTTCCTTCTAGCAAGTGAGGTGAAGGAAGTTGCCTCTCAGAACCCTTGGACACCAATCAAGTAACAAAGGCCAACTTCACAAAGAAACTCAGCAATGCATAGCAGGGAGTTTAATCATGTGTTTTGCTCTAACAGTAAATGTAAGGCGATGATCACACTTCAAGGTATTTTGAAAAGTTCACGGAACATGAATATTATGCAAGAAAGAGACTACACGTGGATTTGTTTCGCAATGAATTAATGCTTTCATTTCACTTGCCATGAACTTTTTCAAGTACCCTGCAAAATGCAATGCAAAGACTGACAAGAGTATTTTGGGCCTGATGTAATGGATCAATTGGCTCATCCTCCCCCTTCAAGTGCCGGAATCCCTTATGTGCATCTGTTTGTGTCCTGGTTGCTCCACTTCCCATCCAGCTCCCTGCTAGTGGCCTGAAAAAGCAGCAGAGGATGGCCCAAAGCTTGGGACCCTGCACCCATGTGAGAGAACTAGAAGAAGCCCCTGGCTCCTGGCTCTGAATCAGTTCAGCTCCGGCCACTCCTGCCATGTGGAGGGGAACAAGTGGATAGAGAATCTTTATCTGTCTCTCCTCTCTGTCAACCTGCCTTTCCAATAAAAATAAATCTTTTTTTTTAAAGAAGTATTTTTATAGTAGAATACCTAGGCTTAGTAAACTTTAAAAAAAAGCTAATCCAAAATAGCATTCAGGTCAGTTTTTCCAGTTTCTAGCTTTGCTGTGTGTGTTTTTAACAGTTTTTCTTTGGAGATGTTGAAAACAAAATTGCAGTAGTTATTTAAACAACTGTTTAGTAACTGCATTTTTGTTCCAAGTTTTAAAAATTAGGTAAATAGGAAATATGGGTTTCAAAATAGCCAGCATACACATTCTTTGGGAGCAAGTGTTCTTGACAGAGATATACCCAAACTAACTTAACATTAAATGTTCAGATTTCTGTCTATAGTTTATCGAATAGAAGCTAAACAAAAAGGCCGGGAAAAATACATCAATCTGAACAGCCTCAACATCTGGCTAACTTCCCCCTCTCAGAGTGGACAGGTGAATAGCTGGCTCCATTTTACCCTCCCAGTGTGACTATCTAGGACCGTTCTGTGTCCCAGTATCTCCTTATCTGTGACATAGCAGGGCCTGTCAAGTTCAGAAATTCTGTTTTCCAGGTAAACAGACCAACTTCTTATTTACTTCGGCTGTTGAAAACTTTGAAATCAAGGACATTCAGAAAAACTTGCAGGTACTTACAGAAGGCTTGGGAGCAGGAGACTTGTTGCCGTCTGGGGTTTTGGTTAGCCATTCGTTGATGCGGCTGGAAACTCCCACCTTCAGGCCAGCGGTTTCCTACAAAGAATCAATCACCCATCATACTGAAGAGTAAACCTTAGCTGGGAAGAAATATGCACAGCAACCCCAAAATATTATAAAGCATTCTATCAGCTAGCCATAAGCTCTCCGTTGACATTTAAAGAATGTGACTTGATTTTTCTTCTCCCCTGGACTTCCTCCATCCCAAAGTCAAGGGTGGACGATCAATCATAGGCATTTTCTGAGGGCTCCCAGTCTGTGATTTAGCACAGAGTGTAAGCCTCATGAATACACTCTCTCTGGACTCACTTTTGTGGTTACTGCAATGCACAGTAGGGATTGCATCTTCCATATCACTTTTACTATTAATGAACGTGGTTCCTAAAACAGAATGGAAGACAGGTCCACCCCTCTAAACGTAAAATACAAAGATCTTTTGCTCACCTTATTGGGCGTGCCTGATGCGGCAGGGGCCGAGAACACATTGCCTTTCTCCCACATGCTCTTGATATTGCGTACACCTTCAGCAGGCACAGGGAGATCCGAGGCTGCTGGTTTTGTAGATTTTGCAGTTTTTGTTCCCTGAAATGATTATGTTTTAGGAATGACGCTGGGAAGTGTTTTGCTATAAAATTAGCTTAGCTCTTCCATCGCTGTCGTTTAAAAAGTTTATTGTGTACATACCTTTGCCAAAAATGAGCAATAATTTCTGTCCTGCATTCTGATCATGCGAATTATTCAACGTAAACCCTAAGAACTAGATCATGAAATCTTTGAAAAATGAATAGTGAAATACCACTGATTGTTAAGGCAACAATCTATTTTACTTCTGCAAATGCCTCTTAAATGCTTGCTGTGTGGGATACTCTGCTGGGCTCTGGATGTACAGTTTTGCTGTACACAAGACAATCTGCTCTGAAAGCTGCAGAGGGCTTACCTACTAATAGGACAGAAAGGTAGTCATAAGTTGCACAAATAGTAATTTAGCGCTATGGTGAAATAAACACAGTAAGACAACAGAATGACAAAAGGCATAGCAACAGGACAGTGCTATTTAGTTTTAGATGCAAAGAAGACTAATCTGAAGAAAGGAAAGTAAAACACAGGAGGACAGAAAATTCACGGTGGCAAAGTGATCAGGAGAAGCAAACTCCAATCCACGTAGAGGTTTACAGGATGTGTAGAAGTCCTGAGATAGAGGGAATGTTCCAGAAGTATGGTTTAGGAGAGAATGTTGTACATTTAAAATGCTTTCCTGGCAGTACCAAAGAATATACTTCAAATAGCCCGAGTTTCTCTCCTGGTCCTGCTTCGTGTCCTGTTGCCTTTGGTCAGATGATCAGCCAGGACGAGTGTCACCATCAGTGACCACGGCATAAAAATCCCACGGGACTATGTAAAGGACGAAGCCACAGTCTTAGCTTCAGCAGACTTATTGGCGCTATGAGGAACTCAACCGCAGCAAACCACTGCTGTGATGTGAACACAGGTTTGTTCCTACACCCACGATGGATTTCACATCCTAAAGTCACAGGGTAATGACACTAAGACGATGAAGATTCAACACAGGATGTTTGGAGGTGAGGCTTTCGGAAGAAGCCTGGATTGGACTGGGCTGTCGGGGGAAAGTTCCTGGGATTAAATGTTGATGGTCTTGTAAGTGATCACATACTTTCCCCATCTCCCTCCTTCATGGCTGCCCGTGAAATCCTTCCTGAGCCCCAGTTCCACATTTCACAACTGCTTACCAACATCAGAGACCAAATC
The DNA here is from genome assembly GCF_017591425.1 of Ochotona curzoniae. Classification (NCBI taxonomy): domain Eukaryota; kingdom Metazoa; phylum Chordata; class Mammalia; order Lagomorpha; family Ochotonidae; genus Ochotona; species Ochotona curzoniae. The sequence continues at coordinate 24,679,879 of NW_024467095.1, read as the reverse complement.
TATAGGGGCACCCAATGACCCACCGCTCCAAAACTACAGGCTAAAATAAACCTTTTCATAAGGTTCATTTTTGGGGGGTAATTCATTCCGAAACATTTTAGTGAACCTTTACTCTTGTGAATAAAAACCATATCTTGAGTGTCAGAAATTGATTATTCACTTGATAAATCGTCAGACCTTTCTCTTTGATGTCTCCCTTATCAGCTTGGTGAACTACTGATCAACTATCTCTAGAGTGCAAAGGAGAAGGAAAAGGTAAATTTAATTCATTCAGGGCCCGGCGCGGTGGCGCAGTGGTTAGGGTCCTCGCCTTGCATGCCCGGGATCCCCTATGGGCGCCGGTTCTATCCCGGCAGCCCCGCTTCCCTTCCAGCTCCCTGCCTGTGGCCCGGGAGAGCAGTCGAGGACGGCCCAAAGCTTTGGCACCCTGCACCCGCGTGGGAGACCCGGAAGAGGCTCCTGGCTTCGGATTGGCATAGTATCAGCCGTTGCACTCACTTGGGGAGTGAATCATCGGACGGAAGATCTTCCTCTCTGTATATCCGCCTTTCCAATTAAAAAAAATAATAATAATAAAAATAAATCTTAAAAAAAAAATTAAATGCATCCAATGGTTTCACAGCAGGTGGTCTCCAGGAACACCTGGCTAAAACCATGGGCTGAGGTCTACACAGAGGACAAAAAAATGTCAGCTTATGCATGCTAAACACCAGCTTCCTCTTGATGCTCTGCTACTTGGAAGTACACATCCCTTCCAAATACAGCACAAGCCAAAGTCAACTGGGTTAAAAAAAAAATTGGAGTACATAGAAGGATAAAGCTGTCAAATATAAATGTTTATCTGAAATGGCTGACTAAATGAAGGTGGCTATTGTCTATATTATTTTTCACTAGTATTTTTATTCCATAATAAAAAATTTATACAAAAAAAGAGGACTGTGGAAGATTATATGGGGTCAATTTAAACCACGTTTGAGGACACAATTCGTAAGGAATTTTGGATATTGAAGATAAACTTGTGAAGATACATTTAACAACTAAATGCCAGGAAACCAATTCATTTAAAGAATAAAGACCTTCATTATAGAAAATGCAGGGTGAACTTATCTGAAACCGTTCCAGGAGCTGGCACTAGGGCTCAACCGGCTAATCCTCCCACTTCAAGCACCAACATCCTATATGGGTGCTGGTTTATGTCCCAGACGCTGCGTTTTTGATTCAGCTTTCTGTTTGTGACCTGGGAAAGCAGTGGAGGATGGCCCAAAACCTTGGGACCATGAAACTGTGTGGAAGCCCAGAAGAAACTCCTGGCTCCTGGCTTCAGATCGGCTCACCTCCAGTTGCTGTGGCCACTAGGGAAGTGAACCAATCGATGGAAGATTTCTCTCTCTGACTCTCCTTCGCTCTGTAAATCAGCTTTTCCAATAAAAAATAAACACATCTCTTAAAAAAAAACCCTATTACATAATTTATTCCTATATTTCCCAAAAACTAGGTCAAAGTGTAAAAACATTATTGGTATTTTTTTTCAAATGGTAATCATTTTTTTTTTTCTTTCAAAGGCAGAGCAATATCTCACACACAGACGCACACACATTTCTTCTGCCTCTAGTTGACTCCCCAATTGCTTCTAACACCTGGGACCAGGCTGGTAGCTGGGATCTCTGTCCAGGTTTCCCATATAGGTGGTGAGACTCCAGGACTTAACTCATCACCTGCTACCTCCCAGGCACACAGAAGGAAACTGGACCAGAAGTGGAGGCGGGATATCAGCCTAGGCACTCCAGTATGGCACGTGGGTGACTCAAGCAGCAAAATTACCTGGGGTGCTACAATACCCACCTGGGATCATTGATATTCAGATACTATGGTAGCTGTTGGAGTTGGTTATCATTCTGAGCTGTTCAACAGGGCCAACATTCTGAGGACAGTGCTTACCTCAATCGCACTGGTATACTGCTCCAATCTGCTGTCAATCTTGGACACTACTGCCGCTTGATGAGTTGACTTGACACCACTGCTAAAAACAAACGGCTAAAAATATGAGAACCATTCCCTACTTACAAGAGGTAATCATTCTTACATGAACACTCAGCCATAGTTACCTTTTCTGCACAGACTTATTCAAAAATTCTGCTCGCTCTTCAATCTAGGAATTGAAAAAGAAAATCAGAAGTTTTCACTTGGACATAATGTTTCTCAGTCCAGGCCAGTATCATTCCTAAACAAGGTGAGTAAAACCACCACAGTGTTAAAGGGTATTTGATACTACACATAGGCATGCTTCTACAGAAAAAATAATCTGGATATGATATTTGATAGTGAGATCTGGGGATGCAATTAGTATTGGCAGAGGATATAGAAACACACTGTTCTAGGGCCAAAATACACCCAGATTGAAATGAAGTGAAAACGCCTTTGAATTAATATGAATCAGTGGCACAATATTTAAAATACGAGAATATAATAGTTTTTTTTTTTCTCCTAAACCTTTCATGTTTATATGACTGCACGCAGACAATGCTCAAAACAACGAATGCCCCAGACTGATTTATCTCTGTTTTTCGTAAATAACAGGCTCAATTACGAAAGAGAACTAGGAGTTGTGAACTCTTCAGTTATGGTTTAGTGTGATTTTTTAAGTTAGTAAGGGCCAAGCTTGCAAAGCATGTGGTTGCTCTGGTTATACGAGAGATAAAGAAATCCAGAGCACCTGTGATGGATACATGCCAAACAGACAGTGAACAGTCCTCAATGAACTCCCCCACCCTTTTAACTGAAATTTCTTTGTGCTAGAGCAAGGCTGTTACATTAAATATTATCTTCTGAAACTGTGTAACTTAAATTCAACTGATCTCTGAAAGTTGGCCAACGTTAATTGACTTTTAGGATGCCCAATTTCAGGCCAGACACCCTCCGACCCCTACCAGCTGTCAATATCAACAACTATGAAACCTGTTCTCAGTGTGACACGCATGCTGGAAGCTTCTGTGTCCTGCCCTGACCAGGGCAGCCATGGAACTTACCACCCTGCAGTCACTTACCCTGAGTGCCTGTGGTTGACATTCATTCAACAAATTACCATAGGATGGGTAAACAACATGCATTTTGACACAATTTTAGAGACCGGGAGGTCCATGTCAGCATGGCTGGCATGAGACAAGCACCTACTCTTGTCTCGCTCTTAGAGCAACAACCCTTCTTAAGAGGGCTCCACTTTCATATCCTCATTCCCATCAAAGGCCTCATCTACCAAAAAAAAAAAAAAATCACACTGGGGGTTTAGATTTTGAAAGATGAATTATGGGGAAAGTTGGAAACTTATAGGTTATAACACTCCTAGTATCTTCTACAATGTTGGGATCAGATTGGGACTTACCAAAAAAATTCTTAAGTACCACAAATGTTTGCTTCAAAAGCAATGTTTTATTCCTAATATCAGCTGAATTGCACCTGTACAGATGCTAAGGGCACTTCATCTTTTATAAACATTTCTTACAAAAATAAATTCAAGTCTTTACCAAAATTAAATTTAAAATGCTACAGGGAGCCCAGAATTATTTACTAGAAAATACATTTTTGCATTTTAATCATAAACTACAGAATGCTTTTCTTTAAAAAAAAAAAAAGTTCCCGGATGAATAAAGTGAAACAGTTTAGAAGCATGCCAAACCCTGACACTTTTAATATTTCCCAACCATGCATCTGTTCATGTGCACATCCATTCATTCATCCAGCCAGCCAGCCTTTTAACAGCCTGCCAGCTAAACTATCAATTAATCAATTGGGTTTCTTCTATATAAAGTTATATTTCCAGTTGTCAATAAGACAGTGCTATGGATTGAGCTGTGTCTCTTGCAATATGCGGCTCATGTTTTAAAACCCTAACCCTCCCATATGTCTATCTTTAGGGTTGAACCTCTGAGTTAGTAACAGGGTAAATGGGATTGTCAGGGTGTGACCCTGATAGGATAAGATTAATACCTTTTTAAGAAAAAACAGCAGCTAGTGCGTGCTTACTCTCTTGCTACCCTGTGAGGCTGTAGTGAGGAAGTGACCATCTGTATGCCTCCATTAGAAATGAATTGGCCAGCACCTTGATCTTAAATATTTCAGACTGTGGAGTCTAGTCTAAGGAGCTTTGCTATGGAAACCTGAGCAGACTTCCATTCTTAAAGGCCTATTAATTTTTTGTTTTTTAATTGGAAAGCCAGATATACAGAGAGGAAGTAGAGACAGAGGGGAAGACCTTCCACCTGAGGATTCATTCCCCAAGTGACCACAATGGCCAGAGCTGAGCTGATCCAGAGCCAGGAGCCCTTCCGGGTCTCCTACACAGATTCAGGGGCCCAAGTTTTTGGGCCATCCTCAACTGCTTACCAAGGCCATAAGCAGGGAGCTGGAATGGAAGCAGGACTGCTGGGACTAGAACCAGTGCCTATATGGGATCCCTGCACGTGCAAGGTGAGGACTTCAGCAACTAGGCCCTAAAGACCCATTGTTAAAGAGCACATAACGTAGGGGCCCATGTAGTGACATCATGAGTAAAGCCATTTCCTGCAATGATGACGTCCCATGCGATGCTGATTTGTGTCCTGGCTGCTCCATGTCTGATCCAGCTCTCTGCTAATGATCTGGTACAAAACCAGAAGATGGTTTAAGTGCTGGGAGACCAAGATAAAGCTGCTGGCTTCAGGCTGGCCAAGGTCCAGCTATTGCAGCCATCTTGGGAGTGAAACAGCAGATGGAAGATCTCTGTCTATTTGTCTGTCTCCCTCTGTAACTGACTTTCAAATAAATACCTTTTTTTTTCAAGGAGCACAGAGTTTATAAGAGAATAGTAGGGCCCGGCGGCATAGCCTAGCGGCTAAAGTCCTCGCCTTGAATATGCCAGGATCCCATATGGGTGCCGGTTCTAATCCCAGCTGCTCCACTTCCCATCCAGCTCCCTGCTTGTGGCTTGGGAAAGCAGTCGAGGACGGCCCAAAGCCGTGGGACCCTGCACCCACATGAGAGACCTGGAGGAAGTTCCTGGGTTCAGATAGGTGCAGCACCAGCCATTGCACTTACTTGGGGGAGTGAATCATCGGACTGAAGATCTTCCTCTCTGTCTCTCCTCCTCTCTGTATATCTGGCTTTGTAATAAAAATAAACAAATCTTAAAAAAAAAAAAAGAGAGAGAGAATAGCAGCATACATCATTATTTAAGAGCTAATGCTGGTTACCTAGTACACAAAAGTAGAAAAGGCTGAGTATTCAAGAGAAGCAGCTATCTGGGGGAATTGACGAAGGTCTCTCTGGAGTTTTGCATCTGGCCAGAGATCTGCAGCTTATAGTCTACAGTTTCAAAAGTGAGTATATGAAAGAGAGAATGGGGGTACGGAGGTAGAAGGAAAAGGACATTTCTCAGAAAGCAAATATACGCATCCAAGATCAGGTGCAGGCACAGTGCGATGGAAGAACATAGAACAAGTCAGCACGACGCCAGAGCTGAGCCTTATCCTTTGTAGCACTGTCAGTGGCTTTCTGATGCAGAGACCATCTTTCTCACCTTGGCCATCACAGCTAGTCCAGTGACAGAGACTCGCAGGTTCCCAACTCCAATTCTGTCTAGAGTAGCTGATGTGGCTTGACTTCACAATCATGTATTAAGAAGCAGGACCTCTGGCAGGTGACTAAATCATGAGCATGGAGCCCTTGTGAATGGGATTAGCGGATGTAAAAAAAAAAGGCCCGATCGGGCTTGGGTGGCTCCTCTCAATCCCTTTCCACCACGTAAGGATATAAGGACACACAAGGTGCCAACGCGTGAGGAACAGGCCCTCGCCATTGTCAGATCTGCCGGGGCCTTGATCTTGGCCTTTGGAAGTGTCAGTAACAGATTGCAGTTGCTTTGAAATGACTCGGTCTCAGGTGTTTTGTTACAGGAACCCCGAGACTAACACCAGAGGAGAGCAGAAAGATCAGGGAAGCAAAGATTGTGAATAATCAGTCATTTCATAAGGGACTAAACCAAGTTTATGTGGGCCTTTTTTTTTGATGTGAGGCGTGTTACAAGAAGATTTTACCTTGAGAGATGACCCTTTCGGGGTGAAACACTTGAATGGCTTCTTATCATCGGCCAAGCCATCTTCCGGCATCTTCTGGCGTTTCTCAGCAGCTTCTGCCCTTCGCCTTTCTATCTCTTCCTTTAGCCTCCTTTTCTCTTCCTGAAAGAGAGCACAAACGCTCAACGTCCAGGCGAAAGGCAAGGGGAGCGGGGCACCGAGGGAGAAGCAGCAGACGCAGGCTCTGCTGCGGAAGCGCCCTTGCGCTCAAGGGTGCTTACAGATTGCGTCGATTCACCTTCTGAAGCAATGGCTTCCCAACTGCGTGACCTTGAGCGTGTTACGTGCCAGCTCTGCGCCCCAAGTCTTCAACTATAAATAGGATAACAGTACCCACTTTGCAGAGTTTTCATAAATTCTATCCCATAATAGTGATGAGTCCTGTCCCAGGTCTAAATATGTAAAATGAATACAAATATCCTGTCTACATACTTCCCAGGCGAGATGCTAAGACTAATAGGGTGGCTTACATGGAAATGCATGTAAGTCTATGGTAGCAATTCTGCCAAGCTGTACAAGAAACGATTTTGTGATTGTCACTCATCTCAACTATTAAATCATTTGACATCATTGTCACTGGACGTTCTCCAGTAGCAGCTGGGGGGGTCTGCTGGTCAGAGAGCATTGCGGAAGGATCCTGTACTCGGTAAGAGGTTAGACCAGATTAACTCCTAGGTTTGATCCAGTTCTAAGAGCTTATGACATCCCTTCTGCCTTCGCCAGTAATCGCCATCATCATCATCGCTAGCACTTATCAAGTACCTACTCGGTGCCAAGCATTGTGAATACAACAATTTGCCTCATCATCAAACAGTCCTGCCAAGTAGGCATCATCTCAGCAGAGTAGCCCAGCAACCCTCCAAGGTCCCAGCTCCTAACTGGCTGAGTTGGGATACAAACCTGGCATGTTGGATTCTAAAACTGTATTGCCCCAATTCCTTTTCATCCTAAGATCACTGGCTCATGGGAAAGCTGGAGTTGGAAGAAACCTTGGAATAATCTGTTCAACCTTCGCATGCAGTTCTGGGAAATTTTGTACAGGAACCATATCTGAAAGCTATGGAAAGTTTAAAAAAAAAATAGTTTGCCTGATATGAAATCAGTATCTTCAAAGCTCAAGGCCCAGAGTGGGAAAAGCTGGGTGGAGAGGCTGACTCCACCACTTGCAAGTCAAGCACTTCAAGTGACTCTCAGAAACTCTCCGACGCCTGGTTCGTCCGTAAAATGAGCATGCGCTTCAGGACGAAAGGAAAGAATGCACTTTATAAACCGCAGCGTGGAAGCTATAGCTGTTTAGCGTTTTTTCCAGTGTGCATGTAACTTTATCTGTTGTTTTGGTCCTGTCTTCAAGGAGGGGATAAATTCATCGGCTCCTAATGGTAGAGTGCCTGCTGTAAGGTGGGCACTGTATGGGTCTCGGGTAAGCAGCAGTGACCCCAGAACATTCTGCACTTTCTTACTTCACTTCACTGTCTCCTCCATGACAAAAAAATCCACAGACAAGATTTTGAAAAACTCTTTCAACATTCGGAAAAAACCCTACCACACAACTTAATTGCCGAACCTTCATCCTTCTTCAGTGTCCTTCTTTATTGAGCGGTGCTACTGATAAAGGGCTCAGACAACTGGGGCCTCAGTAAAATGACAAAAGATTCAACAACAATACTTGATGCCCAAGTTTGCCCACTAGTAAAACACGGATAAGTGCTCACATCAGAGTCGGGAGGGACACCGGATAAAGGAACAGGACTGTAGATTTCAGCACTGAATCTACTACCTAAGTACGCTTACGGCCCTTGAAATACATTGTAATAATTTGGGGATATAATCAACAGGGGATATAAGGAGGAACGGAAGAGAGGAAGGGGAGGGAGGACCCCCTATGCTCTAGACCTGTATCGAGAAAAAGAAGAAAGCCACTCATTTTCCATCAGACGAAGGAACAGGTTTATGTTCGAAGGAGCGGCTGCACTGCCCTTGCAGGGACAGAAAGACTTCCTCCTGGGCTAGGCGCATCCACAAACAGGTGCACTCAGCTGTGCCACAGGGGGAGGGCGCCCTTCTTACCTCTTCCCTGACTTTTCGCTCCGCCTCTTCCTGCTTCTTTCGCTGCTCTTCCTCCTCCAGGACTTTCCTTCGCTCCTCTCTCTTCTTCTTCAGCTCCTCCAGTTCCTGGGCTGCCTCCTGCTGCTTCTGTTTGAGCTTCTCGAACTCCTCGCTCTCGGTCTCCCCGCGTCGACGGCGCAGCTCCTCTAGGCGCTTGCCGGCTTCCGCCTCCTGGGCGTCCCCACTGGCCTTGCCTCCCGAGCGGCCCGGGCTGCGCGGGGCGGGGGGGGGGAAAGAAATGGGACTCAGTTTACACGCCTTGCCTGAAAAACTTCCCCCTTAGAGAAGGGGGGTGTCCAGGGTGGGGCTTTGCACGCGCAGGGCTGGAGACCTCACTGCTGCCTGTCACTTGCCACCGGCACTCCCCATCAGGCCGAGGACAGGGTGGCGAATGCCAAGATCTCCTTGGGAATCCTTCATCTGCCCGAGTTTCTCAGTTGTAAACCGAAGCGAATTGGGCACTGTCGGTGGGGATGCAAAAACGGTGCGGCCGTATGGAACTCAGTGAGGAGCTTGCACTTTTCGTGTTCCATGCTGTTACTATTTTTACCCACAGTTAAATATAAACACATAAGGAAAAAAAATAAAACAGGGCAAGAACTATTCAGTTGTGTTTACCTCTGTATTTTCTGGGACTCAAGGGACTAAATATCTAATTATCTTACTTGTCATTCCTAAGCGAATGTTATTATTAGAAACCCTACTATTCATATGCACTCCATAATTCATCAGCGGCCACCTTCGATTGGTACCCCGTTACAATCCTGTATCAAGGGCCCGGCGCGGTGGCGCAAGTGGTTAAAGGTCCTCGCCTTGCACGCCCGGGATCCCATATGGGCACCGGTTCTAATCCCGGCAGCCCCGCTTCCCTTCCAGCTCCCTGCCTGTGGCCTGGGAAAGCAGCAGAGGACGGCCCAAAGCTTGGCTCCTGGCTTCGGATAGGCATAGTATCGGCCCGTTGCGCTCACTTGGGGAGTGAATCATCGGACGGAAGATCTTCCTCTCTGTGTCTCCTCTCTGTATATCTGCCTTTCCAATAAAAAATAATAAAAATAAATCTTTTAAAAAAAAAATCCTGTCTCAAGAGGAACGCAGAGCGGTTCAGCCCTGGAGACAGACACTGTAAGGAATGCAGGGCTCCGCAGCTTGGCCTTGACCTTAACTCTTGCAACACATCTCTGGCAGATGCGATCACCTGTTAAGTGCATCCCTCCCCCTAAACCCCGCCCCCCCCAGCCGCCCCAGGGAAGTTCCTGATGACGGCGCGAGGCCCCATGGTTTCCCTTCGTCTATTTGGCATGCTCTTACATCTCAACCCAACCCAACTGAAATGCTCCTCTACCTATGGCTTTCAATGACTTACTGAGCTCTGGCGGGATCAGAATCGTGGCTTTACATCTTTATACCTTTTCCGTATTCATTACCTTTGTTGAGAGAACATAATTTACCCAAATTTTTGATAGCTAGAAAGTGATTCAGTCACGGTCAGACCTGGCTGTTTACCGTTTATAGTCTTCCTTGTAGTGGAATTATATCTGAAGTTAAAAATGATTTGTCATCAAATCATCAACGAAATAGGACGCGTCAGCCCCCCCTCCCAACCTCTTCTCTCACATCCTGAGGATGGAGAGTTTACCAGAGATGTGTCCTACCTGATTTTCTGGGATTACTTTACCCACCATGCCTGAAAGGAAGCATTACGTCATCAAGCAGGACAGCTTGAGAACCGGAAAGAACATGTGTAAACTTTTTTTTGTAAGTCAGAACTGAAGTTAAATTTGATGGTGAATTTTCTTTTGTGATTGAAGGGGGACTCGCACTGCAGTATGGGGAACCTGTTGACACTAAGGACAGACTGCCACCCCAAGTCCTTGTGTTAACATTTGAATTCAGAGCTGGTAGTCTTCATGTTTTACGGACATCACGTGATAAGATGGGGAGGCATCCTCAGCACCTCCTGAGCCCAGATTCCTCTAGAACATTGATGATTTTGATCTGTTAGGGGCAGGACTAACACTTTAAACAGAACAGTCTGTCTCCACTTAGGCAACATTCATAGTAGTTAGATCCTCCTGAAATTTTGCTTGCCGGCTGCCTTGTTATAATTAGTGTTACACCAAGGGACGGACATATAGTTTGTTGCCATTTAAATGCTTAGTAACATGTAGTTAGGTCATGGTTAACTAGATCTGAATCAAGGTAGCCAATTTACAACACCATTGTCTTAGGACAGGTGAAGGGCCACTGTATCTTCTACTTTAAGTAGAGAATGGCTCTGTGTTTCTGTGCGTGGAGAAAGAGAATGAACAAAACAATGAAAAAATTCAAGATATATGCTCAAAATATTGATCTTCTAGTTCACCTCTCATAATAGTTCAACACTGGGGTTGTCTGGACATAACGTGTTCTTTCGGACTATTTTTCAAGCTGCGTAGTTGAGACCCAATTCAGTGGATTATAAGGATTACCAAAACCATAATTAGGATATAATGAGAATACGTTGCATGTAGCAATGGAAAATACCATTTCTTGAATGCTTGTTTCATTAAAAATACTTACTTTCATATAGACTTATACTGCGTTATCATGCAAAACTCTTACTAGCAGTTGAAATTTAAAAAGCTAAAATTTACTTGCTTAGGTTCCTTGGCAACGATTATTTTACTCTGAACTCAAGAAAGTGTCTTAAAAATTTATGTTGTGTATTCCAGGATTTTAAATTTACATCCTACGGCTCCCGGTTCGGCCCGGTTCAGATCTGTCTGAACTCAGAAACAATTCTGAAACTTCTCTGCTGTCCACTAGGTGTCGCTCTCTCCTCATGTTGGACAACTAAGATGCCCATCATTAAGTACTAGCCATTTTACCCATTCAGGAATACCTTAACATCATCATTTATAGGCTTGCATTTATTGGTATAGAAAGCTGGTTATGATGCCTTGCTGTGTATATAAGATGTTCAGAAAAATGTTACTGTTGATTTTCTTTGGGTGGTAGGAACTTATTTTTGTCCTTCTATTTTCTGAATGTTTTACCTTGAGCACTTTTCTTCTTCAAAGTCTGAAAAAAAAAAAAAAGCATTTACTTCCCACCATTAACACATAACGAGAAATCCTCATTTTGTACTTTCTTCTAAATCCTTGGTCTAATCTTTTATCTCCATCGCTTGTTGATTCAAACTGCGAGTTTGTGTCATAGTGCAGCGAAAGCAACTGAGTTACGTGAAGACACGATCAAAGGAGACAGTGATGAAATCACTCAGAAGATGCTATGTTCAAACTGGAAGAGGGCGTTTTGTCTAGATCACCCAGGCCTCTATCTGTGACTGGCTCTCAGAGTTCTTCCCGCTAGCTTCTGCTTCGTAGGTTTTAGGTGAACATCAAACCTTCAACCATTAAAAACCAGAGCTAGCAACATCAAGTTTATGGAAATACAGGCTCCCTTTCCCCTGCTTACTTCTCATTTTGCAGGTAGAAACCCATGCTTCTCATTTCTGTTCACATCAGCAAAGCTGAAGCTAAAACTCACAGATGCTGGCAGTTCAACAAAAATGAATGCTATGGTGGCAATTTGTTCTTCTACTTGTTATCTGCCCAAAGATGGAAAAATTAAGAGTCTCATTGAGGCATTGTTATTGCTCAACCTATTTCTAATATTTTGCTATTTTTCTCTTTGAATTTCCTAGCTCTTTTGGTGTCTACACACAGGCATGCTAATCATTAATTTGAACTTTGACTGAAGCACCTTGGCAAGTTCCCTAGTTGTTAAAACCAAGCTTCTTTATAATGAGAGTATTAAAACATTGTTTCTCTTCGTAGAATTAGAAACTGAGTATTTTTTAAAAAGCCTTATGCCTCAACTATATTTTAAACTATCAAGCAATGAAATAGCACTCATCTTAGGTAACAGTCATTGAGCATTTTTCAGGAACCTGACACATGAGCACTGGACTTTAAACATTCCATTAATGACACTCCAGCAAGCTTTGGATTCTGCATCGGTTTGCTTTGCGGATTTTCTCTGGCTAGACAAGAAATTCTCAATTTGACCATCTACTCTCTTGCCAATCACAGCTAATACCCATGGATCCTACTTTCCTTTCTCTTTCACCGTTGTAGCTCGGCCTTTCATGCACGCCTTCTGTGTGCTGTAGGTTATCTGCTGCATCGTACGCCCAGGAGGATTAAGCTTCTGCTCAAATTTTTTTGTAGGGCGACATTGTTTCAGGATAACCGCTTGATATTTAGATAAACCGGAAACACTTGCTTCTGAATGTTACAATTCTGCTGGTGTAAGGAGCATGTCAAACTGCACCACAGCTGTTGGGCGGCTTTGCCACAGCACGTGTCAATAACACGGGGTCAGCAAGCAATGGAGGTGCCAAGCTTTATGGCCAAGCAAATCCTCAGCAGGGGCCCCGGGACCTTTCCTCACCACCTGCTGCCGAGGAAGCAGTCATACAACCAAGCTTGAGAAAGTGAGGGTTTACTTACCTAGACTGGCCTAGTTTTTCTAAAATTAGTTGCCTATCTTTAACGTGTGGGTGGCAAATTTTTTAATATGATGATTAGCAGGAGGTTGAGATGCTGCAAGATAATTTCCCAAGATGTATTAAAAGATCCTCAAAGCTCTGTGGTTGAGAGATCTGAATAACTTAGTTTATGCTAATGTTTCCAAAGTGCCTGGCTGTGGAATAGTTCTGCCTTTCTACGCTATCATGAACAAACTTTCAAAAATGCAGTCTTCAAAAACAGCACCGAAGGATGTTTCCTATGAAGTTGGCTGGATCACATACAAAATAAACCGATGGCATTAACCTGTCATGATGTTTTCTAATGCACTGATGTCACGTGTGTGTATTAGGTCAGCGAATGAAACCACCACGGGTGCCGAGCAAGCAAAATCTGCCTTGCAAACTAGTGGGAACTGGAGATGGAGCCCTGGCTGAGTGAGGACTGCAGCTCTCTTGTTAGCGTCAAGCGAGCTAGATCTGCTGACTCTTGAGTCTCTATGACGATGGCCAATAACCTCACAACATAAGAATGTTGCCTGTTTAGCACGTTTGTGTCTGGAGGCACAGGATGGGAAGCCGTCTCTGTGTCCCTCTGTGGGAACACAAGTATCTGTTCACTGGTCGCTCCTTACCTAAATGTGTTCTCAGCATGTTTAAGTTTGTGAGTCCCGAATTCTCCATTCTGCGATTTCACCTCTGCAAAGCCCTTCTTTTTATCCACGAGGCTCTTGGCTTCTTCTTTAGGCTCTTTGTCCTTCTTCGTCTTTTCATCTTTGACCTAACCAACAGCACACATCGGGACAAGAACAAAGACCTTATTAGATGTTGGTCGGTACTGTCAGATAAGAACTCAAATCGTTATGAAGTCAGAAAACTTGTAAGTGAAACCTCTCCCCCCAGAGAACAACGTGGTGGAGCTGGGATCGGAGGGAAATCCTCAGACTGAACAATGGTCCCTCAGCCTGCGAGTAAAGACCTTGACTGCAATTTTAGGAAAATGACATCACTGCCAGTCTCACTGGGGCTTCTGTTTTCAAGATCAGAGAGGGTGTTAATGCTTATAAATGTTTAAGGTCAGGGCATTTCACGCGAAAGTCACTGCTTGCAGTTCCCAGTGGAAAGATGCGTTCTTAAAGCAGCTCTCATCAAAGCATGGCCAGGTTGTTAGCACAGCTTCTTTTTGACTGTAAATTTTGGGGAAGGACACGAGAAAAGAAAGAAAGGAAAACCTACCAAGTAAGGCAGATGTATCAAAGCAATTTTAGAGAAGCCAAGTGAAGGAAGGTGTGAATTTTAACAAAATGAGTATGTCCCAGGAGTGGAATGCGTCATGACCCTATGTTTACGGAGAGTTCAGACGTCATGGATATAGCCTCCTAAATCATTAGAGTAGAACAGAAAAAAACTCCAGAGTTGAAGCCTTAACGGGTGCAGGTCTTTCAATGGCCATAATAAGAAAGGGGTTAAAAAGTCCAGCGTTGTTGACCTTGACTCCCACTGCCGGGAATACAGTGGTCTGGTTTTGTGATTGTGTTGGCAAACAAAGGTAAAGTTAACTTTCAACATGTTGTACGTTTTGTGTTGCAAGTTCCCTATAACTGAGGCGGATTGTGTTACGTTAAGTGAGTTTACATAACTCTTTGGGAGGCAAAAGGGTTCACATGGCTCAACCTAGAGCATCTCATTCATTCTTAAAAGATGCGCAGGAAAGTAGGTGAGGTTCATTATCATCCCTTCCAAGGCAAACATCTCGGAAACAAGGGCAGGCTGGCAGAACTTGGGGCTTCAGGTTCTCCTCCTAGGGATACCTATCTAGCAAGTGTCTTGGAAACGCTCAAGATAGGACTTCTGTTTTTCCATTCTCTCTGTGAGCTTTGTCTGCAAGTCAGGAAACCTACGTTTGAGTTACAGGCTGGCTGTGCGAGCTGAACAGGTCCCATCACTTCTCTGGAATGCTAGTCCATTGTGTCTACAGAGCAAGCCCAGGCCTTGGAGAACTCCTCTCCTGTCACTTCCCTCTTGGCTGCTGCTACGTCGGGAGGGGACCCAGGAAAGTGAAGTATTGAAACACAAGTTTGGAAGTGAAGGGGTGCCCTTTCGGGAAACGAATTCGCAGTCAAATCCTGTGGTTTGTGGAGCAGCGGGCTAGAGAAGTCCCTTTAACTCATTTTTTCTGTTTGCAGTCAGAAATATCTAAAAGCTTCCAAAATGACTTACTGGGCAAAAAAAGGTTTGAAAATAGATACGTAAAACAATACATGTCTAACAGAAGAAAATTCCTCCCCCTCCTTTTTTCTGTCAGCTCTGTCTTTGTTGGCAAAGCGCACGGCCGATGGTATGTTTACATATTCTTTGGAAAACTTTCTTCGAAACATTCTCAGTGTAGTAACACTAATTTGAATCTGCTTGAAAATGATTTTTCTTTCTGGGAAATGAATAAATAATGCAATTCCATGCAATGTTTAGATTTTTATTTTAAGGAACATAATTGGATTGGAATCTGTAGCGGATTCAACAGAACCCATGGGACGCTAGGTCCTTGGGAAAAAGGCATTCTGTCATGGAGGTCAGAATGTTACCACAATGAAAATCTGTGTTGGAGGATGGGGCAGGCGGCCAAGGGTATTAAAAGCGTTAACATGCCTCCTACACAGACAGTATCAGTCCACTTGTAAGGAAGGTTCTAGTCAAATGTGATCATTTGACTAAAACTATGGCTAATTGTGATATCCAGTGGGATAATATGTGGGCATTGCTGTGAGCATGTGTGTGTGTGTGTGTGTGTCCATGTGTGTGAATTCAAGGGACATGCTCTTGTATCAGAGAGACATTCAAACGGTCAAGTGCAACAGGAGTCGTTTTGCAGTGTGTGCCTTTGGACCATTTAGTTCCAGAAGAGCCACTAGAGCCTGGGACAAGTTACAGTTTCTCAGATTAGGTCTAATGCATTTTTGTTACTTTTAGAAGTTTAGTCTGGATCCATCTTCTGTTATACCTGTATCCTCTAAAACTCATTGCTACTAAAAGTTTGAGCCTTGTATTACATAGGCTTAAGCAGAGAATTCGGACTCCCCAGAGCTACGGAGCCAGAGTCTTCATTTACCAAGATGCCCTGGTGATTTGTCTACATACATAAAGGTTTGGAAAGCATGGGCCTGGATAACATGAACAGCGGATTTGATATCACACAGGCAGTTCTGTTGCAAATCTTATTTTTCTGTTAGAGGCCAGCCTGAGTGAAGAACCAAAAAGAGGCATTCTATAATTGGAGGGAAAGAGAGCATGCTAAATTAAGTTTCAAGATTGCTGATCAGGCCGGCGGCGTGGCCTAGCGGCTAAAGTCCTCGCCTTGAATGCCCAGGATCCCATATGGGTGCTGGTTCTAATCCTGGTGGCCCCACTTCCCATCCAGCTTCCTGCTTGTGTCCTGGGAAAGCAGTCGAGGATGGCCAAAAGCTCTGGGACCCTGCACCTGTGTGGGAGACCCAGAAGAGCTCCTGGCTCCCAGCTTCAGATAGGCGCAGTACCGGCCGTTGTGGTCACTTGGGGAGTGAATCATGGGACGGAAGATCTTCCCCTCTCTCTCTCCTCCTCTCTGTATATCTGACTTTGCAATAAAAATAAATAAATCTTAAAAAAAAAAAAAGACTGGTCATCATCTGAAGCCATCATCAGATTAAGCTGTAGTGCAGAAAGTCTGGAGGTTTGTTTGTCTTTCTGGGAGGGGAGTGATGGGTGGATGTGTTTCTCTAGAAGGGTGTACATGAGTTTGTATTTCCTTATGGTTGACCTAGTCTGCTTATGCTGTACAGATCCTCGAAAGAAAAGGTTTTCGTTCCATTTTGTGCATGTTTGTCAGCCACGTGTGTTTGACAAAAAAAGGAGACAGACAGGAAGGGGTTGTTCCAAATGGCAGAATCATGCAATGTGATTCTATAGCTGACTACACAGAGCAACCGCACAACTAGTTAGAGACCGCTTTTCTCTCAATCCATAATGTATGTGTGCAATATCAAAACAAGAATATAGATTTTTCTGAGAAGCATGGGTTGAGAAAGTTATCTGGCCTTAGAGAAGAGAACCAAAGTTTGGGGACACTGGATTGTGCTACAAGGCAATATCGGCAAGGGGCTGACCTGAAAGCAGTCCCCCCAGGGGCACTGCTGAGCCCAGGTCTTATCAGTGCATTTGGGCCTGATGCGTTCTTTCTGGCTCAGAGACACCATCCACAGGCATAGGAAGCTCTGGTCACAAGAAATGAATCACAGCTGGAATTCAATCTTAAGGCTAGACTCAAATAGCATTTTCCATAGCCTCTCTTCTCCCACAGGTCTAACTATTGAGGCATGGTTTATGTAATTCCCCTCTTCCTCTTTAGTTAAAGACATTCACCATGAAACACTTAGCTTTATGGGAGAACTCGCATGCAGCGTTTCTGAGTATAGTTCCATGGTAAGTGTCATTCTTTTTGCAAATACATTCATAGGCAGTGTTCCTTTGTCACCAAAGGAGAGGCATTTCCCAGCTTGTTCAACTATTCCTGCAACTGCCTCAAGAGAGTTAAATTCAGCTTTCCAATGATTATATTTCCCCTTGCTCTTACCAGGCAGTGCTCACAGTCTATATTCTCATTTTTAAAAGATTTCTTTCTTTCTATTGGAAAGGCACATAGACAGAGAGAAGGAGATACAGAGAGGAAGATCTTCTGTCCGATGATTCACTCCCCACGTGGCAACAATGGAGCAGATTCAAAGCCAGGAGCCAGAGCCTCCTCCAGGTCTCCCACGTGGGTGAAGGGTCCCAAAGTTTTGGGCCGTCCTCAACTGCTTTCCTAGGCCACAAGCAAGGAGCTGGTTGGGGAAGGGGGGGCCACCAGGGTTAGAACCGGTACCCATATGGGATCCTGGCATGTGCAAGGCGAGGACTTTAGCCACTAGGCTACCTTGCTGGGTGCAACCTACATTCTATATTCTCAAAGCACCCCAAGATCTATTAGAGCCAGAGGGGAATATAAAATCTAACATCTTCAAAATCAGTAACATAAACTAAATGTTCCTGTTTGCATGTGAATCTTATGAAAAAAATGAAGAAAATAACCCACTCATTAATTAATCTGGTCATCTACTGCCTGAAAATTTTCTATTTAAAAATGTTACTTTTCTTAGCAGAGGCCTAAAGACGTGCAGATATGTAGCAAGGGTCCATTTCAATCGCTGCTGAACAACTGGGAACTAATTCACCAGTTGCAAAGTAACGCAGTTCTCTCTACTTCTTAGAAGTCATGTTCAGTTTGTTTGAAAACTTTAAACTCGTTAGAGGTTGTCAAGATTTTTAGGAATATTTGGGAGTAACACCAGCATGACAGCACAAAGCAGATCAGACTTACTGATGCCACATTGCGATTCTGTCTGTCACAATACTGTCACTTACCTCTAGTCAAACACCCTGACACCCCATGTGTGCCTCAGAAATGCAATGCAGAATATTTTTGCCAACCTTTTTTTTTGTGGTTGTTGTTGTAGAAAAACAAATACCGTCTTCATCAAACTTTACACTGGGGTGGGGGGTGGTTTTCCTTGGAAAATGTAAAGCGTTCATCAAAGCCAGTTGGATACGATTGAAATAAAAGTAGGATGGCTCCAAGACAACAGCATTTGCTCTCAGAAGAGGAAGCTAGCAGAAAGACTGGTTTATGCAGTGTTTTTCAAGCCTCTGTGACTGTGACCCCTTTAAAGAAAGATGATGGGTATGACAATACGAGATGGATAGTCACAAATTTCTCTTTGATACTTTCTATTCTATTTCTGTCTTTACAGCACTGGTCACACAGTTAAATCATTTTGAGTCATTGTAAGTCAATTCGGCTATGCAATGGATCACAGTTCCTGGCTTGAAAAACAGCAGGTTAGTGGTTATCGTCCTGTGATGGTCTGACCTGGGGTGTCCCGGAACACTGCTCTGTGTGGCTATTATGTCAGGTTACGTCTCAGTGATATTTACCTCGTCCTTCTTGAAGGTAGGCTGGCCATCTTGGGACTTTTCTTTTTGAGCTTGTACTTTTTCTTTCTTTTCTTCTTCCTTTTTTTTTTTCATTTTTAAGAAGGGTAAGTTCACTCAAATAAAGAGCCCTTTCTAGCTAACAGGAGTGGGAGGGTGCTCGAATCACAAAGCGTGTGCCGTGGGATGGCTTCTTGCTTGTGATCCTAGCGCAGTACTTCCAGCCTTTGTGCCAGTGAGTCTGCGTAGCAGGGTGAGGTATTCTCTTCCCATCCCCGGTTTTCTCTGTGTGCCTGCCATTGCACTCACTAAACTCTAGCGTGACTGGATGCTCCTTGGGCGTGTTTACAAACCTTGTGTGTGTTGTGGCACTTGGTTCACAACCTCCCCAGTTATAGCCGTGTGCTTGAGGTCCTTGTATCGAAGCAAGACTGAGATGCAGGTGCGCACTCCTAACTCAGCATAGCACGCCTATATTTCTCACTGGGGTTTTGCTTTTTTTAAAATTCGTAACAATGAAGCACAGAGCAATTCATTTACTCATTTCTCTCTGCATTTCACTTCAGTGCAAATGCAGGACAGGTGAATATGCAAATATCTATTTTTCCTGTTTTTTTGGTGGGGAGGAGTAGGGGCTC
This sequence comes from Ochotona curzoniae, assembly GCF_017591425.1. NCBI lineage: Eukaryota > Metazoa > Chordata > Mammalia > Lagomorpha > Ochotonidae > Ochotona > Ochotona curzoniae. Next base: position 24,660,518 of record NW_024467095.1, on the reverse strand, counting down.
TTATCGGTGGAGGTTAGCTTTAGCACTTTCAATGCTGCTTGTGCAGACAGAACAAACCAATCTTTTGTAGCTTACAAACACTCGCTCCCCTTTCCATGTTATTTCCTCAAGTCAGATGGAACAAGAAGCAAAATACATGGCTCTTGAGCAAAATACGGGTACTACCCCAGACGAACGGCTTTCTGCAAGGTTGCTTTCAACTCAAGCCTACATGACGGCAAATCGGGGCCCTGACATTGTGATTCTGAGAAGGCTCCAACTGGCTCCTTTCCTTCCTTTATTTCCAGTTGGTTTCAAGATGTATATTTTTTTCCTTCTGAGGATGAAATGTATGACTATCATCCTTTATGTCAATTCGCGCTCCTCCCCCTCCCCCAGATTTTATCATCTCTCTCTCTTTTTTTTTTTTTCCATGCCAAACACATGGGAGAGGTGAGGAGATACGGGCCTTTTGCCTCATGTAGACCTATGGATAGCGGATAGATGTTAAAAGGAACAAGCAAGTGGAGACGCAGGTGCAGAATCACAAGTCAACACAGCACCCTCACATTTATCACCAGTATTGTTTCATTTTTTTTTTTTTGGGAGGAGCTCATAACAACCAAGCACAGAGCAATTCATTTCTCTCGCAAGAAAGAGTTGGCTGAATAGTTAGCCATCCATTGATTGCTTCATGCTTGCATATTGCTATGGCCTGAAAAAAAAAAATGAACAGTTCGCTAATGCTCAAGCACGTGGGGCTGTAGGCATGTGGCTTTCGTCCAAAATGGGATGTGCATGACATGCCTCCAAAATCACAGGCAGAACACAACGGGTGCAAAATGTGTACTGTACCTGCTTCCTGAGGGCAGCTGTCTGAGGTTTGTCTTCTCGCACCTTTCCATTCACCAATTTCCCTTCTGCTTTCTCTTCTACTGCCCCCCTCTTTAACTTTTTCTCTTGCGCTTCATCTTTTTTCTCTTCCAGCTGCTGTTTAAGTTTTGGCTCTTCTAGCTTAGCTTTCTCCTGCTCTGCCAAGGCTCTTTGCTGTTCCTCTGCTGCTCTCTTCTCTTCCGCCTCCCTCCTCTCCCTCTCCTCCGCCTCCTTCCTCTCCCTCTCCCTCTCCTCCGCCTCCTTCCTCTCCCTCTCCTCCGCCTCCCTCCTCTCCCTCTCTTCCGCCTCCTTCCTCTCCCTCTCCTCCGCCTCCTTCCTCTCCCTCTCTTCCGCCTCCCTCCTTTCCTTTTCTTGTGCAGCTGCTTCTTCCTCTGCTTCAATTCTCGCTTGCTCTTCTGCTTTCTTCCTTTCCTGCTCAGCTTTAAGTCTTTCCTCTTCCTCCAACCTTACCCTCTCTGCCTCAGCTCTTTCTCTCTCCTCCCGTTCCACCTTCTCATCAGGAGCAATTGCATCTGGACCCCGGCCCCTCTCCTCCTCTGCTTTAGCCTCTTCTGCACCAACTTCCCCATTTCTCCCTGGTGTTACGACCATTTCCTCGTGGGTTTCTGATGTTTTGTCTCCTGCCACCGGCTCTACCTGATTTTCTCCAGTGCTTCCTTGCTTGGACTTCTCCTCGTCTTCCCTTTCTTTCTCTTCTTTCTTTCTGTCTTCGGCATCCCTCCAATCATTCTTCTGATAGGATTTGGTGACCATCTCTGTTTCCTCTGTCTCGTGTCTTTCTTGGCTTTTTTCTTCCTTCCCGGCAGCTTCATCTTCTGCTGTATCATTTTGCATCCTTCTGCTTGAGAGGGAAGAACTGGCATCTCTTACTGTTGAGTCAGTATCTTTCTGTTTCTCCAGGGCTTCCTGAAGTCGCTTCTGGCGTCTTTCCTCTCGCCGAGCCAGGCGCTCTAGTAAAGCAGCCTCCTCATCACCTTCCACCTGAGTGTTTGTGGTGATCGACTTGCCCTCCTCGTTGGACACGCTGCAAAACAAAAGGAGCTTGCCCATTAGTCAGCTGCATTCACACAGCCCGCACCACTGAGAGCCAGAGCAGACGTCACTGCTCTCATTGCCACATCCCCTGAGATGCTATCACTCAGGCACACATTTGATTGGCTTTCAGCTGACAGTGCATACAAATCTCTAACCTTGTTCTTTCTCTGATTATGGGAATTTACTCAACAGACTAGTACAGTTTTGGGAGCTCCCCAAGCAAGCCAACTTCAGACAAAAAAAATTGATGAACATTAGTGTGTAAATTTTAGTACCACTTACCTTAGGGTCACTGGATCTTAGAGTCCCCCCAGTGGAGTTAAGCTCCTCACACTCACAGTCGTGACCAACTTGGCAAATGCAACCCTGGGTGGCGGCTTTGCCTTTCCTGTCTCACTTCCTTACACACCTACCAGTGCTTTGTGGTGTCACCTTGTGAATAAATGACTTCAGCATAACTCTTTGTTTCAGAATCTGCTTCTTAAGGAACTCAAACTAATACAAAGCCCAAATGGAAATGACAAGTGAGTTCATCCAGTGTCAGATAGCTTTCTCACGTGCCACCACGTCATTTAGAATTGCTAATCTGAATGGGGAAGGTGCGAAGTACTTCGAGAGGAAGCCACGGGTGTTACGAAGTAGAGGTCTACAGGCATGCCAGTGGCTCCTATGGTAGAGACATCTGGAATGTTCTCTATAATTCACACTCCCCTTGCCATAGTTGTGTGAGTACTGATGAGAAAGGCAATATAAGAAGTAGGGGTGCATTCCGTAGCCCTTCTCTCAGTGCTGGATAACTCAAAGTCCTAGTGTGGGCAGAGTCCTAGGAGGAAAGAAAACATGACTGGCTTCACCTACGAGAAATAACCACACTGCTCTGATATGTGTTAAACTAAACTAAAATTGGGGAACTCACTGTTGTAGCAGGCAGCATTATACTAGCCAAGACATATAATATCTCCCTTCTTTGTCAAAATTGTCATGAATAAGAGATTCCTTATCCTTTTCTAGAGTGGAAGATGACAATTAAGTTTGATATTTATGTTTAAAAATGAAAGGAAAACCCCCAAAATCACGCTGTACCATAGCTGTCATTTCCTTCATTACTGCAGGTGTTGGACACGGCCCCCCGCCAGGGGTGCAGGTCTCCACTGGCAGGAAATGGCTGTTCGTGTGATAGTAAAACTGTGACCAGAATTGGAAGTCTGTGTCTTGCAGTATTTAGAAACTGCATCAAATTTCCTGATTCATACCACACTTGGCCCTTTTCAAGTTCACTTAATTTAGAAAAAAATAATTTCATATTTAACAACAACAATTGTAAAGAATAGATTTTAAGCTTTCCTGGCCTTCACTGCTGCTGTAGGATGCTATCTCCATGAGTGAGACATAAAAGGACTAAATGTCCCTGAGAACACACACACAAAAAATCCAGTTTTTAAAGAGCAAAACTTCAGGTTTAAGGCTTTTGGATCAGCTGAATTCTAGTAACTCCTAAAAGGTACCCCAAATGCAAAAATGTTAGCCAGTTCAAAACACATTTAAGTTAAAAGAGCCACAGAATTTGGAGTCTGCGGGGCTGGTATAGTAGCAGAACAGGCTAAGCCTTTGCCTGTGGCACCAGCATCCTGGCTGCTCCACTCCCAATCCAACTCCTTGCTCGTGGCCTGGGAAAGCAGTGATGGCTGGCCCAAGTCCTTGGGCTCCTGCACCCATGTGGAAGACCCAGAAGCTCCCGGTGCCTATCCTCACACTAGCCCAACTCTGACAGTTGTGGCCATTTGGAGAGTGAACCAGTGATTAAATCTCTCTCTTTGTCTCTCCTCCCTGTACAATTCTGCCTTTCCAATAAAATAATCCAATCTTCCAAAACAATCAACAGATTCCATTGATCATTTTCATAACAGCCATCATCAGTAGATGTTAAGTGCCATTTAAGAGTTGTGCAGCTCCAACCAAAATTATTCTCTTTGTGGCTAACTGAGCTTTCAGAGATGCATCACGCATTCTCAGACTTGAATATAATTTTCTAAGCAAAAAGGAAGAAGAAGGAATTTCAAATGCATCAATACCATGAAATAACTGATAATAACATATGAAAACGGAAGAGAAACACACGTAGAAGCAACATCTTAGAAGCAGAAAGTTGCAGGACTCTAGTAACTTTCTAAGCCAGCGTAGACTGCTCACTAGAAAGTCTTCAAAACACCGTTCTTTAAAAACACAGTCTTTCTGTCCTTCCTCCCTCAGCCTGAAACCAGACATGCTGATGAATGGCTATGCTACTCTCCTGAAAGATTGTGGCAGCCGCGATAATTAGGTTGAGTGATTACGGGGTGCTCCATACTGCGCATTCTTACACGCATTATTGTATCATTTGAGTTGAACAACACTCTTGGGAGAAAGGTCAAATTTTTATTTCCATTTAAATGGAAAAACACAGGGGAAAGGCCAATTAGAGAGTTATCACGGTTTCATGTCCCTTTGCTCTAGGCTGGTTAAGATTGAAGGGCTCGCTCTCTCCAGCTGACAAATCATCTTCTAAGACCAAATCTTACTACCAAATACGCAGTAAGATCTGGCAAAGATGGTTCATTACGTTTCATCATTTCATAATTTTAAATTAAAACCGTTATTTCCTCCACTGCCCCAGCTGGAATGTCATCCTTTCTCTGGCCTTTGGTGGCATACCCATGACATAAAGTGCCCACTAACCAAGTGAGCCATGCAACTCTATTTTGTTATAAAAGACTTTCTGAAGGATGTTGAACATATTCGGTATGCTTGACTTCCTTGATTTCCACCAGGGTTTGAATAGGGAAAAAAAAAAGTAGTGAATATAAGGGTATTTGAGTAAATTAGAAAGGATTCTGATTTTTTGCTGAATATTGCAGAGATTGGAGAACACTGATTCAGCCTGCATATTAGAAAAAAAGACATTTTCAATTCATAAGCACTTCGAAATACAAGTGTTATCTGTTACCACTGGGCCTGGAAGACTCTACAAACTAATAAATCTTCAATTGAGTGCCACAGCAGTATAAAGGCATGATTTCCCCTATTTAAATTGTAACCCACCACATTTAGTAAATTACAAATTACTAGGCTTTAAAATAAAAACTTCCAACTGGGAAATGTACTAGCGATGGGATTGGGGTGGGGAAGAAACGAGAACAGTGATGTCCTAATGTCTAAATCAGATTAGCTGTTCGGTATAATGAGTTGCCTAAAATGATCAAAAGATTACTCAGCAAGTAGAGTAACTGGAAAAGAGCTGAGCTGGATTGTAAGGGGAATGCTGGACTTGACAAATTCCATTCCAAAGGACAGAACCTACCTGTTCTGGGCGTTCACTTCCACCTGTCCCAAAGACTCTTCCTCTTGCTTCTGCCGCAGCCTTTCCTGGCGGGCTCTGCGGCGCCGTTCGCGGGCTGCCTCCTCTTCGTCATCATCATTCCTCTGGTAGGCAATCCTACAGATTACAAAGACAATCTCTTGAGCACGTCTGCTGCCAACTCCCTTCACCGACTTCTTATTTATTTATTTTTATTGGAGAGTCAGATATACATTCAGGAAGATCTTCCATCTGTAGATGCATTTCCCCAAGTGACCTCAGTGGATGGTGCTGCGCCGATCCGAAGTCAGGAGCCAGGAGCCTCCTCTGGGTCTCCCACACATGTACAGGGTCCCACAGCTTTGGGCCATCCCCAACTGCTTTCCCAGGCCACAAGCAGGGAGCTGGATGGGAAGCAGGCCTGCAGGGATTAGAACCAGTGCCCATATATGATTTTGGCTCATGCAAGGTGAGGACTTTAGCTACTCGAGTACTGCACCAGGGTCCAACCTATTTTCTTCTTTAAGAAGTGTTTTAAAATATTTTTTATTTGGAGGACGAGAGAGAGAGAGCAGGTAGGGGACTGCACACCCACTGGTAGCTCTTTCCCTGGAGCCAGGATTCAGGAATGCAACCAGCTTTCCCACCTGGGTAGCAGGAACCCAATTCCTCTAAGGGCTGCATTGGCAGGAGCTGACATCAAGGGCCAACCCCAGGTTACCATGAAGAGGGAAGCCTTTGCTTTGATTGCTATGCTAAATGCCCTTGCTTCCACATTTTTCAATACTTGAAGAGCATTAGTACAACAGACAGGATAATTTATAATGAGTAAATAACACTTCAAAACTAAAACATCGACACACAAACAGGCCACCTTCAGAGATGGTGAGCTAGCAGATCAGAATTTCCTTATAAACTGATTTTCAGCATATAAGAATGAGAAGGAAATAACCCAGCATATTGAACCAAAAACAATCAAAATACCTTTAAAAAGAATTTGGCATATTGTCTGAACTATTTGTACAGAACTGCCACAGAATCAGAAGAGAATCCAGCTGCCCAACATAACAGGGACTTGCAGTTGATCAGCCAAGATGGCTAGCTAAAATCAGGAGCGGGACATCTTCTTTGCTTGATGCACCATTATTTCCGGCTGGCAGGAGGTGTCCAAACCAGCACGGCCTGCAGGAATCACAGCTCTCGCCAAGGTCCCCTCTCGTGCTCCAGCACACGTTTTGAGGTCCTCTAACCTACATGCTGGGCACATTGCCACTGGTCTACATCCGGGTAACCTAAGGGTTGAGGCAAGCGGAAGAGACAGGCTTCACAGGTTTCCATGGGATTTGGGATTTATAGTTTCACCTGCAGCCTATTTGAGAAAATGACATAGAGAGTGATACTATTTTGCATTTGTTCCCTTAATACTTAATCCCAAATAAATAAGTTGGGACTGGGGAGCTACAGAAGCCCAAGTTCAATATGAAATAACCTGCTTAACCTGGCGACCATTGCGAGGCTCTCTTATGGAGATACGGAATACCAAGAAAGCATTTAGTACTAGCTGACCTGGGAGAAGGATGACTTGGTGGCTGTCTAGACAGGGAATGGCATAGGGTTGTTACCTGCGATGGGTTGCTTTTTACAATAGAAGCTTCACAATGTTGCTGACACATCCACAAATAGAAAGGCTGATATGTAAACATTTCATACGATTAATTCTTTGTGCATTGTGGTGAGAACATCTGACGTAAGATCTACCCTCTTCATGTATTTTTAAAGTGCACAATATGGTATTGTCAACTGTAGACATAACCCAAGAGAATAGCTCTTGGTGAAACGTGCTCATAATTCTTATATAACCACCATGACAAAATATTTCACAAACTAAATCAACAGCAAAAATATACAATTTACAGCAATAATGTGAATCTTACTCAAAGTATGATTTTCTCATGTTAAATTGGCCAACTAGGTATTGGTAGATTTAGGACTTTATTCATCTGTGTTTTCTTTTGTCTTCAATAATAATGGTATGAAAGTTTTCTCTCCTAGGCATCCATAAAAACTAAGATTAAGAGTTTTGAAGGTTTATTCTCTACCAATTCAGAAAATCTGATCCCATACATTCTAAATAGAATATGATCATGTGTTAATATTGGAACACTATTATATATCCCATGTCACTTTGTGGGTCTGAAAAATGGAATGCTTTATTTCCATAAACATGGCGAGAAGAGCACTGTGACGCAGTTAATGGATGACTAGATTAGGGCTCGTAAACCGATGTCTTACTCTTTTGGAGCTCCTTGCTTAAGCTAGTTCAATCACTTTGTCTGAAGCTGTGTGACAATGGAACAAAACGATGGCAAAACAGTCCACAGAGTCATATTTCGTTTTACCAGGAGAGCTCAGTTAGGGAGCTGCTTAGTGAGGAAAGATGAATTCAGTTTCAGACTCACTGAATTTGAGGCGACACGTGACAGGATGTGAACGTTCCTTTCTAACTCAATCACATCGTAGTTTGCATCTGAAAGCTCTGCCCTGCCAGTGGCCAGTGGTTTGGCCTCCACCTTCAGATTCTTGGATTAATATGCCCTGGGCTTATTTCTTAGCAGACAGCTTTAGCCACAGTCAGGAGAATGAATCCTTCGTGACTGCTTCCCAAAGCAAACAGAAAGTCTTCATTACTCTTGCACATCCCTGTTCCTCCAGAGGAAGCAAGAGGCGCATACATTCCTCAGGGAGGCAACCATATGTTAAGAGCAAACTCCTCTGCACCATCTTAGTTTTAAATCCCTAAGAAGCCATTATACTTGGAAAAATCTGACATGTTACTGTCGCTCTGATTCCAGCTATCCAGTGCGCTTCTGCCCGAATGCTGCTGGCTTTCGGGTTTGACACCTATTGGATTAACACCCTTACCAGCTGCTCAAATTTAACCTTTCTTCTTCTTAGACTTCTCACTGGAGGAGAGACCCAAACAACTGGGTTGTTCCAGGTGTCTCTTCTAACTCTTCTTGCTTGGAGCAGCTTAAAGTTTACAAGCACTGTCCACTCAGTCCCTTTCCTAGAATACACAGTTATCAGGACTGGATTTTTAAAGGTCTTTTTTACTAATACTAGTGAAGAAGCATATTAAAATTGTTCATAACACATAAGAAAAGAGAGGCAAAATGGTTTCAAGGCATTTTCAATCACAAACACATCCCCAGTTGCTGGCTATGAACTTCACACTTTATAAGTGAAACTGTGTCGGACAAGTGCCTGGGTAACTGTAGGACTCAGTTGTGACACTCCCTGCAGATACTTCTGCTGTTATCACAGCTTATTGTTTTTCCTCTCAAAGTTGAAAAATATTCATTCTTAAAAATTCCAAAACTGGCATAACTGGCACACACACAATTTAAAAAAAAAAAACACATGAAACAAAATGTGTGAAGAAGAAAGTAAAATTGAGCCTGCTGGGTTTATACTACTCAAATGTGAGTAGGATGATTTTTTTGATAGATCCTCAATAGGCATTTCCTATTCATTCATGGAGTGTCGTTTCAATAGGAAGGAAGGTGTTCTGTGTTGGACATATTATTTTGCGAACACTTTGCTTAACTTAATTGTAATTTTTGTCAGATTTATTTATTTATTTATTTAGTTAGTTAGTTAGTTATTAGAAATAGAACAATAGAAAGACAGCGGAGAGCTCTCCCATCCACTGCTTCACTCCCAAATGCTGCAATGCCAGGCCTGGACCCAACTGAAGCTGAGAGAAAGTACCTCAATCTATGTCTCTCAAGTGGTGACAGGTCCCTGCTTATCTGAGCCATCATCCTTGCTATCCTGGGTCTGTGTTAGCAGGAGGATAGACTCAAGAATCCTATCCAGAGATCCTTGCAGTTGGATGCAGGATAATGTATCGTGAACACTGGGACAAATGCCCCACTACTCCAATTTAAATAAGACAATTTAAATGGCAACACAATAGTCTACCTGTTGAGCAGAGCAGAAGTGACTCCACCACTCTGCCAAAGCCAAGTGGACACTCCCATCCAGGAATGTTCGGAATGCCGAATCACCTTGAACTTGTTTCTGTGCAGAAGGTCAGCACACTCATGCCAGGATGAGTGTTCTGTTTGAACAAACTGATAGGCTGCTTCCTTCTCCCATCCCCCATGCCTAAAAGTCCAGTGCCGTATGCACTGGGCAGCCATCTCCCTCATGCGGCCACCCGACCACGTGGAAGTGGTCCCAGGCCACCTCCTGCCAGGCAGCAGTCCATCAGACTGTCTCTCCTGACTAATAAAACTCGACCTGGACTAAAATCTTCTCTCTCACTCATCTCTTCACCTACGTATATTTACCTAGTACTTTTAAAGATAGCCTATGGACTGTGCAGGCAATTTTCAGAGACATTTGCAAAGTTTTTTCAACTTTATCTTCATCAACGATGGCTAAAAGACATCTGTATAGAGACATTTTACCAGTTGGTAAATTATTCATTTTAGAAAACCGTGAAGCTAGAGCTCCTGGGTTTAAGATCATACTCATTTCAGAGGCTTTTGAGATGCCCTGAGTGCCTTCCGGAAATGTATACACCACCCCAGCAGTGTATTCCAGCAGCAACTCCGCCCTAAAGTCGAATTTATCCGAATAGTCAAGCACACAGGATTCTTAATTCACTCAGAGGATAGCACTAGATCTGCCTTAACCTTCAGTTAAAGACAGAATGCTATTTTTAACATATTGGTTACTCAATACTATGTCGATTAATCCCATCATGCTATAAATTGTTGCTGATGTCATGTTGGAGCTTTTAATTGATCGGGGATGATATTCTGCTGGCTCCACCATCAGACCAGAGAAGGTCTCCCTAAGAAGCCGTTGAACTTATCTGGACAATAAGATGCTGGACTCTATATTTGGCATATGCTTGCAATGAAGGAATCTCAACTGAACTTGCACTGTGGTTATGCAACAAGGTGGAAGAATCCACCATGGGGGGAGGGCTAGGGAGAGGAGTGGAAGGAATCCCGGTGCCTATAAAACTGTGTCACATAATGCAATGTGTAATTAATTTTTTTTTAAAAAAAAGACAGAATGTTAACATGTCTAATTTTCCACATACTAGATTTAACCATTTGAAATGCTGCTGACTGGCAAAAGTCATAGCTAACCACTCACTGAATTGTCATGAAAGAGTCGCATTCTGTCCCTTCTGTGGCAATTCAGATGCCGGTATTCACCAATTTCCTGGTAGGCTACAGTACAGACACAGGGGGTGTTCCCAGATGATTCAAAAGCACCGTGGGAACCCAACGTGCTCTGAATCATCTGAGGAAGTCTGACTTAGGCTCGACAGAATTGGAATCCAGAGCATTGCTTTGTGATCTGTGGGAAGAAGTGACCAGCAATCTGCAAGTGAGCGACAGAGCAAGTATCTGGGAAAGAAAAATTGTTGATGGGAGTCCATGAGCTTCGCACCATGCTCCTGCAAGACGGTTTTCCTGCCCACTTCCCTGCTTTGCTTCTGGACAACTGGTGTTCCTCATCTCTTGCTGCAAACACTTGCAGAAAGGTGTCATTGACCTTTCTGCAGGAAGACCAGTCTCGCCGACACCAAAATGATTCACTGAATATTCAAGACAAGGAGAATCGAAGAGTGTGCGTATGTGCACGTGTGTGCGCGCTCATGTGCGTGCCTGAGCACACGTGTGCAAAAACACCGACAATTTTCAAAGTCCTGGTTAATATGATGGGGCTTGACTGTGTCAGCGATATGAAGCAGTACAGAGGACTGGCCTTTTTTCATGCTCAGACTTTGGTTAAAGGTTATAAAGCTCTATGATATAAAAATCATGTCTGTACTAAGAAAACTCTTCCAGTCTGTAGTCTTTATACCAAAGAAATCTTGCTCTTTAACACCATAGCTTTGGGCCTGTTGCAGTAGCCTAGCGGCTAAAAGCCTCACCTTGAACGTACCAGCATGCCATGTGGGCACTGGTTCTAACCCTGGCAGCTCCACTTCCCACCCAGATCCCTGCTTGTGGCCTGGGAAAGCAATTGAGGACAGCCCAAAGCTTTGGGACCTGGCACCCGCATGGGAGACCAAGAAGAAACTCCGGGCTCCTGGCTTCGGATCAGCTCAGCTGTGGCCATTGGCTCAGCACCGGCCATTATGATCACTTGGGGAGTGAATCAACGGACGGAAGATCTTCTCTGTTTCTCCTCCTCTCTTTCCGTCTCTCTATCTGACTTTGCAACAAAAATAAATAAATCTTAAAACAAATAAACAAAAAACAGATTTTTTTAAAATAAACAAAAAGCACCATAGCTTTGCTGGCTGATATTCAAATAACAGGACAGCATTGTTACCATTCTGGGCCTAAAGCTAAATGTTGTAGAATGGAACGTAACGAAGGTACTAAGGAATCAGCAGTTTGGATCGGTAGGGTTCTAAACATATGAGAAAGATGAGACAAAGGGAGAGCTGGCCAAGTGTTTTTAGCAAGACCCCAGAGTAAGGCACCTGCTGTCTTCTTGCCACCACACCCCTCGTTCCATCTTCCCTATCAAGTACACTCAACAGCTGTGTAACACTGGAGAAAGTCTTGTGACAATCTCATTTTCAGAGTAGGAATTTTTTAAACTCTTTTTTTTTTTAAGGGTTGGAGAACACTGTCCTTTAAAAAAGAAAAAAAGATTTATTTTTATTACAAAGTCAGATATACAGAGAGGAGGAGAGACAGAGAGGAAGATCTTCCGTCCCATGATTCACTCCCCAGGTGAGCGCAATGGCCGATGCTATGCAGATCCGAAGCCAGGAGCCAGGAACCTCCTCTGGGTCTCCCACGCGGGTGCAGGGTCCCAAAGCCTTGGGCTGTCCTCGACTGCTTTGCCAGGCCACAAGCAGGGAGCTGGATGGGAAGTGGAGCTGCTGGGATTAGAACAGGCGCCCATATGGGATCCCGGGCGTTCAAGGAGAGGACTTTAGCCGCTAGGCCACGCCGCCGGGCCCGAACACTATCCTTTTTAAAATTAATTTTATCGGAAAGACAGATTTACAGAGAGATAGAGAAAGATCTTTCATCTACTGGTTCACTCTTGAAATAACCTCAATGGTTAGAACTGAGCCAATCTGCAACCAGGAGCTCCAGGAGTTTGTGTCTGGTCTTCCACATGAGTGAAGGATCCTAAGGCTTTGGGCCATCCTCTGTTGCTTCCACAGGCCACAAACAGGGAGCTGGATGGGAAAGTGGGGCAGCTGGGATATGAACCAGCACCTGTATAGGAACACGGGGCTGTAAAAGGAAAATTAGCCTATTGAGCCATCTGCAAAGAGCTCAGAATATTGCTGTTATTACTTTTCGTTTTGTCTTTTTTCCATTTTAATACTTTTCTAAAATTCGAGACTATGAGACATCATTCTTGAAGTTTTCCAGCAAAATCTCAGCAATCCTATTAAGAAAATAAGATCTCTGAGCAGGAAGTCCTGTTTGAAAGTGGATAAGAAAAGATAATAATTTTTATTGAAGGAGAAGTTTGTTTTCATTACACATTTAGGAACACTAAAGCCCCAGAGAAAACGAAAAACAAGTACAGTTAAGTCAATGGTGATATAAATTTCCTTCTTTTCTACTGATAATTATAGCGCTGCTCCGAGTTACTGACTGCATAGCCAAAAAGTTCTTTGACCTTGGACTTTCAATCTTGCTAATCTATTTTTAACATGTATACTATATAGGATGTGGTTATTTTCAAACTAAATCATTTGAGTATGCGTGATGACTTGTTCAAATCTATCTAGCATTACACAGCTTACTCTTATCACCTATAGGCTAGAGTCTCCTAGGTTTTGTTTGTTTGTTTGTTTTTCAGAAACAACCTTCCAATAGATGAACACTTACAGTTTTCTTCCATTTCCCCTCTGTTGTATAAAATGCAAGTGTTTCTCTAAGGAAGATAGTGAAGAATAAATAGTTCAAGTCCACTCCAATTTCAAAGATTCTGTAAAATTTCCCTTAAAAATAGCTGTTGCATGCTCTATTTCAAAAAGCCAAGTTGATAAATATGCAAATAAGACAGTCCCGTTCTAACTGAAAGGATTAGACAAGGATGTGATTGTGTATCTCGTATATGGCAGTGCTTTCCAGTATTTTAAGAATTGAGACACTTAAATGATCAAGGAAAAGACTTACACTTTTGCTATTTACTGAAAAAAAAAAAAAAACCAACTTAATGTGAACATGATTATGGAAATCTGTGTCCAAAACTTCAATGTGACGGAGTCACCACTCTAGTGAAACAGACTTTGAATTATCACTTCAACCCTTGGGTGTCCTTCCACACTGTCTGGCCTTAGTGGGCACTCACTGGTTTATCTATAGATAGCCCGAGAGATCTGTAGGCTAAGTGAGAAAAGCTACAGAGAAAATGAAAGATTGAAGTACTACAAAGGGGCCCTATTATGCAAGACCTAAAGATGACCCCCATTTAATCCAAGTTTTTAAGCATCTCTGTTTTCCTTAACCATTTCTTCCATATTCATATATATGTATATTTATATACATATATACATATTAAAAATAATGCTACATGGTAAATACCAATGAACTGAATGGATGTTCTACTTCCAAGAACAAAGCCTCTAGAAAACCCGCCCCCCCGACACACACACTGGTGAATTCATAATAATGTCAAGGCCATCTCAGCAGTGCCACTCTGCACTCTGCTTTCCCTAGCTGTGCATTCCCCATACAAGCTATATGCCTGGAAGGAGAAGCCGTGTGACTCAAAGAAGCTTCCTGGACAACTGCTTTTGTTTGGTTCTTGCAACGTCAGGGACTCTGGCTCTCTTAGAGATATTCCACACATGGTTAAAAATCTGCTCCTAAAGAATCTGGAGGCAAAATGACTCACACATACTTTCAGTCTTCTTTTTCATGTATCCAAAACCCCAGGGGTTTTCTTTCAGAATGGGAAACGCAAGCAGATTCTTCAAACATATCCAATCAGCTTTGTAAATTGCTAACGCTCTTAGCAAAAAAACTCAGGCCGTGCTGTGATTAGGAAGGAAAATCCTGAGCTACTGAAATGAGTCATATTTGCCCTGCAGAGTTACTGTATGTTTGAAAGTTAAAAGGAGTTTACAGAAACATTCCAGGCTCTCAAATATGATGTTTATACATGGTGTCTGCAAGCGACTGCGGTTTCATTTAACATGAAATCCAGCCCTGCGTTTTTTTTTCTCCTTGCAATCTTTAAAAGCAAATCATTAAAAAAAAAAACTACATTGAAGAAAGCAATCATTGAAAAGATAAAAATATTTTTTCAGGCCAGAATATGTTTAGAAACTGACTAATAGCTAATGGTTGCGCTTGTTAGTAATTAGTGTAGAATGAGTGAAAGATTTGATTTAGAATCTCCTTTGATTTAGAAGAATCCAAACCCATCTCCAACTTGTTGAAAGGTAGAAATGTGCTGATCCACCGTTAGTTCAGGGCTGTTTCAGTGTTGAGCCTTTGATTGGGGTAAAGGCAAAATCTGCTCAATCTGTCCCCTCATACATGCACACGCTGATAAGTCACTAAAGCTTGCTTACCAACCATGCATTTGGGGTTGGCCATCACAACACCTTGTAGGCTCACAAACCCGGGTGTTTTATGTATGTATGTCCTCACAAGTTATCAGCAGCAGCCTGCCATTCGCTTTATATAAGAGGGACATCCCATAATGACAGAGCTTCCACAGCCACAGACCGCAATGGGTCAAACACGTGCTGCAGAGGAGAGCAGAGAGAAACATCAGACCGTGAAAGGAAACCTCACATCCACACACATCATGGCAGGCTGGTCCTCGGCATTCTTATGATTGCAACATCCAGTCCAACCAATAGATGGGCTTGTGTTGATCAGGTACTGCTAGCAGCGACCAGTTAGTACTGGGAGTTCTGAATCTGAGCTATAGAGGTCCCCGTGTGTTCTAACTATTCTAGAATGGCCCTGCCCCAGGTAAACAGATCCACAAACTCACAGACTCATTTCTGAATCTATGCACATAAGCACACGAAATTTTGATGATTTGAATTCTAATTATTTGGAATTTTATGAAGAGACTTACACTTTACCTGCAAATAATTGCAGGTGGTAATGACTTTAAAGATGGTAATGAAACAAATACCCACGTTCTTGCTATTGAACTTAAACAGCATCACTTCTTTAGGGACCGTTATGTGTTCTTCAGCCCCATCCATTTCTCATTTTAAAATCTCTAAATAACCAATAGACTGAAATTTTCAGGATATTTGAGTTATTTTCTTGCTTTTTTTTGTAGTTTTGTTGCTATGGTAGTCATCCTAAAATAATAAAAAAAAATTAAACTTTGTTATTTAAAATGCTAAATAATGTCATATACAATTTGTGATTAGGTCTTCCCTAAATATCATGTGTTTGCAGTTCATCTGTGTTGATATGGATAGGTATAGGTTGGAACAATGGATAAGAGACATAATTTTCCAGACTTGTTTTTAATTAAACTTGGGAAGAAACAGATGTCTGACTTCTTAAGTGATGCCATTTTCTAATTTTTAAAAAAATCCATAAATGGTTTGTGACATTCAGTATAAATAAAATAGACAGGGTTGTAATGGAGTCTCTTTTTGAGTTTTTTTTTCCCCCTCACATTTATTTTTAAAAGAAAGAATGCATCTGCCAAACCCATTAGATACGAATTGTGATGGGACAATTCCATGTCAGTTTCCTGAGATAAACTAAAATCTACTTATTTTTGTCACAAACAGGACTGAATTTAGACTGGGTTACCTACCCCACCCTGTTAAATAATTAACTTGCTCAAATATAAACATTCATTGTTTTAAAAGATATGTATTTATTCATTTGGAAGGCAAACTGACAGAGAGGGAGAGACAGAAAAAGATCTACTGGCTCACTCCCAAAAGTTCAACATGGCCAGGGCTGGCCCAGGCAGAATCCAGGAGCTAGATCTCCCACACAGGTGGGTGGCAGGGGTCCGAGTGCTTAGTCCATATCCACAAGGCACATTATAGGGGCTGGATGGAAAAAAAGGATTGGAACTCGGACCAGCCTTGATATGGGATGCTATAATGGCAAGCCATGGCTTAAAATGCAATGCTACAATGCCATCCCCAAACATTCACTTTTTAACTTAAAAAAATGTTTATAAAGAGTTGGTAAGGAAAGAGGACTAATGGTATAGAAGAAGAGTAATAATGTTTAGGTGTCCAGAACGATAATAAAATAACCAGACATTTTTTCCACCCTTTCAACTAGGGGCTAGCTGTGGCACATCAGGTTAAGTCACAGCGTGTAGTGGTGGCATCCCGTACAGGCACTGGTTCAAGTCCTGGCTACTGAACTTTAACCTAGGACAGCAGTGGAGGATGGCGTAAGAGCTGAGCCCCTTACCCACACAGGAGATCCAGAAGAAGCTCCTGGCTCCTGGCTTTTGCTTGGCCCAGCCTGAGAAATTACAGCTATTTGGGAATGAATCAGTACACTAAAGATGCGTCTCTCCCTCTCTTTCTCTGTCTCTCTTCTCTCTGGAACTGCGCAGTTCACATAATAAATCTTTAACAGAAACAACAAAGTCAACTATTGTTAAAATATGTTGCGAAAATACAAAAGCCAAATTCCTACTTGTATTTCCATAAATGTTACCTTTTCTTCAGCTTCAATCTAGGTTTCTTTGTCTAATAAAAATCTTAAGTGGTAAGAATAGTAATTAGATATAAACCTGAAGGAATTTATGCGCTTGATGTTGCCAGTCAAATGTAAGATCTGACTCAATGCTGCTCTCTCGTATCCACTAAAGGATAATCTTGGTTCGCCGTACATAATTGCAAGAAATCTTGAGCTTAGTCAATTTTTCAAGAACATAACTTCTCCCCTGGTTCCTGCCCCCTCCCTGCACAATCAGGAAAAAGAAACTGGAAAACTCAGAGATAAGGATTACACCCACTTTTTCCTGACCCTCGATTCTTCCCACCCTGATCAACTATGTAAGCATCGTCTAAACTGAATTTTTTATTATTATTATTTTTTTTTTATTGGAAAGGCGGATATACAGAGAGGAGAGACAGAGAAGAAGATCTTCCGTCCCATGATTCACTCCCCAAGTGAGCGCAACGGCCGATGCTATGCCGATCCGAAGCCAGGAGACTCCTCCGGGTCTCCCACATGGGTGCTGGGTCCCAAAGCCTTGGGCCGTCCTCCACTGCTTTCCCAGGCCACAGGCAGGGAGCTGGATGGGAAGAGGGGCTGCCGGGATTAGAACTGACGCCCATATGGGATCCCAGGCGTGCAAGGCGAGGACCTTAACCACTTGCGCCACCGTGCCGGGCCCAATAAATCTTTAAAAAAATATTTATGAAGTCATTTAAGGTGAGTGTCAGAGTGATTCAACTCTTTCCCCCAAATATGAAATAGTTGTGTGATACTATAAACACAATCTATAATTTTATATGGTGACGCTTCAAATTATAGTACTGCTATGGCAATGGCAAATGACTGACAAAAGAAAGCAATTGGAAAAAAAAAACAAAAGCAAGATGTCCTTAAATGGAGATGATAAGCCTGTGACTAATTACAGGACTCCCTGTAAGGGAATGGCATTGCAGACATGCTGACGGAAACGGTACACACATGTGCATCCGGCTAAGTCATGTCTGGAATCCTGTGTCAGCCCCATGAATTCTCCGCGTCCTTTCCAGACAGCCAGTGCTTAACGCAGGGAAATTTATGGACAAGGGATTTGCCTAACAGGCATTTTATGCTTGCTCCCTCCCAGAAAAGTGCCCTCTGGAGCTTTGCTGCTTCCATTCTCATTTCTCCTAATTGGAACAAGATTGACTGTTCATTTCCTTATTCCCAGACCTCCTTTCCACCCGGGTGGCACAGCCTCCCATCGCTCCCCTCCCCCTCCCCTGTGTCCCTCATGTCTTTTTCTCAGAAGCAAAAAGCTCTCATCCACTGATGGACAGGACACCGCTAGTGAAACAAGCAACTCTCAATCTAACAAAAAGATATGTTTGGGGGTAATTGCTGCCTCCCTGACTCCAGAGGTATTGCACAAACTTACCTACCATCAAGTTGGCTGCCACTCACTCCCCAGGTGCTGGAATCGAGGAGTTTTGCTCACAAACGGTAGTAAGTGGAAAGACAAACCCTGAGTGGAGTCAGGAAATAGAAAACGAAGGGCCACATCCTGGACGTAGCTCATTGGAACATCTATTCCAGCAAGGGGCTCAGCAGCCAACCGCTGCTAATGAGCCTAACCTCCCTACTGTTGGGAAAGGAAGTTAAGGCGTCTGCTCTGCTCTGGGATCATCTCTCTGCATCAGTGGAAACCTTGCTTATGACAGGGCCAGCTCAACGTGGAGGAAAATCCAGACACTCATCAGCTGTGATCTGGTGAAAACAGCAAATAAAACCTTCTATGCTTGAATACTCCCGCTGAGTGCCTAGAAGGCCCTCCTAAATGGGAACATTTTAACAGGATGGGATTAGTAAATAATGATGCATCCACATTTCTGTGTGCTTTTTGAGTTGAATCACCAATAGCTTAAGACCCAGGAGTATGCTTTCGAGAGAAGGGGGTTTGGATGATATATTGTTGGACACCATTTAACTGACTTGAAGGGCCCATAGATTTTTACCCCTACAGTAGGTCATCAACCAATAAGGCTTATACTGTTCTCTGACTAGGTACAATGAAATCATCAAAACCTTAAAATAGCTACCTGATAAAGGAGGAATTACTTCAATAACGAAGACAACTAGTTATAACCTAAAATGTTATGTTTTCTAATTGCAAATGACAGAAATACAGCACTTGCATGTTTAATTGTGTGTGCATTCCTCTCCTCCACCTGGCTACTGACTCATGAGCAGCGTGTACTTTCAGGGGCAGGCAGAGCAATGCAAAGAGGACATCAGGGTGCTGTGTGACAGTCAGCAGAGGGGGTTACATGAAGGACTGGAGTCTGAGCAATAGTCCAGATACCAGGACAGAATTTTGTGGTGGCAGGATGCTGGCTGATTATGCTTGCTGTTCTAATGTGCACACAGGCACCCAGTTGGCTGAAGGTATGCGTTCACTCAACAGCTACTTGTTGAACAATTACTTTGCCCAAATTGCAGAGGGAAGAAACGAAGATGAAATAAACTCCTTCAGAGTTTATGAACTGTTAGGGAAGCTAAGATACATAATACAGGGAAGAAGTCACAAATAAAAATTGATGAATATTCTAGGAGACATATAGTTAAAGTGTTTTATAATTTAGAAGAGGAAGAGGGCAGTTGCTGCTAAGGAATTAGGAGGCTTTTTGGAGAACAGAGGTTTTGAACTGCAGCTTTTAGGATGGCTGGCATGGTGGGCTGGGGTGATGGCACAGAACCTTTCCACAGGCAGAGAGCGCAAATAACAAGTTACAGAGTTAGAAAATATGGACATGGAAAAGCAAACAATTTAGTCTGGCTGGGGCTTGCAAGATATGAAGGGCATTCGTGAAGCTCCCATTGTGCTTGGCACATACAGAAGGATGGCTTCTAATAACCAGGCAAGGGAGATCAAGCATTTTCAAAGCAGAACGAGACAGATTCATTCCAAAGCCTGTGTGGCTCTATGACAAAGAGGCCTTGAGGAGCACACATAGGAGTTTTTTTTGGTTTTGGTTTCTGCAGGTGTCTCATCTCACGCTGTAGCTTTCTCCAAGAAATACAAGAAATGAGGGCCAGCTACTTAATATCAGGGGCTCCATAAATCCTAGCTGTGAGAGGAAGCTTGAATTCAGCAAATCCTATGCTCATTTAGGACAGTAGAGCTGTGGAGCACTCCTAAGAGCAATAAACCAGGCCTTGCAATTTTTCAGAATGGAATTTCTGCCTTTTTAAAATGCTTGCCACCTTCTCCACCGCTGCACTCACGTTGCACACAGAAAGTTAAGTGGGGATTTTCACGTATGCTGTGTCCAAATCGGTTCCCAACTGCTGCAGAGAGGTCTGAGATCTTAGGATCAGAGATGAACAAAGTTAGGAGGAATTGTGGAGGTTACCGTGTCCCAGTTCCATAGTTCACCAAGAAGCACAAGTGATTCATACAAGTAATTACGAAATCAGGACTGACCCCGGTGTTAAGTTCCCACACCTGCTGTCCTTCTAACATAGGAGTTTTGTGCAGATTCACATAGATTTTCAGTCATCTAAGCCAGGTATTAGCAAACTCTGGTCTACAGGTAAAACCCAGCCCACCTCCCATTTTTCTAAGTAAAGGATTCTGGGAACATAACCATATCTACATTGCCTCTGTCTGCTTTTGCTCTTCAGTGCCACAGCATTGAAAATATATCCTATTCGGTCCTTTACAAGAAGATTCGCCTACTCCAGATCTAAGTCAATGGCTGTTAAAAATTGTGTAAATGTGCTCCCATCAGTTAAAAAAAAGTAAACATGTTTCACTGACATCTATGTACATATGCCTATTATTTTGAAATGCATACATTTTAATTTTACACTAAAATAAACTCATCTTTTCATTTTACTTCTCCATGAACTTTCTGAATTTTCCTCTTATGAATATTCTTTAATTTCAAAATTATGCAACTATTATGCTATCTAAATGTTTAAGGCTACTATACATCACAAACAGAAGGTTAAACGGGGAGAATGATGATGCAACAAAGGCATTTTAAAGTAACAATTAATCCTAAACATATTCCTTTTGAAAAATCTCAGTTGAACATTTTACGGCCCACAATCTGGAGGTGTGGTTCCAAGTTCAGTTTATTTTGGCACTGGGTTTTAAGTGACAGCGCTTAATCTTTTCAAAAAGCCCCTAGAAGATGTGTAGTCACAAATGAAAGCAACACATTGTCGCTGAGGCATGCTGAATCATGAGCTTGAGATATTAAATATCCCTTACCAACCACACAGGTTTTTTGATGTGTTTTGCTTAGCAAATTTATGTTAATCACTTGTTGGTCCAAAGCAACCCAAAGATGCTTTCATTTTACATTTTTCAGGCATTACTTCAAAGTCTACTAACATACTTCACTTGGAGGGATTTTTTAGTAAATGAGAAAATGTTATTTGCAAGCTGAAAGACGAATATAGAAAGGCTACATGTTTATATGGTGTTCACCGACACAATCACAACACAAAGAGGTCATTTTCCAAATGCTTCCTCTGCATGAGTCTCCTCTGAAGATGAACATGCTCTAATGTAGATTGTGGCAATAGTAGCCCATTCTGTGAGCATCCTAAGAACCACTTTCAAAGGGTACATTGTAGGATATATGAATTGTCTCTCAATAAAGTTGAAAGAAAGGAGCAGCAGTTCCACTTCTTTCTGTTGGAAGCCCACCTTCTTTGGAAGGAGCAGGCAAAGTGTGTTCAGCCACACACAATCTGTTATGGGCTCCGCCAGGGTTTCTAGTCCCTCAAGTTTGCTTTCTGAATGACTCTGTCTGCAGCTTTTGCAAAAATCTTTTAAAATATGACTCTATTTCAAGAAAGATTACACTCTATCTTCTATAATTCCACCTGTCCAGTTTGCTGGATGCAGTGCGTCCCTCTGCACTTCCCTCTGGGAGTGGAGCTCACGCTCTTGTTTCCAACATGGTCAAACACCTGCCAGACGCGGCCAGGAAAAAGCACGGAGAGAAGCAGACGGTGCCAGCAAACACATCAAATGAATCAAAACAGCATTCTTTTCCTTTCAACTTCCGGATACATGTTCATGCCCCTTTCTTTGGTCTTTTACATAAGCGATGTGTCTCCTCTCCAATTCAACCCAGAAGCATCTCTCAAGGTGTGCTCAAGTACCAGATTCTTCTACCTGCCTTTTTATGAAATATCTGTAGTTGTCTCAGTTACTTATCTCGTTGTCTTGGTGTCATTACTTATCTGCCACATTGCGTCATCTGGTTCTTGAAAGCAGATATTTTAAGTGGTATATTAAGTGGTATTTTATACAACTCTTTTTTTTTTTATTATCGGAAAGTTTTATTTACAGAAAGAAGGACAAACAGAAAGATCTTCCGTCTGCTGGTTCACTCTCCAAGTGGCCACAGTGGCCAGAGCTCAGCTGCTCCAAAGCTGAGACCCAGGAGTTTCTTCTAGGTCTCCCACGTGGGTGCAGGATCCCATGGCTTTGATCTGTCCTTGACTGCTTTTCCAGGCCACAAGCAGGGAGCAGAAAGGGAACTGAAGTGGTCAGGATACAAACTGGCACCATAGCAGGTCCATACCAGGTAAGGAATTTAGCCATTAGGTTACCATGCTGGGCCTATTTTTATGTTTCTAAGCTTCCCTGCCCAATGTGCTTGCATAAAGTAGTTATTTAATAAATATTTGAGTAATTGCTATCAAGATAGGTGTAAGCTGTTAGAACGCTGAATAATGGCAATTATGAAGACTAGCTTACCACCATGTCCCTGAATATGAGTTGAATGAAGTCGTAATGACTTTTTTTTTGGAAACTGAACACGGAAGGACAGAGAGGTCAAAATGAGGCCATTGAAAAGTCTGAGTGTCAAGCAGAGGAAAACGATGTTTTCTAAAAGTAGAGATTGATCATATCTGACTAAGTTCCATGTCTAGGAAAAGACTGACAATTCTACACAGTTTCATGTGCATTAATGGGACAATGTTGAAGTTTTCTAACATAGGTAGGAGAAGCATATGAGCACACACACGGACAGCTAGAAAGGCAGACACTCTATGTTGGCTTGTGGCATGAAATAGGAATGCCTGGGAATAGTCTATGTTGCATGGGCCAGGGGGTTCATTCTTACATGGGTCTCACTGTTACTATGGAGGGATGCAACAGACACATCACCGTAGACTTACAGAGGCAGCTTCAAAGTGAAGCTCGGAGTCAGAATAGGCATTATAAAAAATACAAAGATCAGAAGCCCAGTTCTTCACATTCCTCTCAATTCTTTTCTGCCAAAAGCTGCAAGTCATTACCAGCCCAAAATTTTTTTTTTTGACAGATTTGCCAAGGTAGGTTCCTGATCTATTTTGCTCATTAGTGCATAACACAAATGTTTTAATATATTTATCATAAATTTATTTCTCATGGTTGTGCTATTTTCTCTGGAGATGGCATTATATGGCAAGTACGTACAGTTGCATTCAGAGCTGAACAATGAATGTTTTCCAATGTCAAGAAGAACCAGGTGGCTGAGGACAGGTAAGATATCTGACTTTTGAATGTACTTAGTAACCAGGAGCTAAAGCCAGACTGGTATTTTCCAACTGGATTATGGACTCTGGCCTACTTCAAAGCCTGTATGTTTGTGTGTGCATGCGCATGTGCCGTTGGCCTGTCTTTTTTCGTGTGACTGGCTGTGGCTTGGCTCATGAATAGAGCAGAAGTTCTACATTTTCTTGCCACCCTGGTGTGTATCTTTCCCTCCCCCCATGATACCTCCTTCATCATCTGCCCTTGAAAATTTCTTAGCTCTCTTTATGTTCTCTCTCTTCCAATGATCAAGTCTTGTGTTGGTTTTAACCTTTTGTAACATCTGTAGAACATGAAAATAATTTAATAGAAGAGCTATACGGTTGATTTAGTCAGTCCTTTAGAAATATTTTCACGTACTGCAGCCTGCTTTGTAATTCAATGCGCAAATCATTACGATAACCCAAGACAGCTGATTCGTGGACTGTCTTATACTTTCACATTCAATTTCAGAGTTAAGTTTATAAATTAGTTTAATCTACTTTGTAGTTGACCTGAACTCATCTTGGGATATGTCCAATGAAGTGATTATGTATAGTTCCAGACATGATAATAATTCTCCCAGAGGATCAGAATGTCAAAGGAGCAGTTCAAATGGTAGTACATATTTCTAACAGCACTGCATTAACTCTATTTGATATTTTTGATGCAGGCATTAGTAGCCATACCTACACAAGGACACTGTAGAGTGAGCTTTTGCTCTCCAGAGCAAAAGTTTGGACCAAAGCATCCAGGGGCCCCTACAATGTGGGGCCATGGATGCAAACTTTTACATCTTACATGATGCCATGGAGAGCTGTGACATTGGTAATTATACCTTCCTTTTAAAATGCTCTGATTCTCCGCCTATCTTCTCTTTTGTGTATTTCCTAGTTTCCCCCCCCCTGCCCCCAACTCTTCTTATTTAACCTATTCTTCCTGGATACTGCCACCTATGCCTATAACTTAATCAATTTTAAGATAATGATTACCTAATTTATACTTCAAGTTCAATCAGCTCTCTTGAATTTCTAAATTCCTAAATGATCTTTCTACTTGGTAATGAAATATCTGATAAGTAATGTAACAGAAATGAGTTATTCCAGACATCTGACCAATCCATGAGAATTTGAAAATTCAAAACTTCTCCCTATGCTGACATTGTACTCTCTTATCTTCTTGTTTTGAAGATGAATAGTCCTCATTTTTTAAATTCCTCCATCATATCAACCTATATTTACTGCGTGCAGCGATTTCACTATTTCTGGATGTAAAGTTGGCTTAATCTCAAAAGAAAAAGCAAATAAAGGCATTTATTAACTGAATGAAATAACTAAAAGATAGAGAAACTATGAAAATATAACTTCATGACTGATGACTTTGAAATGGATACACTGTTCTTGGCTACTTGGCAGAGCATTTAATTTTTACATTCATGGAAAATAAACTTTAAACAGTACTCATGTGTTTAGAAGTTGATCTTGATTGAATACACAATCCTCTGCTGTTGGGTTTGAAACAAGGGAACTGAACCAACCAAACGAAGAAGAAACCCGTTTAACCTGTTTCATATCTATATTGTATTTTCTTAAGTTTTCCAAATGGCAGGAAGCAAAGGAGCCTGGCAATGGGTGGGGCAGGATGATACAATACAGAGTGCATTCAGGGCAGCTTTCCTGGAGGTTACTAGCACGGGCTGCCTTTATATTCAGCATCATCTGGGGGAGCTCTGAGCAGCCCCGCTGCCTGGCCAGACCAGTGAGGTCAGAACTTCCAGAGCAGGGACAAGGATGGAGGTAAGGGGGAGAGGAGAGAAGAGCTGGTTACAAGCCAGTCATTAGAACACGAGAATTGAGTCTGCAGCCAGATGAGAAACACGGATTCATAAAGGAGTGATGTGCAATGGTTCAGACCAGCGGTCCTTAGGCTCAAAGGCAGCGTAGAGCCTTCGAGAAGTGTCGAGCAGAGGCGAGAGGGATTGCAGGCAAACATTCAGTTATCAGAAAGGAAATACATGGAGATGAGCATGTTGAAGCCTCTTTATTTCCCTTCTGTTTTTTAAAAATTGCTTTATATTAATATTAAGAAGCAAAAGTTAAAATGACTATGCAGGTAAATTCTTAAAATTGATTATTAAGCATTGGTTCAGCATATCTACGATAAACCCCTCATTCTCTCCTCAACCAATCTGGTCAGGTTCACAGCATGTGTATTACCTGGTGACCAAGAATACTTAACTCAGAAACTGTTTCCTTGAACAATAAAAACATCATGGAAACCCCAATTCCTATCATTTTCCATCATGGATAAACTGTGTCAGGATGGTCTCTGGAAAGTTTAACTAAAGATCAGTGATAGAGTAATTCTTGCAGTCTGCTTTTTACAGGATTTGAATTGTAAACAGATGCGGGGGGTGGGGGGGGGGGAAGGCAGTCAGTAAGAGGGCTGGGTCGGGAGCCAGCCAAACCAGCACACTACCAGCCAAACCTCACCTTATCCTTCTCAATCAGTAAAAACATTCTCTGCAGCCTCCCTCCCTCACCTCACCTAGGATCTCATTCATTCCCGTATTAGGTCACGGGCAGTGGCCAGAGAGAAGACTCCTGTCTCTGGGCCCAGGAGTGGCTGCCACAACATGTGCAATTCATCCACAATGAAAAGGGGGAAGTAGGCATGAGGCAGGGTGGCGTGATACAGGAAGCTGGAGAAAATAAATCCTCAATGGATGGAGACGAATCCATTTTGGGTAGGCTACAATTATTGTTTTGGAAAAACAACAACAAAAAAGCAATTTTAAGTCCAGACCAAAACAAAGAAACAAAAAAGTCCCTCCCAATTCTAATTCTGAAAATTATATATACATATAATTTAGGAAAGGTGTTTTTGAAACCTAGAAATGCAGCCAAGGAAATTCAAATTTGAAAAGCTCTCAAAGAGTTAAGTTGTCAAAAAATAGCTATTCTTAACTTTTAACTTATGTGAGATAGAGAGGCAGGCACATTTCCATCTGCTGGTTCATTCTCCCAATGTCAATCACAACTAGGGCTGGGCCCAAAATAGGACCTGGGAATGAGGGACATAATTGGGGTCTCCCACGGGTGCGCATCAGCTGGAAGCAGGAAAGCAGCGGAATTTAAACCCCAGGACTCTGATAGGAGCCTCCAAAGAGGCCCACCCTACCTGCTGTCCCGCACATGCAGGCCTGGGTGGTGTAGATCAGTGTGTGCTACTTCTAGAATCTCAAAGAAACCCCCGAATCTAGAGGTGCACTTTTCGGCAGCAAACTCAGATCCGTTGCCTGTCCATCTTTCTGCCTCTGACCTACTTGCAAAAGCCCCTCCTCTGTGCTCTGAGTCTCCATCTTCGACCATGCCTTTTTCCTCTGCTCACAGTGTACTGCCTCTTGAACCACACTTCTCCCCTTTGATACTGGTTCAACAGAGAGTAGCTTCCAAATTAAAATGAGACGTCTGCCTGTTATGGTCTGTGTCAGCAGGGCTGTCCTGCTAATCCCATCCCATTTAGTGGCTAAGCTGTTTTTGGAGCCAACTCATAAACTCAGATCCATCCAAGGAATATTAAATTGCAGCTTTTTACAAAACACTTTCACCACACTCAGGAACTAATTTGATGTCCATCATCTTGGTGAGATAGGCACTATAATAATTGCTCCGTCACTTTTGAGGAAATGGGCTCAGAGAGGTTGAGTGAGCATGACCCCAAGCCAGGACATGACTGTCATTTGGATTTTTCTAATGGGTGCTCTCTTCTGTCTCCACCTGTCATTGTGTTATGCTCATCTGCTCCAGTAAGACTCTGAAGTTTAGCAAAGGGAATTGAGGTCCTGAGGTTTCCCTAGGACCTCGGTGAAACACAGGGACCGCAGGAATTGCTTTGTTCTTCTGAGGTTGAGATGCATACACTGATGAACAACAGACTCTGCTAAATTTCACTCCTCTTCGAAACTGGATTGAAGTGCATCCTAGGCTGAACTTCAAATACCACCGCCATTGTCTAGTTTAAAATAAACAGTAATGGACCCAGCGCAATGCGCCAGGATCCCATATGGTGCCAGTTCTAATCCCAGCTGCCCCACTTTTCATCCAGCTCCCTGCTGTGGCCTAGGAAAACAGTCGAGGAAGACCCAAAGCTTTGGGACCCTGCACCGGCATGGGAGACCCGCAAGAGGCTCTTGACTTCGGATTGGCTCAGCTCCAGTCTTTGAGGCCACTTGGGGAGTGAAGCATCAGATGGAAGACCATCCTCTCTGTCTTTTCTCTCTGCATATCTGCCTCCCCAATAAAAATAGATAAATCTTCAAGAAAAAAAAGTAACATTGGTGAAAAATGAAATGAGGAACAGGCAAGACCAGCTAACCTTTAGTTTGAATGGATGAACCAGACAGTTTGAAAGGAAGAGAAAGCCTATGTAAGGTAGACAGGTCTCCCCTGCTCTCTACGGTAACTTCGGATGGATGTGGCTGCTCATACTTACAGTGTAGATGCTTAAGTGTGGTACCACTTGCACAGGCCTATAAGAAACACAAATCAGCTGTCTTGTGTCCAACTGTGATACAGCTCACTCTTTCCTTCTTGGGTCTCAGTTCTGTGACTCACAGGGTAGGATTTAGTTAAGACACAGAGCAATTAAAAATTATCCAAAAGGTGTATTATCTTTTAACTGCATAGAAGAGTCAATATTATATTAATCATGAAACTAGAGGAGTCACTAATTTCAAGGAAACCTATGTCTCCTTATTGGAGGAAGAAGTTCATGGATTGCGTCTGTCTAGTGCCTCTACAGCAGTGCTTGGTCCTCCAGGTTGATTATTCAAGGAAAAGAATCATGAAGAATCAAGATCCTTCCTAGATTCCTTCTACCCTTTGTCGCCCACTCCTCCAGGACCAGAAGCTTGCTCATTAAGCAGGATCTGATGTAATAACACAATTGCTGCCAGATTCACCCACTCAGAGACCAGAGGAAGGAGTCTAAAACACACCATCCGGAATCACAATAGTGAAATGTTAAGCTGGAGAGACCAGAGGAGTCATCAGGAGCCAACCCGCAGACAGAAGACAGGAGCCAGTCATTGCCCACATTCAGGCAGGAAGGAGATGGGCAAATGAGTTAAACGCTTTGGCCTCGTTTTCTGACTCTGTAAAATGCCCGTGATCGTACTTAACTCATGGTCATACTATAGGGAGTAAACAATGTAATATACACAAGGTACTTAGAACAGCGCTGTGCATATGGTAAAATTGTGGGCACTTTAAAAGTGCATGCAAAATTAAAGTAAAAGATGAGTTTACTTTGGTGCTAAGATTTTTAAATACATGCATATGAAGAGTTTCAAAACGTTGGTGAATCATACATAATTGCATGGATTGCAAAAGTATTTTGCCTCATACTATGCTCTTTCTTTTAAAAAAGATTATTTCAGGCCCAGCGCGATGGCGCAGTGGTTAAGGTCCTCGCCTTGCATGCCCGGGATCCCATATGGGCGCCAGTTCTAATCCCGGTGGTCCCTCTTCCCATCCAGCTCCCTGCCTGTGGCCCGGGAAAGCAGTCGAGGACGGCCCAAAGCTTTGGGACCCTGCACCCGCGTGGGAGACCCAGAGGGGGCTCCTGGCTTCGGATCGGCATAGCATCGGCCGTTGCGCTCACTTGGGGCTCACTTGGGGAGTGAATCATCGGACGGAAGATCTTTCTCTCTGTCTCTCCTCTCTGTATATCCGCCTTTCCAATAAAAATAAAATAAATCTTTTAAAAAAAAGATTATTTCAGATGCATTGAGAGAGAGAGAGAAAGGAAGGAGAGAGGAGGAGAAAGAAGGAAAGAGAGGGAGAGAGGGAGGGAGAGAGAGAATCTTCCGTTAACTGGCTTACTACCTAAATGGCAGCTTCTAAAATTTCATTTCCATCAAGTTTTGAAGGTACTTTTCTATT
Organism: Ochotona curzoniae; assembly: GCF_017591425.1. NCBI lineage: Eukaryota > Metazoa > Chordata > Mammalia > Lagomorpha > Ochotonidae > Ochotona > Ochotona curzoniae. The sequence goes on along the minus strand of NW_024467095.1, from coordinate 24,631,079 downwards.
GTATAAATGCTAACTTGAGTGTGTGTGTGTGTGATTTTATTAGTATTGTGACTATCATCATCATCATGGTTATCACATTATTTCTAAACAAGTGGTGCAGAGTTGGGGAAAAGGATTTTTCTAACACAAGGATCTAACTCAAACTCTTTCATTGTTAACGCTAGAGAAAGCTGACAAATACAGAACACGTGTAGCGGGAAATTCTTGTCTTCTTTCATATTTTCTTGTCCCTCCTCTGCTGGTGAAATTTATTATTATTACTTTTTTTTTTTAATGGAGGAGTAGTTGGAGGAAGAGGAGAATTGTGGCTAAAAATATCCACTAAATGGAATGCCTTTCATCTGCTACTTTCTCTATCTCTTTCTTAATCTATGTCACTTCTCATTAAAATGTAGATGGAAGCTTCTCATCAGAGAGCTTTATCTTTTCATGCCAAAAAAGGCATGCATCCTAGTGGAACAGGATAATCCCCTTTTCTGTTCTTGCTGAATGCCCAGATTGGATGGGGAGTTAGAGACCAGAGCTCAGCAGAGGGAGGCAGATTGTGACTCACTGGAACAGCTGAAGCAGAATCCAGCAGTTCCCAGTACGCTAACATCTTTTATCTAGCTGCCATTTTAGATGTGCCCAGTCACGAATTAAGCTATAAAATGTCACACCAAAGTTGTTCTTAAACCTTTCAATGCTTGTCATGCATTGGGTTGCAGCCTCCGTACACGATACGCTCAAGACTTAACCACCGTACCTCTGAATTGCAAAATAGGACTTCTACCAAGGTCAGGGATTAAAATGATATCATTAAGGTGGTTTCGAGTCCGGAATGATTTGTGTCGTTATAAGAAAATGGACGCATGTGCACAGAGGGTAGGCGAATGAGTATCTGTGAAGGCAGAAACGGCAGCGGCGCTGTAAGGAGCCATTGGTTGCTAGCAGCCACCGGAAGCTAGGAGGGGCTGTACAACAAATGCCCTCCGTAGCCTCTCAAGGACCCAATCCTGCCTGTTATTCAGTCCCTTTCAAGTTCTGTTTTGTTCTGCACGGAGCACTGTCTGCTTCACAGCCGAACTAGGAAGGCACAAACCCCACGCGCACTCTCCAGCCCCCAGAACGTGCCATGCTCCATCATTACCAGTCTGATTCCATAGGTCTGCCTTGTGTATAGTCACATACACAGAGTGATGTATGCAGTTTCTGTTTTATCTAGAAGTAGTCACTTCCCGGGCAGCTAGCCATGGGGCCGCTACTGTAGGCTTAGCATCCTAGATGGGATCTCATTCGTGTCTCAGCTGTTCTGCTTTTTTTTTTTTTTTTTTAGGAGGGAAACAATGTCTTATTTTATTTAACTCAATTTCATTATTTTCCATGATTCAGTTTTGTACAAGAACTCCTCCCTTCCCATTTCCCCCCTTCCACCCATATTCCCTTAGTAGCAGTTACAGGTTTAACACTCTTCAATTAAACTTCATCATGGCATTGTAGGGATACACAAAGGTATGTAATCGAGCTCTCTGCATTGCAATGGCCCGGGAGAGGAGAAGAGGAAGTTGTCCAAGTGCTTGGGATCCTGCACCTATATGGGAGACCAAGAAGAAGCTCCCAGCTCTTGCCTTTGGATTGGCTCAGGTCTGACCTTGCGGTCATTTGGGGAGTAAAACAGCAGATGGAAAATCTTTCTCTCTCTCACTTTGTTTCTCCTCTCTGTAACTCTTCATTTCCAGTAAAAATAGATAATAAATAGTAAAAATTAGAGCTAGCCAGTATTAGAATACTCGGGCATGGGGACAAGGTGGGGTAGGGGTGTGGAAGCAGGGAAGTGTGCTGGGGTTCTAGTGCAGCAAGCTAAGCTGCCATCTGCCTTACTGGCATCCCATGGGTACCAGTTTGAGTCCCAATTCCTCCACATTGGATCCAGCTTCCTGGTAATTCACTTAGGAAAGCGGTAGACAGTCATTCAGGGCCTTGGGTCCCTGCAACACACATAGCAGTACAGGATGGAATTCCTGGCTCCTGGATTTAGCCTGGTCCAAGCCTAGATATTTCAGTCTTCTGGGGAGTGAACCAGCACATAGCAGGTCTCTCTGTCTCTCTTCCTGCAAACCCATAACTCTGCCTTTCCTATGCATATATACACACACATACATAAATACACACATACACATATTCATAAACACATGTGTATACATATGTGCACACACACATATAAAATATACGCACATGTACATATTACATACACACATATATACCCACGCACAAATACATGCACGCATTTATGCATATACATGCAAATACATACATATATGCACACATACAGATACATAAATCCATATAATTTTTCCCAAAAAGTCTTTCAGTCTTTCAGAGTACAAGAGGTTCTACCTAGTTTGTGGAGCCTCAGCAAACTTTAGAACGTAGAAGTGGTGGATGGTGTTGTGGCATTGTCAATAATTCTGTTGCTATGGGCACCGGGCTGTTTCACTTCCCAACCAGCTCCCTGCTAATGTGGTTGGGAAAATGGCGGAAGATGGTCCTCTCCTGGGAGACCTGGATGAAGTTCCTAGCTGCTAGTTTCAGTTTGGCCTAGTCCTGGCCATTGCAGCCATGTGGGGAATAAACCAGTGAATGCAAGATGTCCCTGACTGTCTCTCCGTTCTCTGTAACTCAGCCTTTCCAATAAATAAATCTTTTACAACAACAACAATGAATGTAGAAGTAAAGGCTCATCTTGTTGCTTTGACTTTAATTCTATGAAGTCTGTCACATAGGAATCTTATATACTGGCATTATGGGTCAGAATGCACCATTCTCCAAAATATTTTGAAATCCTAACCCCTAGTGCTCCAGGAAATGACCTTGTTTAGAAATATGGTCTTTGCAGGGGTAATCAAGTTAGCATGAGGTCATTAGGATAGGGCGGTATCCAATATCACTGGTGCTCTTTGGACACAAACACAGATGCACGGTGAGTGGAGACTGAGAAAGAATGGGAGGAATGGTATGTGACACTGCGGGCGAGCAGCGGACCAGGGCTGCCACAAACCAGATGGTGGAGGGGGCAAGGAAGGATCCTTCAACTGCAGGTTTCCAAGCGAGCACGGCCTAACAGACACCTTCCTTTTAGACTGTCTCCAGCATTGTGAAACAGAAGTGTCCATTGTTCTGAGCCTCTCGGTTTGCAGGACTTTGTGATCACAGCCCCAGGACACAGACGCGACTCCTTAGTCATTCATGCTTTTCTGGTGACCTGGAACTTCCTTCTAAGCTACCTCCCATACGCCCAGCTCACACCAGTCACTGGCATGGTTAATCACCTTCTCCACTCTCACTGCTCACTTTGGAGCACTTAAACCATAGTGCCTGCATCAACACCACCTTATGGATATTTTCCTGTTTATGCAGATCAATGGGCTGAGAAGGGCAGAGAGAGAAAGTAACTTGCTCCAGGACACCCACTTAGTAAAATGATGGGATTCAGCCTTGAATCCAAACTTTTCTGAACTTCATAGTCTAGATTCTAAATTTATGTTCTAAATTTATGTTCCTCTCTCCTCTCATATTAGAATGATGGCATTGACCTAGCAAACAAATCTCCGTTTCTTACTATCAGTTTTTTCACAGTGTATCTGGTTTGGGCTACCTGGAGAAGAATTCATAATTTCCCTTAACATAGGAATTGGTCCATGTACGGATTATCATTTTAAGCAGTGAGTAAAGGAGATGTTTTAGGGGATGTGTTTGGATTACAAATCGAATTTCACTGTTTTTTGCCCTATCTTCAGGCACTTTGTTAGTTGGACTGTGTCCTGGGGTTTTGAGCAGGGAAGATCAGAAAGGAGAGAAATTACAATCTTGCTGAGGCCTCCGGTGTGGCTCACACGCTCGGGCGTAGGCAGGTGCTTCAGGGTTCTCCTAAACTCACAAGGCCGACTGTGTAGGTTTTCTTCACACAGATGGAAAAACTTAGGCACAGTGCAATTAAGTGACCTGCTCAAGGCCACGCACTTAGTAATGAGTGTGATCTAAACACAGATGTGGGAGTCAGGCTATCTGGCCCTGCTTGCTCATTTGTCAAGAATGAGCCCACCGGGGGGCTATGAGAGATCAGCCTGGACACTGGGAGCCTTGAGACTCAGAGATTAACCCCCACACAGCTTCAAACCAACGAGTCCACCTGCCAGAAGAGCACAGGTGAGCCACTGTTTCTTGTTTACTGCCATCCCCCTTGCTGCAAAGGTCCCGAAGGTTCCCTGTACCCAAATCCTCGGGCTTAGCTGAATCACTGACAGACTGAGCAAAGCCTTTTCCAGTTCAGTCCTTAGGCATGCTGGTATTATATGCACTTATTACAATTCCTATAGGAACCATGTACTACAATCTTGGAAGCAGCTTATGCCAGGTTTAGAAGACTGTTTGACCTTGATGCATCTTCTGGGTTTTTCTCTGAACATCAGGCAGGTCAGTGGGGAGCTGCGGGGGTTGGTGGGGTATTGCTGAGTAGAAGGACTACATTTATTTCATTCTTTGGTGAGTGAATACATTTTTGTTTAATTTTTCCTTTTACAAAATGAGAGATACAGTGCTTTGGACAATCAAGTGCTAGAAGAGGTAGAAGAAGACATTTCTTATAAGGATCAGCAAGAAAGGCAAAGAAGAGAGACGGTGGACATAGAAGATTTTCAAGATGGGCTAGGCTTGAAACAGGCATGTGGAGGAACTTGAAAGATGTTGTAACCAGCCTCTGTGTGAGATGAGGTCTACAGCAAAATTATAAAGGAAAAATGAAAGCTCAAAAAGACAAGTACCACACTTTCGTTAGGAGTTTATTGCTGTAAAACCTTCCTCATAAAAACAATCTCCTTTACTGGCTAACTTCGTTTAACATGAGTTTCTTTCACTCAAAAGTTGTCTTCCAAACAGTGGAAATGAATGTTTATAAGTCTGGTGGGTTAGAGCAGATAACATCAGACCTGACACACTCCTTCATAAATTGATTCATGACTTTCAAATCTCATAACTACCCAACCACTTTTGAAATTTCAAAACCGAAATAGTATTTCAGAACAGAGAGGCCAAGATGACCTGACTGAGTTGCTTAAACACAAACCAAGTTATAACATCACAAAAAAAATGTCACTCTGAGATTTTCCTTTATGAAGCTGCTTCATATAGCCTGGGCAAAGATCCTTTCCTAGGCTATATAAAGAACATACGTTCTCTCCAAGTTGTTTCTCTGATATTAAATGTTAATTGGACAAAATGAGGCTTAATCAAGAAGCTGCATTTATTTCGTACTTAATATATTAAAATGTTTAATGTTTTCTTTCTTTCTTTTTTTTAATTTGAGAGTCAGAGAAGGGCGATGGGAGAGAGACAAACGATTAGCTTCCCTCTGCTGGTTCTCTCTCTGGGCTGGTCCAGAACCTCAGCCAGAAGCCAGAAACTCAATCCAGGGTTCCCACATTGGGGGCAGGCACCCAATGGTTTGAGCCATCACTGCTGATTCGCAGAATCTATGTTAACAGGAAACTGGAGTCAGGAATCAGAGCTGGGACTCACACCTAGCTACTGCCATGCAGGCTGCACGCACTGTCATTGCAAGGCTGAACGCCTGCCCTTCACCTAGCGCTTTGTGATTCTAGTGGACGTCCTTGTCTTCTCAATTTCATGGAGCAGGCATCAACCATCTCCATTTTATAATTATCTCACAGTTGAGTTGAAATCATTTTTCTGGAGATTTGATAGATTCCCAGAATATTTTAAGATAATAACCCCCTAAATAACATGACTTTTTGATCCCTTCTTTGTCTTTTCTAACTTGGTTCTAAACCTCATCTCACAGAATGAGCTAGACAAGAATCCGAAGCTTCTACGTGTCATACAGAATACATCCCATTTGGCCTCCAGACTCATCTCTGTAGGTGGCAGCCTGGGTGGCCACAAGCCAGGAGACCTTCCTCAGCTTCCCTGAAGGCATGGACAAGAGGCAGCAAGGTCATGTGATATGATCAGTGGTTTCCAAACTGTAGTTTGTGGCTGTTTGCATCATTGCACTTGTATTCAGCGGGTCTCGAAGGGCATTTGTAAATGAAATAAAACAGTACAGGAACATGCCGAGCAAGGATGAGCAACTGTTTTGCCAAATTTTTCTTTCATATATTTATGTCCTAAGCAGGCACCGAATCACAAAACAAAGTGTATGGCTTCAGATAGCCACAGGTTAAAAAAAAAAAAAAAAAAGAATAATGAAAACACTGACATATGCTAATCACAATGCTGCCTGGCTCTGACTGTAACTGCTGTCCTAAATGAACTTGGACAGATAGCGTAAGCGAGAGAATGAGAGAGAGAGAGAGAGAGAGAGTGTGTGTGTGTGTGTGTGTGTGTGTGTGTGTGTGTGTGTGTGTGTGTGTGTTGGGGGTGGAATGGGTGTAGAAGGAAGACTGAAGACATATTTCCACCTGGCTGGGAGGTGAAAAGCCAGTCTTTAATAACCTTGGTAGCCATTACAATAGAACAAGCTAGCAAGGAAAACTCTCAAACTCTCAATGAATATTTGTTGAATGAATGAATGGAAATGGGTAAGGTGTATAGCCTTCCTTTTTTTTTTTTATTTTTAAGACGTCTCTTAAAATTCAATTAGCCTTGGGAAGAAGTCCTGGTAGGTAGCATTACATTTATGAAAAGCTTGTTTCCCGAAACTTCCTTTGTAAATTGGTCTTGGAACAACACACACCGTGATGCATGGTAGCTGGGAGCTCAGGCCAGATAGCCCAGAGCCATCTTTTAAAATCTAGGTATGCTGAAAGCTGGTATGAAGAATAAAAGCAACATTGCTCTAGGAAAATGTGCCCCCTCTGGTCGGTCCACTCGGGAATGCCAGGAGCAAATTAGCCTCCAGAGACGTGTGGAGCTCCTGTCGTCTCTGCCCCATTCCTCTCGCCCCTGCTGGATCTGCCTGTGCAAAGCCAGCCTGGTCTGGGAAGCATGGGAGGAGCAGCATAAAGTGAGAGTTCATTTCAGTGGAACAAAGTGACAGAGAGCAAAGGAAGAAATGAGCCAAGCAAATAGCATCACAGTAAAGGGAAAGAAGGATACCCAGGGTGACTGTGGCTAAACACACGGAGAGAGGCAAGAGCGCCTCCACTCAGGTTTGGAGGAGCGCCTCCAGGCTCACCATTGCAAGCGACATTCAGCAACATCCTTTATAGTGTGCCCAATACATACGCAGCCCGATTCCCTACTTTGCCGACGTTGTTTTTGATTTTTTTTTCCCACCACTAAGAAGCAGAAACGTTCAGAAAATTCAATCATTTCAGAACTATCTTGAATGTAAAAGTAAGCAAAACTGCCCGTTATAAAATGTCTGAGCCCTTTCATTTGTGAGAGATACCCACTTCAGCTGCACTATTTGGACTTTGAGCATAATCCTAGCAAATGCGTTTCTGGATAGTCACGGTGGAACATCCAAGGTAGCTGGGTTAACTGCTTTGAAGAGACAAAGGGCCTCAGCAAGAAGACAGAAGCCACGGCATAGTGACTGGACCCATTCTTCCATAAGAGTCTATTCTCTGAGTATCACTGTTTAATTTTGATTAGCATACATCAATTGATTGAATAGCGATTTTAAAGAAGGAAAGGAGGTATTTTCCACCCCTGCCACAAATTTAGTGTGTTCAGAAGTTGGAATACCTGTGTCAGAAGCACTGGGTAACTAGGTTTTCCTTTCCTTTTTTTCAAATCTGGATACTTCTATACACATTGCTTCTGTCATTTCTGCATAATATTAAGAAAGAACAACTATTTGTAAACATTTCTCTATAATGTTTTAGTTTCTTTAGAAAACAGTGGGATCAATTAAACATTTTTTCCTATTTCCTTAATCCTACACTTTTGAAATTTATATTTCCTTGGCATTCAAGAACGTTAATTTACTCATAATAATTACTGCCTGTCTTACTCTGAATGCAATGAAACTGAAACAAATCATCAGATGGAAATTAAAAAATTAAAAAATTAGAATTCATTTTGTTGGGCCTATGTTTGAACATTTAACCTAATACTTCTTACAAAGCAAAGGGCGCAGAGGCTCAAATCACTCAAAGGAAAAGGCTAACCTTACATGAACTGAGTTGGATTTATTCAGTAACAGGAAAATTAAATTTTTTTTAACATCATCACCAGTTGGATGCTGAAGCTTCCAGCATTCGAAATAATTCCTGTCCTTCAGAGAATTACCACCTACGGGGGAGGCGGGTAGGTGGGTATGTCCTCCACAACCTTTAGGAAAAGGCTAATAACAGGAGATGGGAAAGATTACTGAAACAGACATGAGCGTGGAGAGCCAAGAGAGACTGAGAAAGTCCTAGGAGGGTAGCAGCATTTGGTCAGGGCCTTGGGGGCTCAGGAGGCAGAGTGGAGGAGGAGGCCAGGGGTATTTCCTGCGTAGGAAATGGAGTGAGCGCGGGGACAAGGATGGCTTGCACATGATGAGTGTGAGAAGCAGTGAGTGCTCTGATTTGGTAGGAGCAAGGAGGGGGTTAGAACGCAACGGATTCTCAGAGGCAGATTTTGGAGACTTCTGAACGTCATGACGAGGAGGGTAGGTTGTACCCTCAAAGATGGAAGGTGGTGGGGGCAGGAACAGAAGCGGGTAGGGGACGGAGACATGGGATCCTGTTGGAGACAGTCATTTTTGGAATTCAGGAAGTGACAGAGTGGAGACAAGTGAGACAGCCTGGAGAAAGTAAACGGACAGAACCACAGGAATGATGGGATGGAAGAAACAGGACCAGGTGTTGGAGAGACCCTCATCTCTAGCACTCCAGGCTCTAGAGCTGACCAGCTGTGTGACCAGGGTATGCTCTCAGGCGCCTGTGTGCCTCGGTTTCCTGACAGCAGAGGAAGGAATTAAACAAGGAGGGTGGTTGCAGGGCTGTTCCATGGGGAGCGAGGACTCTGAGAAATTCCGGTGGAGAGGGCTTTTGGGAGTGGAGAGGATTTTTGGGGTGCGGTAAAGGAGGTTGGAGGAGGGAGGCAGAGGTGTATACTGAGCTGTGACCGAAAAGAGCAGTGGAATGGAAAGTTATAGATCCAAAACCTCTTTATGCAGCAAGGTTATTTTGGAAATGAAATTGGATTCTTAACAAATTTGAGAAACGTTCGCTCCACAGATAGCCTCTGAAATCCCTCCGAACCCTCACACTTGAGCAGCCACACTTAGAAAAAACTAATCATCCCTGGACCTGCCCTCCTCACAGCCGTGGCTCTCATTTGGAGGACTCTGTTCCTGTTTTTTTGATTAAATGTTGCACAAACCCTGGAACAACTGGAACAACAACTGTCATGCTGAATCAGTGCCAAAACTCTCAAAAATGGAAACGATGTACTGAAAGGCCATTGGGCGGCCTTGCTCTCTCTTGCCTAGTACCTTTTCTCAAGTCCTAGGAAGGGCTTCAAGCCTCATAAATGCCAGCCAGCCTGACTCTCGGCCCTGGCCTGGGAGGACAGAGACACTGCAGGACTGCTGCCTGATTTAGGGTGAGTCGTTTCCCCCGCTCCGGGTCTTGTCCTGGTCTGTAGGAAGACAGCACGCCCCAAATGATCCTAGAGCCCCCCCTGGAGCTTTCACATTCCAGAATTTCAGGATCCAAAAAGCCGGAGGGAGTCTGTTATCTGAAAAACTCCCTGATCAATAGCATATGCTCTCAGTTGTGCTCTGTCACAGGCAGATGGTCAGGACATTCAGAAGCCCCAGGGGCTGTTTATTTTAAGGATTGGGCAATGGGTGGTTTCATTGAAATCTCAGAGTCAGGGTTCGGATTGGGGTCCTAGAAACTCCTTTCCTGGGTACAAACCCTGTGAAACACACCACAAAATGGCAAAGCGGAAAACCAGCTCTTCAGAACGAAGACCAAGTTGAGACCAGAAAGCTTCAGAGAGGTCTGAAATCTACAGACACGCCGCCTTCCTGGTGTCTCCTCTGCCCTCCCGCTCCCAACATTTTTTTTTTCCCCCAACCATTTGTTTCAAAGGAAACGAGGAGGAGAGAAAGAAAAAGTAGAGAAAGCGAGAGCCAAGTGAGAACTCACTGGGAGAGCGCGGCCAGGCTGCGTCTTCCCTGGGACCCAGCTCCACCGAGCATGTCTGCAGCTGAGCAGGAGCGGCGAGCAGCTGGAAGTTACCGGGGATCTGGGCTGGCGGTCAGGGTGTGGGCTCAGTCCTCGTGGAGGCCATGTTATCTGCGGCTGAAATGCAGTGCGCAGGATGCGCCCGGGTCTTCCCTTTGTGTTAACACTTTGGTCTGTCCCTGTGACGAAAGTCTGGGCTTGTCCTCAGCCAAATCTACTCCTCCCCACCCTTTTCCCTCTGCACGGGATCATCAGAGAGCTGATTGTTATTTTTTACTGTAATCTCTCTAGTAGAAGCCCATCGTGCTTTGCTTTGGAAGGGCACAGATTCTTTGGAGATTTCCAGATTGTTATGGCTAGGTAGTGGGGGCCAGGATTCCCTCCTGCCTTCCTCACAAAGACTTCAGACTCTTAACTAAGTAGAAGAAATGAGTGTCCCTAGGTAAGTAACTAGCTAAAGAAAAAAAAAAATCCTGATGTTTGTGCACACTCTTTTGGAAAATCATTGATTGTGGTATTACGCCCCTGGACAACAGAATTCTTACAAGATCAACAGAAATTAGCCCACTGAAAATTCATCCGGGTGCAGCTCTCAGGCCTACATTCTCAGCTCTGTTCTCAATTAGCAATGATGTAGGTGGATTCCAAAGCAAACAGTTCCCACTGAGAAATTCAATCTGAGAAACTCCTCTTGTCCTTTTCATCCAAGGAGACATACCTAACATAAAAATGCAAAGGGATGCCTAGAGAAGGTGGCTCTGGTCAGGGATGGCCCAGATGGTTCAGGAGGTCTGGAGTTCTCACTCCACTGGAAAATGAGGTCAAGTGGCCTATCTGGGAACAAGCTGGAACATACGGCCTGTGTGCATCCATGGCACTCAGCGGTGATGCCAGCAGCCAAGCTGGTCAGCAACAGCTTGGAAAGCAGCCAAACCCCAGCCCTTAGGGAGGGGGTGGTGTTGATTCTATCCGGAGATGACCATCTATCTCAGCTTGAGTTATGGATGTATTTCTTCTCTAACAAGCCATGGACAGATGTGTGCTAGGGTACTGAGCTAACTTCTGGGGCTAGCTTTTTGTCAAATGGGTGGAACAATCCAGATCTCCACAACTTAGGGTCAGATGATTCTTGGGCATATAGCAGGAGACACAGTCACTTTCACCCATTGGACTGTCTTCACAGAACGGAAGGTCTCAGAGCTCTACAGCTTCCGGTCACACAGACAAGGAACGGAGCGCAGAGCACCTGAACAGCTCATCCAGTGCTTCGAGTTGAACTACAACTGCTTTTTACTCTTGTGTTCCCCTTAAAGAAAGTTTAACTTCAGTGAAAGGCTCTCCTTGTTTCAACTACAATAGAAAATTTTAGTTGCTTTCTTAAATACTGTGGCATCATCAAATTCGGAAGTTAAATGTCGTGTAAAGAGCTTCAACATTAATTATCTCTATACAGCATGATGTGTGCATATATTTAAATACCCCACCGATTATATATAATCATGTAGCATATATTGACTAGTGTGCATATGAGGATTTAAATACTCACTTATTTGAGTCTATTGCTCCAAAGCTGAGATAGAAAGAGGCATTCACGCATTTTTATTCTCCCCTTCATACCCAATTTTATACTTTCCCCCACTTGTTTAATTAGGGGATTCAGTGGTATGCTATGATAGGCAGAATATTTCCCCTAAAGATGTTCATGTGTTTTTTTTTTTTTTAAGATCAAGGCAGATTGTGAAGGGAGGGAGGAAGGGAGGAGGAAAGAGGAAGAGAGAGAGAGAGAGAATATCCTTCATTCCAAAGGGCTGCAACATTGGGAATGGAAAAGGTTGAAGCCAGAAGCAAGGAGCTTCGTTTGGGTTGCTTATGTGTATAAGGGCCCACACACTTGGACCATCCTCTGTTGCTTTCCCAGAGAGCTGGATAGGAAGTGGGGCAACTGGGATTGGAACAGATGTCCATATGGGATGCTGGCACTGCAGGCTATTATGAAAGCCCCAGATAAAAGAACCCAAGAATACAGGGGACTTCAGAGAGTTCATAAAAATGGCAATACAATTATTTGGTGCAAAAAAATAAAATATATGCATAATTTTTCATAATATGCATTTTTATGAACTTTCTGATGACTGTTTGTATGTCACATCACACATGACTGCATGTAAGTCACATCACACAGGGAGAGTGCCTTTCCACATGTCATTATAGTGAAGATATTGGGCAAAGTAGTCTGGGCTATCCAGGTGTACTCAATCTAATCAACAGGGGTTTAGCATTGAAAGGCCCTATCTGCCTGTGATAGAAGCAGAAGAATCAGAAAGATACAGCATTCCTGGCTTTGAAGATAAATGCGGGAGACTAAGAACTCAGAAAGGCAACAGCTTCTGAAAGCTGGAAAAGGAAACAGATTCTTGTGTGAACCCTGGAAAATAGAACTCAGTCGTGTTGAGCATCTTGATACCAGCCCCGTGACACTGTGGGCCACATCTATAGAACTGCAGAGTGTGCCATGCAGATTTGAGCTTCAGTTTGTCAGCTGTGCAAAACTGATTGTTATGGGACTCACTGCTCCTCCTCTCCCTACTCCAATCCACTCTAGTGCTGAGGTAGCAAGAATAGCTTTGGTATATCCAGGACAGCCTCTCCCAACAGTATACCCTTGAAAAGATCCTGTGGTTCTTTCAAGCCAAGAGAATCAGTCTCTCTCCTCACCTACACACAAACTCACTCAAACATCATAACCTGCGTGGAGCAGAGCAAAAATTGGGGAAATCTGCATGGACACTGACATCCATGTACTGACGGCTGATGGCCAGCTGTATAAACGATATCCACCAAGATATTTTCCTAGTGGTAAATATTGGGAAAGGGCAGCCCTCTGCACTCTCAGATGGCCCCGCATAATGAATACAGTGCCCCTAGGAAGTAGCTGTGTGTTTGCAGTTTATGACAATAAAACTCACTGGTTTCATAGCTTAGTCTACCTAGTGGGGTGCTGCTATGCAAGCGAGGGAGGGGATTAAGTGTGTCTTGGACTAAATAGGACATCAGCAGGGAACAGGAAGCATACAAGGCCAGGTGTGAGAGATAGACAGCTAGCAAGTAAAGCAGGAGCTCAGCGCAGGGGTGGGGTGGACGAGAGCTTCCGAGTCATCTTCTGAGAGCCAATGGCTGCAACTGGGGTGGCAAGGTGAAAGAGACTGAGGAGAGCAAACTGAAAGGTTATTTGTGATCTACATTCTGTTGCTATAGAAACCTCCAGGCTGCCCCAGGTGCAGCCAGTGTCTGGGGAGCCTGGGAGGCCCACAGACCCACTTCCAGAACGAGCCTTTGAGAACTGAACCGATGACCACTTCCTGTCCCTGTGAACCACTGGGCCTGTTATCCTTCAGCAAGACGCAGATGATGATACTGCAGAACTCGGCGCAGGAAGTGCAAGTCTGAGGCACTCCTTGAATGCTCAGAGCCTCCTGCCTTTCTCAATCCTTTATTGTTTCAATTTTCATCAAAGAGATCTGGGCTGGGAAGGGCTGGAGGGAGGTCAGTGCGAAAGAGGAAAAACTCCCACCACAGGGTGGTCCTTTATTAATAAAATAGAATTTTTTTAAAAAAATAACTTTGCTTCATGGAGGCAGTGGAATGGACCACATGACCTTTTCCTGACATCAGAGATCTTTAGCAACAGCTTCTACCTTGGAGCAATTCCCTAGGGACAAGGGAGGTATGTGGGAAGCGTTGTACACACTGGCTCAATGCAGAGAAGGCACACCCAACACATCCATGCACACACATGAGGGATGCGCAGATGCAAACACATGCCTGTATATACCCCACATACGCACATATGCACACCGGGGCATACACAGAGAGGCACACACACACAGCAATTTGCTTATCATGCTTCAATAAACCCCAGGGAAAGGCAGCCATTTAAGTAGTTTAAAGGGGAGTTATGTTAAGGCTCTCAGAGACACATTTTCTTATGAAGAGGTTGACTCCACTCTCTTACAGCTAGTCCACAAACCTAGTCCCAAGAAGTGGCTAAGAAGGAAAGTCAGGGTTCATCAAAAATCTGCAGGCAGGACGCCCTTCCTCCTTTCCGTCGGCTCCTGAGGTTCCTGGTACCACAACTGATGCCATCTCATCCCGTCCCCATGGCACTGTGCGCTTTTACTGCAGCCACCTTGCCCTGAAATGGCCTTTGGTGTTGCTTTTTAAGAGACCTTCCTCAGAAGACTTCCGTGATGTGCTTCCCACATTCCTTCAGCTCTCCATAGAGATTACAGAGCACTCAACCCTCCAGCGCCCTGCTTCCCGCCCCGCCCCCCCCGCCGTTGCAGCTTTGATTATGTATTGCATTCTCACTGTGTCTTCCTGTAGGAATTAGTGCTGGGCTCTATGGGGAGGGGGTGGCGATGAAAGAACAGATGGGCTGCTGTGTGATACAATCTTTTTGGGCTTACCTCATCTATCTCTAGGCTATGATGTGGGCTTGAGTTGCTACACACGCTTATTGCTTTCGTAATACTGGCCATATAATTTCATGCCATTATGTGCATTTTTTTTTTCTTCCTGCTACTCAGCACTATTTGAATATCTCCTACAAACAACTCATCGCCATGTGTGCTGTGGGAAATCCAAAAATAAAAGGGGTAGTCCTAAAGAGAGATAAGATACAGGTACAAAATTTTTAAAAATTCCTACAAGAGTGAAGGCGAACATTGCTCTGAAAGTCGTAAAGCGGAAGCACTCCATGTGCTTTAGAAAGTGGCACCTTGTGGCTACAGTTTTTTGTGTTTAATCCTCTTACGTTCAATGCATTCTGTTGTTGAACTAGACTTCCTGTTTCTAAAATAGAAACACACTCCTCCGTATTAGGGCCACAGGTATTAAGTCATCTTGTAGTCTCTTGATTTTTTTTCTAGGCTGGATGCCAATGTGTATTTTCCATCCTTTGAATATTAGTCTGAAATACAGCTCTTCAAACGGGAAACCAAAATTGGACATAATAAAGGCTTGACCAAGGCCGAATGGGCCTGGCTGACGTCCCAGTGCTGCCTGCCATCTTCCTGTTAACACATCCTAACATCATTTTCACATTGATAATAGTGTCTCTTATGCCAAATCTGGTTTTTCCCTTGTCTAGATTTCTGGCTTAGCCAGTCGATTTCCAGCTTGTATCTGTAGTATGTTATTTGTCCCTAGGATTGTAACTTAATACTGTTTTCAGCGTTCATTTTTTTTCCCAACTCTTTCAGGATCGTCTGCATAACATTGTTCTCACCTAAAGTCCTAGTGAGTCAGATGGTAAACTGAGGCTTTCAAGGCTTTGGTCTCAAAAAGGGAGAACGGGATCTGTCAACAGCGCAGAAGACAGATCATCTGTTCTGAGAGCACATGAAGAGTTCAAGGTTCTAGAATGGAGTCATGGGTTGTCCATTTTTGCCACCCCTTATCAGCCTTGAAACTTCTTCGGCGGCTGGGGAGGGGGGGGGTTCGTCTCGAGTATGCCTAGCTTATCTCTGTGACTCTCCTTTCGCTCCAGTGAGCACAGTGCCTGACACGGACTCTTTTATGTATTTTGTAAATAAGTGAATTAGTGCATATGGCTCTGCAAAGAGGAAATAGAGACTTGCATTTACCCTTTTCTGTAATTAAAGTCAAAATGGGGCGGTACTTGGTATGACTGGTGGTCTGGTCTCAAGTTCAGTTGCATCCACCATTGGAACTAAGATACTTCTCTGCAGGCATGACTGAGGGATGAGGCAGATGATTTGCCTGAAAGCTGGGGAGGCTGTTGGCTATCACCTGTCTTACGATTAGCCCCTTAGTCCAACCTCAATGTCGTATGCTTGTGCCCTGAAGGGCAGGCTGTAGAGGGATGCTGGAGCTATTCCCAGAAGGTGTTGCCCAGTCTGGAAACCTCTAGTGCCTGAGTGACCAAGGGAAGCAGAGAGGATCATTACCCCTGCTTCTCTTCTTTACTGTTATGATTTGGGAGTTTGGGAAGACAAAACAGAATACATGGCCACTTTGGTAATGTCCAAGGATTCATCCCAGAGGAGGAGGAGGTATCATCTTTGATACGGAGACCCAGGAGTCTCAGGATGGATAGTTGAAGTTCTCTGCAAGTGACTTCACAGAACGGGGTAGCCCTCACAGCAGAGTTAGCCCAGGCCTCCCTGAGGCAGAGCTGAGCAACAGGGCCCATGGCTGAGTGAACAGTCCATCCTGAGTATGTATAAGCCAGCTCCTGGGAACTTCTGAATGCAGGGCAGTAGTGGTACTACACGAGCAAGCAGCACTAAGACCTGTATCATTAGAATTGATTCTATTGGTATCCACAGGTAGATTCTGATTTATTTTACTCTTTCAAAAAGTAACGTGTGTGAGAGAGACAGAGAGACCACTTACCCACTGTTCACTCCCCAAATAGCTGCAATAGGTAGGTTGGTCCTGGTTGAGGCCAGGGGTCAAAACTCCATCAGGATCTCTCATGTGGGTGGCAGAGGCCCAAGTACTTGGGCCATTTTCTTTGCCTTCTTAGGCATGTTGGTAGGGAGTGGATCACACGCAGGACAGCTGGGATTTAAACCAGTACTCCAATATAGGATGCTGGTGTGACAAGTAGCTGCTTAACCTGTGGTACAACATTCTTTTCCTGCCCAGCTCTTATGCATCTATATGTGTCCAGTTCGCTTACCTGGCAACTAAAGCTTTGAACACTTTCTCAGTTTTCTCCTACCTGCATAGCTGCTCCCTGCCAATGGGAATGCCAATAATGCCACCAGATGTTTGGTGAAGGACGAAACAGAACCAGAGTATGGGAGTGACAGACCACTTCCCTCTCTTCCGTTGTTTCTGCATTTTTCTTTTTGAATATGCATGTTCCCTTATTGGGAGGTGACTACTCAACAGGAGGACATTCTTTCCTTCCCCAGGCCAAATGTTTAGTCTCGGCCTCACCTTGCCAATTGTTCCAGCGAAGCATACCCTGTTATCTAACTTTACTCTGGCCAGCATTCTCGCATCCATTGGGTGATGCACCCTAATACTTGACTCGTGTCCAGGATGAGGATTTCATGCACTTGTCCCCATTTGCCTAATATTTCTTGACACTTCCCATTTCTACGTGACAGTCATTTCTCTTCTTTGCCTAGAATGTCTTCTCTCTTCTCTGAATTCTAGCGACTCTTTAAGAACCAAGGCCTGGCCCCACCTCCATGAAGTCTTCCTAGGTGTGACTTGACTTCTTTGTAATCTTTCATCGTAGAGGAAGAGACCAGCAACTGGAAGTCCACTGCTATTTGCGTGTAGTTAAGAAATAATCACGCTG
This sequence comes from Ochotona curzoniae, assembly GCF_017591425.1. Classification (NCBI taxonomy): domain Eukaryota; kingdom Metazoa; phylum Chordata; class Mammalia; order Lagomorpha; family Ochotonidae; genus Ochotona; species Ochotona curzoniae. The sequence continues at coordinate 24,613,616 of NW_024467095.1, read as the reverse complement.
TGATGGATGAGTCAGTCCTTCCAGCTGGCTTGCTGCAAGTCTCCCATTTTCTGTTTAAACTCTTTTGCAACCATTATTTAGATTTAGTCTCCCAGCTGGATTTTAAAATCTGGGATTTTTAATCAACTCGACTTTATTTTTTCTTGGAGAGAAAAGTTTTTCTCTTATTAAGATGATACCTCTAAATCTCTCCTGCTCTCCACCCAGACATGCAACTTAAAACCATAACATAGAGCTTGGGAATACTAGGGTTCTAAGGACAGTTTCTCTCACCAATGATTCCTGGTTTAGGTCTACAAAACCCTGACTTGTTATCTGAGAAAATCATTATTATCTATCATATAGAATTCTAGGAACGAAGTGTGTGCAGGAAGAATATGATTTCTACCCATGGGAAATTAAATCTAGGCCATAGTGATATATTTTAGAATGTAGATTTGTTGTACATGAATACAATGTACTGTGAAGGAAATCAGTAAATTGTCATTGAACACTCAGGACATATAGAACCCTAGTAGTGAAGAATAAGTCACTTTTTCAAAGGAAATACATTAGTTCATAAGCCACAGAGTTCTCCATAAGGATCACTCATGTTCAGAGTATCTTAATGTTTTCATAACAGTAAATTTATTTGTTTGTGTCAACTTTATGTATCTGACTATGTGGTTTATATACCTAGAGCCAAATCCAGATTCTTTCCAATGATACCCTAAAAGTTTTAAAAGCATTGATTTCTTTATGTCCTTTTTGGGGAGGGGGGTCAGAACTGGATTAAAGCATGCTTGTTCCTATTGCTAAGAAAATGGTCTATTGAGTATTATGGTTAGTTTGAGCATTGTGTTTGCTATTTTTACTACACAAAAGATACTTGGGTAGATACTATTCGATTTTGCAATAACATATCACATGAATAGCACATGATTATGATATCTATAAATGGAAGTAAACATATGGAGGCCAGTTCTGTGGTGTAGTAGAGAAGGCTACTGCCTGAGGCATCGGCATCCTGTGTGGGCACCAGTGTTAGTCCAGGCTGCAATACTTCCTTTTTTCTTTGTCTTTTTCTTCCTTTTTTTAAATTCCTTCCTCCTCTTTCTCTCTCTCTCTCATTTTGTTTATTAGATGTTTACTTGAGCAAAAATGGCACCAAATCCTCATGTTACCTTGAAACTTGCTCTACTCATTAACATTGCTTAGTGGCTAGTAGCTACGTCTGTAGTCCTGCTCCCTGCTAACATGCTTGCAAAGGCAGCAAAGGATGATCTAACTGCTTGAGCCCCTGCGCCAACATAAGAGACCTGGATGAAGCTCTGCCTTTGGACCAGCACAGCTCTCACTATTATGGCCATTTGGAAAGTGATCCAGTGGATGGAAAATTCTCTCCTGATCTCTCTCTCTCCCTCTCTTTCTCTCTCTTAACAGCCTTTCAAATAGACAAAGAAACCTCTTTAAAAAGAAAAATAAACATATTCATTATTCCTGTGTGTATAGTTTTCCTTATCAAATACATTACAGCCATTTTTTTGGCACTGATGTTTCCTAACAATTCTTTTGCACTGGATATAGCCTAGAACAGTATTGGACCTATAGCAGATGGTTATTACATGCTTGTCATTTGCTCTTTCTGGATTCAAGAGGGACAACTTCAAAGTAGACAAGGTGCACAAAGACCAATTGGCTGCCATGTAGTGGACTATTTTTGGAATATTCATCATGGTACAGAGTCCAGCAGCTCTACTGTCAGGTGCTGGATCCAGTGAGTTTTGGAGTGGCCAGGTCTTCGGCAGACTAATTGACTATGAGACGAATGAAAGACTGATGCGTACCTCATCATGCCAATAAGTTAAGACAGAATGGTGGCCTTCCTCTTCAGTGTCTGGGAAGTTCTCATTTCCCAACCCAGGTATCTCCCATCTCCCCAGGCAGAATGTGAGAAAGCTACAGAGCCACAGAGTCCTCTCCATGAGTGTTAATTCAGACAAAGGGAGGGCAAGTCTTCAAGTTGAACCTTTCACTCAAGTCAAGACGTCAGGAGTGAATGATCCAGTCCTAAGATGATGTCAAGGTTGACCTTCTTGGTATACTCCCAGAAATGCAGGGCCAATCTTCGTCTTGGATCTGGCTGGCATTCAGGCAGACCTCTTCTATTGGCCCATTCCTTTTTTGGACTTGATAGTATCATAGATTTCAGTTGGAATCTGCTTGCTTACATCTGGGTGACTTAATGCCATTTGAACTTTCAAGTGATGAATTTATTAGACATGCTTGTCTGCAACATACTTGAGTGTCTTTATGGTGGCACCCTGAGCCAGAGGATTGAAAATAGATGAGGACAAGAAAGCTTTTTAGATTTAGAATACGATTTTTCTTTGAAGTTGCTTAACAATGAAATTAAACTCTCATTAGGATTGCCATAGGAAAGAGAAAAGGAGTTTTGGACTTTTTCTCATTAATTTATAGAATGGAACTAGACAGTTTTTCTTTTAAGAGAAAAATATCTAGTTTAAAAAAAGTCATATTTGTTTTTATCTTTTAAAAGCCAGGAGCCATATGAAAAGGCTTTTAATTTTAAGACTTTATGAGGACAACAAAGAAAACAGAAGATAATTTTTAAAAAGCAGCAGATGCTTCAAATGTGAAAGCCAGTGATCTGAAATATGAATTCATCTTTCTAAAATATGTTTCAAAGTAGAGAGGGTTGAAGTAATCTGAGAGTCTCCTAGGTATTTTAGAATTCAGAGTTGTTCTAGGATATCTTCAAATTATCTTTCCTTCTGACTCTTTCTCAGTCCGTTTAGGAATTAAAGATAAAATTAAAAATAGGAGATTACAATTCTGAAATCATATGTTTGGAATGGTCTAGTTCACAGACTTTTTTTTTTTTAGTTACAAATTGCATTAGAGCAATTAATCAATGATGATGCTTTCATTATGAAGAGACTCAACCTGTCAAGGGCTCTTCCTCTATCTTCCACACACAACTTTCTGATTCGCTCGAACTATTTCTAAAAGCAAACTGTCCAGCTTTGCTTAAAAACTAAAGCACGAATTTGTTGGTTTAAAAACTCTTGGGCTCTACTGTATTGCTTTGTTCTTTTCTTTTTCTTGATCCACAATTTCAGAGCAATACTAAAAATAGCCTATCCTTCTGAAGCTAAACTTTAGACTGAACTGGTATGTTAAACATCGTGCATTTTAGAAAAGAATGACGAGAAACACTAATCTGAGTTGCTCTCCACCGCTTGTCCACTTCTGCCCACACATCTCTGCGAGAACTGAAGCTCTGAAGTGCTCTTTCTGATCTCACACTGGGTCTTTCATTAGAAAAAGTTTGACTACAGTTTGGTCACTGCTGAGCCCCTGAGGGTTTGGCATAAACCCCGTGATTTGATGATCATCTGATTTTACAATGCACGTACAAACTATATATAATTCTAAGGGCTTGAGTACTAGAACAAACAGACCAACGAAAGGACTCTTCTCATACTAATTTCATTTGCCTCCATACTGCAGCTAGCGACAGAATTATTAGAAGCAAAACTGCAATTATGCTTAGCAATCACAGAAATACCTGGAATGAATTTCTCCATATTTCTAGAAAAAAAAATATTATGGAGTCAAAATTCCAATGGCTGGAACTGAAGGATTTATTTTCCTTTGACACTGTGCTAATCTTTAGGGCAAAAAAAGAAAGATGTCACTTGTGATGCACAATTGCTTTCCGTTCGGTGGAGAATGCAGACATGGGAATAAATAAATGCATAAAACAGGCAATAATACTTAACATACACAAAAAGGGCTATGTTTGGCCCATGGTTTATCACTCATCCCTTTAGGAATGTCTGGGAAGGTAATTCCGAGGGAGTAGCTGTTGGGACGGTCAGAGCATGTTAGAGTTCTCCAGAAAATCTGGGGAAGGAGCAAATGGGCGGTGTGGGAGGAGCAGCGTGTAAGCCTGAGAAAGCCTACCAGCTTAGGTACGGCAGATCAATAAGGGGCTTAAATTGGTCAGTGTAGCATCATCTCATTCTGATTGGGCTAAACCATAATCTTAAATCTTGAAAGATTTCTCCATTCTCAAGGAGAGGGGAAGAGAGGATAGGGGGCTGTATTTGTCTTAATCAGCAGTCAGACCCTAAGCCCTCTCTAGAGGTGGCAGGCTCTTGGGAGGTGACAGGGGATGTTGCATCGCATTTTCTCTGTGCCTGATATTTGAAAGCTTGGAATGCCCGAGAGCCGGTCAGACAGCACAAGGTAGCGGAGCGTGAAGTAGGAAAATTCCTTTGAAACACAGAAAGTGATGGAGCAAAGCCTTCAAACGTATATCTACTTAAACAGATATGAATCTGACTTCATTAAAACACACAGGAATATCACTATGACAAACACATGTCATGTGACATCTTCGATGGCATTTCTCTGTAGTTCACTTAATTTTCTCAGCTCCCCTGGGAAGTGTTATGGTTGTGTTTGAGACAAGAAAATCCAGATCTGCTAAGCCTTCCTACTGTCTCCTTTCAAAAACATCTAAAATTTTCTTCTCTAAATATATTAATTTGGAGAGGGGGGAGATGGCATGGGCGGGGTGGGGGAGCACACCTCTGCTGGTTCACTTCTTAGGTGCTTTGCAATGGTAGAGGTTTGGCTGGGGGAACCCCACGTGGGTGGCACAGACCTAATTCCTTGAGATAATCTGGCTACCTTCCCAGGGTCTCCAGCAACCAAAGATGGAGTCAGGAGCTGGAGCTGTGTATCAAACTCAGATCCTTTGAGATGGGAGACAGATATTTTAATTACTAGTCTAAATGTTTGTCTGCAGTTCCTTCTCTAATCTCTTTTTGAGGGATTTGTCTCATTACTTTAGTTTAATCACTGCTTCAACAAATGCTGCAACCAAGCAAAAATTTATATATGCATGTATAGGAGAAAGAAAGATCTTCCATCAGCTGGTCCCCAAGTAGGCAACAATGGCCAAAGCTGAGCTGGTCCAAAGCCAGGAGCTTCTTCCAGGATTCCCATGCAGGTACAGGGGTCTCTACGCTTTGGGCCGTCCTTGACTGCTTTCCCAGGCCACAAGCAGGGGGCTGGAATGGAAGTGGAGCAGCCGGGATATGAACCGGCACCCATATGAAATCCAGGTGCATGCAAGGTGAGGGCTTTAGCCACTAGGCTACTGTGCTGGGCTGAAAGCAAAAAATTATATTCATGTGCCTATGATGTGATGCAGTAAAGCACCGAGGGACTGGGGAATTTCTGTTCTGTGTCTGCCTTGAGTTTTACAAGAAGTTCACTGTGCAGTTCAAAACCCTCTGAACATCTGTAGCAATACTAATTCCTTAGTAACCAGGATACACCATGAAGATATGGCCTTGGAGAAAACATCATATATTTGGAATGTTTGGATTTCACAGTTAAGTGGGTAGGGTTAAAGGCTCTTAAAAAGGAATACCAGGCAAAAAATCATCAAGTATTATTAGTTCTTTCTACATCATAATTTTGGCTCAAAGCCCTTTCTTTCTCATCATCTTCTTCAAGAAATGAGAAATGAGGAGGATATATTAGATCCCCCCAAAAGGCCCCTATAAAAAAATCAAGATTTATACACAACAGTTTTATTAGACAAGCAGAACTGTTCAAGGAAGGAGTGGGCAGAAGTCTACATCAACTATAGCTGCCAATAATGCCTTGGGAAAAGAAGCTGTGTAATTCTACCTGTCTTTGAATCAGCATAACACATTATCGCTTCCTGCTCATCTATTCCACTCACTTCCTGTTCAGTTATTTTCCAGATTAGTCTCCTGAGCTCCCTAGAGCAACTTGCCAACAGCTCAAGTATTTTTTTGTTGTTGTTGTTTTCTTGTGGGAATCAGAAATGGTTTGACTGCTGTTATTATAAGCAGGCACAGCGTAGCTACCAGTTCTTGAATAAAGGACCCTTTCATTACCTAGTTGCTGGTCCCAGCTCTGGGACTTATCTAGCTTTCATTTCAAGAACAGCACGAAGTATCCATAATTCCCACTGGACAAGGAGAGCCAAGCTAGCCTTAGAAAAATAAAAAGCACATATTGAGCAATCTTCTGGAGTCTATCTGCTGGATTCCTAAATGGTACAGGAAAATGCAAGCCAGTGAAGATGTGACAGGGGGTAGTCTGTGTCACCCACAATGGAAAATATGAACGTCGGAAGAATTTCCTTTTCTAAACAATGTGGGGTTTAAAATACACTCTCTGGAGACTCTCCTGAATGTACAGGCTTATAGCTACTATTTATAGTGGCTGGTGTGTACTTTACCAAGATTTTTATTCCAACAAAGGAGCTGTATGTGGTGTGTGAGTTATTAAAATGGAAAATAAACTCTCACATTTTTAACTCAATCAATTGGCATTAATCTCAAGTGTGATGTCGGCTCTCACTAATCTAGGCTAACTGAAGCGAGAGTCAGTATCAACTTCTAAGTATTTAAAAGAAACTTGTCCTGAAAAAATATTGAAATATACCTGGTAATTTCCACAAGGTTACAAAAACATTAGAAACTGAGTTTTAAGAAATGACAAATAAAAATGATTTATGGTTAGCAAATTAAACTTTTTAAATAGAAGTGAATATACCTAAAGGTATTTCAGAAGTTTGAAAGTTACACCTTTCCAGTGTTTAAAAGCTAAGCCATGAAATATAGCTTCTATATTTAACAGGTTAACCAAACCATTTACTTGTAAATAATTCAGTTATAGTTTATTATAGTCCTTGAATATATGATTAAAAATTCAATAACAGAGGCATCTGAATGAATGCATATTTAAAACAGACTGAAAGCTGATTTTTCCAACTGTTGATGAACATTGTTTATCGGAAAGAAAGCCGGTTACAAGAACTTACTTTGTTTGCAAAGTATCCACAGGATTCCTCTCTAACCTTATTCACAGATGAATGAACATCCACTTACACAACCACTGGGTCATTCCAACATGTTCATGTTTCATGCACAGAGATACTTTCTTGTGATCACAGTCAAGGACATTGGGGATGGAAAAAAAAAAGATTAAGACCTGCTCTAAAAGGCTTCAGAGTGAGATTCTGGAATATTCTATAGGTATGCCTGTGTGATCCTCTATCTGGGCAAATCAGAGTCACAACCGCATTATTTCTCATACCTGCTGATCAATAATGAAAGAAAAGGGTAAAGCAAGGTCGACATAAGTATTTGCTAGCTTTAGGAAGTCTTGATTTTCTTTGGAAGAGAACTCTTGGCTTGCAGAACTATATACTTGTCACATGTTCCTAGCTTCAGATGACATAAAGGCTCTTATTGGCCTGTGTGTTTTGGAAGGCTGACCTCCTCTGGGAAACACCTCGACTTGAGAACCAGCCCTGCACCTTGGGTCCTGGAAAAGTCTGTCACTTAAATTCCAACTACCTTGTTTGGAATTTTGCTTAAATATCCATGTGTTATTCAGGACATTTTTGTGTGTGTGAACGAAGAGGTCAAGGAGGGGGCATAAACAGCCATCCGTGATATTGAAAATGTTCTAGACCCTACATGGAGTGACGGATTTGATGGGGTTTGGGGGCTATGCATACAATGGCTTAGGAATTCTGCTTGTGTGACATAATGTTATTGGTCATGTGTCAACTTTTTCATGATGAGAATGAACAAAGTTGGTCATTTAAATGAAATGATTCGACGTTATTTTGTAAAAGTTAGGCATACAGCTTTTCTTACGTGTAGTGTACATAGGATTATACACAGGGTTGTTGCTGAGTGATTTCTAGCTGCTGTTTCAATGGTACTGAAATCTTACATCACACAATACGAGAAAATTAAACTTTCACAAGGTAAAAAATATTCAGAATGGTGAACATCGTACATACACATGTATCACTGATATGTTCCCAGACTATTCCATATTTTTTTATCTGGATTTCAAACTATTACGGAAAATGGAAAGACTCTTGAAAACAAGGAGCAGGGTTTTCTTTTCAGTATGAAGACCTGCATGATCCAACTTTGCTTTCAGGGTGTCTGCTGAGACAGACTGGCAACAGCAGGAATTTGACACTAAGCTGTGTGATGACAGGGGGTTGTGCCCGGTGTTCACTGACACCCAGGGAGTGGCAGTAGAGAGGTCAGCATTTCTGGGAGGTGACCCAGAGGAGGCTCTTCTAACCGTGCTTTCCTCACCATGTCCTCCAGCAAGCAGAAAATCAGAAACAGGTAACATCAATCAAGTGCAGCTCATGTTTTACAAAACTGTTTACCTATTGCTTTCCAATCTACATGACACCTGGGGAGGAAGACGGTCTGTGTGGCCATTTGAAGAAAACAGGCTTGATGAAGCCCAGTAGATTTCCCTGGGCGATCCAGCTCTGATTTAAGTCCAAGTCCTCTGCCTCTGGATCCTCCTCTCCAGAAGGCACCTCTCTGATCCCACTCCAAACCTTTGTCATTGTCCCTCAAGACAGTAACTGTAGAGATAGAAACATTTATTCATCTAGGAAGAATCAAGTCACAGTTTTGATTTTTTGCAGGTTTGGAAAAATGTTTTGCTAAGTTTGAACAGTGTGGATGAAGAAATCCTTCATAACAACATACTTCAAATTAAGCTTCCCATTAAAAAATAATGCCAAGATAGCGTCTTCTAAGTAGAAGATGTCCAAATTGCATAGGAAATTGGACTATAGTTGCAGAATCATCCATTTTTTTTATCTGTCCTTGTTAACTCAGATGGCAAAGTTTGATTTCTGAACAATGAATTGTTCTCATTCTGCCTCTCCAGTCATTTCTCTCTCTCTCTCTCTCTCTCTCTCATTTTGCTCATTGTATAGACATCAGAACTTTTCTCCTTTTATTTAGAAATATTATCCACAGGGCCTGGCATGGTAGTCAAGAGACTATAGTCCTCGCTTTGCATGTACTGGGATCCCATATGGGTGCCAGTTTGTTCCACTTCCCGTCCAGCTCCCTGCTTGTGCCTGGAAAAGCAGTCAAAGATGGTCTAAAGCCTTGGGACCCTGCACTCGCATGGGAGACCCACAAGAAACTGTTGGCTTAGCACTGGATGTTATAGCAACCTGGAGAATGAATCAGCGGATGGAAGATCTTCCTCTCTGTTTCTCCTTTCCCCCTGTAAATCTGCCTTTCCAATAAAATGTTAAAAAATAGATCATAAAAAAAGAAGTGTTATCCACAAATTATTTTAAATATAAAATATCACTACCTTGTGGTATACTTTCCTTTAGAGTACATGCAGCTAATATGTTTTATGTTCCTGATTAAGATTAACAGCTACAGCATTTTTAAACTAAGACAAAATCAGGGTAGCTTAATTTATTCGGATCCCACATGATGTAAGCAGTCTCTTTCTCATCTTAGCTGAGCCACCTAGCTCTCATTTTCGATTTCTTGTGAAATGACACTTTTAAAATTCACTGCTTCAGGGATTCCTGGTCCAGACCTTATGAGCTCTCAGCAGGTCTACAATGCCACTGAAAATTAGAGCCAAATCTTGCGTGTGCATGTGAGCATTTTTTTTTTCTTGGAGGAAAAGAAAGTGCACAGCTTTCATCAGAGCCTCAAGGTCATGAGTTGTCCAACAACAAAAGAAGCAATACCATATTGTACAGGATGGACCACAACGTCGCTGACAGCCTTGGGCACTCATGTGTGATGATGTGACTAAACCCTTGACCTAACAGTGAATACAGCGTTATTAAGAGAAACCCAGTGGAAAGCCAAACACAGTCATGCCAACAACCGCCTTTGGCTTGAGCTATAGAACTTGATCTGCTCGGTTTCCATTTTTCTGTGAAATGGGGACAGCACTAGGGATGTTTAGGGACAAGCAAACCAATTACTGTGTCTCTGCTTGTGAGGACTTTCCCTGAATAAGGAGAAAGAACAGTTCCCATGAAACCCACAGTCTTCATGTGTTGTTCATTTTAGTTCTGTTGCCACATGATTGCTTTCAATGATTTTCCTCCATCTTGGAGAGATATTTTGCCATTAGAGGGTGCAGACCTTCAGTCAGTATGATCAACTGAAAGATGAAAAACTCTGTTTGCGTGATTTGTAACTGTGGAAAAGTTTCTGATTTGTGGCAGGCAGGCAGTACAAGGTGGTACTCCCTCGCTATATGAAGTTGTTATTTAAACTTTCAGACTCACGATTCCTCAACTGTAAAATGGAGCTTATAATATCCAAGTCATTCTGATTATGATGCGTAAATGAGATAATGTGTCTAAAGTATAGCACCTAGAACTTAATTTGTGGCTGATACTAAACAGCCAATAGTTATTCCCTTTATATTAGATGAAGATTTTGATGGATACATTCTTGCCCTTGTCCACTCAAAAATATGTCCCTAAATTGATCGGTGATAGACATTATTTGAGTGAACTAAGTAGTGATATTTTAGATATTATCTTTAAAATAAAGGATACATAATTAACACATTAAAAATTTGACTGCTAATCCTACATTCCTCTCCCTCCTTCTTTGCTTCCTCAAGTGATTCATTTTCTGAGAACAGAGAGGGGAATTTTGAGTAAATGTAGCCACTTTAGGATTTTGATAGTTTCAAAAGGGTAGTGTATTTAACTTCCTGATGCAAAACATTTTGAACAAGTTTTTTTTTCTTTTTTTAATGTGTGGATGTGTGCTGTGCAATTGTTAACTGGGTATGCTTTCAAATAAAGCAAATAAAAATGTCAGTGGCATAGTTGTAGCAGGGGACTTCATAAGCCCAATGGACTTTTAAAACTTGCTTGCTCTTCTAGTGTAATAAAAATATTTGCTTTCCAATGTTTACATCAGGAAGCACATAAAAATATATGCAATGATGACAACAGCCAGCGTGTTTTCATTCCTTGTATTGATGTCTTTGAGCTGCTGCATCTGATAACAAGGCCCTACAATGGAGGCCTTTCTTCAGATCAGAAAGAGGAGAGTGCGCTGGGTGTGGAAAGCACACGCTGAGAATGTAATGAGTTCACCTCTGGAAAAGCTGACAGCTGTTTGTTGTGTGTGTCTGCTGAAGCCTTGCTCATGGACCAAAACATCTCTGCAGGTGTCACAGGAAAAATACCGAAGCCACAGACCCTTTTGGCCAAACACTAAAGGAACAACTCAACTTGGATTGGTGTCAGCTTTCTAGCGGAGACAACAGACCCGCTTCCTAATACCTTATTAGCCCTCACACCCATCAGAACTTTTTCCTTGGCCTCAAATTCCCACTCCTCATCTTTCCTAGTGTATCCTCTCTGAGATGGACAGAAACAAACCCTTCATATTTTGCTTGTGAGGTGTATAGAATAAAAATCAGATAGTAAGAACTCAGAGTGATGTCGTTGAATACTAGATGATTCCCCTTACATAAATACTTTCACATATTATCTTTTTACATCCCCACCAAAAGCAAATGGAATAGATCATTCTATTCTTCCTATTATACAAAGGAGGAAACAAAAAGGCTTGATGAAACTCCGTCAGTAGCAGAGTGGGATCTGACGCTGTGACAGTCTGATGCTAGAGCTTGTGTTAATTGCAATGTCTGTGACCATATGCCTCTCCTTGCTCCTTCATGCACATGAAAAACGTGTATTCCATCCAGACATGCTTGTTGCTGTATTATTGTTAACAGTATTATAGTACTGTCGTCACTTGGTGATTAGGAAAAGAGATGTTTGACTCCTTTGAAAATGTCATTCCTTCCCCTACCAGAAGTATGCCATTACTCTTGATGACACAAACACACATGCATGTATAAACCAGGGCAGACAGACTAGGACTATGGATGGGAAGAAATCTGGATACAAATGAATTGCCTGTTGGTGAAGAAGCCCAGGAAAAAGAATATATTTGGTTGACTTTTTACTCCCAGAGCATTTATACAGAATAAGCAGCAGAATTAGTTTTTAAAATCTAATTATTCAAAGAGGCAATTGATTAGCACACGCTCTCTGAGTTGTGTACAGATCACGAGCTTGGCTTAGAAACAATGACTTACAGATATTTACTTATTACCTGGACATCCTCTCCTATTTATGCAAATGTTCCTCTTTGCTTTTTGGCTAATATTGTAGTAAAGCTACCAGTTCATTGTAGTATATGAGCTTTTTGACAGTTGGGACACACAGTCCCTAATGGTGACCACTGGTTCAGTGTAGGATCATGTGCTTTATGGAAATTCAACTATTTTTACTTTGCTTTGTTTTGATAACTGAATGAACTACCTCCATTTTATCAATGTAAAGACCTCATTGCAAGTAGTCAGAGTGGAGGAGCCAAATGAAGAACAAAGCAGATGAATAGCACAAATGTTACTTGGGCTCAGGGACGAGACACAGAAGGGAAGGTGTTTTTACTACGTATGTTTCTAACTTTGCAGTCCAGATTATTAGAAAACTTGATCATTTTAACTTGACAATCACACAACCCTCAGGATGAGTTATATGTGCAACAGGGTCTCAGGAAAGACCATGATGTGGTAAGCAAAAGCTTGATTTGGGCATATGAAAGCTAATGCGACACAGAGATTAGGGTTGGCTTTTATAAGTGATCTGTTAAAAGGTCTATTTCTGAGGAATAAAATCTGAACCTGGTTTACTTGAACTTGTGGTTATAACGTCTGGTGAAACTACAAGTTTTAAATTACTTATCATCCAAAGGAGAACGCTGCCTGCTAATCAAGTTCAATAGCAGCTAATTAAAATAGCAGGGTGTTTTATTTGGTAAGCCTTTGTGGGTTAAGAAAGTCAATCAACTCTCATCTCTGGTGTCACTTCCCCTCTACCATCTGAGGAGCACCTTGTACAACACGCGCGATCATCTTCGGTAAACATAAGCCCATATCGGGGAGGTATTACATCTGAGGATATAAAAACATAGTGTCTTCACTAGCATTTTTTCTCACACAGGTTGAGAAACATTAAATATACTTCCCTCAGTGTATCAAGTAGAGCCAGGAGTAGAACAGGTGCCCAATAAAAATGGGTTGAAATCGGTGAATGAATCTTCAGCTCTCAACCTCAAAGCCAAAATACGTTGACAAATTTATTTCACTGTCGTTCTAGATTTGGGATTCTAGTCCCCTAAATCTAAAAGAAAATTAGGTCCAGTTTGGTCCCCATTGTGCTGCATAGGATTGTAGAATAACATGGAAAATTGTCTTATTGTTTACCTAGCTTGAAATAACGATGAGCATCGTAAAAATACTAGACCATACCCCAAACAAAAGGGAATAGAAAGTGACGGGTTGCCCAGAGAAAACATCCACTCATGCTATGCAGGCGGAAGCCGAGGTCTAGAGCTGAAGGAAGAGAAGCTTATCCAGGGTCTCACATGCCCTTTGTCTTCAGATCAAATTACGATTTTAGATTGCCTTTGGTTTCTGGTTCTGGCCATCTGCTTCCTGCACACACCATACCAGAAAGCTTGACCTCTGCTCTGCCCACAAATGTCAAATTTTACAGAACTTACAAATACCAACTACCAAAAGGAGGAGTTGCACCTTCGGATATGAAAAAATAAACTTATAGATAAAAGTAAGTACTTAAGTATTTCTTCTTAGATAGAAGGGAGGGCAAGGAGGGTAGAAAGAAAAAAGGGGGAGAAACGAAGGGAAAGAAACATATGACAATGATAAATTTGCTCACATTTGATGTCATTCAAGGTAAATAACTTTTATTGTATGTGCTACTTTTAAGATTGACATTGAAAAAGATAAATCCTTACATGCAAAATTTAAAAAGTGGAAGGAACAAACCATATAGCAAAGTTCTGGACTGAAAAAACATGATTTATTCACGCTAATCAACGGGACTCTAATTATAGCTGGTATGTCTATCACTGCTATTGCATTGTCTCTCTAATTTCTTTTTCATATGGAAAGCAAAGAAGCCAAAAATACCCATCTTACCTAGTACCCAGTACCAATATTCTGACTCCTTTGGCCCTCTGATCCCAACTCGGTTTAGGCTTCTCATTTTGCCCAATCTGGTTTTGGATCCCGCTATACTTTGGGATCCTGCTATGTGGGTAAGCATGTGAAGGCAAAAACCATATCTATCACCATTATTTCCCCTCCTCCTAGCACAAAGATGGAAACCATGTTGGTGCTAAGCAAACACCTGCTGGGCAAGGGTATTTTTTGTAGACTGTCAGGAAAACTTGAGGCCAAATAGCACAGGCATACAAAGCAAGCTTAGCCAGGCCTAGCTACTGTTCATAAGACTCTAGTGTCTGCTAAACAATTAGCTTTATCCTCTCCTTGTCTTTCCCCCTCTATCTTGGTATCTTTGTCACCTCTGATGGTTTCCATTACACCCTTACAATGTTGCCTTCTTTGCAGTTTTACTTTGGCCTTTGTACTACCCCCACCATCCTGAGTGTGCCCACATTTAATTTCCTACTACTAACTCCTCTTTCATTCTGAGCAAAATTTTCCCATTTCCATGTGCCTGAAGGAAACCTGCCTTTGGCTGTGGTTTCTACCTGCCATTAAATACGGTTTCCTTGGCAATCCAAGTTTTCCTAGCTTCCCATTGGGGACAAGGCCTAGAACCTTCCTTCCAATTCTTCAGACCTCTAATCTTTGGACTGGTCTTTGAGCTTCCCCCACCCCTATAACTCTTCCTATGAAGATTGCCACATATAATCTGTTTTCATTTCTGTATTTACTGCCCTGATACAGGCCTTCATGAGTGTATGGCCAGTACGAAGTCTTCCATGGCTGGTATCGCCAAATTCTAGTGCATAATCATCTGTTGCTATCTAGTTATTGACCGACAACTCTCTCCTACATAAGTTCACCGCACATAACTCCCGTGCTAGGGCTTCGCCTGTCTTCTTCTAACGTGAAATGCATGCCTCCAGGAGATCCAGGATGAGCACCCTCTCCCTCAAGCACTTAGCCGGAATGTGGTAACAGGATTCTTATTTCCTACCCTGAGCTTTTGCCGTCTTGTCTTTACCTACAAAACTACCTTTACTCTTCATCTGCACCATCACTGTTCATAATAGTTTAATACTTGAAGAAGCTCTTCCTTATCTGCTTTATTTCAGGATGATCGCTGTCTCTCCTTCTCTTGGCGTCAAAAATAAATCCTTGCTGAACTGTTACACTGTTTGCTACTTGATGTGCTAACAGTCAACAATAACAAGAAGAATAACAAGAACAAGAATAGCTAAAATTTTTGGAAAGCCGAGTGTGTGCTTTCCAAGAGATGGCAATCACTGTTCACAAAGCCACACATATGTGCATAGACATACCATGAAGGGCAGCCCACTCTAGCCAGCTTAGTCAAGGACAGTCATTTCATTTGGTTCTTTTTCATTCTCCACACAAATATGGAGAAGACAGGGCCTTGACACTTTTGTGAGTTTCCAGTTTTGTGCTGCAAGATCTCCAAGGGATTACCATCTTGGCAGTTGAGCTTTGGGATTACTGGAAAGCAAAACTGACTGGCTTTGAAAATTACCGTTTAGCATTTTTCCTCCAGTGAACAAAAGAACATCTGACTTACACTACCTTAACTGCCACTGTCCTCTGCTCTGAGGTTTAACCTTAAAATATGTGTTTATGTCCCATGCTTGACAGGCCAATGCTCAATTTCCCCCAAACTATTCTCAAGGTCACTGCCATGGAGGGCTCTCACAGCATCTCACAGCATGACAGCCTCTGCTACAGCCTGACTGCGCAGCTGCATCATCCATGGCTCTCAGCCTACAGTGTAGATGACCGAACCTGGATGTTTTTTTAATAAGGATAACAACTTCTCACAAGAGTCTTCCGGGGGCTTTTTGCCTTCCTATTTTTATGCTGAAGACTCCTCCCGTTTTCTAGTAGGTTTTTTCTTTGCAATACGATAATTCTGTTTTAACCATTAGTCACATATGGCCTCTGTCATTTAAAAATCTTAATGCGAAAGGCATGGGCTTAACACAACCACTGCCTGTTCCTGAATTTCTCTTCCTAGATCATTATTTTTCTTCTTTTTCATGTAGAAATGTACAGTCTGAATAATCGGCGAGATTTTTGGTCACTACTTTGGCAAACAGAATGGTGTGCAGCCACATGTAGCCTTTCTGGGAAAACAACCTGCAGGATTTGAAAGCAACATTGCTAATGACAGAATGCAAGAGGTGTTGGATCTGGCGCCTTACCTTTCTGCTTCCAGCCGCATCTCCTCTCTCTTTTGCCTCCTAAGTTCTCTGCGACGTTCAAAATCGTCCATGGTGAGGTTTCAGGATGAGGATGACCAGATCCCGTCTGGGTCTGCAGGAAAGGAGCTACATCAGTAATCCAGCTGGCACTTCTTAGAAATTACTTACTCTTCCCACTCCTGGATTCCACTCCCCTTCCTTTTTTTGTTTACCCCTAAAAAAAAAAAATTCCTGAGAATACCAGTAAGGGAGCCAGTGATCAATTTCTGAGTGCTCAGCAGAATCATGTTCAGTCTTAGTCATGAAACTTGAAAAACAGACAAGTAAGAGCATGGGGTAACACACACACACACACACACACACACACACACGCTTTTAACAAGAGACAAAAAGGCTTGGATACATGGAAATATTTTGGTGAAAGCTCTTGAGCGGAGCTACTGGATCATTTTGTTGGTTGTAGCTTGCTGAACTCCAGACAAAATGATGAGAAAGTGAAGAAAGAGAAACAGGAGTGAAAAACACAAGTGGCAAGAAACACGGGAGCAAGAAAAAAAGAGAGAGAGAGAGAGAAAAGAAAATAGTACAAGTGTCGTTTGCATATTCCAAGAATATTAGCCTCAGGGTTTAATAAAGAGCTCAGCAAGGATACCCTGAAAAGAGCAGCATTTCCAAAGCAGTAAAACTGCACTCCAGAAGTCCCTCGGAGCTCAGAAATTCCAGCTCTTTCTAAGATGTAGTGCGACCGCTTCGCCCTTTCCTACCTCCTCTGGGGTGCCTTTAATTCCCGTAAGATCGCCCCCTCTCAGTTCTTCAAACGAGGAGCCTGTTTGTCCTGGGTTTCTGTGCCATGGTGTTGAGTATTCCAGAATTCCCCCTGCAGCCCCCCAAACCCAAAATGACTACCAGCAAAGGGGAAGCGGGCTCTTTTTGTCCTTGCTTTGTTTACAGAGCTGTCAGTGGTTCGTTAAACTCAGCCTGGAATCTGGCATTTAAGGCCTGCTTGAAGATTGCTTCCTGTGGGGAGGGGGGGTGGGCTACACTTCCTCTGGAATCTTAGAGTGCTGCAATCAGATCACAACAATATTTTCCAGCCCTTTCTGGGCACATGAGACGAATCATTTGGCAGAAAAATATGAAGGTGGGCAAAACCTGAAGCTAACACCTGACGCCATCTTTCTTTGAAGGACCAAACAGCACGAACTTGGATTTTGGATCAAGTTTGGAAACTTTAAATACGTTATCAAGCTGTTTCATTTTTTTTTTCCAAGGGTGTTTCTCTTTTCAAAAATTCCACGAAAACAAAAATAGAACCCTAGCCAACAAAAACAAAACTACACAATGTTTTAATTTTTTTTTTCCTTTTCCTTCTCCTCCAGGGTATTAATTACACCACTTCTAAAAGTTTAAAAATTCAAATAGAGTTGGTTATTTGGGGTTTCAACATTTGATCTGCTTTCCTGTCTTATCCAGGATACCTCCCAAGACTTTACTGCGTAGGAAAGAGCGAGCCAATGGTCCTTTTTATTATCTCGTGTCTGATCTCGCTGTAATAATCAGAAGGAGCGACAGCAGCGGCTGGGTCCCCTGGAAGAGGCTGTCTGAGGGCTCTGTCAGGTGGGGCAGGTTCCTGCTCTGATGAGGGACTCTGTGGGTAGGAGGGACTAGGGCCTGATGCAGGGAGAATCTGAGCCCTTCCCGTCCCCCTCTACAATCTTCTTGCATAGCTGTAGCAACAGCAGACAGACATGGGAGAAAGAGGTCCATCTGCAGGTGCTACACGGCTTGGAGCGCATCCTGTGGGCTCCGGGTCTTGATCTTAGCACTTCTAAGGAGCATCGCTAACTGCTGGTCAGCAGCCATAGGTCCCTGGCTGTGGGTCTCTTCTAGGCGCTAAGGAGCAGTGAGGAAAATATAACCGCACAGGCGCAAGATGCGCAGGGATTTCATACCTGGGAATGAGAGAGGAAAGGAGGAAGGGAAAAGGAGGGCAGGAAGGGGAGGGGATGAGGTGGGGAATAGTGGGGAAAAGAGGGAAGGAGAGGGGAGAGGAGGGGAGGGGAACGGAGAGCAGGGGAGGGGAGCGGAGGGGAGAGGAGAAATGAGAACGGACACTGCTGAAACCCTGTGGTCCCTGTGCTTGGCTGTCCTCCCTGGCTCCTGACCCACACAATTTTTTTTTCTTCTACTGCTCCTCTCTTCCTGTTCTTTGGCTTTCATTACTCAAGCACATTTTTTTTTCTTTCCCAACCACAGAAAAAATAGTTACCATGTGAATGCTGCTGAGTTTGCACCTGGAGGCACTCAGTGGAAGAGAGAGAGAGAGAGAGACAGAGGAGCAAGTGGTGTTTGCCACATCCCATTTCTGACTTAGGCTTTGTGGGTATGTGGTGGGAGTAGCTGAGGGAGAGGGGAGGAGAGAAACACATCTGTGCACAGTGTGTGTGTGTGTGTGTGTCTGTGTGTGTGTGTGTGTTTCTGCTACAGGAGAGAGAAGGTGTGTGTGAAAAATGGCTCTTAGCTAGTCTCAAAGCAGGATGGCCTACGTCTGCCTTCAGCCCACACTGCCCTATCCCACTGCTATCTAGGCACTGTTCCTAGGTAAGTGGAGCTGGGTCTAGATAGAAGTCTAAGTGGTTTCTTTCTCCCTCTTTTGGGACCAGCAGCTTCCATGTCCCCAGCCAGTCACCCCTCATTTCCTTTCCTATCCCCCAGCCAGTGCTGAATTCCTTCCAGCGATATTTGTTGGGAAACAAACCCTCAACCAATGAGGTGATGGAATGTCAAGACAGGGAGATTTTTTTAGATCTTGAAGCTGTGTGGTGTCACAAGCAGGCAGAGCAGCATGGGGGTCAAGGACAGGTGGAAGAGGGTTTGTGGAGGAGGCAGATGTGGTCCTGAGCAGTGCTATCAATGTGATCACAGTTTTAGCAGAGGAGAGCAACCTGGTCATGCTGGGTTCTTATCTGTTCTTTAAGATATATATTTTAAATTTTAAAAAAACAGAGTTACAGAGAGATGTGCTTTCTTGTTCAGTCCCCAAATGGCCATCGTTGGGCTGGTCTGAAGCCAGAAAGTTCTTCCATGTCTCCCACAGGGGTGCTGGGCATAACACACTTCTTTCCCAGACACATGACAGGAAGCTGGATTGGAAGTGCTGCAACCAGGACTGAAAAGTGGCACCCAAATGGGATGTTGGCACCACAGGCAGTTACTCTACACGCTATGCCATAGCCCCGGCCCTGTGCTCATTCGAATTGAAAGAACTCTGATGTGACTCATTTTTAAAGTGGAAAAAAACAAAAACCCAAAACTTTGCAAAGGTAGATAAATCATTACCTGCCGATCTTTCTCTGTAACAGGAATTCTCATATGTTGAACTGTCTTAAAAAACCCAGTGTTCCAACTCAGTATGTGGTCCTTCCTTTTGCCAGTCACTTGCAAAGCCTATGGCCTAGGTGACACACAATGTGATGGGAGATGCATCCTGTGTTTCGGCACCATGTTAGAGCTTCTGAGCCTCGGGCTCATCCATCCAGTCCTGCTGCCTCTCCTTCTCCACTTCTTTCTAGTCTTTTTCTTCTGCTATTTCTTTATTTTTCTCTATCTCCGTCATATCCTGTTTTCTCCTCCATCTCCCTCCCTACATTGGCAAGTAAAGCACATTTGTATTTATGAAATTAGATTTTTGATTCTTTTACTTAGAACACGTAGTTCCATCTCCAAACTGTGTTTTTCAGCCAAGAAATCTGTTAATGGCACGTTTCGTATCCACAAAGTGATTGTGGTTGCTTTCTCTGTGAGCATGCGGCCCTCACTGTAGACATTTCCTGTGCCTCATCCACAGAGAATAAATTTGTTTTTGCTTTTATGTGCAGGTGGTGGCAGGTAAGGAGCCCTTACACAGGTGTGTGTATGTGTTGGGAGAGTGGATTCACACGTGCATACTGGAGAAGTTGGTGAACTGTGGGCTTTCCCTGATTGCGAGGGAGCAAGGCCGTGGAGACAACGTTCAATCCTCTCTGTTTTTGAGTCATCCTAAATGGAATGGAGCGTGGGGATGAACGGAGTCCGCAGGAGTTTTAGTCCATCCCAATATTGATCTTGGAATGCATCAGGAATAAACCCTGTTGTGTCAGGAATGCTGAATAAGTTCAAGCAGCTTCCAACAGTAACTAACATCTGTTGAATATGTACCATGTAGTGGGTCATTTTCAAACTCTTTAAAAATGTAACTAACAGAGTAATTCTTAGAGTGGAGCAGAAAGGTACAGAGTTCCCAGACTTCTTTCTGTATCATATAAATTTAGGAAAGAAATCATCTTAAGGGTACTCCACGCCTTCCGTTTCAAACTTATTTGATTTAAATCATGGAATTAGCTAGCCACAAAAGATTTCAATTAAATTTACTTTCCAAATATTTATGAGATTCTATTATGATACTGTTGCTGCCTTACAAGTTTCATAAATGAGGGAGTCATATCCTCAATAGCTTCATTATCTTTCTTTTGATATTGTGTCATTTCTTCTCTTATATTGTACCTTCCTTAATTGCACTCTTTTAACCCACTTCATCATCACCCTCAACATAACTAATTCTTGGCAATTGCAATGAACACTTGTCTTCCAACACTTATGGAAGTTATTAGGTTCTTTGTAGGCATCATTTTGTACCCACTGTCAATTGCATGAAAGCTTTTAGCAAACCAAGTATTCAGTAAGTAGTAACTCAACGGCTACTATAAGCCAGGTAATGTTTGGGGACCAGGTGTTAGTGGACACAACAGAAGAGAGCTTTACCGTCCCCAAATTCTCCAAACTTCTATCAAGCTGCTATGGTTTGCTGCTGTGGGATCTCTCCTGCCAAGGGCTCCTATGTTAGAATCTTGGTCCCTAGCATATTAAGAATTACTAGAACCTGTACATGGTTAGGAACATCATTTGATCTGACCCTGCCCAGGCAACTGCAGGCAGGACTTTCAATTCAATCCATCTCTAGCAGGTTGATGTTTACGTTGATAATTTTACGTGGCCCTAAATGATGTTAGTAACTATTGAAATGGTCTTGTTCCCATCCCTGTTTCAAGAGGTGGGGACTAATGGGAGGTCATTGGGGGCAAGGCTCCTTCTTTCTCCTGATTAGTTCTTCTGAGAAGATTGTCCTGGCAGAACTAGACTGGTCCCGCTGTGGGCTCTGCCCTCCTGTCTCACCGTTCTCACCCACACATGCTCCTGCCATCTGTGAGGCTGTCCCCACAAGGCCCTCTCCCGAATGGCTGAGCAGAAGCTGTTGCTACTTCCCAGACCTAAATAAAGTTCTATCCATCAGAAAGTCCAGGTATTGTATTACAGTAATGGAAAATGGACTAACAGAGAGGTTTATCACACACACATCTTCAGCCTTAGGTCCCATTCTCATCTACTTCCTACTCTTGAAATTAAGGGCATTGTGGGAAAAAGTCCGTGAGCATATTTTGTCTCCCCTAAAGATTCGCTTTGATTGGGTTGGGTGATCACTGCCACTCGATGATGCTTCTCTTCATCCCAGAAGGACTGGATGATTTTTGGGTGCAGCACATTTCCGCAGATTCCCTACTTTTCCTCTTCTAATTCTCTGTCTACTCAGCTCTTTAACTGCTTTCCTCCACGGACAGTGACTAAGATGCAGACATAGCTAGACTTGGAGACCAAAGCTCTCTGGACCAATTCTCCTCTCTGCCTACTGAGACAGAAGGGCCAGATGATGTATAAAATGGCATCCTACTCCATATAATATAATGGTCTTACGCATGGCCTCCCATCCATCCAGCATAGGTGATACACTGAGCATGATCTGTCCGTGCTTCCCCCTTTTTAAGTACAAATGCTTTGAATATTTAAGTGTGTTCTCTTGTAATTGTATTTTATGATTTAGAACTCATTCTTTTAAAGTTGCACATATCATTGAACCCTAGATGAAAAAACATTTTATTGCCTCTCAACTATATCTTACAATTCTCTACCTCTGTATTTGTATTCTATCCATCTGGCCTGAGTTTCTTCTCCCATTCACAACCTATAATCCACTAGTTATGAACAGAATTCTTGTTCAGAATTCACCCCCTCCAGGGTCTTTTCTAAGCATCTTTGTTTGTATATCTGTAATTCATTCTGGTAATTGATACACAGTTCATCAATCTTTAAAGATTTATTGTATTTTTATTGGAAAGGCAGCTATACAGAGAGGAGGAGAGACAGAGAGTAACATCTTCCGTCCATTGATTCACTCCCTAAGCAACCACACTGGCCAAAGCTGTGCCAATCTGAAGCCAGGAGCCTCTTCTAGGTCTCCCACACAGATGCAGAACCCCAAAGCTTTGGGCAGTCTTGACTGCTTTCCCAGGCCATAAGCAGGGAGCTGGATGGGAAGCAAGCTGCTGAGATTAGAACTGGTGCCCATAGAGGATCCTGGCACATGTAAGGTGAGGGCTTTAGTAGCTAGGTTACCATGAGGACCCATTTCGTTCTTAAACTAGTACTTAAATGATTTCATTGATATTTTACTTTCCATGTGTTTTGTTCTTAAGGATATTTATAGAGATACTGTCCTTTATTATAAAAATCTTTCTCAGTTGGGACACAGCAAACATTTAGGAATTGTACCTGATTAAGCCACTGAATGTTTATTTGTTTGTTTGTTTGTTTGTTTAAAAATATGTATATATATTTTTTGAATTTTTGAATTATGTGTTATAATTTCATTTAGACTAGAATTAACCTCCCCCCCCACAAACTCCCACCCCTGACAGATTTTCCACATTTTATTACAGTGGTATAACCCTTCATAAGGAATTATAATTCCATCTGTCTCTTATTTAAATGTACCCCAACATTGCTGGTACAGACAAACTCAGACAGTCCAGTATCCCACTGTCTGCACTTGTCCAACAGTTTCATTAGGAATCCATTTTTCATCTGGAAGCAGGGATGTACGTTGCAGTATACCCCCACATCTGGATATGGTAGACCCCAGTACTCCATCATTATACATTTCCATAATTGAGAAGCCATGAAACAAGGTCAACCAACAACTGGCATGAGTTAGAACAACAGCATCAACAACAACAAATTACAGCCACTGAACATTTATTGTGGGTTTTCTGTTCTACATTTGGAAAATACAATTCGAATTTATTCTTCTCTCCTTAATTTATTGGATGATCAGTGTTTATAAAACGAATCAAAGATTTTGGTAACAGACTCTACACGAATCTCTAAAGTTACATAAGCCTACATTTGCAGTAGTTACACAGTAAATCTGGCAATGTTTTGTTTTTTTTTTTTCCCTGAATTTAGAAAATGAACTTTTGTCCTTGAAAAGAAAATCAATTTATCAACCCTCTTTGCTCGGTTCCAAACTGAATGGTTCATTTGGGACTTGAAAACCAAATAAACAAATGGGTTTAATGTACAGTTTGAATTTTACTTTAGTCTAGCCTTTACCATCTTGTTCCAAAAATCTGTGCTTCTTAACAGGCAAATTTGATGCAGTCATCAAGGCATATGTGTTAAGACCAGCAACAAAGAGGTAATTGATGAGTTCAAGCTGAGCACCCCTAACTTCTTGGGTTTTCTTTCCTCCAATCAGTGGACTCTAAAGCCCAAAGTCCTGCTTAAAGCAGGTTCACCGGTTATGACCTGTGTTTTTGCTCTCCTTCCTTGCTCAGTTTGTTATCACTACTTTTCCTCCTCTATTTTCAAATTAGATGCTCCAACTTACTTGATGTTACAAAAGCCAATGCCTTTATGTGTTCTTTTCAGCTTTCTCTATCATGGTCAGTTTGGACACTTTTTGATTTGTGAGATGATGGCTTTTGCCCATCCAGACTTGGACACTTTGGAAGGCAATTTGCTTAAGGAGTTTAGGTTGTATCTTAAAGTGTCACTGCAAATAGTACGGCTTTAATTTGGAGCACTTTTTAGCTTTTAAGGATTTATTTATTTGAAAGTCAGAGCTCCAGAGAGAAAGATACAAACACAGAGAGTGAGAGAGAGGGAGAGAGAGAGAGATCTTCCATCTGCCATTTCACTCCCTAGAGCGCTTTGACAGCCAAGGCTGAGGCAGACAGCAGCCAGGAGCCAGTAGATTCCTTCATGTCTCCCAGGTGGGTTCAGGGGCCCAAACACTTGAACCATCTTGTGTTGCTTTTTGTAGACCAACAGGAGGGAACTGGATCAGAAGCAAAGCACTCAGCACACAGATTGGCACCTGCATGGGATGTGACACTGACTTTGCCTACTATCCCCACAACACCAGTTCCACACTTTATAATTTTTAAAACTCTGTGGCTGCCACTATTTGATCCCCCTAAATAGGGAGAGGAGACTCATTTCCATTGAATGAAAGGAGGCTGAGATCCATGAAACTTGGTCCTTAGCTCCTGAGCCATGGCAAATCAGTGGAAGGTCAGGCTTGGCATTTAGATCAATCTCAAAACTAGTTTGGAAGTTACCCAGAAGAGTAAGAAGTGAATACATAGAACACAAACACTTACGTTCCATTTTCAAAAGTTGAGACACCTTTCCTGCTTAACTCATCTTTAGAATAGGCAGGGGGTCACTGCTACTCTCTTGGCATACAGAGAAGAGACAATGCCATAGTTGTAACTCTTAACAGAAAGCTGAAGATTATGTAGCAGCTTGGGTTCATATGGGAAAAAGTACACACTTTTTCTTTGAAAATACAAAAATATGTGCCTGAAAAACAAAGGCTTCACACATGGTAAGAGAAGGGATCAAGTGAATGATCAGCAATGTTAGGGCTGCTGAGAAACAGTGAATCCCTACCAGTAGAAACAGAGGAGAAAGAAGCATTTATTTAGGGTTATAAACAAATTATTTTGGGGGGCTGGCGTGGTGGCCTGGTAGCTAAAGTCCTTGCTTTGCATGCTCTGGGTTCCCATATGGGCGCCGTTTTATATCCTGGCAACCTTGCTTGCCATCCAGCTCCCTGCTTGCGGCCTGGGAAAGCAGTTGAGGATGGTCCAAGGCATTGGGACTCTGCACACACGTGGGTGACTGAGAAGAGGTTCTTTGGTCCTGGCTTTGGATTGGTTCAGCTCTGGCTATTGCGCTCACTTGGGGAGTGAATCAGTGGATGGAAGATCTTTCTCTCCATTTCTCCTCCTCTCCGTAAATTTGACTTTCCAATAAAAAAAAAAATCTTTTCTTAAAAAAATAAAGTGTTTTTAAAAGTCACTGTCCAACATGGCAGCCAATAGCTAAATGGATCAATTAAAAACATTGAAATTCAGACATAAAGAATGTGGCTCCTCAGCTTTGCTAGTCTTATTTTAAGTCCTCGGTGACCACATGTGCTCAGTAGTTGCCACATAAGACAATGTAGAGAAGGTCTTCATCATTGTGGCTGGTGCTGCTGGACAGCCCTGCTGTCGTCCAATAGCTAACCGTACTGTGTGCAGGAACCGTGTGCACGCCAGAGACAAAAAGTGTGCAAGACATGGCCTTGACATTCAAAAACCTTTCAATCTCATGGAGATGTTGTAATTAAGCATGGGGTGCAGTGTAGGTCAACATCTCAAAGCATGGTTGGGTTCTTTTAACTCTTTCAATAGGACCCTCTTTGGCCTCCTGTGGGGTGTCTACTCAATCAGTGACATCCTTGGCTAGACAGTTGCCACTGAAAAACTTAAATGCTTGATATGTAGAAGAAGCTGAGCTTCTGCTAAAGGAAGATTACACTTTATAATGAGAGTGTGAAGGACAGATTGGAACAGACCAGGCATCCTTATAAATAATAAACGTAGCACAGCGATTGTCATAGTTCATGCCATGACAGTCTGGCTGCTCTACTCATCTGTGAAAGCACGATCAAGGCACATATCTGTTCCTTGTGATTGGCTCAAGTAAAACCACCAGTGTGTGACCACAGATGAGGTTTGGAGCCTTAGTTTTCTTGCTGACACAGGAGACAGAATTCAGACAGAATGCAAATCTGTGTATACTGTTGGGTATACTGTTGGAATCAATTCAAAAGTACATCCTTAAGATGTTTTATTGATAGCAATTTTCAAAGCTTAGTTATTTTGTTTGAAAGGGTTACAGAGATAGAGAGAGATCTTTCGTTTGCTGATTCATTCCTCAAATGGCTACAATGATTAGAATCAAGCCAGGCTGAACCCAGGAATCAGGAAGTTCATATGTGAACTTGGGCCAAGTGGGCAGCTGGGGTGAAATAGCAGAATCTGAAGTGGAGCAACTGGCACACAAATTAGTTTCCACATGGGATGCCAATATTGCAGGTGGTGGCTTTACTTCCTGTGACAAAATGCTGATCCAGTAGCAATATTTTAATACATGAAAGACATGCTGTGATTGACTAGGGACCAATTATCCCTAAGTAAATTATTGTACTTCTACTCATCATCACCACCAAGTAAACCAATTGTAATTTGGAACTATAAAGCAAGTTAAACAGTATCTTCTAGGAGTTGATCATCTGAGATAAAAAAACTTTTTACCCAAAGAACATTAGACAGAATGGCTGTAAAATATAAATGCCAACTTACAAACTATAGATAATACATTGAAAAGTGACTAAATTAATTCCTCTCTCTTTTCATCTGAGTCATTTGGACAATAGTTTCACATGTTCGCTAGGTTGGCTCTTTGTTTATGTAATCTGGGTTTTTATAATGTAAGGAATTGCTACTTAAGACTGGCAGATCACTGGCACCGGTGCTGTGGCTCTACAGGCTAATCCTCTGCCTTGCAACTCCAGCATCCCTTCTGGGTGCCAGTTCATACTCTGGGGACTCTATTTCTGATCCATCTCTCTCATAATGGCCTGAGAAAGTAGTGAAAGATGATTCAAGTTCTTGGAACACTGCACCCCGATGAGAGAATTGGAAGAAGCTCCTGGCTCTCAGCTTTGGATCATCTCGGCTGTGACCATTGTGGCCACATGGGGAATGAACTAGCAGATGGAAAACCTTGCCATCTCTCCTTCTCTTTAAAAAAACCTTCCTTTCAAATAAAAATAAATAAATATTTAGGAAAAACAAAACTAGCACTAGACCATGATATCTCCTAACATCTTACTCACTAACATGATTTAATAATATCCATATTATTAAGTTTTCCTGGTGTACGTACTGTACTCCATACTTGTATTTTAATTACTAAGTACATGCTGATTTTTAAAAGATTATTACCTCCGGGCCGGCACGGTAGAGCAAGTGGTTAAGGTCCTCGCCTTGCATACCCGGGATCCCATATGGGCACCGGTTCTGATCCCGGCAGCCCCGCTTCCCATCCAGCTCCCTGCCTGTGGCCTGGGAAAGCAGTGGAGGACGGCCCAAAGCTTTGGGACCCTGCACCCGCGTGGGAGACCCAGAAGAGGCTCCTGGCTTCGGATAGGCATAGTATCGGCCGTTGCGATCACTTGGGGAGTGAATCATCGGACGGAAGATCTTCCTCTTTGTCTGTCCTCTCTGTATATCCGCCTTTCCAATAAAAATAAAATAAATCTTTAAAAGATTATTACCTCCTTGAGATAACTTTCCACTTTTCGGATCACTCTAAGTTCTATATGAATTTTTTTTAATGCTGAACATGTGGCTCACACTTGTTGAACTGGAATGGATTCTAGAGGTTTGCTCATTCATTGAACCTTTGTGATAAGAAAGCTTGGCTGACACGTCATCAGAAGCCAGGTGAGCTCTTTGTAAACTTAGGAATGGTGGAGATTTACTCTACATCTTTATTTTATATTTTGACTTGTAGCTGTGGTTGTCTTTCTCTGGTGGAAAAACATTTGTCTTAGAAAGACATTTTGACTTCAGGAAGAACTGTATTAGACATTTGGAACTGAGGGAATAGGTTTGCTCCGGGAGGTTTGAAAAAAATGAAGAAGACGAAAGGAGACGTGATGAATAAGGAAAGATGAGAGCTAAGCTAAAATACTTCAAATTTTTCATGGCCTTTGGAGATTCCTTGCCACTCCTCCATCATAATTAGAAAACACTGACATTCAGAGCCCATTTAAATGCTTCCATCAGTCTAAAACCAAAGTGTTGCCTCAATTCACTCTCGAGCCATGCTCAGTAATTCAAAACAGAAGGCGCTGTTGTGCATGTTTGCTTGGGAACCTCTCGCTCCGTTCCCCGGCCTGGTGTGACTACCCATTGGCTCCAGGACTTTTCTCTTTTCTCACCATCTCTCTTAGGAGCCTCAGACCAGGTTACAGGAAGAGTGTGAGGCCGTCATGGGCCTTCCTGGAAAAGCTGGAGATCTTGGTTGTCACTTCACTTAAAAAACACTGGGAAGAAACTCATTTTGCAATGTGTTCTAGGGCTGCTGTATTAAGGTTGGTAAGGTCAAGATTCAAATCAAATGTTCAAAGGATGTCTTTGTGATAACCAATCAACTTGGAAGAGGCATCCTGGTTTGTTTCTGGGAACAAGAATTTGTTTCTGACAGCTGATAACAGAGATTCTCACACTCTTGGTAGAAAGCCTGCATTTTACAAAAGGTAGGATGAGAATACAATTTAAGCAACAGCAGCAGCAGCAGTAACAGCAATGGTTTTTTACTCATGACAAAATCCACTAAGAAAATGGAAAAATACTTGTAATTAAGGACTTCAGTTCAACAACCAGCTAGCTTGTCAAGTTAAAACATGTGGCAACCACCTGCTCAACATCTTGCAAAAACAATACCTTCTTCTTTTTCTACCTGACCTAAAAATCTCTTTGGAGCAAATATGCATTTTCCAATTTTTCACACTTAAAACAAAAGCTGTCCACACTATATATAAATATGACTAAGCAATTTTGTATTAAGTAACCAAAGAAAGTCCTGCCAATTGTAGAATAATTAAGTTTCTGCAGCGTAATATAAACAGTTCCAAGAACTACATGTGGCCTACCAAAAGTATAAATTACAAGTAGTCAATTTTGTGGCCAGCTGGCAGCCAGCTCAACCTATTAAAGTAGAATTGGTCAGAATTTGGAGTATTATTATTTTTTTCTTCTCCTAATATTTTTTCTGTGTCCAACTTTGTTTCTTTGGGAATGTTTTCAAATATACAAAACAAGAAACTGTTGTGGCATTGTATCTCTTGTAAACAAATGAGCAATTCTCTTGGGATCCTTTGGAACTCACAAACCATTCCTCGTTAAATGCTGTCTACACAAGCAAAATAAAGAAAATGGACTCACCTATGAACTTGTCCCTTTTTTCCTTGACCTTCAGAATGGTCCAAAGTGGATGTTAAGCTGTGTACACATTAAGTATGAAACATCTTTCTGACTCTAGTTCCGTATCTTTTTATATCAGATAGATTGATGGAGTAGAATTTTGCGGATGAGTTAAATATTTGAGAGAATAACCTGAAGCTACTGTGAAAGTGTGCCATTAATTCAGATCAGCTACCTGGCAAATGTAATTTTGCAACGTTAAGAAAATAGAGATGATAAGCTAACCTGTCCCACCATGAATCTCAGTAGACTATAGGGACAAATGTAAGTGAGCATTCTTTAAATGTAAAAAATTCAACTATATCATAAATCCCAATGCCTTCTTCACTGGGTATAGATTTAGATATGATAAAGGCTCTCCAACCATCATGACTACACAAACATTCAATACATATTTATACAGCACATAGTACATGTTTAAACAGCTCCCTTGTTTGGTATGGAATTTAATTGATAAATGCAATTACCTTCACAGTGCTTATGTTTTGGTAGTGGAGACAAGAAATAAATAAAAATATAATTGAGGCTAAGGGTTGAAAAGGAAAAGCAAAAACTTCCTAAGAGAAAGGACTTCAGGAATGGTATAATTTTTTTTTTCTACACTGGGCTGAGATATGGGTGGCAATTGCTTCTTCAAGCAGAAATGACACCAACACACACACACAAATTCATAAGAGGATCATAAATCCACAATACCTGAGTTTGTACCCATTTACCATATATATATTGGCATTTATTATGTGCAAGACGCTCACTCCTCTAGGGGCAAATAATAAAACTCATCGCCACTTCCCTCTCCTAAAGAGATGTGGAAGGATGCATTCAAGTCTGAAGCATGGTGAACTTTTCATATCTTCTTTCCCACTTCAGGTCCTTTGCAAGTTATATGAAAGCAAATTATCCCTCAAACACTTTCTGCAAGGATTTATGCAGACCCAGAAAATCCATGTAAGACTTTAACTTTGCCAGCTAAGGAAGTGGGCATCTTTCTAGACCCATTCAGTTCATGACCTTCTAACAGTAACAGCATGTTTCTCACCCACTATCAAGCAGAAATTTGCTGATTTAAATGAAGCCGGTTCACCGTATTTTCAAACATGGGTTCATGATTCCAAGAAATGAGCAGTCCACAATAAATTTATCCTCGTGGCAGAACATCTCACAACCAACTTTTCCACTTTGAATACCACAAAAAGACCTTTTTATTTGTTGACACCCAGCCCCTGGACGTTCATGAAAACAAGATGTTCTTTTGGTACTTTTTAAGTTAAACACATTTAAGTCAGGGTCTCAGCTGACTTTCAAAAACAGATGTTACAGAGCAAAAAGGCTGAGGTGACCCCAGCAATCACAGGCGATTTTCCTCCAACTTGGATAGTCCTTGTGAGCGGGAACAGAGATCAATGATGCTATGAGCTGCAAGGAGGAGCAATGCGGGATGTTACTACTACCTCCATTCAGGTACTGCCTCGTGGTTCTGAGAAGCTGTTAGTATTCAGACCTTGGTTCAGGGAATAGCCTTGTTGGTCAGAGATGGCAATTGGGAAGGTTGGGTGCCTTGGTTTTGGATGGTGTCATTGAGGATGGATGATCTTCCTCCTACGTGTAGCTATCCCATTTCTCTGTAGAGCAGAAATGTCATGTCACCACTAAAAGAGACCTACAACCATGAAACCCTTCAGGAATCACTTTTGTCCTCACTGTGGAAGCTATCAGCTGGGGATTCCCTGAGTGTGGATCATAGTTACATGGACTGGAGAGCCCTAGCGTTGTAGGGATAGTGAGAAAGCACGAGTGACAAGTAAACCTTTGTTTTTAGGTTACTTTGATTTGGGTTGTTTCCAGATTCCAGGTTAGATGAAAACTTGGCATAACTGGGCAACTCCAACATTATGTAATGTCTGCTACTAAGTAAACACTTTCTCAACTTCTCAGCTTTCTATTTTGCTTCTGTGGCTTCTAGAATGGAAATAAGAATAGATAGTTCATCAGAACCCTATTTGTAGGATGAACATCAGAGCATGGAAGTGGCTATATCTCATTTCTGCATTGCCCCGTATTCCTACTCCAAGAAGCCATAAGATTAGCATGAATAGGAGAGTTGATACATATTATTCACTTATTCCAGAGATGCCATCCCCAAGAGCATCCGAACTCCAAAAAAAAAAAAACATGCTGGGCAAGGGAAGTTCATTTTCTGAGCAGCTGATCCCTTGGGTTGCCAGTGTGTGATCCCTGATTGATGCCTTTCACAGGGGCTTATCATGAAGAATTTCAAGGGCAACTTATAGGTGAATCAGTGTCAGCCCACAGTCTAGATAGAGAAGTTTGCCTATTTAACCAACAGTTAAGTATCATTTACCATATACTGAGCACAGTCCTGGGAAGTTCATCAGTATCAGTGCAAATTCTTGTAATAATTCCTACTGTTCCGATTTTACAGATAAAAAAAGGATGAGACCCAGCAACAGCGTGATGTTTGCTGGAGATGACAGAGTTAGAATATGCCCACATCACCGGCGTCCCATTAGGGGGTTGGTTTGTGATCTGATTGCTCTGCTCCTGGTCCAGCATCCTGCTAGTGGCTTTGGGGGAAAAAAACACTGAAAGGTGACCCAGTTGCTGGGGTCTTCGGCACTTATGTGGGAGAGTGGGGTGAAGCTGTTGGATCCTGGCTTCAGACTCACTTAACCCTGGCCATTGTGGCCCCTTGGGGTGTGAATCAGTGGATGAAAGGTCTCTGTCTGCCATCCTTTCTCTTTGCAGCTCTGACTTTCAAATATATAAATAAATCTTCCAAAAAACAAAGTGTCAGAGCTGAGTTTTAGATCCCTGAATTTGGCTCTGTCTCATAAGACCTGGGGATGGATAAACCGAGGTTGCCTGTGGCAAGGGCTGCAATGATGAAATGCTTGTACAGTTGCCTGCAAGGATTCTTGCTCCTTGCAAATGTTCTTCCTGGAAACCATTTCCTGTCAGGAGCAGTTGGCCTGCTTGATATTAGGTTAAGCTCCTATTTGATGTTTATTCATGAAGTAAAAATGAATCTTCTGTTTATATTCATTTCCGTTTTGGCAAATGAACTTCTTATTTCACGTAAGTGGGATTCACATTTAGAAAATAAGCTAGATTTGTCCCAAAGCTTAAAAAAAAAAAATAAGTGATGGCACTTCACACTTTGACTGTTTCTTTGCTTGCCTTGTATAATCAGCTTTAGATTTTAAGCTAAATCAAATGTATCTGGGTTAGTCCCTGGACAGACCCAGACTTTGTGGGATGTGAAGATTATCTGTGAAGCTTTCTTGGGAGGCAGAATATAAGACTGAATGCAAAGATGAGGCATGGGATTGTGGCAGACCCATCACAGTAAGACCTATGGCTGAAGCTCCTTTGTTATCATGAAAATCGGTGTCTGTTCTTATTCTCGATTCTCACAAGCATTCCACAAAAACACCGCAGCATCCTTACCTCGATAGAAATGTTGGTTTCTTTGAAACTATATAGTCCTCTGTTTTGATGCTACATAGCAAATAGAAATTAGGAAACATATGCTGTCAGGGGCGCTTGGGCATCACGCTGAGCTAATTTGTAAAAAAAAAAAAAGGTAGAATTTCAGCTACCACCAACGCACTGCAGTGCTTTGCCTGAAGCCACATGCTTGGGGAAAGGCATTTGGTCCTGGGGGTTAAGCCTCCACTTAGGTGCCTGATCTGAGGTCCTGGATTCACACTGCAGCTCAACTTTCAGTTCCAGTTTCCTGTTACTGTATGCTTCAGGAAGCAGAAGGTGAAGGTTCAAGTAATTGGTTGCTTGCCAGTCACGTGGGTGATCTGGACTGAGTTTCCAGCTCCTGGCTTTGGCCTGACTCAGGGCCATCTCTTGAGAAATGAGCCAGTGGATGTGACTTCTCCCTTGCCCTCTCTCTCTCTCTCTCTCTCTCTCTCTCTCTCTCTGTGTTAGTTTCTCTGCCTCATGAACAAAGTAAATAAATACTTAAAAAACAAATAAAATAGGGTGTCATTGGGCAGAGAAGTCTCAGAATATGCAGGTTTCTTTGCCAGGATAAAGTCACTGAAAAAAATAAGTATGAAAATCAGACTTTACCACAATGAACATATTATTATATTCACCAAATGTTTTCATTGTACTAAATAAAAAAAAGAGGACAGTTTGTAAGAAAGAACATCAAAATGGGTAACAAGGTTGAGCCATAAGATAGCACTTGGGATGGAGAAGATCCTAGTCAACACACAGACATATTTGAAGAGCAAGTCGGTGAACTTGTATTTTGAAGAAGGTGCTATTGGCATCACCTCCTTCCTCAATGAACTTCTGACACCATTTTTCATTTGCAAATGAATAGCCAATCATCTGGGGGAAGTAGTTGCAAAAGTCCCCAGAGTCTGTTGCTGTACTCAATGTCTATAGATTTGTACATTTTATAAAATTCTATGATGAAGTCAGATTGAAAAACAAACCAACAGACAAAAAAACTCCTTTCTTAAGGCCCAAGCTTGTGTTTGAACTTAGCTCCCTCTTTGCAATCCCTGGATATGATAAACAGTTTCTCCCACACTAAAATTGTCCATTCCACCACATGTCATTTTTAGTCCTTAAGCAGCAAGACTCAATATTAATGCTGGCTTTCTCCACGGCTCTCTAACAAAGTGTTTTCAGCCAAAGATATTAAACTAGTCAACTGCTCCTTTTCCCTGTCAGGGCAACAGCCAGCATCCTGAAATCACAGTTCATTTGTACCACATTGGCGTGAATATTCAGACTCCATTTGTCTGCAGCTCTTAAAGGTTAGTGTTGGAGTGAATGATGGCCATTTTGTTTTGAATTAGCAGTTCTGGGGCAGGGGGAGAAAAATCCAAGTACGTTTAGCTTGAAATATCTATTTCAGGGAATCTAACATTGCCTTTTCCTCTAGGAAAAGTCTATTAAAAAATTGAGGTTGGATTTGACATTGTCAGAGCCAGGAGACAGAGAACAACAGGAAGGACAGTATCTCAGTTCATCTCCCCCTCCAGAGAGAATGCATGCCGACTTAAATCTGCTTAAGAAGCACTGCATGGAGCCACCTAAGAGCTCCACACATTGTTTCACTGAATATCCCAAAGCAGAGTTCAAAAGTGGCCTGTGTCCCTTCATTAGACAAAACCTACCACCTGTGCAGCCTAAGGTAAGATTTTTGCTCATTGGCTTTGGAAGCTAAGAACACATTCTTTCTTCACTCGTATTCACTTGTGCTTATCCAGGGTAGGGAATGGGGTGAGGCTTGCACCTTTTGACCTTTTTTGTCTGGTCCTGCCCAGACCACTGCAGGTGGCACTCCAGCTTCACTAATTGTGTACCAGCCTAGTATTTGAAGTAGATAATTTTGTGGGATCTATGAAGGATGTTCAACAAATGCAAATGACCACCGGCAAACAAGACAAAACAAAGATTTCACAGCCCAGCATGGGGACAAGAGACTGAAGAATCCCTGATAGGAGTTCTCAGTGCATTGTCTGTTTATCTCCCTGCTCTCGGCCTCCCTCCTTGGCTTGGCCACTTGGTTCGTTCTGGACAGGCACGTGGGCTCATATGGAGATGCCTCTTAAGCTTAGATGCAACTTTCTGCCAAGATTACCTACTCTGCAGGTGCTAACACTTGCAATACTTTCTCACACTCCTTACCATTAAAGTTTCTAGAATGCTGGGAAGACCAATCTGTGTTTCTTATGTCCCTTCAAAATATTATTCAAACATGAACTAGGCCTGCATTCACCAGCATTTACAGACACCCTACGACAAGGATCTTGAGAGCTATTTTTTGAGGCGAGACTCCCGAATGGATAAGAGTATTTCCATACTTTCTCCCATTTGTGCCTATGTCTGCGGCTACTGCCGGAAGCCCATCAATGGGAAAGCATCTTAGTCTAAGGAAAACCTTTTCAGATTTTACTGTAAAAACTTTGGGCCCAGTGGCACTAGACAGGAGATGGAGTGCTTTGTCAGCAGTGCCCAGAGAGACTTGCTCTATGAAATCCAAGAAAAGAGAACAGAAACACCCCTCAAACTTTTCTGTTCCACTCCATCTGGAGCTTCAACCGACTCAAAAAATATTGGCCCATAGTGATCATAAAATGTCCCATTTGAGTGTTCTTAAGCAAGAGTGAAACCTGCTAGGTGCTTAGAATGCAAAGCACTTCTTTCACATGCTCAGAGGAAAATGGTCTTTCTCTCCAGGCATTTAGTGGGATGAACTTAATGAAACACAGCCAGAGGTAGCTCAGCTGACCACAAGCCATGCTTTACCAGAATGCTCCAAAGAGGCCATTTGTGGGTTGCAAAGCTATTTCCTCTTGCTTTAAAATTGCATTTTAGATCATTGAAATTTGTATAAAATTATGGATCCAGGTGTCGCTGCCATTTTGGATACGTTCAAGAAAATAGGTGCCTGTTTTTCTGGCTACTTCAATAACAGAATGAGGAAAACGTGGAAGTGAGTATTTGAAGTCAGCTGCTATCTCCACGTTCATCTTAAAAAATGAGTGGAGATATTCAGGGAAGGTGATGGAGGCTTCCAGACTTCCTATAACCAATTCCCCTGTTTCTCAGGTGATCCCAGAAAGAAACATCCAAGACTTCTGCTAAAGGAGAGTGAGGAAGACAAGTAAAAAGAAAGTGGAAAAAACAAGGAGACTAGCCAACACTGAGGCACTGGGCGTTTAGCCTCTTCCTATAATGTCAGCATCCCATATGGGAGCTCGTTGGAGACCTAACTGCTTCATTTTTTTTAAATTTTATTTTATTTATTTATTTTTTCCATATTGTTTCCTTCATGTTTAAAGGGGGGTATTAAGGGAGAAGGCCCACCCAATTTCCCACCCTCCCCAGGTCCCGGATGTAGGGTATGCTCTAAGGTTCTTGCTTAAGTGGTTTTGATATTTCTTTTTTTTTTTTTTTTTTAAGATTTATTTGTATTATCTTTTTATTGGAAAGGCGGATATACAGAGAGGAGAGACAGAGAGGAAGATCTTCCGTCCGATGATTCACTCCCCAAGTGAGCGCAACGGGCCGATACTATGCCGATCCGAAGCCAGGAGCCTCTTCCGGGTCTCCCACGCGGGTGCAGGGTCCCAAAGCTTTGGGCCATCCTCGACTGCTTTCCCAGGCCACAGGCAGGGAGCTGGAAGGGAAGTGGGGCTGCTGGGATTAGACCTGGCGCCCATATGGGATCCCGGGTGTGCAAGGTGAAGACCTTAACCACTGCGCCACCGTGCCGGGCCCGGTTTTGATATTTCAACAGTTATGAATTGCTGCCAATCTTGCCACTCCCAGCACGATGAGGTTGTTGAAAAAATCCACTGATTGACATAGTAACTGCTTCATTTTTAACCAGCTCCCTGCTAATGCACCTGGGGAAGCAGCAGAGGGTGACCAAGACGACCTCTGTACCCATGGGGAGGTCTGGAGGAAGCTCCTGACGAACCCAGCTAGAGGCACTGAAGGTTTTGGGAAGTGAACCCAAGGATGGAAGATCTCTCTGTCTCACCTTCTCTATTTCCGTAACTCTGCCTTTAAATAAATAAATCTTAAAAATGAAAGAAAAATATAAGACCAGGATCTCGAGAAGATACATGAAAGTGAAAACATTTTGGAAAACCAAAAGAAATGAATACATGTCTTATTTGCATCACACCAAGTAGGGCAGATTAGAGAAATTCAGGTGCAAGTAAAGCCCCATGAGAAATGGTGTTTGATGCTGGGACCCAGACCTAACCCCTCTGCTCTCTACCAGCTCTGCAGTGTGCTGTGCCAGTGAAACATTAAGATATTGTCAGTAACGTCCAGGGCATGGTGGGCTTAGGAAATACACCAGGGCGTGGGTTAAGCAGTGCAAGGAGTGCAATCGAGACAAGTTTTCCTCCACTGTGCCATTTACCGGCCACACCGAAGGAGCTGATTTCCGCCCATCTGCCAAAGACCTGCGTTTGCCTTCTCGGGGTTTGAGCAATTGACTCCACTCTCTCTTACTGTCCCTTCCCAGCAGCTCTGACTGGCTGATGAAGAAAATGGCCCCAAATTAAAAGGCCGTTCTAGAATGTCTCTGGGAAGGAACCTGAGGAGTCTTAACACATGTGACAGTTACAGGAAAGCAAACCTGGGCAGAGTAAGCACTCAAGGAATGGCTTGTGACATAGTCCCCGGCTGAGAGGCCAGGAGAAGAGACAAAGGGAGAGGGTCCTGCGGCGTGGCCTAGCAGCTAAAGTCCTCGCCTTGAATGCGCCAGGATCCCACATGGGCGCCGGTTCTAATCCCGGCAGCTCCACTTCTCATCCAGATCCCTGCTAGCCCAAAGCTTTGGGACCTTGCACCCGCGTGGGAGACCCGGACGAGGTTCCTGGTTCCCGACTTCGGATCGGCACAGCACTGGTCGTTGTGCCCACTTGGGGAGTGAATGATCGGAGGGAAGATCTTCCTCTCTGTCTCTCTCCTCTCTGTATATCTGATTTTGTAATAAAAATAAATAAATCTTTAAAAACAATGAAAAGAAACAAACAGACATGCGCATTAGCTACTATACTTCTCTCAGTCTCATTGGAAGGAACGTGTCATTTCTTCCTCGTGGGTGAGTTTCTCCCCGTCATTTACCAGAAACATTTTCTATATACAATTTTTAATGTATTTGAGAGTTTATTTGAAAGAATTTCG
Source organism: Ochotona curzoniae (assembly GCF_017591425.1). Classification (NCBI taxonomy): domain Eukaryota; kingdom Metazoa; phylum Chordata; class Mammalia; order Lagomorpha; family Ochotonidae; genus Ochotona; species Ochotona curzoniae. The sequence goes on along the minus strand of NW_024467095.1, from coordinate 24,575,494 downwards.
TTTCATTTGCTGATTCACTCCCCAAAATGCCCACAAGAGCTGGAATTGAGCCAGGCTGAAACCAGGCTCTCTGAATTCATATCAACATGGATGGCAGGGACCCAGTCACTTCGGCAGTCACTTACTGCTTCCCGGGGCATGTGACAGGAAGTTGGAGTTCCAACTGGAGCCAGGACTGTGACCCAGGTGACCTGAATGGGATGTGAGGATCTCATACGGTGCTTTAATGACTAGGCAAACATCACCCCTTGTGATTGCATTCTCAAACCAGTCTTCCTTGGGGACCTCCGCTCTGACGTGGTGCTCTTTACTTCCCATGCAGAGCTTCTGCATAGAGAATCTTTTTTCTCTCTAGTGTACACCTGGCCTTGAGACACGTATCGCATTTGTTTCCTGGGCACCATAGCTTTGCATGTCCCACAGGTTCTCAAACTTAGTACGTTTCCTCTGCCCCCATTCTCAAAACGGGCAACCTTATATGGTTATGTCCGTGCTATTTCTTCTTCCTTTGAGGAGAATGGTAACACGTCAGCTGATCACGCCTTTTAACCCCTCCCCGTGTTTGTATTTCTGGTGTGGGGCAGCAAGTGAGAATGCAACACAGACATTCCTTATCTGGGAGTCAGCATGGTGGAATGGCAGATTAAGACAGTGTCTACAATGCCAGCATACGTGGCAGGCACTGGTTCAAGTCCTGTCTGCTCTGCTTCTGATCCAGCTTCCTGTAGATGCACTTGGAAGAGTAATGAAAGATGGCCCAAGGATGTGGGCCCGTACCACCTCCAGAGAAGGCTTGGCTGGGGTTCCAGGCTGCTGGCTTCTGCTCGGCCCTGCCCTGCATGTTGTGGTCATTTGGTTGACTGGACCAGTGGACAGATCGCTTTCCCTCTCTCTCTGCTGCTTTTTAAAATATCTAAATAAATTAATTAAAATATCTTTTTGGGAAGATAGTCTTAGCGAAATAAAATACAGATTTGCAACAATACATTCAGGCATTTATTTTTATTCATTTTATTATCAAGTCCCTACTATGTACAAAATCTCCTCCAGTACTGTGAGAGTTGTACAGAGCATGGGCTATAATTTCAAAAATTCTGTAATGCCACCAGGAAGTGAAAGTAAGCTAAAAATCAGCATCGTAGAGGGGAAAATGCTGGCGACAGTGTCACGGTCAACATTGCATTCCCCTTAATTCACATATGGCAGTCCTAAAGTGTGGCTATATTTGGAGATAAGGCATTAAAGATGTGAGCAAGTTAAAACGAGGCCTTTAAGGTGGGACCAATCCAATTTTCCTGGAGTCTTTACATGAAGAGAACTTGTGGACAAAGAGGCAGACACAGAGACAGGTGAGTGCACCAACACCCCTGTGAGGACGTGGGGTGAAGGCATCCAGCAGTCAGCAAGGCCACAGGAGATTGACTTTGCCAACACCTCCATGTCTGAACTCAGTGTTTGGTTCTGGTAGTCCGAGCGGATTGGGAAAGGGGAAAATTGATGGAATATTGAAATAATAACTGCCTGAGAGCCATATAAAATCCAGGCAAACCTTGCCTTCCTACTGGGTCTAATTCTGGCAAAACCAAAAACAAGCAATGCCTGTCCCCTTTGTTTTACTGGAATTCCTTTGCCTTGCTCACCAGGTCTGTTGGTGGCTGTTCTCCTGGTGGGGAAGGTTTGCTGCTGGAATCACTAATATTGGTGTGAAGAGGAACTTACTTGCTTACTGCCCCCAGTCATTAGCCCTCTTCCATGAAAAACAGGCTTCATTATTGACTTTAAGGAAATGGAAGTAAGGGAGAAATTTGGGTTCCCCGAAAAGAAAAGAATTCCTTCGAAACTTGACGAATTCTGGAGGAAGATGGATTTCTCTTAAAGAGATTGAGAAGCAGAGACAGAGGGAAAACTCCCATCTGTTGATTCACTCCCCCAAGTACCTGTAGCAGTCCTGAAGCCAGGAACTAGAAATTTCACCTCTGAAAGCTGGAATCCACAGCAGAGACTCGAACTTAGGCATTCCAACATGGGATGCCTGTGTTGTAAATTAGCACCCTAGCCACCGGACCGATCAGGCCCCGCAAAGCCTAGGTTCCCACAATGCCCTGTAGGTAGGCAGGTTCAGCAAAAACAAGAAGCTACTCACAGTGAAGCAATCAGATGTCCACTTCTGAGACTGCTGGCCAATCTCCGATCCTTATGGAATTCGATTTGATGATCTTGAAATGCTTAATGATATCTGTAATTAAATATGGATAGAAGCATGATTAAGTGGGACTAATTTCAGCCAATGTGGACATGTATTTATGTGCAAAGCAAGATTTAGACTTTATGGGGAAAACGTCACAGATAGAAATAGTGACTATTTATTTCCCTACATTTTAAAGAAAATAAATGCAGTTGTTACAATCCTGGAGTTTTCCTAAATAATGGGACTGAGAAGGTAGTATGGTTAATATGAGCTGTCTGACAGTGTTTGTATTTAATTGCTTGGTTTCCCCTTCTGCAAGCAGATAAAGGAAAATGGAAGAAGCAAGTCCTATCAGAGGAAAAACACTTTATATTTGGTCTATCGTGTCCATGAGTGTTCATGTACCATTTTGACAGTGAGACCCAGCAAGGATAGCTTGAAAACAAACAAACAAAAAGAAAGTGAATAAATAGCCAAGTGACCCAATGTGGAGTCTACCTTCAGATGTTTTTCTTTTTCTATTTTCAGATTTAGGGTTAAACAGAGTTCTAACTCCTTGGTTGAAGGCTTTCTGTACCAGTGAGTACCTTGTCATTTCAAACAGATCCCCAAGTGACCCACTCCTCCTCATCTTTTCCTGCAGGCTGTAGCTTTTCAGGCGATGCCCAACACACACGTCATGGATGACTAGGCTCAGATGCTATCGTCAAAATTCTCGGAAGGCAAAGTTGAATCTGGACTAGACTTGATTAGAAAGGAGAAGACCCCAGATGATGAAAAGAAGGCAGGAAAGGTGAGAGGGACCCGGATGTGTTAAATGAATGAACCCACCTTCCTTCCCCAGTCTCCAGGCACACTAAGGATCAGTAATCAGATACTATCTGTTGGGTCTTCAATGTACCATCTACTCGGACATGAGGAGAAGTGAGTTTCATGTGAAAATATTCACTATAGGGGAACCAGGGAGTGCAATGACAGGAAAGCAGGAATTTGCCTCCTCCTATCAGTATTCTAAGTCCTCCATGAGAAGGGATTGTCTTACAGCCCTCAGGAAACCTCTGGCTAAATCCATTCGGTAGCATGAGAAACAGAAACTAGCATCATTCCAAATGACACAAGTGGAAAACATTGCTAGCCCATACTTGCAAAATGGTTGAAATTCTGCTTTAAAATTCCAGCTGCAAGTGTTTTTAGAAAGATGTCATTTTCCAAATGGATACCAAGGCAAGGGACTTAAATGATAACATTGTAACAGAGAGTCTTTGCAAAGGTTAAATTAAGGATATTTTTAAAGAATGAATAACTAGCTAACATGAGGAACAAAAAATAGATATAAAGTTTTACCTTACATGGCTAAATTGGGACCTCCTGATTTCGACATTACCATTCCTATAAAAAACAATCCCCAATGATCCTTTCGTAATATAATTTTTATTATAAAAATCATAATTATCAATAAGTAGTACTTTTTTAGTGCTAGGCTTCTACAAAAGCACCATACGCAAATCTATTAGATCACTGTAACAAGCTTCCAAGATATTCTATGTCTGAGGGCAAGCATTGAAAGAGCACCGTGTTTAAGGCATGCCCTAAATCCACCGAGCTATGAAGAGAGTGGTAGAGTTATAGAAGCAGCTCTCTCCAGAGTGACGGATGTATTTAGATGCCTGTACATATCCACTCATTTGTTGAGTGAGTGCTCCAATGTCAGAACACAGCATGTAGTAATGAACAGAACTCTGTCCTCAGGACATTTGCATTCTGACTGGATACAGTTAGCACGTGTGTTTCTCAACAAAAGTAAATAATGCAACAGCATGAAGCCAGGGTTATGGTGTAGTGGAGTTAAGCTGATGCAGCACTGGTGTCCCGTATGTATAACTATTTGATCCATTTTCAATCTAGCTCCCTGTTAATGTGCCTGGGTACCCAGTGGTGAATGGCTGAAGCGTTTCAGCCTCTGCCACCACATGGGAGATCTGGATGAAGTTCCACGTTCCTGAATTTGGGCTAGCCCAGTCTCAGCTATTGCAACCAAACGAGCAAATGGAAGATTTCTCTCTTTTCTTCTGCCTCTCTGCCAGTCTCCATTTCTCTCTCTCCTTGCTCTCTCTCTCTCTCTCTCTCTCTCTCTCTCTCTCTCTCTCTCTCTCTCTTTGTATGAGTTTCTTCACTCTATTAACTCTGACTTTTAAATAAGCAAGCCTTTCAAAAACATTACAAAGCAGCATGTGATCAAGGGCTACTACAGGCTGGTGATGAGGACTGTCTCTCTAAAGAGATGCCATCCCAGGTGCACCTGTATTTCTGGGAGACAGTCATCAATGTAAAGACCTCAGGATGGAACGTTCCAGGCAGCACCCTTGAGAACCCTGTTCTGAGACTCTGATGCGATCGCTGTGTGGTCTGTAATCATGGAACTCTTTCAAGTTGTTTAGTTCTTTCAAGAATCAGACTCCTATAGTACACAGTGTGTAAAGGGTGCTGAACAAAGGGTCTCACCCAAAGCAATCCTCAAAGTAGGGTCTTCCCTCTAAAGCATGAAGGTAGCCATGGTGCTGGTGGGCTGTCCCTGCCCATAGAGCACTAAAGATGTACACAGCTACTTTTGCATCCAGCGTCCAGCAGGATACATGGTTTCTGCTGCTTTGTTTGCTAGGGAAATTCAAAAGGTGCTGCATGCTGAGGGCTTACCTGAACTTCTTATGTGTTGGGGGATAAAGCAGAGTATTTTTCAGTACTAGGCAGAGGAATGAAAAGCTACTGGAATGGGAAAGGAATGGTGAGGAGCTATTTTGGACACAGTTGGCAGGAAGTCACATAATTTGTGGGGATGGAAATTAAAATAAAAATGTCTAAAAATAAATCTATGGGTTCTAGTCAGAATGAGCCAATGACAATAAAACATTAATAATCATCTCTGTTTTTCATTTATTGTTGAAAATGGAAGCTGGTAGTATGTTAGAGTGAAGAAAATAAGTGGTCCTAGGGAATTGGGTCATCCAAATAAGTTGTAATGTGTGCACTGACCTTGAACAAGGTATTTAACCACTCTTGTCCTCTCAACTCCTCATTTGTAACATGAAGCAGTTGGAATACATTTTTAAGATCCTTTTTGACTCATATGGTTTATGTATAAATGTACAATCTTTTAAGGAAAAAATGTGTTGTGTGTGTCTCAGCATCCACAAATTGCCTTGCCGTAGATTAGAGTAAAACAAATTCAGCTAATCTCCTCTTTTCCAGCAACTCAAAGGACTGAGTTTTCACAGGAGTATCTTGCTTCTTAAAAACAATTATTTTGTTTTATTTAAAAGGCATACACACAAAGAGAGAGAGAGAGAGAGAGAGAGGCAGAGACAGGTTGGCAGACATAATCTCTGGTTCATTTTCTAAATGTGTGCAACAATCAGTGCTGTGCCAAGCTGAAAGCAGGAGCGCGGAGTCCCGCATGTGAGTGCAGGGAGCCATCACCTTCTGTTTCCTGGGAATACGTCAACAGGAAGCTGCCTTGGAAGCTGAGTCACAGGGACTTAAACCAGAGATTTAATCACATCCCAGATATGCCCACCTGGAAGAGTCATCTTTTAGGACTACCCACTGAAATATTTTTTTTAAACAAGGTTTTTTTTTTATTATTATTCTTTTATTGGAAGGTCAGATATACAGAGAGGAGGAGAAATAGAGAAGTAGCTCTTCTGTCTGCTGATTCGTTCCCCAAGTAACTGTAATGGCCGGAACTGAGCTAACATGCAGTCAAAAGCTAAGACATTTTTCTCCGGGTCTTCCATGCATTTGCAGGGTACCAAGGCTTTGGGCTGTCTTCATCTGCTGTCCCAGATCACAAGCAGGGAGCTGGTTGGGAAGCAGGGCTGCTGGGACATGAATCTGTGCCCATACAGGATCCCGGTATGTACAAGGCAAGGATTTTAGTCACTAGGCTACCACATCGGGCTGGAAATGAGTGTATTTTATACCTCTAAAATAAATGGTAATGTACCTTATCATAATATCTATAAATCACTGAATGCCTGGTTTGTACAAAGTGCTTGCTATCTGATAACGTCTTTATGCTTTATACTAAAACTGTGAAATGAGTGGTTATCTCCATCCGGATAGGAAAACAGACTCAAATTCACTATCACATAATTGATAAATGGTGGAGTTAGCAAGCAAACCTATATTTATTTTACTCTAAAGCTCTTTCCATGACTAAACACATGGAGTAGCCAAAATGCCAACATCGACATTCTCTCTCTCTCTTTTTTTCCTTCTTGGGATCTATTAACAAAATGCTTGGGAATAGGGTTTCAATGAGTATGCTGAATACAGATTGACTCATCTGGTTATCTGCCCATAATCCACTCACTTGTAACAGTCTAATTTTCCCATGGAGAACAACTAGAAAACATGAATACAAGTGGAAAGTAGAAACCCAGCATCTGTTGGAAGGCATCAGGGAGCTGTTGGAGAAAGCAGGACTCGTGGGACCAACATGCTGGAGAGAGGCAGAGATGGAAGAGTAGCCTCCTATTCAAGCACAAAGAACAAGAGGGCATAAGAGAGTGAGAAAGTCAGGACACGTTTCTGCAAATCAGAAGTGTTATCAGCAGTTCCAAAGTTGAGTTGGAACAAGTCAAAGTTCAAGAAGGGAAGGGTCATTCGGGGTTGATAAAATTCTATTTTGTATCTTATTTTGGGGGGTTGTTATACAACTGCGTATATATTTCCGAAACTTGCAAAACTAGACTCTAAAATAGTAAATTTTATGTGTGTGAATATAGTTAGATACGAAATTGAAACAAGCAAATATGAAGAATTTTGGGATAGAACCTTAGGAGTCATACAGATGGATCTCAGAACACCTCAGTCCTTTGCAAAGACAAGATAATCCCCATCTGGAGGAACATCACATCACCTAGCACTTCAGCTGGATGTTCATATGAAAAACAGACAAGCAACTTTTTATGTCTATTTACCACCACGTGCCTTAAATATTGCCAGATTGATTGTAGCTCTAAATGAAATAACGTAACATATACTTCATTCAGGGAAAAAGCAGATGATCCCTCAATGATCTTAGAAAAAAAAGATTTTATAAACAGAACATGAAAACCATCAACAGCAACAGAAAAACAGATTGATTCCACTGCTTTAAAATTAAGAACCAACAAAACAGTGGAAGTAAAGCCATGGGTTGAGAAAAAAAATATTAACAATATATACAAATGAAACAGAATGCATATGTAGAGGCCAGCATTTGTGGTGCAATAGTGTAGCCACTGTTCCACTGTTCGGAACACTAACATCTCCAATGAGTGCTGATTCAAGTTCAGGATGCCCCACTTCTTATCCAGCCCCCTACTAGTGTGTGTGAGCAGGCAGCGGAAGATGGCCCTAGCAGTCAGTCCCTGCAGCCCAGGTGGGACATCTGGATTGTGGTCATGCCTTTAACTGAGGTTTTGGGGAGTGATTCAGTGGATGTAAGCCTTCTCTCTCTCTCTCTCTCTCTCTCTCTCTCTCTCCATCTCTGCTTTTCAAACAAACAAATCAATCTTCAAAAAAGAATGTGCATCTAGAATATATGAAGAATCTAACACATCTAACCATTAATTAAGAGAAAGCTGAAATCATAGCTTGAGGAAAAAAATGAGCGATATATACATATCCTGACAAAAGGATATTTATCTAGAATATAAAAGAATTTTTACAAATTAACAGGGAAATTGTTGATAAATCATCAGTAACAGATTACAATTTAAACAGGCACTATACTAATTAGGATATTAAAATGATCAACAAGACAGGCATAGGTGCTTAATCTCCTAGTCACTCAAAAATTCAAATCAAAGCTACAATGAACTAAAAAAACACATTCCATGAATAACTGAAATTTAAAAGTCTACTGATTCAAAGTGTTGATGAAGAATTGGGATTTCATGCAGTGTTGTGCAAGTGTAGATTGATAAAAATCAATTGGGAAAAATATTTGGCAATATGTGCCTCACTGATTAATCAAATGCCCTGTGATGGAGGAACCTTACTCTTGATAGACAGACAACAAAACTCCGTGTTTATATTTATCAGAAGCATGACCTAGGACGTCAAGATCAAGAATAGCACTGTTGATAATAACCACAAATTGTAAATAAATGCAATGTCTATCAGTAGCAAAATGGGTAAACTTTATTAGGCAATGAAAACACACACAGCAATTAGGATCTAAGTATTTTCTCGGCAATCAATCTCAGAAACCTGATGCAAATGAGACATCCAAAAAAAATTGCAATGTAAAATTCAAATGTAGACACAATGCTTGGTGTTAGAAATCAGACTAGTAATTTCCTGGGGACAGTGATGGTGATTAATAATTTTTGAGGGTCATGAAGGTTACTTTCAGGGTGCTAAGAACACCCTGTTTCCTGATCCACACACTGATAACATGGCTGTGTTTATCCTGTAAAAATTCACCAGATGGGGCCTGACATGGTAACCCAGCAGCTAAACTCCTTGCTTTGTACATGCCAGAATCCCATGTGGGATCGAATCTAACCCCGGCAGCTCCACTTACCATCCAGCTCCCTGTCTGTGGCCTGAAAAAGCAGTAAAGGACAGCTCAAAGTCTTGGGACCCTGCACCCTCGTGGGAGACCAGGAAGAAGTTCCTGGCTCCTGGCTTTGGATCAGCTCAACTCCAGTTGTTGCAGTTGCTAGGGGAGTGAACCAGCAGGTAGAAGATCTTCTCTGTCTCTCCTCTTCATATATCTGCCTTTCCAATAAAAATAAATACATCTTTAAAGAATTCATCGGACTGGGCCCAGCGCGGTGGCGCAAGTGGTTAAGGTCCTCACCTAGCACGCCCGGGATCCCATATGGGCGCCGGTTCTAATCCCGGCAGCCCCGCTTCCCTTCCAGCTCCCTGCCTGTGGCCTGGGAAAGCAGTCGAGGACGGCCCAAGGCTTTGGGACCCTGCACCCACGTGGGAGACCCGGAAGAGGCTCCTGGCTTCGGATCGGCATAGTATCGGCCGTTGCGCTCACTTGGGGAGTGAATCATCGGATGGAAGATCTTCCTCTCTGTCTCTCCTCCTCTCTGTATATCTGCCTTTCCAATGAAAACATAATAAAAATAAATCTTTAAAAAAAAAAAAGAATTCATCGGACTGTGGAATGATTTGTGTACTTTTCTGTATATTAGACACTATTAAATGACTATTTTTATGGTTGGGAGCTTTAGGCTAAGTGGTTGTGGCACTGTGTGAGATGCCCGGATTTCATAATGGAGGGCCTACTTCAACTCCTGGTTCTGCTTCTGATTTGAACTTTCTAATCATGCGTGCCTTGGCAGGCATCCAATGATGTCTCAGCTGCTGGGGTCTTTGCTATTCATAGAGCAGACCCAGATTGAGGCCTGGGCTCCTGGATTTGGCCTGCCCCAGTCTTGATCGTTGTAAACATTAGGGGGAATTAACTACTAGAACTCTATTTTTCTCCTGTTTTGGCTGTCTCTCTACTTTTCAAATGAATGGAAGTTTAAAAGTTAAAAAATACTATTTTATTTTACACACAACTAGAAAAAAAAAATGAAGTCTCACAACTGAAGAGTAATTATGAGCTTACACTGTACAAAGTCAGGATGGTCCAATATCTTTGATCATAACAATGCCAGTAGCAAAATACAGCAGCATAAAGAAAGAAAACAATGAGAGAAGACAATAAGGTCTCGCAAATCAGTGAATTCTGCAGGGGAGACATCATAGTCAGGAAGGCTGGGATCAATTTGGCCAGTTATTTCTAAATTAAAAGTCAGCACAGGATTATTAACCAGTGACTCGGGTGAACTTTCACATATGTATTTTGACTTACTGTATTTCAAAAGGGAAATATTGAATGTTTTTGCAACTGGCCCATACTAAAGCAATTCAAATACAAGGACTGCTTCTTATCATAAGATGCCATGAATCTCAGTTTCTTCAGGCCTTTGTTGCCTTCCGCTGCTTTTCCTCTTCTCAGTCTACGCCCCACCTTTCCAAAGCCACCTCTAGCAGCTCATGCATGCATCACTGACTTAACTAAGGAGTCCTCTGAGCCTTTTACCATGATGCTTCCATTTGTGTTGTTTTTGTTTCAGGAGCAGAATTTGCTTGCAGTATGCTCACACTTCGGGGTAAAACTTTATGCCTATATGAGAACTTTATATGGAATAGAATAAAACCTTAGGGACCTTCTCCAGGGCAAATAATCATTATCTCGAAGGGTTTTTTCCTCCTGTGGATTCTTCCGTACCCTGTTCATGCCTCTTTCCAGGAGTTACCACAGTGGATATTGTATGACTCTGGGCTACCTGATAGCAAGAACATGGTCTTACCAACAATTGCATATTATCTTCCATATACCTTAGACGATTTTGTCAGATGAATGAGTGAATGAATGAGATAACATATAAAGCATCTAGTATTGACTCCAGCACACTTTAGGGTTCCCACACCCCCACTGATTAGTTCTGTTATCTTCCTTTTTGTGATTCTGCATCTATCAAGTAGAATAGCTCCATACTTAGCTTATTTTTTATAAGGTGACCAGGAGCAGTGATGGTAGGTAGGAAAAAATTGATGAATTCTTAAAATATTATAGAATACGAAAGTAGTACCCACCTTAGCTATACATTCTCAGATAAGCCAATTTTGTACAAGAATTTAAAAAAAGTTCCTTCGGAGAGCAGAACAAGGTCATAGCAGATTACAAAGGGAGGGCTTTGCGGTCTTAAGACAGTGCCATTTCACTCAAGTTTTCTGTTAGAGAAACAGAAATGTTTCCCGGGCAATCATTTAATTATGAATAATTCATGGGGCAGATGTGGTGGTGTATCATGTTGATCCTCTCCCTGGAGCATTGGCATCTCATTTAGGTGCTGGTTCAAGTCCCAGCTGCTCCACTTCCATTCCAGCTCCCTGCTTATGACCTGGGAAAGCAGTGGAGGATGGCCCAAAGTCATGGGCCCCTGCATCAATGTGGGAGATCTGTAAAGAAGCCCTTGGCCCCTGGCTTTGGATCAGCTCAGCTCTGGCTGGACAGGCCACTTGCGGAGTGAACCAGCCGATGGAAGATCTCTCTGTATCTCCTTGCTTCTGTAATATCTTCCTTTTAAATCAAGATAAATCTTTAAAAGAACAATTCATGCTGCTTTTACATCTAGCAAGATCTTTCAGCTATTAACAGAAGAACGAGGGCAAGATACTTTCTGCTCCGAGAAGGAATAAGCAGGCATCAATAGCAGGGAGAGTCAGACATTGCTTTTTTCAGTTTATGAAAAGTTCTGTATTTGTCTGAAGTTAGTATGAAGGAGAAAATCATGTATGGTCTTATGGAATTTCTGGATTTCTCTTGGGAAAGTTGCTGATGTCAGTGTTTGATAAGTTTCCTGAAACTATAAACACTGTTGAGAAAACACGTAGTGTACTGCAGCTGGAATTTGTTGTAACTCCCACACATCAAGGCTTAGTGTGGACATTAAGAAGTCCAAAGGCTGTGGGGAAGCATCAGCAGCTACTTCTCTTGCGTCATCACCAACACAATCACCATCAGCATCACCATCACTGCTATCATCATCATTACTGTTTTTTTTTTTAAAGATTTATTTATTTTTATTGGGGAGGCAGGTATACAGAGAGGAGAAGAGACAAAGAGGAAAATCTTCCATCCGATGATTCATTCTCCACCCAGCCACAATGGCCAGAGCTGAGCCAATCCGAAATCAGAAGCCAGAGGCCTCCTCCAGGTCTCCCAGTTGGGTGCAGGGTCCCAAAGCTTTGGGCCGCCCTAGACTGCTTTCCCAGGCCACAGCAGGGAGCTGGATGGGAAGCTGGACCACTGGGGTTAGAACCGACACACTTATGGGATCCCAGCATATTCAAGGTGAGGACTTTAGCCATTACACTATTGCGCCAGGCCACATCATCATTATTGTTTACGAACTCTGCTGTTTCTTGCGCTGCTTGTAAGCAGCTAATTGCTGTGTACATTATATTTTCCAGTGGTTGCTATCCCCGTCTGTCAATGTGCCTGTGTGAGGATCCACAAATAACTATGGTGATGAACAGAAAAGCAGCTGAAACACATAGACTTCTCATTACTGAAAAGTCAAAAATGAGGACATATGATTGACAACTAGGAATTGGGAAGGCACCAAGTACAGTTTATCTTTTCACATGTGAATTTAATACAGCCCCAGGCATGAAACATGAGTTTAATGATCAGTGATGGAGCTAAAATGAATCACATTTCTTCTGTGACTCTCAGTCTCATCAGTGAGGTTGGCTCCCTGGCTGTGTGAGCACAGAGAATTCTTCCAATTTCAACACACCTTCAGGAGGCAATGAATTGAGTTTCATGTTTCTATTGTGTGGCATGTTCTTTGCTTATCAGAATATTCTTATACATTTTCCAGTGTTCGTTGACATTATTGATTGAAATCTAAGTATCTAGAGGCAAGGCAATTTATTATATTTCCTTTATGGCCAGTTGCTTGGCACAAGTGAAAAAAGCAAAAGTAAAACAAAATGTCACCCTTCTACTTTTTCACCTTGTAATTGGCCAGCACTACCCACCTCTGTCCTCCAACAGTGAGCTATACACTAAGACCTTGATCTTGGTTGGCACCAGCCATAAAACACTGACGTGAGCAACCTGGTCAGCAGTAGGATACAGAGCTCAAATCATGACTTAGAATAACTTTATTCGGGTTCAGTGCAATAGCCTCATGGCTAAATCCTCGACTTGTATCTGATGGGATCCCATATGGGTGCCAGTTTGTATCCTGGCTGCTCTACTTCCCATCCAGCTTCCTGCCTGTGGCCTGGGAAAGCAGTTGAAGATGGCCCAAAGCCTAGGCACCCTGTACCCCAGTGAGAGATTTGGAAGAAGCTCCTGGCTCCTGGCTTCAGATCAGCTCATTTCAGTCACTCCTCTCTGTCACTCCTTCTCTATTCTTTCTGTATATCTGCCTTTCCAATGAGAACAAATAAATCTTAAAAAAAAAAAAAGAATCACTTTATCCAACACATGTCATGAAAGCAAAACCCATCAGTATATGTGGTCCCGAAAAAATCACTACATACTGTATTTCTGCATTTTCAAAGAAGTCAGCCAGTGCTATACCTATTTTCATGACTGAAAGAAGCTGCAGTCCCATGGATGAGCTATGGGGAACCTTGCCCTAGAAAGCTGTTAGAGCATCACGCACTCTCTGTTCAAGATCTAGCTATCCATCTGCTAAGGTCTAGGAAATTGTGGACATCAGCAAGCAGAGAAAATAATGCCCTGGGGACCGTTTTGCACACAGGGCCCTGGGAAGGGCCGGTGGAATTCCTCTGATCAGTCTCCTTTTGACTTTTTCCCATAGACCTTGCTCCTGCACTGAAATGACTGGAATGCCTGGTAGGGATGGAGAGAATCGGTCACAGGGCAAGTATGCTTCTATTATCAATGAGGCTAGCCATTTGTGGGCCGATTTCCAAGAGACAAATAGTATCACAAATAGATGAAGAATACAAAAAACAACCCACAAAAACCAGTGCTTTTATATTCTATAGGGCTTTCACATTCCTTTTCTCAGATGATTTTCATGTCAACTTAAGATTAGCAAGACAAAATTATTTATAATATTTTATGAATTGGACCTAGCAAGACCTAGAAAAATTAAATGGCTGACCCGAGACTGCCCCACTAGTGGCAAGAAGATCTGGGATCCCATATTCATCTTTTTGCTCTCTTTGTGATTCTGGCTCTGTTTGTTTATTCAACAACCATGTCCATTTCACAGGAGCTGGTTATTCTGTTTTTTTTTTTTTTTTGGAAAAATTAGTCATTACATCTGTTTTTAAAAGTCAAGTAAATCCACAGCTTGATCCTTAACTGTTACCAGCGGCTAAACATTGTACAAAATACCTATCTCAAAAATTGTTTCTAAGTACCTCTTGTGATTTGGCCAGCCTTGACAGTAATTAGATAGCAGGAGAGCCTAACATGTGGTAAGCAGCTCTTGGTGGAACTTTCCTAACCTTAGAATATGTGAGGACCAAAATAGATGTTCTCTCAAGCTCTGGGGGACCATCATTGAAGCACAGCGTTGTTGCTGTTGAAATGGGTCATCAGAAATGTGGGATTGCACATTATTTATTATGAAAATATGAAAAAAAATTCAAAGATCGTCTTGTAAATTGGACACACATCATTGTATTCTAGGTATCATTCTGAGATGGAAGAAAAAGCTTGAGGAACAGCAGTGGTTCTTTGCTGTGAATATCATTCCTCATCAGGGATATTTTCTGGAGACTGTCTCACACTGTTCCTGTGTCATGAGGCAAAAAGTCAGTCTAGCCTGGGATTCTATTCCTAGTTATGAAATGCAAGTTGCTAAGGTTACAGCTAAGATGGGGACAGACAAAATCCCTGCATTACAGAGTTAACACTCTCCTGGGAAAAGAAATATTAAACAACTTACGTGCTATTCATTGCTATGTTCCCAGGGCCTGGAGTCTGATACTGACCTTTTCCTTAGCAATTAAGTTAGCTGGTTGATAGTAACGTGGATAATATTCAAACTTCAGTGTCTCAGAGTTAAAACCTCAAACTCAAGCTGCTATCTTTACACTGAATAAAGAATGTGCTTTCAACAAAATGGAGGAGAGCTCCATGAAATGAATTGCCAGAATAATATAGTATTAAAAAAAAAAAGATTTATTCATTTTTATTGCAAAGTCAGATATACAGAGAGGAGGAGAGACAGAGAGGAAGATCTTCTGTCTGATGATTCACTCCTCAAGTGAGCGGCCTCAGCAGCTGGAGCTGAGCCAATCCGAAGTCAGGAACCCAGAGCCTCTTTGGGGTCTCCCCCATGGTGTAGGGTCCAGTGACTTTGGGCTGTCCTTGACTGCTTTCCCAGGCCACAAGCAGGGAGCTGGTTGGGAAGGGGGGCCGCTGGGGTTAGAACTGGCACCCATAGGGGATGCTGGTGTGTTCAAGGCAAGGACTTTGGCCATTAGGCCACACCGCCAGGCCCTAATATGGTATTTTAAACTGAGATTCTTTATAATAAGTGCATCTCTAAAGAACAGCATTTGAAAAGCATGGTTATGCCACTATTCTATTGCCAAGTAAAATATGAAAAGAAGCCTTATTAGGTTCAGCATTTAAGACTGAATTGATTGGATGGAATGAAGAAGATAAAAATTTTGATCATTCCATTACCAAGTAACTGTTGGGCAGATCTTTGTCTCTATTGAAATGATGATTCTGGCAATACGCAGGCATGATTATAGCTTGCGCAGAACTGACTTACCTAATTATAAAACAGATCCTGTATTCTTACATAATAGACTTTCCATAGATGAGTCGATGATTCTTATGCATTTGAAACATAAAAATGTGACTGTGCTAGATCACTGCCGAGGAATGAGAAACAAACATCTAGGAATAACTTAAGACAACTCAACTCAATTACAAATGCCATCCTGGAAGCCTGACTAGAGCTGTAAATATATTATGTGAAATACATCAGAAACGTGATTAAGAGGAAGTGAAAAGGAATATACTAAAGGCAGCCAGAATTCAAATATTTAAGTGGTGCCCCAGTCAGGGGTTGTTTCCTTCTATGTTATTTGCTGTTTCAGTTTCTATTGGTGCCTCAAATCAAGAAAACCTGAGGAAAAAAAATCAAAATTATTTCTATTATGGGTTTCCAAACTGGGTTACAAGCTTCATGAACAATCTCAATTCTGTATTGTTTGATATCTGCCTGGTAACTTGCGCTGTGCCTGACACTTTTTATTGATGGAGAAAAAAACTATTTCATTTCTATTTCACTTAATAAAGTAAAAGGTTTGAAATAGCAAAATCTCTAAAGTCATCCATGTACGTTAATTTTTTTGTATTTATAAAATATATTGCCGTGGAATAAAAATGTAAATATATATTTCATTACAGAAAATTTAAGAAATACAAAAACACACCTTTTGCAGTTGCATAAAACAGATAGAGATATAAGGCCTCTTTTGATTCCTGAATCTAAGATTTCAATATATTTCCTTCCAGTGGTTCTTAAGCAGATACAAGTCATTTTATTTTGAAAGCAAAATGTAATATGCTACATCTTTAGTTTTTTTTTCTCTTAGCATCATATGCACTTTTCCTATGTCATCCTCTAATATGGTTAATGAAAAGTTAATACTATCATTCCACTATCCTTAGAACTCATGAGTTCAAGTTTAGGCTGTTAAAACTAATGTTGTATCGACATTATTAACCCTAAATATAATTTCTTTTAAAAATAATTAATTCATTCTATGATACAGTTTTACAGTCTTTGGCATTTCCCTTCCCCTCCTCCACAAGTCCTCTTCCCTCACTGCTTTCTTCTCTATTATTACAACAATATCGTCATTCAAAAAAACAAAGTCTTAAGGTCCATTATTCTGCTATTTCAGAGCATCATGACAGAGTAGATACGGACAATGGCAGAGAGTCCAACATCCTATTGTCAAGATATATTTTAATTGCTGAATAATACAGAGGTTGCAACGTCCTATCCATGACATTCAGGGGAATCAAGCTCATTATATTTTCTGTCTGTGAATTCTTCGAATTTGTCAAATCAGGAACATTACTGCAATAATTCCAAAAATATTCGTAGCTGAGTTTACAGCAAATATCAGTAAAACAAAATGGTAAACATTTCTGGGATCATTGTGCTCAAGACCATAAAAGCTCCAAGGTAGACAAAGTTATCTTGAGAGCTTGATTTTGAACACTGAACAACTTGGGTCTTGGTATAAGAAATAATTTTAAAATGTAATAAATTAAATTCTTAAAATCAAGAAAATCATATAAGAGTACTTAAAAGTTTTCATGGAAGATGAAATTGAGACATAATTTTATTTTGACACTGAAAAATTGAAACCCATGCATAGCTTCTTTCATGCTATGCATTTTCTATTAACCATTTGATAACACTTTATAGAAATGAATTTTGTTGTTTTGTTGCACTAAAATGAACTTAATTTTTTAATGAGGAAGTTGTCCTTATCTTATTTGAAAGGTAGAGAAATTGAAACTAACAGGCCGAGAAAGATTTTCCGGCTGCTCATTTTTCCTCTATATGCCTATAATAACAGACTGAGCCAGTTCAGCTCTGAGATCCAGTTCAGGTCTCCCCCATGTGTGGCTCACCTGCGGCCTCCCAAGGGGTGCCTTAGCTGGAATCAGAGAGAGGATTCAGACCCAGGCACTCTGATATGGACTGCAGTCGTCCCCAGTGGCAACTTCACCATCACAGCAGATCTTTTCCAATCCCCGTCCCAACTTGTCTTTTAATCCTATTTTCATTCAATTTTGGAAGTATCTTCTATAAGGGCACACACACAGAGGAGGGGAGAAAAGTGGAAACATCCCAGCAACTCACAGCATCATAGCAGAACCACTGGAGCTCTGGGAAAGCCGGCTGGCGGATGCCAACAGAGACTGCAAGCACGCTGAAGATTCGAGCTATTTTGTCCTTCTCTTCCTTCTCCACAACACACAAAAAATTCCAGGGCTGCTCCCCTTTCTTTCCGCAAACAGGATCACATTGAACACAGTCCATCTTCTCCGAGTTTCTCTACTTTTAGCCAGTGATATTGACTGAGTTCCTCAAGCTCCACATCTAGGAATCACTGCAGATACTTCCTTCCTCTCACCATCCCTTCTCTTCACCCAGTCCCTAAATTTTCAAGTTCACATGATGTCCCCTTGAGTTTCTCCAAGCAATACCATTATCTCAATGGCCATTGCTATCATTGTGATCCAAGATACCATCATGTCATCTGGACCATCCTCTTCGCTTCCTGAGGTCTCCCAATTCTAATATTTATCTGATCAAATCATTTCAATAGCTTCATAGTGCACCCAAAGTAGAGACCCAGGTTGCCATCAGAGCTCAGAATGGCGAAAGTATGGTCAGGCTCTGCCTACTTTTCAACTTCCTCTCTTGCCACTCTTTGGTGATTCAGCTGCACTAGATTTCTTCCAATGTTATGCATAGTTTAACTCTTTCAGGCAATAGAGCTTGGAGTGTGCTGTTCTGTAAGACTTGATGTCTCCTCACTAACCTAATAACATTCATATGCTTTTCGGTTGAACAGTTCTTAGCTTTCCTTAAACCCACAATTTCAGAGATGGATCAGTGATTTCAGCAACCTGAACATACTGAAGTTCTGGGTCCCAGCCACAATTACAAGACAGATTATATATACAGAGTTTTGTAATTTCTACACTCTTTCATAGGTCTTTCACAGGTCTCTATCTTCAAAGACAATCAAAGTTTCTAATGATCCTTATATTTGAACGCTTATTTAGTTAGTATTTGTCTTTCTTCTGAAACAAAGTTTCACGAGGACTTATCTGTTTGGTTTACTACTCATTATTCATCATTCTGTGGTTGGCTGCCATGTAGCAGGCACTCAGCAAACACATCTGGGAAGAGTGAGTGATCAAACAGATACTCAAAAATCCTTCAGAAATGTGTCTAATGATCAGACAATGGGGAGAGTGATATGAGTTTCTCATCTATTTGCAATGAGGATGTTCATTCAGAACTTGGTGTTTGCTAAGTGCTCCGAACACTGAATAGGCAACTCATTATATGGATGAATATTTGTCATCAAAGCAGAATACAGCAAACCTGAGTGAAGGGCAGAGAACTACACAAAATAAATCTGGAGAACATAGAGTTATTTTCTTTGTGGCTACTGCCTTGCTTCAAAAGTTGCATTTTTGGAGAAAATATGCAGAAGGCATGCATATATACGTTCCATTGCAATAGTGAATTATGCATTATCTGTTTGATTCTTGCAAAAATTGTGCAAAATAGATCATCATCTTTTTTTGACAAGCAATGAAATAAAGCACCGGTTTTAGAATGACTCAGACTGTTATGGGTCCAGAACTCAGATCCTAGGTTTCTTCTTTTTTAAAATATTTTAAAATTTTGGGCCCAGCATCGGTGGCCTAGTGGCCAAAGTCCTCACCTTGAACATGCCAGGATCCCCTATGGGCACCGGTTCTAATCCCAGCAGCTCCACTTCCCATCCAGCTGCCTGCTTGTGGCCTGGGAAAGCAGTCAAGGACAGTCCAAAGTCACTGGACCCTACACCGTGTGGGAGACCCCATAGAGGCTCTGGGTTCCTGACTTCGGATTGGTTCAGCTTCAGCTGTTGTGGCTACTTGGGGAGTGAATCATCGGATGGAAGATCTTCCTCTCTATCTATCTCTCCTCCTCTCTGTATATATGACTTTGTAATAAAAATAAAAATAAATCTTTAAAAATATATATTGAAAGTTTATTTGAAAGGCAGAGTTATACACACACACACACACACACACACAAACATATAGAGAAAGAGAGGGGATTTCAACCCTTGTATCGGTGATAAGGTTGGATGAGTTTTCCATAAACTCATGGTGACTTTCAATAGGAAACACAAAAAAACAAATCTCCAATCTCGCAGCTTAAAGCTTCATTTGGTTTCAGCTGCTACTCTCTCTTCAGACGGCAGAGGTTTCACTCTTCTGCCCAGCCATATTTCAAAATCTATTCAGAGCCATGCTTGGCCTATTTCTTTTAAGCTGTGAGACAATTCTCTCCACTTAAACCAAACCAAAACCTGAGTTCAGAGGACTTACTCACGCACTTGCTGTGGCATTGGCTCATTTCCATATAACCTAATATGGCTAAGAAAATGTTTGACTGGAATAGAGTGAGGATTGCCAAACTTAACAACATTTGAAGTAGGAAAAGTGCCCCTCTGTTTAGACACAGTGTGGTTTCAGTTCAGATGCAGAGCTGATCCATTTGGATTAAGGAGACCATACTTGTTTCTCTTCACATTAACAAACACCAGACACCTGTCCCTGTGACCCACTCACGGGCAAGATGAATAAATAGAAGCTGCCCAAAAAGGAACTTGGTGATAGTTTACCCAGCACATTGCTTTTTCTGAGTTATAAAAAGCAAGCGATTAGGGATACCCAATTCTGATCCCAGTTTGTATAGGAGCCTGAGTGAAAGGAAGGACTCATGCTCTGTGTGAATTCCATGTGTCTTGGACCCACCACCACCTGCCTCAGATAGTGTCTAACTTACACTCTTGTTACATTTAAAAAAAAGAAAGATGTTTATTTTTATTGGAAAGAAATGTGCATAAAGGAGTGACAGAAAAATCTTCCATCTGCTGATTGGTTCAGACCTAAGCCAATCAGAAGCCAGACTCCAGGAGTTTTTTCCGGGTCTCATCCTGGGGCGCAGGGTTCCAAGGCTTTACTCCATGTTCTCTGGCTAATTGGACATATCAGTATGATTTGCAAGGACGCTCAAACCCCAACAACTCCCCCCTCTTGTCCATGAAGATAGTCAACAGTTATCAAATCTGAGGATTCTGCTTCAGATCTTTCACCATGAGGGCACTCTCGCTCTTTTTCTCACTTCTGTTTCGCTCATTCATACATTCTCTCTATTCCCGGATGATTATTATGGCCATGTTAGGCCTGCGTTTGAATTATGGATCTGTCAGTTACTTGCAGGATAACTTTGTCCAACTGCTCATTTCTGTGTTACCAAAGAGAAAGTGAGTTTGACATAGTAGCACAGGGGGTTAGGTCACTATTTGCCATGCTGGCATCTCGTGTCACAGCAACCATTCCCAGTCCTGGCTGTTCTGCTGCTGTTCAAGCTCCCTGACACTGTTTGGGAAGGCAGCAGAGGTTGTCCCAGAAAATCGGGCCCCTTCCAAACTTCTGAAGGACCCAGTTCTTGGCTCCTGATGTCTGTCTCCTTTCCAAATTAAGGTTAGGAACTGGGATTCACTCTGGCCTGTGATAATGCCCCCGTATTACCTCCTTCATCAAAATCTGCTAGAGGCAGCAGCTTTGTGAGAATGAAGAAAAATGCTCCGACAGAGCCAACAGAGATTGGATTGAGACTGTGGAAGGGTGTTAGGAATTCATATCTATAGGTTTCAGAAAAATAAAAGGCATCTCACCCACCACATTCCATTCTAAGAGTCTCAGAAATACTGAGACTGACCTCTACAGACTTACGTGGACCTAAGATGAAAGGAGAAATGGGCATACTCAGGTGACATATTTTGGAAGCAACAGTACTACCAAAATACTTGGTAAATAAGATATCTGTGGCTGTGAGGTTTAGATAATTCAGGCAACAATGGCTGCATCTGAAAAGAAATATAATAAAAAGCCCCTATTCAACGTGAGGCCCTGGGGGCAAGCCTAAGAAGCTACCCCATCTCTGCCAAGTCACAGATTCGGCAGGCTTTGAGCTCCTCAACTTTCAATGAATAAAAAATGAACTGGAGGCCTGTGTGATGACTTAATAGGCCAATCTTCTCCTTGGAGGCGCTGGAGGTCCCATTTGAGCACGAGTTTGTGTTCTGGCTGCTCCAATTTCATCCCAGCTTCCTGCATATGGTCTGGAATAGTAGTGGAGGATGGCCCAAAGCTTTGAGGCACAGCAGCCATGTGGAAGACCTGGAGGAAACTCCTGGCTCCAGGCCTCAGATCGGCTCAGGCCTGGGTGTTGCAGCCATTTGGGGAGTGAACCAGTGGGTAAAAGAATTTTCTGTCTCTCTTTTTCGGTAAAGAACAAATTGTAGAAACACCACTCAATGTTGAGTATGTGGGCTGGTGCAATTATGAAAGGTTTAAAATAAAAATTGGTGCTTCCCGAGTCTAGACTCAGTAAATGAGGGGAGGAGTTTCAGATCAGAGGAAATAGCCAGTCAGCCAAGCAGGGGAAACAGCTGTGTTCAAGGGTGAGCTCAATGAGATGCCTGCTTCTAGGGCCGGTAGAAGTGAGTAAAGTTGGTCAGAGTTTCAAATGTCAGTCTATATTTTCCTCTTTGGAGTGAATAGTGGATTCTAAGATGCTTGCTATAAATGGGAGTCTGGAAAGTTCTAGAATGAAATGGAGCATGGAGGCACTATATTCACAGTATAGAAACGAACCTGCAGGTTCTTGAAAGTTGAACTAAGGGAATGACAATGAAATTCTGGTGGAATCCATCCATGTGCCTGAATCTCCCAGCATATCTCAGTCTCCACAGATCATTCTGCGGGAGGGATTTCCTCACCTGGAACTCTGAGCTCTGGGTCCCAGAGTTAACTGACTAATGGCCAATAAATTATTTGGGATGCTAATTTGCAGGAAGGGCCAAAGTATATATTTTTTAAGTGTAAGTATAAAATGATCTTGGGTTGCTATGTAGTTATAGCCTTTACATTAATGGTAGAATTAAATATGGTTTTGTATTTTGTGCAAACAAGTAACTCTAAATGACTTCTCTGAAATGGAAGTCACCACATTTTTCTAGAAGGGCATACATCAGACTTCTACAAACTTGAAATTAGACTTTGAAATTATCCTTCGAAAAGAGAAATAACAATTTCCTCAGTCTTCTTCTTTTTTCTTTTTAAGATTTCTTTTTATTGCAAAGTCAGAAATACAAAGAGCAGGAGAGACAGAGAGGAAGATCTTCTGTCTGATGATTCACTCCCCAAGTGACCACAACAGCCGATGCTGCGCTGATCTGAAGCTAGAAGCCAGCAGCTTCTTCCACGTCTCCCACGCAGGTGCAGGGTCCCAAGGCTTTGGGCCATTCTCAACTGCTTTCCCAGGCCAAAGGCAGGGAGCTGGATGGGAAGTGGGGCTGCTGGGATTAGAACCGGCTCCCATATGGGATCCTGGCATGTTCAAGATGTGGAGTTTAGTCATTAGGCCACCGCGCTGGGCCCCTCAGTCTTCTTTAATACTTAAAAGATTTATATTTGCTCTACGTTTAAAATTTAATTAATTTATTTGAAAGTTAAAATTAGATAAAGAAAGACTTCCACCATCTGGTTCATTCCCCGATGGGCTAGCTGGACCAGAGGACTGGAACCTTGTCTGGGTGGCCAAGTGAGTGGCAGGGGCCCAGGTGCTTAGTCTACCTTCCACTGCCTTCATAGGCACATTACCATGAAGCTGTATTAGAAAAAGAAAAGCCAGGACTCAAATACTGCTCTTACAGGATGCCAGTGCCCTGGCTGGTAGCTTAATCTGTTGTTGTGTTACAAAGCAGACTCTAGTACTTTAAAGATCTTGAAAAGCCTTAGTCACTTTTTAAATTAAATGATTTAGGGGTTGGCACTGTGGCTCAAAAGGCTAATCCTCCACTGTATGGTGTCATTGTCCCACAGGGGGCACTGGTTAATATCCTAGATACTCCATTTCCAGTCCAGCTCCCTGGTTATAACATGAGAAATCTGTGGAGGATGCCCCGAGGCCTTGGGTCCTTGCAACTGCATGGATACCCGGAAGAGGCTCTTGGCTCCTGCCTTTGGACTGGCTCAGCTGTGGCCATTGCAGCCATTTCCGGAGTGAAGCAGTGGATGGAAAACTTTTTGCAACTGTTCTTCTGTATAAATCTACCTTTTAAATAAAAATTAAAAATCTTTCAAAAATTAATCCTTGCCTTACACATGCCAGGATCCCATTTTGATACCAATTCATGTCCCAGCTACTCCACTTTCCATCCAGCTCCCTGCTTATAGCCTGGGAAAGCAGTAGAGCATGGCCCAAAGCCTTGGAACCCTGCCACTGTGGCTACTTGGGGAGTAAACCAGTGGACAGAAGATCTTTCTCTCTGTATCTCCTTCTCTCTGTATGTCTGCCTTTCCAATAAAAAATAAAAGTAAACGTTTTTTAAAAAGGGGACACAAAACACCCTCTTAAGCAATTCTATCTGAAGCTCAAGCCTATATGAATGCATGGTCTTACCCATTTTCTCATCAACTTGGCTGTCATCTTAGAAATGTATGTTCCAGATGGCTCTTCCCCATCGCTTGGTTCTCCCACCCACTTTATTTAAGTCAATGCTTCTGAAATGATAGTTTCAGACTTGATGATAGAAGGACTTCTTTTTCTTTACAGGTAGGAAACGCCTGCTATAATGTTACTTCAAAGGTTAGTAAGCTAAAAGTGCATGTACATTCGAGAGAAGTTTCAAAACAGCAGCTTGAAGGAGCCTCTCAGGAAAAATGGGGTTTTTAAAAAAATCTCACGGAAAAATACAAATTCAAACAAGTCTCTTCTTGCTGTCATCTGATACATCAGTCCAGTGAGTTTAAATCTGCCCAAGCCAGAAGGGATTCGGGTTCTAATAGTTTTAACAGTTTTATTGGGGTTCTGTATTCATTGTAGGCCAAGTGTGCGTCAGATGCCACCATGCCTCCTGTTTCAAATAAACTAGGAGATGTGTGTCATTGCTCTGCCTTGCAGAAGAGAAAATTGAGGCTTAAAAGGTTGAAAAGCTCGTCAAGAGTCAGAGGTGAAAGGGATGAAAACAGAGTGCAACTTTCAATCCATCAGTCTTCTTTCATTGCAGATTCTTTCTTAAAGAGAGAGAAAGAAGAAGGAGAGAAGAACGAAAAAAATAACCCGTTAACCAGATGCTACATTCACTATTTTTTTAATACAAGTTGACATCTTACATAAATTTTATCAAGTGCACCAAAACTGATTGCTTGGATTAGTTTTATAGTTTGATTGCAAACCAGTCATTTCACTGGTAGGGCTGCACGTGCAGGCCAGCATTTACTAAACGACAACTTTTGAGTCTCCCTATAACCTTACCTAGAGGTAAAAGCGGTGGCAAGTTGCCACCCCAAACAAATTGCAGTATGGAAGCTGTGAAACATGAATTACTTTTCCCAAATTATGGTTCAAAGCTGTAAGAAATTAAAAAAAAAATTAAGGAAATAGTTTATGAATCAAAAATATCACAACTAAGCTCAACTGGACCCTTAATCTTCCACTCTCTTGACCTCTACATTGTTTAATTTTTCTTAATGGGCCAAATGCCTCTTCTGGTAATGTTTTGGAAATTCTATTTTTGTGGTCATTTTTGTGTTTTCTATATTTGGTTTATGTAGGAGTTAGGACCTCTTTGAACATACTTTTCTTTCTTAGTCAGATACCTATTTAATATTGTGTCACTCGCTGGTTGAAATAAAAGCAAGTTAATCTGCAAAAAAAAAAAAAAGTGCATGAACACCCAAAAAGGATAGAATTATATCTTAGAGAAATCTTTTTTTTTTCAGAGTCAGACATCAAAGGCTGCCTATTGCAGAACGTTTATTTTGAGAAGCTTCAGTCAAAACAGTTTGGAAACTATGAAATGAGTCATTTTTTTTCCCCCTCTTAAAGAAATGTAAATTTTGTCTATTCCCACTGCATTTTTGGTTTGGTAGGAGACATCTTTATTCCACAGGATTTTAAAAGCATGTTTAAGATTCCATAGGTTTAGTATTACATCACTAATGGTTGCTAATGAGATCCAGGCAATCACAAGAAGAAAGGCACAAAGGTACAACACCAAGTACCATGGAAAACATGGAAAAGTCTCCATTCCTTACCTATTGCTGAAGCCATCCGGGCCAGTGGGGGACATCTACCAGATGTGGGAGCAACATGAGACTCAGTGTTTGACTACTCAGGACCATGCATCTGTCAGCCTGAGATTCCTCAGTTTCGTGCAGATGTTTGCTGATTTGTGGTTATACTTAAAACACAGAAGCATCTGAACATCTCAATACTTTTTTTCATCCTCCTGAGTGGTTAAGGCAGATATGTGCATAGACACTTAAAAAGTGTTCATCAGATACATTTTTTTTTTCCTGATGGGATATTGTGTGTTGAATTAGGGAGCCTCAAAATATTTTCAGGAAAAAGAAACTAAAAAGTATTGTTTTGGCACAAAGAATTTTGAACCCCATGTATATGGAAGGTCTTCAAAGGGTTAATTCGCAGTATTATGAAAAGCTAAAATCAGTCTTCCCCAAACCTTCTAGCAACTCCAACATTTTAAGGAAGATAAAATAACAATTAGAAAGTAGAGTGTAAGGAATACCATGAAAATTCACCTAATTTTCCTTAAATGAAGTGAAAAACTTATTTCAGAATTTGGGAAGAAATTTGAAATGAAGATGATGAAATAGATTAGAAATGTCAATTATTTGTATACAAAGCAGCATTAACGCAGTGAATCATTTACAGTGAATATAATCAGTGTATTTACTGACACAACAATTACTGAATACATACAATATTCCAGGAGTGTGCTAGGCAACTCAGTCTTTTTCTTCCACAAATGGATAGCTTCTCCAATTTTGTCAAATTTTTCAGAATAAAGCCTTGGTTAGTCAACTATATCTCTTGCTTCTAATGTGCCAAGCAATAAGCTTTGCAAGTAAACTAGTCATCATATTTTTAATTCAGGTACATTAGTCTAGAAGTTTCAGAACATTTCCTTGCATCCTATTTACCAATTACGGTTCACCAGATAAACTGACTGTCAGTGGGGAGCAAAGAGAAGCAATAGCTGCATACATGCTAAACCTCATTAAAAATACCCGCTGGAATGTCAATACCCTAAAAGTGAACTCCCTGCTCTGGAACAAACTAATTTTATATCAATATACAACTTTTAACTTAGCAAGCAATTTCTGTACCCAAGAGCTTTCGTGTACAAAGTACTATGGGAAAAAAAAAATAGTTACCCAAGGATTGGTTCCATCCCCAACAAGAATGTGGTAAAGTGCCAAGACTTATTAGCTGTTTTCTGATTTTTGTCTCAATAGCTTTATTTATAGATTGAGATTTTTCTCTGTAACAATGGTGTCTGGGCAACAGAAAAGTTCAGTTTGCTGTAATTTATCAATGTTAGTAAGAACGCATTCTTCCATCTTTGAAAAAAGTAAAGCAAGAGGGAGATGAATAGGTCTAACTGTATCTGTGCAAATATTTCATGAAAATTATATGGACTCCCTCCCCAAAAAGCAAAGAATTATTTAATTGCCTGCATCTAGCGCGCAGAAGTAATATGTTACTATTTGGTGACCATAATTTCATATAGCTCTACAAATATGAAAGAATCGATACAGAAATAAATCTATAAATACAATCTTTGGAACTGTACATATTTAATCTTAGAGGTTGGTGCTCTTGAAACAGATGTTTATTTATACCAAGATATATTAGTTGTAAAAAATAAACATCATAAAACACTGAAATCTATGGCCACTGTTGTTATTTTACCTGCAGATTTCACTTTTTGACATTATCTGAAACCCCTCTGCAAAATGCAAGGACATTTGTTCCCTTTTTCCTTATAGTCGCTCCATTCCCTATTTTAAAAAATTCTACTGTTATTTTATATCACCAAATTATGTAACATTTAAATTTTTAAAATCACAATTCCAAAAACTGCTGGCCTTGGTTTTATATTGAAATAGGCTAATTACAAACATAGTATGAGTTTAATGAGAAGCAACTGCACCTTGGTAGTTAAAATCAAGTAAGTAGTTGCATTTTC
This sequence comes from Ochotona curzoniae, assembly GCF_017591425.1. Taxonomy (NCBI): domain Eukaryota; kingdom Metazoa; phylum Chordata; class Mammalia; order Lagomorpha; family Ochotonidae; genus Ochotona; species Ochotona curzoniae. Next base: position 24,547,851 of record NW_024467095.1, on the reverse strand, counting down.
TCTCTCCCCTCTTGCCTTTCCCTCCTCTGTATTGGTGATTGGGGTTTCATATTACCATTTCAAATATTCTCGGGGCGCTGCTAGTCTTCGTTGAGCTCACAAAATAATGGAAATGCTAATATGTACTTTGAAGTCAACTCTTCCTAACTTTCACCATTCCTTCTTATCCTGAAACCTAATCATCAGCCAAAAAGCTATGACAAACATTGTAGAGCAATACGTCAATGTTTCATTTAAATGGGCAACTATGGATATCCAGTTTTTACATAGAATTTCACCTTAACTAGTAATTCCTAAAGCTTTAAGACAGTCCTTCAGAGTATCTAAAGTGGGTAAAAGTGGTTCTAGAAAACTCTCCAGTGGCAGTGAAGATGATTCCCCATCCCTACCCCCACACCCCTTGTATTGTTACTTTTCTTCAAATATTTTGTATATCCTAAATGGTGTCTGGGTAAGATCTCCCTGGAGGATCCAGACTTGACGTTCCAGTATCTTTCAGCAGTCTGGAGGCCAGAAGCATTTTATCTAGTACATTAAATATGCTCCACCCACTTTACCTCTGCCAGAGTTCTCCTAAATTTGATTATTTCTCTTTATGACAACGTAGAAATTGACTGCTCTCCCACGGGAATGAACAGAGCAGAGGGTAATATGGTTCTCTGGGCGGTTCCAAGCATCGCTTTCGGGTTGTTGTTTATCAGTCACTTTCACCTTATGACAGAGGAGACAGATCCCCCCTCATCCATTTGGACTGAAAGCTGTGCTTAGGATACGTCTCACCAGTCTCTGGTTACTATCTGTGGAGAAGGAACTTAGATTTTTCTCTTAGTTTTGAATTTTGATGAAAATCACACAGAAGTGAAAAGAGAAGAAAACACATGAATGAAACTTCAAGATTATGCCACGTTTCATTAGATCCATTGTTTCGTTATTGAAAAGCATAAGCACAGATCACCATGTGTATTCTCTTGATATCTCCCGTCTTTGAAACCAAGGGATTTGTGTGCAGTCATCATGGAATCCTCTAATGCGCTTTGCAATTGCTCCTTGGAGGTGTCAGCTGGACTTCCCAACGCTGGGTGGATCTGATTTCAATCCTCCTGAACTGAGCTAAGCTTCTGAATGCACTTAGTTCTTTGCTAAGTCATCTGGAGTTTTCCAGACCTGAGAGTGCATGGAGATCATTTTGGCATCACTTCTGGATAGTATTACATTTTTCTAGACCTAAAAGTCGTGCTTCCCCATGGATGGTATTGTTTTGTCTAATCAAACGTAAATCTCCTAAAAATACTGTGTTCTCCTCAATATTTTAGCCTTTAAATTCAGATCAATATAGGTATATTGTAAGAGAAACAAAACATAGAGGTCCAACTACGTTAGTGAGTATGAATTTTAGTGTTTTTTTTTTCCCAAGGAATGTGATCTATCCATACATCTTGGAAGCAGTCCACTGAGGAAAGGGAAAGGTGGGGCTGGTGGTGTGGCACGGTGGGATGAGCCACCACTCCTGATGCTACCATCCCATGTCAGAGTGCTGGATTGAGTCTCAGCTGCATCAACTTCAGATCCAGCTTCCCACTAACGTGCTTGGGAAAGCAGCAGAAAATGGCCCAAGCGCTCGGGCTCCTTCCAGCCACGTGGGAGACCTGATTGGTTGCTCAAATTCTAACCATCTTAAATTCCCTGTCTTTGCCTTTTTCTATGATCCTCCCAGGATTCACTATCCTATAACAATATTTCAAAAGCTTGATTTTAATCTAAATACAATTCTTGCAATATAACATCCTAAATGTAATATTTAATACTTTTAAGCATGTCATGTTAGCATAAGGCTCATTAAATTTCTTGATCAACCCACAATTTAACCTCCAAGAGTTCTTATGCAGAAGTGTTCTGAACCTAGTTGGAATTCCTATTTCCTTCAATGGCATGGCTGTACTGTGAACCAAATATTCACCAGGTGTACTAAAACAAAGGCAGGATTGTGAATGGTGGTTGCTTCTGATAGTAAGGATAAGGCAGAATATTTTTTTTTCTGAGGACCACTAAAGCTTTCCTGGGTCAAAGTTCATGTGCGTTAGGCTCACACACACACCAGTGAAGAAGCAAAGCTTGGACTTTGTCAATGTCAGACATAGTGAATTGGGCCAGGCGTGGGGGACTGAAGGCTTGTCACTGAACTGATCTATCCAGGTAGGCTGTGCCTGCCTTGTGCAATGGTGAAGTTCAGTCCCCAAAGACAGAAGGGCATGCCTGAGTATGAAGGTGAGAATCAAGAGCCAAGGGGGTTAAATGTTCAAAAGGGAGAAATCTAATAAGGACAGATCCAGGATGACAGCAGAAGCTGCTTCTTACATTGCTTTTCTCCTTTTTTAAAGATGTATTTATTTTCATTGGAAAGCTAGATTTACACAGAGAAGGAGAGACAGAGAGAAAGATTGTCTATCCACTGGTTCGCTCCTCAAGTGGTTGCAATGGCTGGTGCTGAGCTGATCTGAAGCCAGGAGCCAGGAGTTTCTTCTGGGTTTCCCATGTGGCCACAGGATCCCAAGGTTTTGGGTCATCCTCTAGTGCTTTCCCAGGCTACAAGCAAGGAGCTGGACAGGAAATGGAACAGCTGTGATACAAACCTGCTGCCAGATGGGATTCTGGTGCGTGCAAGGTAAGGACTTAGCCACTAGGCTACCGGGCTTGGCCTGCTTTTCTCCCTTTATCCCAATAGAGTTAGCATTCATTGAAACCCTTATTGATGTTTCAGTACATTAGACCTATAGGAGAATGCTGTAATTAGGACTGTAGCAGTGAATGAAGCTAAAAGCCAACCTCAGATAGCACCCCTCTACTTAAATTGCTAACTTGATCTCATCTTGTCTCCTAGTATAAATACGTGAATGCTGTTGCTTCCAAAATAGATATTTTCAGCTTGAACTGACTTGCCCCCTGAGCTTTTATTTTTAAAATTCGGGTTGGATGTCTAATTTTCAAACAAAAGTTTCCAAATCAATCGACCTATTTGCAGCTTCCTAATCCCTCCACCTACATTTTGGCCCCTGACTTGGTAAATGGAAACTCTTCTTCCAGTTTGTCAGACCAACAGCCTTGAGACCAATTTTGACTCATTTTCCAGTCGGGTGCTGGTAAACGTAAGAGCGAGCTCTCAGTTCTCAGGGATGGGAGGTAGGGGAAGGTTCAACTTTGCTCTGTAAACACTCCTGCCATTGTCCATTTGAGTTATGAGGATGGGTCCCCAAGGGGTCCTTTGAAACAGCATTCACACCATCCATTGAATTCCAATTTTCAGTTCTGCCTAGTTAGCTATCCTGTATATTTCCAGCTTTGGGAGAGTTACTGATAAAAACTGAGTCTGTATTCTTTCTTGGTAGAGAATAAAACAATTTTCCATCTTACCAAACTAGATTGCTAAAGATACATAATCAGAAGAAGCAGGAAGACAATAAGCGTATGCTACATATCAGGAACGCTGTTCCGTGACAGACACTGTTTGGTCTCGGAAAAAAAAAAATGGCTAATTGCAAATATTTGATAAGTGCTTAAAAGTATTCCCCAAAGCTCTAAACCCTGGGGTAAGGTAGAGTGTTCCCAGGCCAGGCACAAAACTTTTAACCTCAAGGCTCTTAAACATAAATATGTTGCCAAGATGCCGGGTGGATATTTAAATCACCCACTTCCTGTTTCAGTGCTATCTCTCTGTTTTGGAGAGGAACCAAAAATGTTTCATTCCTTTTGGCACCGCTCTCTTCATTTAAAAAGGGTTTATACTTCAGGGGCTTTGACTCCAAGGGGGAAAAAAAAAAAGAACACATATTTTGGATGTCAGAACCTGAATGTTCTGACCCTTTCAAACGAAACCACACCACTTTACAGCCAGTGGGACAGGAGCGCCACAGTGACAAAGAGGGAAAACTGGCTCTCTCACACCGACTTCCTTAGGAAACATAAAAAGAGCCCATCTAAGAAGTAGGTGTTTTAGCAGATCATTTGTAAATAGTTTGTTTAAACATAATTTAAAATAATTTATCGAAGTGTTTCCACTGTGCCTGAGCCATCAGTTATACTTTAAAAACATTGAAAACATATCCAGGGCTCATTTTATGGGGTTTTGGTGGAAACAAATAGAAGTCAATGGGAGATTCTCAAAGATGGATCTCGGCTATGCGTATTCTTTCAAAGGTCTCGACCCGTTGATGAGGGCTGGTGAGAAGTGAGCAGGGATAACTTCAGAGTACCTGAAATAGCTTTGTCAAACAGTTCGTTTTCTCTGCCTGTGCAGTCTGAAAACAACTCCAGCTGATCTTCAGCGCGTGCCATGCCTCATTCTTTAGTTAAGATTCCCCAGGGAGGCAGGACGACATTGGAAGGATCAATGTGATGTCAGTGAACCTGCTTAGCTTTAAATAATCGAATTCAATCCAATGCAACCTTTGTTGAACATCTACTTTGTGCTGACAACTAGAATTGATAGGACACAGAAAGCTCAGTAACAATTGTTAGATAGAGGGTAGTGAACCTGTCAGACATAATACGCAGAAATTTAAGTTGTGAAGTTCAGGAGTAAATGCGAAGAACATGGAAGTCTATGAGCTGAACTTGGAATATTGGATCGACTTCCAATCAGTAGAGAGCGAACGGAAAAGCAGCTCAGAGCATGAGAAGCAGTCTTGGGCACAGATGAACACAGCTGACAGCACACCTTGACAGATCAATGCTTAAGAAAATCTATAGGCAACCTGGGTGGTTAGTCATTCCACCGTGGCCCAGGGTTTGCCAAGAGACTTGCTCACACACACACCAACCTACTGCACTGTCAGCTAAAGGTGGAAAGGGGATGTTCTTAGGTGGAGGATGCAAAGCTTAAAAAACAGAATGAAATCCTGAGCAGACCTGACAGATCAACTTTGGGCTTCTTGAAACTGCTGCCATTTCCAAAACTGGCACATACTTCTGTAAGTACAATCACCATGGTAATATATAGAAAAAAAAAACTCATGGTTTTAGAGCACACTGGCACGCTGCTGTCCTGAGGTCTTGGGCATAATTATACTGACTGCCAGAAAACACAACATGAGTATATTGTACTACTAATTAGTCCATAATCCATATTGTCACAAGTGAATCACGGTATAATTAGAACCAAATAGAGAGAGGGCAAACAGATCTTCCATCAGGCATGGTCTGGCAGTTCGAATACGTGTCAGCCACTGGGGACACTTGGGAAACACTGAGACAGCTGAGAATTACCTGGTGGAGAATTTATGTCCAACTGTCTGATTTCTTTCATATAGGTGGGACGCAAGTCAGTGATAATGTAGGATTAGGCCAATCAGGTTATTCAGACAGCAACTGGCAGGTGGTCAGAGGGTTTTCATTTTAGTTACCACTTAGTATCTTTAAGTTCATGCCACTTTGGAGAATAATAATATTAAACTATCTAAATACTTTTATAATATTCAATATCTATTAAATGTTCTTGTGACCCCACTACTTTTGTAAGCCATCCAAGATTTCTTTTAAGCATTTATAGTCTGCTTTACTAAATATTGTCAAAAGATGGGGGTCAGAGGGCAGGCACGAAATGTAGGGGTGCGCATGGCATTTGGCTCCTTTGTGCCTTTTCCATCAGTATAGGTTAATTTCTTCTTAACAATGAAGATGCGCTCTGGTCACCTCTACCATACCAAGCCCCACGCTGACTCACAGCTTTTGTGGTTGTGACTGAGCTGTCAAGACATGAACGTTTTAGTGGCTCCAAAGTTGATTTGAGGGAATTTTAATCTCACGTTTTTTGTTTTCCAATGTGACTATCCTAATCCTTTCTTTTCATGTTGGAAAATAAAAAAAAAAAATGACAGATATAACGAAAACTGGCACATCAAAATAGAGACAATTAGGCCCTGTGGAATGTACATTTTGTTCTAGATGGAGTTCTTCTGGAACAGACATAAGTTCAAAGTAATATATATATATCAGCCTGGTTAAAAAAAAAAAGCTTAGCCACAAATATTTACAAGCCACTACAGCCACTGCACTATTAAATTATTTGCAATATTTCATCTAGTTCTTGTAACTGCACTCTCAATCACTCCTATCTAGAAAAAATGGAAACTCAAAAGGGCTTAGCATGTTACCTCGACACAGAGATGGCGAGGATCTGGATATGGACTCTAGAAGTCTGTGTTTTTTCCAGTATCTGTTTTGAGCTATCAGGTCAGCGGCCCAGGATACTTCATTGGAAAGAATTGCAAAAGCATGAGAAATAAGAGTGTGGTCCATTTGCAAGAGCTCTGTTGCTAGCTGCCATATTGTCGATGCTACCAATGTTATACTGAGATGATTCCTATGAGCTTTTGGTAACTTTAGCTGCAAATCAAAGCATTGGAAGGAATAGGAAATCCTTGTGGATTCAAACCTTAGCATTTTCATAGCAAGCACAGCATTCCTTTGAGCTATTCTTCCTTCGGTTGTACTATTTTCTTGCCATGATTTTATTTGCATCCTAGAATTTTAAAATATTAAAAAAAAAAAAAACCTCCTGCCTAGGAACTCCTCATCACTTTTAAGAATATTTTAAGAATTAGCTGAGTATTAATGCCCAGTGCTACAGTGTTTGATGTTTGCTTTTCAATACTTCAGTGTGGATGGTACAATCTATACACGTGTGCAGATTAACTCTAACAGAAACGCTAGGGACTCTGGAGACCTCCTACGTGAAGGACTCTTGTCGGAAGTGCACACTCCGGAGAGCGCAAGGTTCATGTTTTAAATGATACCACGTGAATGCGTACCTGACGATTTGTAAAACCACAAGGATGGAGAATTCGTTTCCACCAGGAAAACGAAAGTGTACTGGTTATTTGTGATGGAGCTAGCTGGAAGTATTTTTATGGGCTTCTCTAGCCTGTGTGTGGAGGTTTTAGAAACTTGCTAAACTCAGCTCACGGAGAGATGCCATAGCCTGTGGATTTTACGTCAGTGTCCGTTTAAGGCTGTTAACCCTACCCTTCTCCCACAATGCTGACATTTGCCCAGAAAGTGAACTTGTTGCCAAAGATGCTTGTCACGGAACAGAGCACAGATCCTGCGTGAATGGAAACTGCTTTGTAAGGGTCTTTGTACATCCTTGCTCACACATGTATGCCTGTGCGGCAGAATTTATTCTCTGTGACTCATTTCCTGTGTCATGTAGCACTGATATTTGGGATATCTGGGAGAAAGAGATTACCAGTATTCAGTATAAAATGACTATTAACAACTATGGACAGGCAAATTTGTGTCGGTAACATTATAGTAACAAATTACTGGGGGGAGACAAGTAGAGACCTCTTCTTCCGCCACCCTACTCTTGACCCTAGTATTCCAAGGATAACATTGGATTGAGGAAGGAAGTTAATCGAGTTAGAGCCTGGGACTCTAAGCCATGGATGCTAAGTGGCAGGCAGAGGTGGAGGTGGAAAAGCACTTTGCATCAGAGATGAGATTCAAGTCTTAAAACAAATGTTCCTGTCTTCTGAGTTTAGAAACTAAATAAAGATGCAATTAAGGGGATCTGTGGCCAATGATAAAAATACAAGTTTGACAGGACCATGGGGGCACCGATAGGGAAAATTATAAAGTGATTTTCTATTTATAGTCTCGAATAATTGAAATTCCTGTCACCTGCTCATACAATTGTACAGATAACTTTGTGCAAACACCTCAATATACAAAATCGGAGGTCCGCAAGCTTCCACTTCTCCTGTAAGGGAAACCAGTCCTTTAAAAAAGTTATACATGCAAAATGTTACATATAATAGATGAGCATGGGAACATAAAAATAAAGATGGGATAAATGAACTCTTCCGCACTTGTATATAAATGGAATCCCTTTATCTCTCAAGAGTTAGTATCTAGTAGGAGGTACCAAAATTCATTTCACAATATATTCAGGGATAAATATCCATTAGGCAATTAAATTTTCTTCAACTAGTAATGCTGACTGAACAAAAAAAAATACGTGATTAAAAAAAAATTGGTGGCAATGCCTATTGAGATGTTCTGCAGTTATCCAGCCAATACTGTTTGAAAGCCATGTAATTGGAAATCGTACTAGAAAAAAAATTCCCTTTTCTCAACATGTCACACAGCCAGCTTATTTAGTGACTTCAGCTAGTTGACAAATGTAGAAAAAAATGTAATATGAATGGCACAGGATAGCTACACTTACATAACCAAACTTACTCGGGTTGTTAGAGTTTCTAACTTACAACTTACCACGAGATTTGAAAGAGTTTGTTGAAACTGGTTTGAGAAAAGGATATAGAGATACAGGTGTTTGGAGATTTCTCTGGAAATCAAAATCTAAGCATTTTCTGCTGTCCCACTTCATTTTCCCGGAGTGTGATTCATCCCTTTGCTTAGCATCTTCCTGTGTATGGGATACCCTCCTGTTAGGTCCTTAGTGACCCTCTTGGTCGTTAGACTATCACAATGTAGTTGCACAGGTTGATACTCAAGTAATCCTTGTTTTACTTATTAAGGACCTCAAAATATGCGAATAATGGTGCTAACAATTTTATGCTAATATACTGTTTTAATTGTTCTATTTTTACTTGTTGACCTCTTCCTGTGCCTTTTCTATAATTTAAACTTTATCAAATATGTGTGTATACATATTACAGAAAGACATGCTACAAACATAGGGTTTGGCACTTGCTGCAGTTTCGGTCAGCCAAAGGGGCTTTGAAGCATAGTTCCTGAGGGTAAGGAGAGACTGCTATAGAGCCAAAATTAAGGCAACTCCCGGAAGTTAGAATTATACATAGGAAAGTAGCAATCAGGAAAATCAATTTATCAGGCTGACTCTTAATGATTCCAAGAGAAAGACCTAATAAATGAAGAGAAAAATCAGGCAGCGTAACTACAATGTCATCAACCTTGATAAGATCAATATTGGGACCTAGAAGATAATAAAATATTGCAGGAATGTCTTAAGAAGTTCTAAGGAAAACGTTTTCAAGATTGGCATTCCTGCCAAATAATCAATCAAAAATGAGATCAATAAAATATTAAGGCAATGGAGTTCTTCAGCCTTGCTCAACAAGCTCCTAGATGGTCTTGTTCACCAAAGCAAGGGTATAAAGAAAAAGGAGAAATGGGGTCCAGGAAATGGAGGATTTAAATTTCAGCCTGCATACAAAGGAAATTCCTTTCAATCCTAGAAAGGAAATTCCTAAGATGACTGTGAAGTGAGGATTTAAAACAGCTAGCTGTGCAAGAAAACCTAAAAAAATTCCAGGGTATTTCCAGAAAGAACACCTTGAAAGAAAGAAAAAAAAACGGACAAAGTATTTGATATGTTTGACTGTATTGAAAAGAACTCAGTGTCCTCTTTATGAATCTGGAAAAATGACTGAAGCTGGAAAAGTCAGCAGGTAAAAGAAATAGAGGAATTGTTAAATAGTGAAAGAAGTGGGAAGGCAAATACAGTGGTATAATGTCTGTTTGGCTAAGAGCAACACTTCTACAATTAAATGTTCGGAAGGATCAGGAAGATAGAATGGTAAAGGGGAGGTGTGTGAGTGCTTTTCTGCTGTGGCAGAAAGATAACAAATACCACCTAGCATTAGTGAAGTCACAACAGTGAAGAGAGTGTGAGAATAAAGAAATAGATTCATGGGATAGAAGAGAGAAGGTGGAAATGAGAGCATACCTAACCAGGAGGCAATTGACTTTCAACAGAAAAGCGTATGTAAGAGAAAGGAAAGGTATTTTCAGTAAATTGTTATAGACAAATGGACAAGCAAATAAAAACTAATGAAGTCATTGATACCTGACCCCTAAATTTTAATTCTATATGGCTTACAGAGAAGAAACCAAAGCTATAAAATATCTTTGAGCAATGGAAACTATCTTTGCACCAAGAAGGATGGAAACACATTTATGGAGCAAAGAAAGACCACTGGGCATGCATTTGACACAATGACACACTTGAATTTCATTGAAAAAATGTAAGTCTTCTGCTTATCAACTTAACAAGAAGCTGAGAAGGTGAACCACTGGCTGTCCCAGCTGATCCACTCCCTTTCCAGCTGTCTGCCTGGAGCCTGGGGCAGATGGTGAGGAGAGGGCTGGTGGGGTATGGAAAGTGGAAAATGGCCCGAGACCTTGGGATCCTGCACCCACGTGGGAGGTCTGTAGGAGGAGTCTCCTGGATGCTGGCTTTGGCTCAGCTCTGCTCTGGCTGTTGCAGCCTCTTGGGGAGAGGGCCAGCGGATAGAGGATCTTTCTCTCTGTCTCTCCTTCTCTCTGTAAATCTGCCTTGCCAATAAAAATCATTTTTAAAAAACTTGGAGAAGGTAGTTGACATAAATCCTTCAGTGAAGATAGAGAAATGGTCAATGTTATTTTCCAGTAGACAAATTTCAAAATAAAACCACAATGAATACAACTCAGTAATTACTAGAATGATTTAAATTAAAGATGGGCTATTTCAAATAATTGTTAAGAATGGAGCCAATGGAATGCCTTTTTTGTTTTTTCTTTGTAGGAGTTGAAAGTGGCATAATCAACCACCACCTGATCAGGGCTGTGGACTGAGCCGGGCCCTGTACCTGATAGTACATAGAAGAATCTGGTTAGAGCACACCTCAGACAAAGTTTCTTTGAGGATTTCCCCAAAAGAAATGCTGGACTCAGAACCCTAACCAAGAAAAGAGAGAAGACAGAACAGGTCAATCAACCATCTCAGCTATATGTTGGCAGCAAAATACAAGGTAAACGGAGATTCTATGATGGACTGTGTCAATCAGTGGATTTTTCAAAGACCTCATTGTGTTTGCAGTGGCAAGATTGGCAGCAATTTATAACTGGTGAACTATCAAAACCACTTGAGCAAGAACCTCAGAGCATGCCCTACATCCGGGACCTGGGGAGGGTGGGAAATTGGGTGGGCCTTCTCCCTTAGTACCCCCCTTTAAACATGAAGGAAACAATATGGAAATAATAGTCTTACCCACTTTCCTATAGCCCTTGAGCCTTTTTTTACCCTAATTAACTATGTAAAGATTGTCAAAAATATAATTTAAAAAATTAAAAAAAAAAAAAGAAAGTGGCATAATCACCTTGGAGAACATTTTGGTAGTTCCTTATGAGGATAGACATGGACCCCCCAATTCTAGACCCAACAATTCCACTCAAGAGAAGTAAAGACTTACGCATGTACAACCACACATATACGGGGGGAGAAAAGTACTTGGACATTCTGGTGTTTTCATTCACAATACTGCAGACTGCAAAAAATTCAAATAACTATTTCTAGAACAATGGGAAATAAATTAAGTATCTTAATTCAATGCAATACTCTTCCTCAGTTTTCAAAAGTGAACCACTTCTATTCATGGAATGACATGGGCAAATCAAAAACATTTGGTTGTGTGAAATAACCATAACCAAAAAACTCATGCTGTTTGGTCCAGTTTAGATGAATTTCACAGATATACATAATCTATGGTGATAGAAATCAGAATAGTGTATGCTTAAGACAGATAATGGAGTATGGGAGAGTGATCTATTTATTAAATATATATATTTAATTTATACCTATAAGTATATATAATATATATATATATAATATATGTATTATATAACTATATATCCACTCTCCAATACCCCATTTTCAAATAGATACATGTGTGGGTCTAACATTAAATGATATAGACGCATCAGTTTGAATGTTTTCCCATGTGAAAATTTTAATCATTTCACACATGAAAAAGGTGCTATAAAGGAAATACCAATTATATCAGCAAGGGAGCGAGAAGTCACGGCCAGCGCTCCTAGATGATTACAGAGAAGACAGGGTAAGACCGTCAATGTGACAAAGTATTATTTATCCAGCTAAACTAATATTTGAGTGAGCATTAAATTTTAAAAAGTGCAGTTTTGCAAAATCAAGACAATTTACTACCCAAAAGACTCCTTGAACCATAAGGTTAACAAATCTCATTTGAAATCCAGAAAGAGAAGAGGCACTCTAGAAGCAATGCCCACAGACGTTGAGAACATCAGCTAGTAACTCATTGTCAGAGTTTAAGGACAAAAACAGAATAAATTACTAAACAATGATGGTTTGAAGGATGTACATTTCGAAGAGAAAATAAAGTTCATAATGAATGATATAAGCATATTAAATTTTAAATGCATAGGATGGCCAGACCCAAGGAGCAAAAGTCAATATAAACACATAAAAACAATAAAAATTGGTGTAGCAGAAAATAAGGGATAAAGAAGATGCATGGAAAAGGAAAAAATTACATGGAGGTGTTTGAAATGAGACTAAATGTGCTGTGTACAAAAAAACTAAAAGTAAAAGATAAACGCTTTCATAGAGCAGGCCAGCTGCTTTCCAAATACTATGATCTGTATGTCTGCTAAGCTAAATAGTCTTCCTAGGGTATATAAATTCTGTAAATCCTGGGAAAATTACATATTTCTTATACACTTTAAACATTAGAAAGTTGGTCTCATTACTTTAAATTTAGTAACAACCTAAAGAAATATTTGCAGCAAAATATGCCTGAAGTTGAGTTATTTAAGGAGGAAAAGAATACGCCTGGGGCATGATTTAAGTCACAGACTTTTGTGTCTTAAACCAACATAGTCTTGAAACATCACAATAATGGCAGATTCTATGATCAGATCACAACCAATGAACAGATATTGATACAATGATTTTAGATAGTAGCGGATTTGAAATTTTAAAAATTAGTAATAACAGAAGAGATTTGAATAATCCCATTCCATTAGATTGATAAAGTATAAGCAAATTAGGACCTGGTGCTTTGGCCCTAGTGACTAAATCCTCACCTTTCAACTTACAAAAAAAAGTTTAAGCAAATTAGAAGTCCAAACAAGTATAGATTTTATTAAATTTTAACTCATTATAGCATAGTAACATAAAGACATGCAACTTTCTTAAAAATTTTGGAAACATTTGTTGTACACATGCTATTGACAAAGGACTATTCAGTAAGAATTTTTTTTTTTTATTTTCTAGAATTTAGAAATTTCCTTTTTGGCTAATCTAATTGTCAAAATGATCTGCAATGTACTAAATTAATCATTTCTTTTGAAATAAGTCATGACCTTCTGTATATTTCTTCCTTAGGTTCACTTATTCTATTTTTTAAAACTCTTCTTAAGCATTCTTTTTTCTCTCTGGTTTTCTATTTCTATTTGTCTTCTTGACCCTTGCCTATCAGATATTTGACTTAAAAATTATTTGTGAATGATTCCATGACTGTCTTGGAGAAGAAAAAAAGCACAACCAAAATATTTTTCATCTAATCACTGGCTTTCCTTCTGAGCATAAGCTGGACCAGCCTTGCAGGATCAGTGTCATGGTCTTTTCCACCAAGTCTTTTATAAATATCAAAACTGCATTTTTTTTTTCACTGTATGCCCAAGTGAAGCAGGAACTCTTTATTACCAGAAGGCCAAGTGAAGTGACACAAAGTCTAGTGGTAATTTATATTGATTACATAATAAGAAACTCCATCCTTGGTACAAAATGTTCTTTGAGCTGCAGAACCACACCTGTAGCAGTGGGAACTCACATCTGGTCCCATAAATCTGTTTTTTCTGATCCTCAGGAGAGATACTCTCATGTAAACTGTATAGCTACACGTGGAACAGGAAAGACCAAAGCAGACGGCTAAACCCAGCAACTATTTCAACCTCAGGCTCAACTACTTCTTACTTTCTTGACTTAAGACATCTTGTTTGAGAGTTGACTCCATTTTTCCTTTTAGGAAAAAATGTCTTCTGTTTGCTTATTTATAACCAACTCAGGATGCTGATACTGCTATTACTATAGGACTCAAAAATACTGAGTCAGGAGTATTAGCTTTATCCATTATATGCAGATTTCCCACATCCATCCCCATTTGTTTTTGGTAGGAAAATACCAAAAAAGAAACTGATATTTCTTCATCATTTCACATTGTCATCCCTGTTGATTTACTTGTATGTAAGTGTTTGAGTGTTTCTCTACACAAAGGTAACTTGAAAACACATCCATTGCAATAAATCAACTAACTGGTTCCCTTAAAGGAAACTCATTTGTGAATAGTGTCTGCATTTAGTGTTTCTGTTCTCCCAAGAAGTGACTTGCCAGTGACATAACAATACTGGAATAAAGTGATTTGTCAGTGATGTAAAAATATTAAAAACAATAACAATATTAAAAATAAATATTAAATACTTAATATCAAAGCATTTTTTAAAAAAAGAAATGTTATAAAGCCACAAATACAAACTACATTAGTGCTAAAAGAAATCATATCCAATCTGATTGCTACATGTTAATGGTTGACATGACAGAAGACTAACTAGCATGCTGGTTTCAAGGTAGAAACTGAATTAAATGGAGTCTTTGTCTACTCTTGACTCATATATAAAAAAAGTTTGCAAGCTCAGTGTATGGAAGGCAATTCTATATAATTATTGTTTCACTGATACCATTTCTAGACAGCAAGTCTCTTCATAATTTATCTGTTATGAATAGGTATCTTTCAAAGCATGCTACTTGCAAGCAGGCTGCCCAAATCTTTGGATTTGGGGAACATGGACTGGATTATCATTTCATCCTGGTGGGATGAAAACTCTAACTAGTAACTCTGGCTTGATGCAGCTTTAACAGCAGAGTTTCGGGACCTGTGGTGCGGCCTAGTGGCGAAATTCCTTGCCTTGAACTGCCCGGGATCCCATATGGGTGCTGGTTCTAATCCCAGCAGCTCCACTTCCCATCCAGCTCCCTGCTTGTGGCCTGGTAAAGCAGTCGAGAACAGCCCAAAGTCTTGGGACCCTGCACCCGGATGGGAGACCTGGAGGAAGCTCCTGGCTCCTGGCTTAGGATCAGCACAGCACTAGCCTGTTGCACTCACTTGGGGAGTGAATCATCGGATGGAAGATCTTCCTCTCTGTCTCTCCTCCTCTCTGTATATCTGACTTTGCCATAAAAATAAAATAAATCTTTAAAAAAAAAAAAAAGCAAAGTACAGAGGTGGACAATTGGCACAGCTTGAGACAACTTCATTTTGCATCAATTAAAACTGGGTTTGAGTCCTTGCCCTGCTATTGATTCTATTGTTCTATTAATGTCCATCCTGGGAGGCAGCAGGTAATACTTTAAGTAGTTGGATCTCTGCCACTCACATGGGAAATCCAAGTTGATGTTCAGGTTCCTAGCTTCGGGATGGCCCAGCTCTGCCTCTTCTCTGCATTTGGAAAGTGAACCAGGAGATGAAAGGTCTCTCTTTAGCTTTGTATATCTGTCTCTATCTCTTTGCTTTTCAAATAAATCAAAATAAGCAAATGAGAAATTCAAAGCAGAAAAAAGCAAGGCATAGCCGCACAGTGAAAGGTTAATAAACATGGAAGAAGGGCAGAAAAATATATCATGCACAACCATTTAGCTTGGTTTCCTGGGATAGCTGCAGTTTAAGACTGTTACTTTGGGGAGCTCCTACTTTCCCTATCAGAAGGGTCCCTGTTTGGGGCAACAAATGGCTTAGCTCAGTCTGTAGGGATGACTTTTGGCCTGAGGCAGAAAGTAGGCAGGACTGGAACTGTGAAATGACCACCCAGATGACATTAAGCGAGGAAGAGGGGATGGGGAAAAAACACAATGTGTGAGCTACTTTAACCAACAAAACCAAACAGGGGCATGGGGAGCCAGGTGGTTGAGAGGAAAATCATATAAAAATGTAAGGATGGCAATGAATCTCAACTAAACTTGAACTATGGTTATGCAACAAGGTGGAGGAATCCACCATGGGGGGAGGGGTATGGGAGGGGTGGGGGGGATCCCCAGCGCCTATAAAACTGTACTACATAATATAATGTAAGCAACAATAAAAAAAAATGTAAGGATGAATACAGAATAGAAGAAACACAGACAAGAGATGAATGAATCAGAGTAGGGATACATACAGGCCTCTACGGCTCCCCCTGCATTTGCAATCAGTGGCTATGCTCAGTGTAAAACGGATTGAAAAGGCCCATCTTCTCTTTCCACCCAGGGTAGGCATGCAATGTCCTATCTGCTATTGCCTCCCCTGGCCCTCTGGACTGCTCCAGTGCTGCTTATCATTTTGCCTGGCAGACTCACAGGCTGCCTTGGCCAAGCTTTCCCATCAAGCCCTCTCCCCTAGTTCTGGTGGCAATATACCAGACTGTCTGCTATTGTGGTTTCACAGGCTTCCACGGAGAGGCCACAGTATATGCAGCCTGTGCTTCCGTGCGTCATTTCAGAGACCTCTGGTGCCTTTTCACTGGATCAAAATTTCACGTTGCAAAAGGCTGAAAATAAGCATCAAGGGTGATTTCAAAAAGCCAAGTGATTTCTAGTACAGCCTTCCACACAGAGGAAAAATGGAATATCATGGGCAGTAGGGTCTTCAGCCCTTGGAGTTGTAGAAAATAGGCCAAAGCAATTTTCTTCCACCAATTTGCACTTGGGTGTATTAAGGGTTAACTCTGGTTATCCCTCAAAATGCCTATGTTGAATTCTCAACCTTAGAGTCCCTCAGAAGGTGATCTTAATCAGAGACCTTTAAAGGTGTGATCAAGTCAACAAGAGATTCTTCGAGTGGGCCCTAATTCAATACAACTGGTGTTTTCATTAGGAAAGGGAATTTGTACACAGATGCTTTTTTTAGAGCATGTCACATGAACATGAAGATGGCCATCAGCAAGCCAAGCAGGGAGGTCTGGAATAGAGCTTTCCTCGAGCCCTCAAAGAAAACAAGTGTGCTCACGGCTGGTCATCTAATGGCTAGGGCTATGGAAAAACAGATTTCCGTATGTGGCAGTTGGTTGCTGCGGCCCTGTGAAACACACCCTAGAGGAGGTGATCAAAGAAGTTGGCCAGATTAGCTACGGTTTTTGTTTGTTTCCCTGTCAGACTCAGTACCATCACTTCAGTTATCTGAAAGAGTGGGAACCTCCATGGCAAGATGGGACTGGTTGCATTTGAGTAAGTAATTTCAAACACTTATGCCTCGGTTTTTCCCATGAAGTTGACTGTTAGGCCTGCATTTTGAAATCCATACCATGATTGACTCTTAAGGCAAAGAGAGATCACACGACTGCTCTGAGCTTTGGACAGGACAATCAAGTTGAAATGTGGCGTCTCACCCAACAGTTGGATTT
Organism: Ochotona curzoniae; assembly: GCF_017591425.1. Taxonomy (NCBI): domain Eukaryota; kingdom Metazoa; phylum Chordata; class Mammalia; order Lagomorpha; family Ochotonidae; genus Ochotona; species Ochotona curzoniae. The sequence goes on along the minus strand of NW_024467095.1, from coordinate 24,530,643 downwards.
CTCAGAGTGGCCGACAAGGCAGGTGAAAACTAACTCGTTTAGTAAATCTTGCACCGATAAGTCAGTCCCTGCCTTCCCAAGACAGCATCACAGAATCAATGTTAACCTATGGAATTGTTGAATTTTACACAAGCACAAAACCAGCTTGAAGTATTTGGAGTTTAGTTCTGCAGGATCTAATTCCAGAATGGCTTCTTCTGAGTCAGAGAGAAGAATATAAACTGCTTCTTAAGTTATATCTGCGTTTAGGAAAGGAAAACACAAATACTTTTCTGTAGCCTTGTTTTGTTGTCTAAGCTGCTATAAGCTCAGATCCTCACCCTGTCCAATACTGACTTGAACAATCTCTCGAGTCAGTAGTGGTGTTTAATTCTGTTTCCTTATAAGGCACGGAAGGACAGTGTGCTTGTCTATTTGAACTGCGGCATGGCCCAATGACAAATTATAATGATTGGTTATGGAAACCTTCTGCTCTGGTTTCTGTCGCTTTCCTGAGGGAAGACACAGAACAGACAGTTGTAGGGAAATGAAAAGGCTTGGAAGCAGGCAGCAGATTTGAGTCCAGCTCTGCCATTTGCCAGCGGTGTGATTTTGGGCAAGTTATTTGGTTTACTTTTTTGCTCTAAGGTACACTTGCCAACACATTGCCTGGAAACTAGCGAAACAGTTGAATGAACTAGCTTCTCCATCAACCATTCTTAATGTGTAAACAGGGTTCCAAATAGTTAACATTTCACTGCTATTCTTACTCCTCCTAAGTTCAGTGCTTTTTCACCTTCCTACTCTTTTCTCTTTTTCTTTTTCCCTCCCTCTCAACTTCTTCCTTCCCTCTCTTGTTCTCATTCAAGATCTAAAACACTAAAGATCTACCCATAGACCTAGTCTTAGGAGTAGCACAACTCCTTGGTCATCCTAGATAAAGATTATTTGGAACAATGCAGTCAATACAGACCCACCTGGGTTAAGAGAGTGGCTCTTTGGTTTTAAAGAGGATGAAGTTTGCACTGCAGAAGCAGGCAGATGTATTTATCGAGTGCATGTGGTAACCTGAAATGCAATTGTCTTATATTCATATCTGTTAGTCTTAAATCCTGGAGAAACCAAATTGGATGAAGTTTGCTTCTTCCACGCTACATGCTGTCTTGCAGCAAGTGAAGGATGAGTATGTGGCTGAGGGTACGGAGTCTAATGAGACATGCCTCCCGAGAACCTCCATAGGAAGTCGTGGTTATTGACCAATGACTTACAGTGTAGGGTCTCTCGCATGGAAAGCAGATTAGAGATATCAGCTTTTGATGATTGCAACTTCAAAATAAAGGAATACTTGGTAATGAGGAAACAGGCTCTAACATGGTAAGTTTGAGATTCCAATTCAAGCATTTCTGACTCCAAAGTGTTTTCAAGCATCTCATACCTTCAGGGCCTCTCACCAGAGTGGGGACACCACAGCAGAGTGGCTAAGTCACCATGGTGACCACAGAGCCAGATTATCTGAGTTTGGACCCCAGCTCTGCCACTTGCAAACTCTGTGATGTTAATGGGCTATTTAACTCAGTTGCTTTGTCTATAAAATCGGTTGTCAAGATTATTCATTTTTTTCACTCTCATGGATGTCCTATGCTATTAGCCCAAGTCATGCACGGTTCTCAACACTGGGCAATGGTGAAGACCCACTGAATGCCAAAATCAACACCAGCTTTAGCTTTCTTATAAAGAGGAAATGCGTTACTCTTAAACATTGTTAATACTGTGCACGGGACAGGGTGCTTCCTTAGGTTCAAGTTATGACTCTAGAGATGCCAGACAAAGATCTCTACTCTCATGATACTTATTTTCTATGAGTGTAAGAAATAAGAGATGAACAGATGTCATTGGAAATATGCATGCAAATAAGGAGAGTTCTGTGTCCAGTATAGGGGCTAATTTTATCGTTCTATACCTTAGGACCAATGATGTGCTTGTAAATGTTTAACTTCAGAATCAGTGGGATTGGAGTCTGATTTGTGTCATGCACTGATTTCTGTGGGGTAAGCATTCTCATCATGTTTAATTTCTGGCTACCAACATGGAATTATTGAATGAAGAATTCAGGAGACAGTCTTGGTGGCTCAGCATTGTATGGTATTCTCATCATGTAGACATAATGGAAGTAACTGACTTTAACGGAATAGATAATAGCAAAAACATAGAAAAGTGACTATTGAGAGTTGAGTTTTGAGTATCTGTTCCCTTGGTGTTTAATATAATATATTTCATCATTAGTTTGAATTATTTAGTTTTTAATAATGTCTGTGTTTTTACAACTGGGTGTTAAATTCTTGAAAGCTTAAAAATTAGTTCCTGGCAGCTGATATGAGTTTGGGATGCATGGAAATGAGGGGCGGTGTCAAAGGGGAAGCAAGATGCAGTCTGCATAATGTAGTGATACAGATGTGGGTCCTAGCGTAATTCCTTTCATTTGCTCTAACACAACAGAAGCACCTGCCTTATGACAAATTATTACAAATATGGAAACATTCTTGGCATTCCTACTGGATCAACTCACTCATGCATATAAACTTTAACCTCAGTCTTTACTGATAGAACTGATGTACTTGCTGCTCTGATATATTTTTCTGTATTACACAGAGGATGTAACTCTACTTGATATAACTTTGCCTGAGTAAGAAAAGACCCTAGAGACAAATTTCCTAATCTTTTGTAAAAGTGAGTTTTCTACACCTGTTCACGTCCATGCACCCAAAGCTTCTAGTAGCTTATGGGTTCCCCACATCACTTCTGGAAGGATCGCTCAGAGAAGCACCTAAACCAGTAGTCGTGCTGGGCCCAGCCAGTGCAGGAAACTCTTCTCATTCAGGATGGTGAGGACAACAAAACAGACAATGGGGGAAAAGCACCTGCTTTGGGAGGTGAAATAGCTAATGTAACTTATCTCCAAAGTATGCTAAGGACAAAAGAAAAAGAAAAAAAAAAAAGTCCTGGATTTACCGCTCCTCCTGTCCCAACCTAAATTTCACTTAGCAATGGTGTTTGGAACAGGAAGTGGAAATACCATGAGAAATTTTATTCTTGACACATTTCCAGCAAACACTGGAAATCTCATCAGAAAGTTTTGACCTTCCAAGGATGAGAGCTTTTTGCTTGAAGCACAAGAGAATGGAGAGCTCGTGGGATGAGTCCTGGGGGTTTCAGATAACTGTCCTGTCCATTGCAGAGGAGAATCCAGTAAAACTGGTGATTTGTAATATCTGACGTTAACTTTAAGAGAGAAATTGTTACAAATTAAAAGGCTTGTTTAGGATAAAGAAGTCTATATATCCACTCTGGGTTCTTTTTATCAAAGGTGTACAGGACTGTTTCTGGGCTAGGTGCTTTCAGATGCCTGGATGCGTTCTGGTGGCTCTGCTGAGCTGGACAGTGGAGGAGTGAGAGCAGGCAGTTCCACAGCTGAGATTCAGATATTGGTTAATACCCCCTTGGTACAGCCCGGATTGTAGTGTAGCAAGTGAAACTGCAGCCTAAAGCAGCAGCATCCCACATGGGCACCGGTTGTTTCACTTAATCGAGTTCCTTGCTAACGTGCCTGGGAAAGCAGCAGAGGATGCACCAAGTGCTTGGGCCCCTGCATTGGTATGGTAGACCTGGAAGAAGCTGCTGGCTCCTGTCTTCCGATTAGCCCAACTCCAGTCATTGTGTGGAATACATCAACAGATGGAACATCTCACCCTGTCTCTTTCTCTCTCTCTCTCTCTCTGTAACTCTGGTCTTATATAAATAAATCTTTAAAAAAAAAATTCACTAGTACAAAGGCAAATTGAGCTTCATGGAGTGCTAATGGAACATTATCGTTTATACTCAGGAGGCAGCGTTAGTGTACTGAAAAGGTTAAGCTGCCTGGAACTTAGAACTCTGCGCTCTGTAGCTGTCTTTGCCACTAGTTAACTAGATGACCTTGACAAAGTTCCTTGCTTTACTCTTTTGTTTAGCAAGTATTTATTCCACTGCAGCCTTAGGACGAGCACTGAATCTATACGAAGGATGAAAGAGATGTTCCTTGTCCTCATAGTTCTTACTGACCAACAAGAGGGGCAGACATCTGCAGATGACATATACAAATGTACAAAAACGTATGAAACGACAATTTTACTTAATGTGACTAGGTTAGTTTCTCATCTGGAAAATGAAAAATAGATTATTGTTTTCTTTTCTTTGCTTTTTTTTTTTTTTGAGAATACCTTCTTAAGATCCCAAACTTCCTGTCCCACTTCCCCTCACACACTATAAGTATTCATTTTAGGCCTACCCTTTGAGAAAACACGAAACAAAAAGATACCAAGAATTCAGTCATTTTTCAAATGAATTTGTATTTTATCACCATGACGCACCTACATAATTAGGAAAGCAGTAACACAGCTTCATGCAAGATGAAATATTTATTCAGCTTGTCAAAATAGCTGTTGCTGCCCAGAGCAGTAGCCTAGTGGCTAAATCCTCTCTTTGCATTTGCTGGGATCTCATATGGGGCCCAGTTCATGTCCTGGCTGTTCCAGGTCCCTGATTGTGCACTGGGAAAACAGTAAGAGGACGGCCCAGAGCCTTGGAATCTGCACCCGCATGGGAGGCCCAGAGGAGGCTCCTGGCTCCTGGTTTCAGTTTGGCTAAGCTGTCGTGGACACCTGGGGAGTGAACCAGCAGACGGATGAAAGATCTGTATCTCCTTCTCTCTCTAGATATGCCTTTTCGTTAAACGAAATAAAACAACAAGAAATCTACTCTTTGAAAAAGAAAAGTGCCTGCTGAATTTATGAATTTTTCTTTTCCAATAGGTTGGCAGTATCCCCAGAATCCCAGGCCCGAGGGAGTCCAGACCAAGGACACACAGAACTCAGTAGTTATTCCTTGGTTTGCAACAAATCACTATCCATCACACCATTGCTTTTCCCCAATGAGCTTAGACTGAGCCTGGGGATCTTTCTTAATATACCGATTGGCTGGAATTTGCATACATATGAATAAATTATACATATATCCCCCACATTAAGTGATTTCCTAAGGTCCTGCCCATTCAAAACATTCTGTATCTATGTATTCAGCTCTGCTCTCTTGAGAGACTCACTTTTCTCATTTCTATGCATAAGTACTTCAAGTATTGGAAAACATTAGCATGGACCCTCCATTATCTTTCCTTTGAAATAAACAGCTCCAGGTCCCTTTTCTGGTCTTCCTATATTTTCCCAACTCCCTCTAGCCTTTACTGCTCACACACCTAAATGAACATCCATCAAATCCTCTCCGAAGAGGCCAGCATTGTGGCATAAAGGGTTAAGCCATCACCTAAGACATTGCCATATGGGTGCCAGTTCCAGTCCTAACTGCTCCATTTCCAATTCAGCATTCTGCAAATACACTCAACAAAGCAGCCGAAGATGGCCCAAGTGCTTGGGTCCCTGTGAGCATGTGGGAGACTGGAATGAAGTTTTTGTCTGCTGGCTTTGGTCTGGTCCTTCCTAACCACTGTGGCCTTTTGCAGAAGTGAACCAGCGGAAGGAGTGTCTCTTTCTCTCTGAAACTCTCCCTTTCAAATAAAGAAACTCAATCTTTAAAACAATCCTCTCAGAAGAGCAAATGGCAAACAACACTCTGTCCCAAATGTAATCCGAATGATACAGATAGCACGGTAGAGTTCACTCCACTTGGTGGACATCATGGCAGGTGTTCAGCACATGAGAATACCTTGCAAAGATGGCCTGGACCCAAACTTCCACCAATTAATACTAACCCTTGTGCATTGTCTGACCCAAGCAAGGTGGCTTACACTGGGACGTATTCATTTTTATTTATTGGCATGGTGAGTCATGGTTGTCTGACTCTCATTGATTGCCTTTAGCTGAGTAGAGAGATCATTTCACACTGACAGCCAATGTGAAGTTTCTTGCCAACAGAAACACTCAGAGGATTTTTATCTAAAATCTTTCTGAAATGGATGAATCTTATCTCTTCAGTTACCGGTGGTGCAAGCCTCCATGTTATCCTCCCTGAGACTGGCTCATTGGGCTATGCCAAGCTGGTCTTCAAGAACTGCGTGAGCTTAATAGTGGGCATTCACCTCTCTGAATCCATTTAAATAAAAAATACCAATGTTAACCATTTAGCAACCTCCTGTTTCCTTCCTTCTTTTCCCAACTTTCTATTTCAACCAAAATTGTCCACTGGCCTTTCTTTACCCAGGGTGGCAATGGGCTCCCAGACAGTTGGCCTGATTTATTCTAAAGCAGGCTGGTCCTTTGATGTCCTCCTTCTGCCAAGGGATTTTCCAAATGAAGACAAAATTTATCAGATGAACCAATCAGATCCCCTCTTTCAGGGCTTGATCACAGAAGGAATTTCCCAGCCGATAAGATGGCAAAAAGAAGCAACTGTGTGTGACAAACTACAGAGGAATCATATATTATTGCCAACAATAATGTAGATCCTAGTCTTTTGCTGCGCTCCTTCTGCCCATCTTGGCTCCACTCTCCTTGGACCCTCCTTCTGCTTTGTCTTCCTCTGCTAGCTTTCCCTGCGACTCAGTTCCTCTCACTCATGCACCTTGGAATCCCATTCCTTTGCTGGAACAGTCTCTCTTCTCTGAACACTGTGCTAAGCCTCTCCCACACTTCACCTGACCTGTCTGTACAAACGCCTCCTGGTTTTAACCCCTTGATTCCTAACTTTTATTTTTGCTGTTTCTTCTCTACCCACCTGGGTTCCAGTCATAGCTTAGCCGTTGCTTTTATTCCCTTCGGTCTATCTGGCTGAGACTGCCCCCCCTGCAACCCAGAACTTAGTGGATCTGATGATCTTTGAGGCCTACAGGATACTCCATTTACCTTCTCACCTTGTTCTACGAGTCTTCTGTACATACTGGTTCTTAATAAACTCTCATGACAAGTCAAGGGAATGGCACATGTGCACATAGGAGTAAAAGGAACTAACCATACACTCCTATTTAATACGTTACTTTCCAAGTGAGATGATTTCCTGAGAACCAAGCATTTTCATCTGAATATTCACAAAAACAGTATCAAAATTCTCAGGGAACTATTAGAAAGCAGTTTATCTCTAGTTGTCTATTGTGTGTCTTTGTGTGTGTGTGGGGGGGGGTATTGTCTGAGGATACACTTAATAGCAGCCATTCCTGTGTCCTTCTAGCCACTGCATGTTCCCTGTAGAAAACCGCTAATTCTCTAAAGCAGATCACCTTGTCCTTGCAGTCAGGGCCACATTATGCAATCTCCTTTTAGATACCTGGGTCTTCACTGGAACACTTCGTTCCAGATGTGGGAGAGAAGCAACTACATTCCCACAAGTGCTTTGATCCCACCCTAAACCTGTCTCCATTGGAACCAAGGCTTTATACTGCTCCATACCCTCATGTCCTCAAGCTCAAGGTTCTCTCTCTACAATCAATTACAAACTGCAGGCTCACAACGGACCTTCAGGGATTGGGGCTATTTGAGGCTTGCAGCAGTCTGAAACAACAGCATCAATACAGAGCAGAATCAAGGGCTGCAAGATAATCGGGCCTTCCTCCTCACACTGTAGGGGCACCTTCTTTGCTCTCTCACAGCTCCCACTCAACGCTCAGCAAGCTTAGAGTCGGTGGCAACATCCAGAATGATTCCTCATCACAGAGATTGCCTTCATGTCCACTCTGTCTTCTCTGAATGTTCTTCCTGTGCCTCAACCTTGAAGCTTCTTTTCCCCCTAACAAAACCGTATCTGTGCTTAACCTTTCCACTGTTCCTCTGGGCCTCAGCCACAAGAGCTGGGCCCTTGTCAATGCCCAGTGTTTCCAATCAGGAAAGCCCCCTGTTTGGCCTGGGGCTGGGGAGGGCGCTAGAGAAGCTGGCGAGTGGAAGGCTGAGGGTGAGGGAACTAGGGGCTGCTGCCAGGTGTTAATCCCAGCTGGGACTAGTGAAGGCTGAGGCGAACAGAGGTGAGAGGCAAGCTGCAGGAGGAGTCCGGTCTCAGTACCAACAGGAACCACAGCCAGATGCTCCTGATTACCTCACCTTTCCTATAAAGCCCAGGCTTGACATGCTTGGCTGAATTCCATGCTTTTGGCTGGAGGCAGAGAAGCCGCCTCATTTACTAAGGCCTTTCTGTTGTCAGCACTTTGTCGTTGGTCTTCTGTTCAACTGGATCCTCAACTTTCCCAGTTCCTGGCTATTCCTTTGCACCACTAGTGCTCCTCTTTACTGTATTTCCCACGGGTCTCTGATCCCCAGAGCCAAATTTCAGACAACACTGGGCCACACTGGAATTCCCTGGACATTAAACCATGAGTTTTAGATAGCACAAAAAGCCAGAAGAAACCATTTAAAGTTCTTGAAATAGAATGATGTGGGGATCCTGGGTAAGAAATGGAGGGTACCAGCCAGGAGGAGCATAATGCCAGCACTCAGTTCAAAGTGTATAGCCGATATGGAAGAGCGCTAGGTAACGTCACTCAACTGAATATAGGAGAAGCACTATAATGTCCACTCCACAGATGAGGCCACAGAGATGAGAACTTCCTCAAATCTGAGTATTATCTAAACAGAAGAACCAGTTCATAAGCCAAGATCTCACAGTCATACTTATGAGTTAAACCTGAGCTGTAGTGTCACTGAAATTGCCCAGCTCCTCAGGAACCACAGGCGTTTCTCCAACAACGAACTGGGTTTAGAAAGACTGATGAAGGACTTTCAGTTAAGGAGCTCATGGTTCTATTTTCAGTCTATGAGAGAATTCACCCAGAAAGCCCTTTTCCAAAGCTTGAGAAGTCCTTGGCAGTCTCATTCTAACCCCCTTCTTAGTTATACCATGCTATTTGCATACCACTTGGTCAGCATTTTTCCCTAACCCCTCACCATGGGTTCACCCCACCACATTTCTGGGACATGTAATAGACTTCAGGAAGACAGGCACCTAGCTAATCCCTTTTCATGCCCATTTAGAAGTCAGTTCCTTGTCTTAACAGGAAGGGCCAAGTTGTCAACATGTTGCCATGAAAATGACAAGTAGAGGCGATTATATGTATTTTGAAGAAGAGACCTGCAAAGGTGTGTTTTGCTGATCAATACAGACAATGTCCAGGCTGGAATTCTGGAACTTTCAATGGCTAGACATAGGACCAAATTATTCCATGTACATGTGGGCAGGAGATGCCTCAGCCCAGCCATGGCTGTCATAACTCTTAATAGCCTCACTTTCAGGAAATACTTCCATGTATCTCATTTAAAGTCTGTAAAGGTCCAGTTTGATTAGGGGGTTACCTTCTCATTACTTCAATGCAAGAACTGTGTATTTATTTAAGACAATCCTTTGGGCCTTATTAGTTCAATGGCACATCCTATTGACTTTGAGCAAAGGAAACAGCCTTTCACTTCATAGATCAATTTACTGTTCTTTTGTCTCTGAAGATCAACTCATGATTAATAACATTTTTGTTCCAGAACTTTTCCAGTGTATTTTTCTTAATTAAATAACATTTAAAAAAAAATGAACCTTCTTGTGATTTCATTTTCTTAATTCTTTTTTTGTTTTCCTTTTTGTTGCCTCCTTACTTGGGGAGAAATACTTTAGCTAACTCAATGGGACATCAACAATTTTCTGTAACATGCATTGTGTAACAAAAATTGATGCATGGATATGAAAATTGGGGGCATCAAAGTCAACTTATCTTTTAATTCCATCTTCATGAAACCTTCTCAGCCCACAAAGAGATGTCTGAGGTTTAATCACCATACATAGAACACTTACTGTATGATTTTTTTAATGTGTTTTGTGGTTGTTCGGGGTGAAGAGCGGAGAGAGAGGATGGGAGAGGATGATCATTGCCAAGCTCAAACTTTCAGGGATTCAGATGTTGGTTTCAAAATGAAATTTACCCTCAGATCTCAAGATCGTAGATTTCCTTCCAAGTTGCATACCCTACATTGTTTAGAAAACAGTTGAAAAAGAAGTTGCTCTCCATATTTTGATTGACATTAAAAACGCTGTGAAAATAGTTTGAAACTTGATCTCGCTGAGGGAAAGACAGTGATCAAACTATAGCTTTTGCCTGCAGCCTTTCTCTCCCAGTTATCAGAAAGTTTCCAGGGGAAAGAAGTCCACAGGGAATTCTGTTCTCATGTAGCATTTCTAGGAGATAGAGACTTTCTCAAATCATTATCCCCCACTTTCTGAATCCGATGAGAAAACAAGGTTTAATGCATCTCCACACAGAGGCACCTTACCCCGTGGACTCAGTGAATCACTGTAGCTGGTAGCCCAGAATGGCCAGCGTTAGTTTAAAAATGAGCAGATTTACTCTTTCTAACAGAAAGCACCTAGTCCTCACGCAAGTTCTATTGCCTGGCTTTGCCCAACACAGGAGGAGGATTTTACCATTTCAGTTTACAAAGCCCATCCGCACAGCCTTGTTAACAGGAGGGACCTATGAATAACAAGTACTTTGTTCTCATCCCCTTCCCTGACCATGTATTGCCACGGTACTGAAATTCCCCACCCTTGACAATCTGTTCTTTCTAGAAGGAATTCCAAGCTCCTACCAACTTGTTGCCTTGTATGTCTGTCTCCTTCCTTTCTGAAACACACTTCCAGCTGTATCTTTTCCAACTCTATGGGCTCAAACAGACACAGTTTCGATCAGAACACAGGATTCTAAAGAAATAGCTTGGTAGGTTGTTAATGAGACTTATTGAAAACACATCCAACGGCAGATGTATTTTCTCATTGCTAGGTTTTATAGGAAACAGATCTCTGCAGGCATCTTCTGTTTTAGCAAACATCAGGTCAGTGACAGTAACTCAATTACGATAGTACTTTTCTAGCTACGGCTTTATTTCCCTGCACCCCTGGAAATTCAGTTCTTAAATGCTGAGAGCAGTGATAGAAAACAAAGCACCAGAAATACCCTAGGCTGCAAAACGAAACTCACTCCCTGACTTCTCAGCAACCTGAAAAGTTGTTGCTTAAAAGCAAACTCTCTTCAATCTTTCATAATAAAAGATTTAGGAGAGACAGCGTGTCTGCGAACACCACGCTGACTCCCAGGTAGAATCCCACACCAGACTCCTGAAAAACAAACAAACAACAGAAAAGCAAATCCCTAGCTTAATCCAAACGCCGGCGCACTCTGAGTGGAGTCTCTATAGGATCTCTCTTCCTGTCGCAACTCTAAAAACAAAACTTGAAGTCTCATCCTGTTTGCCTTCCGGGAACATCCCGAGAGCCGTAAAGCCCAGCCAAGCTCCAGGAATTTTATGTGGTTTATTGCCTTGAACAATCCTGCAGCTCCAGCTCCCTTTGCTTGGCCTGGAATGCAAACGAAACCCTCCGAGAAAGCCACAAGATTCTCCAGCAAAGTAAAAAAAAAAAAAAAAGTAAAAAAAGAAAGCTCCCTGTGTCTTACCTTGCAGGCTGAAACTTCTTCCTTGGACCTACGCTGGAAAGGTAGGGTTGATTTTGTTTAAGCCGGAGTACAGCAAGGGAGCCTGCAGGCAGGCAGGCAGGCAGGCAGGCAGGCAGCCTAATGCACACTGCTCTATTCAATAAAACTGCAGACCGCCCTTCTTTAGCCCCTCCCAGAAGTCCATGCTAAGTGAACGCATATCCCCTCTGTTTACAGTCGGCAGTCAGTGGTATGCATTGTCCTGTTGCTGTTCTAATAGGCAGCCAATGACGACACTGGGTCAAGGTGATGCAGTCTGCCTGTGGAGGTGCCTGTCATTCCCTAGGCATGCTCAGGAAATCGCTCATCAGAAAAACCAAGAGCTAAAAGGCTCTGGAGACTTCGTAGAGGCTGCCAAAACCAGCCTGCTCCATGCCCTTTTTTGGTTATCCTTAGCAGGGCCTCTGGAAGTGGATTCATGTCAGGAACAATCATAAAAAATGTGCATCTGAGAGAAGGAGGCTGTCTTGTGGAGCGCAAATGGAGCTTTCAAAAGAAAGCACAGGCTGTGGAATGAAAAGTTAATAGTAGGTCAGTTTAGTGGAAGTGGAGTGGGGTGGAGAGAGCTATCTAATGGAAGCTTGTTTTTTACCCCCCCTCCCAAAGTATTTGCACGTACAGAATTCATTTAAAGTTTTATGCAGTTGAAAACCAGAAATGCACAAGACCCAGGTATTGTGTCCAGACTAAATTCTAGTCTAAAAGAAGCACAGTCCTCCAAATTATATCTGTATATATTTATAATATATTATAAATATTATATATATCTGTATATATTATAAAGGCAACTGACACACACATACAGTCTGACACAAGCCTTCGTGTCTTTTTTGCTCAGCCAACATTGTCCAGAATAAACTTAGAGCCAGAAATTCTACCAGGCAGTATCCTACAGGCTTGGGTGTCCACATCCCATCTCCTCCTCTGTCCCTTTGGCTTTCTCAGATTTGGCAATAGGGAGATAGCGCTGGAAACTGAAGCCAAAAAAGGGCGTGAAGAGGCCCACACCTGCTTTGGTTACAGACAGCTGCGTATTTTCCAGTCCAGGTAATCAAGTTGCTTTCTGGAGTGCAAGCATGGGCTCTGACCTACAGGTCACAGAATGAGAAGGTCAGATCTAGGAGGCATGAGGAAAAATGCAGTTAAATGGCTCACCCATGCAGGCCGGCCATCATGGCCTTGTGCTTTTCACAAGTTGAAAATTCACTGGATTACTACTTAAATCAATGGTTTTTAAAAGAACCTTGCGGTTCGCCTCCTATTGCTCAGACCTGGAGCTACGAGCAAGATTGACGCTTAGAGATTGCTGGAGGGTGCTGTACCAGTTCAAAAGAGAAATTTTGAAATGTGTCCCCTGGCCCAAAGTTTGGAATTATAGTCTCAAAGACTGGATAAGCCTTTGCCTGATTCTGAAAACCTGACTTAGAGATGATCTCTGTTTAGGAAATCAGTGTGTCACTTTTGTGCCACATTCAGAGGTAGGGGAGTGACTGAGCCACATGCTTGGTTCTTGCTTCAGCCTTCTCCAGCACGCAGGACATCATAGGGGTATCAGAATGAAATCTCCATGCCCATCCCTGCTGGTGTCTCTCTTACTCCCGCAGCTGCCAGCCCAAAAAAAGCCATGGCACAGCCTCCCAGGCAGAGGGCGAGGTGAGCCCTGGCATCCTAAATTAGAACTCACTTTCCCAGAGAAGCAGCATGACTCCAGAGTGGTGGGAACAGTAGAGTTGATGTTGCATTTAGGCACACTTTTGCTCAGCCAGGCATGAGTGGAACACCACTGTTTACAAATTTGTTCCTATGGGAAACTAGTTTTTGATTTCAAAGAAACGATTTGGAAACATGCTTTTCTGGAACAGGGTCACTTCTGCTGCTGGGGAGCATCCTCTATTCCGGAGAGGTCTTGAGCTGATATAACACTCCGCGGCTTGTAAAGACATTATAGCTCAGACATCCGAGTTGTGCAAACAACTCGGTCAGGTAATCTGTGTGAAGACACGACCCCTGGCCAAAGCGACTGGGGGACGTGTCCCTGCCCAGCAGTGCTACACGCAACTCCACAAGGCCTGTTTGATGAGGCTCTTTCACCTGGCCATTGCTGAGCCTGGGATAGGCCCCATTCTCCCTGTTTGCAGGAAGAATGCCCTTTGGTTGAATAGCCTCAGAGCACAGTTTTGCAGTCTGTGAATAAAATGTGCACAGGCTTTTGCAGGAAAGAAAAGTTGGGCTGCAAATGGAGAAATGTTATCAACAGGAAATGGGGAAGGGACTTGCATTTTTGCATGGTTGTTAGAAGATAAATGGCTCGATATTTTTGGAACATGGTTTTTTGAAAAAAGAAATATGTTTCCCTAGATAAATTCTGGATTCTTCTTGTAGAGTGGATACTGGGTGAGCAAAGATGCAGCTTATTCTGTGTATCTGGGATGGGCTTAACATGGAGGAACTGTAGTATAGTTGGAAGAACAGCTAAAAAATTTACACACACACACTATGCAACGGAAACATTCTCCCCTCCTTTTTTTTTCCATTTTGCTTCAAATAAACAGGAATAAAGAAATACAGGCATGAACATTGCCCAGTCGATGCACAGGAAACTTTATTTTCACCTTATTTACTTTCTCTAAAGGTCATTTGTAAACAATGCTTAAAATAGGCGCAGTTTGTGGAAATTTCTGTGGAATATATATTTCCAACTTGGATCATCTCAGATACATAACAGCTTGTCTATCACAGAGCATTTTTGTGTAATCAAGCCACAATAAATCCAAAGAGACCTTTGGAAATATCTGGATGGTTTGCTGTATTTTTTTTAGCTCTACTGGAGTGTCTAGTATCATCTATCTTAGTAACTCAGCAATTTATATTTTGCTCCTATGTCTACTAAGGAAAATTGATAACAGGCCATGCCTACTTCTTTCTAAAGTAGAGTCACTTCATTTTATTTATGAAAAATAGACATTCTTCCAGCTTATAATGCCTACTTGGCATATAAAAGATAAGTTAACTGTTCTGTAATTTTAAATAGATTCATTTATTTACTTGAAATGAGGGAGGAAAAGAAAGAGACAGAGAGAGAGAGATCTTCGATCTGCTGGTCCATCTTCCAAATGGCCCTGGTACCTGTAGATGGGGATGAATTGGCCTGAAGCCAGGAGCCTAGAATTCCATCTGGGTCTCTCACATGGGTGATGGAGGCTCAGGCACTTGGGCCATCCTGTGCTGCCTTCCTGGGCACATTAGCACTAAGCTGATGGAAAGCAGAGCAGCAAGGGCTGAAATTGACACTCAAGTAGGATGCTGGCATTGCAGTCAGTGGCTTAACGTGCTGTGCCACAGTACCAATCACAAAGCTGAAATTTTCAAGAGAGAGTAAAAAACTCTTTTGAATAGTATTTAAGTCAAATGAAAGCTTTTCTGACACTCAGGTTTAGAAAACAGTAAAGGGCCCGGCGTGGTGGCACAAGTGGTTAAGGTCCTCCCCTTGCACGCCCGGGATCCCATATGGGTGCCAGTTCTCATCCCGGCAGCCCCGCTTCCCTTCCAGCTCCCTGCCTGTGGCCCGGGAAAGCAGTCGAGGACGGCCCAAAGCTTTGGGACCCTGCACCCGTGTGGGAGACCCGGAAGAGGCTCCTGGCTTCGGATTGGCATAGCATCAGCCGTTGCGCTCACTTGGAGAGTGAATCATTAGACGGAAGATCTTCCTCTCTGTCTCTCCTCTCTGTATATCCGCCTTTCCAATAAACAAAATAATAAAAATAAACCTTTAAAAAAAAAAAGAAAACAGTAAAAGCAGACAGAAAGAACTTTGATATTCAGTTTGGGCTACATAGAACACAAACAGGAAAGGAGAATTTGGACTAAGAACACTTATGACCTAAACGAAAACCTAGCAAATTGAATCTAATTGTTTAAGAAAAAAGATAAGACCAAGGTGGATATTGTTCAAAGGCCGAAAATTGGTTGATATATACTACACAACAGTTTAAAAGCAACCACAGATATATACATGAATTATTGGAAGTTTGTTCTGATTTTTATGGACAAAAAACTTAAAGTAAGAAGAAGAGCAAAGAAAAGGGAAACATCATTTCAGGAAGGAACAATATTCAGTAAAGTTAGTAGTCATTTACAGAAAAGTACCTGGCAAACTAGACATGCAATCCTTCTAAAAATAACAAGAGATATTTGTAGACATCTATAGCAATCATGCTGAGTGATGAAATATAAAAAGCGTTCTAATTACAAGCAATGAAAAGATCAGAATGACTGTATTCTTACACAGGTAGAAAATGTGTCTGATGTGCTGAACGGCAGCCCCAGAGACTAGAAGAAGGAACACATATCTGTAATGACTATGATCTGATTATTTGTATAGGAAATGCAAGAGGATACACAAATGTATCAGAATTCATAGAAGAACGTAGCAAGACTGTCAGAACTAAGTTCAATAAAGAAAAATTGAGAGTTCTGTGCTGCTGCCATGGACACGAAGAGTGGCTTTCAATGTCCTATATCACAGCAGGACTTACACGGTTGAATAGTTAAAAACAACTAATGGGATTTCAAATGTTTTCAACCCAAAGAAATTATATATGTGTGTGTGTGTGTGTGTGTGTGTCTACCAGAGGTGATAGATCCACCAACTAGCTTGAGTTGATCATTATGTTATTCATATATGTAGTGAGGTGTCAGAATGTATCCCATAAATATGTACAAGTATAAATCAAACAGGTCAAATGAAACAAGCGAAATTTTTAAAAGCCTTCAGCTCCTCTAATCAGACATTTCTGATGTTCATATTTAACAGAAATATATTCCACTCATGAGAATAATAGCAAGGGCTTGGCACAGTAGCCTAGTAGCTGAAGTCCTCACCTTGCATGTGCTGGGATCCCATATGGGCGTAGGTTTGGATCCTGGATGCTCCACTTCCCAATCCAGCTCCCTGCTTGTAGCTTGTGAAAGCAGCAGAGGACACCCCAAAGCCCTTGGGACCCTGCATCCATGTGGGAGACCTGAAGGAGGCTCCTGGTTCCTGGCTTCAGATTGTCTCAGCTCCTACCATTAGGACCACTTGGGTACCAATAAATGAAAAATCTTTCTGTCTTCCCTCTCTCTGTAGATCTGACTTTCCAATAAAAGTAAGTAAATCTTTAAAAAAGATATAAATAAATAAGCCAGCCTGTAAATAAATGTAATAAAGCATGTGTCAGAAAGCTAGAAAATCTGAATTAAGGACAGAAAAGATCTCTGTAAATGAGGAGACATACTATTTTCCCAGTAACACACTTCAAAACTATAAAAATACAAATTCTCTCTTGAGGTATTCTCTGTATTTTATGTTACAATTGAAACTCACAGATCACTTATTTTGTAGAACTTGTCAAAATAATAGTAACTGACAAGGTAAAAATCCCTACTTCTTACCCCACATTAATACAAATTCTGACACTACAAAAATAAAACATGCAAATGATTGGGAGATGGATAGGTGGATATTTTCCTCCTGTGGTAGCAATTTAAAATAGAATTGATGAAAGCAAAGGCTTTGAGGATCCAATTAGTGACACTTACTAATCTCTGCTGCTTCCCAAAGCCTGGCCAAAATGACAATAAGTAGTAAGAAATCATAAATAGATCTTGCAAGGCAGAGGGCACTGGGATGTGAGCAAGAGGGGGGCAGATGTCAGCCAAATCTGAGAACACAGAAAGTTGATAGTGGAGTGAGAATGGACTTACCAGTGCCAGAAAGGGAACTGAAATCTGACTCTGAGATTCGGAGGCCACGGGAAAAGCTGAATCAAGCGGTGGAAGCAGGAAGCACCAAGACTTTGGAAGCCCAGCAAATCCCCGAGGGTGACAAATTGAGTAGAATACTAGTTGCGTTGAAACTCTACCAAAGGAATAGTTAGAAACCCAGATAAGCTCCTCCTCCTACTAGACTACCTGATGAACATTCTTTTCTCAGCCAGACAGAAAACTGGATGATTATTTTCTGTTCTTGGAAGCCAAGGGCTCCACAAACAGAGGTGCTGGGCAAAGCCCAGAACAGAGCTGAACTTGTAAACTGTCAACCAGAGTTGAAGTTCAAGTTACTGCCCTGAGCACTGGAACAACTCCACTCTCCCTAAGTCAGCCTTCCTGGTTTGGACTCTTGAGACAGGAAGTTGGCTCATTCCACCGCAAAAAAACCTGCATGATGGTGGAGAAGAGACTTAAATTCACAGGCATGTGAGGGCCATGCTGGAAGGCCTGGTTCCCAGCGAACTTGCATGAAACAACTTCCTCTTGGCCATTTAGAATCCCCGGCTTCTTGTTGAGCATGGAGGGAAGGAAAGGTTGAAGGAGAGTGGAGAAAAAGCAACCAACGAAGCAACCAAGTCAGGAAAGAGGTAAGGTTGGAAATGAAATAGAAGCCAACTTGGGGAAAACTATAATTGCCGTGGAACTTCAAGAAAGCTATAATTATAATTTTTGGTAGGATAAGAAAAGATATGGCACCTGGGAAACAAGAGGCGATGCTTTCAGAGAGCAATTTCAAAAAGCAGAAAACTCGAATTCTTCTAAATGAAAGATACGATGGCAGAAATTTACAAAATTCCAACCCAAGGAATAGAAGATAAAGGCAGAAGAGGTTTTAAAAACGGAAATGATTAACGAGAAAGACTATGCTTAAGTGTTCCTGAGAAAGAAGTTAATGAAAAAGTTAATAAGAAAGAAATTCTCAAAGGAAAAAAAATTAAATTTCTCTATCTCCTTTTCAAAAAAGTTTGTTTTTATGAGGAGGGCAGATTTAACAGAGTAAAGGAGAGACAGAGAGAGAGAGATCTTCCATCAGCCTGCTCACTCCCCAAATGGCCACAATGGCTGGAGATGAGTTGACCTGAAGCCAGAAGCCAGTAGTCTCTTCTGGGTCTCCCAGATGGGCACATGGCTCCGAAGCTTTCAAGCCATCCTTCACTACTTTTTCAGGCCGCCAGCAGGGAACAGGATGGGGAATGAGGCAGCCAGGTGAATATATGACATTCTGCCAATTTTAAAATTAAGTGAGGATTAGCCAATTGTGCCATTTTATCAAGAGGACACATGTTTTCTTTTTTTTTAATATCTATATTTCAAATTTTTTTTTAATTACATTGCATCATGCGACACAGTTTTACAGGCACTGGGATTCCTCCCCTCCTCTCCCCACAACCCGCTTCCCGCCCCCATGGTGGATTCTTCCATCTTGTTGCATTACCACAGGTCAAATTCAGTTGAGATTTTTTTCCTTGCAAGCATCTACAAAGCATAGAGTCCAGCATCTTATTGTCCAGATAAGTTCAACAGTTTCATGGGGAGACAGTCTCTGGTCTGAAGGTACAGCTGAAAGAGTATCATCCCAATCAGTTGAAAGCCCCGACATTACATCAGTAACAATTTATAACGTAATGGAATTAGTTGACATGGTATTGTATAACTGGCATGTTAAAAGAGAGAGAGAGAGAGAAAAAAAGAGGGCAAGTTCTGAACCACATCCTATGACTTCTACATTGACATTACAATTATTAATTTATATACATCTGGGTTTTATACACCTTAAGTTGGCTATAGATTGCTATTCAGCTGTCTCATGTCTATTTTAATTTTAGTATTTAGCAGTTCATAGCGTTGAAGCATGATTTTGCAGAACCTGGCTGTTTTTTGGGTAGTCTAACTTTATAACTGTAACAAGACATATGTCAACAGTTTAGGTGAACGGTTTTATGAGGGGTGTGCAGAGAAATCTTCAATACCCTAGTGAGAAGTAACTAATCTTTGAGGACACATGTTTTCAAATTCAAAAGCCTATAGGGTCAGAAAGATTAAAGAAACAGTGCCCTCAAATAGTTTGTGGGTGAGAAAGGTAAGCTACAGATTGCTGTATCAATGTTTTCGGAGCTGGGCCTTTAGGAAGTGGTAATCAGCATCCAATGTGGTTCTGAGGGTAAGGCTGCCATGATGGTGTTAGTGGCTCTGTAAGAAAAGAAAGACCTGAATGCACAGGAGTCTGCCTCGCTACGTGGTGCCCTTTGCCATGTTAAGATACCGTCAAAGACTCTCGCCAGACACTAAGCAGATGCCAGTGCCTGCCTGCTCTTGAACTTCCCAGTCTCCAGAAGTATAAACAAAATAAATCCCCATTCTGTATGAATTTTTCCATTGCAGGTATTCAGTTGGTAGCAACAAAATGTAGACCGAGACAAACATATCTTCTCCCGTGGTTACTGAGTTCTTGAAGTTATGAGTTCCATCTGAAAAAGGGAAGGGGAGGGAAAGACAGGTGGAAACCAGAAGTCTAGGTAAAGGATCAGAAAGCAAGGTGCAGTTCAGCATAGGGGTAAAAGGCAATCTCACGATGATGGGGAAAAAATCTCCCAGGCTTTAAGATGGACCGAGAAAGCAACAAATCGCTACTGGAACAGTGGACGTCAGGAGAGATGCTTGAAGAAGTCAAGTGCACAGCCACACACAGACATACACCCGCACACTCACCACTTACTCTTACCTACACCCATCCTTAAGAAAAGCATTTGTTGTAGGCTCACAGAAACAAGTAAAAGTAAGAATGAGATCCTTATAACGTCAGCAAAACCAGCAGTTGTGCGAACAGTGACCAGTGCTTGGTGCAATGATGAATCTTTTGCTTGATTGTTCACAACCCATACCTGGATGCAATATAAACCCTTTACAGCAGCAAGTGTTGGCTCAAACTTTTGAATCTCTGGCAAGAAAACTTGGATTGAGTTGCCAGCTCCCGGCTGTAACCTGACCAGGATAGATTCTTTTTTTTTCTCTCTCTCAATCCACCCACTTATTCTCTTTCAAATAATAAACAAATAAATGTAATTTTTAAATTCTGGGTTTGGGGTAGTGGTAAAGCTGCAGGTTCCAGCATCCTATATGGGTGTGTGTTTGAGTCCCTTTGGCTCCATTTTTGATTCAGCTCTCTGCCTGTGGCCAATAAAGTCAGCAGGGGAAGAACTGAGTCCTTGGAACTCATCCCGTATGAGAAATCAGCAAGAGGCTCGTGGCTCCTAGCTTCAGAATCAACCCAGCTCTGGCCTTTGCAGCCATGTGGACAGTGAATCAACAGATGGGGATTTTTTTTTCCCCATCTCTCTTTCTCTTTCTGTAAAAATTTGCCTTTCAAATAAAAAGAGATAAATCTTTAAAAAAATTTTTTTTGAAAAGGAATAGTAGCCATTTGATATTATGAAGTTCAAGTATGAGAGAAACTTATAGGCATAATAATGTAAATGTTATGTATTAATTGCACCAAAACCACAATGGTATAATTAGATTCGGAGGATAATGAACAAAACATGTTGGCAAGATGGTGGTAGATAAGAAGGCTAATTCTTCATTTTGTTTAGCAGGAAACTGACAGATAATGTCTAATATTAAAAACTTAATATGTAGCAAAATCAGCATGCTATTGAGGATTATGGAAACAAATATCAAAATGAACCAAAAAAACAGGTCATGCCATTAATCACTCATTGACTAAACCTTTATTGAATTTCTACAACATGATAAGTTGTATTTTAGGTAATACAAATCACATTTATTTTGATGTAGGGAGATAGAACACTTGAACTAATCCACAGAATCAAGCGATGGTAAGTGTTACAAAGAAATCAAACTAAGTGGGAGACTTCTTTTAACAAGTTTCTCAATAGAGATATGAATAAAATGCAGGAGCCACAATGAGGAAAGAATCTGAAATGGCAAGAAGAGCAAACACAAATTAAAACAGCCAAGTGTTTAGAGTAATAGGATATAATGATAGTCAACAGGTAGACCAGACCATTCACAGTCTTTTAGACATGGTTAGGACTTCAGGTTTGGTCTAGGGAAGACTGAATGTCATTAGGGCATTCTGAGCCATGAGGAAAGAACATGAGTCTGGCTGCCCTGTGGAGAACAGGTGTAAGGTCTCAAGCAAAGAGTCTGGAGGGAATGATGGCCTCCTGGAAGGCAACAGCTTCTGGTTCGGACTAGGGCAGCAGGAACTGAGAGACAGAAAACAGCGAATGTGGTGTATGTCAGCAATCCATGATGGTGGAGATGAGAGATGTGAGAAGAAGAAAACAAGAATGTCCCATTTTAGGATCTGAATGTGCCTGAGTGAATGGTAGAACTACTGAATGGAATGGGTCCATGGAGGAAAGCCACAAGAGATGTATTGTGAATGATGTTATGGTGGCTATTGGGAACCAGAGTGGGAGAGAAGATGGGAAGTGTGATAGACAAATGAGGTGTTTAGTGAAGATAGGGGCCCAAGGACAAGATACACATTAAATAGACAGGATTTAGAATGAGGCATTTGTGCCCTGACAGAGCACAAACAGGGAGCAGGAGAGCTAGGGAACTGACACCCCACCACTTAGAGCTGAAAGGAGGAGAGTGAAAATGAGTTAGAAGCCGTGGCTAAGGGGCCAGTGTCAGATCTTAGAAGCAGCAGTAGGACAATGGTTTGTACTTTGCAAAAAGTCACTTACTGCAATTCAGTTTTAAAACCACATAACTTTGGGTAGACTGGATTATTACTGCAAACTATGTGTTTTCTGTTTCATGGAACGAAGCATTCATTTTCTTTGCCAGATGTCTTTCTGGTGCTCTGTAGGTGTACCTAGCCTTGTGACTCCTTCTGGCACTGTGGCCAGAAGTGATTGGAGGAGGTGCTCCACAAAGCAGAAGTTTGGAGAGGCTTTTAGCTTGAGACACCCCGTAGGATAACAACCTGCCACGTGATGGGTTAAATGAGGCCCTTTCCCATAAATAATATAACCACTTTGAAACCAGGAATATGAACTTACTTGGAAAGAGAGTCTTTCCAGATGTAAGGAAGGCTCTTGGGATAAGATCATGCTGGATTACCTAGGTGGGCCCTAAATCCAGTGATGAGTGGTCTTTTAAGAAGGGAAAGACAGAAAGAGATTTGGACACACAAGATACAGAGTAGAAGTGGATAGGAAGATAGACACGGGGGCGAAAAGGAAATGTCTGCAAGCCAAGTAATGCTGCCCATAACGAGTGACCACTTCCAAGAAAGGCCCACAGCCCTGTCAGCACTAAGACTGCGGGCTCCTGACCTCCAGAGAGACAGGACAATGTTAGGCCACCCTCTTTGCACTCATTTGTTATAGCAGCGTAGGAAACAAATACAGCCTAAACACATGGAGCCCACTTAAGACCATTAGAGTCACTGCTTACCAAGACCCTACATGAAAGGAACAATAGATACATGCTTCATGATGTGAGAAACTGAGAATTTATCGCTTTTTCTTGTTTTTCTTTTTAGCAGAGAAAACTGCAAGTTTTATGTAATTTGGGTAAGGATGGCAGACACATGTTGCTGCAATAGTTGATATGTTCCTGAGGATTCTTGCAGCCTAATTCAGAGTGCTTGGGTTCAAATCCTGACTCTGTTTTTACTTCTTGTTTCCTGTCAGTGTACACTCTGGGAGACAGGGGGGCTGAGATGATTGGGCTCCTGCCATCCACACGAGAGACCAGAATTCTGTTCTCGCTCCTGTCTCTAGCCTGGCTCAGCCCTGGCTGAGGAAGTTAACAGACAATCTATGCCTCTGCTCTATGCCTTTGAATGAAATGAAAATAAATGTATTAAGAATTTAAAATAAAATTAAACAAAACAATTTGCGTATATCTAGAAGTAAAAAATCTCTTTTCAACCAAAACCACCATGTGTAAATCAAAATCTCAACCAAGAGAAAATTTGTGACATATAAAACAAAAGATTAGAAGTTGAAGAAAATGTATTAGCCAATTGGCTGGAGAGTGAAAGAAGCAACCCAATTAAAAAATGGGCGTAAGATAAAGTGACCCACATAAAAGGAAGCTAAAAAGACCAAACCATTGAAATAATACTCAACTTAGTTACCAGGAAAACGCAAGCTAAAGCAGTGATGGTAAAACACACCAAAAAGTTGGCCCTGCAGCAGTGAATGTCATTGGTGATGTGCAGAGGCAAATTCTCATACATTTTGCATAAGACAGCAAGCTGATGCAGGATGATCAGATGCAGGATGCTCAGGAGAGCATGATCTGTAATCATGAAAACACCGGACAAATCCCGGCAACAATGAGCAGGGAGAAGCCACATCAGCTATGGAGAAGGATGAGGCGTGATAGAGCAGATGAAACAAGTGTGCTGGATGCATCTGGATCTCAAACATGATGTTATGTTAAAACAACAAAAAGGAAGTTGTGATTGGAATGACTCTGCTCATCTGGATGTCTTCCCGATATATGTATGGGTGGAACAGAACCACAACAAATTCAAGGTAATGGTTGCCTTTAAATAAGACACGAGGTGAATAGTAACTGCTGCTCATGAAATTAAGACATTTTAAATAAATCCACAATGTTTAGAAGACTTGAAGCAAATATGAAAAATGATTATATTTTAACAAAGATTTATTTATCTATTGGAAAGTCAGATATACAGAGAGGAGAGACAGATAGGAAGATCTTCCATCGGCTCATTCACTCCTCAAGTGGATGTAACTGCTGGAACTGAGCTAATCCAAAGCCAGGAGTTAGGGACTTCCTCTGGGTCCCCCATGGGATGCACAGCCCACAGCTTTGGGTCATCCTCAACTGGTTTCCCAGATCACAAACAGAGAGCTGGATGGAAACCAGGGCCGTGGGGATATGAGCCGGTGCCCATATGGGATTCTGGTGGTTGTAAGGCAAGGACTTTAACTGGTAGGCCATCACACCTTGCCCTACATTTGTTGACTCTTCAGAAGTTGTATTACCCATCAATGTTTAAAGTTCATTATCTGTTTTTACTTTATTTTCATTTTTAATTGGCACACACCATCTATTAATATTCATATGTTAAAGTTCGTCCATTACTGTTACATAGATGAGACACTCTCTATCCTGTCACACATGTCAACCAGAAAAGGCCACTGCCCTTCTTTCCATTCTGTTTTTTTTTTTTTTAAGATTTATTTATTTTTATCACAAAGTCAGATATACAGAGGAAGAGAGACAGAGAGGAAGATCTTCCGTCCGATGATTCACTCCCCAAGTGAGCGCAACGGCCGGTACTGCGCCAATCCGAAGCTGGGAACCAGGAACCTCTTCCGGGTGTCCCACATGGGTGCAGGGTCCCAACGCTTTGGGCCATCCTTGACTGCTTTCCCAGGCCACAAGCAGGGAGCTGGATGGGAAGTGGAGCTGCCGGGATTAGAACCGGCACCCATATGGGATCCTGGCACGTTCAAAGCGAGGACTTTAGCTACCAGGCCACGCTGCCAGGCCTCTTTCCATTCTTTGTGAATCAGCAATGCAGTTCATTCAGGACTGGCCTAATCAGTAAGAGATCTGCTTTGACTCTGAAGGCCTCACTGTGTCACACATTTTGATGACATGTTGATGGAAAAAACACTGGTAGTTACACTTTGAGAGCTCTTAAATCATAGACATCATAGCACATAGATGCCTGTAAATTTATAAAGACGGTGTTGATGACATGAGAATCTACACAGACACATTTCTATGGAACCATCTCGTTGGACACCAGGTGGAGGAGAAAGGCGTTGGTTGCCTGTTCCAAGGGTGAGGACCTGATGAATTAGGTGGTTAGGAAAGACCCAATGTGTACGAAAGGGCTCTGGGGAGAAATGGTAGCTTTTTTCACGGTCACAGAACTGGAATAACTTCTTCTCCAACTTGCAACAGAAAACCTCGGTCACCTTGCTTCTTGAGCAAAGACAGGCAACAGTTTTCTCCATAGCTTCCACCTCCAGCTAACTACTTAATTTGCTTTATCCCTCAAGAAGCAAAAAGGCTCACTCTGTAGGAAAATTTCCCCAGGTCTCCAACAGGTGTCTGAGTCACTGTGATGGGAGTTTTCCTGGATGGCTCATTCACTCATTTGCTTATTCATTCACTCACTCACCATCTGAGCATCTTTGGGCTCTGTGCTTTTATAATCATAAAACCATCTTGTCTGTCTTTAAAGAATTGGGAAAGCTATGACCTGCATACAAGGTGAGCTCCAGAATGACAAGTCCTGAGAAACCTCTCTTGAATCTGCACATGCGTGTTTACGCAGGTGCATGCGTTTTCTCTTTCCATCCATGCTTCCCCAAGACTGTGGGGTAAGAGCATGCCTTCCCTCCCAACCAGAAAACACATCCTTCACTCATTTTAGGGGAAAAATCCAATCTCATAATTGGCTTTGCATTGCAGGCATACTTGTGAGGGGTGCAAATAAGAAAACATTTAAAACATTCAGTCTATTTTGGGTGAGGTTCTGTAGCTTTGACCTATCAAACTGTCACTGGAGAGACAAGGCAATTATTTCTCTTGGGCAGGGCGGTGGGGGTGGGGGGAGATAAATATTTTTAAGTTTTGTACAGAAAGCATATTTTCAAACAGATTGCTGAGCTTGTTAATTAATGGGAAAGCTTGCTGTTGCAGCAAGCAAACAAACTATGTAATGTGCATATGTCTAACTGCTAATGAGCTGTGCTAGATGCCTGATCATTCTCTCTCTCTCTCTCTCTCTCTCTCTCTCTCTCTCTCTCTCTAACAGAGATCTTGCATCTGTGTTTTCACTGCTCATGCCACACCCTCACAGTGCTCTAATCCCCCTCCTTCCCCAGGGGCATCTGCCCTCTACCTAGGTACATGTCTATGGCTTGGGGAAAGACATCTTTGACTTACCCTTGCTTCTCTTTTTTTTCTGGTGTCATCCATCCCCAAATGATTCCCCCTTGTCTGACTTTGTTTTCTCGGTTCTGGACTGTTGTGTTTGAGCCTCGCTCCCTCTTCTGAGTGGCTCCTCTGAGCTCCGTGAATGGCTGAACCTTTTTGTCCACCTGCCCCTTAGGCTCCAGGACTGCTTTTGCTTTGCTGTGTCTTCGGTGACTCCTTCAACTTGTATCGTACATCTTATCCTATCTCTCTGGCCAGCTTCAGTTTTCCACTCGTCCTTGCTTTGTCCTAAATGGAGACAGACATGCATTGTGTGTCCAACTCTGATCTCCAGCCCCCCTCTCTCTTTGAGAGACCCATCATACCTACTTGACAGGGTAAACGGAGGGTAAAATATGTCAAGTTGCTTTGTAAAAGGAATGTGTATTTATTTATTCATGCAGCAAACATTTGTGAAGTGCCTTCTCTCAACTGGAACAATCCAGAGAATGGAAAGACGCTGTATTTGCCCTACCTATGAGGGGGGGTTGCCTTTTGCTGGCAGGCATAGATGCAGTCATGTAAGTTCAGTAAAGGTGGGACATGTGTTTGAATAAAAATTCTGGACCGCATGGGTTACACTGGATAATGTAGGGGAGAGAAGTCATTTCTACTATAGAAAGGATAGTTTTTAATGTCATTTGTTCTCACCTTTTCAAGTTATCTCTTCTTCAATGTTTGATTTATTTATTTGAAATTCAGAATGACAGAGAGGGAGAGAAGGTAGTACGGAGGGAGAAAGAGATCTTCCATCCTCTGATGTATTCCACAAATGGCTGCAACAGCCAGAGCTGGGCCATGCAGAAGCCAGGAGCCAGGAAATGAGTGATCTTTCACATGGATGGCAGGGGCCCAAGTACAGGGCCATACCACATTCCCAGGCACATATCCAGGAAGCTGGATCAAAAACAGATTTGCCATCTAACATCCTTTGAGGAATGAAAAAGGGTATGCATTGCATTTTTTAATCTCAAGGATTTAAATTTTGTCACAAAAGTTGGTCTCTTTTTTTTTTTTTTTTTTTGCCACTAAATGGACTGATAGTTTTCATTAAAAAAAAAAAAAAAAGAGCAGTCAGGACTAGAACCAGCACTCCAGTATGAGTGCTGGCATTGCAGTTGATAGCTTCACCTGCTGCATTGAAACACTGGTCCCTAAGAGTTACATATAGTGATAAATCGTATAACAGACTGACTTATCCCTGACTTGTCTTCAGAGTGAACAGATGCCCTTGTTCAACTCCTTCAGCATCATCAGTCTACCAAGAAAAACAAGTCAACACCTGCCTGAGCATTTTTAGGTGACTTCCTTTTCCTGATCGTCAACAGAAACGGTGTCCCTCTCCCGCTCTGATCTACCCAGCACAAGATCACTCCCTCAAAATGGTGTCACCTCCTGCCTCGGTGGCTTCAGCCCTGGCTCCTACCTCCTTCCTGCTTGCCAATCTCTAAGATCTTAACACTCAACTCTGAGCCCTTCATGACCTACCTACAATCAAGAAATACAGTCAGACCCACCAATTTTCACTTGCTCATTTAGTAACTTGAGTTTTTTTGATTTTATTGCAGTTAGATATATCAATTTTCCTAATAAGATTAATTAATGGCTAGTTAATGAATAATTGGTTAGGTTTGGTTGATTAATGAAAATTATTTTATCAGTAGGTTTAATTATTAGTTAGCCAATCTTTCTTGTCTTTTATGTGCTGTCAACTCTATTAGCACATAGTGACATAATGGTAAACAAAACAGATGCAGAACCTGTACAAACAGGAAGCATCTAATGAATCAAGAGTGGCAGATGATACACATTCATACTTATCTTTTTCTCTTCCTTATTCATTGAGCTTTTTAAGATACAAACAAAATATCGATATCTTGACAAAAAAATCACACTGAAAGCTACACTAAGCTAATACCCAACACTGAGAATTTAAGCCAGGGCCTGGGCAATGGTGAGTGAGGATTTGGGTCTAGGCCAGGAATCTTTACCCTAATTAAGAGGTGCAGGTGGCTGGCGTGGGGGAATCAAGGATACGGCCTCCTACAGGCTCCCCATGGCAGGCATACCACAAACTCAAATGTCCATACATGGAGTTCTGGAGATGTGGCTCATTCAATTCATCTGAAAGGTAGGGGGGTGGTTGTTTTAATAACAATAACAAACATGTGGGCTAAAGGCACATTTGAAAACTAAGTGCAAATTGATTAACAAAGTAGGAAACGTATCCTGAGGAATCCGAGGTAGCCACTTGAAGCAAAAAGGGCGGCTGTGTTGGGAAAGTTTTGATTCAGAATCCAAAGGTCGGGCCCGGCGCGGTGGCGCAAGTGGTTAAAGTCCTCGCCTTGCACGCCCGGGATCCCATATGGGCGCCAGTTCTATCCCAGCAGCCCGGCTTCCCTTCCAGCTCCCTGCTTGTGGCCTGGGAAAGCAGCGGAGGATGGCCCAAAGCTTTGGGACCCTGCACCCGCGTGGGAGACCCAGAAGAGGCTCCTGGCTTCGGATCGGCATAGCATCTCTTAAGAAGAGAATCTGACCTCAGAACACAGAAAAAAGTGTAGATTACAAGTGAAATAACTTGAGTAAGTCATTTAATCTCCCGAAGTTTTAGTTTCCTCATTTGTAAAAGAGCTGCCTCACAGAGTTGATATGAAGATCAAATAGATTAATGAACATGAAGAGGCTTTGTAAACCAAGAAGTACTTAACTTCAAGTGATTACCATTAACAGCATGGAATTGAGATTAAAACCAAAGCTACCTCCTGACTGCTGGTTTTATTTTTTATCTTTACAGTGATGGACTGTAATTTTTCTTCTATGTGACCTTGAACCTCAGTGGATTATGTGACAGTGGTTTCAGTAGCCACAGAACTTTTTCTGATACTTGTCATTCCAAAGAAATTCCACTGGGTTCAAAAAGAAAAACACTAGAGTTTGCTCTCTGAATACTAGAAGAGAATATCTTCGGAAAAAACGAGGTTGAAACAGGGAATATGGCATGGCACAGATAAAAAAATGAAACCTACCAAAAGGTAGTTTTATTTATAAATGAACATTTTAAAAAGCCAGATAAATGGACAGGAAAGTTACTGTCAGGATTCTGTGGGTATCCCAGGATACCCACATTCCCTGGCATCATTTATCTTGTGATCCCTGCTCCTTCATCCCACTCGCTGTCCAAGTCTGACTATTCCAAGAGCTGCCTTCTTAGAGACCTGCTCCGCATGTGACTTACTACGCAAGTAGTACTGAGTCATTGATGCTCAGAAAGGTTTGGTGCTTTGTTTTGACTAAAAACATGGGTGAATATTTGGCCTAATGCTTCAGGTGCTTGCACTCTACCTTTGAAATGCCTGACTCTGACCCCGATCCAGTGCCTGCCCTGAGAGCGAGCAGATGGCGGAGGCTGAGACAGCTGAGGCCTGCCACCTGCCTGGGAGGCCTGGATGCTGGCTCTTGGCTTCAGTCACGCTCAACTTCAGGCATGTTTTGAAGCCCAAGCCTCGGATGAAAACTCCACTGTTCCACCTCACTAATTAAAATCTATATTCTAGAAAGTTGTTATTCTTTTCTTTGTTTGGTTTTCCTAATAGCCTCTTATCTCACTAAATCTCACAATAGGCATCCATCGTGTTTGGCTTTTTATGCATTTTATAATGCTGGTCTTCTTCCAAATTTCCTTACCCTAGGTGCATGCATCTTTAATTAATGCAAATGGAATTGTCCCGCGTGGTATCCTGCTTTGTATCCGTCTTATGGAACATTATGCTTTTAAGAACCAAAGACAAAAGTAAAATTTGCCTTTAACATAAGGACGTTCCAAAAAGTCCTTGGAAATGGACTTACAAGGTAAGTTCGGTTTGGTCCATCTGGTTTTCTACAATGAACTGGTCTTTCTGATTGCTCATCCTCCCTACCCCCATCCTCAATCTCTTCTTCCATAGCTAGAACCATACAAAGTAACACCTCCTTCCTATTGAAAATTCTCCTTTCATTCTTGTCACACTCAGGACAAACTTCTCCCTATGATGCCGCCCCGCCACTGCCCAGGCTGTATCTTCTACTGCTCCTGTCCTGTCTTCCTGCCCTCCAAGCAGAATGGCCTCTGTTGATTCCTGCAACACAAAGGGCACCCTTTGGCTCAGGCCCTTCCTGCTTGCTGTTCCCTCTCCCAACAGGGCTCACCCCCCTGTGAGTATCTGCATGACTTCTTCCCCGCACTGCCTTAGCTCTCTGCTGGAAGCCAACCTGTCTGCAAGGCCAGAGGAAATGAGGACCAACCCACAACACTGTTTACTCCCAGACCCCGAGTAATTTTTCTCACTGTTTATCAGTACTTGACGTAGTATGTATACAGTGCAATTACTTATTCATTGAATAATTCCCTCCACCCTTTGTGAAAATGGAAACTCCTAGAAGATATTTTATCTTTTTTCTGGTGGGGGGGGGGGAGTTGTGCACATTTCTTTGAGTTTATTCTCTTGGGGGGCCAGGACACTGGCATAACAAGCTAATCCTGTCTGTGGTGCCGGTTTGTGTCCTGGTTGCTCCACTTCTGCTCCAACTTCCTGCTTCTGGCCTTGGAATCAGAGGAGGATGGCCCAAGGGTTTTGGTCCCTGCACCCCTGCGGGAGATCTGGAGAAAGCTCCAGAATCACAGCATCAGACCAGTTCAGCTCTGGCCATTGTGCCCATTTCGGGAGTGAACCAGTGATGGAAGCGCTCTCTGTCTCTGCCTCCCTCTTGTAAATCTGACATTCAAGCAAAATAAATAAATATTTTAAAAAAGAATGTATTTCTTCATCCACAGCACTAGTTTTGGGTATATGCTAAATGACTGAATGAATGATTCATGGATAAATTCAGTCATTAAAAATGATTTACAAGGCCAGTTCTTAATAATATATCTTGGGTCATTGGGCCAGCAGATGACCCTCCCAAATCCTTCCTCCACTCCTACCCTGCTCTCACAAGTATTTCCCCTGCTTCCCTCCACACTCGAGATAAACTAAACTTTTTCATTTCCTTTGTTTTATTTTATTTTAATTTTTTAAAATTTTACTTTATTATTATTATAATTTTATGCTACAGTTACATAGGCCCTGGAATTTTCCTTATCCCCACCCCAAGTCTCTCCCCGCTGAGTTCCTGTATATTATTACTATAGTATATAGTTCTTCATACACAATGATATGTCCATCATTGCGGGTATGGACAATGGCAGAGTTCAGCATCCTCTTGTCAAAACCTAACCCTGACAGTTTCATTGGGAGTCGTCTTTGGTCTGGAAGCAGAAATGCATACTGCCTTGTGTCTCCACATCTGGATATGACAGTCTCCATTACACAGTTACATCCCTTTAAATGAAAAGCCACAATCCAAAATCAACAAAAGGAAGAAAAATAAAAATTTACAATGCTGTGAGATCAAATAAAATGCTATTGAATGACTAACGTGTCACTGAAGAAATGAAAAAGAAAGTCAAGAACCTTCCTGAAGAAAATGATGCTACTGTATGATCTATCAGTCAGTGATGACTGGAACACTATTCCTCCACTCTATCCACTCAACTGGTCCAGTTCCTCACCTAGGAGCATCTCTGGTTGCCCATGCCTGCACTGATTCTTCTCCCTGCTGTCCCCCGAAGCCCACAGCGCAGTCACCTCTTGGCTCTATCTACCTTGGACCTTGCACTTTTTCTGGACTTCATTTTTTATTGTTTTTTGGTGCAGTTTAGTTGGCACTGGGTCTTCCTTTCTCCTCTTCAAGTCCCCGCCTGCTCCGGCCAGCAGAGCCAGTAACATGGACAGGTGTGGGGTTGAAGCTCCAACAGGAGACCAGTGATGGTAGAAGTGTCTGCGAAATCTCGCTTTATTGCTCCTTCGCCTCTCCTTATATACACTTCTCCCACTCCCCCAAGTCTTAATTTAGCCAGAAAGTTGAATACAGATGAGTCCAGTTAGTCTAGGTGTTTTTAGCTACAAGCCCAGTTCCTGTTCCCACCCATCCCAATGAGCACTGATCAACTCCTTAGCCCACAACAGGTCTCCCTTTTTTGTTTTAAAACAGACTTGAATGCGCCTGTCTTAGGTTGTGGACTCTCAGGTTATCAGCCTTACCCATCATTGGGAATCTCCGTAGCATGACGGAGCCCCTGTCTTAGGTTGGTCAGTGCCCAGTCCATCTTACCTGTCACTTGCCGCCATTCAACATGTTGCCTGCTACAGCTTTACAAACCATACTTGGGGAGGCTGGTAACCCTGTTCCATGGCTAGGAGTATCTTTAGCTCGGTAGCAATAAGCAGATAGCAATTCCTGGGCTTGGGAAGCATTTTGCACTTGCACGGGTGTTACATACATTAAGACATGTGATGGGGCACAAGAGCCCTGACTGCATTCCACAGCATCTGCTGCTCCCTTGCCAACAAATCAACCTGCTGTTATAACATGCCCATTCACACGTGTTCATCTATACAGTTCTGTTGCTCCATAGCTCAAGCAGTCAGTTCCACAAGCTTGTTCACTGTCTCCGCAGTGGCTGTAGGGTGTCCTAGGGTCACCACCGCCGTGGTGATGGCTGCTGACGCCAGGGCAACCCTGGCTACGATGGTCGAAGTTTTGCCAAAGTCTCTTTTATGCCTTTTTAGGCCAACAGAGGCCTCGCTGTTAGCCCCCAACAGGCACAGGCAGGATTCCAGGCAGCCACATGACAACAGCAGCATCGCCATTGCCATTCCAACATGCTGTTAGGGTGCAGCCAACCTCGATGCAATTCACTTCAGAGACATTTTCTATATGTAAGAGAGAAAAACGCAGGGACAACACAGGCAGACATGGGTTTAAAATTCAAGGAGCTAAGGCTCACCCATGTGAGTAAGTCCTCAAATCCAGAAGAGTGATAGAACTAATAATTTCCATAGGAATAATTGCCTCCCTTAATAAGGAAAAAGGGAGGGGGTGCAGTGCATGCCCATTCCCCACAAAGATGCCACATAGAAAAGGTGGGAAATATTGGGACTTTGTTGCATAAAGGAAGAAGAAAAAAAGAGGGGTGCTTAACAATATACTAATATACCTATATAATATATAAAGGCCTAATAGTCTTGCCCATTGATCTTGCAACTCAAATGCCATCACCATGCCCAGTACTCGAGAGCTTTCACAAGACTCCACAGCAGGAGCTTGCAGGACAAGCCTCTCAGGAATCCACCATGGGCCATTTTCATTTTCTGGGAAAACACAAACCGATCCTCGCCCCATATGAGGACGGGATCTGGGCCTTGCCACTGACCAGTCAAGGGTGCTTGATTTATAGTTTGCATACAAGATTTAACTATGAAAGGTACAAATAACTAGGGGGTTCAGTAAGGTAGAATGCACTGGTAAAATCCTTAGATTTGACATCATATTATCTTGCATTAGGGCAAACATGATATCTGACTTTTTGGGATTGGCTCATTTCCCTTAGCATAATGGTCTACAGCTC
The DNA here is from genome assembly GCF_017591425.1 of Ochotona curzoniae. NCBI lineage: Eukaryota > Metazoa > Chordata > Mammalia > Lagomorpha > Ochotonidae > Ochotona > Ochotona curzoniae. The sequence continues at coordinate 24,496,915 of NW_024467095.1, read as the reverse complement.
AGCTCATTTGGTCACAAGCAATTGTATTTCATTTTTTTTTTTTAAATAGCTGAGTAGTATTCCATAGAGTAGATGAACCATAGTTTCCTTATCCAGTCCTCTATTGATGGGCATTTCAGTTGCTTCCATGTAACAAGCCTTTTGGATAAATTCTTAGGAGTGGTATTGCTGGATCATCTGGTAGGTGGATTTTCAGTTGCATAAGTGTTCTCCATACTGACTTCCATAGTGCTTGTGCCAGCCTGCAGTCCCACCAGCAGTGGAAAGCCCTGCAACCTAGCCAGCAGGTGTTGTTGGTAATTTTCTGTCCGTTGGCCATCCTTGCTGGAGTTAAGTGAAAGCTCAATGTTGTTTTTATTTGAATTTCCCCCATTGCCAGGGAGGCTGAGTATTTTTTCATATGCCTGTTAGCTGTTTGGATTTGTTCCTTTGAAATGCATCTGCCCATTTCCTAGGGTGCGTTAGCGTGAAGGAAAGCCTTTGTGGCTGAAGCACACACAGGGCTCAGTGCACTAGGTGCGAGCATGTGATTTCGCATTCAGAAACGGCTACATGGTGATAAGGATTAATCAGTCTCCCTGGGGAACCTTTAAAGTAACCCTTGAACTGGGAAATTTTCAAGTGACATCATTTTCATCAGTGTGAATGGCCCTGAAGCTGGAAAAAAAAAAAAAAGGGATTTAGATGAGTATTGGCACTGAGTGACAAATGGCCAGCTGGATCTGGTGGGTTATTTTTAAGCATCTGTTTCCAGGAAGAGCATGTCAAGTTCTATGTGAACTCAATTTTCTCGCATGTTAACGTAAGAATGGCAATAAAGGCATCTACTTCCTGGCCTCCCTTTGAGGCATCATAAATAAATGTGATAAGAAATTCTTCCACAAAATAAAACAGATTTTAGATTTTAAAGTCACCGGCCAGAATTGCACATATAGCTGGCAACTGTTCCCGCCTTTGACCATTACCATTAATCCAATGGGTGGTACTCCATAATCTTTCTACTCCTGCATTTTGGTCACATAGCTCACACACATTTATACACAAACACAACCCGCTCCCCCACACAACACGTGTAGCACGCAAGCGTACAGCAATGAGATCTGTGACTACTTAAAAAAAGAATTAACTTTACTATGTTTATAAATGTCTCGGGACTCATAATAATAAATGACCACTTCATGTAAAGTTTGAGTAAATACTAATTTTCATTTATTCACTGTGTTATAAATATATCAAGACCCTGCAAAAATTTTATGGAAATAGGATTAAAAGATAAGATGTTTTTGGTGCAAAAATTTTTGAAGTCCATTCATATGCAGGATCCTCTGAAGTTTAGGGAAAATACTTAAAATGAAAAAACTGCATAAATTCCAATTTTTCAGTAACATAAACTTATCTTTAATGGCATTTTTCTTATGCACTTTAAGTATCCTTGTGTATGTGTGTGTGTGTTTACATATAAATTTATACATCTAAGTCAACCAGGAATCATCCCAGTTTGAAGATGAGATTGTGCTACCAGAATATCTGTCAAGTGTTTTCAGTTCTGAAAAATGCCTGAGTGTTGGAGTTTTGACTTTAATTTCGCATCATTGCTCTCATGCATTTGGCAAAAATAAGTAGTATCATGTATTATAATCTGAACAATCCAGCATCACTCAAATGCATAAATATAAAACACACTTGTGAAAAGGGTTTGTTGGGTAAATGGACTGTGTTTACCATGCTGACCGAAGTGCTCAGCTGAGTCTCAAGTTTCACTTAAAATGCAAACCTTGCACTAATCATTCCACAAACCTGCACGCAGAGCTGACAGGACCACCTTGTGTGCATTCACAGACTCTCATACTCTGCAGCCATCCTCAGACAATTTCGATGTGCTACGCGTTTTTCCAAAAGTCACAAAGGAAATCATTTGCATTCATGCAAGAAAAACTGGTAAGAACTCATGCCTGGAGACTGCAGGAAGTTTGCAGGCTAACTGCATGAACAGCCATTGCAGTCGATTGAAACGTCCTCAAAGAACATAGAACTGAAGAAGCTGGTCACCCACAAAGCAGTACACATCAGATAGCAGGGTACTTAGAGCCAGGTGGTTCTCTTTGATCAGGGACATACATGCAGAGAATGGAACTGAGAGGAGGGTGGAAGGGAAGCACGGCACAAACCCAGAACTCTCTGGAGAGAGAACACACTGCGCTAAGTACGGTTTTCCATTCACTTAGGCCCTAGAAAAGCAAATATGGAGAGTCATGCTTCAGATTTTAATTTTTGTAACAATCAGTAATGAACTAAGTCTTGGGCTTAAATAAAGACTAGCTGAAAGGGCTAACTTGATTCAAAATGGTCTGCAATATGGATTCAATATAGCAATATTTTCTAGCTAAGAAAGCCAGATTTTTGTCAACTTGTAAAACTGTAGGTCTTGGGACAGTGAAAACAATGCAGCCACTGTGAATGAAACAGATCAATAAAGCATCTAGGAAAAGAAACAAGCCTAAATTGCATTTTAAAAATGCTTTCTGGTGATTTTTAAGAAGAGCAGAGTTACACACAGAGAAGGAAGGAAAGAGAGAGAGAGTCAGTCTTCCATCCACTGGTTCACTCCTCAAATTGATGCAATGTCCCAAAACAGGTAGATAAGAAGCCAGGAACCAAGAGCTTCTTTCAGGTCTTCCTGGTGGGTACAGGAGCCCAAGGGCTTGAGCCATCCTCTGCTGCTTGCCCAGGTCTTGGGTTGGGAGCTACATGGGAAGTTGAGCCGCTGGAAAGGAACTTGCCCCCATGTGGGTTGCTGGTACCACAGATGGAGGCCTAGCTTAGCATGCCATTTTGCCAGCCCCATAAATGATATTCTTAAAGTTAAACCTACTGCTAGCCCTATTTATCTTGCATATATTCATTTATATATCATTCCTTATTAGATGGCATTTAAGGTTCTCAAAGGTCCATGGGAAAGTGTATATTAATTATGACTTTGACTCTTATTCCAAATGATCAATCACTTTAAATTTAAAACCTTATAGATTAATTTTAAATCAATCCAGATAGGGTTAAATCAAGTCAAAGATTTTATGTTCAAGCATAATATTAAGGAAGAAAGATAAAGTTGCTGGGCACCAAAATCTTGTGTCTCAGAAGTATGCAAGAGTTACCATGTTGAACCATGTTTTAATGATAAATTATAATATAAAAAATATTTTGTGATAGTCCAGAGAGGGGTATTCAATATGTGGATTTTATAAAGATCATAAGATTATTGAGATTTGTTGATTCCTTGAGATGGTACTGTGGTACAATGGGTTGTTTGCTAATTGGAGACCCAGCTGTTCTTCCCATCCAGTTCCCTGCTAATGCACCTGGGAAATCAGAGGAAGATGGCCCAATGACTTGGGCCCTGCACTCCTGTGGGAGACCTGGAGGAAGCTTTGGGGTCTAGATCTGTTTGGCACAGCTCCAGCTGTTGCAACCATTTGGCAGGACCTAGGAGAAGCAGCTGATGGAATATTCCTCTCTCTCTCTCTCTCTCTCTCTCTCTCTCTCTCTCTCTCTTTCACACCTTCCTTTTAGATAAATACATTTTTAAAAATCTTTAAAAAGATACATTGGTCAATTCCTCATTTAAAGGAAGGACTATATGACTAACAGTACATCATTATAACATTAAGATGTATGCTGATAACTGAAGTCCACAGAGTCCATTTTTAGCCTCAACCCCTTATTTACTAATAGAACATGGTAAATCTTGACCAGTGAAGCTAAGTGAAAGATTTCTCCTAAAATACTGCTAATGTGACCGTGTCATAATATTTGAGCATGTGAGCATAGAAGTGACATCAACAAGTTGGCTGACAGTGGGGTGTCTGGTACATCTCACTCCGCAAGTGTCAAAGAAGAGAAATAACAGCGACTATTTTACTAGAGCATTGGAGGCAGAGTTGCAGAGGGAGGAGGCGGTAGACATGTTGTACAGCAGAATAATGCAAAACATCCCGACAAAGAATGTGCTCAACACAGAACAGCGATCATTCCACCTCATGAGATCAACTTGGACAAAGAGGGCGTCATTGGGCAAGGAAAGAGTAATTAGGAGGCCTCTAAAGTCGCTATGTATGCCACAGATACCTGAGGCCAGATAAAACAGACTTTAATATTAGAAAGAAAAGAGACCAACATAGTCACTATATTTTAATAAAGGGATTAACTCAACAAGAGGAAATACTTATAAATATGCATGCTGTTGATATCATAGCATCTATAGAGCAAGCATTATTAGAGACCCTGATATAATAATAATATTATAATCTATTTATTATGTCATATAATTATAATATAATATAATACTATAATACAATTACTATCATATTTTATTATTATATTATTATATTGTGTGATTATGTATTATAATTATAAATAATGCATAATACAGAATAAATATGTATTATAATTATATTATGTAATAATATATAATGTCAGCATATAATTACGATATAGAATATATGACACATATATTATAATTACATATTATAATATATGATTGTAATGTTCTTTACCACCAGGCCTGGAGGAAATGCAAGTTGTAAAACCTTCACAGTTAGAACGGCTATCACAAAAGGAAAAAAAAAATGACAAATACTGGTGAGATTATAAAGTGAAAGCCTCGTGTAATGTTGGTGAGTATGAATTGGCATAGCCTTTGTGGAAAAGAGTATCAAGGTATCTCAAAGAGCTAAAAACAGAGTAGGTATGATCCAGGAAGCCCACTACACATTAAAATATTTTTAAAGATTTATTTTATGATTACGGTAAAGTCAGATATACAGAGAGGAGGAGAGACAGAGAGGAAGATCTTCTGTCCGGTGATTCACTCCTCATGTAGATGCAATGGCCAGTGTTGCGCCGATCTCAAGCCAGGAGCCAGGAACTTCCTCCAGGTCTCCCACGCAGGTGCAGGGTCCCAAGGCTTTGGGCCATCCTCAACTGCTTTCCCAGGCCACAAGCAGGGAGCTGGATGGGAAGTAGGGCAACCGAGATTAGAACCGGCGCCCATATGGAATCCTGGCACTTTCAAGGCAAGGACTTAAGCCAGGAGGCCACTGCACCGGGACCCCCAGTACACATTTAAAGAAATCAAAAGCGATGTATTGAAAAGACATTTTCACTTACATGTTTACTGGAGTACTATTCAAAAAGATAAAGATAAGGAATCATCAGAGGTTTAAAGATATAAAGAAAATGGTGAATATATATTTAACAGAGTGTTATTCAGGCAAAAAAGATTGCAAGTTTTCATTTTCAACAATGTGTTTGCAACTGGAAAACATGGAATGAATCAATGGCAGAAAAACACGTGTGGCAAGGTTCTTTGTCAGTGCAGCACACATCAGTTTTATAAACTATAAGCCACACATGGGAGCTAAAGAGCTGATTTCACAGAAGTACCTGGAAAGTGTTTAGAGGATTCGGGGAGGGGTGGTTAATAGGGTTAGGTGTGCAATTTATTGGAAGGAATCACTTCAAATGCTCTGTGGCATTGCAGCATAACCATGGCAATAATTGAAGGTTTTAAAATAGCTCTTAGAATTTTGACAGAACTAGGGTGATAGGTTAGTTACCCTGAACCAATCATTACCTATTACATAAATGGATTGAAATTAATGTCGCACACTATGTATCAATAAAATATGAAAAAAACATTTTTTAGATTTATTTATTTTTATTGGAAAGGCAGCTATACAGAGAAAGGAGAGACAGAGAGGAAAATCTTCCATCTGATGATTCACTCCCCAATCAGCTGAAACGTCTGGAGCTGAGCCAATCCGAAGCCAGGATCCAGGAGCCTCTTCCAGGTCTCCCATGCAGGTGTACGGTCCAAGGCCTTAGGCCGTCCTCGACTGCTTTGCCAGGCCCACAGACAGGGGGCTGGATGTTCTAGAAGCAGGGCCTCCAGGATTAGAACCAGTGCCCATATGGGATCCTGGTGTATTCAAGGCGAGATCTTTAACTAATACGCTATTGCGCAGAGCCCTAAAATATGAAAATCTTAAGAGTATATATGAATAAAATAAAGTTATGAAAAGAACCAGAGGACACAGAGGAAATTTTAATTACTTAGAGTAGAAATAACCACTCTGAATAAGACTGAGGTGAGAAACACAAAGTAAATGATGAATAAATATGGCTACAACAAATAAGTCATCTCTTTACTATGAAAATAAGATAAAATTCAAAGATGAGACAGCTAAAGATAATATACTTACACTGCAGTTTCAACTATTCATGCATAGCTTTTTTATAATATGTATTCCCGTGAACACTTAGGAAAACCCTTGTTTGCATAAATTCTAATTTTTTCTTGCATCAAAGTACATTAATCTTTCAATTTCATTTCCTGGGACTATTTGAAGCATCCTTGAATTCATCACAAATGCAAGACAGAAGCACTGTCAGGTGTAATTAAGTGAACTTGCCTTGTCCAACTTCAGGGAAGGAACTCTGAGTAAGAGCAGGCATCTACACCGGTGTTTAGTCTCCCTCATAATCAATGAAATGCAAATTGGAACACAGAAAGCATCATTTTATACAGTAATAATGAAAAGAAAAAGTTTAGGAACTACGTATGGGACAGCAATGAAGATGAACACCAATGTGCCTGGGTTCGCCTCTGGCGCTGTGCTGCTGATTCCAGCTTCCTGCTAAGTGCACCCCGAAGGTGGTGGGCGATGACTCAGGCAGTTGAGGAAGCAAGCATGTACAGATCCGTAAAGAAAGGCTATGTTGGATTGACCAAGTCTTACATAACATTGTTGACTAAAATCTTGTAAAAGTAGCATTTTCTTACATTTATGTATCAGGTATAAATCTGACACTCTCTGTTTAAGTTAAAAAACTGTGTATCCTATGACCTAAAAATTCTCACATCTGGATCTTTCCCGGGGAAACCATCACACGCCACACACAAAATCAATTCTCTTGCATAAATATTTGAATTATAATTGTACAAATAGGAATCGATGGTAATTTTCTATGGAGTTTAGAAGGTGATAGAATGCAAATCATATAAAATGTAATATAGAGCTCTAATTGAAAAAAGCTTCATAATATGAAGTATAGTTTGTGAGACCATCAGGCCTGCTGAGGTCGTGGCCCCACCTTCAGGTGGGCGGCACCAGCACTGCCCACCATTTCCTAATTAATTAAGAGACCACCAATGGGGAACACCTTACCTGTAGGTTCCCCGCCCAACAAGGTGGGGTCAGGGAATGCTTAAAATCGCAAGACGCTTCCTCAAACCTTTAGTGTCTCTTGCCCTCCCCTTTCGAGAGGCACCCCACCTCCTGGCTTTCTCTCCCAAGGTGCTTCCCCTTCCCTCTCCCTTCCTTGCTCACCTGGTCCCTTCGCAAATAAACTTTTCTGTCTGCAACAGATTCCTGGCCTTTTATTTCTACACTAAGTTGAGGAAAGAACCTACCTGGCATTTCTGGTAACGGTTTGATATTAGTTATATAAAACATACATAAAACAATATCAGGAGGGGGCCCAGCAGCGTGGCCTAGCAGCTGAAGTCCTCCCCTTGAACAGGCCGGGATCCCATATAGGCGCCGATTCTAATCCTGGCAGCTCAACTTTCCCATCCAGCTCCCTGCTTGTGGCCTAGGAAAGCAGTCGAGGATGGCCCAAAGCCTTGGGACCCTGCACCTGTGTGTGACACCCGGAAGAAGTTCCTGGCTCCTGGCTTCAGATCGGCATAGCATCAGCCATTGCGCTCACTTCGGGAGTGAGTCATCGGACGGAAGATCTTCCTCTCTGTCTCCCCTCCTCCTCTCTGTATATCTGACTTTGCAATAAATAAATAAATCTTTTTTAAAAAAAACAATATGAGGAAACCATCATAAACAAAGTTTATTTTGGCTCAAAAAAGAATCCATGCATAATATTCTAATAGTTCATGCTTTCCATGATTTTTTGAGGATGCCTCATTCTATACATTTTTTTTTGCATGGAAATGATTAAAGGTGCCGAACATCAGTTCATGGTGTTTGCTCTGGAACTCAGAAAGAACTGGGTGAAGGACCCAGGAACCTAACTCCAGCGGTTGCATTACTGAAAATAGAAAATGTGTCTTAATTTACGAACTTTGTTGTTTCAATGTACAGTTTCACATAGCGCTTGCATCCGGATAAGTCATGATATGCGATTTTTAAAAGGACAACAGTCTTTGTGTAAGCTAGCATTGGTATTTATAAACACAACGGGTTTACCTAGAGAAGAATGGATTATCTGTCTTTCATTTCTCTTCCCTTGGCCATTCTCAGGAACCTATTTCCATTGTTGTGCCCGGGAAAACTGCAACAGAAAATCATCAGGAGTCTGAAGTCAATGCGAACACATAAAGGCAGCTTATTCAAAACGAACCTAGGCTCCAGCCCAGCACGACGGGGGAACAGTGCCCATATGGGATCCCCGGGCGTGCAAGGCGAGGACCTTAACCACTGCGCCATTGCGCTGGGCCCTTAACAGTTATTTTTTAAAAAGAGTAAGTTGGCGGGCTTCTATTGGTGGGTTTGAAGCAAACAACTTTCAAAAAGTACAGACTGATGGGCTATAGGGCGGTGGGTCTTATCTAACACATCAGGGGCCTCCTTCCTGAGGAGTGCTCTGCCTAAGTGACCTGCCAGGTGTCCTGCCGGGTGTAGACTGTCAGGCCTGGAGTTCACACAGCTCCGAGCCAAGCAAGGCAGAAATCACAAAAGCAGAAAACACATTTAGGTTCTTCACATGATGATGTCCTCATCGAGGATTCCGATTCAGATTGGCCTTATGCGGAATCGTGTTGCTGATACTCACTCTCATCTCGAGAACAATGCTATCCAGATGGATGGATCAGGTCCTCACGGCATCCCGTGGAAATCGCATGCTGAATACAGATTTCAGGTGCTGTCCACGGAAAGGTCCCCATCCCACGCGCAGGGGAGGGACTAGTCAAGGGAACTCAACTCGGAGTGCTCAGTCAGGCATCTGGCTCAGGTCAACACAGCTTGAAGAGGTGAGTTGGCAAATCAGGAGGTCAGAACTTATTACCCAGCAGGCAAGCACACTGGACAAAAAGACAGAGTTTGGGAGTCAGTGAAGGAGGGCATCTGAACATCAGAAGCAAGAAATTACGGGCAACAGATAGAAGACCGTCTAGAGCCAAGGCCCATCGCTATCAGGCAGGAGAACAGAGGACATGAAGGTGAAAGGGCAACAGTGATGGAGCAGAGCGCCTCCTGTACCCTGCAACCTGCCATGTACAGGCTGCATCGCGGTGCAATTGGAAGAACCTTTCTTGGGTGGAGCCAAATATCAGTGTAGGATGAGATGCATTGTCCTGGGCCTGAACTTCCAAAGGAGTCTCCCCATTGTTTATTTTCTCTCTGAAAATAATATTTTTTTAATACTGAAAGCATGTTTTGATAAGCAGTGTAAGGAGTGGATTTATAGTCCACCCTGACATCCATCAGGATTAAAATTTACTGGCAGCAATGTAAGTGGCATAACTGCTCGGCAGCACTTATACATTCCTGACACGTTTATCCTCTGGAGTTTGAACTCTTCTACATGCTTGAACACATGAAATTCCACACTTGCGCTGTCTCTTCCCTGACTCTTAGAAATAAATTAATGCAAATATCACTGCACCCTGTCTGTATATTTTTATTTTGGGTTAAAAAATTGAATGGTTTGATGCCAAGAGAAGTGAAAGGTTTGTATGTTAAGTCTTAATTTATTCCCTTGAAAGTCTTGGGTTAGGTCTACCAATGTAAATACAAAATGCAAAATAATTAACTTGGAAATTCTCTGAGCAGTTTGATGAATAGGTTTTGTTAACATCGTGTAAATAGCTTCATTTCCTGACCAGCTCAATAGCTGGTTACTTAGTCTATAGGAAATACGCATTCTTGAAAACTATCCCGGTAAGCTCTAATGCTTGTTCTTCCTAATTCCTTGAAGATTTCTCTTGCTCCTAGAAATGTCCTGCCAGCAGATTTTGGGTTGAAATTCCTGCATGAATGACATTATCTGAAAGAAGCTCTGATGCTTTGGATGGGGAATGAAGAACTCAGTAGGAAATAAATGATTTGCAGTTTTCTTGATTACCACCAATGACTTCCAGGGAGGAAGATCTGAGAGTTGAATGGTCCATTAGAGAGCTGTTAATGAGAAAAGAGATGTAGAAATGAAAAGCCATTGTTTTCAGTATTTGGACAAATGGTGACTTTTTTTGGCCAAGGCAAGATATTTGATCAGACTATAGATGAGACCGGAAGTCTTCTAGATGAGCTAGAAGACTTTAAATCAAGTGGAGATGCAGAAAGATGAAAAATTATCTTGGTAAACCTATCAAACTGGTCCTTATTGAAGAAAATAAATGAAAGATGAGAGACCAGTGTGAATTAAGGAGATGGTTGGTGATTTTATGCCAGAAGGTTTGAGAGAGAAAAAACCTCAGAAATATTTATAGCCTCAAAAACTCTTTAAAACAAAGTACCAGTAACTGATTGCCTAGTCTATGTGTCTCCCCATTAATCGTAAGAACAATCCAATAAAGTCGATATTGGTCTTCCATTTTACAGATGGAGAAAATGAGGATTATAGAAGCTAAGTCACTTAGAAAAAGCATGCAGATCTGATAAGTTGGAAAACAGTGCTGTGGAGATGGGCAATCTGATCTGTAGCCTTTGTTGTATCCAATTTCTTTTCCTTTGTAAACAAAATAAGCTTGGGATAATGCTAACACGGTCGGGAGGGACTCCAGGTTGAGCTAGAGATGGAGGAGCATGCTCTATCTCTAAAAGCAGGTCTGTAACCAGGGGGAGGTTGAGCAGTAGTAGACACCAAGGTGGTATTGACACAAGGAGTCCGAAAAAAGAATGCTGAGAATGAATGAGTTAGGGAACAGCCTCAGTGATTTGCATGGGAATGTTGCTATGTACCACCCGGACAGAGGAGAAAATTAAGCACACATTTCTGACAAAATCACAAAACTAGTTTAGCAATAGGTATAAAATTGATCATTGGATATATATTATATACGGTGACAATGAAAAACTTTGAACATTATAGCATTTCCTGGAAAGTTTGTTGGACTTGTTCTTTCAGAGAGAATGAAGGTAGATAGTTTCAAGATCTAGGAATGGAAGGGATAAGCCCAGCCAATCATGTGTCTCGGACTCTAGGAAGGTGGTTTTTTTGTTTGTTTGCTTGTTTGTTTCTTTTTCAACTGGGGCCTTCCTAGGTATGGTTCTCCCTCCAAGAAAGGATACCTGGAAAAGGTTTAGAGTCCTTCTGTGATAACAGACCACAGCTCTAATAGAAAGGACCTTGGTGTTTGTCCAAGCATCTGTAAGAAGAGTGAGACAAGTTTTAAGTTGTTATTGTTCATCTCCTGACTCAACCTTCTATATTTGGCTTTATAATGCTGGGGCTAGGGCTTGGCACAGCACATTTCTGCAGACAGGTTATTCCAGGAGGACACCGGGGAAGACCATGAGGCTGAGGGAAGAAGGGAAGAGGGCTCCTTACTCTTACCTCCCAGCAGGTGAGGAGAGGACCCCAGCCGGCTTGCATCACCCAGCAGCAGCAGCGGCTCCTTCCTGCATCAATTGAATCTGCAGTTTCTTCGTATTTCCCATATCATGTTTCCATCCAGTCCCTCGAGAAAGCTGATCCTGCTCCTTGACAGAAATCCCAGCCATGCTGTCTTTCAAACCCCCAACCTCTTCCTTTGTTCTCTCCATTCTGAAAGTGGTAGCCATTTCCCGATGTTGCCTCCTCCAGGTTACCTTAGAGTTCTTTTTTTTTTTTTTTTTACCCTTTTAGCTACTTTGTTAACAAGTGTCTACTTTGACAACCAGTAGGAGTTTTGTCTCCTGGACCAAGACCTGAATTCATGGACAAAACATCAGAAATACCAAACCTCTAAATGAGCAACAAAAAGTGTCAAGGGCAACAAATATGAGTTCAGAAAAGGAATTTCCTGATCAAGATCAAGGAAAGCCCAGACGTTGGAGAAAGACATTTGTAGCTCACATCTCGTTTTGCTGGAGGATTTGGCACCTCTGCTAGGTCATTGTTGGACAGAAACCTGGCAGAGGGACTCATAGGTTGGAGATGCGCTCTCCTGGGTGACTGTCGGGTCCAGAAGGTGCCATCGCCATTCCAGCACAATTCGACTGTTTATACTACTCCTCCCCCTTGGGCTCGGCAATACTGGACCAAAAGCAGATGCTTCATCAACTGCAATAAACACTACCCTCATCCCAAACCGAGCCATAAATACCAGCATCATCACAACATGATGATTCCTTCCTTTCTGAGTCTAACCAGGCAGATGTTATCAGAGAAGATAGTTCTAGACTATGGGGTGAGAGGTGAGTGGCAATTGCCCTTCGGAATTTAAGTAAAATACACCCCTGTGCCAGATGTTTTGGTTTCAAACAGTTAGCTTTTGTTGAGCTTAGCTCTCAGCCCCCAAATCTCCCTGCTTCACATTTCTTCAAACTAGGCATCTCTGAATACAGTACAAGGGAGATGGCTGAATCCGTGGTTCTTAAAAACAGCTTGGCCAGTAGTAGGATACAGAATTAACCAGTCCCCCCTGTAATTTCTCCTACCCAGATATTTTGTCTTTTAAGCAAGAAAAGTTTCGTTTGCTGTAAAGAAAGGAAAAAGAAGAAAAAGAAAAAGACAAGTGTTCTTAAACAATGAAGTACTTGAATATGACCAAAGTTAAAAGCTTTGACAGTAAATTGTGATGTTGAAAATAAAGGAGGCATTAATATGACTAACTTACTTTGACTTCTTTGCTAAGAATACCTTGAATAATTGATCTGGCTTTGGCTTTCTCTTATTAACTGTCATTGTGTGCATACAAAAATTTAAAAATTGCCATGCAAAAACATCATGGGAGACACTATAAATATCACAAATTTATGTCACTATAAAAATAATGAATTTTCTTTTTTTAAATAAAGTTTTACTTTTATTGGAAAGTCATATTGTATTTATGGAGAGAAGGAGAGACAACAAGAAAGATCTTCCATATTTTTACCAGGTTCACTCCCCAAATGGCTGCAGTGGCTGGAACGGAGCAGATCCCAAGCCAAGAACCAGGAACCTTTCCCAGGCCTCCCAAGGGGGGGCAGAGTCCCAAGGCTTTGAGCTCTCCCGAGCTGCTCTCTCATAGCACAAGCAGGGAACTGGATTGGAACCGGAGCAGCTGGGACATGAACTGGCACCTGTAAGTGATCCCAGAGTTCGCAGTGTGAGGATTTAGCCATTGAGCCATCACCCTATCACAGATTTTCTTATGAGGAGCTTACCAAGCAATAGAGGAAATGAGATAAACAGAATGGACAAGAAGGGAACATAAACTGCTAGAAATGTGGCACAATTGGAGTCATAAAAACGGGCATGTTATGCTGGGTGGAAGACCAGAGGAAGATGGGTCAACTCTCCCCTAAAGTTAGCCATGAAAAAGGAGGCATTTACACCTGCCTTTCAAAGGCCAAGAAATAAAACTACCTTCCAAGGCTTTCCATGCAGGCTCAGGGACAAAGCACACAGTGAAGCTTAGGGGGAAGGAGCCTCCTCTAGGCAGGGTACCTGCAGATTATTAACAGAGGGACTGGACAGAGCTTATGCTCAGTGAAGGATCCTGTCCTATAGACGCTACTGAGATTAGTTTACTTGGACGTTTGTCTAGTCAGGCTGATGCAGGCAACGCCTGTATATGCCAGTCAACCTCATGTGCAATTCAGTGGGTCCCACATTTTGTACATAAAATTATGAAGTCAGTCTTGCATCTTCTTTCTTCTCTCTCTCTCTCTCTCTCTCACACACACACAGAGCAATATCTCTTGATAGAAAAGAATAAATTTTTAAGAAAGATTTTTTTTTCATTTTTTAAAGTTTATTTTTATTGCAAAGTCAGATGAGAAGAGGAGAGACAGAGAAGAAAATCTTCTGTCTGATGATTCATTCCCCAAGTGACCACAACGGCTGGTGTTAGGCCAATCCAAAGCCAGGAGCCCAAATCCTCTTCCGGGTCTCCCACGCAGGATCCCAAGGCTTTGGGCCGTCCTCAACTGCCTTCCCAGGCCACAAGCAGAGAGCTGGATGGGAAGTGGAGATGCTGGGATTAGAACAGGTGCCCATATGGGATCCTGGCATTCAAGGCAAGGACTAGTCCACTGCACCAGGCCCAGAAAGATTTATTTTCATTGGAAAGGCAGATTTACTGAGAGAAGGTGATACAAATAGAAACATCTCCCATCGGTTTTTTTTTACTCCCCAAGCAACTGCAATGCCCAGCGCTGAGCCAATCTAAAGCAAGGAGCTAGGAGCCTCTTCTGGGTCTCCCAAACTGGCACAGGCTTCCAAAGCTTTGGGCCACCCTCTACTGTTTTCCCAGGCTACAAGTAGAGAGCTGGTTGGGAGGTGGAGCAGCAGGGACGCTCACCGGCACCCACATGGTATCCCGGCATGTGCAAGGTGAGTATCTAGCCGCTGAACCATCATGCTGGGCCCAGAAAATAACAAATATTTAAAACCAGCCTTAAAGTGCAATGCCTCTGGTTGCCTTCGTTCAACAGGTGATCTACACATTTCTAGCTGTGTGCTAAATCGCATCAGAAATATCTGGAAGCATTCTCTGGTCTTGCTTTGGGAATAAAATGAAAGGCTTTCCGGCCTGAGTGTGAACTTGAATACTTCCTCAGTTACTTCGTTTTCCCTAGGAAAGGGACAGCTCTGCATAACACCACTTATTGCTTGCTTTAATAAAATAATTCTCATTGCTATAAGGTATCATGGGCTGCTATCAGAGAAACAGGAAAATACCTGTCAAATTTATAGATATCAATACTGTTCACGGGGACAGAAAAGTGATTTCTGTCGCACTTCTTCTGCAAATAAGTGAGACTTAAGCCCTGGATTTATGTGCAACTCCATGAATAAAATGATGCAAATCTCAAATGGTGAACCCTACCGAGGTAGACAGAATCAAAGCTGTATCACTGGCATAGATTATATTATATCTGCAGATGTCTGTATACTCTTTGCAAAATAAATATAGGAGTCATAAACTTGGATAGGGGGTCCAACAGGCAGCAATCTCAAAAGAGAACCAAGTGTTTGGAGCAGCAGGTGGGAGGCTCACCTACCATGTTGAAGTGCCAGGTTCTGAGGGCTGGTTCTGCTTCTGATTCCAGCTGCCTGTTAGAGTGCAGGGATGGCTATGTGGCAGGGGTTGGCTCTAACAGCCACCCACCTGGGAGACATATATCGATTGCAGGGTCCTGGAATCAATAGATGTCTGGAATTGATTGGTTTGGCCTGCCCTCAGTGCTGCAAACATTTGGGGAGTGAAGGGCACATGCAGCTCTCTCTCTGTCTTTCTGCCTTCTTTAGTTCCTCCTCCATCATTTTTTTTTTAAAGATTCCTTTAACTATTTGAAAGGCAGAGTTTAACAGAGAAAGAAAGAGAGAAAGAATCTTCCATTTGCTCATCAACTCTTCAAAATGGCTGCAACAGCCCGAGCCCAGTCCATCCAAACCCAGGAGTGAGCAGCATCTTCATAGTGCCCCATGTGGGTGCAGGCACTCTAACGCTTGGGCCATCCTCTGCTGCTCTCCCAAGCACATTTGCAAAGAGTTGGATTAGAAGCATAGCTGCCAACTAGAAAATGTGCCCTGTGGGCTGTCGGCATCACAGGCAGTGGTTTTACTCACTCTACCACAGTGCGTTTCAAGAAAGTAGAAGTAAATTGTAAAGATGTTTCAATTAAAATTCCAAAAGAAGATCTTTAAGATTAAATAGGGGCTGGTGCTGTGGCACAGTTCACCAATCCTCTGCCTTGTGATGTTATCCCCTAGGGGCACTGGTTGGTGTCCCAGCTGCTCCACCTCCAACCTAGGTGTTAATGTCCTGGGAAAGGAGCATAGGATGGCCCAAGACCTTGGGACACTACACCCATGTGGGAGACCTAGAGTGATGATCTGTCTGCTGGCTTCACATCAGCTGAGCTGTGGCAATTTGGCCATTTGGGGAGTGGATCAGGAGACAGAAGACCTTCTCTCTCCATAAAACAAAACAACTCTGAAACTGCCTTTCAAGCCTTTAAAATAAAAATACACAAATAAATGATGTTTTTGAACGTCTTTCCTAATGAACTTCCACATCACCAAGCTGAACCTTAGCTGCTTATCTGAACTTTAACAATCAGGATTGGGAAAATAACTATCAAATTTTCCAAACAGATCAGTGTCTATTGGTAACATACAGAAGATGCTTCACCTTAATCCTTACACAAAAAGCTGAAGTAAGTTGGTGTTAACCCATCATTTTTCCCTAATGTTATGTCCCCTCATTTACCTCTTACAAGAAAAATAATTTTGACCTGATCAACCTGGTTTTTGTATTTTTATCTTTATTCATTTACTGTTTTTGATTCTGCTTTTTTCAGCTCTTATCTAAGAAAGCAGTCTCCTTCCCTCAGTCCATTGGACCTCTCTTCCTGTGACATGGGACAAAGCAGAGTAGCCCAATTCTAGAAATGCAAATAAAGTCATTTCAGATCTTTAAATGGATGTAATTTTGTCCCTTGGCACCACAAACTTTTGTGACCAGTTTCAAGCAAATATTTCCCGGCACAGACTGCTTGTTCGTTCACTGACCAAAGGAAGACTGGAGTCAGAGCAGAGAACACCTCCAATTGCAAGGGATGCTAAGTAGCATCTTGACCAGGCATCACGGAAGAGAAGGAAAGGACTTGCTAAGCCTGGAGATGGAGAGGAACTTGAGTCCCCAAGCGCCTTTCAATCTGCTCAGCACTGCCAGGGGCTGAGAAACTTCAAAGCATATCAAAACTGTAGTTCATTTTTAGAAATACGAGGCACTTGGAAAAGCTAATTTAGCCAAATATTTATGTTCTGGTGCATAGTTGAGCTGCTTATCAGACCTTCAGGAATTTTTTGTTTTTCATTTTTGTGCATTTATTTCCTCTCTTGTCTCCTCCTCCTCTTGTTAGAGGCAGAACATGCTTGGACACTGAAAGAGGGAGTTGCTTTACTGTGGAAGAAGCCAGCCAGGACCATGAAGAGAATCCTCAAGCCCACAGCACTCAAAGCAGCCATCTTTCCCTCCCCCAGTCTCTTCTCTGAGAAGGGCTGAGAAAGGCAGAAGTTCCCAAGTTCACCCTAGAAGAAAGTATTTTCTCCAAAAACCAAGCCAGTTCTTAACGAGATTTCACATGATGTGACTTTTCAACCTGTTGTCCTTGGGTTCACAAAGTGAACATAGCGGGCAGGGAGAGCTAGAGGACCCCTACTCTTCAGATCCTTCTGCTTTCAAGCACTCATCACCCTTCCCTGCCCAGGTCCCTCCAGTTCTCTGCAGACCTAATCTTGAAGGGGACTCCTGGGGAGAGACTGCCTACTGTGGCAAAGAAGGGTAGACTCCACCCTGTTTCTACCTCTCAGAACAGAGGCAGGCCTTGCACAACCTTTACTGGAGACCACATTGTGATGGTGGATGGTAGGAATGTTGAAGAAGGACAGAAGAATTACCACTTCTCATTTTCTCTCCAAGCTGAGCTTGGCTCTCAAAGGCTTACCATCCATATTGCACATTTTCTGTTACCTTCTCCGTTTTCCAGACCTAGTGACTGTTGAATCACACGAGAAACCCCAGATGGGTGTCAATCAGCCCCTGCGCACTGGGTCTTACTATTCCCAGGCCCTGTAGCCCACAGGGATGCAAGCACATTCCAAAACTTTCCATAGCCAGGGGGCTGGGAGTCTGGAATGTCTGGATTGCACAGGGGGAAGGTGTCCTGGCATGCTCCTCCCATCTCAACCACATTTCCTCAGAGATCTCAAAGCATTCTCCAAGGGTGATCTCATTTTCGAATACATGTTGATTTCTTTTTTTCATCCTTACTGTCTTTTGCATCATTTTTTTTTTCCTACATAGCTATCTCATGGTAAGGATTTTGCTTTGGGGACCACAATTTCAATGACTAGCTATCCAGCTAGACACCCTTTGAACTCCTTTTTAGCACACGGGTCTCAAAAATCCAACAACGCAGCAGCAAGCAAACAGCCATCTAAATCCCACCATTGGAAAAATAAATACATCATGTGAAATCCAAAATGTACACTTTACATGGGTGTCTCTATCAGTATCTTGCAGTTTTGTTAATATAGTCTATAGGACTTTTTTCTTTTTATCTGTACGACAGAGATGAAAACATACTTTACCAAATTCTTGTGATCTTGCTGTTGTGCAAATCACTTAATAAATCAGAGTAGAATAAATAGACTAATAAATAGATTCTTTCTTGGGTGGTTTCCTCATCTCTGAACAGGCCACTTCATTCACAAGGCATTTTGGGATATATAGGACAGCAAGACATATGAAATGCTCTTGAGGAAGAAAAACATATCAGATTATTGTTCATCATATGGATGCCGGTAAAGGTGTCCAGGTGTGTCAATTTCTCATTTGTATGTATCTTATCGACTGTACTATAGGCACTGGACAAGCTCTCTATGCTATTCAGAGAGTTGCTCCTCTCTGGTTCTTTCTATAACTTGCTTTTGTGCCAATCCCCCAAGCACCACTGAGATGGTTGAACATGAATCGGATGCTTCAGACCGATGAGTATCTCAGCTTAATGACAGTCGTCATATAGGTTAACAGCACCAGGACTCTGGGTACCCAATGGACTGAATCTGTGCTTGCAAGTGTCGACATTCCATATGGGCACTGGTGTGTGGGCAGGATGTTCCACTTTCCACAACCTCCATGCTTGTGGTAGGGGAAGCAGCAAAGGATGGCCCAAAGTCTAAAATCCTATACCCACATGGGAGACCCAGAAGATGTTTCTGGCTTTGCAACAGCTTAGCTGTGGTCATTGTGGCCATTAAAGGATGTGAATCAGTAGATGGAAATCTTTCTCTCTGTCTTTTTCTCTGTAAATCTGCCTTTATCATAGCAGTAAATAAATATTGAAAGAAGGAAGGAAGGAAGGAAGGAAGGAAGGAAAGGAGGGAGAGAGAGGGAGGGAGAGAGAGAGAGAGAAAGAAAGGAAGAAAGAAAGAGAGAAAGAAAGAAAGAAAGAAAGAAAGAAAGAAAGAAAGAAAGAAAGAAAGAAAGAAAGAAAGAAAGAAAGAAAGAAAGAAAGAGAGAGAAAGAGAAAAGAAAAAGAGTGCCATGGGTCCTAGAATCAAATGACCTGAATTTGTGCCCTGATGCCACGATTGACTGTGGTACTTAACCTCATCATGTCTCAGTGTCTCTGTTCATCCAGAACATGGGATGTTAGTGTGAGGAATCTTTAAAAATTTCATGAAAATACATATTAGAAAAAAAAATTCATCGTTTTTTTTTTTGCAATGGAATACATTTCTTTCATTTAATTTTTCCATGAACTTTTTGGATTACTCTCAAAACACATTTCACAGTGTTTCTGTGAAGGTTCAATACAATTGTACATGTACAGTATCTGGAAAAGTGCATGGAACTTGGTGAGAACCCAATAAATACTGCGGGCATTGGAGTTATGCTTGTCATTGTGTTGAATGAGGTCAGAGTCTAGCACAGGAAAGGTTACCAGCACAATGTGCTGCATGCAGAGACAGACACGTATTATTCATCATCCTCATCACCTCTGCGTATTCTCTAGTTTGTCCCTGTTTCATCTCACACAGAAACTGACACCTTGGGTTCCACTGGAGGAGGACAGGGCCCCGTGCTTGTCACGGTGCTCACACAATGCTTCCCTTAATGCAGTCTAAGCCTGAATAGCCATGTCACTGTTGGCTCCAGCTGGGCCTTTGGACAAGTAAGACCTCTGTGGACTTCTATATCAACCACTGCCGAGTTACACGCTCTCCATCCCGTAGTCCTGTAATTCATTTTTGGACCAAAGTAAGAGAGAAGACTTTGCCATTATCCTTATTACATTTCATGTTGTTAGTTTGGGCCCAACATTGCAGCCTGTCAATAGAATTTCAGTTGTTGATTCTGTCAATTATTTTGTCTTTTTCGTGTCGCATCCGGACTGTGTCATTGGCACATTTTATCAGTGTATATGCTATGTCCTCATTTATGCCACTGATAAGACTATTGAGCAGAAAAAAGGCTGAGAGAATAACCCAACAGTTCAACTGCAGAACCTTCTACATACTTGAATTTGTCCACTAATCATTTAGAGTATGATAATTTAAATACTTTGAATTCACTGAGTGGTACTCTCATTTCTTTATTTTATCCAAGATTCCTCATTAATTCATTACTAGTATGGAGACACCCTGGTCTATCATTAGTTTCATTTTTATTTTCAAATGTCCTGGAATGGTGGCATCTCCCTTAATTTTGGCAACAACATTAATTTCCATATCCAAATTATCTATAAAGTACCTAGTAGACGTCATTTAGTCCATCAAGAATAAGATTATGCCACCTGACCATCTCTCTTATAGTCTTATTTTGTGTTTTAAGTTTAAGGATTACCCATTGAGTTATTTATCTTCTTTAGCGAAGAGATTCCCAGTTCTTCATAACTTAACACAATAATATTTTGTCTCACTTGCAAAAAGTCATATAAAGCATTTTTGATTGGCAGGCTGCCTTCCATGTGCCATTGAGGAAATTTAATTCCTACTGCATATATGGATTTATGCTCCACTTGTCCTTGCAGTTCTCTACATCCGGAAGTTAATGGGGAGAACAAGAGAGATGCTGGCACAGGAAACATTTTGGGATCCAGGCCTATCACATCTCTCACATCACAGCAATTCCCATGCAAATAGACCGGGAAAGGGAGGCTGTTCATGTGCTTGGTAAAAAGGAAGGGATCTGCAAGTGCAGCTCTAAGATAGAGAACATTCAATGGGGGACTCATATGCTTCCTCTGGTCAAGTACAGCATTAAATCTGAGAGCAGAGGGGTTAGATGCCTCAGAAGCTACAAGGCCAGGACTCTGGTTCCAATCCCAGTAATGGGTAAGTGCAGCCTGGAATAAGTCACAGAGCTACTGGGTTTTCATGTTGGATGTACGGGATTAGCAGTAAGTTGGTCCATCTGGTCCACCACTGTGTTCTTAACCCTAACCCAGAAGCTGGCATATAATTGACTATGAATGATTGCAGAGTGAATAAATGATGGTTTTCCTGGTTTTGTTTCTTTTTTAACACAAAGTTATTTTTATTAGAAAGGCAGATCAAATTTTATAAAGACAAGATGAGACAGAGAAAGATTTTCCATCCACTGGCTTACTCTCCAAATAGACTCCAAAGCTGGAGGTGTACTGATCCGAAGCAAAGAGCTTCTTCTGGGTTTTCCACATGGGCACAGGAACCCAAGGATTTGGGGCCATTCTCCGCTGCTTTCCCAGGCTCCAAGCAGGAAGCTTATTGGGAAGTGAAGCAGCTGGGACATGAACTAGTGGCCATACGGTTCCTGGCACTTGCAAGGTGAGGATTGAGCCATTGAGCCATTGAGCCATTGTGCCAGGCCTTGTCTCTTTCTCTACTTTACAGGTGGTTGCAAAGTTCAAATGAGACCCTACTTACTAAAGTGCCTTGGAAACTAAAAGCCATTGAAAATTTTATAATATAGTTAATACTCCCAGTAGTATTTCCATTTGTATCATGTTCTGTACGTCAATTGCTTCCACATAGTCTTTGATCATTATGCACTGCAGAAAACATGCAAGCCTCACAAAGCATTTAAAACAAATCTCCTTTGCCAGTTGCTTCTAGGACTTAAAGTCCATTAGCAAGTCATTCTCCGTGGTTAAATTTAAGAAACTGGTGTTGAGGTTAAGATATGTGCTAATATAAACAGTAAGACATCCTATCATAAAATTAAGAAAAAAAAAAGCAAAACCTTGATCCTATATACAGGGTTTATAGTCCAGATAGTTCTTGCCAATTTTGTTAATAAGAATCTTCAGGACCCGGCGCAGTGGTGCAAGTGGTTAAGGTCCTCACCTTGCACGCCTGGGATCCCATATGGGCGTTGGTTCTAATCCCGGCAGCCCCGCTTCCTATCCAGCTCCCTGCCTGTGGCCCGGGAAAGCAGCCGAGGACGGCCCAAAGCTTTGGGACCCTGCACCCGCGTGGGAGACCCGGAAGAGGCTCCTGGCTTTGGATCGGCATAGCATCGACCGTTGCGCTCACTTGGGGAGTGAATCATCGGACGGAAGATCTTCCTCTCTGTCTCTCCTCTCTGTATATCCGCCTTTCCAATGAGAAAATAATAAAAATAAATCTTTTTAAAAAAAAAAGAATCTTCAGCAGAGATACATAAACATCTTCAACAAAACTAATACAGACTATTTTAAATTGAAGAAGCAACTCTAAATGAGCACAACTGGAACAACAAGGAGATCAGACTTCCATGGCCACGCACGGGTCACAAATGCTGTTAAGCCATGAAACCATATGGTGAAAGTGGTATTTTAGATTCTTCTGAAAGATGCTATGTTAGGCTGCTCTGTGGGACGTGCATTGGAGGAGATGTAGAGACACCAGTGGACTACCACACTGATCCTAGCATGGAGTTATGAAAGTCATAAGGTAAGCATGTTGAGAGGAACACAACCCATTCAAGAAAGTACGTTCCATATTGATAATATGGCAGGCTGACTTGAAAGTATACCTTTGGTTTGCCTAAGATTGCAAGATAAAATGTAACACATGACATTTGTGAAACATAACTTTAGACAAGGAGGAACGATGGAACCAAGTTAGCACGTGAGCTGATGTTCCATTTGCCCTCAGAAAACCAGCAAATAACATCTTCATTACCTCTGGGAATCAGATTCCAATGACCAGGAGATAAGGCCCTGGACATGCACACAGTGAGACTCGCAGGGAAAGGCAAGACTTTTATGGGCCCAAACCACCGGAGAATGTGTGAATCAAGAGAAAAATTCTTTGACCAGCACAGCAAGATGATATGGTGATTTACTTGTCTCTCTTTTATTTCTTGAAAAACGGAAAGCCTGGGCTTGGTTTCACAGGAATCTGGTTTTTAAAATCATCCTACTGAAATGACCCAGAAACTTCTAAGCCAAGAAATTGATGTAAAAACTGGTCCCCTGCTAACAATATTGTTGACTGGCTGGCAGACACCATTACAAAAACACTTTATAAAGACATTTCAGGATCCAGAATGCAAAGCTGTGTTGCAAGAATGAGTCAGCCACACGAAAGATGAGCTCACGATAGAAGGAATTACCAAGCACTGAAGGGAGTGATCTATCCCAGGCAGCAGTCAGTAGATACAGCACGAGGGAGTTAACAGCATAAATTCTTATCTCCTAAGAAATCGAAGCACTAGAGGATGTAAAATGAATATGCTTGTGGGGCCATTGTCTTGGTACAGAGAGCCCGACTACCACCTGTAATACAAGCATCCCAGATGAGCACTGATTCGAGACCCAGCTGCTCCACTTCTGATCCACCTCCCTGTTAATGCAACTGGAAAAGCAGTGCAAGATGGACCTACAAACACTTGGGACCTGCACACTCACTGGGAGAGCTGGTTGGAGTCCCTGGCTCCTGGCTGTGGTTAGGACTGGCTGTTGTGCCACTGGGGAGTGTACAAGTCATGAAAGATAGTTCAGAAAACAATAAGCATATTTAAAATGAGTAGAGCCATTGCAGAAAGAACTTAATCTTCTAAGAAAAATACTCCAAACTGGCAGATTTAATTTATTTATTGAGTTACTTAGTTAGTTAGTTAGCTAGTTAGTTAGTTACCTACTGACTTATTTGATATATATACAGTGTCAGATTCAGAAACAGAGAAACACCACAATTGCTGGCTCACTTTCCAAATGCCTAAAATAGCTAGGGCTGGGACAGGATGAAGTCACAAGTCCAGAATTTGATCGGGATCTTCAGCGTGGGTGGGGGAGACTCAAATAGTTTAGCCATAAGACGCTGGCCTCCCAGGGAGACCATTAACAAAAAGCTGGGACTGGAATAAAAGCCAGTCATGCAACTCAAGTTCTCCAGTAACAGGTGAGGTGTTTAAGCTGTTATACCAAAGGCCTTTGGCAGAGTTTTGAGACAATCAAAATGAAAGTATAGGTGGGCCAGCATTGTGGCATAACAGGTTAGGCTGCCACTTGCAATGCTAGCATTTCATGTGGACGCTGCTTTGATTCTCAACTTGTCTACTCCCTGCAAATGTGCCTGGGAAACAAGCAGGCTCCTGCAGCCACGTGAGAGACAGGAAGCTGCTGCCTGCCGGCTTTCACCTGACCCGGCCTTTGTCGCGGCCATTCGGGAAGTGAACCAGCAGTTGGAAGCTCTTTCGCTGTCTCTGTCTCACTCTGTGACTCTGCCTTTCAAGGAAATACAATAATTTTTTTTAAAAAAAGAAAGTTTGAAATAAAAGGCATAAATAATTATATTAAAATGACAATAAATATACTATGCAGTGTATCAGACATTTCTGGAGAATTGATGTAGAAGACCAAGCTAAAACAGTAGAGCAGAAATCAAGAAAAATTAGGACAGAAAATTGAACATGTGTTGTGGGCTAACGAGTTGACTAGCACTCGTTAAGCTGAGCACTACAGGCAGTGGGCTTGGGGCTAGAAGCACCTGGTCTCAGCTGTAGCCAATCTGCACTAAGGAGGGTGTGGGGTAAAGCGGAAACAAGAAGTAGGTGAAAGGTCAAGAGAGAAGGCAATTTTTAAAGGGAAGCCTCTGAAATGCTTAGGAGAGAGACTTCCACCATCCCTGTCTCCGGTCGGTGCCTCAATCCCCCAGACCCTCGCCGTATCCCACGCTACTGGAGCAGCGGGCCGTAAACAAACATGCAAAGTTCAATTAAGCATAAGATTCTTTTTTGGAAAGAGCTGAGTTTGTTTTCGGAAACAAATCCTAATTGAGGGGAAAGCTTGCATCTTCACGGCGAATAAGTACACGGATTTGGGCAGCATATAGACAAGAAATCTTCCCAGAGCCTACCCTCTGCGTAAGGCGTTACCTCGTGCAGTGGTCTGGGAAGTCCCAGCACACTTGTCAGCCAAACCCAGTCCCACTGACTGATGGCCAAATTGTGTCACTGTGTTATGGGGTAGAGCATGCTCTTCATTTTGCTCATGTAAGGAAACTAGAGGATTTCTCCTTGAAACACCTGCGGGATGAAAGGAAAGGAAGGGAGGGATCCATTCTGTGGTGTGTACTGTCAGGGGTGTGTGGGATACGAAGCAACAAGAGAGAGCTGGGTGACTGGGGCGCACATCCAGAGACCCATTTCTTCAAGCTTGAAATTCTTACAGACCTAAGCACGTATACAGAGAGTGAAGCAGACTCTCGCAAACCCTCCCCATGGAGAGATTTTTGGACTTTTACGCTATATATTCAGATACACCAGGCTTCGTATTCTCCCAGTTAAGGGAGATGCTTGGTTTAGACTTTTATTGTCAGTGGTGATGTGTTCTTGTTTTTCTTAAAGTGATTTTTTTTTTTAATTAGTTGATATACGAAGAGTGAGAGAAGACACACACACACATACACACAGAGGGCTGAAGTGGTACCGCGCATGAGCCCCACCCACTCACAGGGCGTGCCTGCATACACACACACACACACACACACACACACACACACACACGCACACATTACTTCCAGTTTGCTGGTTCACTGTCCGAATGCTTGTGTAACGGCTGCATCTTGGGACAGGGCTGAAAGCAGAAGCTCAAAGTTCAGGTCTTCCACATGTGTCTTAGGAACCAAATTACTGGAACTGACAGCGCTGCCTCCCAGGTGTTCTGCTATTGGACTCAAGTGTTTTGTGTGCTAGGCAAAATCCTCGCCCCATCATTAATAGTCCTTTGTATTAATGGGCGGCTAAAGGAGAAGGGCTTACATTTCCATGTCCAACGGACAAGCGCCATATGCAAAAAAACACTGTCTTCCCAAAGCTTTCGGAAAAGGATGTTTGCTATAGCACAACATGTCTAATTCTGAGTTTGGGATGTGAGTGTCTTCATAGACTACTTGTCAGTATCTTGGTGGTTTGATTCCTTTTAAGAAGCCATGCTCATCACTACTCAGAGTCCAGAGAATAAAAATCAAGGGTTTCATCGGATGCCTCATAACAAGTACTTATCAGGACTGGCAGGAGCCCCACGTGTGTTTCCCATTGAGGAAATTAATCAGAGTCCCAAGCGCTCAGGCCATACTGTTCCTGTATGCACCACATTCCTGTGAGCATGTTCACGCCTCAAATCACATTTGCCCAACTACTCAGGGTTCTTTGCATCTCCCAGCGGTGTGTAAGCCCTGAAGTTCCCAATTCCACTTCACAATCATTCCTTGCTGTGACACTGTATCCTGAAGCCCACGACCCAGCAAATGTCCCCAGTGCAACAGGGCTAACAGGTAGAACCTTAAAGGAATTATGAGGTCAGTAAGACATTAATGTCACTACCATAAAAGACAGGAGTGGACTCCTTACAAAAGCACTTCAGTCCCTGTCCCAACCTTCATCCTTTTGTCTCTCCTCCTCCTCCATCCGTGTCCATAAGCACTTACGCAAACTTTCTTTCCCTGCCATCTGCCACCATGAGATGGCATAGCCAAAAGCCCTTGCCAGCCCCGCTCCCAAAAAAAAAAAAAACCCTAGAGTTTGAAACTTCCCTAACACTAGAACTTTAAGAAGTAAAAAAAATGTTAAAAATTATCCAGCCTGTTATTCTGGTACGCGGCACAAAAATACAAAGATAATCCTTGGCAACAGAACAATGTGTAAATCAATCCAGGAATAATTCTGGGAAGAGTGTTGTATTTGAAATTAGTATATAGCTCTATTTCTGTTCAAAACAAGTTTCATCCAGAGCTACACACACACACACACACACACACACACACACACACACCCCAGGTGGTGGTGAGGAAGGAGAAAGTGAGAAACATCATAATTTCAGGAGTGTTTGACTGTTACCCAAATAATGTGCTGCCTGTTACACACACACACTCAACCAGGCTATAATCATATACGGTATTACAAGTTTTGGCTTTAAGGTTTACTTCAATATTTCAGCCTTCCAGACTCAGTTACTCTCACACACTGGATGATACTTGTTCATGTGTACTTCGATTTTTCCAGTCAAGAGCCCTTCAAATAAATACGTGCGTCTGAACTTTGAGTCATGTGCTGTGATGAAGTGATGCTTCGATAGGAAGGCACTTCAAAGAGGCACATTCAGGCCATATCTCCTTGACACCAAATACCCTGATGAAAATTGGAAACAACT
This sequence comes from Ochotona curzoniae, assembly GCF_017591425.1. NCBI lineage: Eukaryota > Metazoa > Chordata > Mammalia > Lagomorpha > Ochotonidae > Ochotona > Ochotona curzoniae. The sequence continues at coordinate 24,469,583 of NW_024467095.1, read as the reverse complement.
GATCTCAAACACAAACTCCACATAGCCAGATGGTTGGCATTATAGAAAGCATCTTGGGTGGCCAAAGCGTATGCTTGGAAAACAAAATGAATAGATTTCTTGATGAGTTTCGTAAAGAAAAACAAAAACGCAGCAACTTGGATATTATTTTAAGAAAATATTCTTCATAGAATACATTGTTTGATCGTGATGATCACCCCGAGGCTCGCAAAGAACTCAGCTGTGTGCCTGTTCACCCAGGAGCCCCTCTGTGTACCCCAAGAGCTGAAGGAAAGTGCTCCTGTCTTGTAACCATCGCCACCTCAGGGTGGTCCTGGTGACATCACTGGTGTGCGTTAGTAACGTTTTAAGGTTTAGCGGCTTTTGTCAATTTGTGTAATTCCATAGAATGCGTACTACTTATATTTTATGTTATTGAATTATGATACGTCTGGTTTATAATATTAATTATATAAATTAAGTGGTCTCAATTTGTTACGTGAGAGTGTATGTTATAATTATGTTATATAAGTTCATACCACCTGGGCAAACAGTATATGGTCCCTGGCTTCAAGAAGTCAGTACTTTTGGACAGAGGACATCAGTGGGTAAGGAACAATGTTTTGGGTTCTGGAAGGGATTTTTTAATTTCTTACTAGAACACTCTTAGGCTCCCATTTTTTTCCCCCTTATCCAACACACGTGTGAGTTACCTTGATGTAACTTCTTGAGCAGGAAGTGATCAGCCATGAGGCTGAGTCCCTTGGTCCTCTCTTAATGTTCGCTGTGAGGCACAGAGGCCAGCAGGAGACAGACGCTTTGTCCCTCAATACAAATGCCTTTCTTCAGGCTTAGGTCTGCACCTAAGAAGGTTCTGGTGCGGCCTAACAAAGCTGCCCTGTTTATAACCAGTTAGTTCCATAAGGGTGTTGCTTCTCGATCTTACCTGTCACTCCTTCCTCTTTCTTCTTGGATGCCCTGTCATCCCAATATTAGCAATGAGACAAACAACAACTAAATATGATTCAGAGCGATCTGTGACTAGTATAGTGTGAGCTCCAAAAGCTGGGGAGAATGCTCACTGCTCGGCAATGCAGGGGACACATCTGTGCTGGAGCCCAGCTTGCCTCCAAAATTCTTGCTAGGTACGCATTTCATTGTTAATGCAGTAAATATGGAGTTGTGCTTTAACTTGATATGGTTGAGTATAAAAAGACCATATGCAAACAAGGCTGGTGGCTCATGTAAGGAACTGGCGGGGAGCACAAAAACTGCTGAAAATTCAGATTGGAGAGATGGTTTGAGGGCAGAGATAGAGGACCCACCTTAGCTCAGCCTGCTGTAATGAGATACTGAGATTGGGGAATTAGTAAACAGCAGAAATTGTTCACAGTTCTGAGACTGGGGAGCCATAGATCAGGGTTCCCTCACGACGGTTATCTCATGAGGCCTGCCTCTCACGGAGCCCCTTTGATAAGTTTCACTGAAAGTGTGTTTATAGAAAAAGGGAATTAAAGAGCAGGCTGGCTGTAGTGCAAACATTTCTGAAATCCATGCATTTAAAAATTATTAATTATGTTTATTTTTTGATGATTTTTACATAGTTGAATAGCGTGATTAGGGTGAAGGGCTATAGGAAGCTGGGTGAGTTCACACTTTCCACATTCTTTTTTTCTCCTTCCTATTTCTGGGGAAAGGGTGACAAAAGGAGAGAAGCCACACCCAACCTCCCAGACACTTCTGCACCATGGGATGGAGGACAGCCACCCAACACTACTCCAGGGTTCCTGGTGTGGGGCATGCTCTGAGAGTCCTGCTCAAGAAGTTTCAATAGTTCAACAGTTCTGAATTACCGATCACATCACTCCAAGCACAATGAAATCTCTCCAGAATGCACTGGTGGACCTAGTCCACCTTAGAGCCCCCATTTGTCCAGTTATTCACTGCCAATACTTGGCTGGGATAGTTCATTGATTTGTTTTGCCCTCCGTCTTCTGTTGCAGTATGAGATGTCCTCTGCAGACTCCAATGTACTACAATATCCTCCATGTGCACCTGGATATGCTATCCACTGCTCCTTCTAGGTCACTGAGGAGACCCAATTCTGACACTTGCAGTCCTGGGTCAGATCATAGAACCTGCAATTCTTTCCATGGTTGGGATTCTGAATCCAAATATTCAGTTGGTGGGATCCTCTACAAACTTCGTCCGAGGTGATCCCAGACTTTATTCTTCTGTGTATACATGCCCATACAGGGTCTGGCACAATCTGTCACCCCAATCAGCTTATGCATATGCTGCAATTGTTGGGCCAGTTCTGCATCCAGCCATATCTTCTAGACAAACCAATGGGTGTTGTATCTCAGCCTGAACTTGCCCACCACATACTCGGCCTTCACGGACCTTAGTGGAAGAGGCTGCCTAGTCGTAATGACTTGCAAGCAGACTGTCCCAGTCTGTCCCACATTCCATTCAGCTCTCATACTTGCCAATGGGCATTAAAGCCTAGTTCAACCCAATCAACACCACTATCCAGCACACACACACACACACACACACACACCTGCCTACGGGTGCCACTCTCTGTCTAGCCATGCCTACTCCAGTCCTGGTTCTCATGCTCACCAGTCAGAGTGGCAACCCAAGAAGAAAGTGCCCATTGCTTCCCTACTGTCTCACTCCCACTCCTGAATCTTGCACTCTCCAGATGCTTCTGCAATTTAACTTGACAGAATTTATCACCCACACCAGCATCTGCCAGCTGACTGTGGCACAGCTCAACCAACCTGCACTCACTCTGACTTACGCATGCACCAGAAGGAACAGCCGATCCAGTCTGGCTATGCCCCTATCCAGCTCACATGAGGCCAACAGGTGTTGTAGGCCTGCCTGGTCTGGTGTTCCCCCATCCCAAATCACACTCTCCAGTGGGAGTGGTGGTCCAGCAGGGCAGTATCTCCACAGCCCCATTACCAGCTTCACTCCCTCCACCGCTAGTCTCGCATGTCCTCGTTAGTGGCTGCGACCCATTCTGGCATGACACACCTCTCCTCAACATTTTCCAGTGGATGTTGTAGCCTGGACAGGCCAGGCCCACCTCTAATTCCAGCTCAAGCTGGTGGGGACTACAGTCTAGCCCAGACCAGTCTCTGATTCATTTCCTAAATGTCCACAAGGGTTCGGGGCTGGGCTGGGTCAAAGGCAGGATGTCAGAAATTAATCTAGGTCTTGCATGTAGATGCCAGAGACTCAAGTGTTGGAAGCCATCACCTGGTGCTTCCCGGGATATGCACTTGTAGAAGCTGGCATTGGGAGCAGCATCAGGACCTGAACCCTAGCACTCTGCTATGAGATGTGGGTATCTTCAGCCAGTTTCAGAATCACTGGACAAATTTATCATCCCAGAAAGATTTTGGTAAGCAGGAATGATAAGAAACATATGTTCATGAAGCCAAAGGATGAATGTAAACTTGAACCTATTCATATCAATACACTATTAAAATGTATGGACGGAAAGTTCCAGAAGGGAATTCGTAAAGTCAGACAGAAAAAAAAGGTTTTTTTTTTTTTTAAATGATTCACAAAGGAGGAAGAACCAAAGCTGAGTGGGTTTATCAAGAGAACATGTAAAACAGAGTAAAATCATCAAGGGCATATGCTTGGGGTGGGGGGACATGTCTGTAATTAGAAAAAATAAGAGCAGGAGTAATAAGCAGAAAAGGGCATTGTCAGGGAAAGTGATAGAGTTGACAAGTTTCCAGTGGGTGGGGGTGGCTAAGGGGAACAGAGTTAGTCATATCAAGCAATACGGTGAAATGACAATGACATAAACCACTGTATTTGGTAACTGGCTGCTCAATGACCTTTAAAAAATTATGAAGTCATACACTCGAGCCAGCGTGCAAGCATTAGGAAATGGGTGGGATCCAAGCAGAAATAGATGACAAGATGACTGTTCACAGGACAGCTGATAAAGAGTAAGTGAGAGGGACACTTAGTTTGGGGATGTGTCAGACTGGAAGAACAATGTTGTGGTTAACTGGCTGGTTTGGAACGAAATAGAGGTGAGCAAGACCGACAGCTGTTCAAGACCCAGTGGTGCAGCTGGAGGGAAAAAAAAAAAGGCGGGGGGGGGGAGGGATAAGTGGTGATTGCCAGGGAACAACCTCCAACAGGTAGGGTCAAGAGACAAGGAGGGTCAAGATACAAGGAGAGGTGATTAGTTGCAAAGGAGCCAGACAAGGCAAAGGGCTGGCTACAATCTGGAGCAGCAGGAGCAGAAACAAATGGATCTGGGCTGCACAGAGCGTGACGTGGGAAAGCAGACAGAGCTGACGCATCTGGAGTGATGGTGGAGAACAGTGTGGTAAAAGCAGCAGATAGCGACTGGCTCAATGGAGTTTGAGCCCAATCTAATTCTAAGAATCTTCCTGTTTGCCTCAGCACAAATGCCAGCTAGTCTGACAAACATCGTACCAGGGTTCAAGAAAGCCAAAATCTACTTGAACCTCAAAATTATTTTTCACAATCACTGGTGTTTTATAACTTGCGTTGCTCCTTATGGTACTAATAATGCAGTGTTGGGGTGCAATGCAATATTTGTGTAAGTAAGCCAGGGTGTACAGCTTCTATTACAACTTGTAAGGACTCCTGCCCTTCAAACTCATGATCTATGGGTTTGCCTTCCAGTACTGGTGTACTGGAAATATTAATCAGAAAATTCCAGAAATAAACAACTCATTAGTTTTAAATTACATGCCATTCTAAATAGTATTTCCTACCAGACACGAGTCACCCGTTTTCTCATCCGGTGTATCCTTGTTGTATGCCTGACCCACCTGCTAGACACTTGTACCTTGGATATGCCCAAGAGAAGCTGTGAATTACTTCATTAAGTGAAAAGTTGAAGCTACAGTAAACCATTTTTTTTGAGAGATACTACATGTATATAAATTTAATATGGTAAATTGTTATCATTTTCTATTTCATAATTAGTTACTGTTGCTTTTATTGCACCTAGTTGATAAATCAAACTACTCAGGTTACAAATGTACAGGAAAAACCATGGGATAGATGGGGTCAGTGCAACCTGCACTTTTAGTCATCCAGCGGGAGTTCTTGCAATGTTAAGTCCCACAGGTAGAGGAGTATGTTGTACCTGGATGCCTTGTGATGACTTGAGAGTTTGAAAGGCAGAGCCATTACATCATGGATTTGACATTTGTTTTTGTTTTGTTTTGTTTTTTTCTGCCATTAATTGATCTGATTGGGAAAACAAAATATTTGCTTTATTATGTACTTATGTCCTAGTGATTCAGGATATTTGCTTTATGTGCAGATATTGTGAGAAGGGGCTAGGAACAGATTTTGTGGCACGGCATGTAAAGCCGTTACTCGGGACTGCTGCATCTCATAGAGAAATGAGAACAAGTCTCTCCTCCAGCTGCTCGCTAATGCCCCGGAGAGGCCACAGGTGAGAGCTCAGCTACTTAATTAAGTACCTGCTGTGTAAAGTCCCAGAGGAATTACTGTCTTCCGGCTTCAACCTGGCCCCATTCTGGCTTGGCAGATGTTTGAGCAGAGAACCAGGGGATGGAAGATTCTTTCTCTTCAACTGTCAACTTTCCATCTTTCTCTACCACTCTGCTTTTCAAATAAATAATCTTAGAAAAAGAGCACAGGGAGCAGAAAGAGAGAGTGAAATAGGCTGGGGCTTGAATCCTGTTTTGGATGCAGGCATTTTTAGGAGTTGGGCAGCCCCCCAGAACTAAAACTCGTCATTCACTTAGAGCTAGAAAATTCACTTAAAGCTAGGAGCAGCAGCAGCGGTGGCAACTCCACCACTTCTGTTGTCATGTCTATGGATTATTTCCTGGGAATCCCTCTCTCCAGGGACAGCAGTGTCAGGGAAGGGGAAGTTGCTACCTGAAAGTTTCACTTCCCAAAGATTGTGCAAAGGATCAAAGGAATGAGTCTCAAAAGGTGGAATTACAGATCTAGGGATTGCCTGGCAGTATCTCCATCCCTTGCAGATCATCCAATGCTCTAGTCAAAAACACTGATCCTTCCTGTCTGCTGTTTCCTGAACTAAGGTTTCCTTTACATCAAGAATGGATGCAATGACTGCTTAAGATTCATTACACATGCAAGAAATCCAGAAAGCAAGTTGGTCAGGGCAATAGCAGGCGTGAAGTTGTTCTCAAACCCAAGTACCTGAACATAGGAGCCACCTGACTCCATCTTGTTAGAGTACATTTTTCTCCATGCTGGATACAAAGAAAACAGATTGGCAGCTAATAATATGTTCATAGAGTGACTAATGCTGGCAAAGAGAAGCAACAAATGGAAAGTTTAATAAAACGGACAGAGTATTTACTTCTTAATGATCACTCGTTAATGTCAAGTATGTCTGAGTAACATTTACTCAGCAGAAATGCTATAAATATTAAATAAAACTTAAGGGAAGCCATGGATTTGGACTGAACTTCCACACTGAACCCCAACACACCACCCCAAATGGAATCACTCATGGTGTTACCATGTCACCAAATAAAAATGTAAGCTCTCGTTAAGGCTTTCATGGGTCTTGTCGCTCCAAAGCTCACACAGATGTTTACACTTAGTGTCTTAATGGGCACAGTTGATTAGTGAAGGGTGGAGATCCGAACTAATGATGCATTGGGAAGTGGGGCAATGGGAGGTATGGGATATTGGGGGGTGCTCTAAGAGGCTGGTTCTCATGAGAGATTTGATCAAGAGTTAAGGGTCAGCCTAGGTTGACCAGAGCACTAGCATAAGGCAAATCCTTGCTGTTTTAATCCATGTAAGGAGAATGGCCCAAAGTAACTTATTGCTAACCAATTTGCTTTTTACATTAAGTTTTTCCCTTGGGCCTAGTCTAACTGCCCTATGAAAGTAATGTCCAGAAAAGCATCTCTCTTTTTGTAGAATGGATATCCTCAAGTCCATGAATCACTAAGGAAAATGAGACAGAAAGTCAGAAAGAGATTTTCCATCTACTGTTTTACTCCCCAAATTTCTGCCACAGCCAGGATCTAGAAACTTCCTTATGATCTGTCAGGGTGGCAGGGGTCCAGGTACTTGGACCATCCTTTGCTGCTTTCCCAGGCACGTTGACAGGAAGTTGAGATAGAAGCAGAGGAGCCGGGCTTTGAACCAACGTTCTGAATTAGGATGCCAGTGCTGCAAGCAGCAACTTAATGTGCCATACAACAGGCCCCTTGTTCCATCTTTCAAACTCAGTTCGTTACAATTCTGTTCCTTCACAGAAGTGAAGGGCAAAGGAGAGCTTGGGTGGGTGACAAGAACAGAGCTTGTCACAAATGATGTGATCTCATATTTTCCATGCACATGTATCTCACAAACAATAGATTCACAGCTCATGGGTTAAGTCTTTGTCAGGTCACACTGGTTACATTTTTATTACTATTAGCCATTGAAATCCTGTGCCCTCTTCTAGTATAAAACATTTTCTAAAAATCTGGATGAGAAACAAACCTTCCTCCCATTGCAGAAACTAAAGACTCATTTTTTCCCAGCAGCTCATGAGTTGGAGTTCAGGATATGAACGAGTCTCCTAGGCAGATGCACCCATGTCACATTTGAACTAATTGGGCAAAGAGGTAGGGACAGGAGGATCCTCTCTCGCTGTTAGCAGTAGCAGTGTCAACTACACAGACTTTCTAGTGGCTGGCAGTGCTGGCAGAAGCACAGGAGCTATAGGTGGGAGTGGGTATTGGGCATACAGTGATGGCCAGGAGTCTCCCCATCAGATGGGCTTGGCAGCAAGAACTTGGCTATGGTTCTGGTTGCTCCCAGGCCTCCTTTCTTGCTGTTTAGTGTCTAGGACCCAGTTCTGAAGTCTGTGAAATACACAATATCCTTTTATTCAAAGCTTGTTTTTTTCTGTTCAAATCATCCGCATCTGTTTCAGTTGTTTGCAGCTATAAAATCCCAGCTAATAGAGCTGGTGAGGGAAGTGCCCTTCACGTAAGGGCTGGAGCTGTATCTGTCTTGAGGTTGTGACCTTAAGGAAAAAAAAAAAAAACATGCATAAAAGCATGCATGATTCTATTATCTGAGTGAGTTTTTTTTTTTAAGTATCAGAATGAAACAGTTTATTGCCATCATTTAAACACCTCTTACACACTTGTAAGATCACACTACTACCAAAATGATCTACGGGCGAGAAAGGCAAGTAATAAAAAGGAACGTGCAAATGAAGAATGAATGTGTAAACTCCTCCGTAAACTACAAATAAAAAAATGCAAATATTTAAATACATTTTCTGGTCCTTTATCACCGGCAAAGATCATGAAGAAAAAATGGTATCCAGGATGGGCATAAATTTGGGGAGATGTTCATTTTCACCCATTTCTTTTTGGAATATCATTTCAAAAATTGGAGGCTGCTCCATAGCAAGATTTAAAAGAAGCATGGACTTGCAAGGAGCAAGTCTAGGAATATTTCTAGAAATATGATTTAAGGAAAAAAAACAACTCAGAAGCCACAAGGTGCCTTTCCCACGGTTTGTCAACACCAATATATCCTGAGTGAGTTTTTAATCACTGTTTCTCCTCATTGTTTGTGACTTCATATGGGATTTTCCAGCTCTTCTGAACACCTTACATGTTTGGTTGAATGTTAAACAGTGTGGATTCTATCATCTCAAGTGCCAGATCATTTTCCATTCTTACAGATATTCTTGTGTGTTGCGATGGGACAGAATTAAGATAATTGGTGTTTGAGTTAAGTTACTTGGTCTACTGATGCAAATATAACAATTCAGTCCCAAACGTAGTGGCTTAAAACAATAGGGGCTTATTCATCTACACTCTGGTGGCCAGAAGTCTGAAACCAAAGAAAGCAAGATAGTTGAGGATTTTCGGGTGGAGAATCTGTGCTGGCATCCACCACTCCTTGTACACATCCCTCCTAGGTCTGCCTCCATTCACGCACCTGTTTAGTTCTGTGTATCTATTCTCCCTCTAATAAAAATGTTACGATGGCACTCTGGGCCCATCCAGAGACTCTAGGATGACCTCATCTCAAGATCGTAGGTAATTACATTGGTAAAGATCCTTTTGTTCCACTTAAGGTAACATTTATAGGTTTCAAGTAGTAGAATCTAGGGCCATGATTCACCTCATTGCATTCGGAAATAATTTTGTGCTTTCAGGTCTTGTTTTAAGCTTTGTCCAGTGGGACAAGAGCACTGTGGAATGATATTTGTCCAGCACCAGCTGTTAGAAAGAGGAACATTACTGAATCAAGAACTGATGCCATTAACATGCATGTTGGGGAAACAAGAATAACTGAATCCTGCCCCAAATGTCCCAGTTCTGAACCCCTCTTCAAGAGGGAGATGTACATATCAGTTTTGAGCCAGACAGCCTAACAGCAGGATTTGAATTCTGAGTGTAGTTTAGAATCCAGGGGATGAGCCCATAAAGTTCTCCTCTTGTTTCACAAAAGACAGGTCTAGGATCTAGTGTCTATAAGCTTCTACAACCAGAACCACAACTAGTGGAAAGAGGAAACATTTTATCCAACAATAGGAAGACTTGCCTTGTGGCCTATCCCCAGTGGAGACAGCCTAGAATATCCACGTAGTTGCTAAGATTAGGGCAATGGCATCAGAGAAAGAGTTAGGAGGTGACAACAGAACTTTCTAAGTCTCGGGAGCAAGAGCTGGGCTGCCTAACCTTGGCCTTTTCAACATTGGAAGAGAAAAAGGAGGTGCCAGGAAGTGGCGATTGGCTTCACCCACTTCTCAACTCCCCAAACCAGACAACTGACTTTAGCTTTGTGGAGAGAAAGGAGAGAGCGCAAGCCAGGTCCATGAATGGTCATAGAACCCTAAACACACCACACAAATGTCCCACATGGACATGCAATGGCTGCTGAATGTCCCTAAACCCATCCAACTGCTAGAGAAGAAGGGAACTCTAGTCTCTGCATGGAGTCTTGACACAAGTGCAGGCATAAGCACCCACAGACTGTTCTAAACTTCCCTTTCCAGTGCTCCTTTAAGGTGGTCTGACTATGTCCATTAACCAGCACAGAAAAAGAGATTATCACATGGGACAGAGGAAAGTTTTGGGCCTGGAAAGCAAGCAGTGACACAGCCAGTTAACAAGCTACTCCAACAACATTTGTAAAAATGAAATCATCTTGCCATCTGCAACTCGAGTTGTCATTTGCTATTTTCCATTCTTTGTCCATGTCACAGAGTCAGTGCACAACTAGAGAAGCTGGGATGGGGGCCCTTGTCTTCCTGGGTCAGAAGCCAGGTGTTTGCTCCTGGTGCTGCCTTCCTCTCAGTCTCCCAGCGTACAGAATCCAGCTTCTTCGCTCAGAGGCTGCTTCTAGCTAAGCTAGTTAATCTTCACATTCAAGAAACAAGAAGATGGCTCCTAAACAAACCCTTTTAAAGGCTGGAGTGCTGTCAGCCTCCCACTCTGTAGCTCTTCTCACGTCCAGGGAAAGACAAACACTCTTGGGTGAGTGGCTGGAACTTGAGGCTAGCTCTCCTCGTCCTTTCGCAGTGATATTTTAGGTGTACGAGGGAAATCCTTGAAGGGAATCCCTCTGGGTAGCGCAGTCCATCCCTTTTATGGACAGGTTCTGCTGCTGCTGCTGCATAGCAGTGCCTGAGCAAATTTTTGGCATGCAGGAGTCACAGAACTTTTTGTTCCAAGGGCAAACATGCTTCTCTGAATTCATAATGGTAGCCCAGCTTAAAAACATTTGCAGATCTTCCTGAATGCCTCCTCCAATCAGACTTTTCTCACACCTGACAAACAAACAAATAAAAAACGCTGGTAAAGCCAGAAGGATCCCCCCTGCTTTTAAACAATTTTATATATCAACTTTTACGTGAAGCTTTCTCTCCCTCTACACTGCTGCACTACATTCAATGGCAGCCCAGGTCTCTACCCATTATTGCCAGTAGCACATGTTCCATCTTATCCCCAAATCTGGGATCAGGTTAAAATAGATCGTGGCCCACGTTTTTGAGTCTCTGTCATCCAGTAGTGTGGGATAGCCAGGTGGAGATCCTGGCTACTGGTTTCCACCTGATCCACCTGCTGTTTTGGCTAATTGGGGAGTAAACCAACATAGGGTGTGCCACATGACTTGGAGACATTTACAGTCTCATTTCCCACTCTGCCAACATCAGGACAAGAGGAAGAGGGTAGGGCTCTAAGCCAGAGTGATCCCAGGCATCCCACAAGGTCAACAAAGTCCCGCCAAAATAGAACATCCAAAGTCAAGGATGCAGGAAATACAGAGAAAACTCAGAATGCCTTAAATATATCTTTACATTCATCATCTCACTTAATGCCTGGCTATTCAAATGATAGGAGTTAGAAAAGTTGATATCTAAAATGGTTAGGTATTTTAGCCAAGGCTAATCACTGATAGATGGATGAAACGGGCTTAATCCCCAGGATTGGCTGTGAGTAATCAGGATTAGAGATCAACCAGTGTTCGTGTTTGGCCCAAGGTTGAAATAATCCATAATTTTAATTATATTGTTTGGGTTGCAGATGGTAAAATTGTGGAGGTCAGTAGAGCCCTTACGGTTCAGCCATTTGTTCACTTCAGATCAGGCAGCTCAGACATAGAATTCCTGCTTTGAATCAACTTTCCTTTCCACAAGTGGTGCTAAGGCCATCCCTTGTTCTCTACCACAGTCGCTCATATTCCCTTTGCTTGACTGGTTAGCATCTGGGCTTCTCTGGGGTCACAGTGACCTCAGGCGGCTGCTGGATCCCGGCCTCTGTCTAAATCTGGAGCTACTAGACTTTGTGATGTCAGCCAGCCTGCCATTCTCAGGAAATTCTGAAGTTAACTGAAATTCCCATTTTCCACAATTCATAGAAGAACCCACTTGCCCTTCCATTATTTGCCTTCCAGAAAAGGCCTCCACACAGGTAATGTGCATGAAGTGGAAGTAGAAACAAAAAGAGCAAAAAGGAAAGTGGGGCTTCGCAGGGGAAAGGATGGAGGTGCAGGAGGTGGCAAAGAAGTCAGGAAGACAAAGTTGGGCGGAATGCAGAGAGCAAGCAGAAGAGGACGCTGCAATTGACAGATGAGCAATAGAGAACACAGGCAGAGAGAAAGAAGTGAAGCGGAGGAGAGGCGTGGGACAGAAAACCTTAGCTGGAAGAGATAAATGTTACACGAGAGGGAATCGGCCTCCCAGCCACCTTGATGCGATTGGCTCCTTGCCTTTATGCAAGGTGTCTGCGCACAAGTACAACCTCTCACTCATTAGCATGCAGCCCTCGGAGACTTTGTGAAACCAGATTGAGTTGTCCTCTGTTGTTAGGAGAAATGGAGAAGCAATCAGAATGAAAAGCTCCAGTTAGGAACTCAGGAGACAATCCCCATGGTGGCTCTTCAGCGTAGATTCATACCGCGTGGTGTCTGACAGAGACAACATCATGAAGTACTTGCTTTCCATAATGATGCCAAGCAATTTGCCAGTATCTAAAATGTCGATCAAAGTAAGAAAATAAGATCAGAATCAAAAACATTTTTCCAGCCTTTACCTCAATTCCCTAATATGTAGTACCGAGCATTTGTTGATCATTTAAAATCATTGTGTAGTTACACCCGCTGGTGGGAATGGAAACATTATGGCCAAGAAAATCTGAGGAATTTACCCAAGGTCACAGAGCTTGTCAGTGGGACTGGCTCACTGGCTCTAGACTTTGGTCTTTGCGCTAAGCCACATTTACCTCTCAACACACACACACACACACACACACACACACACACACACACACACACACACACAATCTGATTGTATTCATGCATGTTTTTTGCCACTGTAGAATAGTAAGTTGAGAGATCCTGTGTCTGTTACACAAAGGCTGTAACAAAATCATGTTTTGTACTCAGTTCATAGACTTCCAGAATTCCAGGGCTGGCAGGGGCACCAGGGTCATGAAGTACCCCCCCACCCATCTGAGCCCCCCAGACTATTTTTTTTTCAGATGAATTAAACCAGGCTCCGTGAATTAAAAGGTCCAATGTCACTACTGTTAAGCAGAAAATTGAATTAACTCAAAATCCCCATTCTTGCAAATGTCCTACTCGTGGGGATTTCCTTCTCCCCAGGGGACATGCTTCTCTTTAGAGGGTTGCTTTGCTGTTCCCGTGCCAGCCATGCCCGGCTTTTGGTGGCCATGAAGCCTTTGGAATGTCCCAGTGGCCTCTGAGGGACAGCCAGCCCCCGTGGTCAGGCTGCAGGTGGGGAAGAGAGTCAGAGGGTCCATTTGGCAGACCAGAGGTTTGCCAAGAAGCTATGTGGCAAAGAATACATTAGCAATCCTCAACTCTGCATTTGATAACATTACTTTTATAAGCTCTGATTCCCTTTCAATTTAGTATAACCTAACAAGCTTATAACTCAAAACATAGCTGTACAATATGCACAATGCATGCTGTACAAGCCCACGAATGCAAGAGGCAATGTCCCTTCCTCCTGCTATCTAATGCGGACGACACTTCCTCAGTTCAGCTGACACTTTGCATCCACGTGTTTTAAGACTCAGTATTCTCGGCTCGCTGCTGTTTTCCTATCCATCAACTGTTAACATTCCATGTGGGTCTTTTTGCTGGTGTGGAAGTGCATGTGAGGCACTCGTTTCCCTTTAGGACAGACATTCCCTGCTGTGCTTTTCCTGGATTTGGACTATTTTTATTATTTACTTTACGTTGCCATGGAGACCATGGGAGCACAGATGTGAGGAGTTGGAGTCTAGGGTCACAGGAGACATTTATCATCGTGCTTTGTATGAAGTGAGCTCTTGTTCCCGTTTTCTGCAGATCCTGGTGTTTATTTGATAAAGAAGTTACTAATGAGAATTCTAGCCTAATGAATAACATGTAACTCTACCTCCATGACATAGGGTTGCAACCCCAGCGAGAGATCTAACCAGAAGGGGAGGTGAGGTTCCTGAACACACAGAGTCTGGTAGCTGTCTGTCAGTTCCTTCCCATTTGAGAAACAGAAAGATGCATTAGTACAAGGGACTCATTCTTGACTCTTTCTTAAAGAAGAAAAATGTGCTGAAAAAATGGAGAGCCTGGCAGCTTTCAGTCCAAGGATCACCATCGCTGTTAATACTGGTGCAAAGAATTGGTGGGTAGTGTGTGAGTCTGAACAAACCAAGACATAGTGAGTGATGCTCACAAAAGCCACATGCCAGAGCACGTGTGCTAACTGCATGCCACCAACAGCAGTGGTTAGAAAACCCACCTGTTTGATTCCAAGGCTCCTGGTGGCTCAAAGTACAACTGAATTGAAAAAGAGGATAAAAACAGAGAAACAAGCTTTCACAATGGCTATCTTTGGCATATTCCAAGTATTGCAATATTGGTACAATTTTCCAAATTCATTTCCCCTAAGTGCCAATCAAGGTACCTTGGCTACAACTGCTTTGTTCAACCTAGATCGGGGCCCCCTTTTGCACACAAGCAAGGCCATTGATGTCCAAAGAAGGGGTTCAAGCAGTGTGCCGACACTGCCTATCCCATGACAACATTCCAATGCTTTAGGAATTCTTTCTTGTCTGCCCACTCAGAATCCCGATTCTTGCCCTTGACTTGACTGCCTGTCTCTCACTCTTTTTTTTTTTTCCTCAATTTTATTTTTTGATGATGTTTATCTAGTTAATTAAGGTGGGAAGATTCCAGGATGAGCAGGAAATGGGTGAGACCTTTGTTTCCATATTTTCTTTTCCTCCTTCCTGCATCTGGGGGAAATGGAGAGACAAGGGGAGAAGCCACACTCTGCCCCCCAACCAGCTCAGCACCCGGGGCTGCGGAATGGCCACTTGATGTCATCCCCAAGTCCCTCATGTGGAGCATGCCTCGAGGGTTCTGCTCAAGTGGTCTCAGTAGTTCTGAAATGCTGTTGATCATGCAAATGCAAGGATATCTGCCCAAGGTCCATTGCTTGATACAGTCCATCTCTGAGTCTCAAATGGCTCAGATAACTTGTTGGCTGTCCTGCTTCACTGGGGTAGTTGATCAATTCGTTCTGCCTTCCTCCCTGGGTTATGGTACCAGGTGTCTTCTGCAGATTTCAATGGCCTGACATATCTGTCATGTGCCTCGGGGTACGCTGTCCAATGCTCTGGCAAAGCCACTAAAGAGGTCTAGCTTTGACAGATGCACTCCATTGTAAGAGCTCAGGTCCTTCTACTCTCCCCGTAATTGGAGTTATGAGTCCAGAGGTTTAGTTGGGGCAATCCTCAATGCAATCTCGTCCAACATGATCTCAAACTTATCTCTTCTACGTGCGGCCCCCTGTATGGGCTCTAGTGTTTCTGTCACCTATCTCGTGTGTGTGCTCACCTCTATGGGGTCTAGTTTGTTCTGTCATCCACATCAGCATACGTCCACATGGGTCATTGCACTTGCTAGGTCAGATTTATCTCCGGCCCCTTTTCTTATGCAAACCAATGGGTGCTTTGGCCCAGCCCTACTGCGCTTCGCACAGTTAGCCATCATGTACACCATTGGAAGCTAAAAACTAGTCAGAGCGACACCCAGTAACCCCCACCGAGCTGGCTCCCAGCCCTGGTTTCTGTGTCTGCCAGCATGTGTAGTGGATTGGTCTGGTCTGTCTCACCTCCCATTCAGCTCTCATATACATAAATGGCCATTGAATCTTAACTCATCCCAGTGAACTGCACCCTCCAGCCCACATTCATGCTGGTGGGTTGCCACTGCCTGTCTAGCCAGGTTCACCCCCAGTTCTGGTTCTCATGTTCACCAGTGGGAGTTGTAGCCTGTCAGAGAGGTGCCCACCGTGTCTCTACCGGGCCTATTCCCAGACATGGATCTTGTATTCTCCAGGTGGTTTTCCAGTCTGGCTTGACAGGAGTTGTCCCCTGTCCCAACACTTGCCAGCTGATGCAGCAGTAAAACCCAACCAGCCAGCCCCCATTCTGGCTCAGGGCTCAGAGGATATAGGCAGTTACTGCAACCTAGCTCTCCCCAAACCCAATTCACATTCAGGCCAATATGTGATTCAGCCCTGCCCAGCCTGGTCGGACCCAGTCTCAGATCTCATGCTCCCTAGCAGGAGCTGTGACCCAGCAGTACAGTTCCCACAACTCCCTTACCAGGTTCACACATTCCACCACCACCAGGTCTTGTATGGGCTGGTGGGTGCTGTGGCCCAGTCTGGCATGGTTTTCCCACCCTGGCATTTGCCCAGAGTTCCAGCCTCACACTGGTGGGTGCTGACATTCAACCAGGCCAAGCCAGACCCCAGCTCAGCCCTAACTTTGGGTGCTGTGGCACAATCTAGTCTGTCCTGCACCCTGGTTCTCAGATTTGACAGTGGGTGTTATGAATTGGCTCAGGCTGGCCTGCCCCCAACACCTTAATCACATGTATGCTGGGATTTAACATAACCTGGCCAGGTCTGAGCTGCTACTTGTCTTGGGCTTGAGCTTGTCTGCAGGGACTGTGTCCTAACAAAGAAGTTCCTAAAGCTGCTCTCTCAGATCTCCTCCCAGTGGCAGATCTTTCACACACACCAGTGGGTCCTTGGCCCAGGCTGTCTTGGTCCACCTGCTGTCGTGGTCTTGCCCAACTGGCTCACGCCCATTCTGGTTCTTGCTTTTAGGGGCTACAGCCAGCCATACCTGGTCTTCACTGAGATTGAGTTCACATGTGGCTCAGCAGCGAAGACCCAGCCCAGCCCATCCTACGCCTATCCTGGCTCTCATGAGCACCAGTGTCTACTGGAATCCAGTCGAGTCTGGCACATCCTAGATCCAGGCTATACCATGCCGAGGGATACTGTAGCCATCTTCAGACCAGACAACTGCACCCATTTCTAGCCCCTGTGCTTGCTGGTTGGAACCACAACCCAATTGGGGCGTCTCTTTAGCTCTGCAACTGGGCCTGTCCCAGCTACAGCTTTCCATGTGCCAGTGGTAGCTCTGACCCAGCTCATAATAGCCCATCCCCAATCTTGGCCCCTGTGATTGGATGCTTCAGCCTGGTCTGACGTGCCCAGCCCCGAGTCCCAACTCTTGCTAGAAGGTGCTGTAGCTGAGTTCTGCTTGATCTGCTCACATCCCTGACTCATGCAAATGGGTAGGTAATAGTCCAGCCTGGCATGACCCATACTCCAAACTGGCTCCTGCCTTTGCTGGTGGGTTAAGGCTGGATTGGCCCTGCCCAGTTGACTCCCTCTAGAACCAACCCACACACTTGCCAATGGGTAGAGCTACCTTGCTCAGCCTGACCAATACCCAGGCCTGGATCACATGTTCACCAATGGGAGCTACAGCCCATCAGGGGAGTTTCCCAAGTTCCCCCACCAGGCCCACCTCCAGACCCACATAGGCATACCAGCAGATGCAAGGTGCTTAGCCATCATAGTCTACACCCTCCACCCTGGCCTATGTATGAGCTGGTGGATGTTGTGGCCTGGCCGGCCTCATACCCTATTCTTGGGTATGCCTGTGGGTGCTGGAGTTTGGTCTAGCCCAGCCTACTCAGTACCCATAAGTGCTAGAGTGTTCCATGGCCATGTCTAGCTCAGCCCAATAACCATCCCCAGCAAACCAGCAAATATTGTAGTTCCACAGAGGTGGGGCCACAAAATCCCCCACAAATTCTGCCCCAGACCTGATTCCCCTGTGTGCTAGTTAGTCTCATGACCCAGCCCAACATTGCCAGTCTCCGGTTCTGATTCTCACAGATGGGTACCAAAATCTAGCCCTGTCAGGCAGTCCCCAGCCCCATTAAAATTGTACACTGGTTGAGTGGTATTTGGAAGTGGTTGATGCTAACTACCTCAGCTCTGGTCCGTCACGTGGGCTGGCGCTTCTGTCTGACCCTCCTCCAAACCGCTCAGTCTCTGCCTGATCACTTACCTGCAAGTATGGTTGCCTTCTCAATGGAAGTCCCTCAGTATTCATTCCTCACCCACAATGCTCTCCCTCCCTTTCCTCCCTTCCATACATCTAGCCACCGCTTCCCTGGGCAATCTACTCTCCTTCCTCTGCTACAGTAGTTGATGTTCCCTGCAGGCCCCGATGCACTGTCATAGCTTCTTTTTTTTGATTCTGGGTTTGCAATGCTTTGCTCTGTCTAAACCGCTGAGGAGGCTCTGACCTGCAAGTCCAGGGACCTGTTCACACAAAACCCTCAGAAGTCATTCTTCGCATGGAAGTGAACCCACAAGTCCCTGAACAACCTGATCTGTACCTGTGATCCCCTGTGAGCCCAGCCCCTCAAGCTCTAAGAGGGCACCGCCATGTGGCCTGTGGGTGCCCGGCCCTAAGTGGGCTACTCCAGGCCTCACCAGCTCCCCTTCCCTCATTGTTCAGAGGTCTGACCCAGTGGCACCATGCGTGCAGCTGAAAGGGGCTTAGACGGGCAACCCCAGGCCTTGCCAGATACCACCCCACTTATCTCTCACTCTTTTTTTTTTCATTAATTACATATTGCATTATGTGACACAGTTTTATAGGCACCGGGATTCCTCCCACTCCTCCCCTAGCCCTCCCCCCATGGTGGATTCTTCCACCTTGTTACATAACCACAGTGCAAGTTCAGTTGAGATTCCTTCATTGCAAGCATATACCAAGTACAGAGTCCAGCATCTTATTGTCCAGATAAGTTCAGCAGCTTTTTAGGGAGACCTTCTCTGGTCTGAAGGTAGAGCCAGCAGAGTATCATCCCGATCAATTAAAAGCTCCAACATGACATCAGCAACAATTTATAGCATGATGGGATTAATTGACGTAGTATTGAGTAACCAATACGTTAAAAATAAATGCAAGTTCTTAAACACATCCTGCAACTACTTCATTGACATTTCAACTTGAGCTTATATACAATGGGTTATATACATCTTAAAATATAGTTGCAGAACAGTTTTAGGAGGGGTGTGCCGAGATCTCACTCTTTCTAGGGGGTTTGTTCATTGCCTCCCTCTCCTTGGACTCTTGCTTAAACAGTGTCGATGGGCCCCTAACTGAGACTATTTGACTCCTCGCTGGTTTCAGCCTCAGCACTGACTATAAAGTTTTCATGGCACTATACCAAATTGCTCCTGTCAGTCCCACAACCCATCTGTTCCTCACCCTTATTTTAGATGCATTCAGATATATGTTCCCCATTCTTTCTCCAGTTCCTCCTTCCATTTTATTTTTTTTTAAAGATTTGTTTTTATTATTTTTTCATTGGAAAGGCAGATATACAGAGAGGAGAGACAGAGAGGAGAGACAGAGAGGAAGATCTTCCACCCGATGATTCACTCCCCAAGTGAGCGCAACGGGCCGATACTATGCCGATCCGAAGCCAGGAGCCTCCTCCGGGTCTCCCACGCGGGTGCAGGGTCCCAAAGCTTTTGGGTCATCCTCGACTGCTTTCCCGGGCCACAGGCAGGGAGCTGGAAGGGAAGCGGGGCCACTGGGATTAGAACCGGCGCCCATATGGGATCCCGGGCGTGCAAGGCGAGGACCTTTAACCACTTGCGCCACCGCGCCGGGCCCATCCATTTTATTTTTAAACTAAATATTTTATTTTTAAAAATGTATTAACTTTCACATACTTCAAGGACAGAACAATGTGAGCGGAGGCTGGGAGAGAGAAGAGGGAGAGAGAGAGAGAGAGAGAGAGAGAGAGAGAGAGAGAGAGAAAGGAAGATTCCATTTATTGGTTCATTTCCCAAGTACTGTAACCTGTTCAAGATGAAATCAATGGCCTGACACTCCACCCAGGTCCCTCCTGTTGATGACAGGGCCCAAATGTGTGCAACATTGTCTGTTGCCTTCAGACTGCATTAGCAGGAAGCTGAATTGGATGTGGAGGAGCCAGGACTCAAATGGGTACTCTGCTGAGGGATGCCACTACTGTGCCACAACATCCACCCCTCCATCTTCTTTCATCTGTATTCTTTCTCTGCCTCTCCCTTCTGTCTTGTTCAAAATTCACATTTTCTCTTAAACCATCAGTTATGTGTTCTTGGGGGCCTTTATAATTTGGTTTGCAAACTAGTATTTCTACATGTAAATTTTTTTTTTTTTCCAGAAGCAGCGGTGGTAGAAAATATATTGGGCTAGCTTGGGATTTTAATTCTGATGTTTAGTAACTGCAGGATGCCTTTGAGGGACACTAAGAGGATCTCAATGAATGGTGATTCTTTCGTGTAACTTGTCCCCACGATTCACCTCGTAATTGTTACTCCTCTGGGTGTGATGTCGAGGTAATGACAACAATATTTTCAGAAAATAGAAGAAATCAAATACAACTGCATTTTTCTGGCTTATCTGGGATTTTACTCTTGCAAATCAGCAAGTAGGTTGAATGCTGGCAGAAGGCACAATACTTCTGGGTCATAGACAAGGAACTGTATTCATAGCAGTAGCAGTAGCCAAGGTCTTCTAATTGCTACATGAATCTGAATGGCAATTTACTGTGATTTAAAAGCAGCTCAAGCTGGTATTTATGCCTTTCTAAATGCAGGACAAGTTTTTTACAAACCATCTTCACTTTGCTACTTGTAAATGCCTGCATCTTAAATATAGGATTCTATAAGGCTTTCGTTCCTTTCTCATTAAATAAATAAGCACATATAAATAAATATAAATATGTAATTTGTAGCAGTAGAGTTTAGTGGTTAAGATCTCAGGCTAAGGAGCCAGTCTGCCTAGGCTCAAGTCCCAGCTTAACCACTACAGTGACCTTGAGAAAGCTATTTGATTTTTGTCTGCTCCATTTTCCATTTCTGTAAAATGGAGAAAATAATAGTGGGTACTTCATAAGATTAATGGGAGGCTAGAACGTTATAATCCATGTAAAGTGCTTAGGGTGTCAGGATTAAAATAAATATTATCTATTATCAATAGTGTATTTTCACACAATCCTTTGGGTCGCAGTGTTTTTGCTCAAGCAGAGGATTTTTAAGATGTATTTGATATAGAATGTAGGGTTTCCAAATAAATCTTCATGCACTTATAACTGAAACTACTCTCATTTTCTCTTCTGCTTACCACTAACTTGAGGGTGGTTTTGTATGAACAAGAAGAAAGAGAAATGGACACCATAGGAAAGATCCTCTGGTTCCATCCACACAGTGATGCGCATTTTCTTTCCATTCCAGGAAGAGGACTCTGGTTTAAGCTTTGTTCACTGAGCTGAAGGGAGTTAAAGAGAATGATGCTCGTGGATTCACATGCAGAAACAATTCCACACTGTTATTTTCTTTTTGTTTCAGCCGTGGTCCTAACATGGGAGTCGCTGACTACACTGGTACAAATCCAAAATCGAAATCTATGCTTACGAATTCTAAGTGTTTTTTTTTTTTTAATTCTTGAACTCTCCAAAAGGCAATCAGCACATGCAGAAAAAATAAAAAATCCTGGCACCCAAAGAAAATGTTTACCAGTTTCTAAATCCATGCTAGTCCTGGCTGTAATTACCCGTGTCTACTGTGTCATCTGGGTTGGGATGGCCTTTGCATCAGCAAAACCTATGCTCTGAGGGCCAGGAGTTAAATCCACAGAAGAAGGGAAGTGCCCTTGCCTGAGATTCCAGTGGGAGATACTTTGGGGTCTCCCATCCTTCTACCTAGCCTCTTCGTAGCCCCTTTTTTTCCTTCATTCTCAGCTTCAAAGCAGCTATGCCTTGGAAGGGATGTGTGAAATGAAACTGAGACATGCTTATTTTTTCTTTGCTGGTCTTTATCTGTCACCATGAACCAAGTAACACAGTTATTCTTATTTCCAGGTTGGGCTCTTTCACATTATGGAAAACACAGTGGCCCTTTGGGTAGAGGCATTATTCTACAGGACACTGTAGTCCAGATAGGCGACAATGCATAGAAGTCAAAACCCACTTAGCTGGATAACAAATCTACCACACAAATTCAAGACAAGGGATGCATGGAACTTTGTAGTTCCTGCTCATTCTTTTCTGTAAAGCTAACACTGCTGAAAAAAACTGAAATATATAAATATAGATATATAAATAAAATTTATATTTATATAAAATTATATTTATATATAAATATATAAATATAAAAACCCACCGACTCATTGCATTTGGGAGATAGTATGTAATCAAGTTTCCTTTTTTATTTTAAGATTTGTTTTCTTTAAAAAAAAAAAAACAAGATTTGTTTTATTTATTTCAAAGGTAGAGCTGGAGTCAGGGAGAGATCTTCCATCTGTTAGTTCACTCTAAAGGAATGCAACAGCCAGAGCTGAGCCTGTAACAAGCCAGGAGCCAGGATAAGGACATGTATACTGCAGCTACCCTCTGCTGCTCTCCCAGAACCAAAGGATGGAAGATTCTCTCTTCCTCCCCATCCCTTATCTGTATCTCCCTGTATCAGACTTTCAAACCAATAAGCAAATCATTGAAAAAGCAAATAAAATAAAAATGTTGTCATCTTGTTAACAGCCACGGCAATTTATAAAAGCATTTGAGGGGCCGGCGCAGTGGCTCAAGTGTGGCATCCCATATGGGCACTGGCCTATGTCCCAGCTGTCCCATGTCTCATCCAGCTCCCTGCTTTGTGACCTGGGAAAGCAGTGGTAGGTGGCCCAAAGCCTTGGGACCCTGTGCTAGTGTGACTCCTCCTTTCAGATTGGCTCAGTTCCGGCCATTGTGGTCATTTGGGGTTTGAACCAGTGAATGTAAGATCTTTTTTTCTCTCCTTCTTTCTTTTCCAATTAAAATGAATAAATCTTTAAAAAAAAAAAAAGAAAAAGATATTTGAACCTACTTTGATGATAGCCTTAATATCAACTATCCCCTCTGAGATTTTTTTCCATGCCATTGTTTCCATTCTATTCATTCCGGTAAGAATAGTGTTTTTTCCAAATTAGTTGGTTTCAAGCATTTTATAGGCAGATCTGAATACCTAAACATGTCATCTTCTGTTGTACACGTATCAAGAGTTTTTGAAAGTAATAAATCTTTCTCGTGTTTTCTTTGATGAACTTTCACTGCAAAAACAAGCAAAACAGAAACTATACCGATTCTACAAAATCTCAGCCATTGCATTCATTAATTAAATTCACTGATTGCCAAGTCTTTCCAGCCTGAATTAGACAGTTACCAGCTGATAGCAGAGGCTGGATTTGTGTAGTAGCCAGCTGTCTTTCTCATAACACAATGCCGAATAGCACTTACCCTCTTAATACATTCTATTTTATTTCTCAGGGTTAAGCTACTGAAAGGATGCCTCAAATCAATTTTCACTGTCAGTTTTACTTTTAGTCCAGATTTAGTTTTCTAGGAACAGTTCAATCAAGACATGGTAAGATGCCAGTAACCTTATTTTTACTCATTTTATTCTGTTTCAAACTACTGCTGTAGCTTGGCAGGACTCATAGGACTATGCTTCACATTTTACTATGCAGAGTACATCTAGCAATATTTAGCACCATAAAAGGTAGACTCCAACGACAAATAATTGTCAGTGTTCTTTCCACACTATTTTTGTTAAGATTTATTTATTTTAATTGCAAAGTCAGATATAGAGAGAGAGAAGGAGAGACAGAGGGGAAGATCTTTCATCCAATGATTTACCCCCTAAGTGACCACAATGGCCAGTGCTGAGCAGATCTGAAGTCAGGAGCCAGGAGCTCCTCTGGGTCTCCTACACTGGTGCAGGGTCCCAAGATTTTGGACCATCCTTGACTGCTTTCCCAGGCCAGAAGCAAGGAGCTGGAT
Source organism: Ochotona curzoniae (assembly GCF_017591425.1). Taxonomy (NCBI): domain Eukaryota; kingdom Metazoa; phylum Chordata; class Mammalia; order Lagomorpha; family Ochotonidae; genus Ochotona; species Ochotona curzoniae. The sequence goes on along the minus strand of NW_024467095.1, from coordinate 24,445,850 downwards.
GAAAAAGCAAGGCTGCTGGGATTAGAACCGGCACCCATATGGGATCCCAGCGCATGCAAGGTGAGGACTTTAGTCACTAGGCTACCTCGTGGGGCCCACCCACACAATTGTGTTGACTTTCTGGATAGCTATTTCATCCTCAGAAAGTAATGTGCCATTTTCTACTTTATCCTTTCCTTTTTTTATATAAGCATGATTATTTTATCACCCTGGATGGGAGGGGGAAGATAAATACAAACATAAACTTAGAAGCTACGTGTGTGTATAAAATTTATAAATGTGAGGACAATGAGCAAAATACAGTTATTGAAAGCTCACAATACTGTCACAAGTAATATCTCACATGCCCATTTGTTATTGACAGCTGAACTCCACCCTATAAAAGAGCACAGCGCTGAGTACCACGCTTCCACCTGTTGCCTATGAAGGGGCGGGGCCACTCCCATGTTAACAGAGAGAATACACTTGCGGTGACTGACCTCAGGGGATGTACACAGACCTGAATTCAGAAACAGCTCAAACCGCAGCTACATGTTCTGTTCAAAGACACAGCTCTAAAACATTCAGATATATATACACAGTGTCTTCAAGAGGAATGCTATTTCTAGGTCTGAATGAAGCCTACTCACACAGCAATACAAGCCACTGTGGGGGTGTTCTCCGCTGTATGAAAATCCGGTGGATGTTAAATCAGTGTGTTTAGCATCATGGTTTTGTTTCCAATAACGGAATAACATATCTCTAGATGAAGCTAGAGTTCCACTCTTAGAGAATCTTTGCACCAAGGCATGGCCTGCGTCCTGGGATAGCACAGGAGCTGAGACAGGCCAACGGTGCAACGCAGCCCTCCACCCCAGGCTTCGGCAACAGTGAAACCAAGAACACCTGGGCCCAACGTGCCACCATGCAGAGGGAAATGCTCTGAGGGCAGCAGTGCGGCCAAAGCCAATCTTTCCCGTGAATCTTCTATGATGAGAAGTGTCCAGAAACCAGAAGACAAGTGGCCTGTGTGGAAAGAACCCACACAGGGAGCACTTAACGTCGGATTATCTAGTTATAAGATCTTGGTTGCAAACATTTGAGCCGGACTTTCCTCCTCTCTGCTGACATTCAACGTTTTCCTTCTCAGGGCTGGGATTTTGGCATAGCAGGTAAAGCCACTACCTGTGATGCTTGTGGGCACTTATTTGTGTTCTAACAGCTTCCCTTCTGATCCAGCTCCCAGCTAAAAGCCTGCAAAAAACAAAACAAAACAAAACAAAACAAAAAAAACAGTAAAAGACAGTCTAAGTGCTTGGATCCCTGCCACCCATGACTCAGTTGAAGCTCCTGACTTTGACCTGGTCCAGCCCTGGCTGTTGTTGGCATCTGGGGAGTGAACCAATGGATAGAAAAGATTCTCTCTCTTTCTTTCTCTCTCTCTCTCTTTCTTCCTATTTCCCTGTACCTCTTTTAAGGAAATCAGTAAATCTCTAAAAAACGAACCAAAACACACTTGTCTTTTATTCTGCTGGTTGTAGTTATTTGAAATTCCATCATATCCATTTTTTGGGGAGGGGGTGGGAGGTGGGATTTTCTACTGGACTTGTTTGTAGGGTATCCCATAGGGAGGAAAAAATCCCACCTGAGATTGTTAGTGATACAAAATCAAATCAATTTCTTACGGCAGGGTGTCAATCCCTTACTATACAAATTTGGCAGGGTGTGGAATTTCTAGGGAAAATAGATTATATTATGTTTCAACATGCATTCCATCAGAACTTTTTTTTTTCTTTGTAGTGGGCTTGTTAACCTCTCCTGAAACTAATGTCCCACAAAATGTGATCCGAGAAACACTGTCTGCGAAAAAGGGGGTGCTTCTTAAGGACCCCCTACTCTCAGTCCTCAAGCTACAGGCTACTCACAGTTCTTTATACTTTGAGTGGGACTTGGATGTTCAGCGCCAACTATTTCCAGCTCAGCCCTTCACAGCCCTTTTCTCGAATGATGTCCAGGTGGGTAGGAGTAAGGCCAGCATTAGTAAAATATAGAGTAGGATAGAAATCAACGATTAGGTGTAGATTCAGGCGGACATTAAGAAACCTAACCGAGAGGTAAGTCTTCAAAATATCTAAGAACCATACAATGAAAAATGGGTGAGAAGAAATGAATACCAATAGCATTTATTTCCAAGTCTTCCGTCTTTGGAAAGTAAATTTGGGAAAATTTATTTTTTTAGAATTTTTTAAGACTTATTTGTTTTTATTTGAAAGGAAGATTTACCCAGAGAAGGCAGGACAAAGGAGAATGAGAGATATCTTCCATCTCTTGGTTCACTCTACCAGTGACCACAGCAGCCGGAATGGAGCCAATTCAAGGTTGGGAGCCAGGAACTTCTTCTAGCTCTTCCACAATGGAGCAGAGAGCTGAATCCAAAGTGGATTAGCCAGGACACAAACTGGAGCCCATACATTATGCTGGCTGCACAGGCAGAAAATACAATTTTAGGAAATTTCTGCAACCTCATTGATGAGTGTGAAAATTGACATCCATGTGTCTTTCTCTTTACCCCCAGTGATAAACAAGGAAACTACATCAAGTTCGTATAAAATGGAATTAAAATATAAATTCATTTTGATTCAGAAAATTTGAATTTCATCCTAGGATTTGAATGTACAGTTTCCAATACCTTTTTGAAGACTCCTCATAATTAAGTACCCCTTATAGTATGCATTCAATACATACTTCCAATTTTTTAAAGATTTATTTATATTGGACAGGCAGATTTACAGAGAGAAGGAAAGACAAAGATCTTTCATCTGCTGGTTTACTCCCCAGCTGGCTGCAAAGGTCAGAGCTGAGCTGAACCAAAGCCAGGAATCAGGAGCTTCTTCTCGGTTTCCCATTGAGTCCAGCATCCCAAGGCTTTGGACTATCCTCCACTGTTTTCCCAGGTCATAACTGGGAAGCTGAATGGGAAGTGGGACAGCTGGGATACAAGCTGTTGCTCATATGGCATCATGGTGCATGTAAGGTGAGGATTTAGCCACTGAACCATTTTGTCAGGTCTTTCAATAAATACTTGAATGAATGAGAAAAGCAAGGGAAATGGTCCTAGGCCAAGTTTAAAATCCACAAACTTTGCTTTCAAGTATGCTCTCTTCTCAGTTGGGTTTTGATATCTCTTTTCTCTTTTTTCCTGTGCAGGGAAAACTTCACTCTATGGCATGCCTGAGTTTGTTTCTCTCTAGGATGGAAAGAATCTCCTTGAGCATTCCACTCTCCGGGCCCCTGAAGTTTCACCACACAAGAGAAAATCACTCTCAAGTTCTAAGGATGAAGAAGCAAATGTAATAGATGCATGATGCATTACCTTCTGTTTCTATTTTCATTCCAGACAACCTTTCAGAGACTATGTTGGCTTGGATGGTTTCCCTGGGACACAGTTCTGTGCCCTGTGTTTTGTGGGTGATTTTCGAACATTCTGGGACAGAGAGCAGCAGCGCACACACCTAACTGCATTCACGACAGAGGGGATGAGAGGTTCTAGTGGTCAAAAATGACATCTTCCCAACCGATCCATATTAAAGCAGGGGTTTTTGACTGTGTCAAGGTGGATTCCAGATTGAATCATTTAAAAAGGAAGGTTCTGTTGGCTACACCACCCCGGTACTAAAGATGAGAGAAAAGCCTGAAGAAGCAAAAGGTTGGAGGGAAAATGGTAAGAGCCCTGTGCTTGTGGCTCAATTTCAAAGTATGTCAAAAAGGAATCTATCAGGCATAATTTTAAGGATTAAATGAGTAAATGACAAGTGCTTCACAATCTTGCCTTAAGCCTCTTTTGGGAATTCCTCCCTCCTCGTCTCCTTTCTTGCGATGGAGACTTATTCATCAGGAGTCGTGTCGAGCTTACAATAGTGCCTGCTCCCACTCTGAGAAAAAAAAAAAGACAGCCAATAATTCTGTTCTCTTCCTCCTCTTCTTCCTTCCTCCACTGACCTTGCCTAAGTGGTCACTTTCTTCATTTTGCCTTTCTCTGCTTTGCCCTGTATCTTATATAGAATAGCCTGTGTTAGCTAGACTCTCCAGAGATGCACAGCTCAGAGCAGATAGTTGCATAAACAAGTAACCCTACCCAAGCATGCATATAGGAGGGCACTTCAGAACGTCCCTGGGGAAATGAGATTCAGAGATGTCTATTTGGGTGCAAAATGTTTTTATATCCATGGATACGTTTTGTGATTTGCATTTCCATGAATTTTGGAAGATATTTTGTGTACCTGTCTCTTAAAAATTATTGGTCGAAAATGAACTTACCTTGTGAATTCATTCTTTCAAAAATATCTTTAGATATTCGTGTGTGTGTGTGTGTGTGTGTGTGTGTGTGTGTGTGTGTGTGTGTGTGTACCCAGCCAGAGACACACAGAAAGATTGAGGAAATTGATTCATATGATTTAATGGGCTGACAAGTCCAAAAGCTGCATAGCCGGGTCACAGGCTTGAGAGCAACACTGCCACTCAGATACACAACGGATCTGATGGTAGAATTTCTTCCTCTGGGGAACCTCAGTCTTTGTTTCCTATAAGTCCTTCTCTTAAGCCCTCCCATACCACAGAGGATATTCTGCTCTACCCAAAATCTTCTGACTTAGACTGTCTTCACAGTTACATCCAGTCTGTTTGTTTCACCAAGTAACTTGGTCTCAGGGCTGGCCTAGTTGCCACATGAAGCTACTCAGCACACAGCCCCTTTATCACCATCCCAGAGTCCTCCCATACTCCCCCTGTGGTTATTTTCTGTCATTCATATAACTTGTTCTTCCATTAGATTTCCCTTATTGCTGCAGGGGTAACAACAATAACAGTTGAAACCCACTGAGCCATCCCTTTTGGCCAGACAACGTGCAAGTGTGCAACATGGATGTCCTATTTCATTTTCACACCTCTATGAAGCAAATACTTCAGAAAAGGTTTGTGACTTTGCCCGTGGTTATGCACAGTAGGGCAGGAAGTCAAATCCGGAGCTTATGACATTAGTGTTCAGGTTAGGCTGCTTCCCTTAAAAATGCAGGACAAGCCTAAAGTAGCCCTCCCTTCCCTCCAGGGCATTTTGAGGCTGTGCACATCCTCAGATGTGAAGAATCCAGAGGCACTGACTTGGTGGCACCCAAAGGGCGGCACAAGGAACACAGCAGTGGGTACAACAGATTATGCCAGTGCCTCCATGAGTCGCACGTTCCAATCCCTGTGTCTAGACCACAGTCAGTGCCCTGGGAAGCAGTATTCCATTCACTCACCATCATTCTCAAGAATCTAATGGCATGGGCGAAAGCTCATAATGTACTACACTGGAAAGTCAGTTCCTAGCACTGCTAATACGGACCCATTAAAAATGTGTATTACTGAGCCCAGTATTGTAGTGTTGCAAGTTAGCCATCTCTTGTAATGCCAGCATTCCGTATGGAAAATTATTTGAGTCCCAGCTGCTCCACTTCATTTGCTGCTCCCTGCTAATGCAGCAGAGGATAACTCAAGTTCTTGGGCTCCTGCACTCAAGGAGGAGACCTGGAGGAAATTCTTGTTCTTGGCTTTGGCTTAGCCTAGTCCTGGTTGTTGCAGCCATTTGAGGAATAAAACAGCTGATGGAAGATCTCTCCTCTCTCTATCCCTGTAACCCTGCCTTTCAAATACACAGGCCAGAGGCAGATGTTTGACGTCATGTTCAAGATGCTGGTTAGGACAAACACGTTCACACTGCAGTTCTTGGTTCAGGTCCCAGCTCTGCTCTTGACGTAGCTTCCTGCTAACACAGCCTGAGAGGCACAGTGGTGGCTTGCATAGTTGAACTCTGCTATTCATGCTGCGTTCAATTTCAGCCTCTTTTTTTTCCCCTTCAGTCCAGCTCTGGTCATTGTGAGTATTTGGAGAGTGAACTAGTGAGAGGAATTCTCTTTCTATGTAGTCTGTGTGTATGAGTACAAATGTATGCCCACCGTCTCTTTCACCCTGCTTGTAACTGTCCATGACACTTGCAGTGTGGCTTTAGAATTTGACAGATTTAAGCATGAACGCTAGCCCTGCCACTTTGGGACTGTGGGTGAATTTCTTAACATTCTTACGATGGTTTCTCTGGGCTACAGGTGCACCAGTCTTGGGGTAGACAAGCATTCCAGCTGATGAAAGATGAGGGTAGAAGGGGAAGGTGCGTACCATGTGTCACCATGGAGTATCTAGGTCTCAGATAACTCCTCTTCTCTCTGGGAAAGTCAGGCTCTCAAACTCCACGGAGTCTCAAAAACCCCAAGAAGTCTATTTCAAGGAGTGGGAATTGGTCCTGAACCTTCAGACACAGTTTGAGTTCTTCATTTTTTAATGATTTATATATTTTATTGGATTGGCAGATATACAGAGAGAATAAAAGACAGAAAGAAAGATCTTTCATTCATTGACTCACTACCTAACTGGCTGTCAAGGTGCAGCTGAGCTGATGAGAAGCTAGGAGCCAGGAACTTCTTCCATGTCTCCCCTGTGGGTGCAATGTCCCAAAGCTTTGGACCATTCTCTACTGATTTTCTCAGGCCATGAACAGGGAGCTGGTTGGAAAGTGCAGCAGTCAGGATACAAACTGGCACCTATATGGGGTTCTAGAGCTTGCAAGGGGAGGATTTAGCCACTGAGGCATTGTGCAACTGTACTCACCCCACCTCCCCACCTCTTTTTTTGTTAAAGAACTTTAGTTTTTTCTGTAAAGACATGAACTTCTCATGTTTCCTGAAATACTTTCAGGAAGAAATCTCCAGGGCACATCTCAAATAAAATGCCTTGGCAACAAGGCCCTATAGATTCTCAACATTCAGTTACAACAGATTTAGCCCTTGTCCTTGCTATGGCAATCAAAGGAACCTCACCCTTGAAATGGGCATATACCTTGTCCCTACCGATGTTCAAATGATTACCATAAAATTTGCTAGCCTGGAAAACTTTGGTGTTATTTAGAGAAGGTGTCAAGAGGGATTGCAAAGTGGCTTGGCATAAAGCTATCTGGAATTGACAATACCAAATCAGAAAGTATAGCTTCATGGTCATGAGTATTTAAAGGCCTAAATGCATAGAACGTCAAATTTGTCTAGTTCTGCTAGTGAAACTTTCACACCACATATCTCACATTGCACATTTCCTGGTTTATACAGGTCCCACACCAAGCTGCGTCTCCCTTACACTGGGGTCTGCCAACGTCTCAGGACATCCTCCAGTGAGTCAACTGACTGATACTTTTATTTGCAGTTTGTTCTCAGGCCTTGACATTGGAGAAATTGCTTTCCAGAGAGGTCAGGCCTCAGCTAGGGAAGAGGGGGTGGGTCAACCTTTGCAGGTGCAATTGGATCTAGAGCAGGAGACCTGTGAAGGGTACAGGTTTCGCTCCCCACTAAGCCTTTCTCCTCACCTGGTAACACCCGGGAGCACCCTGCCATCAGCTTGCACACATTCTGTGGGCGATGCACAGGGGAAATCACATGCACTTATGTCTGATTCTTGGGAAATTTCCTCGAGATTTCTCAGGGTTTGAGGCCTGCTGGCAGACACCAAGGTCACTGAGGGTGAGGCAACAATGTTCTTCGGAGACACAAGCTGGAGAGGAATGCCTGCTTTATTATATACAGATTACAGCTTATGAAGGATAAGAAATGGGAGGGAAGGAGGGCATCTTCCAGCAGACCCCCCACCCCCACCCCCAAGACGCTGTAATTTTCTGTATCACATGTCTATTTCCCTTGATCTTCTAGTCATGTCCTGCCTGGAAGCTGTGCCACAGGCCACTGGGAGGTAAGCCCTAAGCCACACTCACCAAGGTAGCAAGGGCTTCCTCCTAGGGATTTGTCACCCACATCCCGGCTTGTGTTTGCTCTCTAGCTCCCAGAATGCCGAGGAGTAATGAAGCTGAGATCCATCTCTTCTGAGCTTTCCACCTCTTCTAGCAAGAAGCAAAGGGAGAAAGGAAAGACACACATTGCTGACCGAAGGGTGTGGATCTCTTCTGGGTTCTGAAGCCTCAAAGGCATCATGGGTTCTGGGTAAAATTGATTCCTGAAAGCCCTGCTCACTCATTCTGCTTCACACATTTTCATCTCCACATAGAAGGCTTCTATGTTAGCTACTGAGGGACCTCAGGGGTCATTTCGTAACCCCAGGGAAGATAATCTAAGTCACATATTTCTTTGAGCCTCCACTATTTCATGGAACCAAATAGCCAAGGTTTGTAACAGCCTTAAATAGTAGCCGCATCACTGATATTTCCTGTAACCTAGGCTTTCTGGTTAGATTCTCAGCAATGTTGTCTTCCTCAATAGTAGGAAATGCCTGCTTTTTTCTTTCCCTAAGACTCAGGGATACTTCAAATCTAAGTCAGAGAAGCTGGTTTGCCAGCGAGTGAGAAGCCTTTTTAATCCTTTTTTGCCACTGCCTAGTACCCTGTCTCCTGCATTTGACACTAGTGATACTTCTTTACTTATTTAAAAATACACACACACACACACACACACACACACACCAATCTCACTGGGCCTGGAGTGATAGCATAGTGGCTAAATCCTCACCTAGTGTGCCTGGGCAGGATCCCATGTGGGTGCTGGTTCATGTCCTGGCTACTCCACTTCTCATCCAGCTCCCTGTTTGTGACCTGAGAGAGCAGTGGAGCACGGTCCAAAGTCTTGGGACTACGCACCTGTGTTGGAAGCTTGGAAGAAGCTCCTGGCTCCTGGCTTTGGGTTGGTTTAGCTCCGGCCATTGCAGCTACTTGGCAGTGAACCAGTGGATAGAAGATTTTTGTCTCTCCTTTTCTCTGTAAATCTGCCTTTCCAAAAAAACTAAACAAATGTGCTCCAAAAATTCAGTATGTCAGAGCTGAGTAGCACTTTGGAGAGGGTCTTTAACACCTCCTTACTATTCAAGTGAAAAACAACAGGAAAGGTCCACTGAGGAACCTGCTATAAATGGCACAGCTAGTAAAGCAGGGGTGGGATTCGAAGCTGGGTAGCCTGGCTCCAGGACTCATGCCCAGAACCAGAATGTTCAACAGAGCAGACTCCATGAGAAAATGAGTACAAGTGAATTTCAGCTAGCATAATGAGGACAGGGCAATAAGGAGACATGTCAAAAATCTCAAGAAAAATGTGTATTCAGAAAAAAAGTATGAGTTTGAAACTAATTTTTGCCAAAAAAAAAATGAATTTCACTTTCACTTCCATTCTCTGTGAGAATTTTGGAGCATCCTCATCTGGAGTTCAGAGCCAAGGCTATCCTTACATTTGTCTTGCAATTTTATTCTACAAATTGTCTATGTGAGGGAAGAAAAGGCAGCAAAGCCATGCGTGGTCTTGCAAACTCTGATTACATGTAAGAGAGTAAACGCCCTGTTGTCAGAAGACTGGGCATCCATCATTTCATTCTTTCTCATACCCCCCGGAAGGAGGTAGGCAAGGGGGCAGGTCAGAAAGTCTGCTTGCTACAGCAGCCTGGCATGTAATTCCAATGTTGCTCCTTCCCATCTGTGAGGGACACCTCACTTTCCTTACCCCAGGATGAGTTCCTTTGTAAACTGGGTGAGTTGTGGGTTGTGCAAGGCAATCGTAGAGAACGCTTTCCAGGACGAAGGTAGTGTGTGTCCATTTCTGTGCAGCCAAGGGTGATGGCGAACATCTTGGTCATTTGCATTGATGTGGAGAAAAGCTTGAGAGCCTTTGTAATGCTTCTCAGCAGATGCAGCAACGGTCTGTCCTTCACAGGTGTTTGGAAACATCACTGATTAGCTGGACCCAGGGCCAAGGTCATGGAGGGACCCTCTCATTGAGCCCCACTTGTCCTTACAACCAAGATTCAACAAAGGAAAAGGGGGCTCCCAGTGACCTCACATCCTTATGGTGGCTAGATAAGATGACACCTCATCTCCCAGATTCTTGGGCAGTTTTTCTTTCTGGCCTGTACAGATAGCTGGCTGCAGGCAAACTGTCAGTCATGCTGCTACTTGCTTAGGTGTTCTAGGGTCCCTCGGGGTTTTCTTGGTAAATTAAAAAAAAAAAACGCTCAGTCTCTTCAAAGTCTCCACTGCTCCAAACCTGAACAACAGCACCTCGTCATCAATAGTTTGTCAATTCCATCTCTTCTCCAGTAGCCATGTTTTCCACCTCTCCTGAGTACCGAGATGAGTTTAGTCCTGGTTTTCTAAAGCTGCAGGATGGTCTGCCAAACAAAAGCCCATTGTGGCTATGTGATAAGATCTCGCATAATCTATCATTGAAATATTCCTGTTCAAATATTTCATCTTTGTGATGGATGGTATACTCAGTCATTTCCTAGGAATATTCTGGAAGTTGTGCTACCTAGGGTTACAAGTTGTTCTAAACCATCTTAGCAATTTGGACATCTGTTTTCTGACCCAGAAGCCAGGACCTGGATTACACACTTATTCCCTAGATGGACCATGAGTTGAATTTAGTGGTGCAAATCCAGCTGTTGGCTAATTTGAGGGATTTCAGTGTTTTTATTTTTAAGGAAAACCCTCCCACCCATCCCTCCTCTCCCTGCCCCTCCACAACAAGAAAGTCTTCCTTCAACCCATAGGAACCTATGATTCCACTGCAGGCTATTTGAAATATTGACAGCGATTCTGCTTTGATACAAAAATCAGTTATAAAAATCAGTGTCAATTCAAGTTGCTAGTTTTCTTCTGTGCTTTGATTATACCGACATCCCGGAGAAACACTGCTCCAACAGTATCATTGTAAATATGCAAGTCCTCTGCACAAATCAGCTGTTTTTCTGTCTCATGGGTAGACAGCCTGGTTGATTGTCTGCAACATTCTTTCACGAAGAGTCATGTAGCTCAATGATCAAATTGCACTCCTAATTTAGAACACAAACAACTCATTCTCATGAAGTTCATCAATTTATGCTAATTACCTACTAAAAGGGAAGCAGATCCGAATTGGCCATGGCTGTGTTTGACCTCCTTTGAATTACTCCCTAACCTTTTCTCACACTCCAAATCCTACCAACATACCTCAGATCCAGAATCATTCAGCCAGATGCTTGTGCTTTGATGTCACATGTTTTGCAAGTCCTGAGAGGTTGAGAACAAAATCTCTTTAATTCTTTACTTCTTTCAGGCTGTAAAAACGTGCCTGGAGGTGAGCTGTTTTTTACTTCCCATGAAATAAGCCAAGAATAAATTGAATGAAGTTGGTTCATTCTTTGCCATATGGATGTCAAAGAATTCCGTCATGCTGCTAATTAGACTTCCAAAAGAGACAATCAAACTGACCGGGACTTTACTCTGTTAGCTCTACCTTCAGACCAGAGAAGGTCTCCCCAAGAAGCCGCTGAACTTATCTGGACAATAAGATGCTGGACTCTATGCTAGGTATATGCTTGCAATGAAGGAATCTCAACTGAACTTGCACTGTGGTTATGCAGCAAGGTGGAGGAATCCACCATGGGGGGAGGGTTGCCGGAGGGGTGGGGGGGAATCCCAGTACCTATAAAACTATGTCACATAATACAATGTTATTAACAATTAAAAAAAAGAGGCAATCAGTGGATAAAGACCTAATGTAGAGGAGCAAGCATGGTCCTAGGAGCTAAGAAGCATATTAATTGATAAGCCTTTTTTGAAGATTTATTTATTTTTATTGCAAAGGCAGTTATTCAAAGAGAGGAGAGACAGAGAAGAAGATCTTCTGTCTGATGATTCACTCCCCAAGTGATCACAAAGGCCGGTGCTGAGCCAATCTGAAGTCAGGAGCCAGGAACTTTCTCCAGGTCTCTCATGTGGGTGCAGGATCCCAAAGCTTTGGACTGTCCTTGGCTGCCTTCCCAGGCCACAGGCAGGAAGTTGGATGGGAAGTGGGACTGCTGGGATTAGAACCCACGCCCATATGGGATCCCGGCACATTCAAGGTGAGGACTTTAGCCAATAGGCCACCTTGCTGGGCCCAATGAATAAACTTTTATCTTAACATGTCCTGTTCAAATTTTCTTTTAGCTTTACCTCTATCTAATCTATGTGACCCCAACAAGGTAAATAGCATCTCTGATATTATAATACCCACTGCTGACTTCAAGTATCTCTTAGAGCCTTCCTATTCCTTCTGTCCTTTATATGAGGATTATTAATGGGATATCCTTGGTTCTTCGGATTTTCCAATAACTAAAGGCAGTGAAAACTGTACTTGAAAAACATTTTGCTTTCGCCTTTTCCCACTTCAGCTCCTTGCTCCCTCCCTCAGAGCCCTTTGCTCCCACCTGCCAGCCAAGGAGCCTTGTCAGATCACTTATTGCTGAAGGTCCTCTGAGGACACTGAAGGTGTGACCCTCCCCTGTGCCGCTGCTCTCACCTGGAAGCATTGTAGTGTAAGGGAAGAATTTGGAGAAACGTAACAGATGAAGATAGGAATGTTCAGACAATTGAACCCCCAGTGCCTCGGGTCATAGCTCATAGGGCTGAGCTGCTCAGGTGAGGGTGCCATTGTGCACAGGGCAGCAGACTGGAAAACAGAAAGCTCCACAGACATGTATAACATCTGCATGCCTGCCTCCCTCCTACCCCGTAAACTACCCCTTGCCTAAGAATCCCCTTGGTAAAGGATTCGGAGTGAGCATCACCTTGATATGTCAAAGCTCAAGGTCCTTCCTGCTGGAGCAGTTCTGCTGCTTTCTTTGGCTGGCCTGGGCTTTCAGACCTGTAGAGAAATGGCAACAAGTGCACAGGTCTCTTTTGTTCCATAGCTGGTACCCCAGTCCCACTCATGGTCATCATTAGCTGCCCCACCTTTACGCTCAGACCACCCACCTCCAAGCATGTCAAGCTGTTCATTCTGGGCAACATGTTGTATGTCCTGTCACTGTCCATGTGTGTTGGGAAACATTTCCGTACTTATATGTGAGAGATCTTTTTCAAATCTCACAGGAAAAAAACATCATGGGTGAAAAAAAAAAAAGCAATGCACAAACTGGATTTCAAAAAGATTCCAACTGATGATAGCATGTACGAACAAGGTCTATTAAGGATCTACTAACGCTAACCATGATCGTTAGCAAGGATTAGATTTTGGTTTGTAAAGAGCCCCTCCCAGAGGGACATAAATTCTGATAAAAATTAAAACAAGAACAAAGATAATAAAACTTGAGTAGAAGGATGCCAAATCATTAAAAGGTTATGAAAAGCTTACAGGGAAAATACCCAAAGTTTACACAAGGATAACGCATTCTAAAAAGGAATAAATCATTGTTGAAATTGAAACCTATAGGGATAGACCATCTACATTAACCTGAAAGGAAAAAAAAAATAATGTTATTTGTTCCCTTATTGCAGAGTACCAAATATTCAGTGGCAGAAACAACAATAAGCATCATGTACATCTCAAATGATTCAGGTTACATGGTCTGACTCGGCTGAAATTTTACAATGGAACAAATATTCTGTTCTAGGGACACGAGAAATGTTGTGCTCAGAGCCCCTGCAGACAAGGGCAGAGATTTTAAATAAGTGAGACCGAGTCTAAAACAGTTCTTTGAAGACCTGAACAAGAGATGAAATATGGCTTTACCACTATGTGCCTGAAGATAAAGCACAATCAAACCAATGGCAACCAAGGATGGAGCCAGCCCAGTCAAAGCAGTTATGAACCAGGTCATGGAGAAAGGAGGGGGTACGGGGCAGGGGAATGCTCAAGAAGCTCTTGTTGATTTTCTAGAGGGCCGAGGATTCATACCATCTGCTGACCTGGAAAGTTCTGGAAATGATAGCCCAAGCTTTAGCTGAGGAAGAGCTGGGGAAACGCATCACAGGTTCTCACCATGACTGTGCTTCTGCTCATTCATCTCGTCCATGAAGAGAAACTGTCAGTTTCCTGGGAAAATGACACATTTCAGGACTCACCTCACAGTTCCCATTTGGCTCTTCCTGACTCCTTTTTTAAGCTTTCTTATCACAAAGCATCTTGAAAAACGCACCTACCTTTTCTTTTTTTTTTTTTTCACACAATAATGCCACGCAGACTACATTGGCAGGGTTCAATTCTCAGGACTTCGAATTCTCTCAGCTCCATGCTCACCAACAAAACTGGCTCGAATTTGATGCAGCCTTTACTGAGAGATAAAGTTGCTGTTTTATCCTTTAACTCTATTTTTCATGAGCCATTTGAAGGCCTCTTGTGTGTACATTCCTCTCAATGCTACTTCTCAAGAGATCCTTGACAAATATGACAGCAGTACATTAAGACCGAACCCATCCATAGACTTAGTGGCAAGGAAAGGAGGGTGGAATACTAAGGACTAACTAGCTGAGAGAAAAAGTGACTGCCAGATACTGAATAACCAACACAGAAACTGCAAGTCACTGTTGCTAAAATAATGATTTCTTGGCACCTTATCTGCATAGACATATTTTAATGCAATTGGATTTCCTTAACATGTATAGACTCTGATGTAAATATCAAACTTTAAATAGGATTAAGATAGCACAAAAAAGGGATTTAGGACAACATAAAGCACATACAATAAAGAGCATTTGTATTTTATGGGGGATTTTCTGGAATCTTTAGAATCTTTTGGGACTGGATTAAGTTCTGAGGATTCCTAAACCCTTAGGAGTCCTTAAACCATTGTCAGTATTTTTTAAAGTCCCATTGAAGTCCTAGCCCTGCCTGCTAAGCCCGTGTAGCCTCATTAAAACATCATATTTTGTTTGCTTTGGGCTAGAGTTCTATTAGCCTCATGTGATGCTATTGGTTGTGCTTCACTGCTCGAAATCTGTACTTGGCAATGGCACATATTTTTGAATAGCTGATACTAAGAGCATGTATCAGCTAATTATCAAACAAGGTTGTTAGACAACAAAATCTTTTAAAGTAAAGGTTCGCAAGATGTACAGAAAAGGGAAGAGGATTTAAAGGAATTTCTTGTGATAGAAACATGGGGATCCCCACATTGTTTAGTTGCTGAACTCCTTCAGGACCCCAAAGCTTAATGATGTTGCTAGTATCTTACTAGTTTCCAGGTTAATGGTGGCCAAGCAACAAGGCCCAGGATTGCATCTGTGCCTGGACTCAAGTTCACACACAGTGGGCACTAAGGAGAGGACAAAGAGAAGCCATGGCAGTGAAGCTGGTGATCAGGTAAAAGGGAGCGTGCTGAAATAGGAACAGCAGGAGTTCTGAGCAACCTAAGGATTGTGGCTGGGGACACAATCCTTAGCCCAGGTCTCCTGACTCTGTGTCAGTTTTCCCACTTTCCAAACAATGGTACACGATACGTCCTAGGCTTTCGGAACTTAGAATCAACGCTGAGGAAGCCTCCAACAAAAGCAATTGCCTCTTATAGGATAGGAATTTTGAATACACCTTTGCCCAGTCACCAGAACAAACCTTCAGTGTGGGTGCTGTTAATTCCATTTCATGAATGATGAAAATCATCACCAGAGAGTTCATGGGATATATCTGATGTCACCCAGCTGAGCAGTGATAGAAGCTGGACTCAGGGCTTTGACGTTATAAGATACCATTCCTTTGGCCACTCTGTGGGTAATAAAGCTTGATCCTGCCTGTGGGTTCTCAACTATCCTATGCGTAGTATGTATTTGAGCAAATCACTCAATCTTCCTGAGCATCTAGTGGTTGTTTCCCAGTTCTGATGCAGGTTGAGGATGGGGTGGGTGGGAGGGAAAATAGGAGAGGATGAAGGGCTTATTTTTCATAGCTTGAATGTAAAGAGCCTGTTCCTAGTACACTTGTAACAGAGGGAAGCCAGAAAGATGGTGCTATTCAAGCATGGCTCCAGGCTGAGTAGAAACTATCAACTAAGTCCCAGCTCAGTCCTTCACAAACAGCTCTCCCTGGGATCTGTTCTCAAGGCCAGGCCGCCTGGGTTGTCCTGGTTGTCAGATAGGAAAAATCGGGGCACTTTCGGCATGGCTTGAATTTGATCCTTAGGGTAAGAACTGAAAAAGGAAAAGGGGAAGAAAGAAAGCCAAGTGATTCCCTTAGAAATTACGCGTTCTGAGGGTGTGATATTTAATGCTTGCCCCTTACAGCTGTATTCCTAACTTTGGGTTTGTAGGACGCAACCTGTTTTTCACTAATCCTTTCCAAAAGTGCATTCCATAAATTTTAGCATCCTCACCGGTGGGCCCAGTAAACTCACATACCAGCTTTAAAGTCAGCTCTCTTTACACCAATACACTAGTCACTCTAGTTAAGGGATATTATTTCCAGATCCTTACAATTGCTAAGGTTTTTTTCTTAAGTTGCAAATGACCATGTTTCTTTGTTAATGTCTGGTGAGAAATGACACAGTGGCAGCAATGCCCCTATACAGTAGCCAAGATCTCCTTCAAGGCTCCTTAGCCATATTCTACAATACCTCCTCTCTGTTGCATCATCTGTTTGTCACAGGCTTGCTTGGAACATTAGAGAAACTTCCATTTGTGCTACCGAACCTCTGCCGGCAGTATCTATTTTCGAATGAAGAGCTAGTGGGATGTGTGTTGGTTTCACACACGCATTCTGGAGCCAATTGCTACATCGGAAGCCTGACTCCATCACTTGGAGCTACATTGATCTGGAGGAACCTTCTTTAATACTCTATGCCTCAATTTCCTCATCTATAATTCTGGAATAAGAGTTCCTGCTTCACACACACACACACACACACACACACACACCCCTTCAATGGGACTTACACTGAAAGCGCAGGTTATTATTTGTTCCTCTAAATAGACTGTGAAGCCAGTGGAGACTGCTTGGATGACCAACAACTTTCAACAGCAACAACAGCAAACATTTTTTTTCTAGAAGGTTTCAGCAACAAATAAAAATGAACATCCAGAATGAAGGGAATATGCATGGTGGCTTTGTGATCACTCTTGGGCCAAATAGCTTGTTTTCTTAAAAGGCTCATGAAGGAAAGAATTAAAGATGTTATGGTAAAGAGGAAAGAATTGTACCAGCCTCTTGATTCCTGCTCTTCGGGCCCTAGACCCTCTTCTTCCCGTGGGCCTCCCTTGCCTCTCTAATGGGAGAGCTGTAATACCTGGAAAAGATTTGGGCACATCCGACATGGCCTGAATTTGACCCTTAGGGTAAGAGCTGAAAAAGGAAAAGAAGGGGAAGAAAGAAGGCCAAGTGATTCCCTTAGAAATTATGCGTTCTGAGGGCGTGATATTTAATGCTGTCTAGTGATATTTAATGCTATCATAGTGTCTAGACTCTGACACTTATGTAGTCAGCCTTGTTTTGAGCTTTCTCTGCTCCAGCCTTGTACATGCTTTTTTTGTGAGAATGCTTTTATTCTATTATACCACTCTAATAATGTTTAAAATTTCGCAGCATCTCCCTTCTAATGATGGCTTGGCTTTGGACCTGACGCTGATCTTCATGGAGTAAAAGCAAAGAGGCAGTAGTATTACTTGTCATTCTTTATGTCATTTCTTGTTCCTGCCACTGCTTTCTAGCCTATTTGCTTACAGGGAGAGTGTGCAAGCATCACGGGTTGCCAGCAGAAAAGGAAGAAGTCACCGTTCTTTCCTGTAGCTGCATCGGCAGACACTGTGGAAGAACTGGCTCTAATCTTGGCTTCTATAGGAGTCATGCTTATTTGGACTGCTAAGTTATCTATGACCTATGGCAGGAACCCCCAAGGAACTACTTATTGAGGCTCCAGGGGGTGATGGAACTGGAAAAGGGCAGAGACATCCAAGCCTGGTGTGAAGGGTCTGAGCCAGAAGGCAGGAAATTACATGATTGTTAATAGATGATATATCTAATATCTAATAAAACCATTCCTAATAAAAGTTCCTAGGAATCTGTATCTCCTGGCAGTTCATGCAGCTAAGAAAAAAAGAAATTGTGGGCCCGGCACGGTGGCGCAGTGGTTAAGGTCCTCGCCTTGCACGCCCGGGATCCCATATGGACGCCAGTTCTAATCCCGGCAGCCCCGCTTCCCACCCAGCTCCCTGCCTGTAGCCTGGGAAAGCAGTCGAGGACGGCCCAAAGCTTTGGGACCCTGCACCCGCGTGGGAGACCTGGAAGAGGCTCCTGGCTTCGGACTGGCATAGCATCAGCCATTGTGCTCACTTGGGGAGTGAATCATGGGACGGAAGATCTTCCTCTCTGTATATCCGCCTTTCCAATAAAAAAAAAATAAAAAAAAAATAAATAAATCTTTAAAAAGAAAAAAAGAAATTGTCTACATGATCTGCAAGCCCAAGGGACATGTGCTTTCTCTCAGAGACTAGAACCAGAGTCCCGCTGTCTACAGTGGCTGCTGTGTGTTGATAGTAAAAGGGGATTTTTTTCCATCACCTGAGCCAGTGCTGTTCAAACAGCCATCAGGCCCCACGTAGGCCAAGAAAGAGCATTGGGCGTGGACAGCTGATCAAGTCCCTCTTCTACTTCCACCATTGCAGCACTGCTATCACTGAGATTATCCTAATTCAGAAGGACACTGTTCTAGAGCCCTGTTTTGAGAGCTGTCTCTGAGGCAAAGAAACTGGCTCTAGGTTATTCAAGGAGGTAGTGGCCGAGGAGCTTGGGGGAGCACCCAAATCTTGGACTCATTGTACCCAGTCCCCTTGCACATCCTCCCATGGAGTTGTCAACTGCCTCATGGACATTTGCCTCTCAAATAATGGCACTTTTGTTCCCTCAGGTAATGCTTTATCTAAAGCATTTCAAAAGTGCACAAACGTGTACACACCAGCATACACAACAGACTCTCCTATCAACAGACCAGTAAGACAAAGCCAAGTTTACACTCATTGGAGAAAGAGCAGTCCCATCTCTCTCACCCCAAGTAAAGTAAGCAAGACCAGGACCAAGTATAATCAGCTGGACAATAGCTTTGTTTTCTAGACCTTTCTTCAACAGCAGCCTTTCCTCCTGTGTCAAAATGGGAGGAGTCTGTCCCCGAGTTTTACCTGTGACACAGTTGAGTATCTTTTCATCGTGAATGTTATCATAATCTTCTGCTCCTTAGTAGTAGTTGCTTTTTTACAATTTTCTCTCTAAAGACTTCACAAAGGTCATTGTCCCTAATTAAAAAAATTGCAGGCATTGATGTTGACATAGAAAAAAGATGCTTTATCTCAGTGTTTAGGAATGGTCTTGGCATCATATTTAATGTTTATGCTTAGGTTGGCTTTCAGACCAACCCTTGTTTTGACCTGTGAAAGGCAGAAATCTCTCCCTTGAAAATTTGGATTTTTAGAATGGAGCATCCGTAGTAGGTTTTAGGTTTTTCAACCACAGCCTGCGTCAAAAGCTCCTTTACGCATTCTGCCAGAACTCCGCCTGGCAGGGGGAAACACACAGGTGGCTGTGCTGCCCTCCTGTTACTCCTTTCCCATTCAGCCAAAAATCTGAATTTTCCTCTGTCTCTGCCAACTCCCTTATAGTCTTAGATTTTTCCAGAAGTGAGGAATAAATCTATTCATTTGGGTACAGAAAGAGTAGCATGTGACTCCCCTGTGGAGAGTGAAGACTTGCTCAGGACCTCAATGAGAGCTCCTAGAGGTCAAAGGTCAGGACTCATGAGGAGGGGTCAGCTCTGTGACTTCAGCACCAACCAGCCCGGAACCGCCTCAACGTGGCACGCCTGCCCAGGATAGACATCCCTCCTCATCCTTCCCACACTCCCTGCCTCCACTTCGCTCTTCTTTCCTCTGTCCCAGGTCTCTCCTGCTTGCATTCCTTCTCTCCTTTGGCATTTTTCCATGTTGCTTTCCTTTGTATTTGATAATAGCTCACATTGATCGAAAACAAGACTCATACCTACACCATGTGTGCAGTTTGGGAATGAATGTAGGACAGAGACTGCCGTTGGGTTGCTTACTTTTCATTAATTTCATATTTCTTAGTTGCCAGATATTGTTGGTCTGTACAAGAAACATTTGCTGCTTGGGTCTGGCTATAGTGTGAGGGCAGGGAAGTGGGTGGGTAACCCTAGAGCCTTAGGCTTCAAAGCTCAGACTGCTGTCCATGGGCCAAATAAAAATTGAATTTAACTTTTCTGAGGCATAGACTGTTCAGTGTCTCAATTCTCAAATCCTTAGAGTTAGGCAGACAGGCGAGACACATATATTTAATAACAAGTTTACTTGAAAATCAGTTTTGAAAAACCCATATTTCATGTAATGAATGGGAATTCAAAAGCAAGAAAGAGAAAAATTATACCCACTGGAAAGGAGTAGCAGAATAAATCCCAATGGAAAATGTGTGCCTTTCTGTGGTTGGAGTCATTTGGTCCAGAAATGATGAAATGACAAATTTCTGCAAAAGGCTGTGTGTTTTGGAGTTCCTTAAGTCCAGGTCTCAAACCTACATGCACCCCACGTTCATAGCAGCACAATCAATAATTGCAAAAATTTGGAAGCAACCGAAATGCCCATCAACAGAAGACTGGATAAGAAAGCTATGGTTTATTTACTTCATGGAATACTACTCAGCTATTAAAAAAAAAATGAAATGCAGTTCTTTGTAGTCAAATGGGCCCAACTGGAAACCATCATGCTAAGGGAAATGAGTGAATCCCAAAAGGTCAGATACCACATGTTTGCCTTAATTTAAGTTGAAATGCTGTCAATTTGTAAAAGGGTACCTGTGAAATGTAGTATTACACTGTTCATCAACCCCATAATGTTGGAAGCTGTTGTTGATGTTATGTTATGGCATTTAATTGGTCGGAACGATAATCTGCCAGCTATGTCTCCATAACAGAGTTAGTCTCCTCAAGAAACTGTTGAATTCAGCTGGGCAACAAAATACTGGACTCTATGCAAGGCACATGCTTGCATTGAAAGAAACAAGACTATATTTGAACTGTAATACTGCAATAAGGTGGAGCAATCCACCATGGGGGGAGGGCAAGAAGAGGGAAAGGGGCAACATCAGAGCCTATGAAATGTTATAAAATTAAATGCAATTTAAAAAAAGAAATGCAACTAGTAAAAATAAGCAAACTCCCTTAAATTTTAATTAATGATGTTTAAATTTAAAGGCTGCCATTCAATTTAGTTATTTAAAATTGTAAATGTGTTGCAACAACTGGACTGTAGGAATATATTTTTCAAAACTACGTTTGATGATACCCCCCCCCCAAAAAAAAAGTCCAGGCTCTCATCACAATCTCTGGGTGAGGCAGGCATCTCCTCCTGCTGCAGAATAAAGAGGAGGAAATGGCCACCACTAGCATCCCCTTCCACCACAGCAGCACCTCTCCCTACTCCCATATTGCCCGTGATTCAATCCATCTTGTGAATTTGAAATCGTGTTCAGTCTCTGAAAGCCTGTTTGCACATCACCCCTTGGAAAGGAATTTTCCTTTGACTCTATAGATTGCAAATGGTAACTAAAAGGTGAACCTAAAGTCAAAATTTGCACAAATGACCTGTCCATTCAGCAGCAGCTGCTGAGCTGAGGGTCTCGTACTGGAGGGCAATGTATGCTTCTCACTGTAGAGAAGTATTCCTGCCCTTGCTCATTGCCCAGCCATTGATGGCAACACAGTCCACTTGGTACTCAGGATTAATATACCAGAAAAGAGAATCAGCGAAGAGGACAAAGTTCCATGGTGAGGGAGTATGGCAGACATAGGGGAACCACTTTTGCCCTCAGCCGGCAAGTGGGATAAAACAGATGTTATAAAACACTGTGTTCAACATTGTCAGCCCAAGGGCAACAGCTGTCTGCAATATCAAAGGTGTTGAGTCCCTGTTGGATTGATCCCACAACCATGCATAATGCTTTGTCTTGTTTTCAGCTGAGAGAAAAAGAGAGAGAGAGAGAGAGAGAAAGCTTCTATCCACTGGTTCATTCCTACAATGTTTACAAACAGGCAAAGCTTTGGCAAGCTGATGCAGGAGCCCATATTCCCATCTGGGTGTCCCGTGTGGGTTTCAAGGACTCAAGTTCTTTCTTTGTAGAGAAGTGCTCTCAGCTGAATGAAACCCTTGGCCTCTCTTGCCTTCCTGTGCCCCAGAAGAAGGATTTCCATTCTGCCTTCACAGGTTTTCGCAGTGAGAAGACAGACACAGAGCACAGATTAAGACCAAACGCTACCTAGAGCGTAAACATTAAAGAGCATGTATGTCCTCCAAAAAAAAAAAAGACACTTTAGTACTCTAGAATAGATTGAAGGAGTTTTGGAAGCCAAACTTTTTACCATTATTCTTTTGTCAGAGACAGATAGTCTCTACCAGTTCACTCCTCAGATGCCTGTATCAAACCCAGCTCATCCAAGCTGAAGTCATGTGTCTGTGTTTCAATCCATGTTTCCCACATGGATGGCAGGGGCCCAGCACCTAAACCATTCCAGGCTTCCTCCCAGGGTACACATTAGCAGGAAGCTGGATGGGAGATGTGCTAGCTGGGAGCTGAGCCAGCTCTCAAATACAGGACACTGAAGAGCATCGTAGCCAGGGTGCCAAATGCCTTCCTCTGGAGGGTAATGCTTTATGATTTTGTCTAGCATCCAGATTTAAATTGATTCTGTTCTCCTGCCAGTTAGGTGAGCGATAAAGAGACAAGAAGATTGGGCAGCTACTAGGCAGGCAGTGAAGGGAGAGTAAGGAGGAGTGACTGATGGAGGGTGATTCAAGGTCAGGAAAAATGCGTGTGAGGAGGACTGGCAAGAGGAAAGGTGGATAACAGGGGGGCAATCAGAAGACTGCTGAAATGTTGAAGGAAAGAAAAGTTGAGGGCTTGATTCATGGTAGGATCACTACAAAAGGAGAGGTGATGAGACGAAAGTTAAGAGGAAGCAGAATTAGCAAGACTTCAAAACTGAGTGGGAGAATAGCCAAGGGTGAGAGCCAGGATCCTAGCCAAATGCCTAGGGATGTTTGGTGAAGACAAGCCTGAAGGAACCACCAAAGTCTTGGTGTTCCATTGAACACTGTCTGCCTGTTTCCAAAATTCCATGGGGATCTGAGATATTTATATTTACATTTTATGTAAATAAATACAGGGCTGAGCCCTATAATTAAGTAATTAGAGGAAAAAAAATCACACCCGAAGAAGAATTTTAGGCCTCTTTAAGCACAAACTTTTGTAGAAATAAAGAGAGCTAGGAATGTAGTTAAATCCAGAAGCATACAAGAATAAATACTGACCCCTAGTGTCTAGGTGCAGAAATAAAATCAAACATCAAAACAAAATCAAACCTGGATTATTGTGGAAGTGCTGGAATTCCAGCTAAAAATAATGCTTCTTGCAATGCAATTCAGGGATGCTTCAGAAATAGAAATACCAAGCAGTCAACCTACAGTTAGTGGCTGCCTGGAAAACCATGTGCACACACATTGGCATGAGTTAAACGACCTGAAATACGGTCCAGAGCGACGTGTTCAACTTTGCCCTCCATGGTCCAGGGTTACATACAGCAAGGCCCAATTTTGACTGTCCTGAAGTTTTCCTACTAAATAAATAGATACATTTGATACAATTAATGTCACTAACGTTTCTGTCTGCTTCCAGAACTAGTTTATTATGATATCTGATGGAATTTCCCTCACGCAGTTATAACAAGCAGTTATAGGCACAGTGGTTGGGAAGTTGTATGGGTGGAATAAGTTCACAAGGAATGTTTGAGCAAACTTTTTTAAAAAATAACTTCTATTATTCTATTTTTCAGTTTCATAGCCTCTGGAATTTCATTCTTCTCTCCCCAAATTCCCTCCCCTCTCACTGATTCCCCCCATATTGTTACAGTGGTATAGCCCTTCACAAATAATCCTAAATTCATCATTCCGCTCTGTAAGTATATCCCAACATTGCAGGTATGGACAATGGCAGAGACTCCAGGATCTTATCATCAAGATATATTTAACAGTTTCAATGTGACATCATCTTTGATTTGGAAATAGAAATGCATGCTGAATTATATCTTCACATCTGAATAGCTCTAACCTTATTACACATCCAGTTGAATTAAAAGCCATACAATAAAATCAACAACGGGAGGAAAAATAGGAAATGTATAACAGTACGGAGTTAAATGGCATGCTACTGAATGGCCAATGTGCTGCTGAAGAAACGAAAAGGAAAATTGAAAACTTCACTGGAGAAAATGATGTTCCTGTATGACCTAGCAATCAATGAAGTGATTAATAATCAGACAATTTTTTGAAGAAATTAAAGTAAAACAAAAACTTCAAAACCAATGAGACGTAGTAAACACAGCATTGAAAAGGCTGTTGATCTTGTAGTTTGCATGAAGATTGCCTTGAACAAATTTTTAAAGAATATTTATTTTATTCATTTGAAGGGCAGAGGTGGAGAGTAAAAGAGAAACAAAGACAGAGAGGTAGAGATCTTCCTTGCGTGGGTTCACCCCGCAAATGGCTGCAACACTTGGCATTTGGTTAAGCCAAAGCCAGGAACCAGGGGCTTAATTGAGGTCTCCAGATCTGGGTCTGCATCTTGGATACAGGGTGTAAACTCTGGCCTTCTTCCAACGCATTCCCAGGCACATTATCAGCGAGCTGGATTGGAAATGGGCAACTAATACATGGATCAGAGCCCACACAGGATGCCGGCATTGCAGGCCCAATGTTTCTTTTTAAGGATTTATTTTGGATAAACTGTCTATAGTGAAATAACTCTTTCAGTTCAAGTGGCTACATCTGGTGTGAAAAATACCTTTCAACATCTGGTCCAATAGTTATTAAAGCTGTTACTAGGTTATATCTATTTTCCTAAGACTCAAAACTAGGCATTTGTTCTTTGGAAATACGTTGATGTCGTATTCTGGATTATGTGTATGTTTCCTAAAAACTTGGATTGATAGAGAATTAAATCGATAGCTTAAGCAATGAGAAAATCTTAAAAAGGCAGAACCTTCTTTATGCAAATAAGAAAATTTTCACAAACTTTGTTTACAAAAGCAAGATAAGACTTAGATGTTGTTTCAACCTCTGGACTTTGGTTGGATGGACCTCCTAGCAGTGTGGTGACTGCTAGGGTCATCTGAGCCAGGTCAGTCAATGCTTGTGGCCCTAGCCCCAGTCACTGCTGCCAAGTGGTGGGCGAATCTGGGGCTTGCCTGGCAGCCCAGCATCAAGCTCTGATGAG
Source organism: Ochotona curzoniae (assembly GCF_017591425.1). Classification (NCBI taxonomy): domain Eukaryota; kingdom Metazoa; phylum Chordata; class Mammalia; order Lagomorpha; family Ochotonidae; genus Ochotona; species Ochotona curzoniae. The sequence continues at coordinate 24,420,753 of NW_024467095.1, read as the reverse complement.
GTGGAATTAGTGCCTAGCGACATCCACGGATAAGGCCACTGCACATGTAAGCGAGGAATGAATCCTGAGGGACTCCCAAGGAAAGGGACAGTGTAGTTGCAAGTAAGCAAGGGGATGAGACCTAGTGGTTTGGAAGAGAGACCAGAAGATCTGTATGGCTCAGACTCCCGAGTCCTGAGCAAAGAATGTTAGCCTGAACCATTGATGACCATCACATGCCAGTTCACGTGAAAGCTAAGGCTGGGGGCATGCCTAGCAGGACTAGATCCCAGTACCAGACTGAATGTTGGAACAGGGGACAGGTCACATTAGACAGGGTCATGTCACTAACCAGCACATAAGAGAACCAGGTCTGGGAGTAGATTCTGTGGGGGATAAGTGGGACAAACCCTGTGGAAATGCAAGTCCTGCCAGTAAGCCCTAGAGTTAATGACAGGCTGAGCTAGATGTGACCATGAAACCAGCAACAGTCGCGGGTACAGAGAACGAGAATAGTCTGGGCAGGTCCAGGCTGCAGCACCCACATATGCATTCTAAAACAGGGTGTGGAGTGGGCCAGGCCATAACTTTCACCAGCTCATATGAGATGGAGGGACAGACAATGCCGGGCAAGGGCCTAGCAACTGCTGGCATGCCTGAGATCTGGGTCTGGGAGTTGTCCAAATGCGGGAATAGGTGAAACTCCACTAGTGGGTCATAGCTCCTGCTTGTGAGCTCCTGGTCCAGCCTGGAGGTTGGGCAAGCTGGGCAACTTAGCTCCAACTGATGGCAAATATGTGGGTTGATTTTGAAAGGGGTAGACCAGGCATCATCCAAATGTCCATTTCTCCAAACATAATACACAGTTTGAATGTTTCTTGATGCTGGACTTTCTACCATTGTGTGTACCTGCAATGTCAGGGTACACTTAAACAGAAGAACAATGGACTTGTGACTGTTTTAGAAGGACTATACTACTGGAGTAATATAGGGGAATCCAGTAAGGAGGAGAAATGAGGGGGATAAGGATTCCCTCAGGTTAAGGAATGGTTTCATAAAAACTAAAAAATAAATTAGGCTGAAGAGAAATTCGTATTTCTATGCAAAAATTAAGTTGAATACCTCATTTATAGCAAACACAAAAATAAACTCAATTTGATTCAGATACTTAAATGAGCTAAAACTTATAGCTTCTACAAGGCTAACTCCCAAACAAAATCTTCATGATTCTGAATTAAGTGATGGATTTTTAGAAATGGCATCAAAAATATCAGTAGAAAGAGGAAAAAATAAGCTGAGCAAATAATAAAACCATACAATGAAAAACATGAAGACAGTTCACATGGGATAAAAATTTTTGCAAATTATATATCTGATAAGGACTTACACCTGAAATACATTAAAAAGTGGTTGTTCATCATTAATACAAGTTTAAACTGGATTAGAAACATGTGTTAATGAAGATATGGTAAGATTAGAATCAAGATAAATCATAAGATGAAGAGTAAAAGGCTGTGGCCTCACTGGAAAGTTGTCTGACACACAAACACGTGGGTTTGTATGACTCAGCAATTCTACCCTTGATATGTGTACAACAGGAAGTAAACACAGGTCATACAAAAACCTTATAGCAGTGTTACAAATCACCTGAATTCCATTAACTAACGAATGACATGTGCTACATCTATACAAATGATTTTTATTTAGTCATAAAAATAGTGAAACGCTGATATGATGACACAGCATGAACAAATCTTAGAAAACAAAAATCTAGGTAGAAGGATCCAGGCCTAAAGAAACACATGATGCATGATTTCATTACATGAAAATTCAAAAATAGGCAAACCTATAGTGACACAAAGGAGATTAGGGGTTGCCTAGAGCTGAAGGGGAGGGTATGAGATTGGGAAGGGAACAATCGTGGTGACAGCTAAGGGATATAGTGTTTATTTGTGGGATGGCAAAAATGTCCCAAAGCTTATTGTAGTGACAGATTTAAAACTTTATGCATACATTAAAAGTCACTGAAATGTATTATTTAACTGGCAATGCTGCTAAGAAACTAATGGACCCATAAAAGTTAACAAGATTTGGGTGATTTGTAATGCTGCTATATGTTCTACTGTCATGGAAGGGTGGGTACTAACTGGACCAGGAAAGCCATGAACAGGTTTGTCTGATTCACTGAGATAGCTGATACTCTGGAGTCACAAGTTGCTGTCTGATCTTGGTCTTTGGAAGGGCGAGGTCACACATGGAAGCCAACTACTTGATCAGGCCCCAGAACTGACCAGATCCAACTTGTTATCTCTTTAACACGCTCACTGCCTTACAATCTGCTTTTCTGGGGATCAAATGAAAGAGCCAACTTTTTAAAAAGGCACAAGAACCATAATATTTTTCCTACAAACATAGGAGATCTCAACAAAAATTGCTTTCAACTAACAAAGTTAACATTGTACTTTCATGACTATTCAAGACAGGCACACCACTTACTTACTACTTACAAATATTTAAAATGCTTAGACTAGTTAATAATTAGTCAGTGGGAAAATCCATTGAAATCTTAAAATAGCAGATTAGAGAAAACCACACTGAAGCCACTATTCATTATTAAATTTTGGTAAAAACTACATTCTTTATTACATAAAAGTCAAGCAAGCAAGATTACAATGACCTCATTGACACATTCTCACTGTACCAGTCCAAACTGAATTACTGTTTTATTATGTAATATGCAATTACAAATTCATTCATTGGACTATCATATGAAAGCTGAATCAGTAACTATATATTTCACATCCTGTGATAATGGACCCATTTTTTTTTTTTACAATATCCAAGGATGTCATTAAATTCTTTTCATTACTCATTGTTCTGTATCTTTTCATGTACCTCAAATATCATCTTTATTTTTTTTTTTTAATTTTTTTTAGCCTCCTTGGAAGAAAGAGCAATCAAGCCACTGACTCACTCTCCAAATGTACGAAACAGCCTGACATAGGTCACACTGAAGCCAGGAGTGTGGAACTCAATCTGGACTCTCACACGGATGTTAGGGATTCAAACACTGCAGTCACCTTTTGCTGCTTCCATGACAATCAGTAAGAAGCTGGAATCAAAAGTAGAGCTAGGGCCTGAATCTGGGCATCGTGCAACAGGGGATGAACATATTCCAACTGGTTTTTTATAATTTAAAAATGTACTATTATTGTTGTATTACAAAATTCCATAGGCTTTGGGATTTCTTTCCCGTTCCCCAAGTCTCCCACCCCTCCACACAGATTTCCCTGCTAGTATTACAAAGGGTAGTCCTTCATAAACAGTCATTAGACCACCATTCTGCTATTGAAGTGTTTCCTGACATTGTAGGCATGGACAATATCAGAGAGTCCAACATCCTGCTGCCAGGATATATTCAACAGTATCACTGGGAGTCCATCTTTGGTCTGGATGCAGAAAGGTATACTGCACTATGTCTCCACATCTGGACATGTCAGTTTCTGCCACACTTCTATTATACATCCCCTTAAATACAGAGCCAGGAAACAAAATCCACAGCAGGGAGAAAAACAGAGAATTCACATCAGCGGTAAGTTAAACAACATGCTACAGGATGACCAACGTGTCACTAAAGTAATGAAAAAGAAAAATTAAAGATCTTGGAGAAAATCTGGGTCTTAACTTATGCATACATACCTACCCTTCTGTTTCATTCCTGAATTTTCATGACAGCACAGCTGGGACTTAATTGAAATCAATTTAATTGCAATTAATTTACACCACTGGGGTATTTCAAGTGCGAAACACAGTTTGAGGGGTAAGTTAAGGGAAACATTCAAGCCCAACATGGAGAGAAATTTAAAACTACTTCATTGTGCTCAAGACTAACTTCAGAAAGTTAGATTCACACCTGCATGTTCCCCTCCCCAGGCCTGTGTAGCAAGAACAGAAACTAAAGGCAAACCGCTGTGGACACTACTTTCCTACCACGGCACATGCACCTTGCCTGCTGTTGGAGGTGTGTGTGCTAGCGTCTCATTTCTCCTGTTAGGATTACAACATACGATCTTGGAAAAGGAGTGACTTCATGATACTGCTTCAAGTTCCTGGTGAAGGGAAGCAAATCCTGGGGGAGGGTCATTGGATGGATAGATAGGTGGGCGGGACTTACAAAGGGCAGGGAGAGTGTGGCTTCCAATGCATGACTCTAAGCTAAATACCTACGTGTCCCACTGCATTCCCCCCCCCCCCCAGAGACTTCCAGTCTTCCATAGTTGCTTCCTGCTGATTAGAGACACAGCATTTGCCTATCCCAGCTTCGGAACTCTTTCTGCCTTATCTGATGGATCCCTCTCCTGAGCTGCAGAACTTCCACTCAGTGCCAATGGCTATGTCCTCCTCATTAACATTACTCTGAGATGTTGTGGGTTTCTTTGCACAGGAGCCAGCAACGTATGACATCCTATCATATAATGAGTGTGCAGAGACCAGACTACTCACCCATGGGTTCTAGTCTCTAAGACTAAAGATCTGAATGTATCTGAGACCAACGTGAAATGAAAAGACGGGCCACTTGCTGCTGCCAAAAGCCATTGCTGGGCCTCCTTTGACGGCAAGTGCAGCAGTCTGGTCTAGGGAGGCCCTTAGGGCCCCCTGTCTGAACTGCCTCCAGCTCAGGTTCTTGTACATTTGGGTGGGTACAGCTGCCAGATTTGTAGAGGTATGTGGCTGCAGCTCTACCCATAGCAGAAACACTTAGTGCCCCCAACCCAGGCTCCCAAACCCTGGCAAGTGGGTGGCAGCAGTAGACAGCTAAACTAATTTGAAATATCATTTTAAAAAAATTGTAGAATACCAGTAATTATGTTTAGAGGCATGTTTGCTTAAACACAATTTTCATGGTTTAAATTGTCTTTAGGACTCCAGATTCACAGTAAATTGGGTTAGTTAAAAGATTATTTTTATGCAAGATAAAAAAATGTTGGAATATCAGGGATCAGTTTTTTAAATGACGAACTCTCACTTCTTTCAATTACATTGCTGGAAATGTTGATTTTGGCTACTTAAAGGAATGTGTAAAACTGCTGTGCATACTTGCACTTTGTTGTTTCAAAGCACACCAATTCCTTACCTTTCAGTTCTATTTTTGAAAGAAAAGTTAAATAGCTTGGTTAGAGATGAGTACTAAAACTCTTCAGAGAGCCATGATTTCATAAAAAAAACTAAGGATGAAGTAAAGTATTTGGGATATATGTTTTTATTATTATTTTTTCCAATGGGAAGTTTTAAAGGTAGTAATCTGATTACTGAGAAAATTAATGAGCTTCAGCTGTGCGACTCTCGGTTTTTGTGAAGGGAATAACAGGGTTGTCGGAACTTCTTTCCATTCAGAATCAGAGTTGGGAAAGTGAACTGCAAGAGAAACAAGAATTCAAAGAATGAATTAAAATTTTTGTGTTAGAAATATTGACATCACTCACCCCCCAGGATTTTGGGATTCATATTTCTATAAAGTAAGCATATAGTTCATGGCAATGTAGTTTTATGTATGAGTTCAACAAAGCTCTCCCATCTTTTCCTTTTATCAAGATATAAGTGGATGTGTCATTTTTGTGACCAACACCATACCTGGGGCATATCTGGGAATAAGACTTATTGAATCAGATATCAGAAGCCCACCAGGAAGACACAAGTGTTCCACATCCTGTATGGAATCGATGTATTCAAAACCTCTTTGGAAACTCAACTGATTTCTGTCCCCCAGTTTACAGAGGCCCTCCCTCACAGATGGTAGGGACTATCACTTCTTTGAATGCCAAGAGTTTTGATGGATGTTGGGGAATTCAATAGGTACAAACAAAAAATATCTACAGGAGATGAACATCTGGTTTCTTAGAGAGAAGAAATTTAGCAATGTTCCAAATATTTTATAGGTAGGTCCATAGGAAATATTCTGGAGGGAGTGAAAAAGGTCACATTCTTTCTGCAGACACATTTGACATCTAACAATGCTCCTGTGCACTCCTCTTCAGACTCAGTAGTTTCATTTCCATGATTTTGTCATGGAGACATACCCCCGATATAGGAAAACACATTTGTACAAGTTTATTCACTGAAGTGTTGTTTCTAATCACAAAATGCTGGATCAATCTAAATAAACTAGTCATCAAAGGGAAAAAGATCACGTTTTGCCTGACTTGTGATAACTAAGATACAGAGTACAAAAAAGCAACACATTTGAGGGAAATTGGCATTTTGAGATTTGACCACTATTCATAGCCCTTTGTCTGCACTCTTGAGAAACAATGCTTTTTGTTGAATTTCTTATTTAATGGAGGGTTAAGCTTGTGATTATAAAATAAACCAAAACTGTGGCGCTATAAAAATTAAAAGACAAAATAAGGAAGGAAGGAGGAAGGAGAATGGGAGTGAAGGATGGAGGGCTGTGTGGGATGTTGTTACTATGCTCTTAAAACTGCATTTATGAAACACATGAAATTTGTCGTCTAAAAATAAAAAAGTAGTTTTTGCAAATGGAATTCTATGGCACAGTGTATCACAGGTGAATGAGAATGGCAAATAAGAAGATATAAATGTATTGCATCTCATCTCAAAAAGAAACCCAAAGAGGATCAAATGTGAATCAATGAAATTGATTATCTATAGTCAGTAGATGTGAAGGAAAAAAATGAATAGGAGAATGAGGAGAGGGTAGAAAGAATGAGGGAGAAACAGCCCTTCACTGAGTAGATTTCTCTGTAGAGCAGTGCAGTGGGATTAGCAGCTGCCTGCAACTCTGGTGTCCTGCATGGACACTGGTTCAAATCCCAGATGTTCCACTTCTGATCCAGCTTCCTTTTAGCACTCCTGGGAAAGTGGTGTTAGATGCTATAAAAATTGGGGATCCTGCATCCACGTGGGAGACCTGGACAAAACTTCTGGCTCCTGGCTTCTACCAGGCCTAGCCTGCTCCCGGCTGCTGGTGGGTCTCAGGACGGGGCGTCTCATGCCTGGATCTCACACACCAGCCACCACGTGCACGTGGTGAGCTGTCCCTGGTGGCCAGTGCGCCATTTGACACCAGGCTCCGCCTACTGATCACCTGGCCACCGGGGAACTCTGGGGTTTGGGTTCTTTGAATCACTGCTTAGGATACCTCCAGGTTGAACCCACTGTGCTTCTGGGATGTGAGTCAAACCTAAAGATTCCCAATGACAGAAGCCTTTGAAGAACTTATAATCACTTAACAATGCTGAGCACCAGTTCATGCAAAAGCTAAAGCTCAGGGCTTGTCCAGCAGGATATGCTGTTACCTGACATGATGATGGATCAGCTGACAGGTCACATTAGGCAGGGCCATGACATTAACTAGCACTCGAGAACCGTATCCGGGGGTGGATTCTGTGAGGGATGTGTGGGCCACACCCTGCGGAAATTCTAGCTCCACTGGTTAGCTCAACAGTTTGGGTGGTGATGGACTTTGCTAGGTGTGACCAAGGACCTTGCCATCAATCACAGGCAAAGGAACCCGCAACAGTCTGGACTGGTCAAGGCAGCAGCACCTGAATGTGCATCATGAATAGGGTATGGGGTGGGCCGGGCTGCAACATTCACCAGCTCATACATGGCCAAATGGAAGGCCAGACTCTGCCGGGCACTGGCCTAAAACTCACTGGCATGTATGAGAACTGGGTCGGGGAGTGGAACAAGTGGAGGAACTTAGGAAACTCCCCTGGCGAGTCACAGCTCCCACTGGTAAACATATGGTCCAGACCTGTGGGTTGGACAAGCTAGGCAAAGTAGCACCAACGGCTGGCCATTGTGTGAATTGGTAATGGAGCGTGATGTACTGGGCAGGACTGAGCAAGCCTTGGCAAACAAGCAAAACTAGAAACCAGCATGGAGCACAGGTCATGCTGAGCCAGGCTCTTGCACCTACTGGTCTGTGTGAGTCAGGGACGCAAAGCCACAGTGTCTAAGGCAGAGGCCGGGACAGGTGAGGGGCTGAGCTAAGCTGAATCAGAGCAACCACTGGCAGGCGTGTGATCTATGGTTGGGAACAGGCCCGGTTGGGGAGCTAAGGGGACACCCTAGTTGGGTGGAGGATCCCACCAAGGTGCACGTGGGCTGGAATGGGGGCTGCGTTCTGATCAGGATACAGTTGGAGTCTCCCTTGGCACAAGTGTAGATGGGGACAGGACGCACCAGGCCAGGCCAGACCCCAACACCTACTGGTGTCCTGGAGGACCAGGGTAGATGTGGGATGGACTAGGCTAGGTCTCAACCCTTACTGAGCCATATGTGAGCCATGTGGGTATGGACAAACCATGGCTGGGCTGAAACATCCAACAGCAAGAACCAGATTAGGTTGAAGGCCAGTCAGGAAAGGCCACTGTTCCTGCTAGGACAGGAGGTGAACCGAGTAGGTCTGGCTCATGGAACCCACTGGTATGCACAAAATCTGGCACTGGGAGGGATTTCTGACGGAGGAGCCTGGGCAACTCCTCTGGCAGGACACAGTCCATGCAGGTAAGCGCCAAGAAGCATGATAGGAAACAGTCCAGAATAGGCCATGGAAAGTTTCCCACTGGCATACATTTGGCACAGGTTGGGGGCAGACCAGGCTGAATCAGTTCACGTCATCCACTGGCAAATCCAGGCACCAGAACAGAGTGTGGGTCGAGCCAAGTTTGGTCTCGAAAAAACCAGTGCACAATATGGAATGCCAAGGTGAGATTGCCTCTACCGGATGTGACCTCAGCACCTAACCAGCACACGTGAGAACAAGGAAGGGAGGGGGCAGAGCTGGCAGAGGGAATAAGGGAGGGTCCCCTTGCCAGACAGCTACTTCCACTGGAGAGCGTGAGCTGGGATGGGGGCAGACCAGAGTAAGCAGGGATACAACACCTATGTGCCTCATGTGGACTAGATCAGGGAAAAGCCAGGCTCAACAACATCTGTGAGGGCTGGATAGTTGAGCTGGTTGGATGGAACTAAACTTCAATACCCATCGACATGTATGAGAGCCAAATGGGATGTGGGACAGACTGGACTAGTCTGCTACACAGACTGACACACCAAGGTAGGGGAGGGCCTGGTGGGGGTTATTGAGGGTCGCTCTGACTAGGCTGCAGCTCCCACTGGTTTATGTGAGGGTTGAGTATGTGCTGGGCAGAACCAGGCTGGACCGCAACACCCATTGGTTCCAGTGGAAGTCGGGTCTGAAAACAGAACCAACCCAGCAATTGCAACCACCAGCTGATTGGGGTGATGGACTGTGCCGGGCCCTCCCCAATTGAAATGCCGGACTCAGAACCCTAACCAACAGAAAACAGAAGACAGAACAAGTCAATCAACCACCTCAGCTATTTGTTGCCAGTGAAATACTGGGCAAATGGCGACCCTATGAGGGACTGTGTCAATCAGTGGATTCTTCAACGACCTCATTGTGCTTGGAGTGGCGAGATTGGCAGTGCCTCATAAATGGTGAACTAACAAAACCACTTGAGCAAGTATGTCAGAGCATGCCCACATCCGGGACTTGGGCTGGGTGGGAAACTGGTAGGTGCCCCTTCCTCAATATCCCCCTTTTCCTCAGACACAAGGAGGAAACAATATGGAAATAATAGTCTTAGCCACTTCCCTATAGTCCTTAAACCTTTTTACCCTAATTAACTATGTAAAGATTATCAAAAAATATAATTAAAATTTTTAAAAAAGAAAATTTTTAAAAAGAAAAATGATAGAGTGAAAGATAAAAAAGCAAGAAAAATAATAAAATAAACGATAGAGAGGAGAGTGGGGCTAGAATTTAGTCCTCTGGCAAGACTCTTGAGTCATATCAATAAAGACATTGAATTGACACAATTATTCAGAAATTTTTCATGTAAAGGATTTTGCTTCTTCTGACAGCTTACCTCCGTAGTTCACCATGGTTCTGGTAGTTCATGGTATCTGGGAGAAGAAAGAAAAAGAAACCAAATGAGAATCTTGGTCATGTCCTGATAAATGAGTCTATGGGGATGCTCAGAAGTGACAGAGGCCAGGGACAAACAGAGATCCTGTGGAGCTGCCGTGCCGAGCCACGGGCTGAGACAGGGAATACAGAGAAGGCAGAGGCAGAAAGCAGAGGGTAGGAAAACCACAAAGGGTGGAGCCCCTCCTTGAGCTGAAGGTCTGGCCTGTGGTGCGAGATGTGGGCACTCTGCCCTCCTAAACAGCAGCTGCTGATGTCACCATTCCCCTCCGCATCCCCCGCCCTTGGTCTTCAGCAAGTCAGTGTTTTCTCCCATTTCTGAGAGGTGAGTGTTCCTCACAGTAAATCACGCACATGCAATCAGATTGCTGCAGGAGAGTCCCTCTTTCAGGGAAATTCAACCTCCACTGCACTGCTCTGTCCCAGTCTCTTAGGGAAGAGCTGATGACTATAGGAACATTCCTAGACGCACAAGCCAGCAATAGCTTCAGATGCATCCAAGTCCATTCGAATGTTTAACAAGGCAGCTTGTAACTCAAGACCTAAAACCTGTGCTTGACAACTATGGAGCTGGAATCCAGGCCTCAGGCACTCTGCATAAAGTGTGAGGGAGGCAGAGGAGAGGACCCAGTCTGGAGGCTTCAGTCATCAGAAGCAGCTATTGAGTCACAAGAATTGCCTTAGTAGACTGGAATGCACCTAGAGAAACACACGGTATGTGTTTTCCAGGGGCGACCAGAGGAGAAGGAACAAAAGCAAACTGAAAAGAGAGTCAACCAAGAGAGGAGGAAATTGAACCGCAGACTCACACTGTCCAAGGACGTGGGAACGTTAAGGTGCTGATCACAGCAGCCATGCGGCTCCAGAGATTACCCAGTGCCTACTACAAGACAGCCTGCGCTAGAGCTGCTCAGTGGGCCTGCCCCATTTCACACCATTCTTCTCCGTCCACTTCTGCACTGATGGCTTCCATCACCCACCCCCAGGGCCTACAGGGTTTCCCTCTTCCTTCTTTCAGTCTGAGAGATGTCAGGTTCTTTCTACTTGGACCTGCCTGGGGCAAAAATTCTCCTTCTCCACGGGAGCTGTGTGGAGAAAAGATGGTCCAGGATCTTTGATTATCTCCTGGATCCTCATCAACTGGGTCCAAAGGTAACTTCCTACAGAGAGTGGCTCTGATATCTGCTCTCACATGCAGTGCAGTTTCTTTTCTAGAGTTCCCCCGAACACGTGACAGTAGTTATGGGAGTCAGGAAAGACAGAAGCAATGTTGACTAACTAATACATCTCTTGGTTTGGGACTCAAACTGGCACTCTAATACATGATGGGGGATTCCCAAGCAATGTCCAAATGCCTTGTGCTATTATGCCAGCATTTATGTAGACATTCACACTGATGTCCATTTCTAGTTCCATCTGATGTGCTTGCTTAATTCCACCTTCATTGTGCCCATGAAGTATGGCTACCAAGTCAGGGAAGCCCACTGAACACTGGAGAGGAAGACCCTAGACTCCAGGCCAGTATGGAAGTGTCCTTTATGACCCAGGGTGCTATTCTTGATTTGCACACTTCTCACTCACACAGACAAGTCCAGGGTTAAGGGCTGACTGAAGTTCACAGAAGGAAATCCAAGAGGAAGATCTATTTACAAGAAAGGTATGAAGGTAGTGTCCCAGAGGAAGGAGGCAATGGAGCTGCAGAGACAGATGCAAGGGGAAAGAATATCATTTCAGTACATCATAAACTGTCCCATGAGTTTAGCAGCACAGTGGTGTTCTTTGGCTGTGGAAGAGGGTGTCACCGTGGCTGTGAGAGAATCAAGACTGCAGCTGTGCAGACAGAGCAGTGCTCAGCGTGCAGCCAGGAGAAGAGATGGCAGTGAGTGACGGGTATGGTGGCAACTGTGAAAAATAAATGTTAGCAATGGGAAGGAAATCCACAAATGGACAAAAACAATCTCAGCAAAAAAAAAAAAAGAAAGAAATAAAAAAGAAAAAAGAAATCTACCAGTCATGAAAGAAAAAGAATAGTGGCAAAAGGCCAATTCACTGAAAAATCGAGGTGAACTCAGCTGACTGAGTGGCTCTGTCCAAGGGAGAAAGAGTAGGAAAAATAAAACGGAAATACGAATCCCAGTTCCAGGACTGAAGGAATACAACAGCAAGGAGGGTCCCCACACCAGCTGCAGACTTAAACTTCACTGGAAGCAGTTAGGTTGTCATCATTATCCACCAAAGCCAGCAGTGAAGCTGCGAATCACAGCACAGGGAAGGGCACCGTGAGGGGAGCAGAGAACACTGGGATGACACATGGCAGTGTCTACATCTCAAGAGGAGCAAGGAACAAGCTCTTGCTTCTGTGAGGTCTTGGGGAAAACAGGACATGGTTCGAGGACACAGCTCAGCATTGTCCATGCTCATGGGAGTCAGGTAACCTCATTTCAAACCTAGGTCAGTACAAGACACACCTGACTAAAAGCTTCAAGGCATATGACCCACATTAAGGTCCTCTTGTACCATCACTCTGGAAAACACCCAACCATCCAACTCGACTCTTGACACAAGGCTCTGATTTACAAACCTCTGCCATTTCATGGCAAAGAGGCAGAACTGTGCCTGCTCACATCAACTTGGATGAGGAGTAACATAAGCAGAGATTCCTGGTTTCATGTCACACAAACAGCTTGAAGATCACATATGTACATGGATAACATGGGCCAAAGGCGCAGCTCCAAAGGCTACCACAGGAACACTGAGGGAGAACAGAGAAGAGCCTACCAGGTGATGTGAATCCAGTCAACTATTCTCACAGCGAAGGAACTGCTCCACTCAGCATAGATTGAACCACACGTCTACTTCCTGAATATAGATGCAAATTCTTACAGCCTTGAAATCAAGGCACCACACCAGAAATGGTTGTCAAGAAAACTTGCAGGCAAAGCAACACAAATCTGTCTTGCCACTTGGAAACACGCATGCTGTGAGCACATGACGGCTGTAAAAAACAAGATACATTCAGGAGACCAGGGGCACTGGGAAGAGGAAGGTAAAAAACGGACATGAAATTAAAACAGCTATAAAACTTGCCAGAGCTATTTTATGCCCTCGACAACGAACCATCACACTGAATGAATCTAATGCAATGCAAAACGAACACAGGGAAGCAGCAGCAAGAGGCAGAAGCTGCAAGAAGCAACATTTCCGGAAGAGAAAACAGCTTTCACATGAGTCTTGATCCATTCACAGACCACCTTGATGCAGAAGTTGGACCAGGGGACAATCAGCAGGGCTGAGCTTTGGGCCTCGACAGGCTGCTCTCACCCAGGACTGACACGTGTGCCGTCCGGCACTCACACAGGGCGGCAGGAGGCAGCCCAGCCGGGTGGGCATTTGCTGAAGAGATCTCAAGTGTCAAGGCAGACTGTGTCCATGGGGAGACTCACCGCCAATACTGATGGCATGGGCCTGGGAACCCTCTCGCACGACTTGAGCCTTGTCATCCGTCCGCTGGGGCGGCATGGGTGCCACTTGTGGTGTTGTGGGCTCAATGTCCCCGGCTCGCCAGAGTGTGGCACAGCACAGTTCAGCTATGTCAGGCCATGGGGTCTCGGCCCTCGGGCTGTTGGGGTGTGAGGCAAGCCATGGTCATGACTCTGGCTGACTCCTTCCTGCCCTCCCATGTGGCCAGAGAGCCTCTGTGGCCACAGCAATCAGGCACACTGCCCTCAGGGGCCAGAGGGCAGCTGCCCTAGGCTCAAGGGAGGTAGTCAGAGACATACATACGGAGCTAGGCGAGGGCAGAGCAGGTGACAAGGGAACAAGCCTGCCAGGCTGCCTGCCTGCCTGCCTGCCTGCCTGCCTGCCTGGTTGGCCAGTGAGCCAAGGGCTCTGGTGACCAAGGGGACTGCCCTCCCCTGGCCCCCACCGGGATGGCCCACTCCAGCTGCGGGGCACCCCTGAGAGCAAATGTCCCTTCAAGGCCTCACGCCTGGCCGCAGCAAGTGCACCTGGGGAGCAACTTGGGCTGAGCACCCCACCTCTCAGCCTCTCCACCCCTGACCAGCACAGGCCCCAGGCCATTGCTTCAGCACCTGACTGACACAGGCACGGGACATCACCACAGGGCACAGAGGGACAGGCCTCCCCTCACAGAGGCACAGGGGCCCGCCCATAAGGGCTCGAGAATCGCCTGCAAGGACCACGGGGACACAACCAACCCACACAATGTCTCCAAGGCAAAGTTAGGCCTGTCAGAGAGGGAACGCACGGGAGGGGTGGGGGTGGCAGTGTTGGTCTGAGACAAGAGGGCATGAGCCAGCATGGGTGCCATGGGACCCTGGGGCCCATCGGGTGTCTCCCTCTCCCACCACTGCACGTGGAACCCCGCAACCTGAGTGCCCACAACGTCTGGAGACTTACACATCCTCGGGAGCACATGTGGCACCGCCGTCATCCTCAGAGGCCCGCGTTGAGCCTGCAAATCACATCGCACAAGAAAGGGCACCGTGAGTGGAGCTAAGCACATGGGCATGACCCACAGGGCTGTCTACCTCTCTGGCTGAGCAAGGAGCAAGCTCCTGGCTCTGGCCGTCTCGCAGCCAGCAGGGCAAAGTCCAAGGACACTGGTCAGGACTGTCCTTTTCCAGGGGAGCCTGCCTACTGGGGGAACCTCATTTCCCCCACTAGGTCAGTGTCACGCACACACACCACCTGAAGCCTGAAGGCCACGTGTGACCCACCTTCAGGCCCCTTTGCACCCCTACTCTCAACAACACCCAAAATCCCAACGGGCCTCTGCACACAAGGCTCTCAATTCCAGCTGTCTGCCACTCCATCGCAATGTGGCAGGGCTGTGCCTGCTCACAGACACTGCGCTGAGGCATAACATGACCAGAGCTGCCGGGGCTCTTCCATTACAAGAGACCACCGGAAGGTCTCGCATGTCCACGGATACTGTGGGACAGAGGCCCCAGCTCCAAGGGCCCGCATTGCAACACTGAGGCAGAACCGGGAAGAGCCTTCTAGACTAGCTGAATCTGGTCAACTCGTCTCACAAGGGGGAGGTTAGTCGGCACACGAGAGACACACGAACCCCGCATCTGGTTGCTGCATGTGGATGCACATGCTGGGGGCTTGGGCACCAGGGGCTGTCAGCAGGCCATGAGTGTCAGGGAGAGGTGAGCGTGAGCCCAGAACACCCATGTCTGTGGGAACAGTGTCACTGGGCAGGGGCAGGGGCAGGGAGCCAGGCCGGAGCCAACGCGAGGGGCTGGGCTGAGCTTCAGCAGGGCTGTGCTTTGGGCCTCCACAGGCTGCTCTCACCCAGGACTGACACGTGTGCCGTCCGGCACTCACACAGGGCGGCAGGAGGCAGCCCAGCCCGGTGGGCATTTGCTGAAGAGATCTCAAGTGTCAAGGCAGACTGTGTCCATGGGGAGACTCACCGCCAATACTGATGGCATGGGCCTGGGAACCCTCTCGCACGACTTGAGCCTTGTCATCCGTCCGCTGGGGCGGCATGGGTGCCACTTGTGGTGTTGTGGGCTCAATGTCCCCGGCTCGCCAGAGTGTGGCACAGCACAGTTCAGCTATGTCAGGCCATGGGGTCTCGGCCCTCGGGCTGTTGGGGTGTGAGGCAAGCCATGGTCATGACTCTGGCTGACTCCTTCCTGCCCTCCCATGTGGCCAGAGGGCCTCTGTGGCCACAGCAATCAGGCACATTGCCCTCAGGGGCCAGAGGGCAGCTGCCCTAGGCTCAAGGGAGGTAGTCAGAGACATACATACGGAGCTAGGCGAGGGCAGAGCAGGTGACAAGGGAACAAGCCTGCTTCCCTGCCTGCCTGCCTTCCTGCTTGCCGGCCTGCCTGCCTGGTTGGCCAGTGAGCCAAGGGCTCTGGTGACCAAGGGGACTGCCCTCCCCTGGCCCCCACCGGGATGGCCCACTCCAGCTGCGGGGCACCCCTGAGAGCAAATGTCCCTTCAAGGCCTCACGCCTGGCCACAGCAAGTGCACCTGGGGAGCAACTTGGCCTGAGCACCCCACCTCTCAGCCTCTCCACCCCTGACCAGCACAGGCCCCAGGCCATTGCTTCAGCACCTGACTGACACAGGCACGGGACATCACCACAGGGCACAGAGGCACAGGCCTCCCCTCACAGAGGCACAGGGGCCCGCCCATAAGGGCTCGAGAATCGCCTGCAAGGACCACGGGGACACAACCTACCCACACAATGTCTCCAAGGCAAAGTTAGGCCTGTCAGAGAGGGAACGCCCGGGAGGGGTGGGGGTGGCAGTGTTGGTCTGAGACAAGAGGGCATGAGCCAGCATGGGTGCCATGGGACCCTGGGGCCCATCGGGTGTCTCCCTCTCCCACGACTGCACGTGGAACCCCGCAACCTGAGTGCCCACAACGTCTGGAGACTTACACATCCTCGGGAGCACATGTGGCACCACCATCATCCTCAGAGGCCTGCGTTGAGCCTGCAAATCACATCGCACAAGAAAGGGCACCGTGAGTGGAGCTAAGCACATGGGCATGACCCACAGGGCTGTCTACCTCTCTGGCTGAGCAAGGAGCAAGCTCCTGGCTCTGGCCGTCTCGCAGCCAGCAGGGCAAAGTCCAAGGACACTGGTCAGGACTGTCCTTTTCCAGGGGAGCCTGCCTACTGGGGGAACCTCATTTCCCCCACTAGGTCAGTGTCACGCACACACACCACCTGAACCCTGAAGGCCACGTGTGACCCACCTTCAGGCCCCTTTGCACCCCTACTCTCAACACCCAAAATCCCAACGGGCCTCTGCACACAAGGCTCTCAATTCCAGCTGTCTGCCACTCCATCGCAATGTGGCAGGGCTGTGCCTGCTCACAGACACTGCGCTGAGGCATAACATGACCAGAGCTTCCGGGCCTCTTCCATTACAAGAGACCACCGGAAGGTCTCGCATGTCCACGGATACTGTGGGACAGAGGCCCCAGCTCCAAGGGCCCGCATTGCAACACTGAGGCAGAACCGGGAAGAGCCTTCTAGACTAGCTGAATCTGGTCAACTCGTCTCACAAGGGGGAGGTTAGTCGGCACACGAGAGACACACGAGCCCCGCATCTGGTTGCTGCATGTGGATGCACATGCTGGGGGCTTGGGCACCAGGGGCTGTCAGCAGGCCATGAGTGTCAGGGAGAGGTGAGCGTGAGCCCAGAACACCCATGTCTGTGGGAACAGTGTCACTGGGCAGGGGCAGGGGCAGGGAGCCAGGCCGGAGCCAACGCGAGGGGCTGGGCTGAGCTTCAGCAGGGCTGTGCTTTGGGCCTCCACAGGCTGCTCTCACCCAGGACTGACACGTGTGCCGTCCGGCACTCACACAGGGCGGCAGGAGGCAGCCCAGCCGGGTGGGCATTTGCTGAAGAGATCTCAAGTGTCAAGGCAGACTGTGTCCATGGGGAGACTCACCGCCAATACTGATGGCATGGGCCTGGGAACCCTCTCGCATGACTTGAGCCTTGTCATCCGTCCGCTGGGGCGGCATGGGTGCCACTTGTGGTGTTGTGGGCTCAATGTCCCCGGCTCGCCAGACTGTGGCACAGCACAGTTCAGCTATCTCAGGCCATGGGGTCTCGGCCCTTGGGCTGTTGGGGTGTGAGGCAAGCCATGGTCATGACTCTGGCTGACTCCTTCCTGCCCTCCCATGTGGCCAGAGAGCCTCTGTGGCCACAGCAATCAGGCACATTGCCCTCAGGGGCCAGAGGGCAGCTGCCCTAGGCTCAAGGGAGGTAGTCAGAGACATACATACGGAGGTAGGCAAGGGCAGAGCAGGTGACAGGGGCACAAGCCTGCCAGGCTGCCTGCCTGCCTTCCTGCCTGCCTGCCTGGTTGGCCAGTGAGCCAAGGGCTCTGGTGACCAAGGGGACTGCCCTCCCCCGGCCCTCACCGGGATGGCCCACTCCAGCTGCGGGGCACCCCTGAGAGCAAATGTCCCTTCAAGGCCTCACGCCTGGCCACAGCAAGTGCACCTGGGGAGCAACTTGGCCTGAGCACCCCACCTCTCAGCCTCTCCACCCCTGACCAGCACAGGCCCCAGGCCATTGCTTCAGCACCTGACTGACACAGGCACGGGACATCACCACAGGGCACAGAGGGACAGGCCTCCCCTCACAGAGGCACAGGGGTCCGCCCATAAGGGCTCGAGAATCGCCTGCAAGGACCACGGGGACACAACCAACCCACACAATGTCTCCAAGGCAAAGTTAGGCCTGTCAGAGAGGGAACGCCCGGGAGGGGTGGGGGTGACAGTGCTGGTCTGAGACAAGAGGGCATGAGCCAGCATGGGTGCCATGGGACCCTGGGGCCCATCGGGTGTCTCCCTCTCCCACCACTGCACGTGGAACCCCGCCACCTGAGTGCCCACAACGTCTGCAGACTTACACATCCTCGGGAGCACATGTGGCACCACCATCATTCACAGAGGCCTGCGTTGAGCCTGCAAATCACATCGCACAAGAAAGGGCACCGTGAGTGGAGCTAAGCACATGGGCATGACCCACAGGGCTGTCTACCTCTCTGGCTGAGCAAGGAGCAAGCTCCTGGCTCTGGCCGTCTCGCAGCCAGCAGGGCAAAGTCCAAGGACACTGGTCAGGACTGTCCTTTTCCAGGGGAGCCTGCCTACTGGGGGAACCTCATTTCCCCCACTAGGTCAGTGTCACGCACACACACCACCTGAACCCTGAAGGCCACGTGTGACCCACCTTCAGGCCCCTTTGCACCCCTACTCTCAACAACACCCAAAATCCCAACGGGCCTCTGCACACAAGGCTCTCAATTCCAGCTGTCTGCCACTCCATCGCAATGTGGCAGGGCTGTGCCTGCTCACAGACACTGCGCTGAGGCATAACATGACCAGAGCTTCCGGGCCTCTTCCGTTACAAGAGACCACCGGAAGGTCTCGCATGTCCACGGATACTGTGGGACAGAGGCCCCAGCTCCAAGGGCCCGCATTGCAACACTGAGGCAGAACCGGGAAGAGCCTTCTAGACGAGCTGAATCTGGTCAACTCGTCTCACAAGGGGGAGGCTAGTCGGCACACGAGAGACACACGAGCCCCGCATCTGGTTGCTGTATGTGGATGCACATGCTGGGGGCTTGGGCACCAGGGGCTGTCAGCAGGCCATGAGTGTCAGGGAGAGGTGAGCGTGAGCCCAGAACACCCATGTCTGTGGGAACAGTGTCACTGGGCAGGGGCAGGGGCAGGGCCAGGGAGCCAGGCCGGAGCCAACGCGAGGGGCTGGGCTGAGCTTCAGCAGGGCTGTGCTTTGGGCCTCCACAGGCTGCTCTCACCCAGGACTGACACGTGTGCCGTCCGGCACTCACACAGGGCGGCAGGAGGCAGCCCAGCCGGGTGGGCATTTGCTGAAGAGATCTCAAGTGTCAAGGCAGACTGTGTCCATGGGGAGACTCACCGCCAATACTGATGGCATGGGCCTGGGAACCCTCTCGCATGACTTGAGCCTTGTCATCCGTCCGCTGGGGCGGCATGGGTGCCACTTGTGGTGTTGTGGGCTCAATGTCCCCGGCTCGCCAGACTGTGGCACAGCACAGTTCAGCTATCTCAGGCCATGGGGTCTCGGCCCTTGGGCTGTTGGGGTGTGAGGCAAGCCATGGTCATGACTCTGGCTGACTCCTTCCTGCCCTCCCATGTGGCCAGAGAGCCTCTGTGGCCACAGCAATCAGGCACATTGCCCTCAGGGGCCAGAGGGCAGCTGCCCTAGGCTCAAGGGAGGTAGTCAGAGACATACATACGGAGGTAGGCAAGGGCAGAGCAGGTGACAGGGGCACAAGCCTGCCAGGCTGCCTGCCTGCCTGCCTGCCTGCCTGCCTGGTTGGCCAGTGAGCCAAGGGCTCTGGTGACCAAGGGGACTGCCCTCCCCCGGCCCCCACCGGGATGGCCCACTCCAGCTGCGGGGCACCCCTGAGAGCAAATGTCCCTTCAAGGCCTCACGCCTGGCCACAGCAAGTGCACCTGGGGAGCAACTTGGGCTGAGCACCCCACCTCTCAGCCTCTCCACCCCTGACCAGCACAGGCCCCAGGCCATTGCTTCAGCACCTGACTGACACAGGCACGGGACATCACCACAGGGCACAGAGGGACAGGCCTCCCCTCACAGAGGCACAGGGGTCCGCCCATAAGGGCTCGAGAATCGCCTGCAAGGACCACGGGGACACAACCAACCCACACAATGTCTCCAAGGCAAAGTTAGGCCTGTCAGAGAGGGAACGCCCGGGAGGGGTGGGGGTGACAGTGCTGGTCTGAGACAAGAGGGCATGAGCCAGCATGGGTGCCATGGGACCCTGGGGCCCATCGGGTGTCTCCCTCTCCCACCACTGCACGTGGAACCCCGCCACCTGAGTGCCCACAACGTCTGCAGACTTACACATCCTCGGGAGCACATGTGGCACCACCATCATTCACAGAGGCCTGCGTTGAGCCTGCAAATCACATCGCACAAGAAAGGGCACCGTGAGTGGAGCTAAGCACATGGGCATGACCCACAGGGCTGTCTACCTCTCTGGCTGAGCAAGGAGCAAGCTCCTGGCTCTGGCCGTCTCGCAGCCAGCAGGGCAAAGTCCAAGGACACTGGTCAGGACTGTCCTTTTCCAGGGGAGCCTGCCTACTGGGGGAACCTCATTTCCCCCACTAGGTCAGTGTCACGCACACACACCACCTGAACCCTGAAGGCCACGTGTGACCCACCTTCAGGCCCCTTTGCACCCCTACTCTCAACAACACCCAAAATCCCAACGGGCCTCTGCACACAAGGCTCTCAATTCCAGCTGTCTGCCACTCCATCGCAATGTGGCAGGGCTGTGCCTGCTCACAGACACTGCGCTGAGGCATAACATGACCAGAGCTTCCGGGGCTCTTCCATTACAAGAGACCACCGGAAGGTCTCGCATGTCCACGGATACTGTGGGACAGAGGCCCCAGCTCCAAGGGCCCGCATTGCAACACTGAGGCAGAACCGGGAAGAGCCTTCTAGACTAGCTGAATCTGGTCAACTCGTCTCACAAGGGGGAGGTTAGTCGGCACACGAGAGACACACGAACCCCGCATCTGGTTGCTGCATGTGGATGCACATGCTGGGGGCTTGGGCACCAGGGGCTGTCAGCAGGCCATGAGTGTCAGGGAGAGGTGAGCGTGAGCCCAGAACACCCATGTCTGTGGGAACAGTGTCACTGGGCAGGGGCAGGGGCAGGGCCAGGGAGCCAGCCCGGAGCCAACGCGAGGGGCTGGGCTGAGCTTCAGCAGGGCTGTGCTTTGGGCCTCCACAGGCTGCTCTCACCCAGGACTGACACGTGTGCCGTCCGGCACTCACACAGGGCGGCAGGAGGCAGCCCAGCCGGGTGGGCATTTGCTGAAGAGATCTCAAGTGTCAAGGCAGACTGTGTCCATGGGGAGACTCACCGCCAATACTGATGGCATGGGCCTGGGAACCCTCTCGCATGACTTGAGCCTTGTCATCCGTCCGCTGGGGCGGCATGGGTGCCACTTGTGGTGTTGTGGGCTCAATGTCCCCGGCTCGCCAGACTGTGGCACAGCACAGTTCAGCTATCTCAGGCCATGGGGTCTCGGCCCTTGGGCTGTTGGGGTGTGAGGCAAGCCATGGTCATGACTCTGGCTGACTCCTTCCTGCCCTCCCATGTGGCCAGAGAGCCTCTGTGGCCACAGCAATCAGGCACATTGCCCTCAGGGGCCAGAGGGCAGCTGCCCTAGGCTCAAGGGAGGTAGTCAGAGACATACATACGGAGCTAGGCGAGGGCAGAGCAGGTGACAGGGGCACAAGCCTGCCAGGCTGCCTGCCTTCCTGCCTGCCTGCCTGCCTGGTTGGCCAGTGAGCCAAGGGCTCTGGTGACCAAGGGGACTGCCCTCCCCCGGCCCTCACCGGGATGGCCCACTCCAGCTGCGGGGCACCCCTGAGAGCAAATGTCCCTTCAAGGCCTCACGCCTGGCCACAGCAAGTGCACCTGGGGAGCAACTTGGGCTGAGCACCCCACCTCTCAGCCTCTCCACCCCTGACCAGCACAGGCCCCAGGCCATTGCTTCAGCACCTGACTGACACAGGCACGGGACATCACCACAGGGCACAGAGGGACAGGCCTCCCCTCACAGAGGCACAGGGGTCCGCCCATAAGGGCTCGAGAATCGCCTGCAAGGACCACGGGGACACAACCAACCCACACAATGTCTCCAAGGCAAAGTTAGGCCTGTCAGAGAGGGAACGCCCGGGAGGGGTGGGGGTGACAGTGCTGGTCTGAGACAAGAGGGCATGAGCCAGCATGGGTGCCATGGGACCCTGGGGCCCATCGGGTGTCTCCCTCTCCCACCACTGCACGTGGAACCCCGCCACCTGAGTGCCCACAACGTCTGCAGACTTACACATCCTCGGGAGCACATGTGGCACCACCATCATTCACAGAGGCCTGCGTTGAGCCTGCAAATCACATCGCACAAGAAAGGGCACCGTGAGTGGAGCTAAGCACATGGGCATGACCCACAGGGCTGTCTACCTCTCTGGCTGAGCAAGGAGCAAGCTCCTGGCTCTGGCCGTCTCGCAGCCAGCAGGGCAAAGTCCAAGGACACTGGTCAGGACTGTCCTTTTCCAGGGGAGCCTGCCTACTGGGGGAACCTCATTTCCCCCACTAGGTCAGTGTCACGCACACACACCACCTGAACCCTGAAGGCCACGTGTGACCCACCTTCAGGCCCCTTTGCACCCCTACTCTCAACAACACCCAAAATCCCAACGGGCCTCTGCACACAAGGCTCTCAATTCCAGCTGTCTGCCACTCCATCGCAATGTGGCAGGGCTGTGCCTGCTCACAGACACTGCGCTGAGGCATAACATGACCAGAGCTTCCGGGGCTCTTCCGTTACAAGAGACCACCGGAAGGTCTCGCATGTCCACGGATACTGTGGGACAGAGGCCCCAGCTCCAAGGGCCCGCATTGCAACACTGAGGCAGAACCGGGAAGAGCCTTCTAGACTAGCTGAATCTGGTCAACTCGTCTCACAAGGGGGAGGTTAGTCGGCACACGAGAGACACACGAACCCCGCATCTGGTTGCTGTATGTGGATGCACATGCTGGGGGCTTGGGCACCAGGGGCTGTCAGCAGGCCATGAGTGTCAGGGAGAGGTGAGCGTGAGCCCAGAACACCCATGTCTGTGGGAACAGTGTCACTGGGCAGGGGCAGGGGCAGGGCCAGGGAGCCAGGCCGGAGCCAACGCGAGGGGCTGGGCTGAGCTTCAGCAGGGCTGTGCTTTGGGCCTCCACAGGCTGCTCTCACCCAGGACTGACACGTGTGCCGTCCGGCACTCACACAGGGCGGCAGGAGGCAGCCCAGCCGGGTGGGCATTTGCTGAAGAGATCTCAAGTGTCAAGGCAGACTGTGTCCATGGGGAGACTCACCGCCAATACTGATGGCATGGGCCTGGGAACCCTCTCGCATGACTTGAGCCTTGTCATCCGTCCGCTGGGGCGGCATGGGTGCCACTTGTGGTGTTGTGGGCTCAATGTCCCCGGCTCGCCAGAGTGTGGCACAGCACAGTTCAGCTATCTCAGGCCATGGGGTCTCGGCCCTTGGGCTGTTGGGGTGTGAGGCAAGCCATGGTCATGACTCTGGCTGACTCCTTCCTGCCCTCCCATGTGGCCAGAGAGCCTCTGTGGCCACAGCAATCAGGCACATTGCCCTCAGGGGCCAGAGGGCAGCTGCCCTAGGCTCAAGGGAGGTAGTCAGAGACATACATACGGAGGTAGGCGAGGGCAGAGCAGGTGACAGGGGCACAAGCCTGCCAGGCTGCCTGCCTGTCTTCCTGCCTGCCTGCCTGCCTGGTTGGCCAGTGAGCCAAGGGCTCTGGTGACCAAGGGGACTGCCCTCCCCCGGCCCTCACCGGGATGGCCCACTCCAGCTGCGGGGCACCCCTGAGAGCAAATGTCCCTTCAAGGCCTCACGCCTGGCCACAGCAAGTGCACCTGGGGAGCAACTTGGGCTGAGCACCCCACCTCTCAGCCTCTCCACCCCTGACCAGCACAGGCCCCAGGCCATTGCTTCAGCACCTGACTGACACAGGCACGGGACATCACCACAGGGCACAGAGGGACAGGCCTCCCCTCACAGAGGCACAGGGGTCCGCCCATAAGGGCTCGAGAATCGCCTGCAAGGACCACGGGGACACAACCAACCCACACAATGTCTCCAAGGCAAAGTTAGGCCTGTCAGAGAGGGAACGCCCGGGAGGGGTGGGGGTGACAGTGCTGGTCTGAGACAAGAGGGCATGAGCCAGCATGGGTGCCATGGGACCCTGGGGCCCATCGGGTGTCTCCCTCTCCCACCACTGCACGTGGAACCCCGCAACCTGAGTGCCCACAACGTCTGCAGACTTACACATCCTCGGGAGCACATGTGGCACCACCATCATTCACAGAGGCCTGCGTTGAGCCTGCAAATCACATCGCACAAGAAAGGGCACCGTGAGTGGAGCTAAGCACATGGGCATGACCCACAGGGCTGTCTACCTCTCTGGCTGAGCAAGGAGCAAGCTCCTGGCTCTGGCCGTCTCGCAGCCAGCAGGGCAAAGTCCAAGGACACTGGTCAGGACTGTCCTTTTCCAGGGGAGCCTGCCTACTGGGGGAACCTCATTTCCCCCACTAGGTCAGTGTCACGCACACACACCACCTGAACCCTGAAGGCCACGTGTGACCCACCTTCAGGCCCCTTTGCACCCCTACTCTCAACACACCCAAAATCCCAACGGGCCTCTGCACACAAGGCTCTCAATTCCAGCTGTCTGCCACTCCATCGCAATGTGGCAGGGCTGTGCCTGCTCACAGACACTGCGCTGAGGCATAACATGACCAGAGCTTCCGGGCCTCTTCCGTTACAAGAGACCACCGGAAGGTCTCGCATGTCCACGGATACTGTGGGACAGAGGCCCCAGCTCCAAGGGCCCGCATTGCAACACTGAGGCAGAACCGGGAAGAGCCTTCTAGACTAGCTGAATCTGGTCAACTCGTCTCACAAGGGGGAGGTTAGTCGGCACACGAGAGACACACGAACCCCGCATCTGGTTGCTGTATGTGGATGCACATGCTGGGGGCTTGGGCACCAGGGGCTGTCAGCAGGCCATGAGTGTCAGGGAGAGGTGAGCGTGAGCCCAGAACACCCATGTCTGTGGGAACAGTGTCACTGGGCAGGGGCAGGGGCAGGGCCAGGGAGCCAGCCCGGAGCCAACGCGAGGGGCTGGGCTGAGCTTCAGCAGGGCTGTGCTTTGGGCCTCCACAGGCTGCTCTCACCCAGGACTGACACGTGTGCCGTCCGGCACTCACACAGGGCGGCAGGAGGCAGCCCAGCCGGGTGGGCATTTGCTGAAGAGATCTCAAGTGTCAAGGCAGACTGTGTCCATGGGGAGACTCACCGCCAATACTGATGGCATGGGCCTGGGAACCCTCTCGCATGACTTGAGCCTTGTCATCCGTCCGCTGGGGCGGCATGGGTGCCACTTGTGGTGTTGTGGGCTCAATGTCCCCGGCTCGCCAGACTGTGGCACAGCACAGTTCAGCTATCTCAGGCCATGGGGTCTCGGCCCTTGGGCTGTTGGGGTGTGAGGCAAGCCATGGTCATGACTCTGGCTGACTCCTTCCTGCCCTCCCATGTGGCCAGAGAGCCTCTGTGGCCACAGCAATCAGGCACATTGCCCTCAGGGGCCAGAGGGCAGCTGCCCTAGGCTCAAGGGAGGTAGTCAGAGACATACATACGGAGCTAGGCGAGGGCAGAGCAGGTGACAGGGGCACAAGCCTGCCAGGCTGCCTGCCTGCCTGCCTTCCTGCCTGCCTGCCTGCCTGGTTGGCCAGTGAGCCAAGGGCTCTGGTGACCAAGGGGACTGCCCTCCCCCGGCCCTCACCGGGATGGCCCACTCCAGCTGCGGGGCACCCCTGAGAGCAAATGTCCCTTCAAGGCCTCACGCCTGGCCACAGCAAGTGCACCTGGGGAGCAACTTGGGCTGAGCACCCCACCTCTCAGCCTCTCCACCCCTGACCAGCACAGGCCCCAGGCCATTGCTTCAGCACCTGACTGACACAGGCACGGGACATCACCACAGGGCACAGAGGGACAGGCCTCCCCTCACAGAGGCACAGGGGTCCGCCCATAAGGGCTCGAGAATCGCCTGCAAGGACCACGGGGACACAACCAACCCACACAATGTCTCCAAGGCAAAGTTAGGCCTGTCAGAGAGGGAACGCCCGGGAGGGGTGGGGGTGACAGTGCTGGTCTGAGACAAGAGGGCATGAGCCAGCATGGGTGCCATGGGACCCTGGGGCCCATCGGGTGTCTCCCTCTCCCACCACTGCACGTGGAACCCCGCCACCTGAGTGCCCACAACGTCTGCAGACTTACACATCCTCGGGAGCACATGTGGCACCACCATCATTCACAGAGGCCTGCGTTGAGCCTGCAAATCACATCGCACAAGAAAGGGCACCGTGAGTGGAGCTAAGCACATGGGCATGACCCACAGGGCTGTCTACCTCTCTGGCTGAGCAAGGAGCAAGCTCCTGGCTCTGGCCGTCTCGCAGCCAGCAGGGCAAAGTCCAAGGACACTGGTCAGGACTGTCCTTTTCCAGGGGAGCCTGCCTACTGGGGGAACCTCATTTCCCCCACTAGGTCAGTGTCACGCACACACACCACCTGAACCCTGAAGGCCACGTGTGACCCACCTTCAGGCCCCTTTGCACCCCTACTCTCAACAACACCCAAAATCCCAACGGGCCTCTGCACACAAGGCTCTCAATTCCAGCTGTCTGCCACTCCATCGCAATGTGGCAGGGCTGTGCCTGCTCACAGACACTGCGCTGAGGCATAACATGACCAGAGCTTCCGGGGCTCTTCCGTTACAAGAGACCACCGGAAGGTCTCGCATGTCCACGGATACTGTGGGACAGAGGCCCCAGCTCCAAGGGCCCGCATTGCAACACTGAGGCAGAACCGGGAAGAGCCTTCTAGACTAGCTGAATCTGGTCAACTCGTCTCACAAGGGGGAGGTTAGTCGGCACACGAGAGACACACGAACCCCGCATCTGGTTGCTGTATGTGGATGCACATGCTGGGGGCTTGGGCACCAGGGGCTGTCAGCAGGCCATGAGTGTCAGGGAGAGGTGAGCGTGAGCCCAGAACACCCATGTCTGTGGGAACAGTGTCACTGGGCAGGGGCAGGGGCAGGGCCAGGGAGCCAGGCCGGAGCCAACGCGAGGGGCTGGGCTGAGCTTCAGCAGGGCTGTGCTTTGGGCCTCCACAGGCTGCTCTCACCCAGGACTGACACGTGTGCCGTCCGGCACTCACACAGGGCGGCAGGAGGCAGCCCAGCCGGGTGGGCATTTGCTGAAGAGATCTCAAGTGTCAAGGCAGACTGTGTCCATGGGGAGACTCACCGCCAATACTGATGGCATGGGCCTGGGAACCCTCTCGCATGACTTGAGCCTTGTCATCCGTCCGCTGGGGCGGCATGGGTGCCACTTGTGGTGTTGTGGGCTCAATGTCCCCGGCTCGCCAGACTGTGGCACAGCACAGTTCAGCTATCTCAGGCCATGGGGTCTCGGCCCTTGGGCTGTTGGGGTGTGAGGCAAGCCATGGTCATGACTCTGGCTGACTCCTTCCTGCCCTCCCATGTGGCCAGAGAGCCTCTGTGGCCACAGCAATCAGGCACATTGCCCTCAGGGGCCAGAGGGCAGCTGCCCTAGGCTCAAGGGAGGTAGTCAGAGACATACATACGGAGCTAGGCGAGGGCAGAGCAGGTGACAGGGGCACAAGCCTGCCAGGCTGCCTGCCTTCCTGCCTGCCTGCCTGCCTGGTTGGCCAGTGAGCCAAGGGCTCTGGTGACCAAGGGGACTGCCCTCCCCCGGCCCTCACCGGGATGGCCCACTCCAGCTGCGGGGCACCCCTGAGAGCAAATGTCCCTTCAAGGCCTCACGCCTGGCCACAGCAAGTGCACCTGGGGAGCAACTTGGGCTGAGCACCCCACCTCTCAGCCTCTCCACCCCTGACCAGCACAGGCCCCAGGCCATTGCTTCAGCACCTGACTGACACAGGCACGGGACATCACCACAGGGCACAGAGGGACAGGCCTCCCCTCACAGAGGCACAGGGGTCCGCCCATAAGGGCTCGAGAATCGCCTGCAAGGACCACGGGGACACAACCAACCCACACAATGTCTCCAAGGCAAAGTTAGGCCTGTCAGAGAGGGAACGCCCGGGAGGGGTGGGGGTGACAGTGCTGGTCTGAGACAAGAGGGCATGAGCCAGCATGGGTGCCATGGGACCCTGGGGCCCATCGGGTGTCTCCCTCTCCCACCACTGCACGTGGAACCCCGCCACCTGAGTGCCCACAACGTCTGCAGACTTACACATCCTCGGGAGCACATGTGGCACCACCATCATTCACAGAGGCCTGCGTTGAGCCTGCAAATCACATCGCACAAGAAAGGGCACCGTGAGTGGAGCTAAGCACATGGGCATGACCCACAGGGCTGTCTACCTCTCTGGCTGAGCAAGGAGCAAGCTCCTGGCTCTGGCCGTCTCGCAGCCAGCAGGGCAAAGTCCAAGGACACTGGTCAGGACTGTCCTTTTCCAGGGGAGCCTGCCTACTGGGGGAACCTCATTTCCCCCACTAGGTCAGTGTCACGCACACACACCACCTGAACCCTGAAGGCCACGTGTGACCCACCTTCAGGCCCCTTTGCACCCCTACTCTCAACAACACCCAAAATCCCAACGGGCCTCTGCACACAAGGCTCTCAATTCCAGCTGTCTGCCACTCCATCGCAATGTGGCAGGGCTGTGCCTGCTCACAGACACTGCGCTGAGGCATAACATGACCAGAGCTTCCGGGGCTCTTCCGTTACAAGAGACCACCGGAAGGTCTCGCATGTCCACGGATACTGTGGGACAGAGGCCCCAGCTCCAAGGGCCCGCATTGCAACACTGAGGCAGAACCGGGAAGAGCCTTCTAGACTAGCTGAATCTGGTCAACTCGTCTCACAAGGGGGAGGTTAGTCGGCACACGAGAGACACACGAACCCCGCATCTGGTTGCTGTATGTGGATGCACATGCTGGGGGCTTGGGCACCAGGGGCTGTCAGCAGGCCATGAGTGTCAGGGAGAGGTGAGCGTGAGCCCAGAACACCCATGTCTGTGGGAACAGTGTCACTGGGCAGGGGCAGGGGCAGGGCCAGGGAGCCAGGCCGGAGCCAACGCGAGGGGCTGGGCTGAGCTTCAGCAGGGCTGTGCTTTGGGCCTCCACAGGCTGCTCTCACCCAGGACTGACACGTGTGCCGTCCGGCACTCACACAGGGCGGCAGGAGGCAGCCCAGCCGGGTGGGCATTTGCTGAAGAGATCTCAAGTGTCAAGGCAGACTGTGTCCATGGGGAGACTCACCGCCAATACTGATGGCATGGGCCTGGGAACCCTCTCGCATGACTTGAGCCTTGTCATCCGTCCGCTGGGGCGGCATGGGTGCCACTTGTGGTGTTGTGGGCTCAATGTCCCCGGCTCGCCAGACTGTGGCACAGCACAGTTCAGCTATCTCAGGCCATGGGGTCTCGGCCCTTGGGCTGTTGGGGTGTGAGGCAAGCCATGGTCATGACTCTGGCTGACTCCTTCCTGCCCTCCCATGTGGCCAGAGAGCCTCTGTGGCCACAGCAATCAGGCACATTGCCCTCAGGGGCCAGAGGGCAGCTGCCCTAGGCTCAAGGGAGGTAGTCAGAGACATACATACGGAGGTAGGCGAGGGCAGAGCAGGTGACAGGGGCACAAGCCTGCCAGGCTGCCTGCCTTCCTGCCTGCCTGCCTGCCTGGTTGGCCAGTGAGCCAAGGGCTCTGGTGACCAAGGGGACTGCCCTCCCCCGGCCCTCACCGGGATGGCCCACTCCAGCTGCGGGGCACCCCTGAGAGCAAATGTCCCTTCAAGGCCTCACGCCTGGCCACAGCAAGTGCACCTGGGGAGCAACTTGGGCTGAGCACCCCACCTCTCAGCCTCTCCACCCCTGACCAGCACAGGCCCCAGGCCATTGCTTCAGCACCTGACTGACACAGGCACGGGACATCACCACAGGGCACAGAGGGACAGGCCTCCCCTCACAGAGGCACAGGGGTCCGCCCATAAGGGCTCGAGAATCGCCTGCAAGGACCACGGGGACACAACCAACCCACACAATGTCTCCAAGGCAAAGTTAGGCCTGTCAGAGAGGGAACGCCCGGGAGGGGTGGGGGTGACAGTGCTGGTCTGAGACAAGAGGGCATGAGCCAGCATGGGTGCCATGGGACCCTGGGGCCCATCGGGTGTCTCCCTCTCCCACCACTGCACGTGGAACCCCGCCACCTGAGTGCCCACAACGTCTGCAGACTTACACATCCTCGGGAGCACATGTGGCACCACCATCATTCACAGAGGCCTGCGTTGAGCCTGCAAATCACATCGCACAAGAAAGGGCACCGTGAGTGGAGCTAAGCACATGGGCATGACCCACAGGGCTGTCTACCTCTCTGGCTGAGCAAGGAGCAAGCTCCTGGCTCTGGCCGTCTCGCAGCCAGCAGGGCAAAGTCCAAGGACACTGGTCAGGACTGTCCTTTTCCAGGGGAGCCTGCCTACTGGGGAAACCTCATTTCCCCCACTAGGTCAGTGTCACGCACACACACCACCTGAACCCTGAAGGCCACGTGTGACCCACCTTCAGGCCCCTTTGCACCCCTACTCTCAACAACACCCAAAATCCCAACGGGCCTCTGCACACAAGGCTCTCAATTCCAGCTGTCTGCCACTCCATCGCAATGTGGCAGGGCTGTGCCTGCTCACAGACACTGCGCTGAGGCATAACATGACCAGAGCTTCCGGGGCTCTTCCGTTACAAGAGACCACCGGAAGGTCTCGCATGTCCACGGATACTGTGGGACAGAGGCCCCAGCTCCAAGGGCCCGCATTGCAACACTGAGGCAGAACCGGGAAGAGCCTTCTAGACTAGCTGAATCTGGTCAACTCGTCTCACAAGGGGAGGTTAGTCGGCACACGAGAGACACACGAACCCCGCATCTGGTTGCTGTATGTGGATGCACATGCTGGGGGCTTGGGCACCAGGGGCTGTCAGCAGGCCATGAGTGTCAGGGAGAGGTGAGCGTGAGCCCAGAACACCCATGTCTGTGGGAACAGTGTCACTGGGCAGGGGCAGGGGCAGGGCCAGGGAGCCAGGCCGGAGCCAACGCGAGGGGCTGGGCTGAGCTTCAGCAGGGCTGTGCTTTGGGCCTCCACAGGCTGCTCTCACCCAGGACTGACACGTGTGCCGTCCGGCACTCACACAGGGCGGCAGGAGGCAGCCCAGCCGGGTGGGCATTTGCTGAAGAGATCTCAAGTGTCAAGGCAGACTGTGTCCATGGGGAGACTCACCGCCAATACTGATGGCATGGGCCTGGGAACCCTCTCGCATGACTTGAGCCTTGTCATCCGTCCGCTGGGGCGGCATGGGTGCCACTTGTGGTGTTGTGGGCTCAATGTCCCCGGCTCGCCAGACTGTGGCACAGCACAGTTCAGCTATCTCAGGCCATGGGGTCTCGGCCCTTGGGCTGTTGGGGTGTGAGGCAAGCCATGGTCATGACTCTGGCTGACTCCTTCCTGCCCTCCCATGTGGCCAGAGAGCCTCTGTGGCCACAGCAATCAGGCACATTGCCCTCAGGGGCCAGAGGGCAGCTGCCCTAGGCTCAAGGGAGGTAGTCAGAGACATACATACGGAGCTAGGCGAGGGCAGAGCAGGTGACAGGGGCACAAGCCTGCCAGGCTGCCTGCCTTCCTGCCTGCCTGCCTGCCTGGTTGGCCAGTGAGCCAAGGGCTCTGGTGACCAAGGGGACTGCCCTCCCCCGGCCCTCACCGGGATGGCCCACTCCAGCTGCGGGGCACCCCTGAGAGCAAATGTCCCTTCAAGGCCTCACGCCTGGCCACAGCAAGTGCACCTGGGGAGCAACTTGGGCTGAGCACCCCACCTCTCAGCCTCTCCACCCCTGACCAGCACAGGCCCCAGGCCATTGCTTCAGCACCTGACTGACACAGGCACGGGACATCACCACAGGGCACAGAGGGACAGGCCTCCCCTCACAGAGGCACAGGGGTCCGCCCATAAGGGCTCGAGAATCGCCTGCAAGGACCACGGGGACACAACCAACCCACACAATGTCTCCAAGGCAAAGTTAGGCCTGTCAGAGAGGGAACGCCCGGGAGGGGTGGGGGTGACAGTGCTGGTCTGAGACAAGAGGGCATGAGCCAGCATGGGTGCCATGGGACCCTGGGGCCCATCGGGTGTCTCCCTCTCCCACCACTGCACGTGGAACCCCGCAACCTGAGTGCCCACAACGTCTGCAGACTTACACATCCTCGGGAGCACATGTGGCACCACCATCATTCACAGAGGCCTGCGTTGAGCCTGCAAATCACATCGCACAAGAAAGGGCACCGTGAGTGGAGCTAAGCACATGGGCATGACCCACAGGGCTGTCTACCTCTCTGGCTGAGCAAGGAGCAAGCTCCTGGCTCTGGCCGTCTCGCAGCCAGCAGGGCAAAGTCCAAGGACACTGGTCAGGACTGTCCTTTTCCAGGGGAGCCTGCCTACTGGGGGAACCTCATTTCCCCCACTAGGTCAGTGTCACGCACACACACCACCTGAACCCTGAAGGCCACGTGTGACCCACCTTCAGGCCCCTTTGCACCCCTACTCTCAACAACACCCAAAATCCCAACGGGCCTCTGCACACAAGGCTCTCAATTCCAGCTGTCTGCCACTCCATCGCAATGTGGCAGGGCTGTGCCTGCTCACAGACACTGCGCTGAGGCATAACATGACCAGAGCTTCCGGGGCTCTTCCGTTACAAGAGACCACCGGAAGGTCTCGCATGTCCACGGATACTGTGGGACAGAGGCCCCAGCTCCAAGGGCCCGCATTGCAACACTGAGGCAGAACCGGGAAGAGCCTTCTAGACTAGCTGAATCTGGTCAACTCGTCTCACAAGGGGGAGGTTAGTCGGCACACGAGAGACACACGAACCCCGCATCTGGTTGCTGTATGTGGATGCACATGCTGGGGGCTTGGGCACCAGGGGCTGTCAGCAGGCCATGAGTGTCAGGGAGAGGTGAGCGTGAGCCCAGAACACCCATGTCTGTGGGAACAGTGTCACTGGGCAGGGGCAGGGGCAGGGCCAGGGAGCCAGGCCGGAGCCAACGCGAGGGGCTGGGCTGAGCTTCAGCAGGGCTGTGCTTTGGGCCTCCACAGGCTGCTCTCACCCAGGACTGACACGTGTGCCGTCCGGCACTCACACAGGGCGGCAGGAGGCAGCCCAGCCGGGTGGGCATTTGCTGAAGAGATCTCAAGTGTCAAGGCAGACTGTGTCCATGGGGAGACTCACCGCCAATACTGATGGCATGGGCCTGGGAACCCTCTCGCATGACTTGAGCCTTGTCATCCGTCCGCTGGGGCGGCATGGGTGCCACTTGTGGTGTTGTGGGCTCAATGTCCCCGGCTCGCCAGACTGTGGCACAGCACAGTTCAGCTATCTCAGGCCATGGGGTCTCGGCCCTTGGGCTGTTGGGGTGTGAGGCAAGCCATGGTCATGACTCTGGCTGACTCCTTCCTGCCCTCCCATGTGGCCAGAGAGCCTCTGTGGCCACAGCAATCAGGCACATTGCCCTCAGGGGCCAGAGGGCAGCTGCCCTAGGCTCAAGGGAGGTAGTCAGAGACATACATACGGAGCTAGGCGAGGGCAGAGCAGGTGACAGGGGCACAAGCCTGCCAGGCTGCCTGCCTTCCTGCCTGCCTGCCTGCCTGGTTGGCCAGTGAGCCAAGGGCTCTGGTGACCAAGGGGACTGCCCTCCCCCGGCCCTCACCGGGATGGCCCACTCCAGCTGCGGGGCACCCCTGAGAGCAAATGTCCCTTCAAGGCCTCACGCCTGGCCACAGCAAGTGCACCTGGGGAGCAACTTGGGCTGAGCACCCCACCTCTCAGCCTCTCCACCCCTGACCAGCACAGGCCCCAGGCCATTGCTTCAGCACCTGACTGACACAGGCACGGGACATCACCACAGGGCACAGAGGGACAGGCCTCCCCTCACAGAGGCACAGGGGTCCGCCCATAAGGGCTCGAGAATCGCCTGCAAGGACCACGGGGACACAACCAACCCACACAATGTCTCCAAGGCAAAGTTAGGCCTGTCAGAGAGGGAACGCCCGGGAGGGGTGGGGGTGACAGTGCTGGTCTGAGACAAGAGGGCATGAGCCAGCATGGGTGCCATGGGACCCTGGGGCCCATCGGGTGTCTCCCTCTCCCACCACTGCACGTGGAACCCCGCCACCTGAGTGCCCACAACGTCTGCAGACTTACACATCCTCGGGAGCACATGTGGCACCACCATCATTCACAGAGGCCTGCGTTGAGCCTGCAAATCACATCGCACAAGAAAGGGCACCGTGAGTGGAGCTAAGCACATGGGCATGACCCACAGGGCTGTCTACCTCTCTGGCTGAGCAAGGAGCAAGCTCCTGGCTCTGGCCGTCTCGCAGCCAGCAGGGCAAAGTCCAAGGACACTGGTCAGGACTGTCCTTTTCCAGGGGAGCCTGCCTACTGGGGAAACCTCATTTCCCCCACTAGGTCAGTGTCACGCACACACACCACCTGAACCCTGAAGGCCACGTGTGACCCACCTTCAGGCCCCTTTGCACCCCTACTCTCAACAACACCCAAAATCCCAACGGGCCTCTGCACACAAGGCTCTCAATTCCAGCTGTCTGCCACTCCATCGCAATGTGGCAGGGCTGTGCCTGCTCACAGACACTGCGCTGAGGCATAACATGACCAGAGCTTCCGGGCCTCTTCCGTTACAAGAGACCACCGGAAGGTCTCGCATGTCCACGGATACTGTGGGACAGAGGCCCCAGCTCCAAGGGCCCGCATTGCAACACTGAGGCAGAACCGGGAAGAGCCTTCTAGACTAGCTGAATCTGGTCAACTCGTCTCACAAGGGGGAGGTTAGTCGGCACACGAGAGACACACGAACCCCGCATCTGGTTGCTGTATGTGGATGCACATGCTGGGGGCTTGGGCACCAGGGGCTGTCAGCAGGCCATGAGTGTCAGGGAGAGGTGAGCGTGAGCCCAGAACACCCATGTCTGTGGGAACAGTGTCACTGGGCAGGGGCAGGGGCAGGGCCAGGGAGCCAGGCCGGAGCCAACGCGAGGGGCTGGGCTGAGCTTCAGCAGGGCTGTGCTTTGGGCCTCCACAGGCTGCTCTCACCCAGGACTGACACGTGTGCCGTCCGGCACTCACACAGGGCGGCAGGAGGCAGCCCAGCCGGGTGGGCATTTGCTGAAGAGATCTCAAGTGTCAAGGCAGACTGTGTCCATGGGGAGACTCACCGCCAATACTGATGGCATGGGCCTGGGAACCCTCTCGCATGACTTGAGCCTTGTCATCCGTCCGCTGGGGCGGCATGGGTGCCACTTGTGGTGTTGTGGGCTCAATGTCCCCGGCTCGCCAGACTGTGGCACAGCACAGTTCAGCTATCTCAGGCCATGGGGTCTCGGCCCTTGGGCTGTTGGGGTGTGAGGCAAGCCATGGTCATGACTCTGGCTGACTCCTTCCTGCCCTCCCATGTGGCCAGAGAGCCTCTGTGGCCACAGCAATCAGGCACATTGCCCTCAGGGGCCAGAGGGCAGCTGCCCTAGGCTCAAGGGAGGTAGTCAGAGACATACATACGGAGGTAGGCGAGGGCAGAGCAGGTGACAGGGGCACAAGCCTGCCAGGCTGCCTGCCTTCCTGCCTGCCTGCCTGCCTGGTTGGCCAGTGAGCCAAGGGCTCTGGTGACCAAGGGGACTGCCCTCCCCCGGCCCTCACCGGGATGGCCCACTCCAGCTGCGGGGCACCCCTGAGAGCAAATGTCCCTTCAAGGCCTCACGCCTGGCCACAGCAAGTGCACCTGGGGAGCAACTTGGGCTGAGCACCCCACCTCTCAGCCTCTCCACCCCTGACCAGCACAGGCCCCAGGCCATTGCTTCAGCACCTGACTGACACAGGCACGGGACATCACCACAGGGCACAGAGGGACAGGCCTCCCCTCACAGAGGCACAGGGGTCCGCCCATAAGGGCTCGAGAATCGCCTGCAAGGACCACGGGGACACAACCAACCCACACAATGTCTCCAAGGCAAAGTTAGGCCTGTCAGAGAGGGAACGCCCGGGAGGGGTGGGGGTGACAGTGCTGGTCTGAGACAAGAGGGCATGAGCCAGCATGGGTGCCATGGGACCCTGGGGCCCATCGGGTGTCTCCCTCTCCCACCACTGCACGTGGAACCCCGCCACCTGAGTGCCCACAACGTCTGCAGACTTACACATCCTCGGGAGCACATGTGGCACCACCATCATTCACAGAGGCCTGCGTTGAGCCTGCAAATCACATCGCACAAGAAAGGGCACCGTGAGTGGAGCTAAGCACATGGGCATGACCCACAGGGCTGTCTACCTCTCTGGCTGAGCAAGGAGCAAGCTCCTGGCTCTGGCCGTCTCGCAGCCAGCAGGGCAAAGTCCAAGGACACTGGTCAGGACTGTCCTTTTCCAGGGGAGCCTGCCTACTGGGGGAACCTCATTTCCCCCACTAGGTCAGTGTCACGCACACACACCACCTGAACCCTGAAGGCCACGTGTGACCCACCTTCAGGCCCCTTTGCACCCCTACTCTCAACAACACCCAAAATCCCAACGGGCCTCTGCACACAAGGCTCTCAATTCCAGCTGTCTGCCACTCCATCGCAATGTGGCAGGGCTGTGCCTGCTCACAGACACTGCGCTGAGGCATAACATGACCAGAGCTTCCGGGCTCTTCCGTTACAAGAGACCACCGGAAGGTCTCGCATGTCCACGGATACTGTGGGACAGAGGCCCCAGCTCCAAGGGCCCGCATTGCAACACTGAGGCAGAACCGGGAAGAGCCTTCTAGACTAGCTGAATCTGGTCAACTCGTCTCACAAGGGGGAGGTTAGTCGGCACACGAGAGACACACGAACCCCGCATCTGGTTGCTGTATGTGGATGCACATGCTGGGGGCTTGGGCACCAGGGGCTGTCAGCAGGCCATGAGTGTCAGGGAGAGGTGAGCGTGAGCCCAGAACACCCATGTCTGTGGGAACAGTGTCACTGGGCAGGGGCAGGGGCAGGGCCAGGGAGCCAGGCCGGAGCCAACGCGAGGGGCTGGGCTGAGCTTCAGCAGGGCTGTGCTTTGGGCCTCCACAGGCTGCTCTCACCCAGGACTGACACGTGTGCCGTCCGGCACTCACACAGGGCGGCAGGAGGCAGCCCAGCCGGGTGGGCATTTGCTGAAGAGATCTCAAGTGTCAAGGCAGACTGTGTCCATGGGGAGACTCACCGCCAATACTGATGGCATGGGCCTGGGAACCCTCTCGCATGACTTGAGCCTTGTCATCCGTCCGCTGGGGCGGCATGGGTGCCACTTGTGGTGTTGTGGGCTCAATGTCCCCGGCTCGCCAGACTGTGGCACAGCACAGTTCAGCTATCTCAGGCCATGGGGTCTCGGCCCTTGGGCTGTTGGGGTGTGAGGCAAGCCATGGTCATGACTCTGGCTGACTCCTTCCTGCCCTCCCATGTGGCCAGAGAGCCTCTGTGGCCACAGCAATCAGGCACATTGCCCTCAGGGGCCAGAGGGCAGCTGCCCTAGGCTCAAGGGAGGTAGTCAGAGACATACATACGGAGCTAGGCGAGGGCAGAGCAGGTGACAGGGGCACAAGCCTGCCAGGCTGCCTGCCTTCC
This sequence comes from Ochotona curzoniae, assembly GCF_017591425.1. NCBI lineage: Eukaryota > Metazoa > Chordata > Mammalia > Lagomorpha > Ochotonidae > Ochotona > Ochotona curzoniae. The sequence goes on along the minus strand of NW_024467095.1, from coordinate 24,382,909 downwards.
TGCCTGCCTGCCTGCCTGGTTGGCCAGTGAGCCAAGGGCTCTGGTGACCAAGGGGACTGCCCTCCCCCGGCCCTCACCGGGATGGCCCACTCCAGCTGCGGGGCACCCCTGAGAGCAAATGTCCCTTCAAGGCCTCACGCCTGGCCACAGCAAGTGCACCTGGGGAGCAACTTGGGCTGAGCACCCCACCTCTCAGCCTCTCCACCCCTGACCAGCACAGGCCCCAGGCCATTGCTTCAGCACCTGACTGACACAGGCACGGGACATCACCACAGGGCACAGAGGGACAGGCCTCCCCTCACAGAGGCACAGGGGTCCGCCCATAAGGGCTCGAGAATCGCCTGCAAGGACCACGGGGACACAACCAACCCACACAATGTCTCCAAGGCAAAGTTAGGCCTGTCAGAGAGGGAACGCCCGGGAGGGGTGGGGGTGACAGTGCTGGTCTGAGACAAGAGGGCATGAGCCAGCATGGGTGCCATGGGACCCTGGGGCCCATCGGGTGTCTCCCTCTCCCACCACTGCACGTGGAACCCCGCCACCTGAGTGCCCACAACGTCTGCAGACTTACACATCCTCGGGAGCACATGTGGCACCACCATCATTCACAGAGGCCTGCGTTGAGCCTGCAAATCACATCGCACAAGAAAGGGCACCGTGAGTGGAGCTAAGCACATGGGCATGACCCACAGGGCTGTCTACCTCTCTGGCTGAGCAAGGAGCAAGCTCCTGGCTCTGGCCGTCTCGCAGCCAGCAGGGCAAAGTCCAAGGACACTGGTCAGGACTGTCCTTTTCCAGGGGAGCCTGCCTACTGGGGGAACCTCATTTCCCCCACTAGGTCAGTGTCACGCACACACACCACCTGAACCCTGAAGGCCACGTGTGACCCACCTTCAGGCCCCTTTGCACCCCTACTCTCAACAACACCCAAAATCCCAACGGGCCTCTGCACACAAGGCTCTCAATTCCAGCTGTCTGCCACTCCATCGCAATGTGGCAGGGCTGTGCCTGCTCACAGACACTGCGCTGAGGCATAACATGACCAGAGCTTCCGGGGCTCTTCCGTTACAAGAGACCACCGGAAGGTCTCGCATGTCCACGGATACTGTGGGACAGAGGCCCCAGCTCCAAGGGCCCGCATTGCAACACTGAGGCAGAACCGGGAAGAGCCTTCTAGACTAGCTGAATCTGGTCAACTCGTCTCACAAGGGGGAGGTTAGTCGGCACACGAGAGACACACGAACCCCGCATCTGGTTGCTGTATGTGGATGCACATGCTGGGGGCTTGGGCACCAGGGGCTGTCAGCAGGCCATGAGTGTCAGGGAGAGGTGAGCGTGAGCCCAGAACACCCATGTCTGTGGGAACAGTGTCACTGGGCAGGGGCAGGGGCAGGGCCAGGGAGCCAGCCCGGAGCCAACGCGAGGGGCTGGGCTGAGCTTCAGCAGGGCTGTGCTTTGGGCCTCCACAGGCTGCTCTCACCCAGGACTGACACGTGTGCCGTCCGGCACTCACACAGGGCGGCAGGAGGCAGCCCAGCCGGGTGGGCATTTGCTGAAGAGATCTCAAGTGTCAAGGCAGACTGTGTCCATGGGGAGACTCACCGCCAATACTGATGGCATGGGCCTGGGAACCCTCTCGCATGACTTGAGCCTTGTCATCCGTCCGCTGGGGCGGCATGGGTGCCACTTGTGGTGTTGTGGGCTCAATGTCCCCGGCTCGCCAGACTGTGGCACAGCACAGTTCAGCTATCTCAGGCCATGGGGTCTCGGCCCTTGGGCTGTTGGGGTGTGAGGCAAGCCATGGTCATGACTCTGGCTGACTCCTTCCTGCCCTCCCATGTGGCCAGAGAGCCTCTGTGGCCACAGCAATCAGGCACATTGCCCTCAGGGGCCAGAGGGCAGCTGCCCTAGGCTCAAGGGAGGTAGTCAGAGACATACATACGGAGCTAGGCGAGGGCAGAGCAGGTGACAGGGGCACAAGCCTGCCAGGCTGCCTGCCTTCCTGCCTGCCTGCCTGCCTGGTTGGCCAGTGAGCCAAGGGCTCTGGTGACCAAGGGGACTGCCCTCCCCCGGCCCCCACCGGGATGGCCCACTCCAGCTGCGGGGCACCCCTGAGAGCAAATGTCCCTTCAAGGCCTCACGCCTGGCCACAGCAAGTGCACCTGGGGAGCAACTTGGGCTGAGCACCCCACCTCTCAGCCTCTCCACCCCTGACCAGCACAGGCCCCAGGCCATTGCTTCAGCACCTGACTGACACAGGCACGGGACATCACCACAGGGCACAGAGGGACAGGCCTCCCCTCACAGAGGCACAGGGGTCCGCCCATAAGGGCTCGAGAATCGCCTGCAAGGACCACGGGGACACAACCAACCCACACAATGTCTCCAAGGCAAAGTTAGGCCTGTCAGAGAGGGAACGCCCGGGAGGGGTGGGGGTGACAGTGCTGGTCTGAGACAAGAGGGCATGAGCCAGCATGGGTGCCATGGGACCCTGGGGCCCATCGGGTGTCTCCCTCTCCCACCACTGCACGTGGAACCCCGCCACCTGAGTGCCCACAACGTCTGCAGACTTACACATCCTCGGGAGCACATGTGGCACCACCATCATTCACAGAGGCCTGCGTTGAGCCTGCAAATCACATCGCACAAGAAAGGGCACCGTGAGTGGAGCTAAGCACATGGGCATGACCCACAGGGCTGTCTACCTCTCTGGCTGAGCAAGGAGCAAGCTCCTGGCTCTGGCCGTCTCGCAGCCAGCAGGGCAAAGTCCAAGGACACTGGTCAGGACTGTCCTTTTCCAGGGGAGCCTGCCTACTGGGGGAACCTCATTTCCCCCACTAGGTCAGTGTCACGCACACACACCACCTGAACCCTGAAGGCCACGTGTGACCCACCTTCAGGCCCCTTTGCACCCCTACTCTCAACAACACCCAAAATCCCAACGGGCCTCTGCACACAAGGCTCTCAATTCCAGCTGTCTGCCACTCCATCGCAATGTGGCAGGGCTGTGCCTGCTCACAGACACTGCGCTGAGGCATAACATGACCAGAGCTTCCGGGGCTCTTCCGTTACAAGAGACCACCGGAAGGTCTCGCATGTCCACGGATACTGTGGGACAGAGGCCCCAGCTCCAAGGGCCCGCATTGCAACACTGAGGCAGAACCGGGAAGAGCCTTCTAGACTAGCTGAATCTGGTCAACTCGTCTCACAAGGGGGAGGTTAGTCGGCACACGAGAGACACACGAACCCCGCATCTGGTTGCTGTATGTGGATGCACATGCTGGGGGCTTGGGCACCAGGGGCTGTCAGCAGGCCATGAGTGTCAGGGAGAGGTGAGCGTGAGCCCAGAACACCCATGTCTGTGGGAACAGTGTCACTGGGCAGGGGCAGGGGCAGGGCCAGGGAGCCAGGCCGGAGCCAACGCGAGGGGCTGGGCTGAGCTTCAGCAGGGCTGTGCTTTGGGCCTCCACAGGCTGCTCTCACCCAGGACTGACACGTGTGCCGTCCGGCACTCACACAGGGCGGCAGGAGGCAGCCCAGCCGGGTGGGCATTTGCTGAAGAGATCTCAAGTGTCAAGGCAGACTGTGTCCATGGGGAGACTCACCGCCAATACTGATGGCATGGGCCTGGGAACCCTCTCGCATGACTTGAGCCTTGTCATCCGTCCGCTGGGGCGGCATGGGTGCCACTTGTGGTGTTGTGGGCTCAATGTCCCCGGCTCGCCAGACTGTGGCACAGCACAGTTCAGCTATCTCAGGCCATGGGGTCTCGGCCCTTGGGCTGTTGGGGTGTGAGGCAAGCCATGGTCATGACTCTGGCTGACTCCTTCCTGCCCTCCCATGTGGCCAGAGAGCCTCTGTGGCCACAGCAATCAGGCACATTGCCCTCAGGGGCCAGAGGGCAGCTGCCCTAGGCTCAAGGGAGGTAGTCAGAGACATACATACGGAGCTAGGCGAGGGCAGAGCAGGTGACAGGGGCACAAGCCTGCCAGGCTGCCTGCCTTCCTGCCTGCCTGCCTGCCTGGTTGGCCAGTGAGCCAAGGGCTCTGGTGACCAAGGGGACTGCCCTCCCCCGGCCCTCACCGGGATGGCCCACTCCAGCTGCGGGGCACCCCTGAGAGCAAATGTCCCTTCAAGGCCTCACGCCTGGCCACAGCAAGTGCACCTGGGGAGCAACTTGGGCTGAGCACCCCACCTCTCAGCCTCTCCACCCCTGACCAGCACAGGCCCCAGGCCATTGCTTCAGCACCTGACTGACACAGGCACGGGACATCACCACAGGGCACAGAGGGACAGGCCTCCCCTCACAGAGGCACAGGGGTCCGCCCATAAGGGCTCGAGAATCGCCTGCAAGGACCACGGGGACACAACCAACCCACACAATGTCTCCAAGGCAAAGTTAGGCCTGTCAGAGAGGGAACGCCCGGGAGGGGTGGGGGTGACAGTGCTGGTCTGAGACAAGAGGGCATGAGCCAGCATGGGTGCCATGGGACCCTGGGGCCCATCGGGTGTCTCCCTCTCCCACCACTGCACGTGGAACCCCGCCACCTGAGTGCCCACAACGTCTGCAGACTTACACATCCTCGGGAGCACATGTGGCACCACCATCATTCACAGAGGCCTGCGTTGAGCCTGCAAATCACATCGCACAAGAAAGGGCACCGTGAGTGGAGCTAAGCACATGGGCATGACCCACAGGGCTGTCTACCTCTCTGGCTGAGCAAGGAGCAAGCTCCTGGCTCTGGCCGTCTCGCAGCCAGCAGGGCAAAGTCCAAGGACACTGGTCAGGACTGTCCTTTTCCAGGGGAGCCTGCCTACTGGGGGAACCTCATTTCCCCCACTAGGTCAGTGTCACGCACACACACCACCTGAACCCTGAAGGCCACGTGTGACCCACCTTCAGGCCCCTTTGCACCCCTACTCTCAACAACACCCAAAATCCCAACGGGCCTCTGCACACAAGGCTCTCAATTCCAGCTGTCTGCCACTCCATCGCAATGTGGCAGGGCTGTGCCTGCTCACAGACACTGCGCTGAGGCATAACATGACCAGAGCTTCCGGGGCTCTTCCGTTACAAGAGACCACCGGAAGGTCTCGCATGTCCACGGATACTGTGGGACAGAGGCCCCAGCTCCAAGGGCCCGCATTGCAACACTGAGGCAGAACCGGGAAGAGCCTTCTAGACTAGCTGAATCTGGTCAACTCGTCTCACAAGGGGGAGGTTAGTCGGCACACGAGAGACACACGAACCCCGCATCTGGTTGCTGTATGTGGATGCACATGCTGGGGGCTTGGGCACCAGGGGCTGTCAGCAGGCCATGAGTGTCAGGGAGAGGTGAGCGTGAGCCCAGAACACCCATGTCTGTGGGAACAGTGTCACTGGGCAGGGGCAGGGGCAGGGCCAGGGAGCCAGCCGGAGCCAACGCGAGGGGCTGGGCTGAGCTTCAGCAGGGCTGTGCTTTGGGCCTCCACAGGCTGCTCTCACCCAGGACTGACACGTGTGCCGTCCGGCACTCACACAGGGCGGCAGGAGGCAGCCCAGCCGGGTGGGCATTTGCTGAAGAGATCTCAAGTGTCAAGGCAGACTGTGTCCATGGGGAGACTCACCGCCAATACTGATGGCATGGGCCTGGGAACCCTCTCGCATGACTTGAGCCTTGTCATCCGTCCGCTGGGGCGGCATGGGTGCCACTTGTGGTGTTGTGGGCTCAATGTCCCCGGCTCGCCAGACTGTGGCACAGCACAGTTCAGCTATCTCAGGCCATGGGGTCTCGGCCCTCGGGCTGTTGGGGTGTGAGGCAAGCCATGGTCATGACTCTGGCTGACTCCTTCCTGCCCTCCCATGTGGCCAGAGAGCCTCTGTGGCCACAGCAATCAGGCACATTGCCCTCAGGGGCCAGAGGGCAGCTGCCCTAGGCTCAAGGGAGGTAGTCAGAGACATACATACGGAGCTAGGCGAGGGCAGAGCAGGTGACAGGGGCACAAGCCTGCCAGGCTGCCTGCCTTCCTGCCTGCCTGCCTGCCTGGTTGGCCAGTGAGCCAAGGGCTCTGGTGACCAAGGGGACTGCCCTCCCCCGGCCCCCACCGGGATGGCCCACTCCAGCTGCGGGGCACCCCTGAGAGCAAATGTCCCTTCAAGGCCTCACGCCTGGCCACAGCAAGTGCACCTGGGGAGCAACTTGGGCTGAGCACCCCACCTCTCAGCCTCTCCACCCCTGACCAGCACAGGCCCCAGGCCATTGCTTCAGCACCTGACTGACACAGGCACGGGACATCACCACAGGGCACAGAGGGACAGGCCTCCCCTCACAGAGGCACAGGGGTCCGCCCATAAGGGCTCGAGAATCGCCTGCAAGGACCACGGGGACACAACCAACCCACACAATGTCTCCAAGGCAAAGTTAGGCCTGTCAGAGAGGGAACGCCCGGGAGGGGTGGGGGTGACAGTGCTGGTCTGAGACAAGAGGGCATGAGCCAGCATGGGTGCCATGGGACCCTGGGGCCCATCGGGTGTCTCCCTCTCCCACCACTGCACGTGGAACCCCGCCACCTGAGTGCCCACAACGTCTGCAGACTTACACATCCTCGGGAGCACATGTGGCACCACCATCATTCACAGAGGCCTGCGTTGAGCCTGCAAATCACATCGCACAAGAAAGGGCACCGTGAGTGGAGCTAAGCACATGGGCATGACCCACAGGGCTGTCTACCTCTCTGGCTGAGCAAGGAGCAAGCTCCTGGCTCTGGCCGTCTCGCAGCCAGCAGGGCAAAGTCCAAGGACACTGGTCAGGACTGTCCTTTTCCAGGGGAGCCTGCCTACTGGGGGAACCTCATTTCCCCCACTAGGTCAGTGTCACGCACACACACCACCTGAACCCTGAAGGCCACGTGTGACCCACCTTCAGGCCCCTTTGCACCCCTACTCTCAACAACACCCAAAATCCCAACGGGCCTCTGCACACAAGGCTCTCAATTCCAGCTGTCTGCCACTCCATCGCAATGTGGCAGGGCTGTGCCTGCTCACAGACACTGCGCTGAGGCATAACATGACCAGAGCTTCCGGGGCTCTTCCGTTACAAGAGACCACCGGAAGGTCTCGCATGTCCACGGATACTGTGGGACAGAGGCCCCAGCTCCAAGGGCCCGCATTGCAACACTGAGGCAGAACCGGGAAGAGCCTTCTAGACTAGCTGAATCTGGTCAACTCGTCTCACAAGGGGGAGGTTAGTCGGCACACGAGAGACACACGAACCCCGCATCTGGTTGCTGTATGTGGATGCACATGCTGGGGGCTTGGGCACCAGGGGCTGTCAGCAGGCCATGAGTGTCAGGGAGAGGTGAGCGTGAGCCCAGAACACCCATGTCTGTGGGAACAGTGTCACTGGGCAGGGGCAGGGGCAGGGCCAGGGAGCCAGGCCGGAGCCAACGCGAGGGGCTGGGCTGAGCTTCAGCAGGGCTGTGCTTTGGGCCTCCACAGGCTGCTCTCACCCAGGACTGACACGTGTGCCGTCCGGCACTCACACAGGGCGGCAGGAGGCAGCCCAGCCGGGTGGGCATTTGCTGAAGAGATCTCAAGTGTCAAGGCAGACTGTGTCCATGGGGAGACTCACCGCCAATACTGATGGCATGGGCCTGGGAACCCTCTCGCACGACTTGAGCCTTGTCATCCGTCCGCTGGGGCGGCATGGGTGCCACTTGTGGTGTTGTGGGCTCAATGTCCCCGGCTCGCCAGACTGTGGCACAGCACAGTTCAGCTATCTCAGGCCATGGGGTCTCGGCCCTCGGGCTGTTGGGGTGTGAGGCAAGCCATGGTCATGACTCTGGCTGACTCCTTCCTGCCCTCCCATGTGGCCAGAGAGCCTCTGTGGCCACAGCAATCAGGCACATTGCCCTCAGGGGCCAGAGGGCAGCTGCCCTAGGCTCAAGGGAGGTAGTCAGAGACATACATACAGAGGTAGGCGAGGGCAGAGCAGGTGACAGGGGCACAAGCCTGCCAGGCTGCCTGCCTTCCTGCCTGCCTGCCTGCCTGGTTGGCCAGTGAGCCAAGGGCTCTGGTGACCAAGGGGACTGCCCTCCCCCGGCCCCCACCGGGATGGCCCACTCCAGCTGCGGGGCACCCCTGAGAGCAAATGTCCCTTCAAGGCCTCACGCCTGGCCACAGCAAGTGCACCTGGGGAGCAACTTGGGCTGAGCACCCCACCTCTCAGCCTCTCCACCCCTGACCAGCACAGGCCCCAGGCCATTGCTTCAGCACCTGACTGACACAGGCACGGGACATCACCACAGGGCACAGAGGGACAGGCCTCCCCTCACAGAGGCACAGGGGTCCGCCCATAAGGGCTCGAGAATCGCCTGCAAGGACCACGGGGACACAACCAACCCACACAATGTCTCCAAGGCAAAGTTAGGCCTGTCAGAGAGGGAACGCCCGGGAGGGGTGGGGGTGACAGTGCTGGTCTGAGACAAGAGGGCATGAGCCAGCATGGGTGCCATGGGACCCTGGGGCCCATCGGGTGTCTCCCTCTCCCACCACTGCACGTGGAACCCCGCCACCTGAGTGCCCACAACGTCTGCAGACTTACACATCCTCGGGAGCACATGTGGCACCACCATCATTCACAGAGGCCTGCGTTGAGCCTGCAAATCACATCGCACAAGAAAGGGCACCGTGAGTGGAGCTAAGCACATGGGCATGACCCACAGGGCTGTCTACCTCTCTGGCTGAGCAAGGAGCAAGCTCCTGGCTCTGGCCGTCTCGCAGCCAGCAGGGCAAAGTCCAAGGACACTGGTCAGGACTGTCCTTTTCCAGGGGAGCCTGCCTACTGGGGGAACCTCATTTCCCCCACTAGGTCAGTGTCACGCACACACACCACCTGAACCCTGAAGGCCACGTGTGACCCACCTTCAGGCCCCTTTGCACCCCTACTCTCAACAACACCCAAAATCCCAACGGGCCTCTGCACACAAGGCTCTCAATTCCAGCTGTCTGCCACTCCATCGCAATGTGGCAGGGCTGTGCCTGCTCACAGACACTGCGCTGAGGCATAACATGACCAGAGCTTCCGGGGCTCTTCCGTTACAAGAGACCACCGGAAGGTCTCGCATGTCCACGGATACTGTGGGACAGAGGCCCCAGCTCCAAGGGCCCGCATTGCAACACTGAGGCAGAACCGGGAAGAGCCTTCTAGACTAGCTGAATCTGGTCAACTCGTCTCACAAGGGGGAGGTTAGTCGGCACACGAGAGACACACGAACCCCGCATCTGGTTGCTGTATGTGGATGCACATGCTGGGGGCTTGGGCACCAGGGGCTGTCAGCAGGCCATGAGTGTCAGGGAGAGGTGAGCGTGAGCCCAGAACACCCATGTCTGTGGGAACAGTGTCACTGGGCAGGGGCAGGGGCAGGGCCAGGGAGCCAGGCCGGAGCCAACGCGAGGGGCTGGGCTGAGCTTCAGCAGGGCTGTGCTTTGGGCCTCCACAGGCTGCTCTCACCCAGGACTGACACGTGTGCCGTCCGGCACTCACACAGGGCGGCAGGAGGCAGCCCAGCCGGGTGGGCATTTGCTGAAGAGATCTCAAGTGTCAAGGCAGACTGTGTCCATGGGGAGACTCACCACCAATACTGATGGCATGGGCCTGGGAACCCTCTCGCACGACTTGAGCCTTGTCATCCGTCCGCTGGGGCGGCATGGGTGCCACTTGTGGTGTTGTGGGCTCAATGTCCCCGGCTCGCCAGACTGTGGCACAGCACAGTTCAGCTATGTCAGGCCATGGGGTCTCGGCCCTTGGGCTGTTGGGGTGTGAGGCAAGCCATGGTCATGACTCTGGCTGACTCCTTCCTGCCCTCCCATGTGGCCAGAGAGCCTCTGTGGCCACAGCAATCAGGCACATTGCCCTCAGGGGCCAGAGGGCAGCTGCCCTAGGCTCAAGGGAGGTAGTCAGAGACATACATACGGAGCTAGGCGAGGGCAGAGCAGGTGACAGGGGCACAAGCCTGCCAGGCTGCCTGCCTTCCTGCCTGCCTGCCTGCCTGGTTGGCCAGTGAGCCAAGGGCTCTGGTGACCAAGGGGACTGCCCTCCCCCGGCCCCCACCGGGATGGCCCACTCCAGCTGCGGGGCACCCCTGAGAGCAAATGTCCCTTCAAGGCCTCACGCCTGGCCACAGCAAGTGCACCTGGGGAGCAACTTGGGCTGAGCACCCCACCTCTCAGCCTCTCCACCCCTGACCAGCACAGGCCCCAGGCCATTGCTTCAGCACCTGACTGACACAGGCACGGGACATCACCACAGGGCACAGAGGGACAGGCCTCCCCTCACAGAGGCACAGGGGTCCGCCCATAAGGGCTCGAGAATCGCCTGCAAGGACCACGGGGACACAACCAACCCACACAATGTCTCCAAGGCAAAGTTAGGCCTGTCAGAGAGGGAACGCCCGGGAGGGGTGGGGGTGACAGTGCTGGTCTGAGACAAGAGGGCATGAGCCAGCATGGGTGCCATGGGACCCTGGGGCCCATCGGGTGTCTCCCTCTCCCACCACTGCACGTGGAACCCCGCAACCTGAGTGCCCACAACGTCTGCAGACTTACACATCCTCGGGAGCACATGTGGCACCACCATCATTCACAGAGGCCTGCGTTGAGCCTGCAAATCACATCGCACAAGAAAGGGCACCGTGAGTGGAGCTAAGCACATGGGCATGACCCACAGGGCTGTCTACCTCTCTGGCTGAGCAAGGAGCAAGCTCCTGGCTCTGGCCGTCTCGCAGCCAGCAGGGCAAAGTCCAAGGACACTGGTCAGGACTGTCCTTTTCCAGGGGAGCCTGCCTACTGGGGGAACCTCATTTCCCCCACTAGGTCAGTGTCACGCACACACACCACCTGAACCCTGAAGGCCACGTGTGACCCACCTTCAGGCCCCTTTGCACCCCTACTCTCAACAACACCCAAAATCCCAACGGGCCTCTGCACACAAGGCTCTCAATTCCAGCTGTCTGCCACTCCATCGCAATGTGGCAGGGCTGTGCCTGCTCACAGACACTGCGCTGAGGCATAACATGACCAGAGCTTCCGGGGCTCTTCCGTTACAAGAGACCACCGGAAGGTCTCGCATGTCCACGGATACTGTGGGACAGAGGCCCCAGCTCCAAGGGCCCGCATTGCAACACTGAGGCAGAACCGGGAAGAGCCTTCTAGACTAGCTGAATCTGGTCAACTCGTCTCACAAGGGGGAGGTTAGTCGGCACACGAGAGACACACGAACCCCGCATCTGGTTGCTGCATGTGGATGCACATGCTGGGGGCTTGGGCACCAGGGGCTGTCAGCAGGCCATGAGTGTCAGGGAGAGGTGAGCGTGAGCCCAGAACACCCATGTCTGTGGGAACAGTGTCACTGGGCAGGGGCAGGGGCAGGGCCAGGGAGCCAGGCCGGAGCCAACGCGAGGGGCTGGGCTGAGCTTCAGCAGGGCTGTGCTTTGGGCCTCCACAGGCTGCTCTCACCCAGGACTGACACGTGTGCCGTCCGGCACTCACACAGGGCGGCAGGAGGCAGCCCAGCCGGGTGGGCATTTGCTGAAGAGATCTCAAGTGTCAAGGCAGACTGTGTCCATGGGGAGACTCACCGCCAATACTGATGGCATGGGCCTGGGAACCCTCTCGCACAACTTGAGCCTTGTCATCCGTCCGCTGGGGCGGCATGGGTGCCACTTGTGGTGTTGTGGGCTCAATGTCCCCGGCTCGCCAGAGTGTGGCACAGCACAGTTCAGCTATGTCAGGCCATGGGGTCTCGGCCCTCGGGCTGTTGGGGTGTGAGGCAAGCCATGGTCATGACTCTGGCTGACTCCTTCCTGCCCTCCCATGTGGCCAGAGAGCCTCTGTGGCCACAGCAATCAGGCACATTGCCCTCAGGGGCCAGAGGGCAGCTGCCCTAGGCTCAAGGGAGGTAGTCAGAGACATACATACGGAGCTAGGCGAGGGCAGAGCAGGTGACAGGGGCACAAGCCTGCCAGGCTGCCTGCCTTCCTGCCTGCCTGCCTGCCTGGTTGGCCAGTGAGCCAAGGGCTCTGGTGACCAAGGGGACTGCCCTCCCCCGGCCCCCACCGGGATGGCCCACTCCAGCTGCGGGGCACCCCTGAGAGCAAATGTCCCTTCAAGGCCTCACGCCTGGCCACAGCAAGTGCACCTGGGGAGCAACTTGGGCTGAGCACCCCACCTCTCAGCCTCTCCACCCCTGACCAGCACAGGCCCCAGGCCATTGCTTCAGCACCTGACTGACACAGGCACGGGACATCACCACAGGGCACAGAGGGACAGGCCTCCCCTCACAGAGGCACAGGGGCCCGCCCATAAGGGCTCGAGAATCGCCTGCAAGGACCACGGGGACACAACCAACCCACACAATGTCTCCAAGGCAAAGTTAGGCCTGTCAGAGAGGGAACGCCCGGGAGGGGTGGGGGTGGCAGTGCTGGTCTGAGACAAGAGGGCATGAGCCAGCATGGGTGCCATGGGACCCTGGGGCCCTTCGGGTGTCTCCCTCTCCCACCACTGCACGTGGAACCCCGCAACCTGAGTGCCCACAACGTCTGCAGACTTACACATCCTCGGGAGCACATGTGGCACCACCATCATCCTCAGAGGCCTGCGCTGAGCCTGCAAATCACATCGCACAAGAAAGGGCACCGTGAGTGGAGCTAAGCACATGGGCATGACCCACAGGGCTGTCTACCTCTCTGGCTGAGCAAGGAGCAAGCTCCTGGCTCTGGCCGTCTCGCAGCCAGCAGGGCAAAGTCCAAGGACACTGGTCAGGACTGTCCTTTTCCAGGGGAGCCTGCCTACTGGGGGAACCTCATTTCCCCCACTAGGTCAGTGTCACGCACACACACCACCTGAACCCTGAAGGCCACGTGTGACCCACCTTCAGGCCCCTTTGCACCCCTACTCTCAACAACACCCAAAATCCCAACGGGCCTCTGCACACAAGGCTCTCAATTCCAGCTGTCTGCCACTCCATCGCAATGTGGCAGGGCTGTGCCTGCTCACAGACACTGCGCTGAGGCATAACATGACCAGAGCTTCCGGGGCTCTTCCATTACAAGAGACCACCGGAAGGTCTCGCATGTCCACGGATACTGTGGGACAGAGGCCCCAGCTCCAAGGGCCCGCATTGCAACACTGAGGCAGAACCGGGAAGAGCCTTCTAGACTAGCTGAATCTGGTCAACTCGTCTCACAAGGGGGAGGTTAGTCGGCACACGAGAGACACACGAACCCCGCATCTGGTTGCTGCATGTGGATGCACATGCTGGGGGCTTGGGCACCAGGGGCTGTCAGCAGGCCACGAGTGTCAGGGAGAGGTGAGCGTGAGCCCAGAACACCCATGTCTGCGGGAACAGTGTCACTGGGCAGGGGCAGGGGCAGGGCAGGGGCAGGGGCAGGGGCAGGGAGTCAGGCCGGAGCCAACGCGAGGGGCTGGGCTGAGCTTCAGCAGGGCTGTGCTTTGGGCCTCCACAGGCTGCTCTCACCCAGGACTGACACGTGTGCCGTCCGGCACTCACACAGGGCGGCAGGAGGCAGCCCAGCCGGGTGGGCATTTGCTGAAGAGATCTCAAGTGTCAAGGCAGACTGTGTCCATGGGGAGACTCACCGCCAATACTGATGGCATGGGCCTGGGAACCCTCTCGCACGACTTGAGCCTTGTCATCCGTCCGCTGGGGCGGCATGGGTGCCACTTGTGGTGTTGTGGGCTCAATGTCCCCGGCTCGCCAGAGTGTGGCACAGCACAGTTCAGCTATGTCAGGCCATGGGGTCTCGGCCCTCGGGCTGTTGGGGTGTGAGGCAAGCCATGGTCATGACTCTGGCTGACTCCTTCCTGCCCTCCCATGTGGCCAGAGAGCCTCTGTGGCCACAGCAATCAGGCACATTGCCCTCAGGGGCCAGAGGGCAGCTGCCCTAGGCTCAAGGGAGGTAGTCAGAGACATACATACGGAGCTAGGCGAGGGCAGAGCAGGTGACAGGGGCACAAGCCTGCCAGGCTGCCTGCCTTCCTGCCTGCCTGCCTGCCTGGTTGGCCAGTGAGCCAAGGGCTCTGGTGACCAAGGGGACTGCCCTCCCCTGGCCCCCACCGGGATGGCCCACTCCAGCTGCGGGGCACCCCTGAGAGCAAATGTCCCTTCAAGGCCTCACGCCTGGCCACAGCAAGTGCACCTGGGGAGCAACTTGGGCTGAGCACCCCACCTCTCAGCCTCTCCACCCCTGACCAGCACAGGCCCCAGGCCATTGCTTCAGCACCTGACTGACACAGGCACGGGACATCACCACAGGGCACAGAGGGACAGGCCTCCCCTCACAGAGGCACAGGGGCCCGCCCATAAGGGCTCGAGAATCGCCTGCAAGGACCACGGGGACACAACCAACCCACACAATGTCTCCAAGGCAAAGTTAGGCCTGTCAGAGAGGGAACGCCCGGGAGGGGTGGGGGTGGCAGTGTTGGTCTGAGACAAGAGGGCATGAGCCAGCATGGGTGCCATGGGACCCTGGGGCCCTTCGGGTGTCTCCCTCTCCCACCACTGCACGTGGAACCCCGCAACCTGAGTGCCCACAACGTCTGGAGACTTACACATCCTCGGGAGCACATGTGGCACCACCATCATCCTCAGAGGCCTGCGCTGAGCCTGCAAATCACATCGCACAAGAAAGGGCACCGTGAGTGGAGCTAAGCACATGGGCATGACCCACAGGGCTGTCTACCTGTCTGGCTGAGCAAGGAGCAAGCTCCTGGCTCTGGCCGTCTCGCAGCCAGCAGGGCAAAGTCCAAGGACACTGGTCAGGACTGTCCTTTTCCAGGGGAGCCTGCCTACTGGGGGAACCTCATTTCCCCCACTAGGTCAGTGTCACGCACACACACCACCTGAACCCTGAAGGCCACGTGTGACCCACCTTCAGGCCCCTTTGCACCCCTACTCTCAACAACACCCAAAATCCCAACGGGCCTCTGCACACAAGGCTCTCAATTCCAGCTGTCTGCCACTCCATCGCAATGTGGCAGGGCTGTGCCTGCTCACAGACACTGCGCTGAGGCATAACATGACCAGAGCTTCCGGGGCTCTTCCATTACAAGAGACCACCGGAAGGTCTCGCATGTCCACGGATACTGTGGGACAGAGGCCCCAGCTCCAAGGGCCCGCATTGCAACACTGAGGCAGAACCGGGAAGAGCCTTCTAGACTAGCTGAATCTGGTCAACTCGTCTCACAAGGGGGAGGTTAGTCGGCACACGAGAGACACACGAACCCCGCATCTGGTTGCTGCATGTGGATGCACATGCTGGGGGCTTGGGCACCAGGGGCTGTCAGCAGGCCATGAGTGTCAGGGAGAGGTGAGCGTGAGCCCAGAACACCCATGTCTGCGGGAACAGTGTCACTGGGCAGGGGCAGGGGCAGGGGCAGGGAGCCAGGCCGGAGCCAACGCGAGGGGCTGGGCTGAGCTTCAGCAGGGCTGTGCTTTGGGCCTCCACAGGCTGCTCTCACCCAGGACTGACACGTGTGCCGTCCGGCACTCACACAGGGCGGCAGGAGGCAGCCCAGCCGGGTGGGCATTTGCTGAAGAGATCTCAAGTGTCAAGGCAGACTGTGTCCATGGGGAGACTCACCGCCAATACTGATGGCATGGGCCTGGGAACCCTCTCGCACGACTTGAGCCTTGTCATCCGTCCGCTGGGGCGGCATGGGTGCCACTTGTGGTGTTGTGGGCTCAATGTCCCCGGCTCGCCAGAGTGTGGCACAGCACAGTTCAGCTATGTCAGGCCATGGGGTCTCGGCCCTCGGGCTGTTGGGGTGTGAGGCAAGCCATGGTCATGACTCTGGCTGACTCCTTCCTGCCCTCCCATGTGGCCAGAGAGCCTCTGTGGCCACAGCAATCAGGCACATTGCCCTCAGGGGCCAGAGGGCAGCTGCCCTAGGCTCAAGGGAGGTAGTCAGAGACATACATACGGAGCTAGGCGAGGGCAGAGCAGGTGACAGGGGCACAAGCCTGCCAGGCTGCCTGCCTTCCTGCCTGCCTGCCTGCCTGGTTGGCCAGTGAGCCAAGGGCTCTGGTGACCAAGGGGACTGCCCTCCCCTGGCCCCCACCGGGATGGCCCACTCCAGCTGCGGGGCACCCCTGAGAGCAAATGTCCCTTCAAGGCCTCACGCCTGGCCACAGCAAGTGCACCTGGGGAGCAACTTGGGCTGAGCACCCCACCTCTCAGCCTCTCCACCCCTGACCAGCACAGGCCCCAGGCCATTGCTTCAGCACCTGACTGACACAGGCACGGGACATCACCACAGGGCACAGAGGGACAGGCCTCCCCTCACAGAGGCAC
Organism: Ochotona curzoniae; assembly: GCF_017591425.1. NCBI lineage: Eukaryota > Metazoa > Chordata > Mammalia > Lagomorpha > Ochotonidae > Ochotona > Ochotona curzoniae. The sequence goes on along the minus strand of NW_024467095.1, from coordinate 24,366,559 downwards.
AGGGGCCCGCCCATAAGGGCTCGAGAATCGCCTGCAAGGACCACGGGGACACAACCAACCCACACAATGTCTCCAAGGCAAAGTTAGGCCTGTCAGAGAGGGAACGCCCGGGAGGGGTGGGGGTGGCAGTGTTGGTCTGAGACAAGAGGGCATGAGCCAGCATGGGTGCCATGGGACCCTGGGGCCCTTCGGGTGTCTCCCTCTCCCACCACTGCACGTGGAACCCCGCAACCTGAGTGCCCACAACGTCTGGAGACTTACACATCCTCGGGAGCACATGTGGCACCACCATCATCCTCAGAGGCCTGCGCTGAGCCTGCAAATCACATCGCACAAGAAAGGGCACCGTGAGTGGAGCTAAGCACATGGGCATGACCCACAGGGCTGTCTACCTCTCTGGCTGAGCAAGGAGCAAGCTCCTGGCTCTGGCCGTCTCGCAGCCAGCAGGGCAAAGTCCAAGGACACTGGTCAGGACTGTCCTTTTCCAGGGGAGCCTGCCTACTGGGGGAACCTCATTTCCCCCACTAGGTCAGTGTCACGCACACACACCACCTGAACCCTGAAGGCCACGTGTGACCCACCTTCAGGCCCCTTTGCACCCCTACTCTCAACAACACCCAAAATCCCAACGGGCCTCTGCACACAAGGCTCTCAATTCCAGCTGTCTGCCACTCCATCGCAATGTGGCAGGGCTGTGCCTGCTCACAGACACTGCGCTGAGGCATAACATGACCAGAGCTTCCGGGGCTCTTCCATTACAAGAGACCACCGGAAGGTCTCGCATGTCCACGGATACTGTGGGACAGAGGCCCCAGCTCCAAGGGCCCGCATTGCAACACTGAGGCAGAACCGGGAAGAGCCTTCTAGACTAGCTGAATCTGGTCAACTCGTCTCACAAGGGGGAGGTTAGTCGGCACACGAGAGACACACGAACCCCGCATCTGGTTGCTGCATGTGGATGCACATGCTGGGGGCTTGGGCACCAGGGGCTGTCAGCAGGCCATGAGTGTCAGGGAGAGGTGAGCGTGAGCCCAGAACACCCATGTCTGCGGGAACAGTGTCACTGGGCAGGGGCAGGGGCAGGGAGCCAGGCCGGAGCCAACGCGAGGGGCTGGGCTGAGCTTCAGCAGGGCTGTGCTTTGGGCCTCCACAGGCTGCTCTCACCCAGGACTGACACGTGTGCCGTCCGGCACTCACACAGGGCGGCAGGAGGCAGCCCAGCCGGGTGGGCATTTGCTGAAGAGATCTCAAGTGTCAAGGCAGACTGTGTCCATGGGGAGACTCACCGCCAATACTGATGGCATGGGCCTGGGAACCCTCTCGCACGACTTGAGCCTTGTCATCCGTCCGCTGGGGCGGCATGGGTGCCACTTGTGGTGTTGTGGGCTCAATGTCCCCGGCTCGCCAGAGTGTGGCACAGCACAGTTCAGCTATGTCAGGCCATGGGGTCTCGGCCCTCGGGCTGTTGGGGTGTGAGGCAAGCCATGGTCATGACTCTGGCTGACTCCTTCCTGCCCTCCCATGTGGCCAGAGAGCCTCTGTGGCCACAGCAATCAGGCACATTGCCCTCAGGGGCCAGAGGGCAGCTGCCCTAGGCTCAAGGGAGGTAGTCAGAGACATACATACGGAGCTAGGCGAGGGCAGAGCAGGTGACAGGGGCACAAGCCTGCCAGGCTGCCTGCCTTCCTGCCTGCCTGCCTGCCTGGTTGGCCAGTGAGCCAAGGGCTCTGGTGACCAAGGGGACTGCCCTCCCCTGGCCCCCACCGGGATGGCCCACTCCAGCTGCGGGGCACCCCTGAGAGCAAATGTCCCTTCAAGGCCTCACGCCTGGCCACAGCAAGTGCACCTGGGGAGCAACTTGGGCTGAGCACCCCACCTCTCAGCCTCTCCACCCCTGACCAGCACAGGCCCCAGGCCATTGCTTCAGCACCTGACTGACACAGGCACGGGACATCACCACAGGGCACAGAGGGACAGGCCTCCCCTCACAGAGGCACAGGGGCCCGCCCATAAGGGCTCGAGAATCGCCTGCAAGGACCACGGGGACACAACCAACCCACACAATGTCTCCAAGGCAAAGTTAGGCCTGTCAGAGAGGGAACGCCCGGGAGGGGTGGGGGTGGCAGTGTTGGTCTGAGACAAGAGGGCATGAGCCAGCATGGGTGCCATGGGACCCTGGGGCCCTTCGGGTGTCTCCCTCTCCCACCACTGCACGTGGAACCCCGCAACCTGAGTGCCCACAACGTCTGGAGACTTACACATCCTCGGGAGCACATGTGGCACCACCATCATCCTCAGAGGCCTGCGCTGAGCCTGCAAATCACATCGCACAAGAAAGGGCACCGTGAGTGGAGCTAAGCACATGGGCATGACCCACAGGGCTGTCTACCTCTCTGGCTGAGCAAGGAGCAAGCTCCTGGCTCTGGCCGTCTCGCAGCCAGCAGGGCAAAGTCCAAGGACACTGGTCAGGACTGTCCTTTTCCAGGGGAGCCTGCCTACTGGGGGAACCTCATTTCCCCCACTAGGTCAGTGTCACGCACACACACCACCTGAACCCTGAAGGCCACGTGTGACCCACCTTCAGGCCCCTTTGCACCCCTACTCTCAACAACACCCAAAATCCCAACGGGCCTCTGCACACAAGGCTCTCAATTCCAGCTGTCTGCCACTCCATCGCAATGTGGCAGGGCTGTGCCTGCTCACAGACACTGCGCTGAGGCATAACATGACCAGAGCTTCCGGGGCTCTTCCATTACAAGAGACCACCGGAAGGTCTCGCATGTCCACGGATACTGTGGGACAGAGGCCCCAGCTCCAAGGGCCCGCATTGCAACACTGAGGCAGAACCGGGAAGAGCCTTCTAGACTAGCTGAATCTGGTCAACTCGTCTCACAAGGGGGAGGTTAGTCGGCACACGAGAGACACACGAACCCCGCATCTGGTTGCTGCATGTGGATGCACATGCTGGGGGCTTGGGCACCAGGGGCTGTCAGCAGGCCATGAGTGTCAGGGAGAGGTGAGCGTGAGCCCAGAACACCCATGTCTGCGGGAACAGTGTCACTGGGCAGGGGCAGGGGCAGGGAGCCAGGCCGGAGCCAACGCGAGGGGCTGGGCTGAGCTTCAGCAGGGCTGTGCTTTGGGCCTCCACAGGCTGCTCTCACCCAGGACTGACACGTGTGCCGTCCGGCACTCACACAGGGCGGCAGGAGGCAGCCCAGCCGGGTGGGCATTTGCTGAAGAGATCTCAAGTGTCAAGGCAGACTGTGTCCATGGGGAGACTCACCGCCAATACTGATGGCATGGGCCTGGGAACCCTCTCGCACGACTTGAGCCTTGTCATCCGTCCGCTGGGGCGGCATGGGTGCCACTTGTGGTGTTGTGGGCTCAATGTCCCCGGCTCGCCAGAGTGTGGCACAGCACAGTTCAGCTATGTCAGGCCATGGGGTCTCGGCCCTCGGGCTGTTGGGGTGTGAGGCAAGCCATGGTCATGACTCTGGCTGACTCCTTCCTGCCCTCCCATGTGGCCAGAGAGCCTCTGTGGCCACAGCAATCAGGCACATTGCCCTCAGGGGCCAGAGGGCAGCTGCCCTAGGCTCAAGGGAGGTAGTCAGAGACATACATACGGAGCTAGGCGAGGGCAGAGCAGGTGACAGGGGCACAAGCCTGCCAGGCTGCCTGCCTTCCTGCCTGCCTGCCTGCCTGGTTGGCCAGTGAGCCAAGGGCTCTGGTGACCAAGGGGACTGCCCTCCCCTGGCCCCCACCGGGATGGCCCACTCCAGCTGCGGGGCACCCCTGAGAGCAAATGTCCCTTCAAGGCCTCACGCCTGGCCACAGCAAGTGCACCTGGGGAGCAACTTGGGCTGAGCACCCCACCTCTCAGCCTCTCCACCCCTGACCAGCACAGGCCCCAGGCCATTGCTTCAGCACCTGACTGACACAGGCACGGGACATCACCACAGGGCACAGAGGGACAGGCCTCCCCTCACAGAGGCACAGGGGCCCGCCCATAAGGGCTCGAGAATCGCCTGCAAGGACCACGGGGACACAACCAACCCACACAATGTCTCCAAGGCAAAGTTAGGCCTGTCAGAGAGGGAACGCCCGGGAGGGGTGGGGGTGGCAGTGTTGGTCTGAGACAAGAGGGCATGAGCCAGCATGGGTGCCATGGGACCCTGGGGCCCTTCGGGTGTCTCCCTCTCCCACCACTGCACGTGGAACCCCGCAACCTGAGTGCCCACAACGTCTGGAGACTTACACATCCTCGGGAGCACATGTGGCACCACCATCATCCTCAGAGGCCTGCGCTGAGCCTGCAAATCACATCGCACAAGAAAGGGCACCGTGAGTGGAGCTAAGCACATGGGCATGACCCACAGGGCTGTCTACCTCTCTGGCTGAGCAAGGAGCAAGCTCCTGGCTCTGGCCGTCTCGCAGCCAGCAGGGCAAAGTCCAAGGACACTGGTCAGGACTGTCCTTTTCCAGGGGAGCCTGCCTACTGGGGGAACCTCATTTCCCCCACTAGGTCAGTGTCACGCACACACACCACCTGAACCCTGAAGGCCACGTGTGACCCACCTTCAGGCCCCTTTGCACCCCTACTCTCAACAACACCCAAAATCCCAACGGGCCTCTGCACACAAGGCTCTCAATTCCAGCTGTCTGCCACTCCATCGCAATGTGGCAGGGCTGTGCCTGCTCACAGACACTGCGCTGAGGCATAACATGACCAGAGCTTCCGGGGCTCTTCCATTACAAGAGACCACCGGAAGGTCTCGCATGTCCACGGATACTGTGGGACAGAGGCCCCAGCTCCAAGGGCCCGCATTGCAACACTGAGGCAGAACCGGGAAGAGCCTTCTAGACTAGCTGAATCTGGTCAACTCGTCTCACAAGGGGGAGGTTAGTCGGCACACGAGAGACACACGAACCCCGCATCTGGTTGCTGCATGTGGATGCACATGCTGGGGGCTTGGGCACCAGGGGCTGTCAGCAGGCCATGAGTGTCAGGGAGAGGTGAGCGTGAGCCCAGAACACCCATGTCTGCGGGAACAGTGTCACTGGGCAGGGGCAGGGGCAGGGAGCCAGGCCGGAGCCAACGCGAGGGGCTGGGCTGAGCTTCAGCAGGGCTGTGCTTTGGGCCTCCACAGGCTGCTCTCACCCAGGACTGACACGTGTGCCGTCCGGCACTCACACAGGGCGGCAGGAGGCAGCCCAGCCGGGTGGGCATTTGCTGAAGAGATCTCAAGTGTCAAGGCAGACTGTGTCCATGGGGAGACTCACCGCCAATACTGATGGCATGGGCCTGGGAACCCTCTCGCACGACTTGAGCCTTGTCATCCGTCCGCTGGGGCGGCATGGGTGCCACTTGTGGTGTTGTGGGCTCAATGTCCCCGGCTCGCCAGAGTGTGGCACAGCACAGTTCAGCTATGTCAGGCCATGGGGTCTCGGCCCTCGGGCTGTTGGGGTGTGAGGCAAGCCATGGTCATGACTCTGGCTGACTCCTTCCTGCCCTCCCATGTGGCCAGAGAGCCTCTGTGGCCACAGCAATCAGGCACATTGCCCTCAGGGGCCAGAGGGCAGCTGCCCTAGGCTCAAGGGAGGTAGTCAGAGACATACATACGGAGCTAGGCGAGGGCAGAGCAGGTGACAGGGGCACAAGCCTGCCAGGCTGCCTGCCTTCCTGCCTGCCTGCCTGCCTGGTTGGCCAGTGAGCCAAGGGCTCTGGTGACCAAGGGGACTGCCCTCCCCTGGCCCCCACCGGGATGGCCCACTCCAGCTGCGGGGCACCCCTGAGAGCAAATGTCCCTTCAAGGCCTCACGCCTGGCCACAGCAAGTGCACCTGGGGAGCAACTTGGGCTGAGCACCCCACCTCTCAGCCTCTCCACCCCTGACCAGCACAGGCCCCAGGCCATTGCTTCAGCACCTGACTGACACAGGCACGGGACATCACCACAGGGCACAGAGGGACAGGCCTCCCCTCACAGAGGCACAGGGGCCCGCCCATAAGGGCTCGAGAATCGCCTGCAAGGACCACGGGGACACAACCAACCCACACAATGTCTCCAAGGCAAAGTTAGGCCTGTCAGAGAGGGAACGCCCGGGAGGGGTGGGGGTGGCAGTGTTGGTCTGAGACAAGAGGGCATGAGCCAGCATGGGTGCCATGGGACCCTGGGGCCCTTCGGGTGTCTCCCTCTCCCACCACTGCACGTGGAACCCCGCAACCTGAGTGCCCACAACGTCTGGAGACTTACACATCCTCGGGAGCACATGTGGCACCACCATCATCCTCAGAGGCCTGCGCTGAGCCTGCAAATCACATCGCACAAGAAAGGGCACCGTGAGTGGAGCTAAGCACATGGGCATGACCCACAGGGCTGTCTACCTCTCTGGCTGAGCAAGGAGCAAGCTCCTGGCTCTGGCCGTCTCGCAGCCAGCAGGGCAAAGTCCAAGGACACTGGTCAGGACTGTCCTTTTCCAGGGGAGCCTGCCTACTGGGGGAACCTCATTTCCCCCACTAGGTCAGTGTCACGCACACACACCACCTGAACCCTGAAGGCCACGTGTGACCCACCTTCAGGCCCCTTTGCACCCCTACTCTCAACAACACCCAAAATCCCAACGGGCCTCTGCACACAAGGCTCTCAATTCCAGCTGTCTGCCACTCCATCGCAATGTGGCAGGGCTGTGCCTGCTCACAGACACTGCGCTGAGGCATAACATGACCAGAGCTTCCGGGGCTCTTCCATTACAAGAGACCACCGGAAGGTCTCGCATGTCCACGGATACTGTGGGACAGAGGCCCCAGCTCCAAGGGCCCGCATTGCAACACTGAGGCAGAACCGGGAAGAGCCTTCTAGACTAGCTGAATCTGGTCAACTCGTCTCACAAGGGGGAGGTTAGTCGGCACACGAGAGACACACGAACCCCGCATCTGGTTGCTGCATGTGGATGCACATGCTGGGGGCTTGGGCACCAGGGGCTGTCAGCAGGCCATGAGTGTCAGGGAGAGGTGAGCGTGAGCCCAGAACACCCATGTCTGCGGGAACAGTGTCACTGGGCAGGGGCAGGGGCAGGGAGCCAGGCCGGAGCCAACGCGAGGGGCTGGGCTGAGCTTCAGCAGGGCTGTGCTTTGGGCCTCCACAGGCTGCTCTCACCCAGGACTGACACGTGTGCCGTCCGGCACTCACACAGGGCGGCAGGAGGCAGCCCAGCCGGGTGGGCATTTGCTGAAGAGATCTCAAGTGTCAAGGCAGACTGTGTCCATGGGGAGACTCACCGCCAATACTGATGGCATGGGCCTGGGAACCCTCTCGCACGACTTGAGCCTTGTCATCCGTCCGCTGGGGCGGCATGGGTGCCACTTGTGGTGTTGTGGGCTCAATGTCCCCGGCTCGCCAGAGTGTGGCACAGCACAGTTCAGCTATGTCAGGCCATGGGGTCTCGGCCCTCGGGCTGTTGGGGTGTGAGGCAAGCCATGGTCATGACTCTGGCTGACTCCTTCCTGCCCTCCCATGTGGCCAGAGAGCCTCTGTGGCCACAGCAATCAGGCACATTGCCCTCAGGGGCCAGAGGGCAGCTGCCCTAGGCTCAAGGGAGGTAGTCAGAGACATACATACGGAGCTAGGCGAGGGCAGAGCAGGTGACAGGGGCACAAGCCTGCCAGGCTGCCTGCCTTCCTGCCTGCCTGCCTGCCTGGTTGGCCAGTGAGCCAAGGGCTCTGGTGACCAAGGGGACTGCCCTCCCCTGGCCCCCACCGGGATGGCCCACTCCAGCTGCGGGGCACCCCTGAGAGCAAATGTCCCTTCAAGGCCTCACGCCTGGCCACAGCAAGTGCACCTGGGGAGCAACTTGGGCTGAGCACCCCACCTCTCAGCCTCTCCACCCCTGACCAGCACAGGCCCCAGGCCATTGCTTCAGCACCTGACTGACACAGGCACGGGACATCACCACAGGGCACAGAGGGACAGGCCTCCCCTCACAGAGGCACAGGGGCCCGCCCATAAGGGCTCGAGAATCGCCTGCAAGGACCACGGGGACACAACCAACCCACACAATGTCTCCAAGGCAAAGTTAGGCCTGTCAGAGAGGGAACGCCCGGGAGGGGTGGGGGTGGCAGTGTTGGTCTGAGACAAGAGGGCATGAGCCAGCATGGGTGCCATGGGACCCTGGGGCCCTTCGGGTGTCTCCCTCTCCCACCACTGCACGTGGAACCCCGCAACCTGAGTGCCCACAACGTCTGGAGACTTACACATCCTCGGGAGCACATGTGGCACCACCATCATCCTCAGAGGCCTGCGCTGAGCCTGCAAATCACATCGCACAAGAAAGGGCACCGTGAGTGGAGCTAAGCACATGGGCATGACCCACAGGGCTGTCTACCTGTCTGGCTGAGCAAGGAGCAAGCTCCTGGCTCTGGCCGTCTCGCAGCCAGCAGGGCAAAGTCCAAGGACACTGGTCAGGACTGTCCTTTTCCAGGGGAGCCTGCCTACTGGGGGAACCTCATTTCCCCCACTAGGTCAGTGTCACGCACACACACCACCTGAACCCTGAAGGCCACGTGTGACCCACCTTCAGGCCCCTTTGCACCCCTACTCTCAACAACACCCAAAATCCCAACGGGCCTCTGCACACAAGGCTCTCAATTCCAGCTGTCTGCCACTCCATCGCAATGTGGCAGGGCTGTGCCTGCTCACAGACACTGCGCTGAGGCATAACATGACCAGAGCTTCCGGGGCTCTTCCATTACAAGAGACCACCGGAAGGTCTCGCATGTCCACGGATACTGTGGGACAGAGGCCCCAGCTCCAAGGGCCCGCATTGCAACACTGAGGCAGAACCGGGAAGAGCCTTCTAGACTAGCTGAATCTGGTCAACTCGTCTCACAAGGGGGAGGTTAGTCGGCACACGAGAGACACACGAACCCCGCATCTGGTTGCTGCATGTGGATGCACATGCTGGGGGCTTGGGCACCAGGGGCTGTCAGCAGGCCATGAGTGTCAGGGAGAGGTGAGCGTGAGCCCAGAACACCCATGTCTGCGGGAACAGTGTCACTGGGCAGGGGCAGGGGCAGGGAGCCAGGCCGGAGCCAACGCGAGGGGCTGGGCTGAGCTTCAGCAGGGCTGTGCTTTGGGCCTCCACAGGCTGCTCTCACCCAGGACTGACACGTGTGCCGTCCGGCACTCACACAGGGCGGCAGGAGGCAGCCCAGCCGGGTGGGCATTTGCTGAAGAGATCTCAAGTGTCAAGGCAGACTGTGTCCATGGGGAGACTCACCGCCAATACTGATGGCATGGGCCTGGGAACCCTCTCGCACGACTTGAGCCTTGTCATCCGTCCGCTGGGGCGGCATGGGTGCCACTTGTGGTGTTGTGGGCTCAATGTCCCCGGCTCGCCAGAGTGTGGCACAGCACAGTTCAGCTATGTCAGGCCATGGGGTCTCGGCCCTCGGGCTGTTGGGGTGTGAGGCAAGCCATGGTCATGACTCTGGCTGACTCCTTCCTGCCCTCCCATGTGGCCAGAGAGCCTCTGTGGCCACAGCAATCAGGCACATTGCCCTCAGGGGCCAGAGGGCAGCTGCCCTAGGCTCAAGGGAGGTAGTCAGAGACATACATACGGAGCTAGGCGAGGGCAGAGCAGGTGACAGGGGCACAAGCCTGCCAGGCTGCCTGCCTTCCTGCCTGCCTGCCTGCCTGGTTGGCCAGTGAGCCAAGGGCTCTGGTGACCAAGGGGACTGCCCTCCCCTGGCCCCCACCGGGATGGCCCACTCCAGCTGCGGGGCACCCCTGAGAGCAAATGTCCCTTCAAGGCCTCACGCCTGGCCACAGCAAGTGCACCTGGGGAGCAACTTGGGCTGAGCACCCCACCTCTCAGCCTCTCCACCCCTGACCAGCACAGGCCCCAGGCCATTGCTTCAGCACCTGACTGACACAGGCACGGGACATCACCACAGGGCACAGAGGGACAGGCCTCCCCTCACAGAGGCACAGGGGCCCGCCCATAAGGGCTCGAGAATCGCCTGCAAGGACCACGGGGACACAACCAACCCACACAATGTCTCCAAGGCAAAGTTAGGCCTGTCAGAGAGGGAACGCCCGGGAGGGGTGGGGGTGGCAGTGTTGGTCTGAGACAAGAGGGCATGAGCCAGCATGGGTGCCATGGGACCCTGGGGCCCTTCGGGTGTCTCCCTCTCCCACCACTGCACGTGGAACCCCGCAACCTGAGTGCCCACAACGTCTGGAGACTTACACATCCTCGGGAGCACATGTGGCACCACCATCATCCTCAGAGGCCTGCGCTGAGCCTGCAAATCACATCGCACAAGAAAGGGCACCGTGAGTGGAGCTAAGCACATGGGCATGACCCACAGGGCTGTCTACCTGTCTGGCTGAGCAAGGAGCAAGCTCCTGGCTCTGGCCGTCTCGCAGCCAGCAGGGCAAAGTCCAAGGACACTGGTCAGGACTGTCCTTTTCCAGGGGAGCCTGCCTACTGGGGGAACCTCATTTCCCCCACTAGGTCAGTGTCACGCACACACACCACCTGAACCCTGAAGGCCACGTGTGACCCACCTTCAGGCCCCTTTGCACCCCTACTCTCAACAACACCCAAAATCCCAACGGGCCTCTGCACACAAGGCTCTCAATTCCAGCTGTCTGCCACTCCATCGCAATGTGGCAGGGCTGTGCCTGCTCACAGACACTGCGCTGAGGCATAACATGACCAGAGCTTCCGGGGCTCTTCCATTACAAGAGACCACCGGAAGGTCTCGCATGTCCACGGATACTGTGGGACAGAGGCCCCAGCTCCAAGGGCCCGCATTGCAACACTGAGGCAGAACCGGGAAGAGCCTTCTAGACTAGCTGAATCTGGTCAACTCGTCTCACAAGGGGGAGGTTAGTCGGCACACGAGAGACACACGAACCCCGCATCTGGTTGCTGCATGTGGATGCACATGCTGGGGGCTTGGGCACCAGGGGCTGTCAGCAGGCCATGAGTGTCAGGGAGAGGTGAGCGTGAGCCCAGAACACCCATGTCTGCGGGAACAGTGTCACTGGGCAGGGGCAGGGGCAGGGAGCCAGGCCGGAGCCAACGCGAGGGGCTGGGCTGAGCTTCAGCAGGGCTGTGCTTTGGGCCTCCACAGGCTGCTCTCACCCAGGACTGACACGTGTGCCGTCCGGCACTCACACAGGGCGGCAGGAGGCAGCCCAGCCGGGTGGGCATTTGCTGAAGAGATCTCAAGTGTCAAGGCAGACTGTGTCCATGGGGAGACTCACCGCCAATACTGATGGCATGGGCCTGGGAACCCTCTCGCACGACTTGAGCCTTGTCATCCGTCCGCTGGGGCGGCATGGGTGCCACTTGTGGTGTTGTGGGCTCAATGTCCCCGGCTCGCCAGAGTGTGGCACAGCACAGTTCAGCTATGTCAGGCCATGGGGTCTCGGCCCTCGGGCTGTTGGGGTGTGAGGCAAGCCATGGTCATGACTCTGGCTGACTCCTTCCTGCCCTCCCATGTGGCCAGAGAGCCTCTGTGGCCACAGCAATCAGGCACATTGCCCTCAGGGGCCAGAGGGCAGCTGCCCTAGGCTCAAGGGAGGTAGTCAGAGACATACATACGGAGCTAGGCGAGGGCAGAGCAGGTGACAGGGGCACAAGCCTGCCAGGCTGCCTGCCTTCCTGCCTGCCTGCCTGCCTGGTTGGCCAGTGAGCCAAGGGCTCTGGTGACCAAGGGGACTGCCCTCCCCTGGCCCCCACCGGGATGGCCCACTCCAGCTGCGGGGCACCCCTGAGAGCAAATGTCCCTTCAAGGCCTCACGCCTGGCCACAGCAAGTGCACCTGGGGAGCAACTTGGGCTGAGCACCCCACCTCTCAGCCTCTCCACCCCTGACCAGCACAGGCCCCAGGCCATTGCTTCAGCACCTGACTGACACAGGCACGGGACATCACCACAGGGCACAGAGGGACAGGCCTCCCCTCACAGAGGCACAGGGGCCCGCCCATAAGGGCTCGAGAATCGCCTGCAAGGACCACGGGGACACAACCAACCCACACAATGTCTCCAAGGCAAAGTTAGGCCTGTCAGAGAGGGAACGCCCGGGAGGGGTGGGGGTGGCAGTGTTGGTCTGAGACAAGAGGGCATGAGCCAGCATGGGTGCCATGGGACCCTGGGGCCCTTCGGGTGTCTCCCTCTCCCACCACTGCACGTGGAACCCCGCAACCTGAGTGCCCACAACGTCTGGAGACTTACACATCCTCGGGAGCACATGTGGCACCACCATCATCCTCAGAGGCCTGCGCTGAGCCTGCAAATCACATCGCACAAGAAAGGGCACCGTGAGTGGAGCTAAGCACATGGGCATGACCCACAGGGCTGTCTACCTCTCTGGCTGAGCAAGGAGCAAGCTCCTGGCTCTGGCCGTCTCGCAGCCAGCAGGGCAAAGTCCAAGGACACTGGTCAGGACTGTCCTTTTCCAGGGGAGCCTGCCTACTGGGGGAACCTCATTTCCCCCACTAGGTCAGTGTCACGCACACACACCACCTGAACCCTGAAGGCCACGTGTGACCCACCTTCAGGCCCCTTTGCACCCCTACTCTCAACAACACCCAAAATCCCAACGGGCCTCTGCACACAAGGCTCTCAATTCCAGCTGTCTGCCACTCCATCGCAATGTGGCAGGGCTGTGCCTGCTCACAGACACTGCGCTGAGGCATAACATGACCAGAGCTTCCGGGGCTCTTCCATTACAAGAGACCACCGGAAGGTCTCGCATGTCCACGGATACTGTGGGACAGAGGCCCCAGCTCCAAGGGCCCGCATTGCAACACTGAGGCAGAACCGGGAAGAGCCTTCTAGACTAGCTGAATCTGGTCAACTCGTCTCACAAGGGGGAGGTTAGTCGGCACACGAGAGACACACGAACCCCGCATCTGGTTGCTGCATGTGGATGCACATGCTGGGGGCTTGGGCACCAGGGGCTGTCAGCAGGCCATGAGTGTCAGGGAGAGGTGAGCGTGAGCCCAGAACACCCATGTCTGCGGGAACAGTGTCACTGGGCAGGGGCAGGGGCAGGGAGCCAGGCCGGAGCCAACGCGAGGGGCTGGGCTGAGCTTCAGCAGGGCTGTGCTTTGGGCCTCCACAGGCTGCTCTCACCCAGGACTGACACGTGTGCCGTCCGGCACTCACACAGGGCGGCAGGAGGCAGCCCAGCCGGGTGGGCATTTGCTGAAGAGATCTCAAGTGTCAAGGCAGACTGTGTCCATGGGGAGACTCACCGCCAATACTGATGGCATGGGCCTGGGAACCCTCTCGCACGACTTGAGCCTTGTCATCCGTCCGCTGGGGCGGCATGGGTGCCACTTGTGGTGTTGTGGGCTCAATGTCCCCGGCTCGCCAGAGTGTGGCACAGCACAGTTCAGCTATGTCAGGCCATGGGGTCTCGGCCCTCGGGCTGTTGGGGTGTGAGGCAAGCCATGGTCATGACTCTGGCTGACTCCTTCCTGCCCTCCCATGTGGCCAGAGAGCCTCTGTGGCCACAGCAATCAGGCACATTGCCCTCAGGGGCCAGAGGGCAGCTGCCCTAGGCTCAAGGGAGGTAGTCAGAGACATACATACGGAGCTAGGCGAGGGCAGAGCAGGTGACAGGGGCACAAGCCTGCCAGGCTGCCTGCCTCCTGCCTGCCTGCCTGCCTGGTTGGCCAGTGAGCCAAGGGCTCTGGTGACCAAGGGGACTGCCCTCCCCTGGCCCCCACCGGGATGGCCCACTCCAGCTGCGGGGCACCCCTGAGAGCAAATGTCCCTTCAAGGCCTCACGCCTGGCCACAGCAAGTGCACCTGGGGAGCAACTTGGGCTGAGCACCCCACCTCTCAGCCTCTCCACCCCTGACCAGCACAGGCCCCAGGCCATTGCTTCAGCACCTGACTGACACAGGCACGGGACATCACCACAGGGCACAGAGGGACAGGCCTCCCCTCACAGAGGCACAGGGGCCCGCCCATAAGGGCTCGAGAATCGCCTGCAAGGACCACGGGGACACAACCAACCCACACAATGTCTCCAAGGCAAAGTTAGGCCTGTCAGAGAGGGAACGCCCGGGAGGGGTGGGGGTGGCAGTGTTGGTCTGAGACAAGAGGGCATGAGCCAGCATGGGTGCCATGGGACCCTGGGGCCCTTCGGGTGTCTCCCTCTCCCACCACTGCACGTGGAACCCCGCAACCTGAGTGCCCACAACGTCTGGAGACTTACACATCCTCGGGAGCACATGTGGCACCACCATCATCCTCAGAGGCCTGCGCTGAGCCTGCAAATCACATCGCACAAGAAAGGGCACCGTGAGTGGAGCTAAGCACATGGGCATGACCCACAGGGCTGTCTACCTGTCTGGCTGAGCAAGGAGCAAGCTCCTGGCTCTGGCCGTCTCGCAGCCAGCAGGGCAAAGTCCAAGGACACTGGTCAGGACTGTCCTTTTCCAGGGGAGCCTGCCTACTGGGGGAACCTCATTTCCCCCACTAGGTCAGTGTCACGCACACACACCACCTGAACCCTGAAGGCCACGTGTGACCCACCTTCAGGCCCCTTTGCACCCCTACTCTCAACAACACCCAAAATCCCAACGGGCCTCTGCACACAAGGCTCTCAATTCCAGCTGTCTGCCACTCCATCGCAATGTGGCAGGGCTGTGCCTGCTCACAGACACTGCGCTGAGGCATAACATGACCAGAGCTTCCGGGGCTCTTCCATTACAAGAGACCACCGGAAGGTCTCGCATGTCCACGGATACTGTGGGACAGAGGCCCCAGCTCCAAGGGCCCGCATTGCAACACTGAGGCAGAACCGGGAAGAGCCTTCTAGACTAGCTGAATCTGGTCAACTCGTCTCACAAGGGGGAGGTTAGTCGGCACACGAGAGACACACGAACCCCGCATCTGGTTGCTGCATGTGGATGCACATGCTGGGGGCTTGGGCACCAGGGGCTGTCAGCAGGCCATGAGTGTCAGGGAGAGGTGAGCGTGAGCCCAGAACACCCATGTCTGCGGGAACAGTGTCACTGGGCAGGGGCAGGGGCAGGGAGCCAGGCCGGAGCCAACGCGAGGGGCTGGGCTGAGCTTCAGCAGGGCTGTGCTTTGGGCCTCCACAGGCTGCTCTCACCCAGGACTGACACGTGTGCCGTCCGGCACTCACACAGGGCGGCAGGAGGCAGCCCAGCCGGGTGGGCATTTGCTGAAGAGATCTCAAGTGTCAAGGCAGACTGTGTCCATGGGGAGACTCACCGCCAATACTGATGGCATGGGCCTGGGAACCCTCTCGCACGACTTGAGCCTTGTCATCCGTCCGCTGGGGCGGCATGGGTGCCACTTGTGGTGTTGTGGGCTCAATGTCCCCGGCTCGCCAGAGTGTGGCACAGCACAGTTCAGCTATGTCAGGCCATGGGGTCTCGGCCCTCGGGCTGTTGGGGTGTGAGGCAAGCCATGGTCATGACTCTGGCTGACTCCTTCCTGCCCTCCCATGTGGCCAGAGAGCCTCTGTGGCCACAGCAATCAGGCACATTGCCCTCAGGGGCCAGAGGGCAGCTGCCCTAGGCTCAAGGGAGGTAGTCAGAGACATACATACGGAGCTAGGCGAGGGCAGAGCAGGTGACAGGGGCACAAGCCTGCCAGGCTGCCTGCCTTCCTGCCTGCCTGCCTGCCTGGTTGGCCAGTGAGCCAAGGGCTCTGGTGACCAAGGGGACTGCCCTCCCCTGGCCCCCACCGGGATGGCCCACTCCAGCTGCGGGGCACCCCTGAGAGCAAATGTCCCTTCAAGGCCTCACGCCTGGCCACAGCAAGTGCACCTGGGGAGCAACTTGGGCTGAGCACCCCACCTCTCAGCCTCTCCACCCCTGACCAGCACAGGCCCCAGGCCATTGCTTCAGCACCTGACTGACACAGGCACGGGACATCACCACAGGGCACAGAGGGACAGGCCTCCCCTCACAGAGGCACAGGGGCCCGCCCATAAGGGCTCGAGAATCGCCTGCAAGGACCACGGGGACACAACCAACCCACACAATGTCTCCAAGGCAAAGTTAGGCCTGTCAGAGAGGGAACGCCCGGGAGGGGTGGGGGTGGCAGTGTTGGTCTGAGACAAGAGGGCATGAGCCAGCATGGGTGCCATGGGACCCTGGGGCCCTTCGGGTGTCTCCCTCTCCCACCACTGCACGTGGAACCCCGCAACCTGAGTGCCCACAACGTCTGGAGACTTACACATCCTCGGGAGCACATGTGGCACCACCATCATCCTCAGAGGCCTGCGTTGAGCCTGCAAATCACATCGCACAAGAAAGGGCACCGTGAGTGGAGCTAAGCACATGGGCATGACCCACAGGGCTGTCTACCTCTCTGGCTGAGCAAGGAGCAAGCTCCTGGCTCTGGCCGTCTCGCAGCCAGCAGGGCAAAGTCCAAGGACACTGGTCAGGACTGTCCTTTTCCAGGGGAGCCTGCCTACTGGGGGAACCTCATTTCCCCCACTAGGTCAGTGTCACGCACACACACCACCTGAACCCTGAAGGCCACGTGTGACCCACCTTCAGGCCCCTTTGCACCCCTACTCTCAACAACACCCAAAATCCCAACGGGCCTCTGCACACAAGGCTCTCAATTCCAGCTGTCTGCCACTCCATCGCAATGTGGCAGGGCTGTGCCTGCTCACAGACACTGCGCTGAGGCATAACATGACCAGAGCTTCCGGGGCTCTTCCATTACAAGAGACCACCGGAAGGTCTCGCATGTCCACGGATACTGTGGGACAGAGGCCCCAGCTCCAAGGGCCCGCATTGCAACACTGAGGCAGAACCGGGAAGAGCCTTCTAGACTAGCTGAATCTGGTCAACTCGTCTCACAAGGGGGAGGTTAGTCGGCACACGAGAGACACACGAACCCCGCATCTGGTTGCTGCATGTGGATGCACATGCTGGGGGCTTGGGCACCAGGGGCTGTCAGCAGGCCATGAGTGTCAGGGAGAGGTGAGCGTGAGCCCAGAACACCCATGTCTGCGGGAACAGTGTCACTGGGCAGGGGCAGGGGCAGGGAGCCAGGCCGGAGCCAACGCGAGGGGCTGGGCTGAGCTTCAGCAGGGCTGTGCTTTGGGCCTCCACAGGCTGCTCTCACCCAGGACTGACACGTGTGCCGTCCGGCACTCACACAGGGCGGCAGGAGGCAGCCCAGCCGGGTGGGCATTTGCTGAAGAGATCTCAAGTGTCAAGGCAGACTGTGTCCATGGGGAGACTCACCGCCAATACTGATGGCATGGGCCTGGGAACCCTCTCGCACGACTTGAGCCTTGTCATCCGTCCGCTGGGGCGGCATGGGTGCCACTTGTGGTGTTGTGGGCTCAATGTCCCCGGCTCGCCAGAGTGTGGCACAGCACAGTTCAGCTATGTCAGGCCATGGGGTCTCGGCCCTCGGGCTGTTGGGGTGTGAGGCAAGCCATGGTCATGACTCTGGCTGACTCCTTCCTGCCCTCCCATGTGGCCAGAGAGCCTCTGTGGCCACAGCAATCAGGCACATTGCCCTCAGGGGCCAGAGGGCAGCTGCCCTAGGCTCAAGGGAGGTAGTCAGAGACATACATACGGAGCTAGGCGAGGGCAGAGCAGGTGACAGGGGCACAAGCCTGCCAGGCTGCCTGCCTTCCTGCCTGCCTGCCTGCCTGGTTGGCCAGTGAGCCAAGGGCTCTGGTGACCAAGGGGACTGCCCTCCCCTGGCCCCCACCGGGATGGCCCACTCCAGCTGCGGGGCACCCCTGAGAGCAAATGTCCCTTCAAGGCCTCACGCCTGGCCACAGCAAGTGCACCTGGGGAGCAACTTGGGCTGAGCACCCCACCTCTCAGCCTCTCCACCCCTGACCAGCACAGGCCCCAGGCCATTGCTTCAGCACCTGACTGACACAGGCACGGGACATCACCACAGGGCACAGAGGGACAGGCCTCCCCTCACAGAGGCACAGGGGCCCGCCCATAAGGGCTCGAGAATCGCCTGCAAGGACCACGGGGACACAACCAACCCACACAATGTCTCCAAGGCAAAGTTAGGCCTGTCAGAGAGGGAACGCCCGGGAGGGGTGGGGGTGGCAGTGTTGGTCTGAGACAAGAGGGCATGAGCCAGCATGGGTGCCATGGGACCCTGGGGCCCTTCGGGTGTCTCCCTCTCCCACCACTGCACGTGGAACCCCGCAACCTGAGTGCCCACAACGTCTGGAGACTTACACATCCTCGGGAGCACATGTGGCACCACCATCATCCTCAGAGGCCTGCGCTGAGCCTGCAAATCACATCGCACAAGAAAGGGCACCGTGAGTGGAGCTAAGCACATGGGCATGACCCACAGGGCTGTCTACCTGTCTGGCTGAGCAAGGAGCAAGCTCCTGGCTCTGGCCGTCTCGCAGCCAGCAGGGCAAAGTCCAAGGACACTGGTCAGGACTGTCCTTTTCCAGGGGAGCCTGCCTACTGGGGGAACCTCATTTCCCCCACTAGGTCAGTGTCACGCACACACACCACCTGAACCCTGAAGGCCACGTGTGACCCACCTTCAGGCCCCTTTGCACCCCTACTCTCAACAACACCCAAAATCCCAACGGGCCTCTGCACACAAGGCTCTCAATTCCAGCTGTCTGCCACTCCATCGCAATGTGGCAGGGCTGTGCCTGCTCACAGACACTGCGCTGAGGCATAACATGACCAGAGCTTCCGGGGCTCTTCCATTACAAGAGACCACCGGAAGGTCTCGCATGTCCACGGATACTGTGGGACAGAGGCCCCAGCTCCAAGGGCCCGCATTGCAACACTGAGGCAGAACCGGGAAGAGCCTTCTAGACTAGCTGAATCTGGTCAACTCGTCTCACAAGGGGGAGGTTAGTCGGCACACGAGAGACACACGAACCCCGCATCTGGTTGCTGCATGTGGATGCACATGCTGGGGGCTTGGGCACCAGGGGCTGTCAGCAGGCCATGAGTGTCAGGGAGAGGTGAGCGTGAGCCCAGAACACCCATGTCTGCGGGAACAGTGTCACTGGGCAGGGGCAGGGGCAGGGAGCCAGGCCGGAGCCAACGCGAGGGGCTGGGCTGAGCTTCAGCAGGGCTGTGCTTTGGGCCTCCACAGGCTGCTCTCACCCAGGACTGACACGTGTGCCGTCCGGCACTCACACAGGGCGGCAGGAGGCAGCCCAGCCGGGTGGGCATTTGCTGAAGAGATCTCAAGTGTCAAGGCAGACTGTGTCCATGGGGAGACTCACCGCCAATACTGATGGCATGGGCCTGGGAACCCTCTCGCACGACTTGAGCCTTGTCATCCGTCCGCTGGGGCGGCATGGGTGCCACTTGTGGTGTTGTGGGCTCAATGTCCCCGGCTCGCCAGAGTGTGGCACAGCACAGTTCAGCTATGTCAGGCCATGGGGTCTCGGCCCTCGGGCTGTTGGGGTGTGAGGCAAGCCATGGTCATGACTCTGGCTGACTCCTTCCTGCCCTCCCATGTGGCCAGAGAGCCTCTGTGGCCACAGCAATCAGGCACATTGCCCTCAGGGGCCAGAGGGCAGCTGCCCTAGGCTCAAGGGAGGTAGTCAGAGACATACATACGGAGCTAGGCGAGGGCAGAGCAGGTGACAGGGGCACAAGCCTGCCAGGCTGCCTGCCTTCCTGCCTGCCTGCCTGCCTGGTTGGCCAGTGAGCCAAGGGCTCTGGTGACCAAGGGGACTGCCCTCCCCTGGCCCCCACCGGGATGGCCCACTCCAGCTGCGGGGCACCCCTGAGAGCAAATGTCCCTTCAAGGCCTCACGCCTGGCCACAGCAAGTGCACCTGGGGAGCAACTTGGGCTGAGCACCCCACCTCTCAGCCTCTCCACCCCTGACCAGCACAGGCCCCAGGCCATTGCTTCAGCACCTGACTGACACAGGCACGGGACATCACCACAGGGCACAGAGGGACAGGCCTCCCCTCACAGAGGCACAGGGGCCCGCCCATAAGGGCTCGAGAATCGCCTGCAAGGACCACGGGGACACAACCAACCCACACAATGTCTCCAAGGCAAAGTTAGGCCTGTCAGAGAGGGAACGCCCGGGAGGGGTGGGGGTGGCAGTGTTGGTCTGAGACAAGAGGGCATGAGCCAGCATGGGTGCCATGGGACCCTGGGGCCCATCGGGTGTCTCCCTCTCCCACCACTGCACGTGGAACCCCGCAACCTGAGTGCCCACAACGTCTGGAGACTTACACATCCTCGGGAGCACATGTGGCACCACCATCATCCTCAGAGGCCTGCGCTGAGCCTGCAAATCACATCGCACAAGAAAGGGCACCGTGAGTGGAGCTAAGCACATGGGCATGACCCACAGGGCTGTCTACCTCTCTGGCTGAGCAAGGAGCAAGCTCCTGGCTCTGGCCGTCTCGCAGCCAGCAGGGCAAAGTCCAAGGACACTGGTCAGGACTGTCCTTTTCCAGGGGAGCCTGCCTACTGGGGGAACCTCATTTCCCCCACTAGGTCAGTGTCACGCACACACACCACCTGAACCCTGAAGGCCACGTGTGACCCACCTTCAGGCCCCTTTGCACCCCTACTCTCAACAACACCCAAAATCCCAACGGGCCTCTGCACACAAGGCTCTCAATTCCAGCTGTCTGCCACTCCATCGCAATGTGGCAGGGCTGTGCCTGCTCACAGACACTGCGCTGAGGCATAACATGACCAGAGCTTCCGGGGCTCTTCCATTACAAGAGACCACCGGAAGGTCTCGCATGTCCACGGATACTGTGGGACAGAGGCCCCAGCTCCAAGGGCCCGCATTGCAACACTGAGGCAGAACCGGGAAGAGCCTTCTAGACTAGCTGAATCTGGTCAACTCGTCTCACAAGGGGGAGGTTAGTCGGCACACGAGAGACACACGAACCCCGCATCTGGTTGCTGCATGTGGATGCACATGCTGGGGGCTTGGGCACCAGGGGCTGTCAGCAGGCCATGAGTGTCAGGGAGAGGTGAGCGTGAGCCCAGAACACCCATGTCTGCGGGAACAGTGTCACTGGGCAGGGGCAGGGCAGGCAGGGAGCCAGGCCGGAGCCAACGCGAGGGGCTGGGCTGAGCTTCAGCAGGGCTGTGCTTTGGGCCTCCACAGGCTGCTCTCACCCAGGACTGACACGTGTGCCGTCCGGCACTCACACAGGGCGGCAGGAGGCAGCCCAGCCGGGTGGGCATTTGCTGAAGAGATCTCAAGTGTCAAGGCAGACTGTGTCCATGGGGAGACTCACCGCCAATACTGATGGCATGGGCCTGGGAGCCCTCTTTCACAATGTCGCCACAGTTGTTCAAGCACTGCTGCAGCATGCATTGACGTGGCAATTCTTCCATCTTTGGCTCAGTAACACAAAATTCCGAGGGTGTCTTAGGACACATATTGAGGCCATCCAGACATTGTGGCTCACAACTGGGCCTGTTTCTGTAAGATGCATGTGAAAGTCATGACTCTGCTTTACCCCATTTTACTATAACATATAGCATCAGCTTCTGTGTCAGTCAGAACAACAGGGCAGAAGCAGCCACATTGCTCAGTAGGCAAAGGGTAGCATCCCTAGGCTCCCGGAAGGTAGAAAGTGAGGTAGACGCGAAGGTGAAAAGAGAGCAAGTGATTGGGTCACAATAATGCCAGCTGGTAGCCAGGATGAAAGTGGACTTAAGGGTTGTTGTGAGCAATGGATGACACCCCAAGACCTCACTCCCGCTGTGAGACACCACTGACAGCAAATGATGTCCTGCACACCTGGTTGTAGCAAATGCACCTGCTGAACATCCTGAGCACCCCACCGCTCAGGCTCTCCACCCCTCACCACAACAGGCCCCAGGCCATCTCTCCAGCCCCTGCTTGCTGCCTCAAGACTCTCCTCATGCCACCCACTGAGCATCCTCACACACACACACACACACACACACACACACACACACACACACAGGAACGCATCATAGGGCAAAGAGGGTCAGACCTTTCCGCACAGAGGCAGAAGCATCACCAAGGCCTCAAGTTTGCCTGTAAGGACTGCCCCTTGTATCTAACCCAAACAGTGTCTTTACTGCAGACAATGCTGTTACCAGAACAGACCCTTTGGCAATGCACGGGCTGCTGGCATATTTGTCCTCAGGACATGCCAGGTCCGAGGCACCATGCATCCCATGGTGTCCGAGATTCTCCGTGCATCCCTGCCTCTGAGTGGCCACATCATCTGGGTGCTTACCTGTCTTGCAACGAATCATACTGTGTGACCGTTCCCTCCACAGGTATCTCTGAAACTGCAAAGAACATTGCACAGTGATTTGGTGAGACCCTCCGTAAACCGCTTACAGACCACACAGGGACATCCTGACCATCTAGCTGATTCATCCATCTGGATGTGGGTGATGAAGCCTTTTTTGGAGACCATGGGTCCTATCATCTCCCAATGGATCCCTTAGGACCTTACACCGTCCTTTTGGAGAGAACACCACATGCACCCTTCCTGGGGCTCCCGTCTTTAGAAACCAGTAGAGCATCTTGGATCCCAAGTATTACTACCAACACTGGCCAAGCTCAGGATTGCCAGCACGCTGTACTCCAGCCCCTTCCCAGCCATCATCAAGGAGCAATGGAACAGTGTGCTGTGCTGAGGCATGCCCATTGGCTGCAGCCAACATGTCTGCAGGGACCTTGCCCCACATGATCCTCGGTGCGCCGCTGCCAGCCTTGAAAATGTGTGCTCTATACAAAGATGAGGCCCCAGACCTGATGCCCAAAGGTGGAACACTGAGAGCATGACAGAGCCTTCTAGAGGTCTGCTGAGCCCACTGCATCCATTTCCTAGGACTTGGGAGGTGGTGGCACCTGACAGGCAGAGAACTCCCTTCTTCAAATGCCCAGAGATGCAATGTGAGGACAGCGGAGTGTTCAACGGGACAAATATGCTCAGTCGACTCAGCTCAGAAGCTGGAGGGCACGGGCCTTTCTGGAGGGGGTTGTGTGCCGCAGCTGAATGGTGCAGGTGGACAGGAGAGCTGAGGGGCTGGACCGTAAGGGAGTGTCCCGAGGCAATGAATGTCACACTGAGTTAGGCCGTGGGCCTCCAGCATCACTTTTTCATTAGCCAGACAAGTACTGCCTGGCACCTTACGGCCAGAAGGCACAGAGGATGAGTTGGGGTGCCACTTATCATGGGGAAGGCTTACGTAAGCCCAGACATGACCCACCGCCTACAGCCTGGGAAAGCTGTAGGTCCTCAATTCCCCAGCATGTGCTTCAGAACCCACACTCTGTGTTCTCACACCTTGGAGCGCTGAGCCAACTCACAATCCTCTAGAGCAGGGCAGGCAGGCAGGTCGGTCGGTCGGTATCTACCAGGACAGAGCCCACACCTGGAGGTAGCCCTTGGTCCTGGGAGTACTCACTTGTCAGGCTGCTGCCCACGCAGTGGCATGCGTCTTGGTTGATGTAATAACCCTCGGTGGAAGCATGGTGGTAAGCGGCCGCCACGTCCGTGGCCGTAGTGCACGCCCAATCGCTTCCCGAGGGCCCAGCTGCGCCATCACACCCGTACTGCCAAGGCCTGCTGGGGTGTGAAGATATGGGAGTTTCACAATGGGGGCGCTGGACTCTCAGGGACTTTTTCCTGCTCTTTTTCTCCTGTCAGAGTGCACCTGGGGCCAAAGGACTAGGACACACGCAGCAGTCCCCCTTCCTGCCAGAAGCTGGCTCCAGGAGTGCTGCTGCTGGAGACACAGCCTCAGACCCAGACAGAGAAGTCTGGAGAGAGCAGGGGTGAGGGCACAAGACTGCCTGCCCAGCCAAGGAGCTCAAAGCTCTGATGAGCAATAGCACTGCCCGCCTTGCTGACCCAACACGAGTCTGAGGGCTCTATTGTGGTGTGAGGTAAGGGATATCCGTGAGTGGGGCACCACATTCTCGTTGACTCCATCCTATCATCCCAAGTGGGCATCAGCCTCTGGGGCAATCAGAGCAACACGGCACAAGCTGCCGTTTCCCTCAGGGGTCAGAGGGCAGCTGCCGTAGGATCCTGGGAGGTAGAAAGAGACATAGAGACTGAGGTGGAGGGAGAACAGGGCAGAGAGGCACAAGCCTGCCAGGCGGCCTGCCTGCCTGGCAACTGAGCCAACGGCTCTCGGGACCAATGGGACCACCTTCCCCAGGACCACACCCCAAGACCTCACTCCCGCTGTGAGACACCACTGACAGCAAATGATGTCCTGCACACCTGGTTGTAGCAAATGCACCTGCTGAACATCCTGAGCACCCCACCGCTCAGGCTCTCCACCCCTCACCACAACAGGCCCCAGGCCATCTCTCCAGCCCCTGCTTGCTGCCTCAAGACTCTCCTCATGCCACCCACTGAGCATCCTCACACACACAGGAACGCATCATAGGGCAAAGAGGGTCAGACCTTTCCGCACAGAGGCAGAAGCATCACCAAGGCCTCAAGTTTGCCTGTAAGGACTGCCCCTTGTATCTAACCCAAACAGTGTCTTTACTGCAGACAATGCTGTTACCAGAACAGACCCTTTGGCAATGCACGGGCTGCTGGCATATTTGTCCTCAGGACATGCCAGGTCCGAGGCACCTTGTATCCCATGGTGTCCGAGATTCTCCGTGCATCCCTGCCTCTGAGTGGCCACATCATCTGGGTGCTTACCTGTCTTGCAACGAATCATACTGTGTGACCGTTCCCTCCACAGGTATCTCTGAAACTGCAAAGAACATTGCACAGTGATTTGGTGAGACCCTCCGTAAACCGCTTACAGACCACACAGGGACATCCTGACCATCTAGCTGATTCATCCATCTGGATGTGGGTGATGAAGCCTTTTTTGGAGACCATGGGTCCTATCATCTCCGAATGGATCCCTTAGGACCTTACACCGTCCTTTTGGAGAGAACACCACATGCACCCTTCCTGGGGCTCCCGTCTTTAGAAACCAGTAGAGCATCTTGGATCCCAAGTATTACTACCAACACTGGCCAAGCTCAGGATTGCCAGCACGCTGTACTCCAGCCCCTTCCCAGCCATCATCAAGGAGCAATGGAACAGTGTGCTGTGCTGAGGCATGCCCATTGGCTGCAGCCAACATGTCTGCAGGGACCTTGCCCCACATGATCCTCGGTGCGCCGCTGCCAGCCTTGAAAATGTGTGCTCTATACAAAGATGAGGCCCCAGACCTGATGCCCAAAGGTGGAACACTGAGAGCATGACAGAGCCTTCTAGAGGTCTGCTGAGCCCACTGCATCCATTTCCTAGGACTTGGGAGGTGGTGGCACCTGACAGGCAGAGAACTCCCTTCTTCAAATGCCCAGAGATGCAATGTGAGGACAGCGGAGTGTTCAACGGGACAAATATGCTCAGTCGACTCAGCTCAGAAGCTGGAGGGCACGGGCCTTTCTGGAGGGGGTTGTGTGCCGCAGCTGAATGGTGCAGGTGGACAGGAGAGCTGAGGGGCTGGACCGTAAGGGAGTGTCCCGAGGCAATGAATGTCACACTGAGTTAGGCCGTGGGCCTCCAGCATCACTTTTTCATTAGCCAGACAAGTACTGCCTGGCACCTTACGGCCAGAAGGCACAGAGGATGAGTTGGGGTGCCACTTATCATGGGGAAGGCTTACGTAAGCCCAGACATGACCCACCGCCTACAGCCTGGGAAAGCTGTAGGTCCTCAATTCCCCAGCATGTGCTTCAGAACCCACACTCTGTGTTCTCACACCTTGGAGCGCTGAGCCAACTCACAATCCTCTAGAGCAGGGCAGGCAGGCAGGTCGGTCGGTCGGTATCTACCAGGACAGAGCCCACACCTGGAGGTAGCCCTTGGTCCTGGGAGTACTCACTTGTCAGGCTGCTGCCCACGCAGTGGCATGCGTCTTGGTTGATGTAATAACCCTCGGTGGAAGCATGGTGGTAAGCGGCCGCCACGCCCGTGGCCGTAGTGCACGCCCAATCGCTTCCCGAGGGCCCAGCTGCGCCATCACACCCGTACTGCCAAGGCCTGCTGGGGTGTGAAGATATGGGAGTTTCACAATGGGGGCGCTGGACTCTCAGGGACTTTTTCCTGCTCTTTTTCTCCTGTCAGAGTGCACCTGGGGCCAAAGGACTAGGACACACGCAGCAGTCCCCCTTCCTGCCAGAAGCTGGCTCCAGGAGTGCTGCTGCTGGAGACACAGCCTCAGACCCAGACAGAGAAGTCTGGAGAGAGCAGGGGTGAGGGCACAAGACTGCCTGCCCAGCCAAGGAGCTCAAAGCTCTGATGAGCAATAGCACTGCCCGCCTTGCTGACCCAACACGAGTCTGAGGGCTCTATTGTGGTGTGAGGTAAGGGATATCCGTGAGTGGGGCACCACATTCTCGTTGACTCCATCCTATCATCCCAAGTGGGCATCAGCCTCTGGGGCAATCAGAGCAACACGGCACAAGCTGCCGTTTCCCTCAGGGGTCAGAGGGCAGCTGCCGTAGGATCCTGGGAGGTAGAAAGAGACATAGAGACTGAGGTGGAGGGAGAGCAGGGCAGAGAGGCACAAGCCTGCCAGGCGGCCTGCCTGCCTGGCAACTGAGCCAACGGCTCTCGGGACCAATGGGACCACCTTCCCCAGGACCACACCCCAAGACCTCACTCCCGCTGTGAGACACCACTGACAGCAAATGATGTCCTGCACACCTGGTTGTAGCAAATGCACCTGCTGAACATCCTGAGCACCCCACCGCTCAGGCTCTCCACCCCTCACCACAACAGGCCCCAGGCCATCTCTCCAGCCCCTGCTTGCTGCCTCAAGACTCTCCTCATGCCACCCACTGAGCATCCTCACACACACACAGGAACGCATCATAGGGCAAAGAGGGTCAGACCTTTCCGCACAGAGGCAGAAGCATCACCAAGGCCTCAAGTTTGCCTGTAAGGACTGCCCCTTGTATCTAACCCAAACAGTGTCTTTACTGCAGACAATGCTGTTACCAGAACAGACCCTTTGGCAATGCACGGGCTGCTGGCATATTTGTCCTCAGGACATGCCAGGTCCGAGGCACCTTGTATCCCATGGTGTCCGAGATTCTCCGTGCATCCCTGCCTCTGAGTGGCCACATCATCTGGGTGCTTACCTGTCTTGCAACGAATCATACTGTGTGACCGTTCCCTCCACAGGTATCTCTGAAACTGCAAAGAACATTGCACAGTGATTTGGTGAGACCCTCCGTAAACCGCTTACAGACCACACAGGGACATCCTGACCATCTAGCTGATTCATCCATCTGGATGTGGGTGATGAAGCCTTTTTTGGAGACCATGGGTCCTATCATCTCCCAATGGATCCCTTAGGACCTTACACCGTCCTTTTGGAGAGAACACCACATGCACCCTTCCTGGGGCTCCCGTCTTTAGAAATCAGTAGAGCATCTTGGATCCCAAGTATTACTACCAACACTGGCCAAGCTCAGGATTGCCAGCATGCTGTACTCCAGCCCCTTCCCAGCCATCATCAAGGAGCAATGGAACAGTGTGCTGTGCTGAGGCATGCCCATTGGCTGCAGCCAACATGTCTGCAGGGACCTTGCCCCACATGATCCTCGGTGCGCCGCTGCCAGCCTTGAAAATGTGTGCTCTATACAAAGATGAGGCCCCAGACCTGATGCCCAAAGGTGGAACACTGAGAGCATGACAGAGCCTTCTAGAGGTCTGCTGAGCCCACTGCATCCATTTCCTAGGACTTGGGAGGTGGTGGCACCTGACAGGCAGAGAACTCCCTTCTTCAAATGCCCAGAGATGCAATGTGAGGACAGCGGAGTGTTCAACGGGACAAATATGCTCAGTCGACTCAGCTCAGAAGCTGGAGGGCACGGGTCTTTCTGGAGGGGGTTGTGTGCCGCAGCTGAATGGTGCAGGTGGACAGGAGGGCTGAGGGGCTGGACCGTAAGGGAGTGTCCCGAGGCAATGAATGTCACACTGAGTTAGGCCGTGGGCCTCCAGCATCACTTTTTCATTAGCCAGACAAGTACTGCCTGGCACCTTACGGCCAGAAGGCACAGAGGATGAGTTGGGGTGCCACTTATCATGGGGAAGGCTTACGTAAGCCCAGACATGACCCACCGCCTACAGCCTGGGAAAGCTGTAGGTCCTCAATTCCCCAGCATGTGCTTCAGAACCCACACTCTGTGTTCTCACACCTTGGAGCGCTGAGCCAACTCACAATCCTCTAGAGCAGGGCAGGCAGGCAGGTCGGTCGGTCGGTATCTACCAGGACAGAGCCCACACCTGGAGGTAGCCCTTGGTCCTGGGAGTACTCACTTGTCAGGCTGCTGCCCACGCAGTGGCATGCGTCTTGGTTGATGTAATAACCCTCGGTGGAAGCATGGTGGTAAGCGGCCGCCACGCCCGTGGCCGTAGTGCACGCCCAATCGCTTCCCGAGGGCCCAGCTGCGCCATCACACCCGTACTGCCAAGGCCTGCTGGGGTGTGAAGATATGGGAGTTTCACAATGGGGGCGCTGGACTCTCAGGGACTTTTTCCTGCTCTTTTTCTCCTGTCAGAGTGCACCTGGGGCCAAAGGACTAGGACACACGCAGCAGTCCCCCTTCCTGCCAGAAGCTGGCTCCAGGAGTGCTGCTGCTGGAGACACAGCCTCAGACCCAGACAGAGAAGTCTGGAGAGAGCAGGGGTGAGGGCACAAGACTGCCTGCCCAGCCAAGGAGCTCAAAGCTCTGATGAGCAATAGCACTGCCCGCCTTGCTGACCCAACACGAGTCTGAGGGCTCTATTGTGGTGTGAGGTAAGGGATATCCGTGAGTGGGGCACCACATTCTCGTTGACTCCATCCTATCATCCCAAGTGGGCATCAGCCTCTGGGGCAATCAGAGCAACACGGCACAAGCTGCCGTTTCCCTCAGGGGTCAGAGGGCAGCTGCCGTAGGATCCTGGGAGGTAGAAAGAGACATAGAGACTGAGGTGGAGGGAGAACAGGGCAGAGAGGCACAAGCCTGCCAGGCGGCCTGCCTGCCTGGCAACTGAGCCAACGGCTCTCGGGACCAATGGGACCACCTTCCCCAGGACCACACCCCAAGACCTCACTCCCGCTGTGAGACACCACTGACAGCAAATGATGTCCTGCACACCTGGTTGTAGCAAATGCACCTGCTGAACATCCTGAGCACCCCACCGCTCAGGCTCTCCACCCCTCACCACAACAGGCCCCAGGCCATCTCTCCAGCCCCTGCTTGCTGCCTCAAGACTCTCCTCATGCCACCCACTGAGCATCCTCACACACACAGGAACGCATCATAGGGCAAAGAGGGTCAGACCTTTCCGCACAGAGGCAGAAGCATCACCAAGGCCTCAAGTTTGCCTGTAAGGACTGCCCCTTGTATCTAACCCAAACAGTGTCTTTACTGCAGACAATGCTGTTACCAGAACAGACCCTTTGGCAATGCACGGGCTGCTGGCATATTTGTCCTCAGGACATGCCAGGTCCGAGGCACCTTGTATCCCATGGTGTCCGAGATTCTCCGTGCATCCCTGCCTCTGAGTGGCCACATCATCTGGGTGCTTACCTGTCTTGCAACGAATCATACTGTGTGACCGTTCCCTCCACAGGTATCTCTGAAACTGCAAAGAACATTGCACAGTGATTTGGTGAGACCCTCTGTAAACTGCTTACAGACCACACAGGGACATCCTGACCATCTAGCTGATTCATCCATCTGGATGTGGGTGATGAGGTCTTTTTTGAAGACCATGGGTCCTATCATCTCCGAATGGATCCCTTAGGACCTTACACCGTCCTTTTGGAGAGAACACCACATGCACCCTTCCTGGGGCTCCCGTCTTTAGAAACCAGTAGAGCATCTTGGATCCCAAGTATTACTACCAACACTGGCCAAGCTCAGGATTGCCAGCACGCTGTACTCCAGCCCCTTCCCAGCCATCATCAAGGAGCAATGGAACAGTGTGCTGTGCTGAGGCATGCCCATTGGCTGCAGCCAACATGTCTGCAGGGACCTTGCCCCACATGATCCTCGGTGCGCCGCTGCCAGCCTTGAAAATGTGTGCTCTATACAAAGATGAGGCCCCAGACCTGATGCCCAAAGGTGGAACACTGAGAGCATGACAGAGCCTTCTAGAGGTCTGCTGAGCCCACTGCATCCATTTCCTAGGACTTGGGAGGTGGTGGCACCTGACAGGCAGAGAACTCCCTTCTTCAAATGCCCAGAGATGCAATGTGAGGACAGAGGAGTGTTCAACGGGACAAATATGCTCAGTCAACTCAGCTCAGAAGCTGGAGGGCACGGGCCTTTCTGGAGGGGGTTGTGTGCCGCAGCTGAATGGTGCAGGTGGACAGGAGAGCTGAGGGGCTGGACCGTAAGGGAGTGTCCCGAGGCAATGAATGTCACACTGAGTTAGGCCGTGGGCCTCCAGCATCACTTTTTCATTAGCCAGACAAGTACTGCCTGGCACCTTACGGCCAGAAGGCACAGAGGATGAGTTGGGGTGCCACTTATCATGGGGAAGGCTTACGTAAGCCCAGACATGACCCACCGCCTACAGCCTGGGAAAGCTGTAGGTCCTCAATTCCCCAGCATGTGCTTCAGAACCCACACTCTGTGTTCTCACACCTTGGAGCGCTGAGCCAACTCACAATCCTCTAGAGCAGGGCAGGCAGGCAGGTCGGTCGGTCGGTATCTACCAGGACAGAGCCCACACCTGGAGGTAGCCCTTGGTCCTGGGAGTACTCACTTGTCAGGCTGCTGCCCACGCAGTGGCATGCGTCTTGGTTGATGTAATAACCCTCGGTGGAAGCATGGTGGTAAGCGGCCGCCACGCCCGTGGCCGTAGTGCACGCCCAATCGCTTCCCGAGGGCCCAGCTGCGCCATCACACCCGTACTGCCAAGGCCTGCTGGGGTGTGAAGATATGGGAGTTTCACAATGGGGGCGCTGGACTCTCAGGGACTTTTTCCTGCTCTTTTTCTCCTGTCAGAGTGCACCTGGGGCCAAAGGACTAGGACACACGCAGCAGTCCCCCTTCCTGCCAGAAGCTGGCTCCAGGAGTGCTGCTGCTGGAGACACAGCCTCAGACCCAGACAGAGAAGTCTGGAGAGAGCAGGGGTGAGGGCACAAGACTGCCTGCCCAGCCAAGGAGCTCAAAGCTCTGATGAGCAATAGCACTGCCCGCCTTGCTGACCCAACACGAGTCTGAGGGCTCTATTGTGGTGTGAGGTAAGGGATATCCGTGAGTGGGGCACCACATTCTCGTTGACTCCATCCTATCATCCCAAGTGGGCATCAGCCTCTGGGGCAATCAGAGCAACACGGCACAAGCTGCCGTTTCCCTCAGGGGTCAGAGGGCAGCTGCCGTAGGATCCTGGGAGGTAGAAAGAGACATAGAGACTGAGGTGGAGGGAGAGCAGGGCAGAGAGGCACAAGCCTGCCAGGCGGCCTGCCTGCCTGGCAACTGAGCCAACGGCTCTCGGGACCAATGGGACCACCTTCCCCAGGACCACACCCCAAGACCTCACTCCCGCTGTGAGACACCACTGACAGCAAATGATGTCCTGCACACCTGGTTGTAGCAAATGCACCTGCTGAACATCCTGAGCACCCCACCGCTCAGGCTCTCCACCCCTCACCACAACAGGCCCCAGGCCATCTCTCCAGCCCCTGCTTGCTGCCTCAAGACTCTCCTCATGCCACCCACTGAGCATCCTCACACACACAGGAACGCATCATAGGGCAAAGAGGGTCAGACCTTTCCACACAGAGGCAGAAGCATCACCAAGGCCTCAAGTTTGCCTGTAAGGACTGCCCCTTGTATCTAACCCAAACAGTGTCTTTACTGCAGACAATGCTGTTACCAGAACAGACCCTTTGGCAATGCACGGGCTGCTGGCATATTTGTCCTCAGGACATGCCAGGTCCGAGGCACCTTGTATCCCATGGTGTCCGAGATTCTCCGTGCATCCCTGCCTCTGAGTGGCCACATCATCTGGGTGCTTACCTGTCTTGCAACGAATCATACTGTGTGACCGTTCCCTCCACAGGTATCTCTGAAACTGCAAAGAACATTGCACAGTGATTTGGTGAGACCCTCCGTAAACCGCTTACAGACCACACAGGGACATCCTGACCATCTAGCTGATTCATCCATCTGGATGTGGGTGATGAAGCCTTTTTTGGAGACCATGGGTCCTATCATCTCCCAATGGATCCCTTAGGACCTTACACCGTCCTTTTGGAGAGAACACCACATGCACCCTTCCTGGGGCTCCCGTCTTTAGAAACCAGTAGAGCATCTTGGATCCCAAGTATTACTACCAACACTGGCCAAGCTCAGGATTGCCAGCACGCTGTACTCCAGCCCCTTCCCAGCCATCATCAAGGAGCAATGGAACAGTGTGCTGTGCTGAGGCATGCCCATTGGCTGCAGCCAACATGTCTGCAGGGACCTTGCCCCACATGATCCTCGGTGCGCCGCTGCCAGCCTTGAAAATGTGTGCTCTATACAAAGATGAGGCCCCAGACCTGATGCCCAAAGGTGGAACACTGAGAGCATGACAGAGCCTTCTAGAGGTCTGCTGAGCCCACTGCATCCATTTCCTAGGACTTGGGAGGTGGTGGCACCTGACAGGCAGAGAACTCCCTTCTTCAAATGCCCAGAGATGCAATGTGAGGACAGCGGAGTGTTCAACGGGACAAATATGCTCAGTCGACTCAGCTCAGAAGCTGGAGGGCACGGGCCTTTCTGGAGGGGGTTGTGTGCCGCAGCTGAATGGTGCAGGTGGACAGGAGGGCTGAGGGGCTGGACCGTAAGGGAGTGTCCCGAGGCAATGAATGTCACACTGAGTTAGGCCGTGGGCCTCCAGCATCACTTTTTCATTAGCCAGACAAGTACTGCCTGGCACCTTACGGCCAGAAGGCACAGAGGATGAGTTGGGGTGCCACTTATCATGGGGAAGGCTTACGTAAGCCCAGACATGACCCACCGCCTACAGCCTGGGAAAGCTGTAGGTCCTCAATTCCCCAGCATGTGCTTCAGAACCCACACTCTGTGTTCTCACACCTTGGAGCGCTGAGCCAACTCACAATCCTCTAGAGCAGGGCAGGCAGGCAGGTCGGTCGGTCGGTATCTACCAGGACAGAGCCCACACCTGGAGGTAGCCCTTGGTCCTGGGAGTACTCACTTGTCAGGCTGCTGCCCACGCAGTGGCATGCGTCTTGGTTGATGTAATAACCCTCGGTGGAAGCATGGTGGTAAGCGGCCGCCACGCCCGTGGCCGTAGTGCACGCCCAATCGCTTCCCGAGGGCCCAGCTGCGCCATCACACCCGTACTGCCAAGGCCTGCTGGGGTGTGAAGATATGGGAGTTTCACAATGGGGGCGCTGGACTCTCAGGGACTTTTTCCTGCTCTTTTTCTCCTGTCAGAGTGCACCTGGGGCCAAAGGACTAGGACACACGCAGCAGTCCCCCTTCCTGCCAGAAGCTGGCTCCAGGAGTGCTGCTGCTGGAGACACAGCCTCAGACCCAGACAGAGAAGTCTGGAGAGAGCAGGTGTGAGGGCACAGGACTGCCTGCCCAGCCAAGGAGCTCAAAGCTCTGATGAGCAATAGCACTGCCCGCCTTGCTGACCCAACACGAGTCTGAGGGCTCTATTGTGGTGTGAGGTAAGGGATATCCGTGAGTGGGGCACCACATTCTCGTTGACTCCATCCTGTCATCCCAAGTGGGCATCAGCCTCTGGGGCAATCAGAGCAACACGGCACAAGCTGCCGTTTCCCTCAGGGGTCAGAGGGCAGCTGCCCTAGGATCCTGGGAGGTAGAAAGAGACACAGAGACTGAGGTGGAGGGAGAGCAGGGCAGAGAGGCACAAACCTGCCAGGCAGCCTGCCTGCCTGGCAACTGAGCCAAGGGCTCTCGGGACCAATGGGACCACCTTCCCCAGGACCACACCCCAAGACCTCACTCCCGCTGTGAGACACCACTGACAGCAAATGATGTCCTGCACACCTGGTTGTAGCAAATGCACCTGCTGAACATCCTGAGCACCCCACCGCTCAGGCTCTCCACCCCTCACCACAACAGGCCCCAGGCCATCTCTCCAGCCCCTGCTTGCTGCCTCAAGACTCTCCTCATGCCACCCACTGAGCATCCTCACACACACACACACACGGAACGCATCATAGGGCAAAGAGGGTCAGACCTTTCCGCACAGAGGCAGAAGCATCACCAAGGCCTCAAGTTTGCCTGTAAGGACTGCCCCTTGTATCTAACCCAAACAGTGTCTTTACTGCAGACAATGCTGTTACCAGAACAGACCCTTTGGCAATGCACGGGCTGCTGGCATATTTGTCCTCAGGACATGCCAGGTCCGAGGCACCTTGTATCCCATGGTGTCCGAGATTCTCCGTGCATCCCTGCCTCTGAGTGGCCACATCATCTGGGTGCTTACCTGTCTTGCAACGAATCATACTGTGTGACCGTTCCCTCCACAGGTATCTCTGAAACTGCAAAGAACATTGCACAGTGATTTGGTGAGACCCTCCGTAAACCGCTTACAGACCACACAGGGACATCCTGACCATCTAGCTGATTCATCCATCTGGATGTGGGTGATGAAGCCTTTTTTGGAGACCATGGGTCCTATCATCTCCCAATGGATCCCTTAGGACCTTACACCGTCCTTTTGGAGAGAACACCACATGCACCCTTCCTGGGGCTCCCGTCTTTAGAAACCAGTAGAGCATCTTGGATCCCAAGTATTACTACCAACACTGGCCAAGCTCAGGATTGCCAGCACGCTGTACTCCAGCCCCTTCCCAGCCATCATCAAGGAGCAATGGAACAGTGTGCTGTGCTGAGGCATGCCCATTGGCTGCAGCCAACATGTCTGCAGGGACCTTGCCCCACATGATCCTCGGTGCGCCGCTGCCAGCCTTGAAAATGTGTGCTCTATACAAAGATGAGGCCCCAGACCTGATGCCCAAAGGTGGAACACTGAGAGCATGACAGAGCCTTCTAGAGGTCTGCTGAGCCCACTGCATCCATTTCCTAGGACTTGGGAGGTGGTGGCACCTGACAGGCAGAGAACTCCCTTCTTCAAATGCCCAGAGATGCAATGTGAGGACAGCGGAGTGTTCAACGGGACAAATATGCTCAGTCGACTCAGCTCAGAAGCTGGAGGGCACGGGCCTTTCTGGAGGGGGTTGTGTGCCGCAGCTGAATGGTGCAGGTGGACAGGAGAGCTGAGGGGCTGGACCGTAAGGGAGTGTCCCGAGGCAATGAATGTCACACTGAGTTAGGCCGTGGGCCTCCAGCATCACTTTTTCATTAGCCAGACAAGTACTGCCTGGCACCTTACGGCCAGAAGGCACAGAGGATGAGTTGGGGTGCCACTTATCATGGGGAAGGCTTACGTAAGCCCAGACATGACCCACCGCCTACAGCCTGGGAAAGCTGTAGGTCCTCAATTCCCCAGCATGTGCTTCAGAACCCACACTCTGTGTTCTCACACCTTGGAGCGCTGAGCCAACTCACAATCCTCTAGAGCAGGGCAGGCAGGCAGGTCGGTCGGTCGGTATCTACCAGGACAGAGCCCACACCTGGAGGTAGCCCTTGGTCCTGGGAGTACTCACTTGTCAGGCTGCTGCCCACGCAGTGGCATGCGTCTTGGTTGATGTAATAACCCTCGGTGGAAGCATGGTGGTAAGCGGCCGCCACGCCCGTGGCCGTAGTGCACGCCCAATCGCTTCCCGAGGGCCCAGCTGCGCCATCACACCCGTACTGCCAAGGCCTGCTGGGGTGTGAAGATATGGGAGTTTCACAATGGGGGCGCTGGACTCTCAGGGACTTTTTCCTGCTCTTTTTCTCCTGTCAGAGTGCACCTGGGGCCAAAGGACTAGGACACACGCAGCAGTCCCCCTTCCTGCCAGAAGCTGGCTCCAGGAGTGCTGCTGCTGGAGACACAGCCTCAGACCCAGACAGAGAAGTCTGGAGAGAGCAGGGGTGAGGGCACAAGACTGCCTGCCCAGCCAAGGAGCTCAAAGCTCTGATGAGCAATAGCACTGCCCGCCTTGCTGACCCAACACGAGTCTGAGGGCTCTATTGTGGTGTGAGGTAAGGGATATCCGTGAGTGGGGCACCACATTCTCGTTGACTCCATCCTATCATCCCAAGTGGGCATCAGCCTCTGGGGCAATCAGAGCAACACGGCACAAGCTGCCGTTTCCCTCAGGGGTCAGAGGGCAGCTGCCGTAGGATCCTGGGAGGTAGAAAGAGACATAGAGACTGAGGTGGAGGGAGAGCAGGGCAGAGAGGCACAAGCCTGCCAGGCGGCCTGCCTGCCTGGCAACTGAGCCAACGGCTCTCGTGACCAATGGGACCACCTTCCCCAGGACCACACCCCAAGACCTCACTCCCGCTGTGAGACACCACTGACAGCAAATGATGTCCTGCACACCTGGTTGTAGCAAATGCACCTGCTGAACATCCTGAGCACCCCACCGCTCAGGCTCTCCACCCCTCACCACAACAGGCCCCAGGCCATCTCTCCAGCCCCTGCTTGCTGCCTCAAGACTCTCCTCATGCCACCCACTGAGCATCCTCACACACACACACACACACACACACACACACACACAGGAACGCATCATAGGGCAAAGAGGGTCAGACCTTTCCGCACAGAGGCAGAAGCATCACCAAGGCCTCAAGTTTGCCTGTAAGGACTGCCCCTTGTATCTAACCCAAACAGTGTCTTTACTGCAGACAATGCTGTTACCAGAACAGACCCTTTGGCAATGCACGGGCTGCTGGCATATTTGTCCTCAGGACATGCCAGGTCCGAGGCACCTTGTATCCCATGGTGTCCGAGATTCTCCGTGCATCCCTGCCACTGAGTGGCCACATCATCTGGGTGCTTACCTGTCTTGCAACGAATCATACTGTGTGACCGTTCCCTCCACAGGTATCTCTGAAACTGCAAAGAACATTGCACAGTGATTTGGTGAGACCCTCCGTAAACCGCTTACAGACCACACAGGGACATCCTGACCATCTAGCTGATTCATCCATCTGGATGTGGGTGATGAAGCCTTTTTTGGAGACCATGGGTCCTATCATCTCCCAATGGATCCCTTAGGACCTTACACCGTCCTTTTGGAGAGAACACCACATGCACCCTTCCTGGGGCTCCCGTCTTTAGAAACCAGTAGAGCATCTTGGATCCCAAGTATTACTACCAACACTGGCCAAGCTCAGGATTGCCAGCACGCTGTACTCCAGCCCCTTCCCAGCCATCATCAAGGAGCAATGGAACAGTGTGCTGTGCTGAGGCATGCCCATTGGCTGCAGCCAACATGTCTGCAGGGACCTTGCCCCACATGATCCTCGGTGCGCCGCTGCCAGCCTTGAAAATGTGTGCTCTATACAAAGATGAGGCCCCAGACCTGATGCCCAAAGGTGGAACACTGAGAGCATGACAGAGCCTTCTAGAGGTCTGCTGAGCCCACTGCATCCATTTCCTAGGACTTGGGAGGTGGTGGCACCTGACAGGCAGAGAACTCCCTTCTTCAAATGCCCAGAGATGCAATGTGAGGACAGCGGAGTGTTCAACGGGACAAATATGCTCAGTCGACTCAGCTCAGAAGCTGGAGGGCACGGGCCTTTCTGGAGGGGGTTGTGTGCCGCAGCTGAATGGTGCAGGTGGACAGGAGGGCTGAGGGGCTGGACCGTAAGGGAGTGTCCCGAGGCAATGAATGTCACACTGAGTTAGGCCGTGGGCCTCCAGCATCACTTTTTCATTAGCCAGACAAGTACTGCCTGGCACCTTACGGCCAGAAGGCACAGAGGATGAGTTGGGGTGCCACTTATCATGGGGAAGGCTTACGTAAGCCCAGACATGACCCACCGCCTACAGCCTGGGAAAGCTGTAGGTCCTCAATTCCCCAGCATGTGCTTCAGAACCCACACTCTGTGTTCTCACACCTTGGAGCGCTGAGCCAACTCACAATCCTCTAGAGCAGGGCAGGCAGGCAGGTCGGTCGGTCGGTATCTACCAGGACAGAGCCCACACCTGGAGGTAGCCCTTGGTCCTGGGAGTACTCACTTGTCAGGCTGCTGCCCACGCAGTGGCATGCGTCTTGGTTGATGTAATAACCCTCGGTGGAAGCATGGTGGTAAGCGGCCGCCACGCCCGTGGCCGTAGTGCACGCCCAATCGCTTCCCGAGGGCCCAGCTGCGCCATCACACCCGTACTGCCAAGGCCTGCTGGGGTGTGAAGATATGGGAGTTTCACAATGGGGGCGCTGGACTCTCAGGGACTTTTTCCTGCTCTTTTTCTCCTGTCAGAGTGCACCTGGGGCCAAAGGACTAGGACACACGCAGCAGTCCCCCTTCCTGCCAGAAGCTGGCTCCAGGAGTGCTGCTGCTGGAGACACAGCCTCAGACCCAGACAGAGAAGTCTGGAGAGAGCAGGGGTGAGGGCACAAGACTGCCTGCCCAGCCAAGGAGCTCAAAGCTCTGATGAGCAATAGCACTGCCCGCCTTGCTGACCCAACACGAGTCTGAGGGCTCTATTGTGGTGTGAGGTAAGGGATATCCGTGAGTGGGGCACCACATTCTCGTTGACTCCATCCTGTCATCCCAAGTGGGCATCAGCCTCTGGGGCAATCAGAGCAACACGGCACAAGCTGCCGTTTCCCTCAGGGGTCAGAGGGCAGCTGCCGTAGCATCCTGGGAGGTAGAAAGAGACATAGAGACTGAGGTGGAGGGAGAACAGGGCAGAGAGGCACAAGCCTGCCAGGCGGCCTGCCTGCCTGGCAACTGAGCCAACGGCTCTCGGGACCAATGGGACCACCTTCCCCAGGACCACACCCCAAGACCTCACTCCCGCTGTGAGACACCACTGACAGCAAATGATGTCCTGCACACCTGGTTGTAGCAAATGCACCTGCTGAACATCCTGAGCACCCCACCGCTCAGGCTCTCCACCCCTCACCACAACAGGCCCCAGGCCATCTCTCCAGCCCCTGCTTGCTGCCTCAAGACTCTCCTCATGCCACCCACTGAGCATCCTCACACACACACACACACACACACACAGGAACGCATCGTAGGGCAAAGAGGGTCAGACCTTTCCGCACAGAGGCAGAAGCATCACCAAGGCCTCAAGTTTGCCTGTAAGGACTGCCCCTTGTATCTAACCCAAACAGTGTCTTTACTGCAGACAATGCTGTTACCAGAACAGACCCTTTGGCAATGCACAGGCTGCTGGCATATTTGTCCTCAGGACATGCCAGGTCCGAGGCACCTTGTATCCCATGGTGTCCGAGATTCTCCGTGCATCGCTGCCACTGAGTGGCCACATCATCTGGGTGCTTACCTGTCTTGCAACGAATCATACTGTGTGACCGTTCCCTCCACAGGTATCTCTGAAACTGCAAAGAACATTGCACAGTGATTTGGTGAGACCCTCCGTAAACTGCTTACAGACCACACAGGGACATCCTGACCATCTAGCTGATTCATCCATCTGGATGTGGGTGATGAAGCCTTTTTTGGAGACCATGGGTCCTATCATCTCCCAATGGATCCCTCAGGACCTTACACCGTCCTTTTGGAGAGAACACCACATGCACCCTTCCTGGGGCTCCCGTCTTTAGAAACCAGTAGAGCATCTTGGATCCCAAGTATTACTACCAACACTGGCCAAGCTCAGGATTGCCAGCACGCTGTACTCCAGCCCCTTCCCAGCCATCATCAAGGAGCAATGGAACAGTGTGCTGTGCTGAGGCATGCCCATTGGCTGCAGCCAACATGTCTGCAGGGACCTTGCCCCACATGATCCTCGGTGCGCCGCTGCCAGCCTTGAAAATGTGTGCTCTATACAAAGATGAGGCCCCAGACCTGATGCCCAAAGGTGGAACACTGAGAGCATGACAGAGCCTTCTAGAGGTCTGCTGAGCCCACTGCATCCATTTCCTAGGACTTGGGAGGTGGTGGCACCTGACAGGCAGAGAACTCCCTTCTTCAAATGCCCAGAGATGCAATGTGAGGACAGCGGAGTGTTCAACGGGACAAATATGCTCAGTCGACTCAGCTCAGAAGCTGGAGGGCACGGGCCTTTCTGGAGGGGGTTGTGTGCCGCAGCTGAATGGTGCAGGTGGACAGGAGAGCTGAGGGGCTGGACCGTAAGGGAGTGTCCCGAGGCAATGAATGTCACACTGAGTTAGGCCGTGGGCCTCCAGCATCACTTTTTCATTAGCCAGACAAGTACTGCCTGGCACCTTACGGCCAGAAGGCACAGAGGATGAGTTGGGGTGCCACTTATCATGGGGAAGGCTTACGTAAGCCCAGACATGACCCACCGCCTACAGCCTGGGAAAGCTGTAGGTCCTCAATTCCCCAGCATGTGCTTCAGAACCCACACTCTGTGTTCTCACACCTTGGAGCGCTGAGCCAACTCACAATCCTCTAGAGCAG
The DNA here is from genome assembly GCF_017591425.1 of Ochotona curzoniae. Taxonomy (NCBI): domain Eukaryota; kingdom Metazoa; phylum Chordata; class Mammalia; order Lagomorpha; family Ochotonidae; genus Ochotona; species Ochotona curzoniae. The sequence goes on along the minus strand of NW_024467095.1, from coordinate 24,326,078 downwards.
GGCAGGCAGGCAGGTCGGTCGGTCGGTATCTACCAGGACAGAGCCCACACCTGGAGGTAGCCCTTGGTCCTGGGAGTACTCACTTGTCAGGCTGCTGCCCACGCAGTGGCATGCGTCTTGGTTGATGTAATAACCCTCGGTGGAAGCATGGTGGTAAGCGGCCGCCACGCCCGTGGCCGTAGTGCACGCCCAATCGCTTCCCGAGGGCCCAGCTGCGCCATCACACCCGTACTGCCAAGGCCTGCTGGGGTGTGAAGATATGGGAGTTTCACAATGGGGGCGCTGGACTCTCAGGGACTTTTTCCTGCTCTTTTTCTCCTGTCAGAGTGCACCTGGGGCCAAAGGACTAGGACACACGCAGCAGTCCCCCTTCCTGCCAGAAGCTGGCTCCAGGAGTGCTGCTGCTGGAGACACAGCCTCAGACCCAGACAGAGAAGTCTGGAGAGAGCAGGGGTGAGGGCACAAGACTGCCTGCCCAGCCAAGGAGCTCAAAGCTCTGATGAGCAATAGCACTGCCCGCCTTGCTGACCCAACACGAGTCTGAGGGCTCTATTGTGGTGTGAGGTAAGGGATATCCGTGAGTGGGGCACCACATTCTCGTTGACTCCATCCTATCATCCCAAGTGGGCATCAGCCTCTGGGGCAATCAGAGCAACACGGCACAAGCTGCCGTTTCCCTCAGGGGTCAGAGGGCAGCTGCCGTAGGATCCTGGGAGGTAGAAAGAGACATAGAGACTGAGGTGGAGGGAGAGCAGGGCAGAGAGGCACAAGCCTGCCAGGCGGCCTGCCTGCCTGGCAACGGAGCCAACGGCTCTCGTGACCAATGGGACCACATTCCCCAGGACCACACCCCAAGACCTCACTCCCGCTGTGAGACACCACTGACAGCAAATGATGTCCTGCACACCTGGTTGTAGAAAATGCACCTGCTGAACACCCTGAGCACGCCACCACTCAGGCTCTCCACCCCTCAACACAACAGGCCCCAGGCCATCTCTCCAGCCCCTGCTTGCTGCCTCAAGACTCTCCTCATGCCACCCACTGAGCATCCTCACACACACACACACACACACACACACACACACACACAGGAACGCATCATAGGGCAAAGAGGGTCAGACCTTTCCGCACAGAGGCAGAAGCATCACCAAGGCCTCAAGTTTGCCTGTAAGGACTGCCCCTTGTATCTAACCCAAACAGTGTCTTTACTGCAGACAATGCTGTTACCAGAACAGACCCTTTGGCAATGCACGGGCTGCTGGCATATTTGTCCTCAGGACATGCCAGGTCCGAGGCACCATGTATCCCATGGTGTCCGAGATTCTCCGTGCATCCCTGCCACTGAGTGGCCACATCATCTGGGTGCTTACCTGTCTTGCAACGAATCATATTGTGTGACCGTTCCCTCCACAGGTATCTCTGAAACTGCAAAGAACATTGCACAGTGATTTGGTGAGACCCTCCGTAAACCGCTTACAGACCACACAGGGACATCCTGACCATCTAGCTGATTCATCCATCTGGATGTGGGTGATGAAGCCTTTTTTGGAGACCATGGGTCCTATCATCTCCCAATGGATCCCTCAGGACCTTACACCGTCCTTTTGGAGAGAACACCACATGCACCCTTCCTGGGGCTCCCGTCTTTAGAAACCAGTAGAGCATCTTGGATCCCAAGTATTACTACCAACACTGGCCAAGCGCAGGATTGCCAGCATGCTGTACTCCAGCCCCTTCCCAGCCATCATCAAGGAGCAATGGAACAGTGTGCTGTGCTGAGGCATGCCCATTGGCTGCAGCCAACATGTCTGCAGGGACCTTGCCCCACATGACCCTCGGTGCGCCGCTGCCAGCCTTGAAAATGTGTGCTCTATACAAAGATGAGGCCCCAGACCTGATGCCCAAAGGTGGAACACTGAGAGCATGACAGAGCCTTCTAGAGGTCTGCTGAGCCCACTGCATCCATTTCCTAGGACTTGGGAGGTGGTGGCACCTGACAGGCAGAGAACTCCCTTCTTCAAATGCCCAGAGATGCAATGTGAGGACAGCGGAGTGTTCAACGGGACAAATATGCTCAGTCGACTCAGCTCAGAAGCTGGAGGGCACGGGCCTTTCTGGAGGGGGTTGTGTGCCGCAGCTGAATGGTGCAGGTGGACAGGAGGGCTGAGGGGCTGGACCGTAAGGGAGTGTCCCGAGGCAATGAATGTCACACTGAGTTAGGCCGTGGGCCTCCAGCATCACTTTTTCATTAGCCAGACAAGTACTGCCTGGCACCTTACGGCCAGAAGGCACAGAGGATGAGTTGGGGTGCCACTTATCATGGGGAAGGCTTACGTAAGCCCAGACATGACCCACCGCCTACAGCCTGGGAAAGCTGTAGGTCCTCAATTCCCCAGCATGTGCTTCAGAACCCACACTCTGTGTTCTCACACCTTGGAGCGCTGAGCCAACTCACAATCCTCTAGAGCAGGGCAGGCAGGCAGGTCGGTCGGTCGGTATCTACCAGGACAGAGCCCACACCTGGAGGTAGCCCTTGGTCCTGGGAGTACTCACTTGTCAGGCTGCTGCCCACGCAGTGGCATGCGTCTTGGTTGATGTAATAACCCTCGGTGGAAGCATGGTGGTAAGCGGCCGCCACGTCCGTGGCCGTAGTGCACGCCCAATCGCTTCCCGAGGGCCCAGCTGCGCCATCACACCCGTACTGCCAAGGCCTGCTGGGGTGTGAAGATATGGGAGTTTCACAATGGGGGCGCTGGACTCTCAGGGACTTTTTCCTGCTCTTTTTCTCCTGTCAGAGTGCACCTGGGGCCAAAGGACTAGGACACACGCAGCAGTCCCCCTTCCTGCCAGAAGCTGGCTCCAGGAGTGCTGCTGCTGGAGACACAGCCTCAGACCCAGACAGAGAAGTCTGGAGAGAGCAGGGGTGAGGGCACAAGACTGCCTGCCCAGCCAAGGAGCTCAAAGCTCTGATGAGCAATAGCACTGCCCGCCTTGCTGACCCAACACGAGTCTGAGGGCTCTATTGTGGTGTGAGGTAAGGGATATCCGTGAGTGGGGCACCACATTCTCGTTGACTCCATCCTATCATCCCAAGTGGGCATCAGCCTCTGGGGCAATCAGAGCAACACGGCACAAGCTGCCGTTTCCCTCAGGGGTCAGAGGGCAGCTGCCGTAGGATCCTGGGAGGTAGAAAGAGACATAGAGACTGAGGTGGAGGGAGAGCAGGGCAGAGAGGCACAAGCCTGCCAGGCGGCCTGCCTGCCTGGCAACTGAGCCAACGGCTCTCGGGACCAATGGGACCACCTTCCCCAGGACCACACCCCAAGACCTCACTCCCGCTGTGAGACACCACTGACAGCAAATGATGTCCTGCACACCTGGTTGTAGCAAATGCACCTGCTGAACATCCTGAGCACCCCACCGCTCAGGCTCTCCACCCCTCACCACAACAGGCCCCAGGCCATCTCTCCAGCCCCTGCTTGCTGGCTCAAGACTCTCCTCATGCCACCCACTGAGCATCCTCACACACACACACACACACACACACACACACAGGAACGCATCATAGGGCAAAGAGGGTCAGACCTTTCCGCACAGAGGCAGAAGCATCACCAAGGCCTCAAGTTTGCCTGTAAGGACTGCCCCTTGTATCTAACCCAAACAGTGTCTTTACTGCAGACAATGCTGTTACCAGAACAGACCCTTTGGCAATGCACGGGCTGCTGGCATATTTGTCCTCAGGACATGCCAGGTCCGAGGCACCATGCATCCCATGGTGTCCGAGATTCTCCGTGCATCCCTGCCACTGAGTGGCCACATCATCTGGGTGCTTACCTGTCTTGCAACGAATCATACTGTGTGACCGTTCCCTCCACAGGTATCTCTGAAACTGCAAAGAACATTGCACAGTGATTTGGTGAGACCCTCCGTAAACCGCTTACAGACCACACAGGGACATCCTGACCATCTAGCTGATTCATCCATCTGGATGTGGGTGATGAAGCCTTTTTTGGAGACCATGGGTCCCATCATCTCCCAATGGATCCCTCAGGACCTTACACCGTCCTTTTGGAGAGAACGCCACATGCACCCTTCCTGGGGCTCCCGTCTTTAGAAACCAGTAGAGCATCTTGGATCCCAAGTATTACTACCAACACTGGCCAAGCTCAGGATTGCCAGCACGCTGTACTCCAGCCCCTTCCCAGCCATCATCAAGGAGCAATGGAACAGTGTGCTGTGCTGAGGCATGCCCATTGGCTGCAGCCAACATGTCTGCAGGGACCTTGCCCCACATGATCCTCGGTGCGCCGCTGCCAGCCTTGAAAATGTGTGCTCTATACAAAGATGAGGCCCCAGACCTGATGCCCAAAGGTGGAACACTGAGAGCATGACAGAGCCTTCTAGAGGTCTGCTGAGCCCACTGCATCCATTTCCTAGGACTTGGGAGGTGGTGGCACCTGACAGGCAGAGAACTCCCTTCTTCAAATGCCCAGAGATGCAATGTGAGGACAAATATGCTCAGTCGACTCAGCTCAGAAGCTGGAGGGCACGGGCCTTTCTGGAGGGGGTTGTGTGCCGCAGCTGAATGGTGCAGGTGGACAGGAGAGCTGAGGGGCTGGACCGTAAGGGAGTGTCCCGAGGCAATGAATGTCACACTGAGTTAGGCCGTGGGCCTCCAGCAGCACTTTTTCATTAGCCAGACAAGTACTGCCTGGCACCTTACGGCCAGAAGGCACAGAGGATGAGTTGGGGTGCCACTTATCATGGGCAGGGCTTACGTAAGCCCAGACACGACCCACCGCCTACAGCCTGGGAAAGCTGTAGGTCCTCAATTCCCCAGCATGTGCTTCAGAACCCACACTCTGTGTTCTCACACCTTGGAGCGCTGAGCCAACTCACAATCCTCTAGAGCAGGGCAGGCAGGCAGGTCGGTCGGTCGGTATCTACCAGGACAGAGCCCACACCTGGAGGTAGCCCTTGGTCCTGGGAGTACTCACTTGTCAGGCTGCTGCCCATGCAGTGGCATGCGTCTTGGTTGATGTAATAATCCTCGGTGGAAGCATGGTGGTAAGCGGCCGCCACGTCCATGGCCGTAGTGCACGCCCAATCGCTTCCCGAGGGCCCAGCTGCGCCATCACACTCGTACAGCCAAGGCCTGCTGGGGTGTGAAGATATGGGAGTTTCACAATGGGGGCGCTGGACTCTCAGGGACTTTTTCCTGCTCCTTTTCTCCTGTCAGAGTGCACCTGGGGCCAAAGGACTAGGACACACGCAGCAGTCCCCCTTCCTGCCAGAAGCTGGCTCCAGGAGTGCTGCTGCTGGAGACACAGCCTCAGACCCAGACAGAGAAGTCTGGAGAGAGCAGGTGTGAGGGCACAGGACTGCCTGCCCAGCCAAGGAGCTAAAAGCTCTGATGAGCAATAGCACTGCCCGCCTTGCTGACCCAACACGAGTCTGAGGGCTCTATTGTGGTGTGAGGTAAGGGATATCCGTGAGTGGGCCACCACATTCTCGTTGACTCCATCCTGTCATCCCAAGTGGGCATCAGCCTCTGGGGCAATCAGAGCAACACGGCACAAGCTGCCGTTTCCCTCAGGGGTCAGAGGGCAGCTGCCCTAGGATCCTGGGAGGTAGAAAGAGACATAGAGACTGAGGTGGAGGGAGAGCAGGGCAGAGAGGCACAAGCCTGCCAGGCGGCCTGCCTGCCTGGCAACTGAGCCAACGGCTCTCGTGACCAATGGGACCACCTTCCCCAGGACCACACCCCAAGACCTCACTCCCGCTGTGAGACACCACTGACAGCAAATGATGTCCTGCACACCTGGTTGTAGCAAATGCACCTGCTGAACATCCTGAGCACCCCACCGCTCAGGCTCTCCACCCCTCACCACAACAGGCCCCAGGCCATCTCTCCAGCTCCTGCTTGCTGGCTCAAGACTCTCCTCATGCCACCCACTGAGCATCCTCACACACACACACACACACACACACAAAGGAACGCATCATAGGGCAAAGAGGGTCAGACCTTTCCGCACAGAGGCAGAAGCATCACCAAGGCCTCAAGTTTGCCTGTAAGGACTGCCCCTTGTATCTAACCCAAACAGTGTCTTTACTGCAGACAATGCTGTTACCAGAACAGACCCTTTGGCAATGCACGGGCTGCTGGCATATTTGTCCTCAGGACATGCCAGGTCCGAGGCACCTTGTATCCCATGGTGTCCGAGATTCTCCGGGCATCCCTGCCACTGAGTGGCCACATCATCTGGGTGCTTACCTGTCTTGCAACGAATCATACTGTGTGACCGTTCCCTCCACAGGTATCTCGGAAACTGCAAAGAACATTGCACAGTGATTTGGTGAGACCCTCCGTAAACTGCTTACAGACCACACAGGGATATCCTGACCATCTCATCTAGCTGATTCATCCATCTGGATGTGGGTGATGAAGCCTTTTTTGGAGACCATGGGTCCTATCATCTCCCAATGGATCCCTCAGGACCTTACACCATCCTTTTGGAGAGAACGCCACATGCACCCTTCCTGGGGCTCCCGTCTTTAGAAACCAGTAGAGCATCTTGGATCCCAAGTATTACTACCAACACTGGCCAAGCTCAGGATTGCCAGCACGCTGTACTCCAGGCCCCTTCCCAGCCATCATCAAGGAGCAATGGAACAGTGTGCTGTGCTGAGGCATGCCCATTGGCTGCAGCCAACATGTCTGCAGGGACCTTGCCCCACATGATCCTCGGTGCGCCGCTGCCAGCCTTGAAAATGTGTGCTCTATACAAAGATGAGGCCCCAGACCTGATGCCCAAAGGTGGAACACTGAGAGCATGACAGAGCCTTCTAGAGGTCTGCTGAGCCCACTGCATCCATTTCCTAGGACTTGGGAGGTGGTGGCACCTGACAGGCAGAGAACTCCCTTCTTCAAATGCCCAGAGATGCAATGTGAGGACAGCGGAGTGTTCAACGGGACAAATATGCTCAGTCGACTCAGCTCAGAAGCTGGAGGGCACGGGCCTTTCTGGAGGGGGTTGTGTGCCGCAGCTGAATGGTGCAGGTGGACAGGAGGGCTGAGGGGCTGGACCGTAAGGGAGTGTCCCGAGGCAATGAATGTCACACTGAGTTAGGCCGTGGGCCTCCAGCATCACTTTTTCATTAGCCAGACAAGTACTGCCTGGCACCTTACGGCCAGAAGGCACAGAGGATGAGTTGGGGTGCCACTTATCATGGGGAGGGCTTACGTAAGCCCAGACATGACCCACCGCCTACAGCCTGGGAAAGCTGTAGGTCCTCAATTCCCCAGCATGTGCTTCAGAACCCACACTCTGTGTTCTCACACCTTGGAGCGCTGAGCCAACCCACAATCCTCTAGAGCAGGGCAGGCAGGCAGGTCGGTCGGTCGGTATCTACCAGGACAGAGCCCACACCTGGAGGTAGCCCTTGGTCCTGGGAGTACTCACTTGTCAGGCTGCTGCCCATGCAGTGGCATGCGTCTTGGTTGATGTAATAACCCTCGGTGGAAGCATGGTGGTAAGCGGCCGCCACGTCCGTGGCCGTAGTGCACGCCCAATCGCTTCCCGAGGGCCCAGCTGCGCCATCACACTCGTACAGCCAAGGCCTGCTGGGGTGTGAAGATATGGGAGTTTCACAATGGGGGCGCTGGACTCTCAGGGACTTTTTCCTGCTCCTTTTCTCCTGTCAGAGTGCACCTGGGGCCAAAGGACTAGGACACACGCAGCAGTCCCCCTTCCTGCCAGAAGCTGGCTCCAGGAGTGCTGCTGCTGGAGACACAGCCTCAGACCCAGACAGAGAAGTCTGGAGAGAGCAGGGGTGAGGGCACAAGACTGCCTGCCCAGACAAGGAGCTAAAAGCTCTGATGAGCAATAGCACTGCCCGCCTTGCTGACCCAACACGAGTCTGAGGGCTCTATTGTGGTGTGAGGTAAGGGATATCCGTGAGTGGGCCACCACATTCTCGTTGACTCCATCCTGTCATCCCAAGTGGGCATCAGCCTCTGGGGCAATCAGAGCAACACGGCACAAGCTGCCGTTTCCCTCAGGGGTCAGAGGGCAGCTGCCCTAGGATCCTGGGAGGTAGAAAGAGACATAGAGACTGAGGTGGAGGGAGAGCAGGGCAGAGAGGCACAAGCCTGCCAGGCGGCCTGCCTGCCTGGCAACTGAGCCAACGGCTCTCGTGACCAATGGGACCACCTTCCCCAGGACCACACCCCAAGACCTCACTCCCGCTGTGAGACACCACTGACAGCAAATGATGTCCTGCACACCTGGTTGTAGCAAATGCACCTGCTGAACATCCTGAGCACCCCACCGCTCAGGCTCTCCACCCCTCACCACAACAGGCCCCAGGCCATCTCTCCAGCCCCTGCTTGCTGGCTCAAGACTCTCCTCATGCCACCCACTGAGCATCCTCACACACACACACACACACACACACACACACACACACACACACACACACAGGAACGCATCATAGGGCAAAGAGGGTCAGACCTTTCCGCACAGAGGCAGAAGCATCACAAGGCCTCAAGTTTGCCTGTAAGGACTGCCCCTTGTATCTAACCCAAACAGTGTCTTTACTGCAGACAATGCTGTTACCAGAACAGACCCTTTGGCAATGCACGGGCTGCTGGCATATTTGTCCTCAGGACATGCCAGGTCCGAGGCACCTTGTATCCCATGGTGTCCGAGATTCTCCGGGCATCCCTGCCACTGAGTGGCCACATCATCTGGGTGCTTACCTGTCTTGCAACGAATCATACTGTGTGACCGTTCCCTCCACAGGTATCTCTGAAACTGCAAAGAACATTGCACAGTGATTTGGTGAGACCCTCCGTAAACCGCTTACAGACCACACAGGGACATCCTGACCATCTAGCTGATTCATCCATCTGGATGTGGGTGATGAAGCCTTTTTTGGAGACCATGGGTCCTATCATCTCCCAATGGATCCCTCAGGACCTTACACCGTCCTTTTGGAGAGAACGCCACATGCACCCTTCCTGGGGCTCCCGTCTTTAGAAACCAGTAGAGCATCTTGGATCCCAAGTATTACTACCAACACTGGCCAAGCTCAGGATTGCCAGCACGCTGTACTCCAGGCCCCTTCCCAGCCATCATCAAGGAGCAATGGAACAGTGTGCTGTGCTGAGGCATGCCCATTGGCTGCAGCCAACATGTCTGCAGGGACCTTGCCCCACATGATCCTCGGTGCGCCGCTGCCAGCCTTGAAAATGTGTGCTCTATACAAAGATGAGGCCCCAGACCTGATGCCCAAAGGTGGAACACTGAGAGCATGACAGAGCCTTCTAGAGGTCTGCTGAGCCCACTGCATCCATTTCCTAGGACTTGGGAGGTGGTGGCACCTGACAGGCAGAGAACTCCCTTCTTCAAATGCCCAGAGATGCAATGTGAGGACAGCGGAGTGTTCAACGGGACAAATATGCTCAGTCGACTCAGCTCAGAAGCTGGAGGGCACGGGCCTTTCTGGAGGGGGTTGTGTGCCGCAGCTGAATGGTGCAGGTGGACAGGAGAGCTGAGGGGCTGGACCGTAAGGGAGTGTCCCGAGGCAATGAATGTCACACTGAGTTAGGCCGTGGGCCTCCAGCATCACTTTTTCATTAGCCAGACAAGTACTGCCTGGCACCTTACGGCCAGAAGGCACAGAGGAGGAGTTGGGGTGCCACTTATCATGGGGAGGGCTTACGTAAGCCCAGACATGACCCACCGCCTACAGCCTGGGAAAGCTGTAGGTCCTCAATTCCCCAGCATGTGCTTCAGAACCCACACTCTGTGTTCTCACACCTTGGAGCGCTGAGCCAACTCACAATCCTCTAGAGCAGGGCAGGCAGGCAGGTCGGTCAGTCGGTCGGTATCTACCAGGACAGAGCCCACACCTGGAGGTAGCCCTTGGTCCTGGGAGTACTCACTTGTCAGGCTGCTGCCCATGCAGTGGCATGCGTCTTGGTTGATGTAATAACCCTCGGTGGAAGCATGGTGGTAAGTGGCCGCCACGTACGTGGCCGCCACGTAAGTGGCCGTAGTGCACGCCCAATCGCTTCCTGAGGGCCCAGCTGCGCCATCACACTCGTACAGCCAAGGCCTGCTGGGGTGTGAAGATATGGGAGTTTCACAATGGGGGCGCTGGACTCTCAGGGACTTTTTCCTGCTCTTTTTCTCCTGTCAGAGTGCACCTGGGGCCAAAGGACTAGGACACACGCAGCAGTCCCCCTTCCTGCCAGAAGCTGGCTCCAGGAGTGCTGCTGCTGGAGACACAGCCTCAGACCCAGAGAAGTCTGGAGAGAGCAGGGGTGAGGGCACAAGACTGCCTGCCCAGCCAAGGAGCTAAAAGCTCTGATGAGCAATAGCACTGCCCGCCTTGCTGACCCAACACGAGCCCCACTGAATATCTGAGCTTTCCCTGAGACTGAACAAGATTTGAATTGCAAAGTTTTTCTCTGAGCATGTTACTGCTAATATTGTTTTTCTACTCACTCTCCACTTATTTCCCCCTCTGCCCTTATGAGGGCACTTTCTTGACCCCTTGTTGCTGGTGAAGAAACACCTGGCCCTATTTCATCCCGCAAAGAATGTGCAGACATGTTCTGGAAATAAGTCGAGTAAAGAGTGGTCAGCCTCCCCTCCCCCAGGCAGAGTGCAGACCTTCTGCTCATGAAGTCTGTCTAAAGGCCAGTCCCTCTGAGCCTTCTAGTGTTTCTCAAAGGCAAAAAATGGCAGTTAACCTAAGGAAAACTTGTTTAGATTCCCATCAAAAATGCCTGCACTGTCCTAAGCAATATGTGGGCCAGGCCACATGAGTTGCATGGGTCCCTCTGGGCCATTCTCTGTCTCCCAGGACAGCAACTATGCATGGGTACCTGCATTAAGCAGCCACAGGATCTGCAGACTTACCCGGGCTGTGGAGAATCAGGTCCGACTAGAGTAGTTGACGTCTGGGCAGCTATACCAAACAGGGAAAGGCACCATCAGCAGGTCACCCAGCCCTATGGGGATGGCCACGGGCATATCTACATCCTCCTGGCTGCCATCTCCTGGCTTGAGGACATCCCCAGATTAGGTGGGAGCATCTCCAAGGACTCGGACCCACCCTACCTGCTTTGATTGAGAGCCAGTGGGGTAGGAAACCAAGCACACCTCCTATGATTTGAGTGTGTGCAATCATTAGAGCATCTTAACAGCCCTATTCTCACCAGCAGCCACAGTCTGTCTGGTTCTTGGTGCTAACACTGTAATACAGCCCTCTCCCATCCAATTTAAATGGGCAGCAAAAACACTGCCCTGTGCCTTATGTGGCTACTGGGTGGAGGCATGACATTTGACCTGTGCCTCTGGTCCACCTAGAACCTGCAGCTTTCACGCCACATCAGTGGCCCCTGACAGAGGAGACTTGAAAACAATGGGCATTAGTGCATGGGAGGTGCTTAGAAGTCTGGGCAGCTCAGTCAACTCATGTCTGAAATAATGGAGCACAAGGACTGTGGATGGCACTGTGTGCCAATTCCTGCAGGTGGACACAGAGGAAGATCCTGAGAGCTGAGACTGTTCTGAGTTTCATCTAGGCATGAATGTCACAAAGGATGTGGCTGTAGGCTACTGTCATCCATTCCTTACCAGTTGTATTGGTGCTGCCCAGCACTTCATGGGCAACAAGGCCCAAGGCTAGGGGATGGAGCATCACCTGGGTGTGACCCAATGACCAGGGGCTTGCCCGAGCTGCAGACTCTCCCTTTTCCAAGGTGTGTGTTCGAATCTAACCCCTGAAGCTCCACAGCATTGAACGTCTGTCCTTTTGGAGCCCATGTAACTGCCTAGGGCATGGTGACAGCAGGACGGACAGGTGGCTATCTACTGGGATAGTCGTTGTGTCACAGGGGAGTCCTTTGCCCTGAGAGCACTCACCACTGAAGCTGACCGACATGAAGAGATGTTGTTCTTCCACATGGCAACCCCCGTTGGAATAGGTTTGGCTGTACGAGGTTACCACGTGTGTGGTCACACTATACAAGCAAGTGGATTCTACTGCTGAGCCATTTGGGACATCAATCTGCTCCATCCTGGGTTGTTCAGGGCTGAGCCTGCTGGAGTTGGAGGGAAGAAGAAGTCCAAATATGGGGTTCCTGTCTCCTACCATCTCTGTCCTAACTTCCCTGGCAAAAGGAATCTATCTGTGTCCATAAGAACACAGGAAAAGCTGCAGCTCCCATCCCTGGCCACAGGGCAGCAGTCCTCCTGCCTGAGAAGTGAGCCGAGATCTCTTACGATCACCATGGCCACAACCCCCACCACAGACACACACCATACTTCCTGCAGAAGCTGTGTCTCACCCACGTAAGTGAACATTGCCCCAATGCACTGAGGCTCTGCTGCAGCACCCTACACCTCTGGCACCTTTCGCCCACCTCAGGACCAAAGGGGCGTTGCTCAGCTTTTTATTGCTGGCTTGGAGCTTTGCTTCAGTCCCTGTTTGCACCTTCTGCACAAGGAATGTCCAGATTCCAGCTGAAATTAACAGCAGGCTAGACAATGTTCAGTCTCCTCTGAGGAAGGCCCTGCAGACACTGCTGTCACAGAACACTGTTCCACAGGCCACTGGAACTGAGCAAACCCAGTGGCAAAGGGAGGAGGCAGAGGTCATCTCTGGGCAGGCCAGTGAAAGGGGCAGTGTTGTCCTCAGAGACAGGAGGGCTGAGCTAACCTGGGTGGTGAGGGTCCCTGGGGACAAATATGTGTCTTCCAATATCTGAACCTCATGTACATTCCTATAACATGTGCGGCCACGTGATCTGGGACTGACCTGTGTTCAGAAATATCCAGCGTATTTTCATCTCCTGAGGCGGTCAGCAGGTGAGCTGCAAAACACATTAAGCAGAGAAGAGCACTGTGAGTATACGTAACCACGTGGGGACGACCCACAGGATTTCTACATCTCTGGATGAAGCAGCAGGAAGCTTGTGGCCCTGGGACATCCCAGTAAAAAAGGATGAGGATCTAAGACATTGTCAGGACTGTCCATCTCAACGGGAGCCAGAGGAACACCATCTGTCCATTGGTTCAGAAAGCACACACATCATTAGATCACTGAGGGATGTGACCATCTAGGGCCACATCTGCACCCACACTCTCGCCACCAAGCCACAACCCATCTGGCCTCTGAGAGACAAGGCTCAGAAATCCATCCCTGTGCCATACAAACAAAGGCCCAGCACTGTGCCAGGTCAATGCATCTGGGTGGAGGCAAAATAAGTGAAGAGCGTCAAGGTAATCCTGGCACCCAGGACCTGTGTACAGAAGGCTTGCATTTAGTGTCTACTGAAGGAGAGAGGATTCAGCTCAATAGACTGGGGTGTGAATACTGAGAGTGAACATGGCATTGCCTTCTAGATTGGCTGAATCCACTCAACCCATCTCAGAATGCAGAGGTGAGTGGGCCAACAAGAAGGAATTGAGCCTCATGTCTGGTAGAAGGCTGTGGGTGCAAATGTTGAGGACCTTGGCGATCAGAAGTGTCACCAGCAGGCAGGTGTGGGCATGAGCCCACCATACCTGTGTCAACCAGCTGACTGTGTGCCAGCCACGAGCATCTGGGGCAGCAGGCACAGTGTCTGAAGCGCAGCAACCGTGTTATAGGGGAGGTAAAGGGAGCCAGGCATGACCCATCACGAGGGTATTTTCAGAGCTTTAGCATGGCTGTGCTTTGGCCTCAACAGTCTGCATTCGGTCAGGACTGACCCTGTGCCCTGCTGCTCTGACACAGGGCAGCAGGAGGCAACACAACCTGGCGGGCATGTCCTCAAGAGACCCTGATTGACAACGAAGCCCAAGTCCCTGGGGAGACTCACCGCCCAGAGAGATAGCTTGGGCCAAGTGATCCTCTTGAGTGGGATCACCACTGCAATCCAAAGACTCCTGCGGTTCGGTGGCCACCTGCCAGGTCATGGGATACGATGCCCGGGCTTCCCCAGTGGTCTCAGGGCACACCTCGAGGCCTTCCAGGCAGGGTGATTCACAACTGGACCTGTTGGGGTGTGAGGCAAGGGATGTTCATGAGTCGGGCACTGCACTCTGGCTGACCCCTTCCTACCATCCCAAGTGGGCAGAGAGCCTCTGTGGACAGAGCAATAGGGCACAAGAAGCGGCCAAGAGGGCAGCTGCCCTAGGCTCCTGGAGTCAGGGACATAGATAGATACAGAAGTGGAGGGAGAACATGTGAGAGGGGGAGACTGCTGCCTGTCTGGTAACGGAGCCAAGGACTGCGATGGCCAATGGGACCACCCTCTCCAGGGCTTTACCACTATTCCTTCTCCAGATGTATGTTGCCCCTGAGAGCAAACATTCCTTTCTGGTCACATCTCGGGCTGCAACAACCACACCTGCTGAACAGCTTGAGCACCCCACCTCTCAACCTTTCCACCCTTGGCCCAGTGCAGTTCCCTCGCCATTTCCTCTGTCCTTGCTTGCTGGCTCAAGGCTCTCTTCAGTCATATTTCAGGCCACCCACAGTGGATGCCCACACATGCATGGGAAATAAACACAAAACAAAGAAGAATCAGTCTCCCCTCAACAGAGCCACCAAGGCCTCCAGTAGGGCACACACAGACCACTGCATGCAAACCAACACAGACAATGCCTCTGAGGCAGAGTGGGAAGACGAGAGCGGTACATGTGGGGACGTCCGGGGTGGTTAGCAATGTTGTCCTCAAAGATGGGAGGGGATTCATCAGTGTCAGTGCATGGGTTCCTGGTGTGCATCCTCCATCTCTTATGACTGACACTTCACGTGGAATCCATAAACCTGAGTTCCACACATTCTGGAGTCTTACATGTCCTTCGATGCATCTAGGGCATTGTCACCATCCACGGAGTCCGACGGTGAAGCTGTAAATCACATCACAAAGGGAAGGGCATTGTGAGTGTAGCCAACCACATGGCGATGACCCTCAGGGACGTCTACCCTTCTGGGTGAGCGAGCACCAAGCTTCTTGTTCTGGGACATCCTGGGGCCAGAAGGGTGAGAATCTAAGCCAGTGGTCAAGACTGTCCATTTCAATGGGAGCCAGGTGGACACCATGTCACTGCTGGGTCAGGGTGACACACACATCACCTATACCCTGAAGGGGTGGAACCCCCTTAGGCCATTTTCACAACCCATTTTCACCTCTGGCCCACAGCCCAACTGGCCTCTGAGAGACAAGGCTCTGAAATCCAGTCCTGTCCCTTTCCAGGGGCAGGCCAAGCACTGTGCCAGGTCACTGCCACTGGATGGAGGCACAATATGAAGAGACCCAGGGGCTACTTCGGTACCCAGGTCCACCTGGGCTGGATGGGGCTTGCATTTAAGTGATTCCAGTGTGACAGAGCCTCGGCTTCATTGGCCAGAGCATGAATACACAGGGGGAGCTAAGCAGAGCCTTCTGGTTGGTTGAATCTAGTCAACTCATCTCACAAGGGAGAGGTCAGTGAGATCAGCAGAGGGACATGAGCCCCACATCTGTTAGATGGACATGGAAGCAAACGCTGGTGCCTTGGCCATCAGGGTGTGTCACCAGGCCATGAGTGACAGGAAGAGGTTGCGGTGAACCCACCACTCTCATCTGGATGGGTACCAGCCAGAGCACCTAGGGGCTGTAAGCACAGAGCCCACAGTGCAGAGAGCAGTGTCACGGTGGTGCTGGTTGGGGGGGTGGGTGTTGGTTGCAGGGAGCCAGGCATGACCCAACACGAGGGGGGGCTAGACTGAGCAGGAGATCCTTTTTAGAAGGGCTGTCCTTCAGACTCGACAGTCTGTTCACACAGGACTGACCACTGTGTACATCCTGCACTCACCCAAGGCAGCAGGTAGCTCTTCTTGCTCGAGGTTACCATTGGTGTCAAACAATGCCTGGGGCTTCTCTGTCGCCCCTGGGCTCATGGTCTGAGACCCCCAGGTTTCACCAGTGGTTCCAGGGAACACCTCAAGTGGTTCCAGCCAGGGTGTTTCGGGGCTGGGCCTGTTGGGGTGCAAGTAAAGAGATGTCACAAATGAGCTGGAATGTGACTGATTCCCTCTGTCTTCTGATGCTGGCAGAGAGACTGTGGTCACAGCAATAGGACACAAGCAGCCATTTCCCTCAGGCTCAAAAGCACAACTGCCTAAGGCTTGTGGAAGGTGGCAGCCAGAGATTGAGGCACAGGGACCAGTGCAGAGTTGCTGAGGGGAGGAAAATGCTGCCTGGCTGGCACTTTAGCAATGGGAATCCCCTCCTGGCTATATTCCAGGAGTCTTGCTCAAGCTGTTGGTCACTCTTGAGAGCAAGTGTCACCCAAATTCTGCAAGCCTGGCCACTTTAAATGTACCTGCTGAATAATTGGACCACCCTGGTCTGGCTCTCCACCCATCCCCCACTACTCTCCAGGCCATTTCCTCAGCTTCTGCTTCCTGGATCAAAGCTCCCTTCCAGTACTCTCTCTCTATTCTTGGTGGTGCCCTTCTATGCATGGGAAATGACCACCACACAAATAGGGATTGCCTTCCCTCACAGAGGCAGAGTAGCTGCCAACGCCTTAAGAACCAGCTGCAGGAACACTGGATTGTAACCACCCCAGATGATGCCTCTCATGCTGAGAGTAAGAATCATCAGAGCAAACTGTGTGCTTGAACTATTGGAAACAACAGGGCAGAGAACAATCAGTTGCCCCTGTGAAGCCAGGACAGACGTAACTTTGTCACAGAATTTCCTTGGACAGGCCACTGGAATTGAGCAAACCCACTGGCAAAGAAGCAGGTAAAGTGAACTCTTCTGGGCAGTCCCAGGACAACGGGCTGGGCTCTCCCGCCATATAGTCTGGAGACTTACCTGTACTTGTCAGGATCCAGGGAAGGGTCTTCTACATCCAAAGGTGTTTGGGGCTCTGCAAATCACATTAGACAGAGAAGGCCATGGGGTTCCAGTGCCGCAATCAGTTAGCGAGTGGTACTTATATGACAGAGAAGGCCACCTGAAATGGTTTCCCAACTACATGGGGACCACTCAGGGCCATCCATGACCTCTAGATGAGCCATGTGGTGGCTTCATGTCATTCCCCAGGACTACTATTTTAGTCTGCAGCCCACCAGCTGAGATGTCTGCTTGCAGTGGTGATAGGGCATTTCACTTGTACTGTTGTGTACAGATGGCACCCACACTTCCCACAGCTACAGCATGAGCACACACCAGCACAACTACCATGCCTTCTGCTGTATCACTCCTATCCATTCCCCATCTCACTGTTGCAAGGGCAAAGACCAATTTGTGCCAGGCATTGTTCAAGTTCATGTGGCACACCACACCGAGCCTACACATAGTCCTTTCAGTAATACACTAGGGGAATGGTGGAGGGGCTACAGGATAGATGAGGGTAATCAGCTGGGCTGAGAGAATTCTGGGTAGCAACTCCATGCAAAAGGTATCTAAGGAAACAAAGGAGTACACAGCCTGAGAGGGTCTGCATTGTGTGCTCTTCATGTCCCTGTCACACTACCTGCACTTTCTGGCAGTCTCTTGCCATGTTCCGTGTTTCTCAGCTGCTTTGCATGCAATGATCTACCATTTGGCTCATGTGCGCCTGGACAAGACCTTGGATTATGACTTTACCCATGCTAAGTACTCATGTGTTTCATAAAGCATTCTGAAATCTCTCAAGTTGAATATTTTAACAATGGTTCAGTCTGCTTCAGTGCCAAGTCTTAGTTTAAACACTTATGAGTGAGGCTGGTATGCCAATTTACCCATGAAACATGTAATGGGCTTTTGCCCTCTTCCCTGGGGCACATTGATTGTCCTCACACTGCCATGTGGCAGTGCTGTTCCTGCACTACGTCCTTCCTGATACCACGCAGTTGTCATGTACCTTTCGTGTCACATGCTGTGGGTGACACAGAGGGATCAACTCTAGGCCCTTGTAGGATGTTTGCCTCTCCCAGATCATTTTGTTCCTTTTCAACGACCCTGTGTAAAGATGCGATGAAATGTTAACAGCCGGGAATTCATGTCCCAGAGCGTCTTACCTGGCTTTCACATCATACAAAAAAAGCTGTCACCAAATTAAACGTGCCATTTCTTAAAAGCTGTACAATGATCCTCTCCTATAGGACAGCACATTCTCTTTCCCCTGAGTCGGGAATCTTCCAATTTCAGTTCCAATTAACTACCCACAATTTCCCAGTGTTACCTGGGGTTGGTGAATTCCTGGTGAGCTGTCAAATCTTCATGAATTTGCTCCACTGTAATGAGGATAGATACAATCAGACAGGCATGGCAAATTAGGGAAATTCCTTTGTACATGAGCAATCCAGACACCAGCCCTGACAGGGGCACTAGGACCCTCCATTTCAGAACTGGATCCCAGAAGAGAAAAATTCCATTCATAGCTTATCAGGATGTCTAATTTTCTTTCCTTCTTTAAAAAAAAAAGAAAGAGACTTATTTATTTTTAATGGAAAGGCAGATCAAATTGACAGAGAATCGAAGATACAGAGAGAAAGATCTTCAAACTAATGGCTCACTCCCCAAGTGGTTGCAATCACCAGACTTGAGCCAATCTGAAGCCAGGAGCCAGGAACCTCTTCTGGGTCTCCCACATGGGTGCAGGGTACTAAGGCTCTGGGCCAACCTCAACTGCTGCCCCATGCCACAGGCAGGGAACTGTATGGGAAGTGAAGCATCCAGGACATGAACCAATGCTCACATGTGATGCCAGCACATTCAAGGAAAGGACTTAGCCACTGGACTATCATGGCAGGCCCTTAATTTTTTTTAATTAGGCAAAGGGTCAAATGTCCTGATGTGAAAAACACGGCCTCAACATCCTAAGTCCTGGGAAACAACTACCATCACTTCCCCTGCCACCCTTTGGTCTTGGGAATAAGGCCTCTATGCATTGCCAAGGAACAGATGTGTTATCCAGACTTCTCCCATCAGCCACCCAGGTTGTGATAATTGAGTGAATTCAGACACTGAGGTGAGTCTGTTGGGTGGAATGCAAAAACATTCCTCTGAGGATAGTCCTGTGCTGGCATATAGAAACAGAGGCACCACAGCACCCAAGCCCTACAGGGTTCACTGCTGCCTCCAGGAATCTTGTCAGCATGAGATGGGCAGCATACATTATGTCTGGATAGAAATGGCTCCTTAGCTATAAGCCCACTTACAAGACACAAAGTAAAGAACCAGGGCCAGTGAGATTTATACTGTCTTTGGCAGAGAGGGAGATGATGCCACTGATGTCGGGAAGACAGAGAACCTTAAAAGACAAGCTTAGCCGCTTCCAGTACCTGATCCAATGCAGTGGGTCAAGGGTCACATCCTATTTAAAAGGCACAAGTGACTATTTCAGATTTGAGTGTTACATCAACCATGTAATACATTTTTAGCTACACTATAGAGAAGGAGACAGAAAAGCAGAAAAGCACCTATGTGTGAAAATAGGCTGTGGGTAGAGCTGAGGCCTTCCATCACTCTAGTGCGGCTAACACACTGCCTCTGGCCACAGCATCTGTCCCGAGTTTTACAACCCAGAGGATGATGCCCCCGCTCCAGGGGCATCAGAACCTGGTCTGATTATTATTCTCTGTCACCAGAACCTGGTCATCTTACCTGGGCTGAGCTTCCCAACAAGATCTGTCAGTTGCAGCAGCTCAGTGAGTCTTAGTAGTAAGTCTGGGCCGTGATTGTTACAAAAGTCCTGCTGGGTGACAATGTCCTGGAGGTTTTCATGGATAAGGAGACAAAGAGTTCTCCACTCCTGTGACTGCGGCAGATCTTGAATTGGAACACAGCATTTGCTAAGGAAAACAGCAGGGACAAGGCAAAGGTGGAAAGGGATCCTTAATATGTTCTCTGTGTGTCTGCACAGAGCTGGAGCTTCCTTAGATGGAGACCTTGTGAGACTCCCGGACACTGGGCTCACAGGGCTCATCCCCAGCTCCTTCATCAAGACGAGCCTTCACTTCCACACTTGAACCATACACTTTTCCTTGTAAAATACAATGAGTGTGCTGTGCAGTGAATAGACAAAAGGCATAAGATACATGCCAGGTTCAACTGTGTTCATCAGAAAGAATGACTTAGGGTCACTGCCAGGGTGACCCTAAGGCAGTGTCCACAGCAGTCAGGATGTGCGGGAGATGGAGTGATTGAGGTGGTGATCCTGCAACATTGTGTCCAAACGAAATGTTCCTAAGCTGATCAGCTTCGTTTGTTAAACTGTATATGTTACATTACAGTTAAGAAATTCTTTGTTGCTAACGGCAAAGAGGTTCTAAATAACCATTGCAGCCCATCATTTAGTCTTTTTTCTGCATGCTCCATGAATCTGAATGAGGCATGTGCCCACCATATAGGTCCCTGCCCTTCTCCTTGCCCCACCAGCTCTTGGCTCCCCAGTTGACCTGCTCCACATCAGGGGTGCACTCACCTTCACCCTCCCCCTCCCCTGCCTACTGTCAGGGAGCCCTCTTACTTTCTGTTCTCCGCAGACATCAGATCTTCTGCCAGAAACTGAGGCTTCTCCCTCAGCAGGGATTCAATCAGATCTTTATACCCTTCACATCCTGAGAAAACACACACACAAACACACACATGCCTGCTCAGTGGACAGCTGGCCAAGCTGCCCAGGTCATCGTCTTTTAGGATGGGGAGCTCCACCAGGGTCAGTGATAATGCACTGATTGCCTTATGTGTATTTCTCTACCCTACCCTCCTCCTGAGAGATGGCATTGGATAATCTGCATTTTGTTCATTTTTATTCAGGGATTATTCTCTAATTCATTATCTTTCCTTTCAACTCAATATATTGGGTATTGCATGCTAAATAGTTTACTTTCAACTGACACTCTTGTCAAAAACTCAATAGCTTTACAAATGGTAGAACAAAGAAACTTATGTAAAAATCAAAGACAATGGAGAAAGACAAGTCCAGCCAGATAATCAGCAACAAGTATCAACAACAATCAGATGGCATGATGTTCAACTTCACTTGCATCAGCTTTAGTCATGAATCATGGAAATCATGGTAGCGTTTATTCTTATCAACTAGTTTGGCAAAGATTGGAAAGAAAGCTTGCCAAAACACTGTCTTTCCAGAAAATGAACACAGAGCAGTTCAAATGCGGACAAAGCAACTTAACAGGTGACAGAGCTGGCACACGACAGGACCAGACTGCTATCCTCTGACCTCCCATTCTGAATCATGAACTCTGAATCCACTAAGTAGGGGCATAAATGAGTGATTCCCTAGGTCATTGCCAAGCTCCCAGCACTGGGGATAGTTCTCTGGTGTTGGAGATTTGAAATTTTCACGCTTGTGGGGTTTTGAAAGATGTAAAAGGTCACATCTGGATAGAAGTGTATCATTAATTTACAGGATCCAAAGGCCTTGAGCAAAGCACACCCATATGCTGACAACAAATAGTAGAATTACTAAGTGGCAAATGACATATGTTCCATGCAAAGCATCATCCTAGGCTTATGTGAAATATGCCTTATAGTTCATTGTAACTTTACAAAGGTAGAACTAAGTAACATGACGGCAACAGATGAGCCATCCAGGATACACAGACAATGAGCCAGCTGCAGTGGAGCCCAGAGAAGTGCCCGAAGCCCTGCTCTGCCCTCTGCATTAAGCTGCCACATCACAGGCTCCAGTGCTTTCTGCCTCTTCAGGAA
Organism: Ochotona curzoniae; assembly: GCF_017591425.1. NCBI lineage: Eukaryota > Metazoa > Chordata > Mammalia > Lagomorpha > Ochotonidae > Ochotona > Ochotona curzoniae. The sequence goes on along the minus strand of NW_024467095.1, from coordinate 24,304,357 downwards.
GAACCTGTACTCCAGGAACACACTTTCTCTCACCTGTTCTTGATGGGATTACTTAAAGATGCCAACTTTCAGGGCAGAATCCTCTACTGCCATAGGGCATCACTGTGCACTCTGACCCCACATCCCAGGATGTCACCGTTCAAACTGAACGGAAACTTGGACTGAGTGGAGCTCATTCACCCTAGACTTGAACGCCCACTGATGTGACACATCCGCACCATCTGCTACAGGACACTGAGGAGACCAAGGAAAATTACCTGGCTTCCTCCAAACACAAGCAGCTATTTCCCTGATGGTAACAGGAATCCCTTGGTGGGATTCTACCTCACTCCCCACCCTATACCACAAAGAAAACATGGGAGATCTGCTGAAGTTGATATTTCATTCTCATGTGAAATACTAACTTCTCCTCTTCTCAGAAAATAAGAGCATGTAATGCACTGGATGGAGGGAATAAAGGAACCAAGGAAGACAGGCCGGTCATGTGTGAGACAAGTGAAATCAAATACTCTGCACATTTTTGGGTTACAGCTACAAAACTTACGATGTTCTTGAAGGTGTTTGGCCAGTAGATAGGCATTTGCCTCAGCCCGAAGAAGTCGCTTCTTCAAGCCTTTTAGCTCCCGCTGGCATTCCGCCGACTGGGAGCACGATTCCTCCTTGGTCTCTACCATGTTATTTTTTATTCCCTGATCGGATGGAGGATTCAGATTCAGTGCCATAGTGATGTTAATGGCAACATAGGTAGAGCCAAGGACTAGAAAGAAGAGATATAAGCCAAGAATTAGTCAAATCAAGTGAAACCACTTTCATTAAGACTGAGAGGTGACAGTAACTGTAGTTCCCAACTTACGGTTATGGAACCGCCCACAACTCTTAAAAGCTGTGAAATCTCAAATCAGTCGGTTGTCAGAGCAAAGAGCACAAGCTCCTGCCAGTCGCCCAACCTCTGAAAGAGTGAGAGTACCCTGCCAGGTAATGGAATCAGAACACGGGCGATGTCACAGAACCTCAGGAACCAATGCCCTCCAACTGCCTCAGCCTGGCCGACAAGGCTTCCTGATTTCTCTTAAAGGTCCCTGCAGACGAGGCCACCCAGTCTCCCACAGCCACAGGCTGTACCGCTGTGCTGATACTTTAGTCCTGCCATGTGTCCAGACCTCTAAGCGTGTGTCACGTCACTGATGCCTCTGCGTCAGTGAAACTCTAAGGCAGACCAGTTTCCTGACAACTTTGACTTGAAGGACTCTCAGAAAGTCCCTCCCTCCTTATCTTTAGGTCCAAACACATCACAAGACCTTCCCACCACTGAGAGATGTGGAAGGAAAAACTGCCCCAATTTTTTCTTCAGACTCTTCTGCTGCTTTTCCTATATCCATTAATACGTTAGGACCAAAAGAAGAGCTGAACACTAAATGAAGGATTCATTTTAAAGCTGCTTAGGCCTGGCCTCCATAGACTTGCTGTGCTCAGGGGTCAGTGGGTTTCCACTGACAGGGGCGCCTCACAGGCATTTCATTCGACTGAGAACCAGTAAGATGCTCCTGTACTTCCGTCACTGAGGTGGTCTGGTCGCTTTTGCTGCACAGTTAACATCACCCAACATGAAATTTCATACTTGTCTTGTGGGCTTCATTTGTGTACCCAAAGGGATGTTTTAGGATATCAAGAGATTCATACGGCTGATTTATAACCGTTAAATATATAGTATGACAGTTTATCTGGGTAGACTTACAAAGCTGATGTGACTTCCTTCCTTCCTCTCTTTCTTCTTTAAAGATTTACTTATTTTTATCGGCAAGGTAGATAAAGAGAAGGAGATACAGAAAGATCCTCCATCTGCTGTCTCACTCCTCAAATTGCCACAGTGGTGGAGCTCAGCTGATCTGAAGCCGAGAGCCAGGAGATTCTTCCACATCTCCCACGCAGACACAGGGTCCCAAGGCTTTGGGCCATCTTCTACTGCTCTCCCAGACCATAAGCAGAAAGCTGAATGGGAAGTGGAGCAGCTGGGACATGAACCGGTGTCCATACCGGCTGGCATCCTGGGACCTACAAAGTGATAATTCAGTCATTAAGCCACTGTTCTAGTCCAAGGGATTTTATTCATACCTTCAATTTTTCCACATACTGACAGAACAGAAGCAGTTTTCATGGAGCATTGCTTGATGCAATTTCTCATGGTGCTTGAATTCCAACCATGAGCCTGGTCCCCCACTGCAGGTCACCTTACCAATCACCTATGTAACATCTCTGTCTCTGCAACGTACTAAAGGTTTTCAGAAATATATTTTAATATGGCCATGGACTTCACATTCCATAGGAGAACAATTTGGGGCACATTCTTCATTTTAAACATTGTAAATGAAAGATTAAACTTTACATGCCCTAAAGCAGGCTAAGTTTGGGGCAGTTTTAATTTAAAATATGATAGAGACAGTAACTTTTCAAACTTTATTTCCTGGCATTTGGCTAAGCACTGCACGCATAACATCTCAATTCAATCACAATCCATGAGAACCTAAGTAAAAGCAGAGACAGCAAGTAACAGTGACAGGAAGTGACCTATTGGCCATGTTTCCATGAATGCACTTCTCTGGCTGTGCTACTGGTCAGTGACTATGCAGGGGCATTCATGTCAGCATCATTCCAGGGCAGACTTGTGCCTCATGGATTATTAAGACCAAAGTACGCGGATATCCACAAACTGTCCTTCCTGATATGTGACATAACTCCTACTACCAAGGACTCTACAGGTTCTTTGAGATGAATAAGACAAGTATGTGGCTTGCTGCTTTGCTTGACTACTGCAATTCAATTAGTTCATCAATACTAAAATTTCCGTATCTTCCCTGTTGTGTGATATTCTTTGCTATTAGGGACAACACTGTATTCTCGGGTCTTGGTGACCGCAGAGGCTAACACATGGCACAGAGCTATTATGACAATTTTCTGGTTCCCAGGATGAACTGAAATGGAACACATTCAATCTGGAATTTACCAGAGGTTCAGCTGAAACACATGCATCTGGAAGGTGTAATGTGGAAGATGAAAATAGCTTACCACTTGATCTATGAACCTGACACCAGCAGGCTAGAGGGTATGTTCCCCCAGGCGGAGGCCAGTGTTGACCCAGAGAAGACCATCCCTGAGGAACAGGAGCTTTCCTGCTCTCCACCTAAAAACTCAGAGAGTGAGGGTCACACCGAGTCTGCTGCTTGCTTATTAGGAACAGGGCATGGGTACTTGAGCTTAGGAATCCTGCCTAAGTGAATTGTTCAACTTCTGCATGTCTGGCACCTCTAATTACAAAATACAGAAATGAAGAGTAAGTTAAGAAACACTCTTCATAGCCATATCATTTTAGTAAATCTGAAGATCAAATACAATTCAAAAGAAAGATTTGATGGGAGAATCAAGATGACTAGATACGGTATAGCTACCCTGGGATATTAAAAGGACAAAAGAAGGACCATTTCCAGGAGACTAAGTCATAGCTCCTTTCAGTAGAAAAACAACAAAACTGCAAAGAGTTCATGGGACACTGAGGAAGATGATAAAGACATGAGGGCGGCTGTTTTCTTTGTTGTTGTTGTTGGTGGTGGTGTATCTCCTGGAATTTTAATACGAAATGACTTGGGATAACCGCTCAGGAAACATCGCTGGCATAATTTAATGCATAGACTACTTAAGTTTATATGTAACATATGCAGTGATGTTTATAAGATGTTTTTATTTTCTGATGATTGGATTGACAACAACATAAAAAAATCACCTCCCTGATACAGCATGTTAAAAGCTCTCATTCATCCTTTATTCAGGCAAAAAAGAAAAGAAAAAAAAGCACTTCTACTCATTTTTCCTCTCTCATGACATATAACCCTTCAGTAAGTTCAATTCTTCTGTCTTCAAAGACATCCCCCCTCCAGTAGACTCGCCCCTGTGCCCCTGCTATCACAACTTAATCCAAGACACAGTTCTCTTGTCCAGCCTTCAATACTACCACAGCTGAATTCAGATGAGGACACGTTTGTATATATGTGGTGTATGGGGCCCATGCATAACAGATTTAGGAAATGCATGGTGAGTTATTAAATTTGGAGTTTCAAGAGCAGGTGGTTGTCCTAGAAGTCAAGACACCAAACGGGTTGTCTTCATTCCCTGGAGGAGTGTCTGGGTTCAATGCTTAGTAAAGGCTCCTAACTCCAGCTTCCTCCTGACATAGGCCCAGGACATCCCTAGCTGTGATCCAGGGGCTTCAGTTCTTGCCGCACATCTGTATTAAGTTCATGACTCCCGCCTCTGGCCAACAAAGCCCTACCTGTTGTGGTCATGTTGGAATTAACCAGCAGACTGGGGAGCTTTCTCTGCCTTTCGGCCTCAAGTCTGTAGGTAGATATCAGAGACCTCAGTCATCGATATCTCTATCTGTGTGTAGACAGAAAGAAATCGGAATTGAAAACGAACGCAAAAAATGAAGTAAAATTGCCAGTTTCAGCACACAGATGGCTTTAATGCCATGAGCCATGACCTGGGGAGCTAGAGGATCTTAGTTCTGAAGACTGATACACCTAGAGCTTGAGCAGAGATGGTTTCTGTAGAGGGGGGAAAGAATAAAAGTCTGTGAGGTTTGAGGAAATTAGCATTGTACTCACTTAGCATTAAAAACTAGCAAGACACACAGGATCACCTCTGTCACATGACACTGAGAGAACAGAGCTGAGAATGGAGCACTGCACTTAGCAAATCTGACAACAATTCCTTCAATTTAGAAACAAGAATCAAAGCCTGAATGATTTTCAGGAAACACTGGAGAAATCCTAGCAGATTAAATCAAGAATTCTTATAAGCATTTTCTTCATAAATGAGTTCGCAGATAAGGGGCAGTTGTTGCAGGGTCAGGAGAGGTCACAAATGGCTGAGAACAGTTACGCATATTTATGAAACGAATTAGTAAGGACAGAGACAAATGATATATGCAAAAGAGACAAATAATATATATATATATATAAAAGTACTACTGGAATTGGATGCAAGATAATTCATGTACAAAGTGATTTTTTTTCATTCCCCTAAATAGCAAATTCATTCACTGTCATGGAACAAAGAAGAATGCATGGTCCAGGTGCGTATAACCACAGGTTCTGGACTGGGGGACATAAGATTCCTTCTACAGTTTCTATTATCACAGTGATCTGATACTTATTTATTACTTTTTAGAATAACATCTGCAGTATATGGAGATTTTAATATGCCAATGTTTTTAAAATATAACTAATAAAGCTAGTCAAATCCTATTCATCGTAAGCATTTTTTTTCCCTGAAAGCCAAAATTACTAAGCGAGCAAAACAATACAGAGAAATCTTCCATCTATTGATTCACTAACCAGGTGAGCACATACCCTGAGCAAGTCCAGGAGCTTCATTCAGGAATCCTTTTGCAGCAAGTGTCTGGGTCTGTGAGTGCACTGAGGCGGACTTGGTCAGCCAACAGTCTGTGGCAAGATGGCAGCCCTGGAGCAACAAAGCCAGTGAGGTCTCAGAACTATCAAAGCCACTCAAGTAGCACTCTTGGAACATTCCTTACCACATCAGGGTCTCTAACACGTCATCAAATGTCTGTCCCCCATCTCTGGATGCTGATGTAGCTTGGCAGCAAGGAGCAGCCCTCTTCCTCTCCCCTCACCAACAGGAGAAAAAAACAAAGAACAAAGAACTGAACTGTCCCACCCACTTCCTCCATGCCTTGACCCTCCCGACTCTAACTGGAGGCACGCATATGCGCACATCCCTCTCAACTACGTAAACAATATAAACATTAACATTTTTAAGAAAAGGAATCCCAACTAGTAGAAGAGGTCCAAACACTTATTCCATCCCCGCCTCCTTTCCATAGGCCACCAGCAGGGGCTATTTCAGAAGTAGAACATCCAGGAATTGAGCTTACACATTCAGAGGATGCTGGCATCACAGGTGATGGCTTTATCTGTATACCACAAAGCCAGCATCAATGGTAAACTTAAATACCAGCCAGTTCTTATTGTATCAGACATTTGTAATCAGTGTCTGTAAATAGAACCATATATGTTACATCTATAATTCAAAGTAAGTTATTTTTCACTTGAGCAGTCACAATTATACTGCTTGGCATAATTGTTGCATTGCTTTCTTTAATATAGCCAGTCACTACCTCATCATTCAACCTTCACTTTCAATTATTATTTCCTAGTGCTCTTTAGCTCTCTCTTATTTATTATGTACTCATGACATAATAGACAATCATATTATATAATCAACTATATTAGATATATTTTTAAAGAAACAAAATTTTAGGTCCTGGTGCGGTGGCCTGGCAGCTGCAGTCCTCACCTTGTACATGCTGGGATTCCACATGGGTGCTGGTTTTGATCCCAGTGGCTCTGCTTCCCATCCAGCTCCCTGCCTGTGGCCCGGCAAAGCAGTCGAGGACGGCCCAAAGCCTTGGAACCCTGCACCCACGTGGGAGACCCGGAAGAGGCTCCTGGCTTCGGATCGGCATAGTATCGGCCGTTTCGCGAAGATCTTCCTCTCTGTCTCTCCTCTCTGTATATCCGCCTTTCCAATAAAAAAACAATAAAAAAAATCTTTAAAAAAAAAAAGGTTCAAATATTTTTTTAAGTCCATTTGAATTGTAAAGACACATAAAATGGATTTTTCCCCTAAATTCTCACTAGTTTTATTCATGACGTCCAGATGTGAAAATAACAGTAGTTGTTAGAATGTGATGATATGTATATCCACATATTACAAAATTAAACATTTCAATCCATCGTCTGTTTCTGAAAGGATCTCAGTTCACGTCTTCATCCCAGTGGCTTTATCAATGGGAATGGATGGGAGCTGCTCACGCCAGGGAAGCCAGGTGAAGGGAAGGATACAATCAATTCTCAAAGATTGAACTTGTATCCAATTTACTGCTTACGAAAAGAACACATTTTACCATTCTGGGATTGATTTATTATTCGTTTGAGAGATGCTGTGCACTCCTGTGTTCCTGTGTGTTTATACTCTGAAGTGTTTGTTTTATATTACCTTTTTAAAGATTTCTTCTGTATGATGAATTTTGCTACTTATGCTACTTTCTTATTGCTTCAACAGTGTATTCAGGGATAACTCTGTGATTCGCAGTGAAAAATAATTCTTTCAAATCTACATATTAAAGCAACACAAGGCCCGGCGTGGTGGTCGAGCTGCTGAAGTCCTCGCCTTGCACATGTCAGGATCCCATGAGGGCACAGGTTCTAATCCCAGTGGCCTCCCATTCAGCTCCCTCCTTGTGACCTGGGAAAGCAGTTGAGAACAGCCCAAGGCCTTGGGACCCTGCACCCCTGTGGGTTACCTGGAGGAGGTTCCCAACTTCTTGCTTTAGATTAGCATAGTTCCAGCCATCGTGGCTGCTTGGGGAGAGCATCATTTACAGAAAATCTTCCTCTCTGTCTCTCCTCCTCTTTGTTAACATGACTTTTCAATAAAAATGTTAAAAACAGGGTCCGGCATGGTAGCCTAGTGGTTAAAGTCCTGCCCTGTATGGGCTCCGGTTCTAATCCCAGAGGCTTCGCTTCTCATCCAGCTCCTTGTTTGTGGCCTGGGAAGGTAGTCCAGGACAGCCCAAAGCTTTGGGACCTTGCAACTGCATGGGAGACCTGAAAGAGGCTCCGAGCTCCTGGTTTCAGATCGGCGCAGCTCCAGCCGTTGCGGCCGCTCCGGGAGTGAATCAACACACTGAAGATCTGTCTCTCCACCTCTCTGTAGATCTAGCTTTCCAATACAACTAATAAATAAACCTTTAAAATGAGATAAATATAAAATAAACTTTACAGTCAATACTACTTTTTCAACAGTAGATAATTATCAAGTTAGTGTTAATTAGCTAATAAGCAAGTAGATAAAAAATCCATTCTACACAAAAAATAACTGAAGGTGGTTTTTTGTTTTTGTTTTTTTTGCTTTACAAATGATGACTCCTACATACAGAAAATATTTGGAAATTCATGTTGCAGTGTTCATTTTGACTTTGAATCACACCAATATTAACTATGGAATGAACCATGAAACAGAAACAACGACTCCAAGCTTTCCCAGACTCAAAGGTTTCAGTCTCTGAAAAAACTCTGCCAGTGCTTTTCCTATGGAGTGGAGGAGGAATTCTGTCCCACGGATTCAGTGGTACTGCTCTGAGCTCTGAGGCCGTGCATCACTGATGCTCCTTGGACAGCAGGCATTACTATGGAAGGACATTGTGGCCCTATCACATTATCACTTCTTCACATTAGCAATTCTTTAATGACACGCTTTTCAGATCAGTTACTGATTGGGTTTCAAACTTTTTTAATATTGGTATTACTCTCCTCTAAATGTTGGATCTTCCCACTCCAATATCCTAGGAGCAACACTTTTCCCACTATCAATTTTCATCCAAAGGAATTTCATTTGTTCTCATATATTTCACGCATTGCATTTCTGAAGTTTTAAGATTTCAGGACTAGGTGCGCTGAGCAGCTAAACTTCTCACTCTTCCCATGCCAGGGATCCCATGTGGCCACCGGTTCATGTCCCGGCTGCTCCACTTCCCAACCAGCTCCCTGCTTGTGGCCTGGGAAAGCAGTCGAAGGCCACCCAAAGGATTGGGACCATGCACCCTCATGGGAGACCTGGAGGAAGTTCCTGGCTCCTGGCTTCAGATTGGCTCAGCTCCAGCTGTTGCAACCATTTGGGGAGTGAACCAGCAGATGGAAGATCTTTTACTGTTTCTGCTCTCTGTATATCTGACTTTTCAATAAAAGTAATTATATTTAAAAAAATACTTGATGGGCCTGGCGGCTTGGCCTAGAGGCTAAAGTCCTCGCCTTAATCGCCCCAGGACCCCATATGGGCGCAGCTTCTAATCCCAGCAGCTCCACTTCCCATCCAGCTCCCTGTTTGTGGACTGGGAGGGCACTCGAGAATGGCCCAAAGCTTTGGGACCCTGCACCCTCATGGGAGACCTAGAGAAAGTTCCTGGATCCTGGCTTCGGATCCGCATAGGATCGGCTGTTCCGCTCATTGGGGAGTGAATCATCGGACAGAAGATCTTCCTCTCTGTCTCTCCTCCTCTCTGTATATCTGACTTTCCAATAAATAAATAAAATTTAAAAAAAATATTTCAGCACGGGCTTTTAAGTGATAAAACTATATATCATACCCAAATACGATTTAATATATTAAAAAATAAAACCTTCAAAGCTAATAAGTAAAAAACTGAAAATATTTTCCCTCTAAAACTAACAGTGACGGTGCCAGTGTGGTGGCCTAGCGCCTAAAGTCAACTCATTGAACGCACCTGGATCCCATATGGGCACCATTTCTATTCTGGCAGCCCCACTTCCCATCCAGCTCCCTGCTAGTGGGCTGGGAAAACAGTCGAGGATGGCCCAAAGCCTTGAGATCCTGTACCCACTTGGGAGATGTGGAAGACGTGGAAGACTCTCCGGGCTCCTGACTTCAGATCTGTGCAGCTCCAGCCGTCACGACTGCTTGGGGAGTGAATCAACGGATGGAAGATCTTCCTCTCTGTGCCTCCTTCTCTCTGTATAGCTGACCTTGCAATAAAAGTAAGTAAATCTTTAAAAACAAAAACTCCCTTAGTGAAAACCCATTAATTACTTGGTGACATCCTTTTACTTACCTATCTTTGGTTCTTTAAAAAGATAAACAGATAAAAAAAATTAGCAGAATACTTTATCATTTCACAGCTTTGACTTGTACCTTTTAAATATCTCACTGAACAAGTGACCAATAATCTTAAAGAACTTGCACAGCACGTAACTCCAGCTGATATTGTAAGCATATATGGAGTACTAAAAGCAATGGGGGGCCCAGCTCGGTGGCGCAAGTGGTTAAAGGTCCTCACCTTGCACGCCCAGGATCCCATATGGGCGCCGGTTCTAATCCCAGCAGCCCCGCTTCCCTTCCAGCTCCCTGCCTGTGGCCTGGGAAAGCAGTCAAGGACGGCCCAAAGCTTTGGGAACCTGCACCCGCGTGGGAGACCCGGAGGAGGCTCCTGGCTTCGGATTGGCATAGTATCGGCCCGTTGCGCTCACTTGGGGAGTGAATCATCGGACGGAAGATCTTCCTCTCTCTCTCCTCTCTGTATATCCGCCTTTCCAATAAAAAATAATAAAAATAAATCTTGGGCCCGGCGCGGTGGCGCAAGTGGTTAAAGGTCCTCGCCTTGCACCCCCGGGATCCCATATGGGCGCCGGTTCTAATCCCAGCAGCCCCGCTTCCCTTCCAGCTCCCTGCTTGTGGCCTGGGAAAGCAGTCGAGGACGGCCCAAGGCTTTGGGAACCTGCACCCACGTGGGAGACCCGGAAGAGGCTCCTGGCTTCGGATCGGCATAGTATCGGCCCGTTGCGCTCACTTGGGGAGTGAATCATCGGACGGAAGATCTTCCTCTCTGTCTCTCCTCTCTGTATATCCGCCTTTCCAATGAAAAAATAATAAAAATAAATCTTTAAAAAAAATAAATAAATAAATAAATAAATCTTTAAAAAAAAAAAAAAGCAATGTGGATTTCGATTCCTGCCCCCATCGGAGAAGCCAGCTTTGGAGATTTGCCAGCAGATGTTGAAGACCCTTCAAAGATGGACAGTGCCGAGTGTGGACATGCTGGCATTTGAAGCTAACTGGTATTTGATTATATATTATGTACATATTTTTTTTCATTCTGAACTTGGAAATGCTTTTCAGCAGATATTCAATATTTGTAAATTGTCTTTTGAATTAAACTTTGGCACAATTTTAGTGTTCCAGAGGTTGGACTTGTCTTAGGCAATAAAGCTAAAGCTGAGAATAAATAAATAAATAAGTAAATAAATAAATATTAAGGACTGTAGGAAATAGGTACATTTTAATACTAGTTTTATAACCATAATCATTGACGTGTAAATTGATAGCTCTCATTAAATATCCCTGGCAAGCTCATTGGAAATGCATAATCTATTTGCATTTTCCTTACAACTGGTGATATGGAGCATTTTTTCAAATACTGCTTATCATTTGTACCATTCATTGGACCAATATCTGTTCAAACTTCTTGCCATTTTCTTAACTGGATTATTGATTATTGGGTTTTTTGTTCCTTACGAAATTTAAACATTAATCCTTTGGTAGTTTAATGTACCACAAATATATGATCCCAATCTGTCATCCATCTTTTCTAAAATGCATTTACATATATATATTTTTTCTTTTTCCATATACACTGGAATTCCTACCCCCAAACTCCTCCCCTCCTCCCGAAAGATTTTCCCCATTTTGCTACAATGTTATAGTCCTTCCTAAGGAATCACAATCCCATCAGTCTCTTATTGAAGTTGACCCCGACTGTCCTGCTGGTACAGACAATGTCAGACAGTCCAGCATCCCATTGCATACACATTTCCAACAGTTTCATTGGAAACCCATCTTTAACTCTTGAATGCTTCCTTCGCTGTGTAGAAAAGTCTTAGTGTGCCATAATCAAAGCTGTCCAGTTTTCCTTTTGTTACCTATGCTTTGGGGGGATTATCACAAAACATTTTGCTTATACAAGGTGTTCAGCTGCTTGTCTTAAGTTCTTTTCTAGATGAGGACTTGCAACTGCGATTTTCATCATTTTTTAGTTTCTTTTCTTTAATGTCTATTATTATCAAAAAGACAAATAAGTGTTAAGTACTACCAAGTATGTGAATAAATAGAAATTCATTCTATTCATGGGGATGTCAATTTTTACAACCATTACGAAAAACAGTATAAAGATTACTTAAATGTTAAATCATGTCTCAATTGTTTTTTCCACTTGCTATTTGTTTCTATATTTAATTCTTCATCGAATAAGATGATAATCCTATAATGGTGAAGTAAACTGAAAGAATACCATTATTAAAAAAAAATTTAAAAGAATATAAAGTGTGGGGGGAACATAGGTAGGAGGGAGGGTTTCTAAGTCTATATTACAAAATACATGGAATTCGTTCATCTTATACAAATGACAAGAAGGGAGGGACACAGGAAAAAAGGGAGGAAGTATTAAAATAACAATTTAAAATATGTGCAAGGGGAGACTCCATCCCAGGAATGCTGTTAGCGTGCATATCTTAGCAAAAGCCTATGGTTAGTTATCATTCCTGTTCTCTGAAATCCACACAGTGAACTTGAATTTCACATGCTAGACAAGCGTCTACATTTCCTCGTCCGTGTCTGCCAACTGAAAACTACACACGATTCTGATAACATAATTTTTTGTCCATGTTGACACACATTAATCGTGAAATACTGATACTGTAACAAAGCAAAGCAAATAGAAATTTCCATTAGTAAACTGAAAATAGCAAATTCCCTTTCAGATGATGAGGTTGAACAGCGCGGTACCTGCAGCTCTATGATGGAAAGCTTCTTATCTGCAAAACTGGAAAGCCCAAGATGTTCAGCCACATGAGCAACGGGGTTGTTGGACGTCCTCAAGTACTGTATAATGCAGGTCAAGCAGGTTAATTAGCATATTGTCGTGTGGCCAAACGAACAGCACGTAGCTGCCAAACTGCATTCAATCTCTTCAACAGTAACACACATCTTAGAGCTCCGGCATTCCACAGATGGCAGCATGCTACCTGACGGACGGAAAGGGCTGCATGAACACAGCGTTAAGATTCTAACCAGCAAGGAACTCCACACTGAGCAAATTTCACAGGGAAACAGAAATTTCTCACATTTGCTTTGTCACGGTAACTCCCGACTTGCCAACGCAATAAAAAAGGGGCAGGACACGTGTGGAATGTAGAAAAAGGAGAAATCAGCAAACCTTGACTTATGTAAAAACAGGTCCAAAAAAGTACATTCTGAGAAAGCATATAAAATACGATGTATGCATTGATTAGACATAATTTGTTTTTGTTGTTGCTGCTGCAAAGGCAGATATAGAGAGAGGAGGAGAAAGAGAGAGGAAGATCTTCTGTCTGACGATGCACTCCCCAAGTGACCACAGCGGCCGGTGCTGCACAGATCCAAAGCCAGGAGACAGGAGCTCTGTCCAGGTCTCCCACGCAGGTGCAGGGTTCCAAGGCTTTGGGACGTCCTCCACTGTTTCCCCAGGCTACAAGCAGGGAACTGGATGGCAAGCAGGGCTGCCAAGATTAGAACCGGGCCCAATAGGGGATCCCAATGTGTTCAAGGTGAGCAATTTAGCTACTAGGCCACAGCACTGGGCCCATAAAAATTTATGTACGCCCTGAAAATTTCCTCATGGAACCTTCTATATAATTTTTAGAAGCAGTGTTAAACATCAACAGTCCCAGAGTCAGATGAACACTTCCTAGAACAGTATCAAAAATTATCTTCTCTGGGCCCAGCGTAGCGGCCTAGCAGCTAAAGTCCTCACCTTGAATGCGTCGGCATCCCATATGAGCACCGGTTCATGTGCCGGCAGCTCCACTACCCACCCAGCTCACCGCTTGTGGCCTAGGAAAGCAGTTGAGGACAGCTCAAAGCCTTGGGACCCTGTACCTGCATGGGAGACCTGGAGGAAGTTCCTGGCTCCTGGCTCCGGATCTGCACAGCACCAGCCATTGCGGTCACCTGGGGAGTGAATCATCGGACGGAAGATCTTCCTCTTTGTATACCTGACTTTGCAATAAAAATAAATAAATCTTTAAAAAAAAAAATAGTGATGGAGCCCGGTGTGATGGCGCAGTGGTTAAGGTCCTCGCCTTGCACGCCCAGGATCCCATATGGGCGCTGGTTCTAATCACGGCAGCCCCGCTTCCCATCCAGCTCTCTGCCTGTGCACCTGCATGGGAGACCCGGAAGAGGCTCCTGGCTTCGGATCCGCATAGCATCGGCCGGCATGCTCACTTGGGGAGTGAATCATCGGACGGAAGATCTTCCTCTCTGTCTCTCCTCCTCTCTGTATATCCGCCTGTCCAATAAAAATAAAATAAATCTTAAAAAAAAAAATACTGATGGACAATGTTTATTTTCAGCAACACAGAGACATTCTTCCAAGAAACAGATGCGCTCTCTCCACTCGAGAGGAAATGGGAATCTACTCCGAGAGCAAACTGAAGATTGCAATGCAAATTTCGACAAGGTGGCTTGGTAACAGAAAAGCTGGCGGAGGAGGGAGCTGAGGTCTGTAGCCCTTCATTCAGGCTGCAGCTCCCAAATTAACGGTGAGATTATCACACTCTCAAACGGTCATGAAAAACTTTCTCTACTGCCCAACTGGTGTCAAATGTTTCTTCCATGACTGACAGTACTTCTCCGACCTTGGATTATCTGCAACTTGTGTCAAGGAGCCACCAGCTCCTGATGACCGCATCTGGCCAGCACGCCCCCGGCCAGTGGGCTGTGAATTCAGAGCCCAGACGGCTGCTGGTTCCACCTAACAGCTGTCACTGTGTGACTGCCATGTAGCTTGACTCACAGACTGGGGGCCTTTGCCCTCGCATGGACTGCAACGTGGGTGTTGAGCGCCCCCGTGTACGTCAAGCTTCTACCACACTCCTGACACGAGAAAGGCCTCTCCCTGCTGTGACGGTGCACATGGGTCTCCAGACTCCTCTTGTGCAGGAAGCCTTTGCCACACTGCAGACACCGGAAGGGCATCTCGCCGCTGTGTGTGTGCAAATGGGCCTTCAGGCCTCCCCGCGTGCAGCAGCTCCTGTCACACTCCGGACACTGGAAGGGCTTCTCGCCGCTGTGGACTCGAATGGGTTCTGTGAGCTTGCACTGCTGGACGAAACCCTTGCCGCACTCGGCACAGCGGAACGGCCTCTCCCCTTGGTGCAGGCACAGGTGTTTCTTCAAGTCGGCTTTGTACCGGAAGGTCTTGCCGCATTGTGGGCACGGGAAGGGCCGCTGCCCTGCGTGGACAACCTGGTGCGTGAGGAGACTGCGCTTCAGGTAGTAGCTCTCCTCACACTTACTGCACTGGAATCGCTTCTTCCCACACAGCAACACTGGGCTCCGACGGAGCTCACAATTCCCTCTGGATCTGTCTCTGTGCTTTGGATATTTTCAGGGCTGCCTCTTGAAGTGGCTCCTTTGGTGCTCTGCCAGGTCGCGCTTCACCACAAAGACTTCCCTGCAGACACAGCAAGAATAACATCCCGACCCATGCAGAGCTTCCAAGTGACCTGGAGCATCTGGAGGCTCGGGCCACGGAGCTTGCTTGGCCTGACTGGATGCTGGGAGGCTCAGCTTTTGATTTAGAACCTCTAGTTCTTGCAGACCTGGAGAGTGTAAGGTAGTTCTTTGATCAGATGAATTCTTTTTTTCCTTTCCTGATAAGGTGGCACGCAAGTCTTGCTCTTGAAGACCACCGAAATGGCATCCCTCCTCCTCTGCCCTCAAAGTCCCTTGGTTATCTAAAGAGAAAAAAAAGTATCACTCTCATTAGCAATATGCCTTCCACACTGGGGTTCAAGGACTGTCTCGTGTCACTCCCAGAGAAGAAAAGGGAATCCCACTGATGGCAATGACTGCGATGTCTGCCTCTCATAACTCCTGCATTCCTTTCACCATGTGCAAAGAAACAGGCCAGCATGAAAATAAAAATTGTAGGGCCCAGCGTGGTAGCCTAGCAGCTGAAGTCCTTGCCTTGCATGCCAGGATCCCATATGGGCACTGGTTCATGTCCTAGCGGTCTTGCTTCCCATCCAGCTGCCTGTTTGTGGTCTGGAAAAGCAGTTAAGAACAATCTAAAGCCTTAGGACCCTGTAACCCATGTGGGAGACCTGGAAGAAGGTCCTGGCTCCTGGCTTTGGATCGGCTCAGCTCTGGCCACTGCAGCCACTTGGCAGAGAGAATTAGCAGATGGAAGACCTTTCCTCTCTGTCTCACCTCCTCTCTGTAGATCTGACTTTTCAATAATTAAAATAAAAAATGAAAGAAAGAAAAAGAAGAAAAAAAAGGAAGAAAAGAAAAACTGTAAGCAAACAAACATTGTGAAGCTAGGAATGACCCGAGAGGGTCAGCGGAAGTTGGAGATGATGAGTTCCTGAGCATCTGTATCATTACTGTATTTCCTTAAATCTGACATAAACAGTCCAATATTTATACATGAAGGCTTGGGTCATATGGTCATCTTTCTTCTATACTGAGTTTCAGAAAAATGTCTCTGGAAGAAATGTTATTAAAAAGATATCTTTGTGGCACTGGTGTTGTGATGCAGTTAGTTTAGCGGCTGCCTAGTTTAGCGGCTGCCTATTATAACGGAATCCTGTATGAGTGCTGCTTTCTCTTCTGGCAGTTCCGTTTCCAATCCAGCTTCCGGCTGATGAGCTTGGGCAAGCAGTGGAGCATGCCCCGTGGAATGAGGCCCCTGCCGCCCAGAGGAAATACCTGGCTGGGATTCCAGCACCTGGCTTCAGCCCAGCCCAGCCCTGGGTATGTGGCCATTTGGGCAGTGAACAACAAGCAGACAGAAGACTTTTCTCTCTCTGTCGCTCTGTCTGTGTAACTCTGCCTTTCAAATTAATAAATCTGAAACAATTATGTCTTTTCTAGGAACCATCAAGCAGCAATTTATTGATTTCAGTATCATTACCTTAGAAAATATTCCCTTTCCCAAAGCACTTGGCATTGTAAAATGATACTTGTATGAGATGAGTCAGTGTTGTTCCTAAGTAAAGCCCGTGAGGACAGGAGCGAAGGAGACCAGTTACGACATCTCTTACCCACTACAACTCAAGAGAACAATTGCAGACATTCACCTGAGCCTCTCTATTGCAGAGCTGCTGCTTCTGCAACTGAATTGATAGAACTCCGTTAATTTTATTTTCCTCTATTTTTCTTTCTTTAAAAGACATAGGCAAATTTTTTCTTTGTAATGACTTAGCCCTTCATTTGAAAAGCAGAATGTTAGGAGAAGAGAGGAGAAAGAGAGAGAGATCTTCCAACAATTAGTTCACTCTTCAACAGCAGCCATGGTGGGGGCTAGAGGTCAGGCAGAAGCCAGGCTCAGGACCGCAGTCCACGTCTCACACAAGGATGGCAGGAGCCTAATGACCTGAGCTGTCACAGCTGCCCACCAGGGTCTGCATGAACAGGAAGCTGGGGTCACGGGGTCAGAGGTGGATACTGAACTTAAGCTATCCATGTGACATTGGGTGCCTGAACTGGAACCCTAACTGCGAGGGTAAAACACCTGCCACATAAATATGTTTATCTTAAATTCGTTTTTATTATAAAAGGCAAAGAGACAGAGATGTCCCATCTGCTGCTTCACTTGGGCTGCCCTCCCATTTCCCAGGCTACAAGCAGGCAGCCAGATCAAAAGTGAGCAACTGGGGCATGAACTGGCACTCACGTGGGATGTCAGTGCTTGGAGGCAGAAGTCTAGCCAATAACCTAGAAACACTCAGGAATTAAGGCTAGGAAGATTAAAAGCTTCATGATCTTAAATCCATCTTACTCACCATGACATGGGAACTTTCTGGGATTCTTCAAGTCCAACGACTCATCAGTGCAAGGGCCAGTTGTCTTCCTTGCAGAGTCTAAGCTTCCCTGGTCTCGGGTTAATAGCATTCTCCCGTGTTCCAGCCAGGTGGTTAAATCTGCCTTGGACCAAGCACAGCCTGCAAAGACAGTCCACCCAGACACACTGGGTTAGCTAAGTAGTTGACTGAAAAACCAGTTCTAGGAGACATGAGGCTAAAGTGAGGTAAAAAGAGGGAAGCCCTTCGAATTACATGAAGACAATGGAATACAACCTATGCATGACTAGTCAGCTTACATATTTTCTTCAATATTTTACAAAATTTAAAAAAACAGAGAAATGATTATGAAGATCATAAAAAGCACTTATTCAAAAGTGTTCATAAGACCTTTCTGCCTAGGAGAAAAATGACTTTTTTCTTCATAGACTGAAGGAGGGAACCTTGATCACTACACTTTTCTAATTAGAAGCTTTACAACCAGGGAGATGAACTACTAATGCGCCAAAATTCTTGGTAAACTTAGTGAAAGAAACAGGAGTTGTTGGATGACGGCATCAGCGGCAGAGCAATACAGTCTAACAGCCCAAGACCGAAGAGAAGAAAGGGATTTTATGAACCAGTGGAGGGGTCCTTCCCCTTCAGCAGCGTTACCTAACGCTCAGCCAGGGATCTGTGACTGTCAGAGCAAACTACGTCCCACAGCATTCGCAGCACCCACCGTGCTTGTTCCAAATGCAGATCCCTGGGCCTTGGCCTGGACCTGCTGAGTCCTAATCGCTGGGGCTGGGATTTGGATGATCTATAGAGAAAACCATTGGCAAATAATACCATTTGGCTTTTAAAATGTGTAAATATCAGAATGAATTTTCCAATTCCAAAGACACTAACTGTGACAACTCAAAAGTTAGCATGGGGCAGTCAGCACACAGCCCGCATCTCCCCTAATCTGCTGTTCACTGGGTCTCAGCCTCCTTAGCTGGAGGGCACCAGGGCTCTTTCTATCCTGGTTAAATATTCTCCCTAGATGACCCCGACTTGCCTCCTAGTTAAAACACCACTTATAATACAGCTCCTAAATATGTAAATCCAGTCCTGACCTTCACTTGGAACTCCAGTTTTGCACATCCAGTTACCTCCTCTCACAAAGAAATGTCTAACAGCCCCCTCAAACTTAATGCAGCCCAAGTCTGCTCTCTCCCCAAGCCTTCCTTCAGTGAATCAAGTCACCTTCCTTCAATATCCTCAAACTGAAACACCACCTCCAGTCCACCCACAAACATTGGGATTCTACATCCAAAACCTCTCTCTGGAACACCCATCTCTCTATCTCACCTGCCCGCTCCAGTAACCACAAAATCACATCAGTACTGCTAGGCATCTTCTTGGCTGGCCTCCTTTCATTGCTGCCTCCACAATTCATTCTGTATATAGCAACCAAGAAATCACTGGAAAAGTGTGGTGGGCTAAGGAGTTGATTAGTGCTTGTTAGCCTGGGCAGGAACAGGAACTGGGCTTGTGGCTACAAACACCTAGACTAATTGGACTTATCTGTACCCAATATCCTGCTAAATGAGGATGTGGGGGGAAGAGTACAGAAGGAGAGTTGAAGAAGCAATAAAGCCAGACTTCACAGAGATTTCACCATCACTGTCTCCTGTAGGTGCTTCAGCCCCAGACCCTGTGGTGTCCAGTTATTGTTTCTGCTGGTCAGAGCAGAAAAGTGTATTACATTGCTCCACTCTGTTTCAATGACCCCATTATTGTTCCTTTGTATTGGAATAAAATCCACCTCCTCGGTTTGACACTTCCCAACTTGGCATTGCTCTGTGTGTCTGTGCTGTAACAGACTCCCTGTGGTTCCCAACACGTCTAACTCTTCGATTCCTATCTTTGGCCTCTGCACTAGAATGTCCCTCTTCCTACAATTTATTCTTTCTGATTTCACATGGCTGATTCCTTGTCAGTCACATCTCAAGCAGAAAAAGCTTTTAACCCCCTAAACAGGGAGGATTCTTCAGGCTAGACTGAGATCATTTACTAAACTGACTCCAACAGCGATGGTTTTAACAACTCAGGGATGAGTCACAGTGAGCCAGGTAAGCAGTGAGGCACCATTTCTCCAAACTTCTCTGTGCCTCTCGAGGACTTGCTTGGACACCTACTGTTCTCTTTCTCCGTGCAGGCAACCTTCCTTCCCTGTCCTATCACGTCGTGCACTGTGCCGTGTCCCAGCTCATCTTAACTTCAATGATTATGTTCCCGTCAAGAGAAGTCAAGATGGAAAACTCATCTTTCCAGCAATGTCATCAATTGCTACAAGAATCCGTTTCAGAAATAAAAGAACACACTTAAAAGACAGGCACTTATTGCTTAGCAATTTCAGCCGTGGGAGACATTAGAAAATGGGATGGGAGACAGAGAATGCAAATACTAAGAATACTGAAGACACAGATATTCTGTGCGAAAAGGGAAAAGCTGAACATTCCTGTATGTTTACAGAAAGGCAAAAAGACATTGTGAATGGAAATTGGGGACAGATCATATCCAAGAGGCCAACAGCTGGAAGGAACCCTGCGAGTATGATCTGGGTCATTTCCACAAAGCGGTCCCTCAGCAGCCCGCTCTCACCTATGGAGTCAAGGGTCTCATAACTGGCTTGCATCACTTGCTGATACAATTCCTTTTGCCATTTCTGCAGGATCTCCCACTCTTGCTCCGAAAAATACAAAGCCACATCGTCAAAGGTCCCGGTGATCTGGAGGCACAAGCAGATAGACACATGTTCACTCTGAGGCTACTGTGTTCTTCAAGGTCTGTGAGTTACCTACTGCACAGAGTGCCATGTCACACAAGGAACCATGTAACAAAGGACTCCATACGTCCGCAGGAGCCAAGCAGCGCATGCGTGAAAAGCAAGCCCTGGCACACATGCACTACCGAGAGGAAAATCCTTCACTTAGCAGCAATCAATTGTACCATAAAGACTAGATCCAGTGTTGCTGCCTGTGTCTCTTAATTTTAACAAAAAAAAAACCTTTTTATTTATTTAAAATAATTCTAGATTCAAAGAAGTTGCAAAGATGGTTCAGGAAGGTCTCCTGTACCCTTTATCAATTTCCTCCAAAGGTCACATTATATATTACTATAGTACAACATCAAAACCAGAAAGCTGGCACAGGTATGATAAGTTTGTGTAACTATGAGATTCTGAAACACCTGCTGATTCATGTAACAACCACTGAAATCAAGAAACAAAACTATAAACAAACTATTTCATACACTACCAAGAGCCCCTTTGTTCCAACCCATTATAATCACATCTATTTACCTATTACCCACCATGACAATTCTGCCCTTTCAAGAATGTTGTATAAACGGAATCACGCAGCATACGACCTGCTGAGGTTGGCTTTTTTCACTTGGCATTCATCCATTTTTAACTGTTCGAACAAGTATACAGTAATATCTGAAAGGTGATTTTTTTAAGGTTTATTTATTTTTACTTGAAAGGCAGAGTTTTACAGTGAGAGGAGACACAGTCTCCCATCAGCTGGTTCATTCCCTCAACGGCCACAACAGCCGGAGCTGAGCTGAGCTGAAGCTGGGAGCCTGGAGCTTCTCCCTGGTGTCCCATGTGGGCGCAGGATCCCAAGAACTCGGGCCATGCTTTATTGCCTTTCTAGGCCATAAACAGAGAGCTGGACCGGAGGTGGAGTAGTCGGGACTTGAACTGTACCCAATGTTGGATGTCAGAGCCACAGGGTGGAGAATTAGCTTTCTACACTACTGCGCCAGCCTCTATGTGGTTTTAATTTGCATTTTCCTAGCGAAAAATGACGCTAAGCATAATTTTTAAAATTTTGAAGATGTTCAATTTGGCCCATATTTCTTTTGTAAGTTATAGCTTTATTTTTAGAAGATTCATGTATTTACTTGGCAGGCAAAGCAGCATAGGCAAGACACAGAGATCTGTCACCGGCCACGTCACTAACCGACAGGTTTGGGCCAGGCCAACCCCAGGAGCCAGAACTCCAACCTGGTCTCCCACCAGGGTGACAGAGCCGAAGCACTTGCACCATCCTCAGTCGCCCCCCAGGTGCATCAGGAGGAAGCTGGGCTGGAAGCAGTACGGCCGGAACTCACAACACGCACTCCTACTTGGGAAGCTGTGTTTGCAAGGGTTGGCTTAACCAGGGCACCAAGCCCTACAATGTGCTTTGTTGATGTCACATCTAAGGGACATGTCCTAGGGACAAAGGTGTTATCTTCTACAGATCTGATAGCTTTCTGTTTCACAGGGAGACATGCTCAGTGTATAAAGAGAAAGTGGAAAAGCGCTGGGCACTTTGAATCACTGGGCTCTTCCCAAATGTATTAGAAAAAAGTGATCACAAATCCTTCGAAGTGAATTTTCCTAACAGGAAAATCTAGGAGACCGGAGACCCAACACCACCTGACACTGAGGACTTTGGAGAGAGAAGTTACAGAGGTGGGGGCGACCCTCACCCTCATGAGAGTGCTTGGCATGGAGTCCCTCTACGCCCCGCCCAGCATCCCAAGGCACACACCATGCCTTCCACACTTGGCTCTCTGCCCCATCGGGGAGACTCAGACGGAGTGCTTGGGTCCTGGGATTGGCCTGGCCTGGCCCAGCCCTGACTGCTGCAGGTATTTGGGCATTGAACCCACAAATAGAAGCATCACCTGCCTCACCCCCACTTCACCCTAAACACACACACACACACACACACACACACACACACACACACTCTCTCTCTCTATATATATATATATGCCTTTCAAATTAATAAAGGACTTTTAAATGGAAGAATAAGACCTTATTGAAACTGTCCCTCTCCCAATATTCAAAGCAAGATGAAATCTCATCAACATTATTATAGGCCTCAAAAGTGTATCAGTTGGGCCTGGCGCGATGGCGCAGTAGTTAAGGTCCTCACCTTGCAAGCCCGGGATCCCATATGGGCGCCAGTTCTAATCCCGGCGGCCACGCTTCCCATCCAGCTCCCTGCTTGTGGCCTGGGAAAGCAGTCAAGGACGGCCCAAAGCTTTGGGACCCTGCACCCACGTGGGAGACCCGGAAGAGGCTCCTGACTTCGGACGGGCATAGCATCGGCCCGTTGCGCTCACTTGGGGAGTGAATCATCGGAAGGAAGATCTTCCTCTTGTCTCGCCTCTCTGTATATCCGCCTTTCCAATAAAAATAAAACAAATCTTTAAGAAAAAAGTCTATCAGTTAATAACAAACCTAGTAATTTTATAATAGAATTTCAAAGGAATTCCTCTACAGTTTTCTTTTTAAAGATTCTATTTAACTGAAAGTGTCAGTTATGGGGGGAGACAAACAGCCATTCTTCCGTCTGCTGGTTCATCCCCCAACGCCTGCGACAGACAGGGCCGGACCAAGCAGGGCGAGGCCTGGAACTCCTGGCTCCCCCACGCGGTGGCAGGGGCCCGAGGACTTGGAGCATCCTTGCTGCTTGCCCACACGGGAGCACGGAACTGGACCAGATGACGAAAGCGGTGCATGTGGAACGCTGGCTTCACAGCCGGACCCTCCCCGCTCACTCCCTGGACCCTCCCTCCTCATTCCTGTCTGCCGCCTACCAGAGGTTCACTGGTGAAGAGACAGTTAACAGTGAACCGCTCTAGTTAGAGAGAAACTGGAGACGATTTCTGTTTCCCTATGCGAAGTGACACAGGAGCTAAGGCGCGGTCCTCACAACCAAAGGACTGCCACAAACAGGGAGCACTCTCTCAGGAGACTCGTCTCACAGAAGCTCCCCGTGCTCCTCCACCCCATCTCCACCCACACCTTCCCAAAAACAGTCTAGTCCAGGACACTAGAATCTATACTGGCCAAGAGAGGTTGGGAAAAGGGAGTGTCAAGAAAAACGCAAGGTCAGGTCCAGAACGGTAGCCTAGTGGCTAAAGTCCTCACCTTGCATGCACTGGGATTAATCCCCACTGATCCACTTTCCTTCCAGCTCCCTGCTCGTGGCCTGGGAAAGCACTTCAGGAAGGCACAAAGCCTGGGATCCCAGCACCTGCGAAGACAGCTAGGAGGGTCCTGGCTCCTGGCTTCGGATTGGCTCAGCTCTTGCCATTGTGGCCAGTTTGGGAGCAAACCAGCGGATGGAAGATCTGTCTTTTCTTCTCCATAAATCTGACTTTCCAACAGAAGGATAACATTAGAATAATTTAATTTCAGGGCCCTGTGGTAGCCTAGCAGCTAAAGTTCTTGGTTTGCATGGACCAGAATCCCATATAGGCATGGGATCTAATCCCAGCAGCCCCGCTTCCCATCCAGCTCCCTGCTTGTGGCCTGGGAAAGCAGTGGAGGACAGCCCAAAGCCTTGGGACCTTGCACCCACGTGGGAGACCTTGAACAGGCTCCTGGCTCCTGGCTTCGCATCGGCACAGCAATGACCATTGTGACCACTTGGGGAGTGAACCAGTAGATGGAAGATCTTTCTTTCTGTGCCTCCTCCTCCTATTGCTATATCTGACTTTCCAATAAAAAAATAAAGATAACGGAATTTCAGTGGGGGCAGAAGGAACACCTGCAGGTAGAGCAGGTTATATTTAACTGTCACAGGAGACTCCGATTTTTCCATTGAGGTATTGAGTGACTGGTGGCCCCACCCCAAGTTTCCTCCACCCCCGGGCCTCCCCGACCCTGAGCTTGACCCCCCCACCTCCCGAACCAGGGTCTCCCAAGACCCCGAGGCCAAGCCTCCCTGGCCCTGACTCTCCCCTGACCCTCCACCCCAGTACTCCACAACCCGACCTTCCCCCGCGAACCCGGGCCTCCCAAGACCCTGAGGCCGAGCCTCCCTGGACCCCAAGTCTCCCCCACCCCGACTCTCCCCCGACCCTCGACCCCGGTCCTCCACGACCCGAGACTCCCAAGACCCCGAACAGACCTCCCCCGAACCCAGGTCCCTCCAACCCCGAGCCCCTCACGACCCCGAGGCCAAGTCTCCCTGAGCCCCAGCCTCCCCCGACGGGACCTCCCCCGATGCTGACCTCCCGACCCGAGCCTCCCACGACCCCTGAGTCCGGGCTTCCGCCGACCCTGAGCCTCCCTGCCCGCCCCCTCCCCGCGAACCCGGCCTCCCAAGACCCCGAGCCTCCCCCGACCCTCGACCCCGGTCCTCCCTGACCCCTAGCCTACCCGACCCCCGAGCCTCCCCCGACCCCAAGCATCCCCCCACGCCGACTCTCCCCCGACCTCCGAGCCTCCCCCGACGCCAACTCTCCCCGGTCCCCGAGCCTCCCCCACCCCTGGCTCTCCCCCGACCCCGACTCCCCCCCCGACCCCGAGCCTCCCCCGACCCTGAGCCTCCCCAAGCCCCCCGCCCCTGCACCGCCTCACTCCCCACAGGCGCGACCCGGGACCCTCGCCTGCCGCCACACTCACCAGAGTCTCGTCAGCGCCCGCTCCTCCGCCGGCCTCTCCTCCCCAGCCCGGCTCGGCCATCGTGCCCTCCTCAGCAGCCGGCTGCACCGCGAGCGCACTCCGGCTCTGCCCGGCCCCTCGGGACCCCGAGCCTCCACAAACCCCGGGGCCAGCCCGGCGCGGGGCGTGCGGGCACGCGGCTCCGAGCACAGCGCCCCCTGCGGCCGGGAGGAGCAGGCTCCGCCCCCGTGCGTCTCCCCTGCCCGGGGAGGGGCTGTCCGGGAGAGCCAGGGAAGGACAGCGGAACTGAAGATGCCCGCCCAGTCCTGGTCCAGGAGTCACACTGCAGTAACCTAGGGGAAGAGTGTGCAGCTTGTGGGAGAACGGAAACAGGGTGTGCGTGCCTGAGTGTGGGCACACACATCTGTGGTTGCTGTGGAATAGTCAAATGCACATAGATCTTGCTGTTTGCAGCATTTAATTTAAAAGCATGATTTTAAAAAAAGACCAAAAAAAAAAGCAAAACAAAACAAAAACATGATACAACAAAATTAACTTTTTTACTGTATAGGATTAGGAGTTTTAACACAGATAGAAGCATGTGTTAAACTGGCAATTATCAGGCTATTAATTTTAAAGATTGGAGAAATGAAGAGCAGTGATAAGAGAACCTGACACGCAACTGCATTTTGCATTATGAAGGAATTCATTCCCCAGAGTTCAACTTCCCTACACCTGTGCACACAATTCCATATGCTCTTCCCAAGATGAAATGATGGCACAGTATTTATTCTTCCAAATTTATGTTTAGTTGATATCTTTCAAATTAAGATCTGCATTTTCTGGCCCTCCTGGTACCTAAGAAATAAGGGTTCCCCAAGTGACTCGGTGAGAGCAGCAATGGAGATGACACTGCGACAGGCACTGGAGACTCACACACGCTCCGTCACTGGCTGCAGGTGATGCCCTGGGTGCACCTTGCTGTGGCCTCTATTGCAGCCCGAGAATCATTATCCCTTTCCTTACAGAAGCTCTTGACACTATTGCATTTGTAGTAGAGCTTATTCCTTAAAAATAATGCATACTTACAGTTAATAGCTTGGATCAGAAAAGAATAATTCATGATTATCGTTGGAAATCTGTAAAAGAACAGGAAGGAGTTAAACACTCAATCACAATCTCACAGTGGTGAGAAAGTGCAGCTTATTGTTTTAGAACACATTACTACTTTCCCTCAACCCTCTGCTTTATTTTTGAATCCATGTTTCTGGAAAAGCCAATCCCATTGGGCTATTTGATGAATGTGTGTTCCATGTCCATTTCCACAGCCATGGCTTGGAGTACAGTACAAGTGCTCTGTATCAGATTTGTTTCCTCATATTCTCCAATCCTAAATTTTGTTATTTATTATTTTGTTATTTCAAACATCACTGTCACATGACGTTTGAAAATTTTTACATATGTAAACACGCCATTTCTTTTGAAATGTTGTCACTGCCTGAATGCTTAAAAGTCCAATTCATTCCAAAAATGAACCATCTCCACATATAGTGTAAAGGCTTATTACGGTTTACATTTGGAAAACTTTCCAGTACTAAAAGTAGCTGTGAAACTGTGAGAAGTATACCCTGCCCATACATTCCTGAAGTTAAGCCTTTTTTTTTATGTTACATTATTTCCCAAATCATTTGGCATTCACCAAAATGTTCTCATTGTATTCCTTCTAAGTGTTACCGTTATGGTAGACACACATACAGAGTTGTGGGTGGGCGTTACAGTGCAACAGTCTAAGCACCTCTGGGGACACCTGCACCCTGATAGTGGCGCCAGTTCATGTCCCAGCATTTCTGCTTTTGATCCAGCTTCCTGCTGGAACATCCTGGAGGAGGCAGAAGGTGATGCATGATATCAAGGCCGCCCTCCCCTCCTCCCTGGCCTCTTCTGCCTCCTCCTCCCTCCTTCTCCTCCTCCTCATCCTCCCCTTCACCTCCCCCTCCTCCATCCCTCTATAGAAGGAGCCAAACTCAGGATACACAACCATACTCGCACATAGCGTCCACATGCTCCCGCCCCAGCCAAAAAATATACACACAAACCTAGGAAACTAATTAACTACAAACCGTCGAGCAACCCCGGCCACGATCTTCAGGATCCACCGCGACGCCCACAGACAGTCACTGGGGCTGATGGTGCGGGCAGAAACAAACAAAAAATGAGGTGTTAATTGTATACTTCCTGGGACAAGCACGGCCTCTCCTTTCGATTCCCACGGACCTGGCACCCCACTTGCATGATGATGTATTTGTATCTGGGAAAAGATTCTAGTTTAAAACGGTTTTAAAAGTCCACTGTACAAAAACCAACCACCACCGCCGCAACGAACAGGTGACAAAACGACAAAGTAACACAGACAAAAAAGAAAAAAACCTGCCTACCTACTCCGTTTGTTATGAATTTGTTTTAAAAAGAAAGAACTCTTTGAGAGGGAAATAGCAAATGTTTCGTGCCTTTTGTTGCTCTGTCTCTTTTCCTTTCTTTCTCTCTCCTGTTTGCAAGTCCAAGTATCACTCCAACACGAGGCGATCTTCTGTTTTTTGTTCGGCAGACAATCCTTTTCTTCCTGAGCACATTTTTCTCTCCCCTCTGTCACTGCCCGTGTGGGTACTGGTTATAAATGTGGAAAAAGAATAGTGAGAAATGTCTGTATATGCATGATGCATATCTTACTGATCGGCCATTTTCCCAGGTTGGAATACATGTGTAGAAATCGTCTGTATATGACACTGCCTTTTCTCCTCTCCTTTTGTTTCTTGCTTTCTCTTTTCTCCTTCCCACGCTCACCTACCTCTTTCCTTCTGGGCATTCTGCTCCCCCTCGGTCCTAGGCTCAGTTTGGCAGTCTGGGCTAGGCCCATGACATGCTGGATGGGGAAGGGAGACCCCGTGGCTACTAGGGAAAGAGGAGCATGAGAACCTAGTATTTTTTTTTTTTGAACCTAGTATTCTTATGCAAAAGTTTTTTTTTTTTTTCGAGTATTTCTTAGCTGCTCTGGCAGTATCGCTCACTCCCCATAGGGCACTTTCACTGTTAACTGCATGTTTATCTATATGGAAAAACTTTATAAAGTAAATACAGAATTCTCCATTGTCTTATATATATATAAAAAAAATTTACCAATCTAGTAGTATATCACTCTTAACCACTAGTTTGACAAAGATACAGAACAGGGGTTTACAAAGCTATGTTATCAACAATAATTCTACACACAGATTATCTCATTTTTTTATTTGCTTTTATGTTTTCTTCATTTTAATTTTTACCTCCCATGTACAAGAAAGAGCATGCGGAATATGTCTTTCTATGCCCAACTGATTTCACTCAGCTTCTATTTGATATACATGGAAGATATAAATGATGTATAAAAGAAATTCTTCATTCATCCATCTGATGACGAGCGCCTTCATTGACTTGTATCTTGGCTATTATGAAAAGTGCTGCTGTAGACATGGTGGCACGGGTATCTCTCTGGTAGAGACTTCATGCTTTTTGTGTACAGACACAGTAGTGGGATTGCTGGGGCATCTGGCAAGTTTCTTTCCAGCTTACTTTCCCACTGAAATCTCCAAGCTCTTTCCCACAGCAGGTCACTAGTTGGCATTCCCATCAACAGTGTGGGAGACGTACTCTTTCTGCGCATCCTCACCAGCGCTGGCTATGGTCTGTCCTCTGGGAAATGGCCATTATAACAAGAATGACATAGCTCACTGTGGATATGATTTACACTTCTCTTTTGGTGAGTGATTTTGAGTATTTTTCATACATTTGTAGCCCATTTGTATTTCTTCTCTTGTGACCTGTCTATTGAGTTTCTTAAACAGTTGGTTGGGTTCTTTGGGTGTTGTTTTGTTGTTGCTGTTTTTCATTGATGATACATTCTGGTGCAGGGGTCCAAGGACTTGGACAATAGTTCACTGCTTTCCAGATCCATTTGCAAGAGCTGGATCCCTGCAAAATGGAGTATCCAGCTCAAACCAGCAGCCATGCTGAATCCTGGAATTGCAGGCTGGGACTTAAACTACTGCACCCCCCATGAGTGAGATTCTTATGCTGCTGGCCCACTAACATGCACTTTTAGAGGTTATTAATTATCAGTCTTCAAATAATAGCTAACTATAAAAACTTTTTAGAACAAACAGGACACCTATGCAATTTCTTCTATAAAGTGAGTATCCTGTTGACACCAGAAACGCAAATGTACAGAAGAAACATAATTTTTTTGTAAAAGTCTCAAAACTGGACATTAAAAACAATCATTTCAGTAAAGTAGCAATAAGCCAAATGCAGTATTTTAAATATCAAACAAAACAAAACTGTAGGTAAAAATATTGGGAGAAATGAATGGGAGTCTCATATTCTTTTAAGATGAGACACAAAAACTAAGGAAATGCAGCCGGTGAATTTGTAAGTTGAATAGATTGGAGCCTGAACGGTGCGTAGGATGAGGGATGGTTCCTGTGAAGACATCATGACCTTGAACGTCAGCAGGGATAGGCAGCATCTCTCCAGGACATGATGGTACAGTCCAAACACCATCAAGTGTCCTCCTGAATAGGTACAATAAGAAAAAGCCCATTTCAGGCTAACAGTCGGTGAGCTTTCTCAGGGTGAAAAATAAGCAACACTTACTTCTCGGCTGGTTGTTAGACAAACTGAAATAACCTTGGGAAATTACACTTAGCCTCCTTTGTATATAACATAGATTTAGGTAATGCAATACAAGAAAAAAAAATGCACAAAATCATCATCAGATTTTTCTCAGTTGCAGTCCATGAAATTAAAAACAAAAGCGGAGCAGTGTCAGTTCTTTTCAGGAAGATGAGAAAACAGTTGTAGTTATATGCCTAAAGGGAACTTAGCAAGACCTCGAAGGGGTTCATCCTCCTTGTCCCCTTGGGCTCTAACTCACTAGAAAATTAAAGAGCAGAAATTGTTTTCTGGCGAGAATATGTCCTTATTGTTTTACTCCAGTTAAATCCTAAATCCTAAACAGGATTTAACAAGCCGCTTGGGGATAGCTGATCCACCTTCTGACTCGTTAATGTACTCTTATAATTTCTATAGCTCTTGGTACTTGATCTTACTTTATGAATGCATTCTTTATGGAGATTCAAGTTTTAAAAATATATGGGACACATACTCAGGTCTAGTACAACAAAAACTCAGACAACACTAAGCAGGTAAGAATAATTGAGTTCCACCTGCCCTAGAGATTAATCTCTAAAGGTTAATAGGTGGGAAAATTTTGGAGTTCTTACAACTATTGTCAATCTGAATATGTGGAAACTAATTCATGAAGGGGTTATGGAAGTCAGTCTATTGCTTCTTAAATCTGTGATCATGATTCCTATAAGGAGTGAAGAAATCGCCAGCTGGAGTCTCTTTCCACATATGTCCCTCCAGGGAAACCCAAGATGAGAAAAGGGAAAGCCTGTTCTCCAGTACAGGGAGCAAGTAGAGAGCAGTGTGTGATTGAATTTCCCCTTCTGTTTATGTCAGACCTAAGGCATCCTGAGAAGCACCTGAGCCAAGCAGAGGATAAAATCAAAGCCCAGCCTCCACTGCCATTTTTCTTCCAAGAACTTCCTGAGACAAGAGTTTCAGCATTAAGTTACAGATGATTTGTACTCATTTGTGAAACTTCACCCAACTCAGATCCATTTTTCCTTTTGATTTGGAACCCGCTGGTAAGTTTCTTGTCATAATCAGTCTTTACTCAGCATGCAGTTTCCAATAGATGGTAATGAAAAAATCACAATGTAAAACGTAGATTTTTAAATGATAAGCTTTTGATTTGAGGACTGATTTTTAGGATCATTTAAAAGTTAACATTCTTCTTAGATATGTGGCTCACGTACTATGGCTCACGTACCTTGACACTTTTTTGATGTTGAATTGTAGGGTTAAGAGCAGTTTGCAGGATTTAGTTCAGAAGTTTCTATTGTCTCAATAAGATTCAACAGGGATTTCATAAAGTAATATTCCTAATCCCCCACGAAATGAGCACATGTTTACAAAGGGATATTTAAAAAAAAATCAGAGCCATGTCCGGATGGCTTTAGTTTTCAACATGAAATGCCCTTTTCTGAAACATGAGAATCATTCTATTTATGAGCCCTTTGAACAGTTTTATCAATCCCAGAAACTTATAAGCACCATGAAGCATCAGGTGTAATAAACACACATTTGGCAGAACAAAATGTGCCGAGTAGCACATGTTGGTTTTGTATTTTGTGTTTTAGTTTCTTGGAGACAGGAAGAGGCTGAGGTATTACTGTCCTTCCCTGTGTGCCTGAGCACTAATTTCACTGCCCGCAACACTGCAAAGCTGCTAAACACACATTGGAGTCCACTGAGTTCTTCAATGGGAAATCACCTTAGGATTCTTCTAGATCAACTCCTCATATGATTCAGGAATCCCGCCCTAAGTAGCACTGACATGGTGTTCATTCCTATGGAAAGAACTGATTTTGAAGGAAGTTGTTCTAATTGTTAATTTATTCTTTGACAAAGAAGTATCATTTGCAGGAAGTTTTACCATGAATTTTGATATCTCCTGTGAAGATTCACTTTATGAAAGCTTTGAAATTATAACTCATTATAAACTCAAATATGTATTTTTCTGCCATGCATGAGTTGTACTTGGCTTTTGGAATGAAGAAGTTTGCAGAGTCAAACAGGCAACAAAGCAGAAGCAATGGTTTAAAATTACATTTATTCAAGTCTTCCAGCACATACTTTGCTGTGGAAGGACTTTGCCAAGTTTAATAAAAACTAGGGACTAGGAAAAAAACTAGGGACTCATCATAATTAATAATCATTATTTCTGCTTCATAATTAAGGTATAAAAACTGATAGATTTATGAATCTGCAGTTAAACAAGCTCTAACCTTGGATATACATTGATTTGTTTTAGATTACAGGCTATAACACATCAATCAACATTTTCACTAGTGAGTTAGAACAAAATAGAACAGGATAAAATGGAAAATTGCAGGAAATTGAACAGAGTACAAAATGTTAATATATCAAATATGTGTTTACTTTTCAAAATATTCACTTATTTTTATTGGAAAAGCAGATTTATGGAGAGAGGGAGATACAAAGAGAAAGATCTTCAATATGCTGGCTCACTCCCCAAATGACCACAATGGCCGGAGCTGAGCTTATGCGAAGCCAGGAGCCAGGAGTTTCTGCTGGGTCTCCCACATAGGTGCAAGATCCCAAGGCTTTGGGACATTCTCCACTATTTTCCGAGGACATAGCAGGGAACTAGATGGGAAACAGAGCAACCAGAACACAAACTAGTGCCTATACTGGATGCCGGTGCTTGGGATTGAATGATTAACCAGTTGAGCCATTGTGCTGGCCCACAAATATGTGTTTATGTAACAGATAGATATTTGCTATTGTAGAATATGGGTGGAGGGAGAGAGAAATTTCCAAGTTGGGAAGTTTTAAGCTTGTGAAAAAAATGCATTTAAAACAAGATATTCATAATTCTCCTATGTGCAAATTAAACATTTTTGAACTGAACTTGTGTTAGCTATTACTGCAGGCTGGGAAGGAAAGGGGATGAAGGAAGATGCAAAGGGTATGAAAACACATCCATAAGGAGATAACAGGTGGCTGCAGTTCATAGCGGTCTGAATACCCAATACAGAATACATAATTATATACTGCATGAAGGCTTGGAGGAGAGAAGCTGATGTGCTCCAAACACAAATAAAAGAGAAAGAATATGGCTAATGATAGGGAAATATACTGAAATTTTTGCAACACCTCTCAAAATTGTACAAATAGCAAATATTTTTGAGAGAAAAAAAAATATGAGGGCATGTACAATGGCTCAACTGGCTAATCCTCCTCTTGCAAGTGCAGAATCCCATATGGGAACTGGCTCATTTCCCGGCTGCTCTACTTCCCACCCAGCTCTCTTCTTCTTGCCTGGAAAAGCAGCAAAAGATGGCCACAGGTCTTAGGAACCTGCTCCCACGTAGGAGGCCTAGAGGAAGATCCTGGCTCCTGGTTTCACATCAGCCCAGCTGCATCTGTTGTGGCCATTCAAGGACTGAACCAACACATGTAAGATCTTTTGCTCCATCTCTCTTCTCTAAAAATCTGATAAAAACAAAGAAAGAAAATGAAAGACACAAGGTGTTTTAAAAAGTTCCTGTTTTCTTGAACTTTCTTCAGACCATTTCTGTTGAAAAATAAGTATAGCAAAAAAGAGAACGAGTGGATAATAAATACCTACATTCTGATTACATGATAGCACTGATAGAGTAAAACAGCTGTGGTACAAAAGTCAAGAAAAAATACTTCTGTTTCAATGCAGACAAAGTTATGGCTAATTGTCATGATCTTATCTCAAGATTCTACCATCAGCAAAGATTACAAATCTTACAGAAAACTCAGACAGTGAATTGTGATATAACCTGATAACCACTGACACGATCTTCTTCCCTCTTCCATTCTTCACTCAGCAAACCTTCGCACGCATTCACACCATGAACTCAGGCACACTGCAAGGCAAGAATACACGGAGCAGAAGTCCAATTGTAGTGTCACTAACTGACGAAATTGTCCACTGCTAAGAGGGCAATTTATGGCGAGCAAAGTTGGAATTGTGGTAAAATTTGTCTTGGAAAAAGAAGTGAATATATTTATGGTAGTATAATGTTAACATTTAACCTGTCATAGGTGACACAGCTTCCTTCCAATTCATTTGCAAAGCACTGCATTCACTTAGTAGCATGAGACATTAAACATGTAAATGACATTTCATTTCAATAATTTTAAATAATTCCAACATTTTAAACACTTTATAATGACCATTTTTAATATCACCATGGAATAGTGTGACACACAGTTGCACCAAGTTTAAACCCCTGACCCAGACATTCAGACTAGGTGAGAAAACCATGTGTCTTTCACAGGATAATGGCTGAAAATCAGACATCCATCACAGAGTTCATCCTGCTGGGCTTTCCCCTGGGCCCAAGGACTCAGGGGTTCCTCTTTGGCATCTTCCTGCTCCTCTACACCCTCACCCTGCTGGGCAACGGAGTCATTCTGGGACTCGTCTGGCTGGACTCCAGACTGCACAGCCCCATGTATTTCTTCCTCTCACACTTGGCTGTGGTCGACATCGCCTATGCCTGCAACACAGTGCCCCAGATGCTGGTGAACCTGCTGGATCCAGCCAAGCCCATTTCCTTTGCTGGCTGTATAACACAAACCTTTCTCTTTTTGACGTTTGCTCACACAGAATGTCTCCTGCTGGTGGTGATGTCCTGTGACCGGTATGTGGCCATCTGCCACCCACTGCGCTATTCAGCCATCATGAGCTGGAGAGTGTGCGTCACGCTGGCCGTGACTTCGTGGATTCTAGGAATCTCCTTGGCCCTTGTGCATCTGGTGTTACTTCTGCCATTGCCTTTCTGTGGACCTCAGAAGATCAATTACTTTTTCTGTGAAATAGTAGCTCTTCTCAAACTTGCCTGTGCAGATACCCACATGAATGAGATCATGGTTTTGACGGGGGCAGTTTCTGTGCTGGTGGGACCGTTCTCTTCCATTGTGGTATCTTACATTCATATTCTATGTGCCATCGTAAAGATCCAGTCCAGTGAAGGGCGCCAGAAAGCCTTTTCCACCTGTTCCTCCCACCTTTGTGTTGTTGGACTCTTTTATGGCACAGCCATTATTATGTATGTTGGGCCACTATATGGGAATAGAAAAGACCAGAAGAAATACCTGCTGCTCTTCCACAGCCTCTTTAATCCCATGCTCAACCCTTTGATCTATAGTCTACGGAACAAAGAAGTCAAAGGTGTACTAAGGAAGGCATTTGGAAAGGGAAGGACTTCTTGAATGCCTTATAAAATAATTAGATAACTTGGTTTATGAGGATCATATAACTATGTTACTAAATACCTTGCAAGGATACACAGACATACTCTTGGGTATCTTTCTGTCATCTTGACTTTGCCTATTTCTACCACCCAAGAAAGCTCTCTATCTTCAATCAAGCACGGGAAGTCAGTGCTACCAAAAGGTGAAGGTATCTCCATACTGGCTGTATTGTGTATACAGTTCTAATGAGGCTATATAAAATATTAAGAGGAAAAAGAAGTAAGCTCATACGGCTTTCTGATTTGTATACAGGATATGTGAACAAAATTATATAGAGCAATTATACAGCAAGGCATTAGTAGAGCATTTAAAATACAGGAAACAGGGATTGATTCTATGGTACGTTATTTAAATATTTTTTAAATTCAGCAAATGTGCAATGCCTTTGAAATTTTGTCTAAATCTAAAATAATTGTGTATAATCCTGAAATGCTGAAATTTTCTGAGACATATTCAAGTTAGATAAGAAAGAGATTCGTGGCTTCAAGGAAAAATAATCGAGTGTTATGTTTGATGCAACTGAGCACAAAATCTCAGCGGATGTGAAGCTAATCATGTATCATCACACTGCAGCTTTTCCTTTTTTTCTTGATTTATGCAACAGGTGAAGGTCCTTGGTATGGGAAGCCAAAAGGGAGAAATCAGAATGGAAATCAGTGAGGGTTCCTGAATTTTTCTTTTTCTCTTATGGACCATTCGAAGATTACGTATATCAGGCAATTGGTCGATGGCAACTTACAACAACTTGACAACCATCCAAGCAAATAAACACAGGATGTAACTGTCACTAGCTGTCTGATTATACTAGAGCTGAAAGTTCTCAAGAATATATTCCAAGTCCAGCGTGAGGGTTCAACGGCTAAAGCCTCACCTTGCATTGTGGGATCCCATAGGATGCCAGTTTATATCCCAGCTGCCTCACTTCCCATGCAACTCCTTGTTAGTGGCCTGAGAAGGCAGTGGAGAATGGCCCAAAGCCTTGGGACCCGCATCTATGTGGGAGACCAGGAGGAAATTCCTGGCTCCTGCCTTCAGATCAGCTGAGCTCTGGTCGTTGCGGCCACATGGGAAGTGAAGTGGTAGATGGAGGATCGTTCTGTCTCTCCTTGTCTGTGTGTAATTTGCCTTTCGAATAAAAATAAATAATTTTTTTAAAAGAATATTTTCATTTCAAATTAAGTTATTAAGGTAAGATGCCATTTTACACATAGATAACAGAAATTAATGGCTAAAAATATATAAAAAAATTTTTTTTAAAGTTTGCTCGAATTGTAGCCTAATTAAAACATCTTAAATATTTAGGCTGTATGAAAATAAGTGTTCAATGTTTTAAATATGATATTTTGGGCCCGGCATGGTGGCACAGCCGTTAAGGTCCTCGCCTTGCACACCCAGAATCCCATAAGGGCACCGGTTCTAATCCCGGCAGCTTCACTTCCCATCCAGCTCCCTGCCTGTGTCCTGAGAAAGCAGTCGAGGATGGCCCCAAACCTTGAAATCCTGCACCCACATGGGAGAACCGGAAGAAACTCTTGGCTTTTGGCTTCAGATCAGCTCATCTGCGGCCATTATGGCCACTTGGGGAGTGAACCAGCAGATGGAAGATCTGCCTCTCTGTCTCTCCTCTTCTCTGTATATCCGTCTTTCCACTAAATAAATAAATAATAAAGAAAGAAAGAAACAAATCTTTTAAAAAAAACTTTTCTTGCATGTATCCCTTTTTTAAGGCACAGGGTAATACTTCAATACACATACACAGTGTAAACTGCTTGCATCAGGCATTTCCTATTCCTGTTTTTGTGTTTGCAGCAAACCGACTGAACTCTTCCAGATCTTGCCACGGTATGTAATAGGTTGTTGAGACTAAAAGTCACCTCGCTGTGCCGTGAACACGAGGCTCTGCTATTTCTATGTGACTGTGTCACAGTGTCTGCTGCTCTTACATCCTCTGCATTTTCACCCTTCCCAGCTTCAATTAATCACTAAGTCCCGTTTATTTATTATTTTTTATTTCTACATGTGAGAGAGAACTTGCATGCTTGTTTTTCTGTTTGTCTGTCTTGTTTTAATCAATAGGAAATAATAGTTTTAATATATATCAGCAGTGGCTAGGATGGTGACATGACAGGCTAAGCCTCGTTCAGCAGTTCTGATATCCCAGTGTCCCGTCTGCTCAATTCAGCTCCCTGCTTATATAGGCTGGAAAAACAGTGAAGGATGGACCAAATTCTTGAGACCTGCACCCATATGGGAGACCCAGAAGGAGACCTTGGCTACTGGCTTTAGATCTGCCAAGCTCTGGCTGTTGCAGCCATTTGAGGGTGAATTGCATTGGATGGAAGGAAAAGAGTTTTTTTAAAAAATCTGTTCTTACGTTTACAACAAAGTTATAGGGTATTCAGAAATAAATTTTCCAACAAAGTCAAAGAACTTTTGAATAAAATGCAGTATGCTGAAGAACACACACAAGAGACCTGATTTAATGTTTGCACTTAGGAATTTAAGATTATAAAGCTTCCAATTCCTCCATAAGTTAACACATTTTTACAGGTCTGGTCAGAGTGATTCTGATTATTATAGATTACTTGAAAACTGGAAATAGTATTTTGGAGGAGTAAAATATCTGCATTTTTGTCTTATAAAGCTCAAGTGCTTGGATCCATGATACCCACACTTGATCCAGGTGGAGGTTCTGGCTGCCAGCTTCAGCCTTGCTTGGCCCCGACTGCTACAGACAGTTGGCACGGCCTTCAGCAGATGGATGCTCCCCCTGTCACCTGCAGCGTGTGCCCTCTGTAACTCCTTTCTCAATCTTCAAATAAAAACCAAAATTACCAAAAACTTCAGAAGCAAGCATGGTTTGGATTAATTGGATTGTATTGACAAGCTATACTGTACCTGTTCTCTTTGTATTAGTATCACATTAACATGAGAAGTTATGAAAATTATTTTGTAGCAATTACAGTGCATTTGCTGAGAATATCACATATTTGGAAATTCCTTGGATTTAAAAAATGAAAATTACAACAAAGATCAACACCAACTATATCTCATGGATTTTGGTGTTTCTGTTTTTATTTTCATTTCTTCAAAACAGTTCTTTTTTCTCATTAAATTCTTCACTGACTCATAAGTCATACCATTTCTTCAAGAAGGTTCTTGGTATTCTTATTCATTGTTTCAATTACATATTAGTCATTCAGTAGCATATCATTTAACTTCATTGTACTGTAAATTTCTGTTTTTCTTTCTGTTGATTTTGTATTGTGGCTTTTCATTTGAGGGGAGGTAGGGTAACTGTGTAATGGAGATTATCCTATCCTGATGTGAGGATACAATGCAACATGCATCTCTACTTCCAGATCAAAGATGGACTCCCAATGAAACTGTTAACTATATCTTGACAATAGGATACTGGACTCTCTGCCATTGTCCATGCCTGCAATGATGCATTTATGACTGTTTATGAACAACCATATTACTGTATTAACATAGAGGAAATCAGTGGAGGGGGGAGGATTTGGGGGAGGGGTAAGGGAAAACCCAAAACCTATGGAACTGTATCATAAAATAATAATAAAATTAAAAATAAATAGAAGGACAAGAGTGGAAATGAATAGTAGTTGAGTAAGATGCTTCAAGAGTCATCACACAGACTTCCATTTCATTCTCTGTTCACATGAAACATCACCTCCATTAGAGCACCAAAGCCAGGTGAAACAATAGTACATGGTGTTAGTACAATAGTAAGATGCATGGGATAAAGTTGGAAGCATACAGTTGTCTTCTCACTCAAGCTCCAAGTGGCGTGTGGTAATAGACACTTGTGCCTGGGGAAACAGGAGAATAAGGATCTCACCATAGATTTTAAGCCCAGTTCCAGGCCTGGCTGCAGTAAACCTGTAGTTGGAGCCAGCCTTCTCAGCCTCTGCTTCCAGTCAGCAGCTGCTGACGGCCTTGGCTACGGTTCCACTTCGACTGCACCTCTCCAACCTTCCAACAGATGGCAGGACAAGATTTGAACTCCCAGGGAGTAGGTTGGGAAAGTGAACTTAGGCCTTTACCTTAAAGCTAAGTGCTAGTATCAGGCAGAGCCCCACATCCAGGAGGTATGGACTTATTTTCGCTTGTATGACTGCTGGAATCATGTAGACCTGACAGACACCCCCAGAATGCACAGGACTTGGTGAATCTGGACTCAGTTTCAATGTCTTATTCCTGAGCAATGAAAGCA
This sequence comes from Ochotona curzoniae, assembly GCF_017591425.1. Classification (NCBI taxonomy): domain Eukaryota; kingdom Metazoa; phylum Chordata; class Mammalia; order Lagomorpha; family Ochotonidae; genus Ochotona; species Ochotona curzoniae. Next base: position 24,265,233 of record NW_024467095.1, on the reverse strand, counting down.
CTGCCTTTATGATTCATCACCCATAATGGGCATATTACAAAGAGCAGGACTCCAGAAAATGCATAGCAGGGCAACTAATTAGTCACAGGATTACACATTGCATCTTATAAACTATCACTGCAAAGACAGCAATGGTCACTGTCCACAGGTGAGTACTGTAGAAGGTGTCCCTCGACCCAACTACACCATCCAACTGGGAACGAAGCCAGAATGGCCATCAAACCAACACCTTCAGCGACATCTTCCAAAAACGGTCTTTTGCCATAAGCCCACTCATTGTAACAAAAACAATTCATCATTAGTATGAATATCAACACAGGGAAACATGAAACATAAAAAAGAAAGTCAATATTGTATACTCAAGGGAAAACAATAATTATTTAGTAGTAGATACTGAACAAAAGAAGATTGATAAAAATGCTGGGCAATGAACTCAAAAGAATACATGTGAAGAATCCCAAAGACTTTTATTATAAACAGACACCTTTGTTTCCTATGTTGGGTTAATGTCTTTGTAATGTACCCCTGCCTCCATTTATTTAACTCTACATATTCCGTTTTTCTGTAATACACACTATACTCCATGCAGACACTACTCCCCATAGTTTACGCTCCTGAAATTCTTATTTCTTGTTTCAAGTAAATTTTAATATTTTTTACCTATATGATTTATCAAATATATTTATCAAATATGATTTCTTTGATATTCTTTATCAAATATATATATTTATCAAATATGATTTCTTTCAAGGCACTCATAGAGCCATCTTCAAGAAGCAGATCCAAATGGGTCACCCTCAATGATACATGAAATCAAACTGGCTTGTTTAAGTTTCTGTTAAAATAATTTATTTAAAAAGTTTTATATTTTGAAATATCTTACTACCATGCAATACTTGTAGATTTTTGTGGGATACAGTACAGTGTCCCATAAAAAACAGGAAGCCACGGTTTCTTTTGTAACACCATATTTTCTTTCCTACTTCTTTACACAACATATGTAACCATTACTTCGGATTACAGTCAGTACATGGTACTACGGAACACAAGCAATTTTGATGCCATCATACTGTGTACTGGCTCCTGTCATTCCACCTCCCTCCATGTCCCCCATCATTATCCTTTCCAACTTCTAACAACCACTATTCTAAATTAAGAACAACTTTTACTTATTTATCTTTCCCATGTGAGAGTGTACAATATTTGTCTTACGATGTGTGACTTATTTAGTTAACATAATGATCTCCAGTTCCATCCATTTTACTACCAATATCAGAATGTCTTTCGTGTCTGTGTGTGTGTCTTGTATATTGCGTGAAGGCTACTTATATTAGAGAGAACCTATTGTATTTGTCCTTTGAGATTGGATTGTCTCATTGAGCATAATGATCTCTACTTCTGACCATATGCGGTTTTATATTTCCTTCAGATATATACCCAAATGTGGGACAGCATAATCTTATGGACTGCACTAACTTGAATTCTTACTTATCAGTCTCAGAAATTTCTTTCTTTCTCCTCATTTTCATTAGAGCTTATTTTATTTACACGTTGATTTATTTATTTAGCCAACAGTCCTTGTAAATGAACTGAGGTGATACTATTTTGTGGTTTGGATTTCAATGTGATGGTTAGTGATATAGAGGATTTTTTTCATGTGTATTTATGGATTATTTGTATCTCTTCCAAGAGGTATCTACTCAGATCATTTTCCTGTTTTTAACCATTTTTAAAAAAACTTTTGTGCTGAGTTTTTTGAATTGCTTAAAAATACAAATTTAGATGGTAGTTTAAGAATTGAAATAATAGATGCTTTGACGAAGCACACTTAGGAAGATATAACTGAAAGTATGATTATACTCATCAAGCAATATCCTTTAATATAGGGAGAGAGGAGAAGACCCAGAGAGAGAGGGAGGGAGGTGGGGGAGAGAGAGAGAGACAGAGAGACAGAGAGAGACAGAGAGAGAGGAAGAGAGAGTGAAAGAGGAGAAAGGAAGAGAGAGAGGGAGGGAAGGAGGGAGGGAGGGAAGGAGGAAGAGAGAGAGAGAGAGGAAGAGAGGGACAGAGGGAGAGAGGGAGGGAGAGAAGGAAAGACCCAGAGAGAGAGAGGGAGGTGGAGGAGGGAAGGGAGGGAGAGAGAGAGGGAGAGGGAGACGGGGGGGGGGGGGGGGGAGGGAGAGAAAGAGAGAGAGGGAGGAAGAGAGGGAGGGAGAGAGAGGAAGGGGGAGGGAGAGAGGGAGGTGGAGGGGGAGGGAGGGAGAGAGAGAGGGAGAGGAAGACAGGGAGGGAGAGAAAGAGAGAGGGAGGGAGAGAGAGAGAAGGGGGAGGGAGAAAGGGAGGGAGAGAGAGGAAGGGGGAGGGAGAGAGGGAGGTGGAGGGGGGAGGGAGGGAGAGAGAGAGGGAGGTGGAGGGGGGAGGGAGGGAGAGAGAGAGGGAGAGGAGACAGGGAGGGAGAGAAAGAGAGAGGGAGGGAGAGAGAGAAAGGGGGAGGGAGAAAGGGAGGGAGAGAGAGGAAGGGGAGGGAGCGAGGGAGGAAGAGAGGGAGAGAAGTAAATTGGATTTGCCTTAAGCATAGGCACTAAACAGAAACAGGAAAGAAATATGAGACTACTACGAAACTAAGATGTTTGGGAAGGAGATATTCAAGGTAATTAAAAGAGTGTTGGATTTTTCCAAGTGGAAAGTACTTGTGAGAAATTTGAAGTGGTTATTTTGGAATGATATCTTCTTCACTGAGAGAAATCTATTTCTCTGAGACGATGCCTTACACAGGATCCACGGGACCTGCAACTACGAGACACCAAGACATCCAGTTTCTCTTCTACAAACAAAAAGACTGAGAGTGAAGCAACTTGAAGTCATGGAATAAGTCCAGGAAACAAACTGATCATAGCGAGACCTTGCATTTCTTTTTTTCCGGTGTCACGGTCTTGCCTCTTAACAGAAATCTTGTTGGCTTACAATTCCAAGCAGATTACATAACATGTGGCCTGAGAATGCCGAAAGAACAAAACGAATAAATATAAGAGATGTTTCATCTGCTGTAAACGGTTCATTTGCTTATAGGAAAGTAACAAACTGCCTCCGTTTTCTCTAGAGAGAATGTGATTAGCTGCGTTGTCACAAAGTGAATTTCTTTGAATCATTAATTTTTGTCTACAGGGAAATGAATTGCACTCCAAGAATGAGATATAAGGCCTTGTTTTGTAGAAACAAATCCATCAGAGAGAAGAACAGAACCAAGACTCTGGGTTTCACCTCCCAGCAAGGCCCCTTGGCGAGCTGGGTGAGGACTAGTCTACACACTGCACTCACTTCTCTGTAACGCAAGACCAAGATGATGTTTCAGGATAAAAAACACAGATAACTCTGTAAATAAAAGTGGTCCCTGTGCTCTGAGAAGGTATTTGCAGGTGGCTGAAGTCAATGAGAAATGAACAACATCTGACTCTCAGGGAAACTTGCAGGGTTAGGGGCTAAAGGCATGGCACAGAATCCCTTATCTGGGCATGTGACATCAGAAGTTACCATCTGCATGGACACCAGACTGCTGCATTGCAACTCTGGCATTCAGCACTGGATCAAAGGACAGAATATCTCTTTTAGGGCTGACTCATAGCACCTTGAAAAAATAACGCACCACTGAGTAGCCAACACATGAGTGACAAAACACAAAAGTCTCTTGGGAAAAAAATGATGCCATCGTATAATTCATGAGCCCATGATGAATTTGACTAGAGAGAAGAGATTATTTGGAAGGAACCAAACTGAAATAAAAACATCAAAACACATGGGATACAGCCAAAAAAGCAAACAAACATTCAAAAAAAGCAGTACAGATTGGACTATTGGAGTTACACTTTCCATGTTGGCTTCCTTATGTAAGAGAGAATATATGGTATTTGTTCTTTTGTCATTGACTCATTTCACTCAGTATAATGGTCTCTAGTTGGGACCACCTGATTGTAAATAGAATAATTTCATTCTTCTAAATAGCTGAATAATATTTCATGGAGTAGATGTACCACAGTTTCTTTAGCCACTCTTCCTTGGAAGCACATCTGGATTGTTTCCATGTCTTTGCTATTGTAGATTGTGCTGCTGTAAATATAGGATTACAGATCACTTTCTAACATGCAGATTTCACTTCTTTTGGGTATATTCCTAGAAGCGGGATAGCTGGGTCATATGACAGGCTTATTTGCAATTTTCCAAGCACTCTCTATACCAATTTCCACAGTGGTTGTACTAGCCTGCACTCCCACCAGCAGTGAAGGAAGGTGCCTTTCTCCCCACATCCATGCCAGCAAGTGTTGTTAGTTGAGTTCTGAATGTAGGCCAGTCTCACTGGAGTTAGGTGGTACCTCAACATGGTTTTCATTTGTATCTCCCTGATGGCTAGGGAGCCTGAGCATCTTTTCATATGTGTATTAGCCATTTGAATCTGTTCTTTTGAGAAATGTCTGTTCATTTCTTTTGCCCATTTTGTTACAGGGTTGTTTTTTTGGCTGTCCCTGGGTTTCTGAAGCTCTTTGTAGATCCCAGATATTAGTCCCCTATCACTTGTGTAGTGTGTACAAATTTTCTCCCATTCTGTTGGTTGTTTCTTCACTTTGTTAATTGTTTCCTTTGCTGCACAGAAGCTTTTGAGTTTGATGTAGTCCCATTTGTTCATTTTGGATTTGATTGCCTTTGCTTTTGGCGTCTTTTCTAAGAAGTCTTTCCCTGTTCCTATATCTTGGAGTGTGCTTCCTATGTTTTCCTTTACTAGTTTGATGGTTTCTGGGTGTAGATTTAGGTTCTTGGTCCATTTAGAGCTGATTTTTGTATAATGCGACAGGTGTGGGTGACACTTCACCTCCCTTCTCCGTGTGCACATCTCATCTGGCAGCCCATCCCCCCACACACGTCTCCTAGTGATCCTACGTCACACGGTGTCTCCCCTGAAGCTTTCACCTCTTGAAACTACCTCTCCCGTCATGACTGCCCTGTGCCCTGCACCACATCATGTCCGCACTGCCCTGCATGTCCTCCTGGCCTGTGTTTGCCCCGCACGTCATATCAGCACCTCACGTTGCACTGCCTCTCCACCCAACGTATCACCTCGGGTCTCTCCTTGTCCCACAACTCTCTCCTCCGTAGCACACCTCCCCTCACTTCTCCACTCCTCTCTTCTGCCATGCATGCCACGCTGTCTCATCTCTTCTGCCACACGCCCAATCATGTTGCATCTTATCTCTGCCCACTAGGTCCCTCCTTGTCCCCAGAAGTCATTGCACAGCACAGCAAGCAGCTCCTCAGTCTACCCTCACGGGGTTTTCAGGGCTCAGATGTCCAACCCGCACAGCAGCATCACCTCGGGGTGGCGGCTTTCTCTTAACGGACATCCATCCTTCTCTGCGATGATGCCCACCACAACATCCCAGACACAGCCTGGCGTCCCTGGCATTGCCCACCAAGGTCTCCAGGCTCTCTCACGGCTGCCTCGCGAGGCCCTGTGTGAACAGCGTACCTGTGTCTGAGTCGGCCAGCTTCCCTGGATGCAGCTCCAGCCTTCCCAGCCTCAGACTGTGGAGATGGACGCACGGACAGAGCCCCACCCATAGCCCTCTGTGACGCTGATGCCCACATGTCCGGACTGTCCATGCCATAGGCCCTCTCACGCCGCGGGATTCTACCCTCAACCGAAAGAAGTGGCCAAGGGGCACATCTGACGCCTCTCCCCAACGTGCTTTAGGCCACAGAGGTCGCTGGTGGCCAGGACCCCATGGAGGCCAGCCACTGAAGATGCCCGCTTGAGGGAATGAAGGAAGGTCCGTGGAGTGAGACCCAGGAAAGGAAGACAGCTTCGCAGGATGGCTCCACACACCAGCATTCCCAGAAGGAAAACTGCTGTCACGCCTGTCTCAAAATGGATGCTCTTCAGAAGCAAAACGTTGGAGGCAGCGCCTTTCCGTGTCCTGGCGAAGAGGACAGGAAAGGGCCATAATCGTCGGGAAGCAGGACAGGAGGGGCTGCGGAGGCTGGCACCTGCAGACACCAGGTAGGCACACCTTAGGCTGCGTTGTCCGAGCAATGGGTTCTGGAACAGTGTGCACTTACTTGGGTGGTATGACAATGCTGTCGTTCTGTGGCAGTCCTGCCAGCTCAGTGGCTTCTCCCTGTCCTCAGCAGGTCCTGCCTGGTCTCCTGCGCTGTCCTGGGTGAAGGTGTTCTGTCCCAGGTCCACCACCTGGCTCCAGGGGTATTCCCAGTGCCCGTAAGTAAAGGCGCATGCTTAGAAGTGACCAACTCCTTTCACTCCAGGTTGGTGCAGATCCATATGTCGTGTTAACCACACTATTTCAGAATGCCACCAGCACTGCGAGTATTGGTAGTTAAGTCCTGGCCTCAAAGTAGCAATAGACATTTTTAAACGACTGTGTTTACAGCTAAACAGAGAGCACAGTACACAGGTTACCGCATATCCCCTGCCTCCCCAAAAGTTTTCCGTGTTACTGATATTTTCATCATGGTACATTTTGTGATTGATTAAAACAATACTAAGCTCCATAGTTTGCATTTGTGTGGTGCAGGTTTAAGGTTTCTACCAAATGACCATATATGAAACAAGAATTGGAACGTAAGCCTTCAGACTTTCTTGTGTTATTAAGAACAAGAAATACTGATTTCTAAGGTTGTATCTAAGCTAGTCTTTTCCTCTTCCTTGCAGTTTTTGGCTTGATTGGACATCTTGAGATGACTTGACTCCTCACTACACACTAAGCCACGGAATGCTTTCATTCCTATAGGAATTACAAGCTCAACAGCATGTTTAAATACTGAATGCCAGAACACTTTAAAATGTGTATAGATACACATGTATTTTATCACACATGGCTTACAGCAGGCTTTTGAAGAACAGACCACGTGCTTTCAGGTAATTACAGTTAAATCTTTTAGGTCATGGGTGTGATTTTAGTTCACAATTATTGGTGCATTCATTGAGTAGGAATGTAAGAGGAACTCAGTGGCAGAAACACTGCAAACTTTTGCTTTGAGAACTGTCAGCTATAGGTAAGTGAGTTAAGTGAGTTCTCAGGTAAGTCTGTACTGAGTTGGAAAATGTTTGTTGCTGCCTGAAAAAATACGGTGTGCTTACCCCCTACCTCACTGAAGTACCCTAAAGAGGCTTAAAAGGGACTCATCTATTTGGTAGGTATGCTAACAAGAACGTATTTTGTATTCTAGTTAATTAAGGGAAATTCATAAACTTAGACACCTGTTCAATGAACAGGCTTAGTCAATAACAAGAGTTAAAAGAGGTAATTCCTCCTGAAGATGCAGATACATCTCTTTCTCCAGAGAAACAGCGTCTCTGTAGCAGAAGATCCTTGAAGTTAGAGTATAAAACATTCTCAAGTTATCCTTCAGACGAATTCACTTTCTGCAGGAAAAGGTGTCTTTCAGGGTATGTTTCCTAAGTAGGCACACAGTGTTCATTGGTTTTATTATCGGTGGATGTAGTGTGAACTGCTTGCTGTATCTGAAGACACGCTGAACCCTTTCAAAGTATCAATGAAAAAACAGAAAAACAATTTAGGAATAAATGGGCACCATGTCAATACTTTAATCTCAAAAAGTTCAAAAAGCAAAGTATATATTGGGAAAGTGATAATGCCATTTTAAATTTTATTTTAATAAGTGTTAAAAATATGAATGAAGGTAGAGTCCCAGTGAAACTTCTAAATATACCTAGGTGACAAACTATTACAGTCCGTGCTACTGGCCATGCCAGCAATGCCATGACCCTGTAAAGAGCACAAAGTGCGAGCCACCTCTCTTTCAGCTCCAATTTTAAGTGATGGTCCCTGGTGATGCCCAGTGTTGGCTGGAGTTGTTTTACTCATCTTCTTGTGGAATGGTGCCTTTCTTGTTCCAATTTGCAGTTTCGTGGTGTCCAATCTAATTATTTTTGCTACAAATTTTACCTTTGTTGCACTTCCTACTTATTTGTATCTTTCTCAAAAGTTCTTGTGATTCATGAATTGATGATCCATAAGAGATGGACTGTTTATAAACACCTGAGAGTGTGAATGTCCCTTTCAACACTGTTTTTGCTTCATCTCATGAGTAACGAAAGTCGAGTTTTTATTGTAATTTCTTCAGCATCACCAGGGTCACTCACTAGCATCTGTTCATACAAGGAGGTTTTGTATTTGTATTCTCATCACTCTAGCAACACATATTTGTAGCCTGTGTTAGTTAACTTCCTGTTGCTGAAAATCTATTATTTTTCACCCTGTTGTGGACTGTGCTCACAGGTTGTATATTTAAGGGGCTATAGAGTGGAAGTGTAGCAGAGACTGATATGCTCAGGTGTACAAAGTGGACTCCCAGGGCCCGGCGCGATGGCGCAGTGGTTAAGGTCCTCGCCTTGCACGCCCAGAATCCCATATGGGCCCCGGTTCTAATCCCGGCAGCCCCGCTTCCCTTCCAGCTCCCTGCCTGTGGCCCGGGAAAGCAGTCGAGGGCGGCCCAAAGCTTTGGGACCCTGTACCCGTATGGGAGACCCGGAAGAGGCTCCTGGCTTCAGATTAGCTCAGCTCCAGCCGTTGCGGCCGCCTGGGGAGTGAATCATCGGACGGAAGATCTTCCTCTCTGTCTCTCCTCTCTGTATATCCGCCTTTCCAATAAAAATAAAATAAATCTTAAAAAAAAAAAAAAACAACTAAGTGTTCTCCCAGTGAAACTGCTGACACTATGCTGACAGTAGGATGCTGGACTGTCCAACATTGACCATGTCGGGAGACACTTCAATAACAGTATGATGGACTTATGACTGTTCATTGTAAAACTGGGGGAAGGGGGGCGGAACCAGTAGGCAGGGGATGAGAAATCCCAGAGACTATGGAACTGTATCATGAAACGAAAATTCAAAATTAAATTAAGTTTTAAAAAATCAGGGTAACAAAATGTGGGAAGCTGGGGAAACTGTCAAATCAGAGCAAGCAGATGACTTTTTGGAGCTTGTTGAAATAAGTAGCACCAATTCTCATTGTCTCCGGTTCTGACCTTTGTGTTCTTGACAGACTGCTACTGAGGAGCGGGAGGCGGCCAGTCATGGGTCAGTGCATCCACCTGCTAGGATTGCGGGTCAATGCAGAGCTCAATGTGTTCCTTTCTGTGTCTTCTCCCTGTTACGTATCATTAGTCTGCTGGTGAATAACGTAATCTTGGAAGTCATTCCCCGTGCTGTAGACTACACATCCTCAAGTACTTCCACTAACACCTGACCATCCTTGACGTATAGTAATACAGATACGGAAAACTGAATTGTATGCCAACAATCAGATGCTTATATTAAAAAGAAAGTTCCTGAAGGTGGGTTTTAGCCTGGCAGTTAGACATCTTCATTCCTTATCAGAGTGATTAGGTTTGATTCCCAGCTCGGGCTCTTTGAAGACCCCAGTTTCTGGCTAATGCAGGCCCTGGGTAACAGCACTGATACCCCATGAACTGGGTCCCTGTCACTCACAGGGACAACCTGGGCTAAGGTCCTAGCTTCAGCATTTGTACACTAATGGGTGGGAGCTCTCTTTCCTTCCTTCTCTCTCTTTTCCTCTTTCCCTGTTAAGTAAATTAATTAAAAAAAAAAAAACCAAAGGGGAAAATTATTAGAAAGATGCTATCTACTAAATTACTCAATGACAAATAACCTGAATAAATGTGTAATAATTAAAGAGGTGAAGTATATACTTTTGGAATGTTTACCAAATAAATCCATGGACCACATTGCTGAGTGGTAAATCATGCTAAACTTTGAAACTTTGAAAAAGAAGAACCAATATTATTTCTTCTAAAAAATACGATGCAACAAAACATTCCTCAGCTTACACTGTGAGACCCGTGTCAGTCAGATACTAAAAGAGGAAAAAGGCAGACAATAACAACTCCAGATCAATTTTCTTACAGAAATATATGTGGCGATATTAAACAATCCCAACAAAGCAAATCCAGAAAAACTGAATAGAAGTGACCAAGTGAGATTTACAGAGGCACAGAGAGGACTGAGTCCCAAGCTAAGAGTGGCACAAACTTGCAGGCTCTGCCCAGAAATGCAAATTAACTGGCACAACCTCAGGAAAACTCAGCCAAAAGGTGCTGCAGTTACAAGTATTGGCCTGCATCAGGTAATGTGAGAGTTTTTCTCACTGATGAATTATTGTTCAGTTGGTCTTCCTTTGTGAAAAGGTTCGGTATAGCTTATTTATTGTGGATTTTTAAAAATTTTCTTTATTTATTGATAGAACCTAAGTTCTTCAGAATACCCTGAAGTTGAGGCAGATTGTGCAAAACTTTAGAGATTCTTGGATTTTATAGTTGGGAAAGTAACCAGTTAAACTAACAAAACCAAACCCATACTCTAGGTATAATGAATACATAGACACATTATTTGCTTGGCTTAGCTGTTTATGATCTTGCCTTCCTTATAGGTCACAAACGAGTAGAGTAATATTTAGAGTGCTTTTCCTCTTCTTAAAGTCTTTGTTCTTTCCTCTCCCCCACCCTTGATTTCCTGTTTCCTGTCCTATGCAAATACAGAACCCATCTGGAAAAGAAGCTGGAAAGGACCGGCTTTTAACTCTTGCTCCTTCGATTTATGAAACACGATGTTGTATGTGGAAAACTTTAACACTCCTCCAAAAAAAAAAAAAAAACATTAGAGTTGGTAAATCAATTCAGTGAAGTTGCAAGTTACCAAATAAATATATATTTATTTTTATATTTTATTAATATATTTATTTTTAAGTTTACTTATTATTATCATCATCATCATTTTATGATACAGTTCCATAGGCCCTGAGATTCCCCTTACCTCCTCCCCAAACCCCTCCCCAACACTGAGTTCTGCTCTACTATTACTATAGTATAATTCTTCATACACAGTCATATGTCCATCATTGCGGGCGTGGACAATGGCAGAGAGTTCAGCATCCTATTGTCAAGATATAGTAAATGGTTTCCTTGGGAGTCCATCTTTGATCTGGAGGTAGAGATTCATTCTGCATTGCATCCTCACATCTGGATATGATAGTCTCCAATTCACAGTTATCCTACCTCCTCTTAAATGAAAAGCCACAATACAAAATCAACAACAGGAAGAAAAGATTTAAAAACACCATGAAGTTAAATAACATGCTAATTAATGACTACTATGTCGCGGAAGAAATGAAAAAGAAAGTCAAGAACCTTCTTGAAGAAAATAATGCTACTGTATAAACTATGAGTCACTGAAGAATTTAATGAGAAAAAACTGCTTTAAAGAGATGAAACTTAAATATATATAAAAATTCGTAAGGTATAGTTTCTGCTGACATTTGTGATGAGATATGTCGCCTGTAGGCAACAAATAGATGGGTTTTGTTTTTTTAACCCAATCTACTAATTTATGATGTTTGATTGATGAGTTTAACCATTTACGTTTAGGGATAGTATGAATGGTTGGTAATTTGGTCCTGTCATTTTAGCAACAGGTTGTTCATTGATTTAGTCTTCTGTTGTTATTTTTACTGGGCTGTTCTTCCCATTTGCTTTTTGTTTTACTGGGCACTGTTTCTCTTCTCTTTGAAGTATCCTTTGCGAGGCAGGTTTGCAAGAGGCATATTCTTTTTACTTTTCTTTACTGTGAAAGAATTTTATTTCATGTTCAAAGACAAAGAAAATTTTCCTGGGTACGTTATCCTGGGCCGACAATTTTTCGCTTTTAGACTCTGGAATATGTCATGGCATTCTCTTCTGGCCAGTAGAGTTTGCTGTGAGAGAGTTCCTGTGAGTTTAATTGGCATTTCTTTATATGTCAGTTGACTTTTTTCATGTGCACATCTAAGGATCTTTTCCTTATGTTCAATTGAAGAGAGATTGGTGATCATGTGTCATGGTGAAGATCACTTTTGATCAAGCCTGTTGGGAGTTCTGTGCCCCTGCTGGATCTTGTTTTCCAAATCGTTTTTTAGATTAGGGAAATTCTCCGTTATTATTTCATCAAGTACATTTGTAAACCCAGCTTCACTTTCTGCACCTTCTGGGACTCCCATAGCTATTATATTATGCCTTTTAATAGTGTCTTTCAATTCTTGTATACTTTTTTCAGTCTGATCCAGCTCTGCTTCCAGCTTTTTGTTTGTTTCCCCCCTGGTAACAGGAGATATCTTCTAATTTTGAGATTCTTTCTTCTGCCTCTTTCATTCTATTTTGGAGATTCTCCACTGTACTTTTAATTTGCTCCACTGTCTTCTTCATTTCTAATATATTAGCTTTCATTTGATTCATTTCCTATGTGACATATTTGTTAAATTTTTCGAATTCCTGCTTTACATGCTTCTTATTGTTGATAGGAAGTTTTATAACAAGCGTTTTGAATTCTGTATCCCACATTTTCTCCAAGTTTTCAGTGGACTCTGAGGTTGGCAAAGGGTTTTATTCTTTTGCAGGGAAGTCTTTTGAAATATTCATTGTGCCTTTGTCTCTTTTTTTGCTCTTGGTCATTGCACTTTTAGTTATCAGATGCTTCTCCTTGGGGCAGGTTTTTTAAGCTGTGCCACCCACAAGTCTATAAATCAGTTTTACTTATTGCAGTTAGTATACGGCTCTTTGTTTGCAGTCAGTTGTGCTACTCCCTCCAGTGAGTTCTGGGTCTGGGTTCTTACGTTAGATTTCCACCATGGTCTCCAAAGCCCTACTTCTTGGCTTACCACACTACACCTCCTGTGATACTGTGCTGAAGTTGCACCATTGTCTGTACAAACTTTCTCCCACTTCTAGTTGGAGTAGGTAGCAGGATTAGGGAGACACCAAGTGTCCTATATAGCTAGGATGTTGGTGGTGCTGATCTTGTGTGTTGGCTGTTAGGTTTGAGGGACACATGGACCTATTTTGACCTGTACAATGGCATAGCTGGTATTATTTTTCTGTGGGACCAGTGCAATGCACTGAGCTTGGTGAGAAAAGTATCTACATCAATAATGAGCAAACATTGATGAAAAACACCATCAAAGATCACACAAAAGATGCAAATATGTTTCCAACTTATTGTTGCAGAGTGCAAGAGAGATCACAGTAGACCCAAGTGTAGAATGTGAGGAGGAGTCTGTTTCCCAAGCTTGGTGACAGCAGCCCCTGCTACACTCCAGGAGCCACTGGGCAGAGCTGACAAAGTCAGGTTTGTTTGTGTATTTGTTTGTTTAATTTTTGAAATTTATGGTACAATTTTATAGAGGCTGGGATTTCCCCCCTCCGCAAATTCCCACCCGCTGACAGATTTTCCCCGTGTTGCTACAATAGTATAGTCCTTCATTAAGGAGTCATGATTCCTTCAGTCTGTAATTTAAGCGTGCCCTGACATTGCTGGTACAGACAATGTCAAATGGTCCAGCATCCCATTGTCAACACATTTCCACCAGTTTCATTGGGTGTCCATCTTTGATTTCAAAGCATTGTATCCCCACATCTGGATATGGTAGTCTCTATTACTCCATCACAATACATATTCCCATAAATGAGAAGCCACGGAATAAGGTCAACAATTGGTATGAATTAGAACAACAACAAAATTACAGCACTATGGAGTCAAAAAACATGCCACTAAATAACCAATGGATGGGTGAAAAAAAGAAAACACGAAAGTCTCTTGGGTAAAATGATGACATCGTGGAATCCATGAGCCAGTGATGAATTCAACAAGAGAAAAGAAAGCTTTTGGAAGAAATGAAAATGAAATCGAAAACATCGAAACACATGGGATGCAGCCATAAAAACAGTATGGAACAGGTTATTGGAGTCACACTTTGCATGATGGTTTCCTTATATTAGAGAGAACATATGATATTTGTCCTTTTGGGATTGATTTGGTTTTTAAGCTCCCATCCTCCAATTAGATTGAGGGCAGGACGTTTCAGTCAGGAAGAGAGTTACCGGAGCACAGAGTTTTCCTATAGTTAACTAACCTAACATAGCACAATAGGAGGGAGTTACCAGAGCCCAAAGTTTTCCTATAGTTAACTAACCTAACATAGCACAATAGGAGGGAGTTACCAGAGCCCAAAGTTTTCCTATAGTTAACTAACCTAACATAGCACAATAGGAGGGAGTTACCAGAGCCCAAAGTTTTCCTATAGTTAACTAACCTAACATAGCACAATAGGAGGGAGTTACCAGAGCCCAAAGTTTTCCTATAGTTAACTAACCTAACATAGCACAATAGGAGGGAGTTACCAGAGCCCAAAGTTTTCCTATAGTTAACTAGCCTAACATAGCACAATAGGAGGGAGTTACCAGAGCACAAAGTTTTCCTATAGTTAACTAACCTAACATAGCACAATAGGAGGGAGTTACCAGAGCCCAAAGTTTTCCTATAGTTAACTAACCCAACATAGCACAATAGGAGGGAGTTACCAGAGCCCAAAGTTTTCCTATAGTTAACTAACCCAACATAGCACAATAGGAGGGAGTTACCAGAGCCCAAAGTTTTCCTATAGTTAACTAACTTAACATAGCACAATAGGAGGCAGGAGGGGCCAGGGGAGTGGAACCTCCAGAGTAACTTCCATGCTGTTAGTTGTTGTGACTGATGTGGAGGGCAGGAGGAGCAGGGTGTGCTTTTCATGCCTTCATTTAACTTGAATGGTGTGAAAGGAGGTAGGAAGGGCAGGGTGCGGAACCTCCATTTCTGCTCTCTGTACTCTGTCAATTAACCTGACAAACAGGTGTGAACTGTCAGTGGCTGCACCCCATTACACTTATGGACTGGAAGTATCAATGATATTAAAGTATTTATACTACATACAACAATCAATACATTCAGTGCAGTCCCTATCAAAATGAATAGCATTCTTTACAGAATTAGAAAAGCCAAACCTAAAATTGATGGGGAATCACAAAAAACCCAGAAGAGCCAAATGATCCTGAGCAAGAAAAATCAACCTGGAATCATCACAATACCCAAGTTCAAAGTATAATACAAAGCTCTAGTAACTAAAACAGCATAGTATTAACATAGAGACTTCTACATGGTACAGTGGAAAAAAATAAAGAGCCCAGACAGTAACCCACAAATGTACAGCCAACTGGTTTTTGTTTGTTTGTTTGTTTGTTTGTTTGTTTGTTTTAAAGATTTTGTTTATCTATTTGGAAAGTCAGATATACAAAGAGGAGGAGAGACAGAGAGGAAGATCTTCCATCTGATGATTCACTCCCCAAGTGAGCACAATGGTCGATGTTATGCTGATCTGAAGCCAGGATCCAGGAACTTCTTCCAGGTATCCCACACTGGTGCAGGGTCCCAAAGCTTTGGGCTGTCCTTGACTGCTTTCCCAGGCCACAAGCAGGGAGCTGGAGGGGAAGTGGAGCTGCTGGGATTAGAACCGGCGCCCATATGGGATCCTGGATGTGTTCAAGGCAAAGACTTTAGCCCCTAGTCCTCGCCGCCGGGCTGCCCACTGGCTTTTTAACCAGAAGTGCTCACGCCATGCAACAAAACAAGTAAAAATAACTTCTTCAACAAATAATGTTAGCAAAACCAGATAAACAGAATTAGATTAGATTCATGCCTCTCACCATATTAAAAATCCAACTCAACATGGGTGAAAGACCAAAATTTAAGACCTGAGATCATAATGTTGCTGGAAGAAAATGTGGGGGAGGGGGGGGACAAGACTTCCAAAGTATAAGCAACAAAAGCCAAACTAAACAAATGGGACAATGTAAAACTCAGGATTTTCTGCAGAGCAAATGAAACGATCAATAGGATGAAGAAACATCCAACATAATGGGAAAAGAGTTGCAAACTACCCAACATCCAACAACGGAATAATATCCAGAATGTATCGGCACCTTCTAGAATTCAACACCAAAACAAAAACCAAACAATTTTTTTTTAAAAAAATCAATCCAGTTAAGAAATAGGTAAAGAAAAAAAAAAAAAGAAAGAAATAGGTAAAGAGCTTCAGTAGATAACTTTGGAAAGAAGAAATGACCAAGGAATATATGGAAAAAATACTCAGTCTCCCTAGCCATCAGGGAATTGCAAGTCAAAACCACATTGAGATATCACCTCATACCTGTCAGAATGGCTAAAATCCAAAACACGTTACTAAATGTTGCCGAGGATGTTGAAAAATGGCAACACTTAGGCACTTTTGGTAGAAATGCGAATTAGTGCAGCCGCTGTGGAAAACATTCTGGAGATTTCTTACGAAGCGAAGCAGACTCGTACATGATCCAGCATCTCACTAGGCATGCACCTGCAAGACATGAACAAACAGTACCCAAGAAAGACATGCATTACCATGTTTAAGAGTGGCGCTGTTCACATAGCCAACATTTGGAGTCAACCCACGTGTCCTTCACCACCTGGTGTGTATTGGGTCTGAGAGCCCCAGGGCAGGGTGTCTGAGGGAGGCCCAGGTTGTCTGGCCCAGGTCTTTGGGCCTGCCAGCATGGTCGGTACTCAGTTTGTGAGCCCTGGGGGCAAGGACCCTTTGGCCCACCTGCGAGATGGGTGCTGGATCCATGAGCTCCAGGGGCGATGGGTCCAGGGGAGACTGTGTCACCTGGCCCAGGTTCTTAGGTCCACCTGTGTGCTGGCTTCCAGGCTTGTGAATTCTGGGTGTCCAGTGGAGCCTGGGTTGCCTGGCTCAGGTCTTTGGGTCCACCTGCACAGTGTGTATCAGGTCTCTGAGCTCCAAGTGTGGTGGCCAACGGGCCCAAGTCATTTGCTCTAGGTCATCTGGCCCACCTGTGCAGTGGGTGATGGGTCCAGTGGGGCACAGCTCACCTGCCCGGGTCCTTGGGCCCACCAGTAGAGAGCGTGCCAGGTTCGTGAGCCCCTGGGGTAGGGGATTTAATGGGACCCAGTTCGACTGGCTCATGTGAAGCAAACAAAATAAACACAAGGCACATAGCATGGAAAAGAATGAGTAAAACAATATAGTCAGGTGACATAATCTTATATAAGAAAATCTTACAGAATTGACTGAGCATCAGCAGTAACAAATTTAGCAAAGGGGCAGGATAAAAAGTGTATGCACAAGAATCAATTGTATTTCTCTGAAGAGCTAGATTAAACTGGAGATAGCTGAGTGGCCAGGTGTCTGGGTAGTCAAATAAAGCAATAAGTTAAAATGAAAGTTGTCAAGCCTGTAATCATTAACTCTGATAATACAAGCACGATATTAAAGCAGAGTAAGTCCTGACTGCCGTGCTCTGGTCAAAGGTCAGTTGGATCAGTTCAGACAAAAGGACCATTACACTGCCGAAGGATCCCTTAACAAATGATCTAAGTATTTTACAAATTGAAACATACACAAGAAATCAGAGGGAAAGTGTGGGCAGGAATGAAGAGGAAAAATACCAAACATATACTCAATACCAAAGTGTAAACCAGGCGTCTTCCAGTTGCCCCCTCTCCCTCTAAGAAGGTGTAGGCATGAGGAATAGTGCTGCCAGAGTTTCCCAAGCTAAAGGACCCTCCAAATGGAGGCACCTGAAGTAGAAAAGCAATTTTATGAGTGTGACTAACCAAAAGTCTGTTCTGTGACTACAGCCCCCTTTTTGAAACTACAACGCATTGTCCATGTATCAAGTTTAATGCGGGAAAGTCGTCTTTCCTCCCTTACAGCAAAGGCTTTGTGATCGTCTGTGGTCAGGTCTGAAGGACCACATGGGGTTTTGACCAGGATCCTTATTCTTCAACTCTCTACATCACTTTTTCAGGGCCCAAGTGGAAACAGAACGTAATGGGCCATGAATCTGATTGGTTAAGCTGGAAGCGGCAATGTCAGGAACCAGATATTAGGGGAAGGCAGCAGTGGACTATGGTCTTGATGAGAATCACCTCCTTTAGGCCTGCCGAGAGGGGTGTTTGTAGCAAAGAGCCCCAACCGTTGTGCTGGTCAATTTCTTCTTCCAGTTTTAGAGATCCTAGCATCTTCCTCCTGTAATGTTCCAATAATGAAAGTCTTCTCTGGACTAGAACATCAGTTCAAGCCAAGGCAGTGTAGTCAGTAAACGGAAGGTTATCTGAATCTGAGGGTAGAAATGGTATATATATACGGTCCCTCCCACTGCCGATATTCAGCAATGTTGGGGCACCCAGGGAAGGTGTTGATATGGAAAACAAAGGGCAAATAACATGTCAGGCATAAAAACTAAGGTATAAGTAATTAGATTAGGTATAAATTACCTATATGCACCAATATAGAGAAAAGAGAGTAAATCAGTGTTTTTAAAAGGCCTGACACTTATATTTAATTTTTGGATTTTGGCTACAAAAAATCTCGCTTCACTTACAACAATAAAATGACTGAAATAACAGTACAGTTGTATCTTAGTATTAACTCATCACAAGCTAGAACTGTGAAAAGTGCATTTGATAATCCTAACCTAGGAAACTTAGTAGCACATGTTATGTAGCATATTTATTTATTTATTTAAGATTTATTTTTATTGGAAAGGCGGATATACAGAGAGGAGGAGGAACAGAGAGGAAGATCTTCCATCCAATGGTTCACTCCCCAAAGGGAAGCAATGGCCAGAGCTGAACCAATCTGAAGCCAGGAGCTTCTTCCGGATCTCCTCAATTGCCTTCCCAGGCTACAAGCCACAGGCAGGGAGATGGAAGGGAAGCGGGGCCGCTGGGATTAGAACTGGCGTCCGTATGGCATCCGGGTGAAGACTTTAACTGCTACACTATCGCGCCGGGCCCAAGTAGCACATTTTACAACACACTTAATGTGCTTTAACTCAGTAGCACATTACACTGTAAGGTATCAGTTTTTTACCCATTAGCCCAGAAAGAAACCAAAATCAAACCTCAAAGTTTGGTTTCTGTTGATGTATGTCACTTTTGCACTATTGTAAAATGCGAAACTCCTAAGTCCAGACATCGAAAATCAGGCACTTTCAGGCACCTGAAAAAATGATGTTTTGTGTAAACACTTACTAAAGGAAAGTGAGAATGCTCATATTCATATCACATAAAACAAAGACAATCGCCAGAAGTAGAGAGATTAGGTAACAATGAAAGTTTTAATCTGGCAAGAAGACAACAGTCTTAAGTGTTGTTTTACCCAACACAGCTTCAAATTATGCTATGTAAAACTGATAAAACTTAGAGAACTGCAGACATTTCCAAAATTCTATTTAACGACTTCAGTGACCCCCATTTCAAATATTGATAGCCCTAGACAGAGAATCGGCCAAGATCACTGGCCAGTGGCAGCACGTATTCTGGAGTCAGAATGGGAGACTAGGGTGTTGATGAATTTTTCATTTCCATAATGAAGTACAAAATTCAGGCTAACTTTATGAAGAACAGGAACTTGTTGAATTTCATACATTAGGGTGTTGGAAGTCCAAACCACCCAGTTGATTCCCACAAGGGGCACCCAACTGGGCAGAAAGTGTGGGGGAGGTAGGATCACATCCCAAACAGGAAGCCGGAGAGTGACTCAAGGACCAAACTCAGGCTCTTGTAGCGATTTGTTCTCACGACAATGCATTATAAAGTATTCCCTTGTCCTCACTGCCTCCCAATATCACCACCGTGGGAACAAAGTTTCCAACACTTGAAACTTGGTGAAGACAAGCATCCTCACAGTGATAGAATTGCCATTCTCACCATTCTAAAGGCATTTCATTCCATTTTCAATGATCTCAAAGTCTTAAGTGTGCCAGCATCACTCAAAAGTCCAAATTCAGAGTCTCACCAGAGGTTCAAGTCAAACTTTCAATTGTGACCCTATAAACTTTCTTTAAAACATTAAAAATGAAAGTGATGTGCTTCCAAGGTCAAATTGAAGCAGAAAGGAGAAATTGTTCCACTGTGAGATTGAATGTCTTCAGGATGGACATGAAGCTGGAGAGCCCCCAAGGCAAGATGCTGTGCACATTGCAGCAGGGGAAGCTCCTCCGAGGCCCAGCCTCACACCAACGTGTCCCACAAGGCTTCCATCTTCGACTTCAGGCTTATATGAACAGCTTTTCTGAATGGCTATGAAATGCTGATGGTTGCTCCACCTCTCTGGGGTCCTAATTTTGGCTCTACAATTTTACAGCTCCAGTGGATATCCTCCAAAATCTCTCAGCTTTCTTGGCTTGAGCTACCTCCACATCTCCATGTGTAAAGTAAAAATCCCATTCCTAGGTACCAAAATTAAACACCGCTCAGTAACAGAAGAGATCAGATTATTAACACACAGGCGAACCTTGAAGAATCTCAAGAGAATTATGCAGAGTGAAGTTAAAGCATCACAAAACACGTGCTCTAGGACTCAAGTGTAAGAAGCTAAAAGCATTTGCACTAAAAGGAAGAAGCCAGTGAGATTTCATTAAACTTAAGGATTTCTGATCATCAGAAGAAAGTAGAGGCAAGCCACAGTCTTAAAGCTGACATCCTGAGTACAAACAAATACCTAACCAAATGCTGATATTTCGGCTCTATAAAGAACTCCTACTAATCAATGAGAGGAGCGGCTCATAAAATACTTAGCCCAGCAGTTTCAAACATCAGCATTCAATGTTTATTGTAGCACTACCCACATTGGAAATAACCTAAGCGTTCATCCCTGATGAATGCATAAAGAAATATGTCCAGGGCCCGGCGCGGTGGCACAAGTGGTTAAAGGTCCTCACCTTGCACGCCCGGGATCCCATATGGGCGCCGGTTCTAATCCCGGCAGCCCCGCTTCCCTTCCAGCTCCCTGCCTGTGGCCTGGGAAAGCAGTTGAGGACGGCCCAAAGCTTTGGGAACCTGCACCCGCGTGGGAGACCCGGAAGAGGCTCCTGGCTCCTGGCTTCGGATCGGCATAGTATCGGCCTGTTGCGCTCACTTGGGGAGTGAATCATCGGACGGAAGCTCTTCCTCTCTGTCTCTCCTCTTTGTATATCCGCCTTTCCAATGAAAAAATAATAAAAATAAATCTTTAAAAAAAAAAAAAAAAGAAATATGTCCAGTGTTCACAATGGAATACTACTAAGCTGTAACAACGTGTGGAACTGGAATTTACTATTTTAAGAGACATAAGCCAAGCACAAAAAGGCAAGTATCACTATTTCACTCAGAGGTCAAATTTAAGTGATATGGTCAAAGGCAAAAGTGTAACAGTGGCTGTCAGAGGCTGGGATGGGAAGAGGAAAGGAAAGGTTGAGGAAGGTTGAATAGTGGCTACTAAGTTAGAGCTGGAGAGGAACAAGAAGGGCTGAGCTTCTATTGCACAGTAGGGTGGCTACAGAAAAAAATGCTTGCTTTCTGTATTAACTGCCACATATCAGAGAAAACATAATATTTATCTTTTGGAGACTGTCTTATTTCACCAAGGTTAACAGCTTGAGGTTGCATTCATTTTGCTGCAAATGACAGGATTTCGGGTGTAGAGGGTTATTTTTATGATTAAGCAGTACTATATCATGTATTTATACCACATTTTTTAAATCTATTTCTCAGCTGATGGACATATGGGTTGATTCCATGTCTTAAGAATTGAGAACTGAACTGTAATTACGTGGGGCGGGGGAGGGTGCAAATAGCTCTTCCATATGATGACTTCATTTGGGTAAATTCCCACATGGGATGCTTGGGTACTTTGGTGTATATATTTTCAGAGCGCTGAGGAATCTCCAGACAGTTTTCCATAATGGTTAGACTAGTTCTCAGCCCCACGGACAGTGCATTAGTGTGCCTTTTTTTTTTTTACCACATCTTATTTTTTGGCTTTTGGATGATAGTCATTCTAAGTGGGGTGAGGTGAAATTTCATTGAGAACTTGACTTGAGTATCCCTGATGATTAGAGAGCCTGAGCATTGTTTTATATGTCTGTTGACCTTTTTCGGTTCATTCTTCAAAAAATATCTTACCCACCCCCATCTAGATGGCTGTTTCACAGTTGTGTCTCTATTTAACAATTCATCAAGCTCTACATTTAATATTTACAGTCTTAGTACCTGGGCCATTTGACAAGACGTCTGCCCAGGTTTGGAGAACTCCCTAGTAGATACAGATGTCACCTGGGCAACAACAGAGGAATCACAGGACTATCCAATGAGGTTTTGCATCAGAGCCTTTTCACTTACAGCCACAATCAATTCTTTCAACATGTGATCCCTGGGGCCTGGGTGGTGGCATAACATGCTAATCCTTTACCTGCTCGTGTTGGCTTTCCGTATGCTGACCGTTCATGTCGCAGCTGCTCCACCTCCTAATCCAGCTCTCTGCTTATGGCCTGGGAAAGCAGCACAAGACGGCCCAAGCCCTTAAGACCCCACACCCATGTGGGAGACCTGGAAAAAGATCCCTGCTCCCCGCTCCAAACTGGGCCGGCTCTGGCCATTGCAGCTCTTAGAGGAGTGAACAAGCAGATAGATTTCTCTCTATGTGTCTATCCCTGTCTCTCTGAAGCTCTGACTTTCCAAGTAAAATCTTTAAACATCTTAAAAAGATGCAGTCCCTCACAAACAACTGCGCATTGGCAAAGAGTAACAATAAGGCACAAAACACATGTAAGTGCAATTTCCTGTCCTGAGCTGACACACTGTCATGCCCACTGAGTCATAAGCTTTACGGTTGCAACAATCATTTATACTATTTAGGATTTTGTATACGATCCAGCAAGAGCAAGTGCAGGAAGACGAAAAGAAACCTAATGAACAATTGCTTCAGATACCAGCATCATCTGTGTCATTGACATTCCTCCCTCAGTTCATACGAGAACACTTCAAAAAGTTTTTGGAAAATAGAACTAAAAGTTAAGCGTGTCTGGATTTTTAAAAAATTAAATCTGTACACAATGTTTTCATAATATGTGTTTCCTCGAACTTTTTGAGTACCCCAGGACACATAAATTTAAAATATTTTACACCAAGATTGTTTGATCCTGTTTTTCTCAAGTCGTTTGAAGTATGTACAATTTCCTAGAGCTTTCCTAGTAGTAACTGAATATTTAGTAACAAAGCCAGCCTGAGGTAAGGATAATTCAGCCATGTATAGTCATGTACTATATCAAGCACTCATCTGTGGAACCTTACAACTGTACTGTGAAGTTGCATTTTTCAACAATCCACCAAGTAAGTCATCCTTTACAGAGAGAAAAGTACACTGGAATGACAATATGCTTGGACTCTATGGAGGTGACAGATTAGCTAATTCTAGAACTGAAAGAAAGGTTGGACTATTGGTTTATGGAAGTTTGGGGAAAAGATGTGAGAAAGCACAAAACGGGAGGACCAGTGCATCCCACATCATGGCCAACCACACACAGTCAAATGTCATTTAACAGTCAAGTAGAGATTGCTACGACCAAGTGACAGACTGCAGATGACACATACTCCAAGTGTGGTTTCCTTTTCCTGCCTGCAGTTTCTTGGCGAGGACATCTGCTGTGGGCCATCAGAGCAATTGATTTGTTGTATGCTTTCCTTCATAACACGGTCTGAAGTTCAGTAGACCTGCATCACAGGAAAGGAAGTGACAAGCGTGCAAGGATTTCACTGGTCCCAGCATGTCATGTTACTTAGAAATTGCTGACCTCATAGGACTTAGGAGCTGACAAATAGCTTTAATATAGTGGATTGTTGTGGTCTGGCACAGTCTCCTAGCAGCTAATGTCCTTGTCTTGCATTTACCGGGACTCCATATGGGCACTGGCTCATTATTCCAGCCATGCCACTTCACATCCAGCTCCCTGCCTGTGGGTTGGGAAAGCAGTGAAGGATGGCCCAAAGCTTGGGACGCTGCACCTGTTTGGGAGACCCAGAAGAAGCTCCTGGCTCCCAGCTTTGAATCGGCTCAGCTGTGACCATTATGGCTATTTGGGGAGTGAATCAGCAGATGGAAGATTTTTCTCTGTCTCTCCTTCTCTCTGCAAGTCTAACTTTCCAATAGAAATAAACTATATATGTGTGTGTGTGTGTGTGCATATATAGATATATATACATATGTATGGTTGTTGATGATATGTTGTAGAAGTGAAATGCTATACTCCTATGTATACTATGACAGTTCTATAATCCTATTCTAAAGAGTCTGTGGGCAGTGAATCACAAAGGGAAATTTTTCATAGCTAAGGTTTCTCAGCCCTTGTACCTCGTCTATTTTTCTTTCAGACAAGTCATCTGGGCCCAGTGATGGTCTAATATGTCAAAATACACATGTCAAATTTCACATGTCAAAATACATTTTCCAGAATGAGGGAGTATGAGTTTCTATCTGAAATTATCTAATGAGTAAGACCTTGGGCTTCAGAATTTCTCATACCACATTCAGGAATGTTGGTGAACCAAACTATAATAAAAGCAATAGTACTGGGGGAGTTAATGTTGAGATTTTGATTTCACTGTCCAACAAAAAAGCAGGCAAGGGATTTTGCACACACTTCCCTTGTGCCTTACAGATATTTAAGAACTAAAACAACATAAAAATCTGTGAAACTATAACAAATTATGGTACTAGGGTAGCCACAATGGTTGTATGCTCGTTAAGTATGACGAAGTATTTGTAGCACTGTAATTATGAAAGTGTTACTTGCTCTGGCTTTAACCTCTGAAGACCTCACCATGGCTTCCTCAGAGACAGACAGAAGCTCAGTCCTCTGAGGGTTAGAATAACAGTGCCACGGCCCTTCACGTGCTTATAGGACCACACAGGTGTAACAAGACCATTTTCTAACACACTGCACAAAGTTCACGACAGTTGGGAAGACACCCTGTGGAAATGCCAATTAATTAGGCTTTCTCCCCTCGGAGGCAGTCAGAAGATCCAACATCATTTCTTGACAGTTTTCACCCAAGCAACGAGCCTTTAAGTATCAGCAAATCCAGGCGTGTTTTAGAAACGGTGTCTTTCTCAGCATGAAGATTACTGCGGTCATTGGACAGTCACCCTAGGCGTCTGCTATTCCTAATCAACTTTTGTGAGTTCTGGTCATGTACTGTCTAACGTAGTTTCCAGTGCTTGCTAGATTTTCGATAGCACTTGAATATTCTATCAAAATTCAGTGTTGTTCTCTGAATGCTCAAATATAGCCCATTGGTAATTTTAGATAATAGTATGAATGAAACACAGGAATGCTCCACACTATATCGTGAATCGATATATTAATATAATCAATACATAAATATGCAGTTTTGACTGGCAGCATTTTTGAAGATGAAGAGATATTTGTGGGCACGTGACTTGATAGTAAGCATTTAATATTACAAAAATAGGCCGGAATTTTATTTAGAAAACCGGAGCTTGACATCTAAAATTTTGAGATTAGTAAATAAGTGAACAAGTACTCATTTATTTCACACACAATCCAAGCAACAAGTATACTCAGTTTTAATCACTGATGCTTTCACTCTCAAAGCAACATGAGGTGAACAACAGACAAATCAACCAACCCCTTGCTTTTCAGCAGCCTGAGTACAACAATCGTCATTAAAATACTGGAAGGAAAAGTCCAATGCAGCTAAGATGTTTTTTTTCTTGAGTTTTGTGTTGTTAGATTTCTAAGTTCATGGCCTTTGAAACTGGGAATCAGTGCCTCTGTCTGCTACTCCAAGACAAAATGGTTCAATATAGAGGATGAGCACAAAATTTAAGCAAGAGAAAACAATGTCACATTTTTCCTGAGTTTTCACTGTGGTATCAAAGAGGTGGACAGATTGAGTCTGGTTGCTCAGGAAATTCAGAAATCCCTTCCCTGGTGCATCGTTCCTCGCAGGAGTCGTGTGGCTGCTGCCAATCAGCTGCAAACACGGTGTTCTATGATATTTCTGAACATTAAGTCGAAAGCCAATGAGGCCATTTTCCTCTTACTATTTGTAGGTAATAATACAAATCTATATGGACATTCACATAATTGACCATCTAAATGCAGATCGAGGAAAATCAAATAACAACAGTAAGATTGGAGGATAAAAATCAGTTTTTACACTTGTATGGAAAAAAATGTTTTATGAAATATTTGTTTGGAGCTGACAGTGTTGTCAGGAGTGTGAAGTATTTTAAGAGAGGCAGGAAAGCAATGAATGGCCAAGAAAGTAATTGGCGAATGTTACATTCTGCCCTTAATGCAACTTTCCAACTCAAAATATGACTTAACAAAATGTTTACTCATTTGACATGTACATCAGGCAGAGTTCATTGTTTCTGGGAAAAACCCAAGGAATGACTCTGAATAACATAAACCAAGAGAAGAAGTCTTTATTAGAAGGATATGGAGTAACTCAACAAATCAGGCAAAAACTGTTACGCCGATGGTAGACATGGAACGTGAACTTTTCGCCTCCCTTAAGATAGCAATAATGTGGAGCTAGTGCTGTAGCACAGCCAGTGAAGCCACTGCCTCGGATCCATCCAGACTGCTCCGTGTCCAATCCAGCGCCATGCTAATGCTCCTGTGAAGCAGTGGACGGTAGCCCAAGTCCTTGAGCCCCTGTACCCATGAGGGAGACTCCACTGGAGCCCTGGCACTTGGCTGTGGCCTGGCCCATCTTTAGCTGTTGTGGCCACTCAGGGCATGAACCAGCAGACAGTCTCTCTCATGCTTGCATGCTCTCTGTGTGTCATTCTGGCTTTCAAATAAATCAATCATTTCTGTAAAAACACACACACACACACACACACACACAGGTATATAAGTGTGCATGTATGCCTTAAGTTGTTTTTTCAAGGCTTACAGGATAAATATTTAAACATGAAAACTCATGATGGGTTCTTCCATACATTTTGCTAGCTCAAAAGGGTTTCAAACAAGTTAACAAAAATTGTGTTTATAAACATCTGTTAAATCATGAACTTTAACTTAGTTTTCTGTCACAGGATAATGGCTGAAAATCAGACATCCATCACAGAGTTCATCCTGCTGGGCTTTCCCCTGGGCCCAAGGACTCAGGGGTTCCTCTTTGGCATCTTCCTGCTCTTCTACACCCTCACCCTGCTGGGCAACGGAGTCATTCTGGGACTCGTCTGGCTGGACTCCAGACTGCACAGCCCCATGTATTTCTTCCTCTCACACTTGGCCGTGGTCGACATCGCCTATGCTTGCAACACAGTGCCCCAGATGCTGGTGAACCTGCTGGATCCAGCCAAGCCCATTTCCTTTGCTGGCTGTGTAACACAGACTTTTCTCTTTCTTACATTTGCCATCACAGAATGTCTCCTGCTGGTGGTGATGTCCTGTGACCGGTATGTGGCCATCTGCCACCCACTGCGGTATTCAGCCATCATGAGCTGGAGAGTGTGCGTCACGCTGGCCGTGACTTCCTGGACCACTGGAGTGCTAATATCCCTGGTTCATCTGGTGTTACTCCTTCCGTTGCCCTTCTGTAAGTCTCAGAAAATTAACCACTTCTTTTGTGAAATCATGGCTGTGCTCAAACTAGCCTGTGCAGATACCCACCTCAACGAGAACATAGTCCTAGCTGGAGCGACTTCTGTGCTGGTGGGACCTTTCTCTTCGATTGTCGTTTCCTATGCGTGTATCCTCTGTGCCATTCTTCGAATCAAGTCTGCAGAAGGTCAGAGGAAAGCCTTCTCCACCTGTTCCTCCCACCTTTGTGTTGTTGGACTCTTTTATGGCACAGCCATAATCACATATGTTGGACCCAGATACGGGAACCCCAAAGAACAAAAGAAATACCTCCTGTTGTTTCACAGCCTCTTCAACCCCATGCTCAATCCCCTTATTTATACTCTTAGGAACTCAGAAGTAAAGAACACACTGAGAAGAGTGCTGGGAATGGAGAGAGATATGTAAAAAGATTATAGCATCACGGCTTAAAGGGACCTACCCTATTATTACTTCAAGTGACTCCATAAATTATTCAGCGCATGATTGCCGGAAACGTTTTAGAATATTTACCATCCTACCATTAGATGACTGAATCGGGGAACACAAGATAGAAAACTATGTTTTCAAAAGTTATCACTAGAAAAAATGTAGCACATTAGTCCACATGAGTCTCAGAACCCGGAAGACACAAACAAAACCCTTTAAAATATCCTCTAAATATTTTTCACAAATTAATAGTCCCTCACAAGGACTTTACTTTCTCAACTACTTTCATTTTTTAATGGACATAGGGATTTATGGAGTATCATGAGGCATCTCAATATGTGTATTCCGTGTGTACTGATCACCTCAGGATAATTGTTTTTTCCCCTCAAGACATTTAGCATCTCTCTGTGTTGGAAATATTCAAAAATCTTCTTGACTAGCTACTTTGAGGTATTCACTTAATTGCTGTCCATCATTCCAGGGGCATTTAAAAGTAAATTCTGTGTTCAACAAATTTGAGGTTACTGCATAGTGGATGCCCCACTGTAGGGCTGACTGATGACAGTTATAAAAAATTCCTTTGGTTAAGAATTCTGTTATAGTTTTTAACCAGTGCTTTTCAAATGTATTTGATGACATACAGGGTTTTTTTTTTTCTTTCATAATATTGATTGTTTCCAGGAATTAGCCATCTTGGTCTTCATTGACTCACATGGGGAATTCTTCCTGCCACCGACCCTTGTCTGGAATGACATTTCCTCTGCTAGCTGAACATCTGTAAAGAATGTTGATCTGAGCATGGTGTCACAGATGGGCCTCTGAGAAGCTGATGTGATGGACACAGAATGGACCTGGTGCTCGTCATTAAGATGACTGCTGTTGCTGCTCGTCAATGGACAATGTGCTCAAGCTCACGTTCACCATAAACCAGCACCCTTGTCAGAGAAGTCTCAAGAATCCCCTCATCCCGCTTTCCAGTCTTTGAGATCTGAGATTTTAGAAAATCTGAGTCTGTATATGTTTTTCTCTGTTCAGTATATAAAATTAATCTAATGTTTCTGTCTCATACTTTTAAAGACAGCACCAACTTCTTACAGAACTCTGGGGCGATCTCAAAACCCACCACCTACAAGACTAAGAGATGTGTCCATTGATACACAATAAGAAACAGTTTTGAGGTGACAGTTTACATCACAAACATTTTATTTAGGTTCCTATTGTCTGATTTCACGTTTCTTTACTTTGTACATTGAATTCCTTTTATAGTTGGTAGCTGTGTGGTATCTGATAGAGAATTATGTTCTAAAATGATTGTTTTTCACAAATGCTGTTTTAGTTTGATAACAATTTTTCTCTTTTATTGTAATTCCCTAATTTCCACACTTCCTGTAGATCACCTGGAATATAAAAAGAAAAAGAAACACCCCAGTAAAGATTTTCATGTGGAGGGGTCTTTTCTGTATTTCTTCCATCAGTGGATGCAGAGATTTGGAACACAGGCTGTCACACGAAAACTATGTCAGATTTTCCCTCCCCCCAAGCTGATGCCATTACCCAAAGTTAGGTATCACTTTAAAAGAAACGAATTAATTTGTGAATTACACAATTTATTTGCGATCAGCAAAATGAAATATTAATCTCCCGATGTCTCCTAAAAGGACACAGAGAAAACAGAAGAAAATAGGACCATAACTAAAATGAAGAATCTTTCCAGTTGGCAAGGGCAGCACCTTGCAGGAGAAGCTTCCCTAGGGAGGAGTCTCCCTCACCTCCCATGAGACACTGAGCCCAGAGTCCCTACTTTCAGAAGAGAGGTTAGAGCATATTCCTTCCAACACTGCCGTGCACTCGTGTCAGGTGCCCTAGAAAGCCTTCTCTTCAGGCAGATGCTGATAAGCCCCAGAGGGACAGCTTGGTCCCTCTCTCAGTTCCCAGTCTTCTCCATGCCTCCTTAGCCAGCTTGCTATAACATTTCACACCTGGGAACATGACTTGCAATCAGTTGGTTTTTTAGGTCCTTTCTCGGCTGTTCCATCACAGCACAAAGGATCCAGATTACATCAAGGAGAAGCTGAACTGCACAGGTGAATGATCATAGCTTGTTGATGGTCACACTAACCTTGGTTCCCAGCAGAATCACCTTAATCAGCTGGAGATTGGGAAAGAGGAAGAATCACACAGCTAACGCGAAGCATTTGGGGACTGCAATGAGAGATGCTGTGTAAGAGGTGTGCTCTCTATCTGTCCTGCTGCAAATGAGGACAGAAATAGAAAATCACCATTGCTTTATCTCCTGTTCCCAGCACATGCAGTTTCGTGGTCCAGCCCTCCAGCGAGCCCTCAGGAGCCACCAACCAGACTGAGGCTATCAGAAAATCAAATCTTCTTTACTGAGGATTCCACTGGAGTTTAGTCAGGAATAGAAGTGAGGATTCTGCAGCCATCACAAAAAGCTGGGAAAATAAGATCCAGGTCCCAACCTTCAGTGCCATCTGTGAGTCTAAATGTGGGAAATGACTTGGTTTCCTTATTTAGGCATGTTGCAGCTCCAAATCTTTGGTCAACTATCAGTCCATTACTACCACTCTTCATTTATCAAGAAGAGATGTACCTCTATTAATTCTAAACATAAATACTCATCATTCATGCTCTCTGTGAATAGTTCTGGGGGAAAATAGATGCACAATTGAAAACATTCAATAAAAAGTGACAATTTGATTAGTTTTGTTTCAGTGGTGGGGACGTAGCTGTGCCATAAACATTAACTTGGGAGAAATGACAGTAAAACAATAGAAAATTATCTGAGTTATGAATAAATGGAATATTTAAAATAATTTTCTAGCCAAATAAAATTATAGGAGAATGTATTTACATTTTTGAGAAATTTACATATGCTGTTTATTTAATTCTTGCGAACGCAGCCGCAACAAACAAAACGTCTGTGAGAATATCTTCATTGCAGTGAAGTATGAAGCCAACTTTGTCTCACTAAGTTTGTCTCATACTTTTGTTTCATTAAGCATAGAATAGAAGGCAGTATCTGGTAACTGGAATATGCTGCAAATAGGCATAAATATTATATTTATTGAAGCCTGGAGATTACATCTTTGAAGTCAGGATGAAAAAGGTAGCGTAAGAAATGAGACAGTTTTTAGATACTGGTGGACAAAGTGGGACGAGGATGAGATGTTCAATGATTCTTTAAGTTTCTTTTTATGGGACTTGTTTGTTGACTGTCTTCTATTATTCTGTTCATTTCTGCTCTTCCCTCGCAGTTCATTTCTCCAACAAAATCTTCGCAGGTGCAAGACCACCACCCTCTTCGACCAGGTACGTCTATAGTGCCCAGTGCTTAGGAACATTCAACAGTTCTGTTCATTTATTATGAACGTTAACGCTTTGGATAAGCTACAATTAAATCAGAATGACTCTCAACTCCTCATAGTTTAAGCTATCTACGCCATTTATCTAAACCCTTATCTCACAGACAACTGTGCAAAGACTCGGCCTATAACGATAAATAAATTAATTACTTTGTAATTCTCCTTTGTAACTTGCAGAGTCCTTCCGTTCACGTGAGCTATTGACTAATCATCCATTTTATGATTCTGCCCCTCATTTTAATGACTATACTTTACTGGTGGATCACTACACATAAAAAATCTGCCAATCCATCAAATTTTGACTGTAAAAAGAAAAGGGAGTCCAACAAGTTTCTGATGCTTTGTTGAAAATAAAATTTTTCTGATGTATTTGCTTAGAAAAATAAATAAATCTTTAAAAAAAAAAGACTATAGGCATCTCAGTGTTAAGGAAGGACCTGTTTCTTTCCTGTCTTGCTTCAATGAGGTCACGGTGATCCAGATCCTCATATTTTTGATGCAGGTTTAAAAATTGGCTTTAAGAACTGCAGAATAAGATATTGCCAATGCCAGATAGTTACATGCTCCGTTATTCAAATTCAGAGTGTAACTGAAAAATCTAAAGCTTTGCAGGTCAACACATTCCTCCTTTGTGGAAACATCTGCTACAGAAAGCAGCTAATTACCAAATGGCTGACAAACATGAAATCAGAGTTCCTGCTTGCTAGGAATGTCAGTGATGGATCACTGGCCTGAGCTTTCAACATGGAATCATCAACTCCGATCCTCGTGGCGGTTGGCTGCCTTGTTCCCAGCGCAAGCATTCACTGCCAGATGCTACCCACTCTGAACTGATGTTTACATTTCATTTGGATCACCCCCTTCCCTTTCCTTTCTCCAGGAATGTACCCTATATTCTCGAATATATTTAGTTATCCTGAATGAGTAACACCTCTTGACAATTTAATCCAAGGAGCTACAGTGGATGCTCAGAGTCCTCCAAGCTCTCTGGCTACACGTTTCCTGAAATTGTTTTCTTTTCTTCTCTGGGATGTTATTGTCACAGGTTCCATGAATTCACAAGCTCGACTCGTAGAATTCAATCCTGTGTTTTATTACTGAGGTGTCTTCAGGGACCATTCCTTAACGTGTCCCAAGCACTGACGACAGTTAGGGCAGAACTGGCCCTAAGCATCTCTCTCCTTACGCTGCAATGTTCCTCACGTAAAAGGCACACAGTCCTCAAGTCATTCTGCTCTTGCAGTGACACTGACAAGTGTTTAACTGTTTTAAATTAGAAACTAGCAAGATTTATTAGGAAAACGGTGATTCGCGGTCAAAATGCCTAATTCATCATTTCAGCACGCCACCAGTTCATAGATTCACTAGCTGTCCATTAAGTTCTTGGTGATGTCATTTATCACGTGACAAACTGAGTTATTCATTTTTCAATAATTTGTTTCCATTAACGACTTAGCGGGTGACAGTTCTAGCGCTGAGGTCAAGTGCTGTTTTTCTGGTTAAATGAAAACGTATTATGTTTTGGATTTTTACGTATAGTGTGTGCTGCAAATAAAAACAGGAAAATTAACAGCTTTATGGGTCTGTTTTTCTTTATTTTCATTTTAGTGAATATCCGATCTTGAGAAAATCCACAAAAGGGATCTGGACAGATAACGCATAAGGAGCTATGCCTATAGGTATCTTTCAAATATATGTTTATAGATAGCTACCACACGAGCCCTCCAAATCCTGAGCGCACATGGAAGTACACACATTTATATCAGAATCCAGATTTGTAGCCTTAGGCTGCCCGAGGAGCCCCAGAGTTCCCTAATGTCAGTGAGAAGCCATAGGGAAATTCCTGTGGTGAATTAGTAATCCTATGAATCAACTAGTTGACCACTTGCTAAATCGCTAAGTATGCACTGTTTACATTTTTCAAAAGTGTAGCATTTGGATATATTCTAGTATATGCATACATATGTGTACATGTATACACGCATACATAGAGACACCTGAGAATCCTCCAGTGCAAGTCACGTAAACGGCACATAATACAAAACCTCTGCATGCGTTTCATTTCTTTTGCATAGTACTCATTTCATTGTCCACGAAATTTGAAGTACCTCATATATGTAAAAATATAAAACATTGGCACATAAAGTGTAGCTGCTACTCAATTTTTACTACCAACCTAGGGAATTTATTTCATTCTGTATAATACCCAGACCTCACAGTGTACTCCAGAAATGCATAGTTACAATTTATCAGTCAGAAAACTCAGCATTTTTCTAAAAAATCCTAATTTCTTGATTTGCTTCCCGTGAACTCATGTAAGACAAGTTCTAGACTCTAGACAAAATTGAGATAGTGATGGGAGCGTGATCTTGATGGAGTGAAATCATCTTTTTCACAGCTATTCTCGTTGTAAATCTCTTCAATTAATAAATATGTCCAGTATCCTGTAACTGCCTTCAGACTTGCACACATGAAGCTCTGAGATAGTGTGTGACTCATGCTTATACTATTTGTATCATTTGACATTTCTTAACTTCATGAGAATGTCTAGGTAGTGAGTGACCAGTGTACATATTGTTGGTCTGAAATTGGATGTCATAAGAATTTATCTTGTGGATAGATAGAATATGGATGTTTCATTGGTAATCATTTATTTATAATTGGGTGGATTCTTAGAGGCATTTAGTAGTAATATTCCAGATACTATTAATACACGAAACAGCAACAGCAAAACTTGGTTTGAAGGTAACTGCATCACAGCTAACTGGTTGCTTTCTTTCATAGAGAAATGAAGGAAAATCAAACAGCAGTCACAGAATTCATCCTCTTGGGATTTTGCTTCGGTCCAAGGATTCTCTTGATCCTGTTTGGACTTTTCTCTCTCTTTTACTCCTTCACCTTGCTAGGAAATGGGGCAATCCTGGGGCTCATCTCACTGGAATCCAGACTGCACAGCCCCATGTATTTCTTCCTCTCACACTTGGCCGTGGCCGACATCGCCTATGCCTGCGACACAGTGCCCCAGATGCTGGTGGACCTCCTGGATCCAGCCAAGCCCATTTCCTTTGCTGGCTGTGTAACACAGACTTTTCTCTTTTTGACACTTGCTCACACTGAGTGTCTCCTGCTGGTGGTGATGTCCTGGGACCGGTATGTGGCCATCTGCCACCCACTGCGATATTCTGCCATCATGAGCTGGAGACTCTGCACCATCTTGACCATCGCTTCCTGGACCTGTGGCTCACTCCTAGCCCTGGTCCATGTGAGCCTCATTCTGAGGCTGCCCTTCTGCGGGCCTCATGAAATCAACCACTTCTTCTGTGAAATCCTCTCTGTCCTCAAGCTGGCCTGTGCCGACACCAGACTCAACCAAGTGGTCATCTTTGCAGCCTCTGTGTTCATCTCAGTGGGGCCCCTGAGCCTGGTGCTGGTCTCCTACACGTGTGTTCTGCTTGCCATCCTGAGGATCCAGTCCGGAGAGGGCCGCAGAAAGGCCTTTTCTACCTGCTCCTCCCACCTCTGTGTGTGGGGCTCTTCTTCAGCAGTGCCATTGTCATGTACATGGCCCCCAAGAGCCACCACCCCGAGGAGCAGCAGAAGATCCTTTTCCTGTTTTACAATTTTCTCAACCCCATGCTGAACCCCTTCATTTACAGCCTGAGGAACGCAGATGTCAAGGCTGCCTTGAAGAGAGTGCGACACAGAACAAGCAATGCCCAAGTGATCTGAATTGTGAGAAAGAGTCTCCCAGTCTGTATTCCTACTTACTGCCCGCGTCCAGAGAAGGCCTCTGTTCTCTTGTTCATGCTTTAAAGACGTAATAAGCTTGCCTCCCTCCTTTGCAAGAGAAAGTTAACTGTGTTACTCTCATTGACTTCCTAAGAGATGCACTGAGTCAGATAGATTTTGCTTTGTTGTTTTTCATTGATCTGTAAAATAATTAAGTCTATTCAATCATATATTTATGTTACGCATTTACACGTTGAATTAATATGTAAAAATGACTATTATTTTAATTCATTTTCAGGACCCAAAACTTGAATGCGCTACACCTGCCACATCACCCTTGCTGTATAAACTTGCCAGCTTCGGGAGCCCTAACATTCGAAGGCAGACAGAATAGTGGGGTCAATGGATGTGATTAACACAACACAGAAGCGCTTGTCCATTCTCTGAAAGCTGTCTTTGCTTTGTTAAAAGATACTCTGAGATGTTCAGTTAACTGCGATGATCTCAGTTACGCAATTTTGCATGACAAGATTAATTCAGGCAGATAACTCAGAGGCTGAGTGAAAAATTGCACAAAGCAAAGTAAAAGAGAAGAAAGGAAAAGAAGAAACCCTGCACTCACGTGAGAGCAGTTAGCACTGCCAATGTGATGCCAGCTGGTCCGCTCCCAGCCGGGAGAGGGCCAACTCTGACATCCTCTGCACTACGCAGGCTGGAAGTGACGACCAGAGTTAAGTATTTGAGTTGTTCCTGGATTTTTCACGCAATTTTGAGTGGTTAACACATGAATCGCACACATATACACAGACTATGCATGGTTTTTCCAGTGCCTCTTCATATGCACTTTCACCTTGGTTAATGTCAATATATAGCACTTCCTTTGGTTTACCCAAACAACAAACTCCTAGCTAACTATTGAGCCAGGTGGTAATTGGATTTTGCTGATTTCATGTGCAAAAAAAAAAACCAAAAAGAGTAGGGATGAGTTCCCACACACCTTAAGGTGACTTCCATCAGATTAGAATGGACATCTTAGGTGAACGTAAGAGCTGTTCAGAATAAATCTATGTTCAATTAGTAGTATTCAAACCAAACCCTAACTACTGTTTTTAGTGTATTTTGTCCATACACATACCAGCTAGTGGCTCTTGTCCGATTTGTACTTAAACAATGCCTCCGGGCCCCCGCATGATGGCTCAGCGCCTGAATCCCCGCTTTGAATACGACAGGATTCATGGTGGCCCCAATTTCACATCCCAGATGCTCCACTTCCCACCCAGCTTTCTGCTTGTGGCGTCAGAGGGCAGTAGAGTATGGCCTGGGCCTTGGGACCCTCCACCCATGTGGGAAACACAGAGGAGGCTCCTAGCTCCAGGCTTCTGATCTACTTGGCTCTATTGAGGACACTTGGGGAACGGGGCAGTGGATGAGGAATCCTTCTCTGCATCTGCTGTCTTGTGGATCTACCTTTCCAATTAAGGTAATGGGTCTTTTAAACAATGGCTCCCTGTCCTCCCCCACTTAGTCTCAGCAATGCAGTACATAAACATCAGTGTTATCAAATAAAGTACAAGTTTTAATTTAACCCCCGTGGCCTGATAGATTCCACAGTAAGAAGACCTGCGCTCTCCCATGTCCAAAGAACCAGAAATCACATGAGAGGCTTGTGCAGAACACATACAAGTATTGAATTTTAGAGAGTGCAGGACATTAAAATAAACATTCTCATTAAGATGAGAGACTTACTGGGCCCAGCGTGGTAGCCTAGCAGCTAAAGTCCTTGCCTTGCATGCACCAGGATCCCATATGGGGACCGGTCCTAATACGAGCAGCCCCGCTTCCCATCCAGCTCCCTGCTTGTGGCCCTGGAAAGCAGTCGAGGACGGCCCAAAGCCTTTTGACCGTGCACCATGTGGGAGACCTAGAAGAGGCTCTGGGCACCTGGCTTCAGATCCATGCAGCTGCGGCTTGATGTGGCCACTTGGGAAGTGAATCCGTAGATGGAAGATCTTCCTTTCTGTCTCTCCTCCTCTCTGTATATCTGCCTTTCCAATAAAAATAAAGTAATTTTTAAAAATTAGTGACTCAGTATTGCTGAAATCCACACTCAAAACACTACAGCCCGCAATCTCCTTTTACCTACCCGCCTTGTCCCTTCTTCCTGCAGTCCCTTCTCCCCTCCCCTCCCCTGGACATACGTCACCGACAGCTTACGAACTCTGGGCCACTCACTCATAATTTCACATACAGTACACACTATAATCCTCCAGGCAACCCTTTGAAACAGAAGATAATCACTGTCCTACTTCACGTATGAGAAAACCGAGGCACACAGATTGAGGGCTTGCCCAGGAACCCCACAGACAGCAGTACTCAGACCAGGATCAAACTAAACCATCTATTCCTAAACCTACAGGCATAACCATCATGCACCACGGCGCTACAGGACATAGCAGCAGAGAACGAAATAAAGTAAATAATGAAGGGCCAGTGACAAGCACCCAGCTGTAAGAAGGAATGGATTTACACCTGCTAAAGAAATCAATTTGAATCTCAACTGATACTTGGAACGTGAGTGTGGTCATGAGAAAGGAATGCAGCGCCAATGACTGCAGGTGCACCTCCAGGGGGCGCTAGTGACACGTAAGACAACAGGGAGACAGACGACATGTTGCTTTGTATTGGTGCTTGTTGGTGGAGTAGTATTAGAACAGAAATTTATTTTTTTAAAAAAATAGTTCTTAGCTCAAACAAAGAAATGCAGATTTCAATTCTGGTACTCAGATTTACATGATTTGGATATTTACATGATATTGCTCAGGTATGTAATTCACATACAAAATGGGGGGCTCAGTGAGCGCAGGACTGAAGCCTCGTCTCTTTATGGGCAACACCAGCATGTTGAAGAAAAACCAGACACGCAAAGTCGGGGAACACCGAGTTGATGAGACACAACTGTCAAAGCTTAAGCTGTTCTTTGATTTCTGCAGTTTCACAATCATTCCACTTGTAGAACATAAAATGGTAGAAAACACGTTGTAGTAAAAATCATTTAGCACTTACTACCAGCAAATAAGCTAAACGGTTGCGGTGTAATTCTCACAGCAACACTGTGAAGCTGATAATAACCGCATACGTGGAAGAGAAAGTTAAGTATAAAGAGCAAAGTAAGTAACTTCATGCCACACACACACACACACACACCAGGTCATACACCCACAACTCTGCTGCAGTTAATCTAATCTACGTTAACTATGAACCATTCTCTGGAAAAATGACCTGTTGATGTTTTGTACATTCAATGTCTGGACCAGCGCTATTTCATAATAGTCAAGCAGAGTTGTGCAAAGAAATGAATGAATTAGCATTTCATTCAAAATCTTGCCCCAAAGTATACTACTCCATCAAAAAAAAAAAAAAAAGAAATTAAAACACAGTAGTTGTTACATAGAATTCATATGTGGAAAAACAAGGTCTGGAGTTGTGAACTACCCTTCAGCACCTTGGTCTTCCAAAGAGAAAGACCATTTAATGACTAAACCATCGCCCAGATGTTTCCTTCGTCTCGGAGAAGGCGACGCACAACTGGCTCTCCTTCCAAGGTGAGTGGGAACCCTGCCCCCGGCTGGCCCTTCGTGCTGGACCCAAAGTCTGTGGGAACCGCAAGATTCTCCCTGAGGCAGTACAGTTCCTGCCACAGGCAGGTGCAGGTTCCTCTAACCTCAGCTCAGGAAGATGGTGTCGCCAGCAGCCACTGACTGCGGGGCTCACCAACAGTGTCCCACTTGCTGCTGCCTGGCTGTAACGGTCCCAGCTGTTCCACAGTCGCTCTTTTTCCTGCAGAATTTCCACTGCAGACTTCTGTGCAGTGCCATCCCCTGGGAATGCAGTTCTGCTATCCTCACGTGGGCAAAAGAAGAGGCCTGACCCCTCTATGCAGGCATCTCCCCTAGAAAGTAGTTTTATCATTTCTCATGATCCTAAAATATATATATTTGCACTGAAATGTTTTAAAAAAATTTTTCTCACGCGTTTTTGGGCCATGAAGGTCCCAAATATGTATCAGTATCCATTTCATGGAAATGTTAATGAGAACCAGAGTTTATTAGCCAAATATTAAAAGTAATTAAGGGGACCCAGAACGTGTCCTAGTGGCTAAAGTCCTCACCTTGTACACACCGGGATCCCATGGAGGTGCTTGTTCTGCTTCTGGCGACCCTGCTTTCCATTCAGCTCCATGCCCTTGGCCTGGGAAAGTAGTGTCGTTTCGGCCAAGGCGTTGGTACCCTGCACCCACGTGGGAGGCCTGGAGGAGACTCTGGGTTCCTGGCTTCGTAAAGGCTCAGCTCCGGCCTACAGCTCAGTTGCGGCCACTTGGGGAGTGAATCAATGGATGGAAGATCTTCCTCTCTATCTCTCCTCCTTTCTGTATATCTGATTTTCTAATAAAAATAAAATAAATCTTTGAAAAAAAGGTAATTTAGGGACCAGTGCCATGGTTCAGTTGATTAATTTTCTGCCTGCAAGCAGTGGCATCCCGTGGTATGCTGGCTGCTACATTTCCCATCCAGGCCCCTGCTTGCAGCCTTGGAAAACTGCAGAGGATGACCCAAAACCTTGGCACCCCACATCCATCTAGGATACCCCAAGGGGGGGTCCTGACTCCTGGCTCTGGATCAACTCATCTCCAGCCATTGTAGACATTTGGGGAGTGAGCCAGCAGATGGAAGATCTTTCTCTGTCTCTCCTTCTCTTTGTAAATCTGCCTTTCCAATAAAAATATTTTTTTACCTTTATTTTTATTATCATTTTATGATACATTTCCATTAGCCCTGTGATTTTTCTTACTTCCTCCCCAAGTCCCTCCCCAACACTGAGTTCCCCTACATTATTACTATAGTATAGTTCTTCATAAACAGTCACATGTCCATCATTGCAGGCATGGACAATGGCAGCAAGTCCAGCATCCTATTGTCAAGATATAGTTAACAGTTTCATTGGGAGTCCATCTTTGGTTTGGAAGCAGAGATGCATACTGCATTGCATCCTCACATCTGGATATGATAGTCTCTATTACATAATTACTATACATCCTCTTAAATGAAAAGCCACAATACAACATCAACAAAAGGAAGAAAAATAGAAAATTACGATGCAATGAAGTTCTCAAGAGGTTTTGATAGTTCAATAGTCCTGAGTTGCTGTCAATCCCGCCACTCCAA
This sequence comes from Ochotona curzoniae, assembly GCF_017591425.1. NCBI lineage: Eukaryota > Metazoa > Chordata > Mammalia > Lagomorpha > Ochotonidae > Ochotona > Ochotona curzoniae. The sequence goes on along the minus strand of NW_024467095.1, from coordinate 24,225,101 downwards.
TCTCAGCGAGATCTCTGAAGAACCCATTGGCTGCCATGGTCCACCTTAGAGTCTCCATCTACCCAGATAAGCACTTCCAACGTTCGTTTGGAGTAATTGATCGATTTGTTCTGTCCTCCATCCTCTGCCATGGTACCAGGTGTCCTCTGGAGGCTCCAATGCACTGCCATAACCTCCATATGCCTTTGGATATGCTGTCCACTGCTCCATTTGAGCCACTGAGGAGGCCCAGCTCTGACACACGCACTGCTTGGTCAGATCATGGAAGCTGCAATTCTGTCCGTGGTTGGGATTCTGAGTCCAGCGGTTCACTTGGTAGGAAATTGCCAAAGAAACTTCAACTGAGGCCATCCCAGATCTGATTCTTGTGTGTGTTTGCCAATGCAGGGTCCGACACAGTCCATCTCCCTAGTCAGCCTACGCAGCTGTAGTTGCCTAGTAGTTGCACTTGCTGGGTCAGTTCTGTCTCTAGTCCCTTGTTTTTACACAAATCAAAGGGCACTGGAGTCCAGGCTGATCCTACCCACCACAGACTCGGCCTTCATGCAAACCAGTGGGAGCTGCAGCCTCATCAGAGCAAATTGCAACAACACCCACCAGGCTCGGCCCATACCCTGGTTCCCATCGTTGACAGTATGTACAGCTGACTGGTACCATCTGTCCCATATCCCATTTGACTGTCATACAAATCAATGGACACTGATGCTCAGTCCATCACAACCAGTCCCACTATCCAGTCCACACTGTGCCAGCAGGTGCCACCATCTGTCTAACCATGCCTGTACCTGACAGAATTTGCCCCCCATGCCAGCCTCTGCCAGCTGATGCTGGGGCAAAGCCCAACCCACCCATACCAACTCTGGCTTTTGCATGTACCAGGAAATAAAGTCAGGCCAGCTGGGCCTTCCCCTGATCCTGCTCACATGTAGGCCATCAAATGTTGCCCAGCCTGGTCTGCCCCCATCCCAGCTCTCATGCTCAACAGTGGGTCCCCCCTCTGAGTCCATCCCCACCCACTCCCCAGGTTTCACATGTGCTGGTTGGGTGCTGCGGCCCAGTCTGGCACAGCTTGTCTCACCTCGACATTTGCCAGTGGGTGCTATAGTCTGGCATACCTGGCCCATCCCCAATTCCAGCTCATCCTGGTGTGGGCTACGGCCTAACCCAGCCCTGCTAACCCCTACTGTCAACTGGCTGGTATTGCATCCAGACTCAGCCTGACCCATACTCCATTCTGGCGCTTGGATTCGCCAGCGGGTAATGTAAACTGACCCAGCCTGGCCTGCCCCTTACCTGCTCCAAAGCTATGCTGGCTGGTACCGTGTTTTGGCCTGATCTGGCTGCTCCCTGTCTTGGTTCATGCATTCACCTGCAGGGAGTGTGTCCCGACAGAGGAATTAACCAAGCTCCTCCATGCGCAGACCAGTGTGTCGATGAGCCAGTCCTACTTTTAGCCTACCCTCTGTTCCACAGGAACAGTGGCCTTTCCTGACCAGCCCTCACACATTCCAGTTCTTGTTGTTGGATGCCAAGTGCAGCCAAGCCTGGTCTGCACCCAGACACAGTTCACACATGGCTTAGCAAGAGAAAACACCTAGCCTAGCCCATCTTGCACACTCCCTGGTTCTCACCAGTAGGTGCTTGAGTCAAGCCCAGTCCGGTGCATCCCAGACCCAGCCCACACCTATGCTGAGGTAACCTGCAGCCATATCCAGACCAGACCGCAGCCTCCACCCTGGCCCTTGCACTCACCAATAGGAATTGCTCCTTTGCCAGGGCATCCCATTAGATGGGAACAGGAATGTCTTAGCCTTTGCCTTCAGATGCCACAGCCTGGCCTGACCCAGCCAGCCCCAACTCCCAACTCACTGGCAGATGCTGCAGCCTAGCCCTGTTCGGTCTATTCCTGTCCCTGGCCCATGTAACCAGTAGATGTGATACCCTGGCCAGGCATAACCTGTATTCCAACCTGGTTTCTGCACTTGCCAGTGGGCTGAGGTTTGCTCAGCCCTTCCCAGACCATCACCATCAAAAACCAACCCACACACTTGTCAAAGGATGGGGCTACTTCACCCAGCTTGCCCAACCTCTAGTTCTGGACCATGTGTTCACCAGTGGGAGCTATGACCCCCAGAGGGGTGTTTCCCAGGTTCTCCTACTTGGGCCACAACCAGACCCAGATCTTACATGTGTCAGCCGGTGTTAGGCTTTTTCCCAGCACAGCTGCCCCTCCATCTTGGTCCTTGTATGAGCTGGAGGATGTTGCAGCCTGGCCCACCCCACACCCTGTTTTAGGATGCACACGCAGGTGTTGCAGCCTGGACCTGCCCAACCTATTCTAAGCCTCAGTACCTGTGAGTGTTGGCGGGTTCAGTGTTTACATGGAACATGAAGAAAAATAATTTTGAAAGTAATTTAGAATTTAATTAGACTTAATAGAATGCACCGAACTATTTTTGGAATACTTTTTCTATGCACTCAATTTATTATTATATGATGATTGAGTTAAGAACTTAAAGGAAAACCAACTATCTTCAAAGAGAAATCAAGTAGTATATAAAATAAACCATGATCCCTTCAGCTGTGAGGGAAAAAAACCATGCAGTGGTTTGATACTATTTACAATGTGAATGGATCTGGGGGACCCTAATATTTTACTTTTACAACGGCTAATCTTCCCTTTTCCTCTTATCACCATAATAATGTAAAACACCATAGTCATTAGGCCAACACTGTATAAATGATAGTCCATAAATCCCCAAACCCCTGAGATTTAAACATGCAGTGAAGTAAGCACCCGGTGCAAATGCTTTCACTTTAATTACTACAGAATGCATTATATTTATGCTGAGTTCTTACATATGAATGGGTCTTCAAAGAGTTCATGGGGAACGCAAAGTTATAAAAAACGCACATGAATTTCAAGATTTGAGGCATCAAAATAAAATGTTAGTTGCATTTTCCCATGAGTGTTTGAAGTGTCTTCACATTTATCACTTACGTTCTTTATAAATAGTTATTCTTGTCAACATAAAAGTTATTTCAGCTTGATTTTAACAGAATCCACTTTTATGTTTTAGATGCTGATGTTTATGTGGGTCAGTTTTTTTCCTAAACTTCAATTTAAGTCTGTCTTTACACTAAATTACTGTTAATCTGACTCCCAATTTTTCACTTATGAATTCATAAACTGCATTTAAAGCCCATGTTTTTAAGGTGTAGTATATAGAAATATATTCTCCAAAACCATTTTTCACATGGAGTTTCAGTTTCTGATTGGCTCCTAGGAGGCACTTTGCTAATTTTAATTTGTTGGCTTATAATGCAAACCTTGTTCATGTTTGTTATTTTGATTTTTTATGATATGAGCATATTCATTTCAATAAAAGTTTGGTTGTATTCTGAGGATGTACCTTTGTATGTAATTGTTACATTTATGCTCATGGTTCACTCTGACAGATTTTGTACACTGAATTTAACACAACTTGATAAGAAAGAGACAGCTCATAAGTTTTGCACTGAAAGATTTCCTTTTAGCTTGTTTGGTATCATAATAGTTTAAATTTAACTTAGCTTCATTCTAAACTTTCTTTGGTACCCTAAACTTATTTTTACAACATGCTTAAATGGTGAGAAATACAGGGAACATGTCTTACCAAGACAGCTTTCACTCAATTCCACAGTTTGATCATTTAGATCAGTTGCAATTTACCTGAATGTTTAAAAAGTAAAACATTCTAATGTTGATATGCCTTCTGTGTTTTGGGGTTTTCCTGTGATCAGGGACACTTTTGTGCCCCCACACAAATATGTTTTTCTCGTGGTGGAGCTAGAATACAGGTGATCCTGTTCCCAAAATACAATAGGCAGGAAATCATCTCCTATTACTAATAACACAATTGCAGAGGGCCACAAGTCATGCTCTAAGAAACTCATTATTTCCCAGCTGCACACAACCGCCTAGGTTAATTTGTGTCTAGACAAGTGTTACACCTCTGGGATAAACGACAACAGGCACTGTGGGACTGGTTAATACCAAATCTGTATTAACAGCATCGTTGCCTATTCTATTTTTTTCTTTGAAGGTATGTGGGGAAGATAGTACCCCATCTGGAGGTGCTGCAACTTGCCCAGGGAACGGAGACTGAGGACCTATTGCAGTAGGAGCAGCTAAGCATACGTGTGACAGAGGAGGGATCATTTCTAGAGTATTCCACGGACCATGCCACTGCATTTGAAGGTTGGGGGGGCAGACTTTGGATGGAATTATCTAGAGTGAGTAAACCAGAGGGCATGTTTGGATCAGGCCAACACGCCTGGCCCGCCTGGGGGACCTGGGCTGGGATGAATAGCATTGCTAGTGGCCCACTGGTGCACTCAAAAGCTGTGCTGGGGGCATGTGTGGTTGAGCTAGGCTGTTGTACTCACTAGTGTTGCTGCAGCCTTATGTCATCAGAAGAAATCATTCAAATATTCAACCTATTGTCAAGTTGCTAGAACCACTGTGACAAGCAAACTGAGAGGGCAGAGATTTTGAGAGCGGGAAAATAGAGGACACATAAAGAAAACTAAGAATGTAGAAGAGTTTCAGAAACAGATTCAGAGGAGGAAAGATATATCAAGGCAGGGAAAACATGGCACAATGATGTGTAAGAACAAGGCTGTGGGAGACGGCTATCAAGACAAACTAAAGAAGGGTTTTATTGCGCATGCTAGCTGGAGGAGATGTTCCTTATTTACATGGAAACAAACATTCTAATACTTCATTTGAACTCAGAAATTTAAAAATAGCTCTCATTGGAGGCACACTCTATGACACATACACAAAATATTAGGAAACAGTTTTTCAGCTTGTCGTAGCTGAAGTTTTATTTTCTAGAACATTGGCTGCATCTAGTACCAACAAGTTTGCTCATGTGCAAAGAAATCATTTTAATCTCAGCTATTCACTGTGAAATCCTGGATGGTTTATGAGTCATCAAGCAATCTTACAAATGTTTAAGTGGCTAACTTACACAGGCATGGGGAATACATAAAGTGTAAGACAATGCTTGAATGGCATACTGATTGGTACATAGAACTGAGTGCTATTTAATTTGCATTTTAGTCTCTCACCTCTGCCAAACATTGGGCAAATAATCCATTTAAGTTCAGGTAAGCTATTTTGAGTGTCACGTAGAATGAAATATAAATGGAAAAAAATAAACTGGAAGTTACACATTGCAGTTATTCTTACCAAACACAAGAAATCTTTACTTCTTTTGGCTTTAAAACAATTGGGTACAATTAAAGTAGGAAAGATTTAAGCAAGCCAAAATTTGCGCATCCAATCCAAAAGTCGATCCTTGTCATTCATACTAGTCACCCACTTGTTTACTCAACACGCATTAACTAAGCATCAGAACTTGTGAAAAGGAGTAGACCAGCTCATTGCTCATAAGCATCCCGTTCTACAAAAAATAAAATCAGATTTTGAACTCTCATGGCACTAAGGTATGTTAATTTATTCAGTAGGCCCTCTTTTCTTATTTTTCAATTATGTTTACTATATTTCCCAGGTAGGGTTTTACAGAAATAGGAACCCCTCCTTTCCCTCCTCTTTGCCCCTTCTCATTTTCCCCTCCTACATTTGTGCCAGCAGGCAAGACTCCCTGGGACAGTGTGGGGAGGTGCTGGTCACCCCTGTCCATCGTGGCTCACTTCCCCTCTTTGTCCTTCCATCTGGATTTTTGACAAATATTCCCCTACAGTCAACCATATTTAGAATCCTTAAATCACAAGTGCATCCAACGGAGCCGTTGTACTGGGCCCAATTCACTCTCCTTTTACAAGTAGTACAACTGTTTGAGAAGGGTCAGAACCTGTTGGGTTAAAAATTACTTTTTTTGATTGAAGTCTATAGTCCAAAATTTTTGTTTCTGTAGTTAGGGAGTGAATCCACAAAACATTCTTTTGTTAATTTCAGGGAATTCCACAACACAATCTACTTTCAAGTATTCCCTACGATTGGGATCGTGCCTAGGGTTTACTTTGAATAAACACATGTTTTTCTTTGGGGGAAGTCAGGAAGGGCCATAACCCAACTTCCATTGCTGAGTGAGGGCAGGAGCCTCCGGCAGAGGTAACCAGTGAAAACATAGTTTACTATTAATAATAATAGTAAGCATGAGTACTTACTTTATGCCATCAATAAGTATGATACAGAGATAGGCTTATTTTATCAGCATCACAAATTGTCAGCTTATTTATGAATTAAAATATTCAGCAAATGGAAAATGGTATGTCCAAACAAGCTGGCTCCCCATGCCTTCTCTACTTGATCAGTGTATTTTAGGTCATTATTATACTAATGTATGCTAATGTATGCTAATGCAGTACATGTTAGGTGAATGTGTGCTTCTTTTCAATCTAACTTGTGCCATGATGAGGACAGGATAGCCAAACATCTTTTCATGTGAGTCTTTTCATCCTGGTTGCTTAGTTGTATGGGCAAGGTCGCAAAGGAGAGTCAGAGCAGCGGGAAAGCAGAAGGCAGAGTGGCATCGGTACATCTTGATTTCCACAGATCACTGACACATTTGTGCACACGTGCACATATCCCTCCTGCACACACACACACACACACACACACACACACACACAAGCCTCCCTAACACCTGGTGAGACACTGGTCATGACACCTTATAAACATCATTTATATCTTCATATCAACCCTCCAAAGTAGGCAGTGCACTCACTTTTGGGTGAGAAAATAGGGGCACGGAGAGATGAATTATCTCAATGCTTAAGTCTAATGCATTTTTACTCTTGGATCAAACTTAGGCAATTTGATTTTCAAACCAACATTCAAAACCATCATAGAAGTTTGTGTTAAATGTATCAAAGAGATTGGGCCCGGCGGCGTGGCCTAGCAGCTAAAGTCCTCGCCTTCAACACACCCCGGAATCCCATATGGACACCGGTTCTAATCCCGGCAGCTCCACTTCCCATCCAGCTCCCTGCTTGTGGCCTGGGAAAGCAGTCGAGGACAGCCCAAAGCTTTGGGACCCTGCACCCATGTGGGATACCCAGAAGTAGTTCCTGGCTCCTGGCTTCGGCTCAGCATAGCATTGGCTGTTGCGGTCACTTGGGGAGTGAGTCATGGGATGGAAGATCTTCCTCTCTGTCTCTCCTCCTCTCTGTATATCTGACTTTCCAATAAACAAAATCTTAAAAAAAAAATGTATCAAAGAGATTAAAAAATTCCACAAGGATGTGAGAGGAGAAGCCAAAGACAGGCTCTATCCAGAAAAGCACTTATATTTGCCAAAGGTTACAAATTAGTCATACCCACACACAAAACAATGATGACCTAGTAAGAAAAGATAATGGCTCCAAGGACCACTGTTGAAAGAACAGCCTCTTAACTGGCAGGACAAGGAATAAGAAAACATTGAAAGAACAAGATTGAAATTACAATTTTAAATTGGGGATTGGTACGCTGCAAAGCCTTGGGACCCTGCAATCACATGGGAGGTTCTGCAATTGAACAGCATGTGAACGTGTTCTTGAAATGTATCCAACCTGGATATATATAGATGATTTGCAACTCCAATACTTCTTAACATAGTTCTTAAGTGGCTATTTAGTCATATGACACGTGTGGCGTGTTGCATTGCAACACTTGGAGGGATGCATTTAAGCAGCAAGACCTGGGCAAATACCTGTAATTCCAGGGGTATGTCTCAAAAAAAGAAATCTTCCTGGTTCAAGTTAGTAGAGAATGCTGGGGTGCAGAAACCATGGTCAGGGAGACACTGCGGGGGCCCCAAACATTCTATGAGGTATTGTCTTAGATAACACACTGCCTAGCCCTTAAACATGGGGAGATCTGTAGCTGCAAGCTGGTTCTAGTCCTAGGTCTACTATTTGCCAGCTAGCCTCTTGCCAGGAAAGTCCCTAAAAAACTGCCTGAGTCTCTCTCATTCATAAATCATCCTTCATAGGAGCTAGTTTGACTTCCCCCAGAGGGCTAAAGAAAACTTCCAAAGGTAGCTGCAGATGGCCACAGTTTGAAGGTTGAAAGTGTTATGCAAACATAAGATACTACTGTTATGATCACCATCCTGCTGGAAATCATTTTAATCCTGTCCGGGCAGCTAAACCTTCTGACTGCTCTTTAGGCGGAACGAGTATCTCAAAGCATGGGAAACTACTCACCCTAGGAGCAAGCAGTCTGACCCAAAGTCTCACTGTGATACACACAGCGTGCCTACAAGTCAGTTGGCCAACCCCATTGCAAAGCTCTTCCTCTTTGAATTTGATACCAACCCATCCACTAGCAAAACACAGGAATCTTCTCCCAAGCCAGAGGACTTCAGATTTTATTTTTGGCTCCTAACTTTTTATAATCCTTGACCTGAGATGTATAGTGCACTTCTCATTTATAGATATTATTTCTCCAAAAGAGGAAGGACAAGCATTATCTGTTTATCCACAACATATAGACATTCCTAGCACATAGGGAACATTCAATAAATACATGTTCAATAAAGGGCACTCTTAGCCGGTGATTTTATTTCCATATTCAGTGATTCTCTCTTCTGATTTCTAAATCCCCTTATGTCCCTGTAATTGTGAGTCATATTATGGAAGATATTTAATTGTAGTTGATAAATATTTGGCATTTGCTGTGTTGGAGGCAGTATAGAAAAGTGGGCCATCCTCCACTGTTTTCCCAGAAGCATTTACAGGGAACTGGATCAGAAATGGAGCAGATGGACCCAAATAGTGCCCATATGTGATGCTGGCATCACAGGTGGCACCAACCCCCCTTGCATTCTCTTAGAGTGAGACATCGTCTGGTTTATTAGACTTATTCAACTCTTGGTTTTAGCATATTCTTATGTAATAGATGTTGGTAAATAAGAACATGTGACCAGAGAAGAAAAAAAAAACTAGGGTAAAAAAGTGAGTGCTTATTATATATATATATATGTGTATATATATATATATATATATATATAATACAGGCAATGTTTATTACTTTCAGCATGGAGAGTAGGGGTTATTAGCTTTTCAAAAATGTGTGTCACTTTGCTGAACCTGTGCTTCTGGAAAGCCAGGATGGTGCAGTGCCAGCCAGGAAGTTACATGAGGGTGTTGCTCTTGCAAACTCTGACCGGAGGGTGGAGATGATTGTGGGCCATCACGGCTCCTGGGAGCGATAGGGATGGGAACCTATGTGTCATGGTTCTTTCACTTGCACCTGAAATTGGCAGCCACAGCATGTTTGGCATTTGGGCCAGGGGTTTCCAACCACCCACTCGGGATTGTTGTTGACTGTTTGATGTGAGTGTAGAGTCGTTGCTAAATCTGGGTAGTTGTGGGTAGATAAACGAAAGGGCTTTGAGGTGGTGCCTCTCTCAACCTGGTCTGCAACATCTTTCCAAACAGCTGGGAGAGGTCTGATGCCCCTTAACCACCTAAATTTAAATAGTAGCAGCTCAGTTTTATCTGTACTTTAAAAATTCATATATCTTTTTTTAAAATTTGCAATATTCATTAATTCACTTGAAAGACAATTATAGAGAAAGAGAGAACCACAGTTTTTCCATCTGCTGATGCACGCCCCAAATGACCATACCAGCTGGGATTGGGCCAAGCCAAAGTCAGGTGCCAAGAGCTCCATCCAGGTCTCCCACAGGGATGAGAGTGGCCCAAGCATCATCCACTACTCCCTCAAGGGCAGGGAGCTGGATCAGAAGTGAAGCATCCAGGACTCAAACCAGTGCTCATATTGAACAAAGTTAGTGCAGGCAGTGACTTAATCCACTCTACCCCAACAACCACCCCTGTTTTTCATTTTTTTAATCAATTTATTGTATATGTTTACGGTCTACAACCTAATGTTGTGATTTTATTTATATATATAAATACACATATGAATACACATTATATATACACACATATAAATATAGATAAATATGCACTCTATACACACACATATATAAATACACATATATATGAATACACATAATGGTTACTTTAGTGGCACAAATGAACAGCCACCACTTTACATAATTACCCATTTTCCTTCTGAGGCAAAAGCAGTTGTCATCTACTTATTTAGTAAATTTCCTGGCGACATTATTATAAACCATAGCCTTCTTGACCCACTCTGACCTGTTCTTCCGGTCCTGCTTGCTGCGAGGTATCATATTACTTACATCTCTCCATTCCTTTCTCAACTCAAAGCCTGCCATAGACTTTTTTCTCTATATATTTGACATTTGAAAATTTTTGCATATAATATATAAAGATGTGTGTGTTCTTCTGTGTCTAGCTTATATCACTTAGCACGATGTCCTCCAGCTGCATCCGTATCCACATTGTGGTAAATGACTCCATCTCTTCCCTTTGTAATGTTGAATATCAATCCACTGTGCGTGATTATGAATAGGTGAAAGTTCCATATTTTCTAATCTACTCATGCATTGATGGACGCCTAGGTTGTTTTCCTATCTTGACTAATCATGAATGGGGCGTCAATGAGTATAGCTAGCTTATAAAGCAGTGATTTCATTTCCTCTGGTTTATATAGAGAAAAGAAGTCGTGAACTCACGCACAGTATGATTCTGCCAACAGCAGGTCGCCTCAGAACCATACTGTCTGGGTCTTCATTCTTAGCCACTCTTTCTGAGACCTAAGAAGAGTCATTTGTCTAGGCTTTAGTTTCCAAGTATGGAAAATGAAAAACCGGAAAGGACTATTTTTTTTTTAACCATTTATTTATTGAGAGGTGAATGACAGAAAGTGAAGGAGAGACACAGAGAGAGAGTTCTTCCACCCACTGGTTCCCTCCCCAAGAAGTGATAACAGCCAAGACTGGATCAAGCCGGAGCCAGGAGCCAGGAACTCCATCTGGTCTTCCAAGTGGGCAGCACAGGAAAAACCCAGTGTCTAAGTGTCTGGGTCATCTTTGACTGCCTCCCAAGGCACATTAGCAGGAAGACAGATCATCCACGCAGCAGCTAGCATACCACAATCACAAACTGTGACTCAACTTGCAACACCACAGTCTGGCCCCACATTTTAAAATCTTTAAGCTTTATTTTTATTTTTTAATCCTCCGTCTATATTAGTTCTTGACATGTCATATAATTTTGGATTTTCATGTCTTTAAAAACAAAGGTAAAATAAATTGCATACAAGTAAAGTGGACTGGATTTTTTATGAAGTAATTGACACATTCAGCACTGAGTCGATGAACGAGCTAAAATTCTTTTTTTTAAAGATTTATTTTTATTATTTTTTTATTGGAAAGGCGGATATACAAAGAGGAGAGACAGAGGAAGATCTTCCGTCTGATGATTCACTCCCCAAGTGAGCACAACGGTCAATGCTATGCCGATCCGAAGCCAGGAGCCTCTTCAGGGTCTCCCATGCAGGTGCAGGGTCCCAAAGCTTTGGGCCATCCTCAACTGCTTTCCCAGGCCACAGGCAGGGAGCTGGAAGGGAAGCGGGGCTGCCGGGGATAGAACTGGCGGTCATATGGGATCCTGGGCGTGCAAGGCGAGGACCTTAACCACTGTGCCATTGCGCCGGGCCCAAGTTAAAATTTTTAATGCTCTAGGAAATAAAGACTTCATAAGATGCTAAAACAAAGTGTGAAATTCCCACTTTAAGAGAAAGTTTCAGTAGCTTTATCGGAGATTACTCAGAATAACCTACAATGGAAATGTTACTAGGATATAGAATAAAACTTAAATGTTTAATTTTGTGCCTGTACTTCCTATATTGTAAATAATTTTATTGTTAGTATTAGTTGAAAGCTTATGAAAGCTAAGACATGGTGCTTTGTTAGATGCATTATCATGCTTTCTGAACTTCACAACAATTCTACAAGCTTAGCACTTTCATTACATTTATTTTCCCAAAGGGAAGACACAGGCCCACAGATAACAAAGTTCTCTGTTGTCACACCACAAGCCTGTGACACAGCCTGGACTCTAAGCTGGCTCAGCCAGATGCCTAACCACTAAACAATGTTGCATCCTTGCGGCCTGCACTTAGGGAATCTGTCAGCAGTAGCGATCAACAAAATAGACCTAGGGCAGACACTGTGGCACAGTGTGCTAAGCCTTTGCCTACAGCAGCAGCAGCATGCCACATGGCACTGCTTTGTTGTCAAGCTGCTCTGCTTCTGCTCCTGCTCCCTGTTAAGGGCCTGGGAAATCAGCAGAGGATGGCTCAAGTCCTTGGCCCCTGCATCCACAGGGGACACCTGGCAGAGGCTCCTGGCCTCCATTCAGCTCAGCTCAGGCTGTAACCGGTCAATGGGAGATCTCTCTGTCCCTCCTGCTCTCTGTGACTCCACCTTTGAAATAAAAGTAAATGAATCTTCAAGAGTTAATAGAACTTAAGAGTTACTATACCTTATGGTTCCTCCTAATAGTAAAACATGGTATTCTAGAAAAACGGAAGCAGAACACATTTTTTCAATATCTGAAAACAAAAGTCACACGAAATAACATAGAATTAGCTCAATGTTGACTTTACAATGCATACACATATATTAAAATACATTGTATAAAACATTTTTTAAAATATGCTGTACACAGTAAATATTTAGAAATTTAAAAACAAAGAAACTACACATACATCATCGTGATCATAAAAATGCAAGAAAATCAGCCTGAGTGTTTTGACACTGCTAAGGGGCCCAACATGACAGCCTGGTGGCTTAATCCTTGCCTTGCATGAGCCAGGATCCCATATGAGTGCCAGGTCATGTCCGATTGTCCCACTTTCCAGCCAGCTCCCTGCTTGTGACCTGGGAAAGCAGCAGAGGACGGCCCAAAGCCTTGGGACCCTGCATTCATGTGGGAGACTTGGAAGAAGCTGCTGGCTCCTGGCTTTGGATTGGCACAGCTCCAGCTGTTGCAGGTACTTGGAGAGTGAATCAGGGGATTGAGAGTCTTTCTTTTTCTCTCTCCTCCTCTCTGAAAATCGGTCTTTCCACTAAAGTGAATAAATCTTGAAAGATAAAATGCCGCCAACACGCTACTATATATTTGTGTGTGCATATCAAAAGTATCATATATAAATTCATTGTCAGATTGGGAAAAATACAAGTAAATACTTGTCACAGTAGAAACTAAAATCAGAAATGAGTATAATAAGAGTTGTGTGACATAACTTCCTGTTCATTAGATGGACAAAAACGCAAAGGTCTAGTTTTAGTGTTACTGAAAAAGCAGTATTATCCCATAGTCTCCATAAAAATAGAAACTGATTCTAGGTGATTTGGAAAGCTCTCTCTGGGAACTAAAATTTGAATATATCAGTTTTGTTGATGGCAATGTATAAATATTTCTTGTGGAAACATTCTTATATATAGTGTTCAGATACATACAAAGCTATTTTAGAAAAGTCATGGAAAAGTGAACTTAAATGATTAATTTTAGGCAAAAAAAATTGAAATTCAGTCACTTTTTTATATATTACGGGTTCCAAGGATCTTCTTGAAGAGCTCTTAAACATGTAAACATATTTTAAATACAAGCGATATTTGTAACAGTAAAATGTCACAAATAACGTAATATTGATTCATAGTGAGTCGTAAAATAAAATTTTACAAATTCACACTATGGAATTACATGTAATCCATACCAACACAAGCTTTATGTCATTTATTCATATATGCTCCAAGGGTAGTGCAGGACAATGGTGTCACCCTTGGGATAGCCAAATCGGACCCGCGTGTAACTTCTTGCTCCTGGTAAACAGGTTATTGTAGGAAGGGAGGCTGCCAATACGTGAGGAGCGTCGAGAGAATGGAAACACGTATTTCCAACTCCCCAAAATATAATTCCCATAGTGTTTGCACCGACCTGGAAGAGCAGAAATAACCAGAGTGGATAAGTAGGTACAATGCTAAATGACTGAATGTTTCAACCTGCAGAAAATGTCACACATTCCACGCCTGCTTTGTTTCACCTTTACCCTCTGATACAGCAGATAAAATGTTGTTGGTGCCTGTTCGATGGAAATGATTCTGTGGGCAATAACAATGCTACTGGTAGTGAAATGACCTCATGGCGTATTTGCCCTTTTTTTTTTCGAGGCCAACATCTATTCACTACGATCTCAAAGGCATCTAAAACATTACAATTATTTCTGCCTCCTGCCTTCAGATCCTCAGAAGTTCCTTAGCAAGACAGCCTTCTATTTCATAATCACAGATAAACTTAGCATGTAGATAAACATATTCAAGCTAGGCTGTGAGCAGCAGGCAGGTCTCAGGGCACCTGTTTGATAAGAATTTGGATCCTAGATACTTGAGAAGGGTGGAGAAGGCAAAGCTGGGAATCCCCCTGCCAATTTCACCTGATTTAATCCTTACCTCTCCCAAAACTAATAGCCACAGCGGAGTCTTAGTTGCCATTTAAGTCTCTGAATCCTGCCAGGAGAAAAGAGAGAACTGTAATTTCAAACAATGGAATAGCAAACAAAGAAAGAGAAATCAATATGGGTCTTCTCTGTATCTTATATAGAAAATCTCCAAGATGTATTTAAAAAACAAAGGAAGTGGAGGGGGTGTGGCTGAGACACATCTGGTGGGCACAGATTGGAGGGACAGGTGTGGAAGTGACAGGAAAGAGGTAGAAACTGGACAGTCAGTGACTGGCAAGGGCACATCCAGACTGATACATACACAACTGCATCTTTAATAAACACAATGTGAATTTATAAGTATGAAACGTGGTTGGGGTCTGGGATGGGGCTCAGGAGCCAAAGGTTTGCCAACTTCGTGCCAAGCTCACCACTGAAGAGCAGAGCAGATGGAGCGTCGTTGCATGTTTTTGAAGTTGTCTAAACTCTTTTACCTATTTGTATCTGTTCAAAAGACTGAATCTTAAAATAATCAATCGACTTGTCAAAGTAATTTTGGAGAAATGGTATTGATTATGTCACATGCAAGTTTTCATTCATTTATACCAATTCATAACAAAAGAATTACAAGCAGTAACTGCACTGAAATATTCTATTTATCAAATCAGCAAACTCAAAACGTTTTAGAATTGTGCACTGAGTGAGAACTTGGAGTGCCCTATTTTGCTGTAATTTGGAATGAATGACCTTCGTTGAAAACAATTTGCCAACTACAAAAGCATACGGCATTCAGAACAACAATTCTTGTCCTAAGCATGCATCACACAGACGGACCATCATATGAGCAAAGCCTCAGAAGCAAAGAGTATTCATGGAAACCTTGTGCTATGAAATTACTGGAAACAACCTCAACAGGAGATTGGTTAAATGCGCTACATGCACCTGCTCACCACAACATTGCTAGCTAAAACATCAACAGAATATTCTCCATGTGGTAATACAAAACAATCTTTGGACTATATTTTTTAACGGAAAATGTATTCCAAATCACTTCTTGGGCTATTGTTTCTACCACATAGTCTACACAGGCACAGAATCATTATAAATGTAGTTCATGAACAACTCCAGGGAAGCAAGCTAGATAGCTTGGGAGCCCATGTGAAGATAAAAATTCACTTTTGCACCTCTAAGTTTCGAAACATATCAATAGTAACTTTTTTCTGTTTTATCTTTTTAACATTTATTTTCTGTATTTGAAAGACAGGGTTACAGAAACACAGGCAGAGAGAAATAAAGGGGCCTTCCGCCCACTGGTTCTCTCCCCAGACGGCGGATGGGATTGTTCCAGACAGAATCCAAAAGCCAGGAGCTTTTTTTGTGTCTCCCACATGGGAACAGGAGCCCATGGGCTTGGGTCAACTTCCTCTGCTGTTTCAGACTTAGTATCAGTGAGCTGGGTCACAAGTGAAGCCGCAGAGACTTGAATTGGTGCCCAGATGGAATGCCAATGCTGCAGATCACAGGAATTTTCCAGGAACTTCTTCAGTGAATAAAATAAACTTTCCAGAAAATGGTCACATACACTGCAACAGCTGTAAAATCTCATGGCCTCCCATACTGTTTCTGTGCCTTTCACGGATTAGGAGACCTGTGTCTCCAAATTGTCACCCACAGAAGGAGTTGACAGTTACCAAGGAGACAGAAAGCAGCCACGCACGTGCTTTTGCTTTTGTTGACGAACGAAGGATTATGTTGCTACATTCAAAGGAAGCGGGATTCTTTGAGGCCTGAATCTGAATGTGAGAACTCGGATCCTAAATGACACAAATTTGAGGTGGGGACAATATCGGATCATAGATAGACATGATTATCCTGAACAGAAGGAAGTTGTTATCATCAGGAGATGCTCTCATCAGCATTACACCTGCTGTGCTACCGACACTTGGTGCATTTCAAAGAGTAATGTAGAGCCAAAAACCTGTTTCAAGATCATTTCCTTAGAACAGCAAAAATGATCAAAACCAAAACGCTTGTGATGTGAAATCTTCATTTCCACAAGATGGTGCTGCAACTGCTGCAAGTACAAAACTCCTGTGCAGGAACCAGAAATCCAAACTCTACTTGTAACTGCAGACTAAACCTTCATGCACACTGCTGAGTCCACGAGGAAACACTCTGTCCTTCCATGTCCTGTAGAGGCTGACTCGGGCCTAAGCAAAGGAGAGTGTTCCAGATAATAATACCTTCCACCACCCCCACACATGCCTCTGCTGATATCTTGAGGTTTCATGCTCAGCCTTCTATTTCTAAATGCTGTTACTACTCTGCAGTGCGTATGTGGCAGGGGTGCGATGCGTCTCCCACACTTGCCCACGGCTTCGACATAGGGCACACCAAGGATCACCTGCTTGCTGGGCCTTCCCTCACCGCTCTGTGACACATTAATCTTGCTTGCTTTTGACTTTTTATGGCAATATTATTTTTACTCTACTTTAAGCTTATCAGAGCTTGACTTGGATTATTGTTCCACCACTTCTGTTTAAGCATCCAAAGCTCTTTTTGGACAGAGAACGTAACTTTTATTATTTATTAATCCACTGTTGCAAGCATCCTGTCCTGAATTTATTGATAGGAATTTTATAAATATATTGATATATTCATAGCATTTTTATAAATGCTGAAAATCTAAACAGGTCCATATCCTTTGCCTGAGTTACTGAGAGAATGCAACTCTAATTCATGGCCTGGACCTAGGAATGCGATTCTATAAACCATAGCCTCTCTGTGGCTCTTGGATCAGCTCTAAAAGGGCAGAATTGCTCGAATGATGATTTGGGTTTGTTTTTTTTTTTTAAGTACTCCCTTCTCTGATTGAACATCTTCAGTGCTCCCTTGAGAGTCACAGACTCTCCATGCGTTCTAAGGGAAATAAAAGGATGTTTCTGCTGATGCAAATGGCCTTGCCTTGTCTGTTCATCTTCACTTTTGCCTTCCTTGGTCTCTTACGTTCTGTGCCTTTGTGGCTGGGCAGTCAAAACTGTGATGCAAGTAAGTGCACTTCCCTGTTCATAGTGTCTCTGGTCCATAACTGTGTCTTTTCAATTTCCAAGGAAGCATGAAGAGCAAGCCCCTGCACAGACACAAATATCACAGGAGACCATTCTGCTTTATGTAGCATCCTCTTTTATTCATTCAATCGTCATTGATAACTGACCAGGCAGACAGCCTGTGGCTTACAAGCAAACAGTACAGTGAGGAAATTCCAAAGCAAGAGCATTTTCTCCAGCTAGGAAAACTCACTAGAGAAATATACTAAAGGTATGACTGACAACATAGGAAACTTATTTATGAATTACATTGGTTCAAAAATAGAAAAGCTAAATTTACTACAAATATATAATGAGGAAAACAATCAGAGACATTCTATATTTTTGGAAAGGATAATTTATTGTCATACGATATCAGTTCTCCCCAAAGTAAGCTCAACAAATATTTCAGTTTGGTTGACTAAGAATCTCCGACAACTCAATATCAAAAACTATGAGCACACTCTGACAATCACATTTCAGTTCTAGAGAACTGGGAAGGAAGTGTGAGCGCACACCAGGGAACATGGCCATCTCATAGACCACACTCTACTGGTTGGCTGCTCAGAGGACTGTATGAGCTAGGACTGGGCCAGGAGCTTCTTCCAGGTCTCCCGTGTGCGTGCAGGAGCACACGCACTTGGATCATTTCCACTGCTTTTCCCAGGCGATTAGCCAGGATCTGGATCAGAAGTGGAGGATCAGGGAGTTGAACAGACATCAACGTGGAATGCTGGTATTCCAGGCAGTAACTTTATCCACTATGCCACAACAATGACCCCCAAATTACGCCTCTTCTGTCTTGTCATTTTTCACGGGGATCTAGGAACCTCCACTGTTAGAATTACCCTCAGGTTACACCTGTCGCCAGTTTATGCAAACTCTGAAACTTTGAGACCCAAATCTAAAGTAACATCATTTCTAAACACTTCCCTTGTTCTCTTTTCCAGCCTTCAGAGCATTTAGAATGCATCTGTAATTGCATTTCCTAGGCCTTGTTTTATCTGTTGAATGTGTATATGGGTGGGAATATGGTAGAGAGTAGATGCTGAAAGTACAATTCATTACAGTAGTCTCTCCTCATCCAGGACTCTTCATCCCAAGGTTTTAGTATAATCAACTGAGGTTTGAAAGCCCTGAAGAGGAAATGGCATAAACAAATCATCTTGTTCTAAATCATTTTACTGCAATATATAATTTTCTTACATTCTAGCATCACTTGCTAGGACTAATTTGATATTGTACCTACTCTTTTTTAAAGATTTATTTATTTTTATTGCAAAGTCAGATATACAAAAAGGAAGATCTTCCATGCAATGATTCACTCCCCAAGTGAGCGCAATGGCCAGAGCTGTGCCATCCAAAGCCAGGAACCTGGAACCTCCTCCAGGACTCCCACGCAGGTGCAGGTTCCCCAGGCTTTGGGCCATCCTCAGCTGCTTTTCCAGGCCACAAGCAGAAAGCTGGATGGGACACGGGGCTGCCAGGATCAGAACCGGTGCCCATATGGGATCGCGGCGTACTCAAGGCAAGGGCCTTAGACACTAGGCCACCATGCTGAGCCCTATTGTACCTAACTTATAAATGATATATTAGCATAGATATGCATGTATAGGACGGTAACTGTCTTGTCTCAAGCATCTGCCTGGGGTCTTGCATCCTGGCTGCTGTGGCTACACTTACTGTGTGCTCGCTGATCAGTCAGAGTCCTGATAAGCCACATCCCCACCAATACATCAAACATGTTCATTAATTAGTAACTTCAAAGTGATATCTCATTCCTGTGTAATTGTTAGGCCCGACCTGGTAGCCTAGCGACTAAAGTCCTCGCCTTGCATGCACCGGGATCCTGTATGTGCACTGCTTCTAATTCTAGCTGCTCTACTTCCTGTCCAGCTCCCTGCTTGTGGCCTGGGAAAGTGGCTGAGGACGGCCCAAAGTCTTGGAACCCTGCACCCATGTGGGAGGCCAGGAAAAAGCGCCTGGCTTCAGATCAGCTCAGTTCTAGCTGATATGGCTGCTTGGGGAGTGAACTTGCCGATGGAAGAGCTTTCTCTGTCTCCTTTTCCCTGTGTCTGTCTGCCTTTCTAATAAAAATAAATAAATACATCTTTGAAAATACGTTACATGCAACATTTCAGAAATAATCATTTTTACATCGTACTTTTTTCTGAAACACAAGATGAAATGTCAAGTCCTCCTGCTATGTCGTGCACAGGACATAAATCATCACTTTGTCCCAGGCGTCCACGGTGCACAACCCACCTGTCGGTCACTGAAGAGGCAGATCGGTCAATAGATGATGGTCGTTTCTCAGTGTTGCGGTAGTCCTTATGTGATCAATAATGGCCTCCACGCACAAGAACAGTGACGCAAAGGCACCACTAAGAGAATGAAACATCAAAGGACAGACGAGCTCTGGCAATAACGGGCAACATAGCAACGTATACACGAGACTGCAAAATGTATCAGATGATAAGATTATGCAACAAAGAATGTCTACGTTCTGCTCTCTCCACAGTTCCAGCACTGCGGTTATTAAAATGTGTTCCCTAGCAATAGGGGGTCCTGTTGTACAGCTTCGGTGTTAGGCCACCATAAATTTAGACATTGAAAATATGGGCTTCGGTAATCTGAACATTAACACATGACAGGCAGGTTTTTCATTCACCACCCCTTCTGAGTTCTTTGTGCTTTATTTCCATTCTGAATCAATTTTTATATGATCCTAGGTATATCATTTTATTTTTCTCTATACAATGAGCTCTAATGCTGACTGATTTTCATGCTATAAATTTTGTCAAGCATTTGATTCAAATAGGTGGATGAGTCTGTTTCCCACGTTTATTTTCTATTATATCATCCTTGACCAGTGAGCCATCTTCTCAAAGCCGTTGGTTTGTTTTGTTTTGTTGTTTACAATGCCCTCATCCCCCATCTTCCCCATTTCACACGTGTTCCTTTACATCAGAGTCAACGGTTCATGAGTCCAGAGGGCTAGGGAAGGAGTGAGCTTTTTAAAAAGTTTTATTAATAGGAACAGAATAGATTTCATGTACTTCATAGGTACCATTCTAAGAAGCTAGCTAGTCTGCCCTCCCTCACCCTCTTCCTCCCTCTTTCCCCTACTTTTCTTCCTTCCTTCTTTCCTCCCTTTGTTCCTTCCATCCTTCCTTCCTTCATTTTTTTCCCTTTAATTTAGGGATGTTCTCCTTGAAAGGCAATTATATCCCTTCTCTTTCTCCCTTGTGGATCCTGTCTGCCCAACACCCTCCACATTCACAAGGGAGAACACCGACTAATTCGATCTTTGTTAATCTGATACTTTAAAATGCTTATCCGCTTGAGAACATGAATAAATATTTATTACACTGTAATAGATTCTCAGCTTAGGCTTATCTCCTCTGAAAGAAGTTAAATGGACTATTAAAATGCATAGGTTAAAAGACTTAACCCTGGGACTTGCAGTGATCTTTGCCCACTCTAACACAGCCCCTCTGTCCAGCTCTAAGAATGTCAAGAGATGCAGTCCCCAAACAGATGCTGCGCAGTAGTGCACCTCTGCTTTATCTACGCCTGCACGTTGCCTGCAGGGGCCGAGCACAGACTCCAAATGAAAGACTGCTTCCACACTGCTGACTTCAGAAACCGCTTCACAAAGGCATGATCTGCAGGAGCACAGTGCTCCCCCCTGCTGCCTGTCTGCTTGTCCCGCTTTACCCCTTTTGGGCCTTAAAGTTGTTGTTTGCAATATCCTTCCATCCTCATGCCCAGTGGCCTAGCACGCAAGTCTCCTTTCTGGCATCCCTAACACTCTGAAAGCAAACACTTTGATCCTCTGTACCTCCTGCATCTCTCTATGCAAACTGGAACCTCATAAATCTTAGCTTGGATGTACTTAACAATGATCTAATACAAATTTTTAAAGCAAATAATGGGGACACACATGCAGGAGTCCTACCAATACATTTTGTGATACTTTGCACACTCTATCAATGATTCACAATTTAACACACTTCAGCATGCTAGATTCTACGACTTGAAAACAAAGTCCACCCACTGAAAAGGGGAAGCATCAAGTCGGGAAGTGTGAATCCAAGACCAGAAACAACATATCTCTCACTGGCTACTCTTCATCTCCACCTCACTCCCTATTTCAGTTCATTCTCGACTCTCGACAAGACAGTTATTGTACTGTTTTGTCTTGTTTTCTAACCTAACCTGGTCACATCATAACCTTGCTTAAACTCTCTGGCCCATCTTCAGAGGGACAGTGCACAAACTCAGTAGCCTTCGTGACTATGAAATCTTCCACTATTTCTCTGCGTGACACCAGGCCAATTTGTCCTCTGCTATTTTTCACCATCCCTCATGCCCAAACTTTCTGCACTGTATGAACAGCATTGGCCAGGCTTCTAGTATTCCATATTCTATTTCCATTGTTGATATTACTTTCTGCTTCTCTGTTCCACCCAAGTAACAGAGTACGTTTTAAAGACAAGCAACTCAAAAGGCACCTTGCCATTGAGCCTCCTTTGATTTCCTCGCAATACCCATCATCTTTCCTTTCTGCTTGCTGCTTCTCTCTGTGTTAATCTCAATATACATCTGACCACACTGCTCCACTGCTTTCATTTATTTTCATTTTAGTTGAGGGAAATATGAAGAGACCACTTTCATCTGTGGATCCACTCACCCAAGTGCCTGTAACTTCCAGAGATGAACCAAGCTGAAGTCAGACCAGGAAATCAGGTCTCCCACAGGAGCCACAGGGTTGATGTACTGTTACCTTTCCAGGTGTGCATAACCAAGAGGTTCGAATCAGTGGGCAAGTTCAGACCCAAACCCAGGCACTCCAACACAGGATACAGTGTTGCACACAGCACCTTAAGCGGTACACTATCATTTACTTATTCCTTGTTTCTCTCTTATAATAGACTTCTTCTTAGGAGCAGAGGCTAAAAATCATAGTCACTAAGGGGAAAAAATGGATGATGCAATAATAATACTGTGCCTTGAACATTCAGCACTGAAATGAGGATTGTGCTAATGTCTGAAAGTGGAGAAAACAAATAGAGAAATTGAAGAGAAAAGAAAAGCATGTTCACCAGAATGGAATAGGAGGGCCAAGAACCATCATGGCTAAGTGAGGGCGGAATTGCAAAAAGACATAGGGAGTAAGAACAGTCAGGTATTTAAAATAAATAAAAAGATTCATCTCAGGCCCGGCTCGGTGGTGCAGTAGTTAAGGTTCTCGCCTTGCATGCCCAGGATCCCATATGGGTGCCGGTTCTAATCCCGGCAGCCCCGCTTCCCTTCCAGCTCCCTGCCTGTGGCCTGGGAAAGCAGTCGAGGACGGCCCAAAGTTTTGGGAACCTGCACCCGCGGGGGGGACCCGGAGGAGTCTCCTGGCTTCGGATAGGCATAGTATCGGCCCGTTGCGCTCACTTGGGGAGTGAATCATCGGACAGAAGATCTTCCTCTCTGTCTCTCCTCTCTGTATATCCGCCTTTCCAATAAAAATAAAATAAATCTTTAAAAAAAAAGATTCATCTCAAAATCAGTTCGAAATAGTTCAGAGATGGTTGGGGATCAACAAAAGGCAGATCAGCAATATACAGGCACTAGTTCAAGAACTGTCGTGGGAACAGCTGGTTAACAACAGGCATCCAATCCCATGGTATGATGGGGCCATAGCCACACCTAGTCAGGACAGTGGCAGCCCACTGTCAGCACCGGGGAGCCCCTGGGACCTGGAGCCACACAGGGCAGTGCTTTGATCTTCCACCCAACCCGAACCAGAATTCAAAGGCAGTGCCTTGACTCCAATTAAAGGTGTCTTAACTTCTAGAGACTGTTCCTATCCTCTCCTAATTCAGCTCTCATTTTAAAATAACCTAATCCTTCATCTGTTTATACTTTCTAATCTCATCCTCTTGTCGTGGGAAGTGTACTCACACGATAGGCGTAACTGCCTGGCAATGGAGTATGTCTAACACCTTTGTACATCACACACTCCTATGAAGGAAATTTCCTTATGTCACTTAATTTAATCACCATTGCAATCCACAGGGTGAATATTATTAAATATTGGTATCTCCATTTCAGACATTAGAAAAATAAAGCATCAATTTGAGAGAAGGCAAATGTGGCCAAGATGTGATTTAAACTCAGTGGTGAGAGCTTTCACACCTACATTTGTCTGAATCTCAGTTCCATCATCTTCCCCCTGTAGCCCTCTCCCTACTCCCTAGGCCCATATTAAGTCCAAATAAAATCTCCTAAGAAGCTCAGGCCCCCAGAGTAAGCACCAAGGAGTGACAATTTAAAAAAATCAATAAACAAAATAAGGAGATCTACACATAATCTGTCTAGTGACGGGAAGAAGGCTCGGGAGAAGCAAGTTGGTCCCCGTATACAAACACAGCCTGCAGACAGGGAGAAACTAACAGCACACTCCCCAAGTGATCAGACTGCACTTTCCAACATTTCAACACTAGTAGAAAAGCCAGCTTAAATCTCACGTGCTTGGGCCCAGCGCAATACCCAAGTGGTTGAAGCCTCACTTTGTATGTGCCAGGATCCTATGTGGACACCAGTTCATGTCCTGGCTGCCCCACTTCCCATCCAGCTCCTTGCTTGTGGCATTGGAAGGCAGTAGAAGACGGCCTTACACCCATGTGGGAAACCTGAGAGAAGCTCCTGACTCCTGGTTTTGACCATTGTGACTCAGCTCTGGCCATCTTGACTGCTTGGGGAAGAACCAGCAGATGGAAGATCTTTTGGTCTCTCCTGCTCTCTGTAAATCTTCCTTCCCCCAAAAAATAAATGAAGCTTTAAAGTAATAAATAGGTAGAGCCTGTTGCAGTAGCCTTACGACTAGCCTAGCCTTGCACACACCAGAATCCCATGTGGGCACCAGTTTGTGTCCTGGCAGTCCCACTTCCCATCTAGCTCCCTGCTTGTGGCCTGGGAAAGCAACAGAGGACAGCCCAAAGCCTTGGGACCCCACAGCCATGTGGGATACCCAGATGAGGCTTCAGGCTCCTGGCTTTGGATTGGCTCAGCTCTGGCCATTGTGGCTACTTGGGGAGTGAACCATCGGACAGAAGATCTTCCTCTCTGTCTCTCCTCCTGTCTGCATATCTCACTTTCCAATGAAAAGAAATAAATCTTTAAAAATAATAATAATAAAATACTAATAGTACTAATAAATTTATTTTCTAAATCTTGCATGCTGCTTAATTCTCTGCAAAAGAGCCCAGATTTACTTCATCAGTGGTGGGGACTTGAAGAACAGAAATGCTGATGGGTAAAAGTTGGCGGAGAAAATAGCAGTCAAGTTCATGAGGCAAGAGTTTGAGTGAGAGCAGAGGGAGAGGTGCCACCATCAAGGGAAGTCCGTGCAGTTGAAGTGCTGAGGGACAAAGAGCCATGTGGTTTGGGAAGCACCCGCTGCCCGCCTGGCCCTGCTGCCCACTCCCAACAGGCAGCATGGAGGACATCCACAGAGCAGCAACCCCCATCGGAGAGTCAGGTGTCTGAACTTGCTGCTGTCCTCACAGCCTACACTGTGTTCTTTCCCGGGCTAGGAACGCCACAGCCCTAGTTCAAACTTTCTGATCTGCAGCTTTCCTTGCAGGAATTGTTGATGCATGCTGGGCCTGCTGTGGGCCCTGCTCCCGACTTTCCCCCACGGATCCCATGGTAGCTAGAATATACTAAAGACTGTCACTCTCCCAGTAAAAATACGTGGACATCAAGAAAGAGAAGCCAAGGGCAGAGGGCGAGCCAAAGGAAGCAGGCAGAGAGGGCAGAGGCTCAGCCTGGTCCAGAATCTGCGCAGGTAAAAAGAAAAAAAAAAAACAAAAAAACAGACATAGGCTGTTTCCGTGGCCCACGGGACACGGGAGAGTCCCACCTCCCTCCTCTGCTGGCCCCAAGCTCTGGGATCACCCTGGCCAGCACGTCCCCCGCACCGCCAGTCACCCTCGGGCTCCCGTTGGGACAGCGAAGGCCTGCCCGGTGCGCCCCAGCTTCTCCTCCCAGACGGGCCGGGCACTTCCCCAGCTCTGACGCGGGAGCTTCCTTTGCAACCAATGAGGCTCCGGCACCCGGGGACCCTGCCCCTCCCCCGGGAAGGTGTGTCCCTGTTTCCTCACCTGAAACTTCCTTGGGAGAGCCCGATCCCTCCCTCCGTCCGGGCGGCTCGGGCGGGCCGCGGCTGGGGCGGCCGGGCCTGCGCGCGGGGGGACAGTGCGGCGGCGCCCGGGACCTGGAGGGGACTTTGGGCCGAGGCAGCATGCGACACCGGTCAGGTGGGTGCCCTCTTCCGTTCTCGGTTCTCGGCTCCGGGAGGTCCGCAGAGACGGGCGGAGGTAAGGCTGGGACAGGAAGGAAGAGGAAACTAGGCCTTCCCCAGGGACCAGCCCCTGTGGAGTCTCTGGGCGCAGACTCCGGAAATGAGGGGCTGGGCCACCGGCAGAACTCTGGGAACAGGGTTGTGGGCCCTGGTCAGGAGGAGGAAGGGACCTGGACGAAACGCTCTGGCCAGGAACTTTTGCTTTCGTTCGAGTGACCGTTCCCTGCTTTTGGAAATGGGCACCCTGCCCGGTGCGAATTCCCGGGACCAATAATCGGAGAGCTCTTGCTCCAAGGTCTGGGTCCTGGGGAAAAGTTGGCCCTATGATAACTGATACTGCCTTGCTCAACTCTTCATTCAGGTAGCTTTCCTGTCTCCCTTTCCTTACCTAGGCCAGGGCTTCCCTCCATTTGTGTTCATAAACATTTGTCTACGTACACCCCTCCCTCTCCTGTTAGCCATGATTCTTGAAGCTTTTCAGGCAGCGACCCCTGCCTTGCCCTCCACCCCGTTTGGCTGTGTAAGGGGAACATCCCAAAGCTGAATGGTCATCCCCACGTGGAGTGCTCAGAAATGAGAAGGGGGCTCATGAGACTCAGAGGCTGCGGTGGCAGTTCTGAGATCCGGTTCTGAGCATCCCTGAAGGTTGCCTTCCAGCAAGACTGTCCTGAGGGAGCTCTTCCTGATGCCGCAGGATGTCTCCCCTTCCCGGATCTTGGATTGCCCAGACGGATTTGCCCTCTACCTCAGCGTGAACTCTGGCCAGGACTCCAGTCAGTTGAGGGGGAAGGGTGTGTCAGGCAAGAGAGAGCCATGGCTTTCCTTTCAAGCTTTCTCCCTCTTGTGCTCCTTCTGTGGATCAAGCTTTGCCTGTTTAAACTCTCACCTCTGCCAGCTAGCTAATCTGCTCGCCTTACCATCTCTTTCCAAGACATCCTTTATTGGCCAACACCTGGCCTGTGAAGATGCTCTGTGGCCTAAGCCGTAACACAAAGTATCATTTCTAAATCAATCTGTGGACCTAACTATACAACCATGAAACGGTCCCTGAAGAGTAGTGGGGGGGAGGAAGATGAGAGATCACTCCCAAATGAAGCTGTGGTGGGAAAATGTGTGTTATGGTTCCAAGGAGAAGGGACACGTTGGGGGAGAATGGGAACGGCTCTCACTCATCAAAAGAATATAGTAATTCCAAATACATTCAAGGGTCCCTAAAGTGGATCACTGCCCAGAATACGTTTTGTGTGAGCTTTTGTGGTCACATTATGCGAAGCGTCTGTGGCGTAGGCAAGAACACATCATTTGTGGTGTCTGGAGTGGTCAGCCGCTGTGGAGCACACGGAGGAGCGGGGTCACTCGCAGTGCCATAGGTTGGACAGCAGTAACAATGCTTAGCTGTCCGTGGTGTAGACACAAACAGCATCTTGTGTATACAGAGGTTGAGTCACTCGGAGTGTGTGTGCCATGAAAAGAAGCTGGTCGCTAAGAGTGTGTGCAAGGTGCACCAGGAGAAGGTTGCCATGAAGGTCTGAATACACAAAGGTCCTTCATACTCATCAACTGTGTGCTTGGCTGTGATGGTCAACATGTGGGCGCTTGAGGAGTGAGTTAGCACTGCTGCTAACAGTGTTCTTTCCAAGACCATCCGGTGCTCATGATGGTACCTTCAGACATTAGGAAGAGGCAAGAAGTGTTGAATAGCTTTCACTGGGATGCTCGGGCATTTTTGCAGTAAGTAGAACACTGATGTTGGCAGGCAGTAGTTCAGAAAGCTACCAGGATTTTGATATCTGTATAGTATAAGGGACATTAATCAACCAGTCAATAAAAGAGAACATCTGTATAGTGATGTTATTTTCTCTATCAAAATACAAGTATTCTTTTTAATAGGGAGAAGGGAGGTGTATTATCCAGGCATGAGCAGCAAATTGGAAGATGTGGTAAAAATGCAAAGTGTTACAATCCAAAGAGTGTATCAGTGAATTAGGTAAGTTAGGATATTTGAAATTGATGCCACTGAAATATCTGGAAAGCATGGTGCACCCCCCCCCCCGCAAAAAAAAAAAAAAAAAAGAAAAAAGAAAAAACAGGTGCTCCATAGCACTTCAACGGATAAGCAGTGTGACTGAGTGCAGGAAGGGGGTTCTCTTTGAAGTACAACATTATAATGTCCACTAACTGGAAATGAACAAGAGCTAAGAGATGGGGAACCCCAAGGGAAGTGGTGAGCTTGGTCACTCATAGTGCTAATGGAGTGACTGGGAGGTTGTTCCCATTGGAGCTCAGACATGGAAAGGGTCACTCATTTGCAAAATGACTCTGGTGGAGGAGAAAGCCAGGTCACCCCAAAACTGTGTCATGTCGTCACCTTGTCCCCAGATAAATAGTGCTGATTCATGCCTAATGGACAAGCAGATGACATTGTTTACACTCAACACAGTGGGGTGTGCAGGAAGCCCCTCGCTCTCCAGATGTGTTTGCAGGAGTAAGAATATCTTTGTTTCTACATTTCGTTTAGCTTTGTCATTGTCCAGCTCTGCCCTGCCTAATTGCAATAGAATGACTAAGGCAGGATCAAGTAGAAGGAGCATAGGCTATGATAGGGTGTGTTGTGCCACTGATATTTGCAACTGAATGAAGATAGCTTTAGAAATAGTGTCAATGGCCTCTGTGTCACTTCCATCTTCCAAATCATTCATCAAAATCTCTAATCGATGTGAGCGACTGTGTGTGTGTGTTATACATAGGTTTTTATAGATGCGCATATATGCATGTATATATATGCACATATGTATGTTCTCTATGCCTTTTAGAAAATTCAGGAATGAATATTCGAAAGGGAATGACCCATAAATGTTACAATGGCAAAATCAGTACAGTACAGTGTGACCCAGCATGCTCCTGGCACTGTTAAACAGACAATTTAAGGACAAGATTCTTGCCAAGAGAATTAACATGAATGTAGAGCATATTAACCACTCAGAAGGTTGAGATCATTTCTTGCAATATTTGAAGGATGATGATCACAAAGGAAAGAAGCCATAAAGAAAGGCCTGTGTGTTCAGCTGAAACGCTGAGCTGCTGAAACCTATGCCCTGTGAGTTCATGACATTCCAAGTGTAAAACAAAAAGAAAAGCAAAGGACAAAGACCCTGGACTGTAAGAAAGGAATGAAGGGAAGGGAAGGGGAAATGCTAGAGTGGGCAGCACTTGTCCTAGTGAATTAATCTGCCATTTGGGATGCACAACCCCCTAGACAGCAGATGGTGGCCCAAGCACTGGGGTCTCTGCCACCACCTGGATTGAGTTCCAGGCTCCTGGCTTAGACCTGGTCTTGTGGGAACCTTCTGTCTCTTTGTCTTTATCTCTGCCTCTCAAATGAACAAATGAAATTTAGGGGGGGAAAAAATGTCCATGAGATTGCAGAAGACAGAGACATATATGTGTTATGTCACCACATTGTAAGTGGAAGTGACCAGGTAGGATATAGTCATATACAGATGCAGCCAGGATGCGGCACAAACACCCTTATGTGTTGAAGGGGTATGTGTGTTGAGGACATGATGGTATATTTGGAGGATAGGGCCTCAACAATGCAGGTGAAGGGAGCTGACAGATTTAGATACAGAAAATGTCTACAGTGAGCAGTCATATTGTATAACAAATGGCTGAGACTATGGTCACAAAACAATCTCTCCTGGTAATTATCGTCTTTTATACTCAGAGACTAGGTGTTGTAAGCGAATCATTACTGTCAGTTAACTGGAAGATTTGAAGATCTTTCTATATGTATACATTTAGGCATAGCTCTCTGCCCCACAAAGGTGGTATCTATGTCAATGGGATGACCAGGAGCTTGTTACATAGCACATCTACAGGTGACAGAGGACCTGCATGTTTGCCTGTGTCGGACTTGATTGACAGCCAGAGTTGCTTGTTTCTCTCTCTCTCTCTCTCTCTCTCTCTCTCTCTGTGTACATGAGCACAGGCATGCAGAGTGGTCCAGTACAACACCAAGCATTTGGGTCAGTGGGCTTCCACTCTGGACCAAACCAGAAAAGTACAGAGATAAGTCAGTGTGGTCCAGAGACCCCAGAGGTTTCTGTTAAAATCTGGTATCTGAAAGCTTAAGACAGACTCAGCACAGAAATCTTTGCTTCAGGTACAACTGCACCATTTGCATTGAAAATATGAGCAGAATCTCATTTCTCCCTTTCATTATTCTACCTAAGGTCAACAATATTTATATTTGTATGACTTTAAAGGTAATGATGTGCTTTTTTTATTCTCCCCATATCCAGTGTACTTTTAAGTGTCATTTTATATTTACTCCTAGAACTGTGAAGGAAGCATTTTTCCCCTATTTTAAATGTATGAACATGAATATTCATGTGAGCTAACTGATTTCTGCCATTGTCTTAAAACCACAGACATACAAAAGGATGAAAAACTTAGCTACATGCTTCTAATTCTGCATTCCTTCTTCATTTAATACATCTTAGTTGAGAACAAAGTCAACTTAAGGCAGAGGAGACTGAACAGTTAATTGGAAGCATCTATGCCCTCATGAAACTCATGGACTAGCCTCATAAAAAGACATGAAGTGTATCCTCACAAATACAAAATATATGTAAGGGGAAGGAAAGGATTTTCTGGTTAGCTGAAGAAGATGTCAAGCAGAGGAACAAAGCACTTGAGGCCTCCAGCTGGGACAGGGGATGTGCCCTCAAGAGACCAAAATCTGACAAGGTAGGGGGCAGATGCTGGCAAGCGATTCGGCTGCCAATGCGGAAGCCAGAGGTGAGGCCGTGCAGGACAAAGACCATGGTGAATGTTTGGGCTTCATATCAAGATGGCCTAGGGATTCAGAAAAATGTCAGATGTATTACTTTTGAAGCTCAGTCAGGTGCTATGGCGAGAAGGAACTGGAAGCACGCCAGCTGTGTGAGGGTCAGAGACAAGACTATGCTGCAGGTGCCGTGGCCTGGGTGAGCAGACACAGCTGAGGAGGAATGGTAAGGAAAGGACAGCTTTGAGGGGCGTTTAGGACGTAGGGGTCAGTAGGACCTCATGATTAATTGCATAGGGGGAGTTTGGACCAGGAGGAAGGCAAGAATTTTATTCTTTATAGGAAAGATATTTATTGGGTACTTTGGCTGTGCTCTCACAAAGGTTACCGTGTATGATTGAGATGGAAGGCAAGTCAAAATGCACCCATAGTGTTATGATTGTAGGTGTGCTGTAAAGGAGAAATAAAGTTAATTACAGCTGATAAGTACAACAAAGAGAAGTACAGTTTAACCTAGTCAGAGATTAAGGGAAAACTTAAGGGGGAAATCAGGAAAAAGGAGTGTCACAGATAATAAGGAAGAGTATTTCTCACACCAAGAGTGTCAACTACTGACAAGATTTACGCAAAACAAAGGTCCGGAGAGCCTTCTGTGGAGTTGATGTATGAAGGTTATTGTGGATGTGGCCAGAATGGCGTTTGTGGAAGCTGGATTGGAGCCAGGTGTCTGGGATTGGAGAAGCACATTTTTCTAGATAAGTGAAAGATGAGAAAGAAGTGAGAATGCTTGACAACCAATAGAATGGGAGATAAGTTTTGCACACTGCACAAGTGATAGGGGACTAATATCCAGGATTTACAAAGAACTTCAGAAACCCAGGGACAGTAGAAAAAAAGAACTATCCTGTTAAAAAATGAGCAACAGAAATGAACATTTTTCAAAAGAACAGATTCAAATGGCTAATACACATATGAAAAGATGCTCAGGCTCCCTAGCCATCAGGGAGATACAAATGAAAACCATGTTGAGGTACCACCTAACTCCAGTGAGACTGGCCTACATTCAAAACTGTACTAACAATACCTGCTGGCGTGGATGTGGGGAGAAAGGCACCCTCCTTCACTGCTGGTGGGAATGTAGGCTAGTACAACCACTGTGGAAATCAGTATGGAGAGTGCTTAGAGAACTGCAAATAAATCTGCCAGGTGACCCAGCTATCCCACTTCTAGGAATATATCTGAAAGAAATGAAATTTGCATATGAGAAGGGGATCTGTAATTCTATATTTACAGCAGCACAATCTACAATAGCAAAGACATGGAAACAATCCAGATGTGCTTCCAAGGAAGAGCCGTTAAAGAAACTGTGGTGCATCTACTCCAAGGAGTATTACCAGGTGGTCCCAACTAGAGACCAGTATGCTCAGTGAAATAAGTCAATCCTAACAGAACAAATACCATATATTCTCTCTAATATAAGGAAAACATCATGCAAAGTGTAACTTCAATAACCTGTTCCATACTGGGTTTTGTTTTGTTTTGTTTTGTTTTGTTTTGTTTTGTTTTGTTTG
Organism: Ochotona curzoniae; assembly: GCF_017591425.1. Taxonomy (NCBI): domain Eukaryota; kingdom Metazoa; phylum Chordata; class Mammalia; order Lagomorpha; family Ochotonidae; genus Ochotona; species Ochotona curzoniae. The sequence goes on along the minus strand of NW_024467095.1, from coordinate 24,192,916 downwards.
TTTGTTTTTTTGCTGCATCCTACGTGTTTTGATTTGATTTCATTCTCATTTCTTCCAAATACTTTCTTTTCTCTTGTTGAATTCATCATTGGCTCGGGGATTACATGATGGCATCATTTTACCCAAGAGACTTTTGTGTTTTCTTGTCACCCATGCGTTTGTTACTCAGTGGTGTGGTTTTTCGTGGTGCTGCAATTATATTGTTGTTGCTGCTGCTATTCTAATTCATACTGTTTGTTAACCTTATTTTGTGGCTTCCCATTTATGGGAATGTATAGTGATGGAGTACTGGGATCTATCGTACGCAGACATGGGGGTACAATGGAATATGCATCCCTGCATCCAGACGAAAGATGGATTCCCAATGAAACTGTTGGACATGTGTAGACAATGGGATGCTGGACTGTCTGACATTGTCTGTACCAGCAATGTTGGGGCACACTTAAATAACAGACTGATGGAATCATGACTCCTTATGAAGGACTATACTATTGTAGCAACATAGGGAAAAGCTGTCGGGAGGTGGGAATTTGGGGAGGGGGGGAAAATGCCAGTCTCTGTGAAATTGCACCATAAAATTCAAAAATTCAAAAAAAACAATTTAACAAAAAAAAAAAAAAGAAGAAGAAGTTGCAATACTTGAATACTGATGGAAGTTTGCAGCAGAAAATTTGACAATGTGAGAGATAATCCATAGTATGATATCCCTGAAGAGGTGGGCCAAATAGGAGGAACCAAATAGAGCGGGAATGCTGCTTATTTTGGATCACAAGACATCGAGGTAGATCATTAGGTTCTGAATTCTTTGCAGGTTAGACGAGGTATTTTGTTAACTATGGAAAGAAAGGCAGGCAGGTCCAAATTTTGTGACGCAATGAAAAGAGTTCACACTAGTCTAGGAGTGAAAGGGAGAGTGAAAACATGAAGATAAGGTTTATGAACCTTGTTGATGCTGATAACAGGTGTGTCTGTCAGAGTTTTAATCTAACAAGTCCAGGTATCATTTCTCTATGCAATAACTGTCTTTGTCATTGAAAATAAAATTGCTCCTGTATGACAATGCTCCCTTCCATATTCCAAACCCCATGTAAAGAAACTGTGTTATTTTGCACACTGCCTGTGGTAGCCTGACCTGTTTTACCTTGATATCACCAGCTAAGAAGGATGGCTCCCCTCCCGACAGCGTTTCTCTGGGCTGTTACATTTAGAGTGTGTCATGTGTAGTCATTTGGAGTTACCAAGAGGCTGAATCAGAAAGGGTATCCAGAGAGAGACAGAGACAGAACTTGACATTTGCTATTAACAATGTAGAGAGGGCCCGGTGTGGCTTAGCAGCTAAAGTCCTCGCCTTGAACACACCAGGATCCCATATGGGTACCCGGTTCTAAGCCCGGCAGTCCACTTCCCATCCAGCTCCCTGCTTGTGGCCTGGGAAAGCAGTCGAGGACGGCCCAAAGCTTTGGGACCCTGCACCCGTGTGGGAGACCTGAAGGAAATTCCTGGCTCCTGGCTTCGGATCGGCACAGCATTGGCTGTTGTGGTCACTTGGGGAGTGAATCATCGGATGGAAGATCTTCCTCTCTGTCTCTCCTCCTCTCTGTATATCTGACGTTCCAATACATAAATAAATCTTTAAAAAAAATAGTGTAGAGAAAAGTGACCACTGGGAGTATTGGGCAGTCTTGACAATGGCCTTGTATTACATGTTTCCCCTGTAAGACTGTAACACCCTGAGATCTGAGATCTTCATCCCCTTCATTCTGTATATTTTAAAGAATCAGCAGGTAAATGTTTATTAGATTACTAAAACCAGGGAGACATTTTATAGAGACTATAGCTAATTGTACTAGATGCTCTTTGTGTGAAAAAGTCACACTAAATGGAAGCTAGGAAATGTGTCACTCTTTCTCATCTCTCCCTCTGTTGGTGAAAGAAGAAAAGGTGTTGGAAAACTTTGTCTTTTGCTCTTCCTTAGGATTCAGCCCTGATGGAAGCTGAAGAGCCTCAATATGGAACGTCTATTGCCATCTCTGCCGTAGAGGAGTTGGAAGACATCCCAGAAGCTCTCATGAGGAGCAGCCAGATCCCTGCCTTGGAACCAGATGCTCAAGAGGGCCAGGACTTATGTGATCAGTGGGCAGACGGACACAGACTCTTGATGATCCAGCCAAGAGAGTTAAGGGATGCGAGTGACAATGCAGCTGAGAGCATGTCCTCTTTCCCCAAGAAAAGTTCTGCGAATGTGGAGGACAACCAGGAGAACTTTGTGGCTGTGGTCAGTGACACTCCAGAACATCAAGAGGCAATGGGCCAGAGCCTGGCAGATGAACAAGCAAGAACACTAGTTCCACCGGAACTCCAGGACTGTCCCATCCAGAGTGAATGCCCGTCCCTCGTCCCAACGTTAAGTGAATCGGGTAGTGGGGTGGAAGTGGAATTTCAATCGGCAATGACTTCTTTGACGTTGGAATCTGGACAAGCAGGAGAGGAGGGGCAACCCCTTCCTGATAGTTCTCAGGCCATATTTTGTCCTCCTTGCAAAAATCACACTACAGAGACCAACCATACTGAAGATTCTGAAAGTAGAACTGCCAGACAGGGGGAAGAGCTACCACTGAAGGAGGTTCAGCAAAATCAAGGGCAAGAAAGGCTCTTACATTCCCAGGAGGCTCAGGGAATGGAGAATTTGGGACAACAGACAGTGGAAATTCAGGAGGTAGAACGTCTGGGGGCGGATGTTTCTTCTGTTGGACTTTGGAAGGGACAAATAGAGATGGTAGAGCAGGTGAGTGGTGAAGAGGGTGAGCAGGTGAGTGGTGAAGAGGGTGAACAGGGTCAGAAAGGGGAACAGGTTCCAGATGATACAGTACTTGAAGGACAAAGCGAAAGAGAGAGGTTAAATGGGGAGTTGGATGTTCTCAATTATGGTGAGGGAGAGGAAGCGGCGAGAGAGATGAGTATTCAGCGTCAACAAGGTCCAGAACAGGGAGAGCAAAGAAAGATGGAGTTGGGGGGGCCAGAAAGTAAGAGGGTTGACTCTCAGGTCATGGAATGTCAAAATTTGGTGGAAAAATCAGAGGAAGTAACTGGACAGCAAACTCAGGGTGTCGAGGAGAAAGTGATAACAGTAGAGGAACAGGAGAGGGAGGCAGTGTCAGATGAGCAGGAGTCAGGAGCTTGGGGTGGGGATGGTCAGGAGACAGTGGAAGAAGAGCAATCAGAAGAGGAGGAAGAGCATCCTGGGCCTTCCACGTTGGCTCTGGTACCCTCTGTGGTCTCTTCTAACTGGGATCTCCTTCCAGGTTTCTCTTATCCCATGGCTCAGGTTCCTGGGACTCAGATGGAGCCTGGGCCTGTGGAACTATCCCCCGTAGCTCCAACCCCTGTAAGAGAGCCAGTAGGACATTTCCATCAAGGTGTTTCTCTACCAGATTCCTTTCCTAATGTGGAGTTACCTGACACTGAATCAGCTCAAGACACTCAGGAAGAAGAATTGAGCAAGGAGAAAGCATCCAATAAGGAGACTAAGATGGTCTCTGGCAATACATCTGTGACTCCTTCAAGGACATCGGATACAGCTTTATTGAATACAGCTGAGGTTGCCACCGTCACACCTGTGTCATCTACTAGTCTCCCAAGTCCTTTTCCCAGGAGTGAGGCTAACAGCTTCTCTATCCGTGAGGCTTTCAAGACTCCCCTGGAAGCCCTCCATGGTTTTCCCACTACAGAAGCCACCATGGACCCCTGTGCCAGCTCCACACATGACCCCCCAATGATCTCCGCAGAGGCCATCCAACACCTTCGGAGAAACTCCTTTCCAGGCTCTCACAGGACACAGCCAACTCCAAACTTTATGGGAATGTCACTCTCTTTCTCCCACTCAGAGTTGCCCCAAAGGTCCCCCAAGCCTGCCATCTATGGGTCTGTGATCCCAAGAAGGGACAGAAGAAGAGGTAGGGACTGCAACATCATTTCAGAATTCCCTCCCCCATTTTTCACCCCAAGGCAGGACTCTGAAGAATACATCTCCAATGCAGAGAGGCCCAGCAGTCCTAAAGATACCCAGCTATGGGGTTCTCCATGCAATGCCTTTGCCCAAGAGTCTCCTGCTTACGGTCCTTCCCTACCCCTTGCCTCCATAGATAGGAGAATTTATGAACCTCTGCCCCCTCCTCCCCTAGAGAAGAGGCATGGCCATTCCTCCATAATGAGGAGAGATGTGGCTCATACATTAAAGAGATATAGCAATCCTCTTCCATTGACCCAAGGTTCAGGGCTATATGACTCTCTTAAAGGGCCGCTTCCTCAAGTTCCTGACCCAGTCGTGCCAAGGCAGCACCGACCTCTGCCATCTCCTCCAGATGACACTCGCCATACTCAGACCTCTTTTTCCCCTAGATTGAGATACAACAAGCCATTACCCCCAACTCCTGAAATGTCCCAGCCCCACCATTCTCCCATTTCTTCATCCAGTAGTTCAAGGATCTACAGGCCCCTGCCCCCTATCCCCAGCCTAGATCCTCCAAGTGAACCACCCCCATTGCCTCCCAAGTCCAGGGGGAGGAGCAGGAGCACCCATGGAGGACTTACGAATTCAGGGGCTCAAGCCAAACCAAGGCCTGTTAGTCAAGAATGGACAGCCTCCACTCCTCCTTCTGCTGGACGTACCTCCTGGCCCCCTGCCACAGGCAGATCTGCGGATGCCTTGGCTTCTACCAGCAGGAGTAAGAGTGAAGCTTCCTCTGGCATGGCTTTCAGCAACATGACACACTTTCTAAGCCCCTCTTCCCCTACCACTCCATGGACTCTGGACCTGCAGGAATCCAGCCCTAAGGAAGAGCCAGTGCTCTCCGAAACATCTGAACCCCCTGTGAGAGGGCCTGGAAGAACGGCCCCTCAGGAAGGGGCCAGTGGCTCAAGGAGGTCAACTGTAGTCCCTGCAAGTCAACCAGAAAAGCCCAACCATCCACATCTGGAGAAAGCATCCAGCTGGCCCCACAGACGGGATCCGGGGATACCACCAGAGGGTAGCAGGGGCCAGACTGTGCTCCCCGGTGAGGGGCCCAACAAACAGAAGAGCTGGAACCGGCAAGGTCTACGCAGACCTTCCATCTTGCCTGAAGGCTTCTCAGGTAAGCAGGGAGCAAAGATCCCGGTGGCAGTAACATCAGACCAAACCGTGTCTACCTCTGATCGCCCCTCAAGATTTTCTACTAGAATTCCATAGGGACAACAGCGTTCCCTCTCCTGCACATCCATAGCCAACCATTCATTGCTTCCCTTCTCCTTCCCCTCTACCTCACTCCTTGCAGCCAGCCTTCTTTTCACATGCACCTCTTTTTCCCAGAGCTGTCTTGTTTTCTTGCCTACTGCTCAGTGTTTTTCACCCATCTGATCTCTCCTGGACAGTCTTGATGATAACCCACTGTCCAATCCTGATTCGGACACGAGAGCTGGGGAAATGTCTGGTTCTCTCCAATGCTCGGCACTCCCAGATTCCCAATAGATAGTTTTCTTCTGCTGCTTCTTCTTCTGGAGATTTCGATCTCCCTTCATAGATCTGACCTGCTTCAGCTGCCTCCAGGTGTTCCTCTGGGATCTCAGTGACAGCACCCGTTTCCATTTTCAGATTCAAGAGATCCAGCCATGGAAAGACCTGGCCCCTCAGACACTATTGTTTTGCGGTAAGACCCTAGGGACATGCTTGTCCTCCACACCTAGGTTACTGAGATTTCTACATTGGGATTCTGGATGACCCTAAGGGCTTTTCATGCCTGGAAGAGGAAGACAGAGATATCAATATTCCAATATGGGAAGATTTTCCTGTATTTCCCTATGTTTGTCAGCCAGGTCTGAGTCATCTATCTCACCTAAGCCCTTCAGCCATGAACTAAAGCCCATGAACAATTCCACATGATTCCAAAAGTGCTCTGAACTGTCCCGAGTATGTCTCCGGTTCCATCTCCATACTTCTCTGGGGAATTTGGCCCTGGCCTCCCAGCTTGAGCCCCAGAGCTTAGACCTGCTGTTTGGGAACCTTTGTGTCTCGGGGCTGGCAAGTAGCCCAGAGCCTTTTTTTTTTATTATTCCACAGGGAGAAAAAACCAAAGGAAGTGATGGGAGGCTTTTCAAGACGCTGTTCCAGGTTCATCAACACCTGTGAGTACCTTGAAACCAAATTACACCTCGGCAGCTTTTCTGGCCAATCCCAGAGAGGCACTAATGAGACAGATTGCTAGAAGAGTCAGGAGCTTGTCTGATTTTAAGCTGCTGTCATTCATCAGGTTTATACAGAGTTTGTCTTATTCTCAGATCTAACATATGAAGTACACCCTTTCTTCCAGGAAGATAATGTGGCAAAATGGAATAGAAAAGCATTTCAGTAATTAAGTGGCCTGGATGAGAAGCCTGCTTTGATGTTTGCTATTGGGCCTGGCACAATGGCTCAGGGGCTAAATCCTCACTTGCATGCACCGGGATCACCTATGGGCACCAGTTTGTGCCCTGGCAGCTCCATTCCGTTCCACCTGTTTCTGGGCCTCTTCTCAACTTCCCTCCCTCTCCCATGTCTCCTCCCCCACTCTAGCCCATCTGCTATACCAGGAGTACAGTGATGTCATTCTGAACAAGGAAATTCAGAGCCAGCAGCGCCTAAACAGCTTGGCCGAGACACCCGGGGCTGCCTCCCCCAGGCAGCCCCGAAGGTCCCAGGTGTCCTCCGAGTCCTGCCTGCAGCGCCTCTCCGTGGGCTCCAGCGGCTCGCTCTGGCAGGAAATCCCCCGGGTTCGAGACAGCAACGTTCTGCTCTCCATGACCCATGAAGACCAAAAACTGCAAGAGGTACCAGGTGTGGGCAGGGTGAGGAGGTGGAGGGTACAGAAAAGATAGCAAAGTCCTCTCTGCCAACCTGCTCATCTTCTGCCCATCACCATTCCCAGGAGCAGCCTCCACGGCTGCCACCGTGCATCCGTGTGCTCACTAATACTCCGAGTTCGTTTTCTCAAGGGTCACCTCTGTCCACATTTTCTGATGCTAAGGAGTGCTTCCGGCTCCCGAAAACCTCATCTTTTACCTAAAGCTTACACACACAGGCTCTGGAGCACATCCTTTGAAGAGGATCTCAGCAGCTATCCCACCCCCACTAAGGGAGGGGTGATCTAAGGGGATGATCTAAGGGAGATCCATCCTGAGCCCCTCCTGGGCCATCACTGCCACAGTGAGACTACAGTGGATGCTCCTTGTCTGATTTTAAGCTGGTGTCATTCGTCAGGTTTATAGAGTTTGTCTTATTCTCAGAGCTAACATATGAAGTACACCCTTTCTTCCAGGAAGATAATGTGGCAAAATGGAACAGAAAAGCATTTCGGTAATTAAGTGCAGGAGTGAATGGCCTGGGTGTGAAGCCTGCTTTGATATTTGCCATTGGGCCTGGCACAATGGCTTGGTGGCTAAACCCTCACCTTGCATGCACTGGGATTGCATATGGGCACCGGTTTGTGTCCTGGCAGCTCCATGCCTTTCCAGCCCCCTGTTTATGGTCTGGGTAAGCAGTACAGGGTGGTCCAATACCTGCACCCACGTGGGACATCTGGAAGAAGCTCCTGGCTTCACATTGACCCAACTCTGCCCATTGTGGCCACTTGGGGAATGAACCAGCAAACAGAAGATCTTTCTCTCCGTATCTCCTTACCTCTGTAAATCACCCTTTAAAAACAACATATACATATTGCTATTACACTTTTGCCAAATTATTTGATTTTAGAAAGCTTATGTTTCTTTGTAAAACTGACACACAAAGAGTTAATAGGAGAGCGTGAAAAAATAAGCGCTTTGTACATCCTGATCGTTTAACAATAGGCATTGCTTCATGCTTTCACCATTTCCCAGTTGTGGTACATTGGGCGAGTAATATTACTTCACTAAATCTCCCTTTCCATCTGCAAACTAAAGATAGTACTGTTTATCTTTGGGGTTTGCTGTGTGGTTTAAACAAAATGATGCACATCTGGCTTAGCACGGTGCATAAGTACATGCTTTGATGAATATTTGTGCCATATTCTCCACCTTTCAGAGCCCAGGAGCAGTTACATTTTGGCCGAAATACTTGACAGAGAAACACTTCTTTCAAGTTTAGGCATTTTTAGGCTAGACAGCTTTAGGCTTTTTGACTCTTGGGCCTGAGAGCCCCGTTCTGATGGGAACTTTGAGAGAGCACGAGGCTTCTTTTGAAAATCACACCATATTCATTGAGCACGCAATGGGAAGTTGAGGTGAACCCTGCCTCTCGCCACATGTCCTGTACACCGCGGAAGGCTCCTCTTCGGCCCTGGTCTCGTGTTGATAAGAGGAGCAGTCTCTGTGCCTCGATCTCTTACAAACACATGCTTATCTAATAAAATCATAGCTCTGCAATCTACAAAGTGCTTTGATGGCCTCTCTTCTGACTGTCACATCTGTGTAAGGAGAGGGAGTCACTGCAGCTCCCAAAACAAACGCAAGAAATGAAGGTCACTAAGATGAGCCACCCCAAGTCCGAGCCTCACTAAATGTCAGAGCAAGCATGCCCATGAACTTGGTGTTTTGGGTCCATGTTGTTGCAGAAGAAGGTCATCTGGCCATGTCATGTGTCATTCAAGTCACCACTGTGGTGTATGGATCTCCGTCTTTTTTACCCGATGAGAAGGCTGAGAAGCCCTGCTGGAGACGTGGTCATGACTGCTTGCACCCCTGAAGGATCTCCCAGCACATTCCCTTGCTCTTTCTTGTTCCATGTTCTTTCTATGCTCTTTCCATTTCTACTCAAACTCCAAACTGAACTATAATCTCCATCCTCTTTCATGTATCTCTGGGGTAGTAGATGACTCCATCATTTGCTCATTTAGCCACCTCAAACTCCAAGGCATTCACTTGAATTCTTTCTCACCCCATTCCTAGTGAATTACTGAGTCCATCCACGTCTGCCTCCCATTTCCTAAATTGCTCCTGCCCTTGTCATGTTTCCATGTTGTAGCAATATCTCTGTAAAAAGTGTGATCAAGTTATTTTCTACACAACACTTCCCTATGCTTTCCTATTGCCTTAAGTCCAAACTATTTAGCATCGTTTACGTAACTCTTCAGAACTCATCTCTTGCCTCTTTACCCAGGTCTTTGGCCCCTGTTTTTATGTGTGTGTGTGGCTATAAAAATGTTACATTTGTTTAGATTTTTAAAAATATTATGGTGTAATTTTGTTATACAATGTGGTGCTACAAACTACGTATATGTAGTAAAAGTTACTATTGCAGAGCAAATTCACATAACTGGTATCGCATGTGGCTACTCATTGTGCGTGTGTGTGTGTTACTGAAGTTTCTAGAAAGCAGATTTTTCTCTTGCAACTTTGGGAGCCTGTAGATACTCTTCTACATATACATTGTTTCTCAAATGCTGTACCTCTGGCACCCCACAAGAAGTAAGCTTCTGAAAAGTGTGACCATTTGATAGAAAAGGATTTCTTATTCCTCAGTCTACTCCTAAAATATAACATGGTGACTTACGTTCATTTAAGGAGTCAGTAAGTTTTTAGTTAATGTAATTTCTTTCCAACTTTGCAGGCCAAATTTGAGCTGATTGTTTCAGAGGCCTCCTACCTGCGTAGTCTGCACATAGCTGTGGATCATTTCCAAGGCTCAAAGCTGCTCCAGGCCACGATGTCCAAACAGGATCGCCAATGGCTCTTCTCTCGCTTAGAGGATGTGCAGGAAGTCAGCAACGCGTGAGATTCCCTTTCTTCCCAATTTCATTTATCCTGCCTCGCTCTCTTTAGCCTCACTCTCTTTTAGCTGACACAGTTAGAGGATGAAATTGGACCTGTCTCCCTCCATGATTCCCAGTGGCCGTTTGAGATAGGAAGAGGCCAAAGGAGAGGGGAGGATCTGTGAACCATGGACCAGAAGTCTCATGATATTGCTTAAACACTTTGCAGGTTCCTTTCAGACCTAGAAGATAACTTGGAAAACGACATCTTCTCCTTTCAAGTGTGTGATGTGGTTCTGAATCATGCCCCAGACTTCCGGCGTGTCTACCTGCCTTATGTCACCAACCAGACGTACCAGGAACGTACCTTCCAGAGCCTGCTGTGAGACTGATCCCCATTCCTTCCTTATTATGGGTCCTGCAATAAACAGTAGCAGTCCCCGCCCAGATGCCAGTCTCAGAGCACGTGTCATGTGTGTGCTCTGTGATCCCAAGTTCCCAACCCTTCTGGATCCGACTCCAACAGCACACACATGTGGGCTCTCTGTCCTTCAGCTCCCTCCCTTCTTTTCCCAACCCACAACTATTCTACTTCATTCCCCATACCTGTGCTGGTCCCCCATTGCTCCCCATAGCCCTCCTCACCTGAGACTTGCTTCTGCAGAAACAGCAACAGCGGTTTCCGAGACGTCCTGGAGAAGCTGGAGAGTGACCCCATCTGCCAGCGTCTTTCCCTCAAGTCCTTTCTGATCCTGCCCTTTCAACGCATCACCCGCCTCAAACTACTGCTCCAGGTACACCTATGCCTCAGTCTCTCCCCCCTCACGCAAAAATAAAATGTTTTGGGGGGAGCCCCGAGACAAAGAACCAACCACATTTCCATACCATGTGGGCGATGTGAGCAGTCTCCTCAGCGCCCATCCCCTTCTTTATCAGAAATATCTGCCACTGAAAGTAGAAATGCATACCACACTGCATCCTCACATCTGGATGTCAGTTTCCATTTCAAAGCTACTGCACATCCCCTTAAATGAAAAGTCATAAAACAAAATCAACAATAAAAAGAAAAATAGAAATTTACAATACCATGAAGTTAAATGACATGTTGCTAGACAAAGATGGACTTGCAGTGAAGCTGTGTGCTGTATCTTGACAACAGGACGTTCTGCCATTGTCCATGCCCGCAATGATGGACAATATATAAGCATGAAGAACTATATTTTAGTAATGATATAGAGGAACTAGAAGGGGGGGGGCAGGGAATTGGGGAGGGAATAAGGCAACTGCCAGGAGCCTATGGAACTGTATCATAAAATGATAATAATAATAATATGTTAAAAAAAAAAAGAAATATCTGTCACTGACATGTTGTCCTTGGCCTTCTCATTGACCAATCCCCAACTGTCTCTCCTTCTTCTATTCTGTCCTCTTATCTTGCTCCTCCCTACTGTTTATTCTCTAGAACATTCTGAAGAGAACACAGCCTGGCTCCTCAGAGGAGGCAGAGGCCACAAAGGCGCATCATGCCCTGGAGGAGGTACGCAGCTTGCTCCATTCCTCACACCCTCCCTTTGTCCTCCATGATTTTAGAGAGTGTGAAAAGTAGGACCCCCATATGTAGGAGGGTTCAGCCACCTCTCTACCCCAGAAAACCTCTAAACATACCCAGCCCTTAGCCTCTTCTGCCACCCTGGGCATACGTCCCATCCCAGGACAGCACCAACACTAACTACCACAGCCCTCAGAGGGAATCTGATCGTATGTGGTCCAGCAGTGTTCTGGCACTGCGTGCAAGGATCTCAAAGTCCCAGGACTTGAATCTGATGCCGTCTTCACTCGGTTCCAGCCTGCTGGAAGAGTGCGGCTGTCATAATATATTTCCAGATCCCTTCCTGGGGACGCAAAGGTTAGAGCCTCTAACCCATTTCTTCCCCTTCCCTCGTGCTGCTCATTTTCAGCTCATCCGAGACTGCAACAACAATGTGCAGAGGATGCGGCGGACGGAGGAGCTCATCTACCTGAGCCAGAAGATTGAGTTTGAGTGCAAAGTGAGTCCACCTCTTGCTCCCCGACCTTGCTGTGTTTCTCTCAGCAATGAGCCGTCTTGCTCATACTGTTCCCAGACGGACCTCATTCCACCCACCTCCTGTCCTGTCCTGTTTCTGGAACACCCACTTGAATCTCCAAAATCAAAGTGGGAAAAGGAGGCTGCTTACTGTATCACTTTTGCCTTAAAAGTGAAAAGATACAAACTCTACAGGTTATCTACTCTGTTTTAAGAAGTCCGGAAGGATCATTTAAAAATAAATGATGGTTACCTGAGGGGGGTGCGGGTAATTTGGGAAGTGTGCAGGTGAGGAAGAGATGAAGGCACACTTCTCAGCATTCACTTTTATTACTTGCACACTCACTGTGAAGTCTGCTTCTGGTCTACCCAGAGCAACATAAAACTGAATCCTCATGTAGACACAAAATCTCCCATGCAAAAACAATACACATCTAAAATGGACCTTCAACATTTAAGTTCCAACGAAGAACAGATCCTGTCTTTACCTACCAGGAAGAAAAGGAAAATCCCATATCCATATCATCATCGTAACTCTCATTTGTACCAAAACTAAAGGAAAGCAGACCCCACCCAGCTCTACCCATTCTGCTTATTCGCACTGACTGCTTCTCTCACACCTCTAGTTACAGCCAAAGAAGGAACAGATAGATGCCAGAACTGTCCCTCGTCCCTGCATTGTTCCTGCACAGCTACTAAATAGTGTCTTCTAGGCTTCATTTCAGCCCTCTAGCATATAGCTGTTTGCCTCAGTAGCTATACTGGGTTGGGACATAGATACCTGCTAGTGACCTGAATGTTGTGTAAACCTGGGAGCCACGCACATTGGAGAGTGGTAGTTAGAGGGTGCAGAGAGAAACAGAATATAAGGAGATATGTTATAAACAAGAGGGGAAATGAAGAAATGAGTATCCAGGGAAGAACAATATAGGAAAGTCGCCTTGAGGAGGGTAGGACTGGGAGCAAGCCACATGTTTCTCTGGTCGGTGATTCTGCTTTCCCACTCCTCCACCTACAGATATTCCCACTCATCTCACAGTCACGCTGGCTGGTGAAGAGCGGAGAACTCACAGCCCTGGAGTTCAGTGTCTCCCCAGGACTGCGAAGGAAGCTGAACACACGTCCAGTGCACCTGCACCTCTTCAATGACTGTCTGCTGCTGTCGCGGCCCCGAGAGTCAGTGTCCAGGATGGGATAACATAACAGAGAGAGGGGACTGGGAGGGGACAAGAAGGAGGGTCCCCAAGGGGCAGAGCGGGGCCATGTTCCGAAAAGAGCTCTGCTAAGGAGCTCTGCCGGTAGAGTCCACATCTTAGCCTACAAGGGGTGGAGTGGGAGGAGCCGAAAACAAAACAGTGGGTTCCACCATGCGAGATCACGGGTGGGTGGACCTGAAACAAAGTGCACCAAATTAGCTCACCGCATTCTGAAATCTATTTGTGGTTGTTTTAGGCAAGGCTCAACTTAGAAATACTTACCTACTTCCAGGTCTTAACCTCCTGATCCAAAAGACTTTAGAAAATCTGTACGGGTTCTGGTTCTGTCTTTTCTTTTTTTTTTTTTTTTTTTTTAATTAATAAAATTTATTTTGACGTTCTTTACATACTTAGCTAGAGTAAGAAGGTTCAAGGGCTACAGGAAAGTGGATAATACTAGTATGTTTTCCATATTGTTACCTTCATGTTTAAAAGGGGGGTATTAAGGGAGAAGGCCCACCCAATTTCCCACCCTCCCCAAGTCCCGGGTGTAGGGCATGCTCTGAGGTTCTTGCTCAAGTGGTTTTGATATTGCAACAGTTATGAATCGCTGTCAATCTTGCCACTCCAAGCACTATGAGGTCTTTGAAAAATCCACTGATTGACATAGTCCATCATAGCTGAGATGGTTGGTTGACCCATTCTGTCTTCTCTCTTTTCTTCGGTAGGGTTCTGAGTCCAGCATTTAGATTAGGAAGATCTCCAAAGAAACTTCTTGTATGTGCTAACAAGTACAGGGCCTGGCACCGTCCATGGTTCTGTCTTTTCAATTTAGAGCAGGATTGTACCTAACACACTAGAAATGTGGTTTACAAAACTGGTTAAAAAAAAAATCAGTGAAGACTCTGGGGCTCCCTCCTGAGTCCACATTGAGACCATGTGAGAATTTTTATGAGAAATTTCAGTTTGAAGATGCTAAGGAAAAGGATCTGTTTACTTTGAAGATTTAAGAGTGGATGAAGTGTGGAAATTCTAGCATCCAATTAGAAAGACTTTTATTCTGCAGGGGCGGCCGCTTCCTGGTGTTTGACCATGCTCCCTTCTCCTCCATCCGTGGAGAAAAGTGTGAAATGAAGCTCCATGGATCTCACAAAAACCTCTTCCGACTCTTCCTGCGGCACAACGCCCAAGGCACCCAGGCCGAATTCCTCTTCCGCACAGAGACTCAGTGAGCTGGGGCTGGGCACAGGAGCTGGGCCCTGGCTAACCCCATGAGCCGAGGGGGGAAAGTAGGACCAAGGCAAAAACAGAGGGCAAATTAGTACAGAAACCTTCAGATGCTTAAAATATCAGGCCTGAGTAACAACCCGTAACAGGAAAAACAAATATCTGTTTCTGATCTAAGTATTATTGTCAAACTTTGATCATTGAAATATTTGCTTGAAGGAAGGGGGCAAAGGAGTATTGAGAATGCTGCACAACAGCAGAACGCATCTAAACCAAGTCGAACATTCTGCTGAATACCATGTCCGGAATAGTAAACTCCACATGTGGTTAGTTGATGGTTGATTCTGTGTCCCCACTTAGAAGATTTGAGAAGCCATCAGTCAGTCAGTCAGACAAACCTAGAAAGAGAAGGCAGAAAAAAAGGTATTACAAGACACAAAGACATGCAGGTCAAGATTTTATCATTTTTCCAACCAAGTCCATTGACATACCAAGGAAGTCATTGCACTAGACAGCTTTGAATTAGACAAGCCGTACTAATAGTCATTTACCCTCCACATTGTTAAGCCTCGCCTTACACTCATGAACTGCAGTTCATGTGATGAGCTTGTTTTGTCTTCTCAGAAGTGAAAAGCTTCGATGGATCTCAGCCTTGGCCATGCCAAGAGAGGAGTTGGACCTTCTGGAATGTTATGGTGAGTGAGGATCTTAAAGAGAGGCCATGGCAGGGACGCAGTTTACTTTGAATACAGGGCTTTAGGGGCTGGGTGGCAATTCTGGGAGGCTTCCATTGATTGCTTTGCCCCAGAAATTCAGGGTGGAAAATCGGCCACCGGGGATTAAATATCAGATCCATCTGGTTTTAAATGCCACCATGGCAACATCTCCTGTCCCATATGCTCCCTGTATAGACAATAACTTGCTCTCTGACTGCGGTAGGTATTGAAGAAGGTTGTCTACCCCAATGTGTCCTAACCATATCCCACCTGCACAGGATAACCTGGAGCCACTCATTCCTGGCTCCAAGGCCCTCAGGGGGCAAGCACAGGCACACAGACATTAGGAATGTGCCTGCATCCACACTAAGATACTAAGGATTCCTCCTGGACCTCAGATCAGCCCCACAGTTCTCCAGCAAGGGTTCCTCAACTTATATCCAGAGTGAAACTGATCTCAAAGGAACGCTGTGTCTTCAGTGACCGAAAAGAATCAATAAATACCAGGAACCTTAGAGCGGGAAGTAGAACAGCGCTGTAACTGGCTTTGGTTAACTTCTCACTGTGTCCTCTGTCAGTTGGGTTTCAGTTCCCCAAAGGGTAAGGAAGGCAGGGTAACTCTTCCTCCTTCGCAGTGATCTGGCAAATGGCAGATGGGATGGACTTTAGAAAAAGAGGTACGAATAAAAATACAGTGTTCTGTGTTTTCTGAGAGCATCAGTGCAATGCAGTAAAATTGGAAGAGCAGTAAGCCCTTGCAATGTGGAATATTTATGGGTCAGGCTTAATCTGTGACTTATTATCTTGAGCCACAGACTTGTTCAGGTTTTGTCCTGAAAAAATTTGTCACAAATCTGTAAATTTCTGTGAGAATCAAGTTGATCAATGATCATCTTGTTTATTTCCAGATGAGGATGTTAAAGCGGAGTTAGGTCATATCTTGAACTGGTTACATCTCTCCTAGTTTCACATCTGGTACCTCGAAGCATGGATGAGTTACAGATGGATTTTATGATGTATTTGCAGAGACCAAGCACATCCATGAGACAGTTAAATAAAGGGCAAGTTGTTTGACATAGATGATCAATTAAAGGACAAAGTCAGGGAGGGTTTCAGCGGAAATGTGGGCCTTCATCTGGATCTCAGGTATTTGCAATCCTAGCTAAGGGTAACCCAAAGTGGTCGCAGTGCATTTCTCAATTCATCCTCCCTCAAGAAGTTGAATGTTTCAACATTCTAATTCTGCTATTTCTATTTTTATCAAGCTAGCCCAAACTTAGCTCCATCTCAAGTCCTTCCAACCTCTGCGTGCAATATGTTCCTCATATTGCAGTCAGCTCTCTCCCTAACGCCTTTCCCCATTCTTCTCTACAAAGACTCCCCACAAGTACAGTGCCTTCGTGCCTACAAGCCCCGAGAGAATGACGAGTTGGCACTAGAAAAGGCTGACGTGGTGATGGTGATTCAGCAAAGCAATGACGGTAAGAGGGCAAGTAGGCATTGGACATGAGACACTGTAGGGAGATGATTGGTTCCCGGCGGTGTCACACACTAGGAGACTTAACACAGCAGAATTTATAGTGGCACAGGTTAGGTTGGATTAATGGTCACTTTACTGCAGCATGACCTCATCCTAACTTTTATCAACTTATGACAACTTCATCCCCAAATAAACTCATCTTTTGAGGTTGCAGTGATTAGAACTTAATTTGGGGGGAGAGGGGTGGACACAGTTCAGCCTAGCAATGGGTAGGCTTCTACAAGTGCAGCAAGGGCACATGATTAATACTCCTGGAGGCAGGCGTCTCAAGCTTACGATACTACAGTTTATTGGACCTTAACACTCAAAGAAGTTTCCAGAAAAAAGGTCCAAGGGAACTTGCCATCAGGTAATTTTTCTTTTCACCCACCCTGTTGCCCCACAGGCTGGCTGGAGGGTATGCGACTGTCAGATGGAGAACGAGGCTGGTTCCCTGTGCAGCAGGTGGAGTTCATTTCCAACTCAGAGGTCCGTGCACAGAACCTGAAGGAAGCCCATCGAGTGAAAACGGCTAAACTACAGCTGGTAGAACACCAACCCTAACTGTTCTCAGTAAGGAATCTCCCGAACTTGAGAACAAGTTGTTCTTAGAGAGAACCAACCCCAGAAACTTGCTTTCCGTGGATCAAGAACTAGACCTTCTGAAAGCCCAAGGACAGAATGCAGCCAAGCCAGTTGCTCATCCCAGGCTTCCTTACTTGTGCCTTGTGCTTGGTGGGGGATTTCTGAGGGCCTTTGCACTGGACTCTGGGAACCGGCAAACATTCTCTGATGACAGGGCACAGATCCAGAGCTGGCCATAGTTTCAGTTATGGGTGGATATGTTGAACAATCTGACCTCAGTCCACTGGAAGGAGGTATTGGGGGAGGAATGGCACCTTTAGCTGTCAGCCTGGCGACATGTCGCCATCCCAGAGAATCCCCACATTGCTGCTGCGAGGTCAGTGTGCACCTCTGAGCTCCGTGTCCCTCGGTGGTGATGTGAGGGTCATGCTCTCTCACACTAATAAACTTGGCACTTCTGCAAGAGTTTTCTTCTCAGATGCCTTGGCACTAAACACAGAATCATAGAAGGTTCAAACCACGAAATGCCACGAGGGTTCTAGACTTTGGTAAGGTGTCATGGAAAACCAGGAGGGCGAGTTAAGTTAGGGCAACTAGTAACTACTTCATGACTCCTGAGCTGAGGGACTGTTTTTCTAGTTGTCCTAGCTTCCGGAGCTGCAGGGGGGGATTGAGAAGTGATTGAGAGGTGATGAAAGCCCCACTTTTTAACTTTTTCCATTGGGTGGCACGTATAGGCTAGTTGGAGCAAGTTTGGAAGCACCTGCTCAGATACTTAGCGCTGCCTATCCAGATGTGAATTGTTGTGAAGCTGTCTTTCCAGGTGTTCTGTCTTCTCTGTGAGAGGGACCCAGGACCCAAGTCGGACCTGTAGTAACCACCCCGCCGTGATTAGAGCTGACCTGGCTTCAGTCCTTCCCATGGGAAATGCAGGCTAAGGTGCAGCACCCTCCCAACTGCTACACAACTGTCACCCTGCCAAGTTCTCAACCTCCTTCTAGACTGTCTGTCATGTAACAGAAACGTGATCTTTCCGTTATGTCACCTTCTAATCTGGATCATTATACCTGTTTCTTGGGCACTCTGTAATTCTATCACATATATGTGTGTGTATATATATATACATGAACATATATGTATATGAAGTCAAAAGTAGAGTGTTTTGAAATTTATATAGATAACAATAAACTATAAAGTTTGTGCCCAATTAATGATAGAATTTATACTACTTTTTTAAGAAGATTTATTTTAATTGGACAGTCAGATATACAGAGAGGAGGAGAGACAGAGAGGAAGATCTTCCATCCGCTGGTGCACTCCCCAAGGGGTTGCAATGGCCAAAGCTGAGTCAATCTGAAGCTAGGAGCCAGGAGCTTCATCTGGGTCTCCCAGGTGGGTGCAGGATCCCAAGGCTTTGGGCCATCCTTGACTGCTTCCCCAGGCCACAAGCAGGGAGCTGGATGGGAAGTGAGGCTACCGGGCTTAGAACCAGCGCCCATATGGGATCCTGGCATGTCCAAGGCAAGGACTTTTGCTGCTAGGTTATCATGCCTGGCCCAATTGTATCACTTTTAATACTGTGCTTTCTTCAACTAATTATAAAGTGTTTTTTTTTTTCAATTAACTCTAAATAAAAACCTACTTTTTAAGTTTTTTAAGTTACCACTAATATTATCTTAACCAAAGCAGGATGACACTGCTGAAACATCTTAAATAAAGATGGCTTCAGAGATATTTATTGAGGTTTTGATTATTTTTATAAAACCCAACTTTAAAAAATAAATGGTACATATTAATACATGGTATAACTATTTATAATATTAGTATATGAACAAATAATTGATTTTTTCAGGAATGACAGTGATTAGAATCCAAATTATTTGCACAAACAAGTGTTTCAGTACTGATTGTATGACTCAAACAGAACCATATCTAATGATATATTTTCTGGACAAATTCTTTTTATTTTAAAGATTTATTTTTACTAGAAAGCCAGATATACACAGAGAGGAGGAGAGACAGAGAGGAAGATCTCATGTCTGATGGTTCACTCCTCAAGTGACCACAATGGCCGGAGCTTAGCAGATCCGAAGCCAGGAGCCAGGAGCCTCTTGGATTTCCCACGCGGGTGCAGGGTCCCAAGGCTTTGAGCCATCCTTGACTGCTTTCCCAGGTCACAAGCAAGGAGCTAGATGGGAAGTGAGGTTTCCAAGATTAGAACCAGTGTCCCTATGGGATCCCGGTGCATGCAAGCCAAGCTGTTAGACTACCACGCCAGGCCCGCTAAACAAATTCTTAGAGATACCCATTAATCAACTTCTGAATGATACGCATGGAAATAGTTTTTGCGTTGCATGATTACTCTTTTGCTTCAAGTTGCTAAGTCTTTCTGATTTTGATCTTCTGTGTTCTAACCAAAAGCTCTTTAGATAGTCAATATGAATTCATTTATTGGATTAGTCTATCTGGGAAGTTAAAGAGATGTTTGTCTCTCTTCAGATCCTTAGTTTAAAAAAAAAAAAAAGGAAAGAGAAACTCTTTTTCAGTTGAATTACGAAATTGGGTATACTTAAGTTTGGGGAAACTGAGCATAAATCCAGTCATTGTCCCATCTTGAGATTTTCAAAATTTAGCTCAGTTTCCTTAGTCCTGATGGCAAGATTGCTTTAGACGCACGGCAGCTTTCTTACCAGAGATCTAGAAAATAGCCATGCTACAGCATCTTCTGGGTGAAACTCATCTGAAACATCTATATAGCATTTTGCTGCCTTTGTAACCGAAAGAGTATCTTCAGGAGACAGCAACAGTAGTCCTGTTGGTGGACTTTTGTTCGGATCTGTGGCCTCGACTCACAAGCACTCTGGGTGGAGGATTTGTCCTGTGCAGTGTAGTCCACATTGGACGTGTTAGTCAAACGGCTCAGGAAGCAATTCAGGAAATTTCACTGTTACTACCAACTTTCACGTTAGTGATGACTTTAATGTTTTAACTGCGCGTCACTTCTTTTGTCTCAGCTATTAGGAATAATTTTCACAAGCCTAACCCACACAGGAGTGAGTGTCTGCCAGGCCCACCATTTGAAAGGTGTTTATTTTTTCCTAATTTTGCTTCTTGCCCCTTGAAAACTTGCCACATCTGTAAGATAAAATGACTAGGGCTGCCATAGCTTTTTGATTTGTGTGTGTGTGTGTGTGTGTGTGTGTGTTTGCTTGGTTTTGTTTTTAGCTAGACTTGGGGACAGAAGTTATTTTCAAATCTTTAAAAAACTAAATCAATTAGATTCACCAGTTCCTCTTTGACACACAAATTTATCCCGAGATAAATTTGGTTCCCTTCTTGGGCTGCTCGTTGGTCTTCTTCAAGTAGTTGGTGTGCTGTTTTAGGGATTTAGTTCTGTTGTCCGTGTTGTAAACTCCTCTTGTTGATGGGGTCAAACGGGATCTCCTGTGTTTTGGTACAGTGGCCTTCAATAAACAGCTGTGCCCCATCTGCCCTCTGCCACCTCAGCGTCCCTCCTCCTCGCCCCACAACACATCCGTGAGCCCTCTGCACGTTCGTCCTCGGCTTTGCAAACCTTGACATAAATATAAATATCTCTGTGGTTGTGAGTCGGTTGTGCCACTCACACAGGCCGGTGACCCAAGAGCCACATTTGCTGTAAACGTGACTCAAGAACAGCGTGATTAGAGCAGCTCCAAGCCTGTAGCTGAGTGTAATCTTCTAACTCTGAGATCAGGTGTGTGGAAGGGTCAAAGGTTACACGACAGATGCCAAAGAGCCAAAGTTCAAACATACTTCTTTCTTAGCTTTAGAACATTCTGTATGTTCAATAGTCTGGCCCATTTTTTTTTTTTTCCAACCTGCTCATTTTAAATCACAAACATAGAGTGGAAATTTTCCTAGTTTTTTCCTCGTAAGAGCCTAAACCATTCTGTGCGCCATTGAGGAAGCAGTGTGAAAATCACGCCGTGGACTTGGACCAAGGAGGCTCAGGAGCGACGGTGATTGAATCCAAGTGCTGGTTCCGGGGCAGCCCATGAACTTGGAGTTTGTGAAGGGAAAGAGCTGGGCTGGCATGCACTGTCAATGTTTCTGCCTGCTTGGGAGGGTGGGGGTGACTGCTGAGCCTTGCCGCTTGCTGAGTGAGTCATGAGCCCGAGGGCAGAGCTTGCAGCCGGGAGGGGCCGGGTCTGGCCCACAGAACTCACTGGAAGCACCAATGGGCTGACACATGTTTTCCTGGCACCTTACCTTACCCCTTCAGAGACGTGACTACCCGAACAACACAGGTGGAAATCCAGGAGTAGTGCAAGCCAGTCTGTTCGGTGAGGAAGACGGCCCCTGAATCTCACAGGGCGGGACCTCCTACAAGTCAGGGAGGCGGGTCACACTGCTCCGGAAAGCTCAACAGAGAGCCTGTAAGGTGGAAAACTTCGGATTGCAAAAGCGGATGGTGGCAGGGAGGAAAGAAAAACATAGCAAGCTAAAGAGGGAAGGCTCCCCTGCTTGTGACTCATCCAATCCGTTCTGAAGTGGTCAGTGGCTGAAATCGGAAAGTAATGGTGAGAACTGGAAAATCAGTGTTGGAGTTTTTTAAAAAAAAAACTAGAATTCGTCCTGTCTCCGTAGCAGCTGTCACATAGCCACTTAGTTTGAAACCACAAGATTTCAATCGCTCAGGATTCGCCGCTGAGTTAACCAAGTGGTGTGTTTGTACTCATCATAAAGAATTGAAAGTGCACAAGCTTAAACAGAAAAGGAACAGACGATGCATTGGGGGGGGGTGTGCAGAAGCAGCCTGTGGCAAGGCTGTGGAACTAAGCAGGCGTTGGTGATAGAACTGAGATTGGGCAAGCAAAAATCAAAGTTCCGGATGCAGCTTTCCCAGCAATGCATGTGCCTTGCGCCACACAGGACGTTAATGTGAGTGTGTGCAGCTGTGGGGGAACCAAGTGTGAAAGGATTTGGGGGTAAGAATGAATTTCCGTGGAAAATCTGGGTTTCCTCAAAGTAAGAGTCCTGATACACAATAAGGCGGGGGGCGGGGAGATGAAGGAGTTTACCAGTTGAGAAATCAAGCAGAATGAATGTATCAAATTCTTTTGGAACATCGAACAGTAATCTTTTAAGTATGGTTCTGGGAATATGTTGTAAAACCTGACTTCACCAATTGAAATAATTAATATTTACAGGAAGTAATAGAAAAACCAAACTATATCTCAGCTGCAAAATTGGACCAATTTGAATGGTTGAAACTTCTCTCTTTTTTTTTTAAGATGTATTTATTTTTATTGGAAAGGCGGATATACAGAGAGGAGGAGAGACAGAGAGGAAAAGCTTCCAGCTGATGGTTCACTCCCCAAGCAGCCGCAATGACGAGCTGAGCCAATCCGAAGCCAGGAGCCAGGAGCTTCTTCCAGGTCCCCCCATGTGTGTGCAAGGTCCCAAAGCTTTGGGCCGCCCTCAGCTGCTTTCCCAGGCCACAAGCAGGGAGCTGGATGGGAAGCGGGGCTGCTGGAATTAGAACCAGCGCCCACATGGGATCCTGGCGTGCTGCGCCTTGGCTGAAACTTCTAACATGTATTGTTTACATCTGAGAACCAGAGGATTATATTCCTGGCCGACTAAGAACATGGGCAAGGTGCAAGAAGTAGAAAGGTTAGGATTAGACAGCAGGGATAACTAGGCAACTGTAGCATGGAATGTGCCACGAAGGACCACGCAAGCTCTGCGGGGGGGGGGAATTCCATCCTAAGATAATAGAACCGTGGCCCGCGGAATGCACTTGAAGCAATCTGACCCGGGAAAGGAAAAACAAAATGTGAAAGTTATGGAATGAAAAAACAAGTGAATTGTGGAAGCTACAAAGCCAAAACAAATGAATTCCTCCCCGGGGCTTCCATAATTCCATTCCAAATTTCCTCCTG
Source organism: Ochotona curzoniae (assembly GCF_017591425.1). Classification (NCBI taxonomy): domain Eukaryota; kingdom Metazoa; phylum Chordata; class Mammalia; order Lagomorpha; family Ochotonidae; genus Ochotona; species Ochotona curzoniae. The sequence continues at coordinate 24,169,944 of NW_024467095.1, read as the reverse complement.
GTTGTCTGGGCTCCGATGCCCAGAGTCCCTTAGCATGCTCTCCGCCCTACCCGCACAATCAACTTTCGCTGACTTCTGCAGGGTATGGTCCCTATGAGGCGCTTCCCTCTCGCCTTTTCTTAGTATCAAAATGATAACTAAAGTTAAAAGTCTCCATTCCTCAATATTCAAATGCAAGGATGGTCCATACTCTCAAATTTAACTTTTTATCCTCTTGCCCTTTCTCATTAGCTACTGGATAACATAGCCGGTCTCTGCTGCACCCAGCTAAATCCTGCTATTCCTGTCTGAAGGGCTCGTCTCCATGACTGCCTGCTACTTCGCTTTCTGCTTGCTTTGTTTTGTTTTTTTCCCCACGCATTCTGATTCCCTTCCCAGTTCTGGGGTGTGACGTCTCCCTATTCCCTATTTTTGAAGTTACTTATTTATTTACTTATGTATTTGTTTACTTGAAAGAGTTAGAGGGAGAGACAGAGACTTTCCAACCTCTCGTTCACTCTGCCCAGATGATCATCGTGGCTGGGTTGGAGCTGAGCCAGTTTGAATCTAGAGTCCAGGAGCTCCCGCATGTGTGGCAGGGGCCCAAGCATTTTTTTTTTTTATTGTTATTAACATTGTATTATGTGATACAGTTTTATAGGCACTGGGGTTCTCCCCACCCCTCCCATACCCCTCCCCCCATAGTGGATTCCTCCACCTTGCTGCATAACCACAGTTCAAGTTCAGTTGAGATTCCTTAAGCATTTGAACCATTCTTGTGTTGCTTTTCCAAAGCCATTAGCAGGGAGTTGGATAGGAAGTGAAGCAGGCAGGAGGGCCCCGGAGCAGCAGCCTAGCAGCTAAAGTCCTCACCTTGCATGCGCTGGGATCTGCCCATATGGGCACTGGTTCTAATCCCGGCAGCCCTGCTTCCTATCCAGCTCCCTGCTTGTAACCTGGAAAAGCAGTCAAGGATGGCCCAAAGCCTTGGAACCCTGCAGCTGTGGGAGACCCAGAAGAAGTTCCTGGCTCCTGGCTTCGGATCAGCGTAGCTCCAACCATTACAGGTACTTGGAGAGTGAACCAGCTGATGCAAGATCTTCCTCTCTGTCTCTCCTCCTCTCTCGGCACATCTCACTTTCCAATAAAAAATATATAAATATTTAAAAGAAGAAAAAAAGAAAGTAGAGCAGGCAGGACATGAACTTGTAGCCATTTAGGATGATGCCTTTTATCCATCACTATTCCTCTTTGTAACTGCGCTGTTCCCTCTTCTATGGCATAACCTTTGACATATGGAGTATTTATGTTATTTATACACGGACCTACGGGATATGAAAGGACCTGATTGTAAGTGTAATCTAGCTAACGCTCCTTATCTTAAACCTACCCCATCTTTTGACCCTTCTAAAGGTTTGCTTATTTGAACATATGTGCGTATGTATATATTTATGTAAATATATATGTACATTTACATATGTATATATAGAGAGAGAAAGCGATCTTCCACCCATTGGCTTGCTTCCCAGATGCCCACCACACCTTGAGCTTGGCCAGGATGAAGCTGGAGGCAGGATTCCCACTCAGGCCACCCACCTGTGTGGCATTACATGATCGCACGCTCCCTCCCACGGTGTGAATTAGCAAGAACTGGATGGGAGGAGGAGGAGGCAGGTCTTGACCCAGACACTGTTGCACTACAAACACTCACCGCCTGATTATTCTTTCCCTCCAAAGTTGCTAGTAAACGTTGTTATTGACGCTGTGATGACCTGGGTTTACATCTTGTGCAAAACGTATTCCTTTGCATCTTTGGCCGAACACTTAAGCATTCTGAGTCAGAATTTTACCCATCAACTGAAGAATACCTTACAGGGTTGTTACAAAACCAATCTACCTAACAGACATGCAATAACGCTAAATAAATAGTTACTATCATAATCAATAATTTGTCCAAGGACCAATTTCTACTTAGAGTAAGCCATTTTTAGCTACTCGTTGTTTTAGCAAAACCTATTAAACACACAAAATTGATTATCATTAATAGCCACGTAACTATGAATTCTTTTTCCACTTACTTTTTTATTTTTTGAAACTGATTTTTATTTAAAAGGCAGATTCACGGAGAGAGGGTATCAGCTGGCTCACACCCCAAATGTCCGCATTAGCCAGACCTGAGCCAGTCCGTAGCCGGGAGCCGAGAGCTTCCTCTGGGCCTCCCATATGGGTGCAGGGTCCTATGGACCTGGGCCATCCTCCGCTGCTCTCCTCACAAACAGTTGAATGGGAAGTGGAACAGCCGGAACATGAATCCGTGATTATGTGGGATTCCAGCACCACAGGCTGGAGGCTCTTTGTACCTTTTATGTGGTTTATTGGCATTCATGAAGCAAGACAATACCATTTTTATTTGTAAACTAAAACTCATAAGACCCCTAAGCAGATTTGTTGAAAGCATGTCATGAAATCATTTAAGCCTCAATTTCCTCCTCTATAAAATGGGATAATTGCATCTCTGTCCAATTGACCTTGTAGGACCAGCAGCTACCCTTGCAATGTTGACATTTCCTCAATCCAACACCTCTTGCTTTTTTTTTTCTTACCTCAATTCCAAGGCCATGACTTTCCCATCTCAATGCTGCCTTTTCTTGGGCTCTATTTTCCTCATCTAGTTATTTTCATCAGAAACAGTGAGTCATCCTGAAATCACTATTCTTCATGCTACATGCTCTTTAGGGTAATTTTGTAGGGTTTCAACCTCAACTATTATTTTTGTTTTTTTTTAAATAATATAAATTCATTTTGTTTTCAATGATGTTTACATAGTTGAAACATTCCCACGTGGACCACCAATTAGGGTGGAGAGGGTCGAGGAATCGGGGAAGTGGGTGAGGGAACTGCCTCCAATCTCCTTTTTCCTTCTGGTATCTGGGGGAGGTGGAGAGAAAAATGGAGAAGGCCACTCCTAGCAACCCAAACACCGCAGCACCCAAGAATAGGGGACAGTAACCTGATGTCTCAGGGTCCCTAATGTGGAGCATATTCTAAGGATAGTACTTCCATGGTTTTGATAGTTCCAAGATGCTGTTGATTTCATTGCTCCAAGGTTGAGGAAATCCTTCCAAGATCTGTTGGCTGCCACAGTCCACTTTAGAGAATCATTTCGCCCAGATACTTGTTGGGTGAGCAGTCCAATTTGTTCTGCCCTCCATGGCACCAGATGTCCTCCGCAGGAACCAATGAACTGCTTGTCATGTTTCCCATGAGCATCTAGGCATGCTGTCCACCACACACATTTCAGCAACTGTGGAGACCCAGTTCTGACTCATGCAATCCATGGTCTGGCCATAAATCCTGTGATTTTCACAAAGGTTAGAGTTCTGAGTCCAGTGGTCCAGTGGGACCATTTGGGAGTGGGAAAAAAACCTCACCAGAAGAGAGGTGACTCCAACCTGACTCCTGTGTGCGTCAGCCAACATGGGCTCCAGCTTGGTCTATCACCTGTATCAACCTACACACACACTAGTGGTTGCAGACACCTGGTCACTTGTGTCCCCAGCTCCATCTCATACAAACCAATGGATGCAACCAATGGATGACACTGCCCAGCCTAACTCTTGCCCACCACACACTCAGCCATCACATGCACCAGCGGGAACTGCAGCCTAGTCAGAGCAAACTCCAATAGCCCCCACTAGGCCTGCCCCGAGCCCTGGTTCCTGTGCATGCCAGAATGTGCTGTGCACTGGTCCAATCTGTCCTACATCCCATTCAGCTCTTGTATACATCAGTAGGACTGGAACCCAACTCAACCCAAATGACCTCACTCTCCAGCCCACATTCATGCTGGGGGTTGCTTGTCTAGTCAGGCCCAACCCTAGTCCTGGTCCTCTTGCCCACTGGTGGGAGTTATAGCCCATCAGAGAGGTGCCTACAATTTCCCTTCTGGGACCACTCTCAGCCCCAGAACATGCACTTTCCAGGTGATTCGACAGTCAAGTTTGACAGGACTTGCCATCGTTTCCAACACTTTCCAGCTGATGATGTGGCAAAACCTAGCCAGCCTACGCTTACTCTGGCTCATGTATACACGAGCAAATATGATCGCTTAGCCAAGCCTGGTCCTCCCCCTAACCAAGCTCATATGCAGACCAATGGGTGTTGTAGCCCTACCCAGCCTGATCCACCCCCAGTCACAGCTGTCACGCTCACCAGCAGGAGCAATGGCTCAACAGGGGGGCCTCCCCAACTCCCCCACTGATCTGACCCCCCAATCCCAAGTCTTACAAGTGCTGCTGGGAGCTGTGGGCCAGACTGGCATAGTCCGCCTCAACTTGGCATCCACCAGTGGGTGCTGCAGCCTACCCTGGCCTGACCTGTCCCCAGTTCCAGCTCATGCTTGCAGGTGCTACAGCCCAGCTCAGCTCAGCCAGCGCATAGTCCTAGCCCTTAATGTGAAGTGGCTGGTGTTGCAGCCCAGCCTGTCCTGGTTCTCACATCTGCCAGTGGGTGATATGAGCGAGCCCAGCCTGGCCACCTCCAGACATGACTTGTATGTATGCCAGCAGGTACTGTAACCTGACAAGGCTGGTATCAGCCTTGGTTCTTGCACTCACCTGCAAGGACTGCGTCCTGACAGAGGAGTTCCCCCAGCTCCTCTATCAGATCACCTCCCAGTGGCAGATCTCATACACACTGATGGATCTTTGGCCCAGTCTAACTTGGCCCACCTCCTGCTTGTTAAGAACAGCGGCCTTGCCCAACTGGCCTGCACTCATTCCGGTTTTACTGTTGAGTGCTATAGCCCAGCCATGCCTTGTCCACCCCCAGACCCAGCTGGGTGCTGCAACTTAGCCCAGTCAGTCCTACACCTACCATGACTCTTGAGAGCACCAGTAGGTTCTAGAACTTAGCCCATTCTGGAACACCCCAAACCCAATCCACACCCATGCCAAGGGATGCTACAGCCATACCCAGCCTGGCTCACCATCTCCATTTCCAGCTCTTGTGCTCACTAGTGGGAGCCACAGCTCCGCTGGGCATCCCCTTAGCTCTCTGACCAAGCTCACTTCCAGCCACAGATCCATGCCAGTGGTTGTTCTGACCCAGCCTGGGGTAACTCATTGCCCAGGTTGGCCTTTGCCATCAGATGCTGCAGCCTCACCCGGCCTGGTCCACCCAAGTCTCAACTCTCACTGGTAGGTGCCGTAATCTAGCCCAGATCAGACTGCCCCTCATCCCTGGCTTTCATACAAACTAGTAAGTGTAATAACCTAGCCTGGCTTGGCATGGCCCACACCCCATCCTTGCTCCCGCACATGCCAGTGTGCTATGATTTGGCCTAACCCTGCTTAGTCCAGCTCCTACAGAGGCAACCCACACATCTGCTAACAAATGAAGCAGCTCTCCCAAGCCTGGCCAGCACCCAGCCCTGACTCAGTGCTCGCAAGCAGGAGTTAAAGCCCACCAGGGGAGTTCCCCAAATTTCACCCCCAGACCCACTCCCAGACCCAATTTCATGTGTGCCAGTGAGTGCTAGGCCATTACCTGACAGTCTGTCTCCAGGGTGTTTCCAGTGTCAGCCTTGGTGGATGTTGCAGCCTGGCCTACCCCACACCTAATTAATGGGTATGCCTGTGGGTGCTAGAGTCTGGACCAGCCTAGCCTGTTCCCAACCCCAGTACCCATAATTGTGGGTGAGTTCCATGGTCATGAGTAGCTCAGCCCATCACCACCGCATCCCTCAAGCAAACCAGCTAGGAGTGAGTCCATGATCCGCCCCCAGAATCTGCTCCCAGACCCAGTTCTCTCACAGACTGGTTAGTGTCATGGCCCAACCTAACACAGTCCACCCACTGCCCCAACACTCACTAACGGGTACTGTAGTTGTGCCGTGCCAGGCAGCGCCACTCCCCACCCCAGCCATGGCTTTTGTGTGCAGCAGTAGATGGTGTTGATACCAACATGCCCAGCTCACATCTCTCACACAGGTGAATATATTGGTTTGACCCCAAAGGTCCTCCAGTTTCATTCCTCTAAACCACCTGGTCTCATCTCCCTCACTTACCTGCAAGTGCAGTAGCCTGATTGGTGGAAGTCTGTGAAAGTCACATCTCGCCTGTCACATTCTCTCTCAGCAGTCCTCCCTCTCCTATACCTCCAGACCTACCTTCCCAAGCAATCCACAGTCCCCCATGCCCACTCCTCTGACAGTGTGCTGTGCCAACCTGGGGCCCCATCTGACTGCACAGGGCACAAACACATATGGGTACACAGTCTGCCAGTATGCCAGCAGCTTCCACTCAACATACCTTTTAAAAAATAGAATAGGCGGGCCCGGCACGGTGGCGCAAGTGGTTAAGGTCCTCACCTTGCATGCCCGGGATCCCATATGGGCACCGGTTCTATCCCAGCAGCCCCACTTCCCTTCCAGCTCCCTGCCTGTGGCCTGGGAAAGCAGTCGAGGATGGCCCAAAGCCTTGGGACCCTGCACCCGTGTGGGAGACCCGGAAGAGGCTCCTGGCTTTGGACCGGCATAGTATCGGCCCGTTGCGCTCACTTGGGGAATGAATCATTGGACGGAAGATCTTCCTCTCTGTCTCTCCTCTCTGTATATCCACCTTTCCAACAAAAATAATAATAAAAATAAATCTTTAAGAAAAAATAGAATAGGCAAAGAAAAAGGGGGGTGGGCAGCGTGGTGGCCTAGTAGCTAAAAGTCCTCACCTTGAATGCTCTGGGATCCCATATGGGCACCGGTTCTATCCCAGCAGCCCCACTTCCCATCCAGCTCCCTGCTTGTAGCCTGGGAAAACAGTCCAGGATGGCCCAAAGCTTTGGGACCCTGCTCCCGTGTGGGAGACCTGGAGGAATTTCCTGGCTCCTGGCTTCAGATCGGCACAGCACCAGCCGTTGCGCTCACCTGGGGAGTAAATCATCGAATAGAAGCTCTTCCTCTCTGTCTCTCTTCCTCTCTGTATGTCTGACTTTGCGATAAAAAAATAATAAATCTTAAAAAAAATTGAATAGGTAACTGCTGGCATACTGGTAGAATTAACACAAATTCTGTTTTAAACAGGCCAAAAATGCCCTCAAGCTATTAGCTGCTTATTTATTTCTTTTTATATCTATTTGTTGTTACTGGAAAGGCAGATATACAGAAAGGAGAGAGAGCAAGGAAGATCTTCCATCTGCTGATTCATTCCCCAAGTGACCACAATGGCCGGTGCTGAGCCAATCCAAAACCAGGAATCAGGAACTTCTTCCAGGTCTCCCATGTAGGTGCAGGGTCCCAAGGCTTTGGGCCGTCCTCTACTGCTTTCCCAGCCACAAGCAGGGAGCTGGATGGGAAGCGGGGCTGCTGGGACATGAACTAGCACCCATATGGGATTCCAGCAGTGCATGCAAGGCAAGAACATTAGCTAGTAGGCTTCTGTACCAGGCTCTAGTAGCTGCTCTTCACCCAGCAGTGTACCACTTGCCTAGGTACGATGCAACCTAGGCCATTGCCTACACAACAGCAACCCTTAGTTTTCATTCTCATCCAGACCCTAATTCCATTTTTTCCCTACACATGTATCTACCCAGATAATCACAGGATGTCTGACTTCAACATTCGCTAACAAAGATACCTTCCCCTAGATTTTCTCTATGTGCATTGTTTTATCTCAACGACCATTTCCTACTTATCCAAGATTTGTCTCTTCCTTTGTTTATTTCCTTTCATGTTATCTTCTATCAACTTATAGAGATTTTGTCTTCTGAATATTCCTCAAGTTTATTGCCTCTCCTAGATTCTTCCCAGATCTGTGGATCACTCACTCAGACTGACTCAGTGGCCTTGGGCTGTGTCTCTGCATTCCTTCTCCAAATGCTCTAATCTCTTTTTCTAGTTTTCTTTCTGGGACAAATCATGCTTAGGTGTCTCCTTAATCGTGGTAACTGCTGGAACCTGGTGTGGGAGAAAGGTTGTGCAGATCATGGCACAGCCACAGCATGGCATCACAGGGGGTGGAGAGTGGCAACCCAGGAGCTGGGGCTACGGAGACTGTGGTGGAAGTCTAACATAAGACTCAAACCTGAAACTCACTAGAGGGAATGGTGCAAATGACTGTAAACAAAGAGCCAGGTACCATACACAGTAGGTAAAATCAAACTATAGACCTGTGGGTGACATAGCTTTAGAAACCTGCCCCAATTTTGTATTGTGGCTTCTCATTGAAGGGGATGTACAGTAACTGGGAAATAGAGACTATCATATCCAGAGGTGAGCATACAACGCAGCGTGCATCTCTACTTCCAAAGATGGACTCCCAATGAAACGGCTAGATCTTGACAATCGGATGCTGGACTTGCTGCCATTGTCCATGCCTGCAATGATGAACATAAGACTGTTTATGAAAAGCTATGCTATTACAATAATCTAGGGAAAATCAGTGTGGGGGAGAGGACTGGGAGGTGGCGGTAAGGGAAACCCCAGAGCCTATGGAACTGCATCATAAAATAATAACAGAGATAATAAGAGTAATAATAATGGGGGGAAAAAGTACATCGCCCTTGTTTGTTTAGACTCAAAAAAACACTTTGGCAGTGCATCTGAGACCTTTCCCAATCCCCCTGGCCAGCCTTATTTTCCATCACAGCTCCCCCACACGTATTCCACACTTAACCTGAGCCACTCTGACCTTCTCCCGAATCAGCTTCCCTTTCTCAGTGGTCTTACTCTGCCTATAACTTCTGCCTGAAATATTTGCTTCCCTGCTTTGCTTATATGCAAATCGCACTCTGCCTTAGGTCCCAGCAGCCACACTGCTCCTCCCGGAGTTTGGGGGCTCTCTCTTCTCGGGGCTGGTCCTGCGCAGCACTGTCCTCTGGTGGGGTAACAGGCCATTCCTGCCTGCAGGCTCGCTGGTGATACAGGCAGCAAGAGACACATATTATGTATACTGGTTCCTTAAGTACTGTCAACACCCAGAAATTCTGATGGAATGACAGCATGAACGTCTGCTCTTAATTTCTCAGGGCTTTATTTTGAAAGTAAATTACAAGATGTTTGTGAAACTACGAAAACGTAAGAGCCTTCCCTATCCCAGCCTGGCCCTGTGGACGCAGTTCAGTGCTGGGAGAATGAAGGTAGGTCATGCCTCGCTTCCAGGAAATCAGATTTACTCCTTATTTTTTTTTTTTTAGGATATCGATTTACGTGTTTGTGTTTGTTTGTTTGGCATTCGTAAGGCAGAGTTACAGAGGTGAGGAGAGACCCCTTTGCATCTGCTCGTCCATTCCACGAATGGTTAAAGCGCCAGGGCAATGAGTCGGAAGCTGCTTCTTGGTCTGCCAGGGGCTGCAGGGCCCAGGCACTTGGGCCACCCTCGGCCGCTTTCCCAGGAACAGCAGCAGGGCGCTGGATCGGAAGTGAAGCAGGTGAAATCAAAGCACGCCCACATTGCACGCCGATGTTGCGGGCGGCTGCGTCCCATGCCAGTCCGCAACTCCGCACGCAGATTTCGTCTTTACTATTGAAGATGACTGAAGACTCGAAGTGACGTCAAACCAAATTGTCCACAGTAGCCTGTTTCCATTCCAAGTGTCCAAATGGTCAGAGTGGGGCTGATTTGAAGTCAGGAGCCAGGAGCCTCTCCCATGTCTTTCCCTGGGTGCAGGGTCCCAAGGCTTTGGGCCGTCCTCGACTGCTTTCCCAGGCCACAAGCAGGGAGCTGGATGGGAAGCGGGGGAGCCAGGACATGAACCAGTGCCCATATGGGATCCCGGCAGGTGCAAGGTGAGGATTTAACCACTAGGCTATCGTGCCAGGCCCAGAGCCAAACAGATTTTAAAATAGGAAAGGGGATGTTTTATAAATGAACAGCGGACCCATATAAAAACATTCTCCAAATTGGAGCAGAAAGTGGAGGGTAGGGAGAAGTGCTGGGCAAGGTCCAAACGTGCCAGCCATGTGCTCAGGAGTCAGAACTGCAAGGAAGCTGAGCGAAGACCAAGCTCCCGGGCCATGTGCATTTCCACTGTAACGTGATCACAGTCAGAGACGTCCTTAGCAAATAAAACCATAGTGCAGCCACATATTGTAGGAAACACACTTACACAGCAAACTTACCTGCAATTTCAAGTTAACTGGACATCTTAATAATTTATCTAGAAAACAAAACTACAATGCAAATGGCTTTGATAACTTTGAGCCTGGTATTAGTTGGATGCGGCTCTGGGACATTTTGGAAAAAGTGTTGACAAGAATCCTGCGCCTCCTTAGTGTGAAGGCTAGATACCAGGAAACTGGGGCTAGCCTGCCATCTAGTGGAAAACATTTGTAGTGAAGGAGAAAAACTTCAGAAGTTAATCACAGGTGAAGTGGCAGTTATCCACAATGCAAGGAGGCGAAATAGGAATCCAGCTGAAATGTGTTCGCCCTGTGGTCTAAGACGCTGCGTCCCCAGGATGCTGGGAAACTGCCCTCTCTCTCAGGCAAAGCCACAGGAAGAGCTAAAACTATCTGCGAATGAAGTACAACATCCACCTGCCCCCCAGACAAAAACTGGTTCGGAGGGATGTGGAAATACCTCAAATGAACGTTAAAAGCATAATCACAGGTAATTACAACGTGCAACGAAGAGAGCCATTTTAGAGGTCATTGGTAACACAAGCTCAGGTTTCGAAAGTGCTGCAAAGCAACCATGCTAGGGACCATTTATTACTAAAAAATAACACTGGTGCTGGAGTTTAAATATGCCCTCCCCAGTGTGACCATGTTCAGCGGCTGGAGTTTGAAGACGTGATTAGCTCAGCAGAACCCTGCCCCATGCATGGGTGAATGACGGGTTCTGCTCCCTCTCTCTCTCTCTCCCTCGCTCTCATTGAAATGATGCTTTCTGCCATGTCATAACACATCAAGAAGGCCCTCACCGCAGATAGTCCTTGCACCTTGGACTTTGTGGTCTTTATAACGATGAGAAAAAAGTCTGTTCATTATAAATTACCTACTCAGTGTTGTTCTTGCACAGCAAAATAAAACATACTAAGATAATGAGCAATAATAAACCAAACTTGCAACAGGAAGAACAGGGAAAAGATGAGATTCCCTAGGCAGACATTTGAACGTAGACAGATCATACATAAAAAGCAGAAGTACTTGTTTCTCATTCCTGCTTCTCTGCCAAAGGAAAGCACTCAAGAACTTGAAAGAATTCAACAATAGGGCTCTGCGCGGTGGCCTAGCAGCTAAAGTCTTCGCCTTGAATGTGCCAAGATCCCATATGGGTGCCGGTTCTAATCCCGGAAGCACCACTTCCCATCCAGCTCCCTGCTTGTGGTCTGGGAAAGCACTCAAGGACAGCCCAAAGCCTTGGGACCCTGCACCTGCGTGGGAGATTCAGAAGAAGCTCCTGGCTCCTGGCTTTGGATTGGTGCAGCATCGGCCGTTGCGGTCATTTGGGGAGTTAGTCAAAACACAGAAGATCTCCCTCTCTCTCTCTCCTCCTCTCTGTACATCTGCCATTCCAATAAAAATAAATACATCTTTTCTTTCTTTCTTTCTTTTTTTTTTTTTTTTTAAGAATCAGACAGGGGCCCGGTGGCATGGCCTAGCAGCTAAAATCCTTGTCTTGAACATGCCGGGATTCCATATGGGTTCCGGTTCTAATCCCAGCAGGTCCACCTCCCATCCAGCTCCCTGCTTGTGGCCTGGGAAAGCAGTCGAGGACGGCCCAAAGCTTTGGGACCCTGCACCCGCGTGGGAGACCCGAAAGAAGTTCCTGGCTCCTGGCTTTGGACTGGCATAGCATCGGCTGTTGTGGTCACTTGGGGAGTGAATCATCAGAGGGAAGATCTTCCTCTCTGTCTCTCCTCCTCTCTGTATATCTGACTTTCCAATAAAAAAAAAAAGAATCAGACAATAAAATGTGGGTGGGCATTTTGGCACATTTTTGAGCATCCGATACTGGAGTGCCAGTTCAAGTCTCAGCTAGACTGCTTACAATCCACTTCCTGCTGCTGAGCCTAGGAAACACTGGATGGAGGCCCAAGTGCTTGAGTGCTAGACCAGAGACCACGATGGCATCGCTCAGTTGTTGCAGCCACTTGGGAGAAGGAATCAGTGGATGAGCAATATCCCCCTGCTGTTATTCTTCCTTTCAAATAAGTAAATCTGAAAAAGAAAAACAAGTTTTATAACTGGTTGAAATCATTCTGTATTTTTTATGAGGTGATCTCTAACACTTAATAGTAAGTCACTATCCCTGTTTCCTAAGAAATTGCTTATTAAAACAAACAAAAATTGTAAAATTCTCATGGACTTCCATAACTGATTATTGAAAGTGGATGACAGCCCAGATGTGCTGGTCTCAGTGGAAGACCAGGACAGAATTCCTGGCTCCTGAGTTCAGCCTGATCCAGATCTGGCTGTGTGCCACTCTGCCTTTCAACTACATAAAATACATTTTTCAAAAAGCATAACAAATCTTTTTTTTTAAAGATTTATTTATTTTATTGGAAAGTCAGATATACAGAGAGGAGGAGAGACAGAGAGGAAGATTTTCCATCCGATGATTCACTCCCCAAGTAAGCGCCGCAATGGCCAATGCTATGCCGATCCGAAGCCAGGATCCAGGAACCTCTTCCGGGTCTCCCACACGGGTGCAGGGTCCCAAGGCTTTGGGCCAACCTTGACTGCTTTCCCGGGCCACAAGCAGGGAGCTAGATGGGAAGTGGGGCTGCTGGAATTAGAACTGGCGCCCATATGGGATCGCGGGACGCGTTGAAGGTGAGGACTTAAGCCTCTAGGCCAAGCCGCCAGGCCCAAAAGCATAACAAATCTTTAAAAAATTGAAATGACTTCTAAGCCATGGTTTACAATAAGATTTGGATTAATGAAATGAACTGGCTGGGAAAAAGAGAGAGGGAAGAAAAGGGGGGTCATTGTTAGACACGATCACCAGTTTGAGATTTGGCTGCTCTACTTCCAGGCCAGCTCCCTGCTCTCATGCCTAGGAAATCAGCAGAAGATGCTCAAGCGTTTGGGCCCCTGCCATCCGTTCAGAAGATTCTGATGGAGTTCCAGGGTCTTGACTTCAGCCTGGCTCGGTCATAGCCACTATAGCCATTGTAGCCATTTGGGGAGCGTACCAGTGGATGGAAAATTCTCTTTCTTTCTCTTTCCCTGTCTTTCTCTGTCTCCCTTTCAAAGAAAAAAAAAATTTTAAGAGAGGAAAAGGAACCCATCAGTGCCTTTTAAAAATAGAGACATTGTTAGAGCATCCTATTTGCTGAAGTTAACAGTGGCAGCTGTACCAAGCAGCTGACCACATGCAAAGCAAGTTTGAGCTCTGACCCGACTTCCAAAGGCAGCATGGGTAAACTCGTATTCAGAGAAGCATCCTGAACAGGCATTTGAACAGTGAAAAACCCAGAGATGAAACTGGCAAGAACTGCCACCACTGCATGAAGAACAGCGTACGCCAAGGAATGGCACACCGTGATGACATTTAGGTGTCAACCAGAGCGGATTAAGGAACACCTAATAACCTGAAAAAGTGGTATTTCAAGGAGCCTCCAGGTGAAATTGGCATGTGAGAATGAGTGCTCAGAGTGACAGGACTTGCTATGGGCAGGTGCATCTGCCAGCTGCGAGCCTGGAGAGAGTCAACAGCTGGCAGCGGGCTGTCCTCTCACTTTGACAGCTGGCACATGCTCACGTAGTTTGGCCGTTACCTTGGATGCCATGATCCCAGAGCTGCTGGCTTTTGGATTCCGGGATTTACCTGCTGGCTGGTACTTGGGCCTTGGGCTTTCCTGATTCTAAGGCCTTTAACACTGAGATTCAGTCAGCCTGCCAATCAATGTTGGCCTGCTGTGGGGACTCAGCTATCACGGTGACATGAGCCAATTCCCTTAATAAGTCCCTATATTTCCATCTATCCATTCTATTGACTCTTTCTCTCTATAAACCCTAAATAAATATACACTTTTTAAATTTTGCAATGTTAGGAGTATTCTTTGCGGATATTTGGAAAATAACACATATCAATGAAACCACCTTTTTATTTTTTTAAAGATGTATTTTTATTTTTATTGCAAGGTAAGATACACAGAAAGGAGGAGAGATAGAGAGGAAGATTTTCCATCCGATGATTCACTCCCCAAGTGACCGCAATGGCCGGTGCTGCACCAGTCCAAAGCCAGGAGCTAGGAACTTCCTCCAGGTCTCCCACACGGGTGCAGGGTCCCAAAGCTTTGGGCCGTCCTCGACTGCTTTCCCAGGCCACAAGCAGGGAGCTGGATGGGAAGTGGAGCTGCTGGGCTTAGAACCGGCGCCCATTTGGGATCCTGGCGCGTTCAAGGCGAAGACTTTAGCCATGCCGCCGGGCTCCTCAATACTTTTCAATGCTTGCTTACCTGAGATCAAACAATTTTCATCTAAGAGTTGCACATAAGGACAGCTTTTGAAGCCAATTATCCTTTCAATCTTGGTTTTTGACATTGTGTTTCCTGCACCGGTGAGGTGCTGCTAATCAGAGAGTGGCAATCGGAACCAGCTAAGGTCTGGAGGAGCAACCGTGCAGCCTCCCTGTAAGGTTGTCAAAGCAATAGTAGTGTATTGTGGTGGCTAACGGGAGCAACATTTAAGATCTTCTATATTCTCCCCTTCCATCTGGTTGTAGATTGCCAACTTCATGGGCTTCATAAGACAGAATGAAGAAAGAGATACATGTAAAATATATTTTAGAGCTCGAGGCAATGGCTCAATGACTAAATTGTAAGTGCCGGGATCCTACTTGGGTGCGTGCTAGTTCGTGTCCTGGCTGCTCCACTTCCCTTCCAGCAGTAGAAGATGGCCCAAAGTCTTAGGAGCCTGCACCTGTGTGAGAGACCGGGAAGAAACTCCTGGCTTCGGATTGGCTCAGCTCCAACCATTGCAGCCATTTGGGTAGTGAATCAGCAAACGGAAGATCTTTCTCTCTGTCCCTCCTCTCCATAAATATGATCTGCCTTTCTAATAAAAGAATATAAGCTAAGGGTGTTAAGGAATGCTTAAAACCATCCTTGATTGTCAACAAGAGGCAAAGGTTGGAAACTATGGCAGAGCTAGCAGACTGATTGTCCATAAACTCCTTTTTTTTTTTTTAAGAGTTACTTATTTATGAGAAAGTCAGATATACAGAGAGGAGGAGAGTCAGAGAGGAAGATCTTCCATCCGATGATTCACTCCCCAAGTGAGCGCGACGGCCGATGCTATGCCGATCCGAAGCTAGGAACCAGGAACTTCTTCCAGGTCTCTCACATGGGTGCAGGGTCCCAAAGCTTTTGGGCCATCCTCGACTGCTTTCCCAGGCCACAAGCAGGGAGTTGAGTGGGAAGTGAAGCTTCTGGGATTAGAACCGGTGCCCATATGAGATCCAGGGGCGTGTTGAAGGTGAGGATTTTAGCAGCTAGGCTGCTCCGGGCCCATGTCCATAAACTTGACAGGCACACGACATGAACATTTGTGTAAGTAAGCAGCTCCCTGCCTCCATTTATAAGATTTTCTTGTCAGCTTTTTTTTAGTCCTAGCATAGGTCTGATTACTGTCTGTTAATAAATCCTTGTAAGTTTTTTTTAAAGTGACTATATTTTTCAATAATCCTAGCATGTGGGGGTCCAGAAGGACTCACCTCCTTCCCCCACATACACAAGAGCTCAGAGAAGTGCTTTGGATCAATGGCTTTCATCCCATTTGAGTTCTTTAGAGTCATCTGACACACCATGGTAACTTGTATAGCTAAACAAGGAGGTCAAATCATAGCCCCAAAACATGGCAAAGAAGAGAAATGTGCTTTCTGAGCAACACCTTCATATACAATAGCAAGAAATCAAGTCATATAATCAGATGACGTAGTCCCAGGGGACAGCTTTACAGTAATAAGCCTAATGCAGTCTCCCTTGCCCTTGATTACTATAGGTTGTCACTGAAAAACACATAGCTGTGTGCCAAGACAATTGCAATATTTTACACTTTCACAGTTCAATTTTTTAGCAGCCAGCTCTTTCCAACATGTGTGTCTTTATATTACTCAACTTCCCAAGGAATATTTCCTTAGCCCTTCTTATTAAGCGTTGTGGCCATCCCTGAATAACACTGAGATTACTGCTGACCGTCCTATCCACCTGCTTCATCAGCAGTACACCTGCTGGGGTCAACGCTATGGCGTAGCAGCTTACGCCTCTTTCTGTGGCACTGGCTTTCTATATGGGTACAGGCTTGAGTTTTGCCTATTCCACTTCCAATCCAGCTCCCTGCTACTATGCCTGGGAAAGAAGATAACCCGAGTCCTTGGGCCCCTGCATGGGAGATCCAGAGGAAGCTCCAGGCTCGCAGCTTCTCACTGGCCCAGCTCCAGCTGTGGTAGCTATTTGGAAAGTGAGTCATCAGTTGGAAAAAATCTGTTTTTTTTTTTTTTTTCTCTCTTTCGGTAAAATATGCTTTTCAAGTAAAAATAAATTTAAAAGAAATATACTTCCTGTCTGGTGAGTTTTTTTTTCAAGCTTTATTATTTTTATTTGAAAGAAGGAATTTTACAGAAAGGAAGAGACATCCTGCAAAAGCTGGTTCACTCCCCCAAAAGGTCACAACAGCCAGAGTCGAGCCAGGAGCTTCTTTTTTTTTTTTTTTAAAGATTTATTGTATTTTTATTGGAAAGGTGGATATACAAAGAGGAGAGACAGAGAGCAAGATCTTCCATCCGATGATTCACTCCCTAGGCGGCCGCAACGGCTGGAGCTGAGCCAATCCAAAGCCTGCAGCCTCTTCCGGGTCTCCCACGCGGGTGCAGCTTCCCAAAGCTTTGGGCCGTCCCTGACTGCTTTCCCAGGCCACAGGCAGGGAGCTGGAAGGGAAGCAGGGCTGCCGGGATTAGAACCCGTGCCCATATGGGATCCCGGGCGTGCAAGGTGAGGACCTTAACTACTGCGCCACCGCGCCGGGCCCAAGCCAGGAGCTTCTTCCAGGCCTCCCACGTGACTGCAGGGGCCCAAGCTCTCCAGTCCTCTTCCACTGCATTCCCAGTACAGAAGCAGGGAGCCGGATCCCAAGTGAAACACTTGGCATCCACATGCGATGCTGACGCTGCATGTGGAGGACTAGCCCACAGTGCCACCATGCCGGCCACCAAAACAGTTCCTTGTTACAAATTTAAAAGCAATCCCCTTGTCTGCTGCAGATCTACTGAATGCTTGCTTCAGACAGACTGCTGTAACCACGTGTCCTTCTGTGGCAACCCAGGACCACCCTGAGCCTTCACCTTCTACAAACCTGTCATGCTCATCTCATTTTCTGTAGTTCTTGATTGTAGGGTCTCTTGATTCATCTTCCTAAATACCTCTCACTGACTCTCCTCACACACATTTTTTCTTCATCCCCGTCTTCTCCAGACTCCACTAACTTGTCCTTTCCTCCACTCCCAACACAAGACCTCTTGGGCAATCCCAGTTTAAAAATACTAGCAACGGGTCCGGCAGTGTGGCCTAGCTGCTAAAATCCTCACCTTGAACACGCCCAGGATCCCATATGGGTGCCGGTTCTAATCCCAGCAGCTCCACTTCCCATCCAGCTCCCTGCCTGTGGCCTGAGAAAGCAGTCGAGGATGGTCCAAAGCTTTGGGACCCTGCACCCATGTGGGATACCAGAAAGAAGTTCCTGGCTCCTGGCTTCGGATCGGCATAGCATCGGCCATTGCGGCGCTTACTTGGGGAGTGAGTCATCGGATGGAAAATCTTCCTCTCTGTCTCTCCTCCTCTCTGTATATCTGACTTTCCAATAAATAAATAATTCTTTAAAAAAAAAATACTAGCAACGTGAGCTGGGATATCATCAGGGTTCTGTTGAAATTCTACTTGGACGTGGCCTAGATTCCAGGGCCAGGCCAACTCAGATTTGCTGGGAGCTCTGGGGTTGGAAGAACCACATGAATTCATAGAAGCAGCAACAGCAAAAAGTCCAATATTTTAATTCCTCCTTCTAATGGGAAGGATGGGCCCACATTCCACTCACGCCCACTGTCGACCTCGGCTGTTTAATTGCAATCGGCGAGCTGTCCGCTGAGTTTAAGGAAATAGAGCTCTATGTTCATGTGAGGAAAGAAGTATCATCAGTGAGAAAAAACTCAAGGGCAGACCAGTTTACTGTGGATACTCTGGCTTATTGATTGCAAGGAAACGAAACAACATAAACGGCTACAAATGTTCAAAAAGTAACATAGACCATCCTTTCTTCAGGAAGACCACAGATGTGGAGGAAACCGGAGGGTCGGCCCTCTTCCTGTTTCAATCAGCCACCAGCCAGACAAGTCTACAGAGCCCGGATCGTCCGGCTTCCACCCCAGGCAACAGAGTCCACAGCTTTCTCCAATCCTTCAAACACCATTTTCCGAGTAGATGGGCCAGTCTTGGTCCGCCGAGTGGCGCCTCTTCCACGCCGGCCCCCAGTTAGGGTTCATGGTAGTTCTTGTCTTCTTTCGCCTCCTCTGGGAACAAAGGCTGCTCCAGAGCACCGGCAGCCTGCTCCTCTTGCATCTTGCCTGGTGTAGGCCCAACTCCTGATCTGGCACCTGCAGGTAGCTGGGCAAGCCCTGGTGAAGGCTGCCTGCCTGGAGCCTGGACGCAGGGAGCTGGAAAGAGGTCGGGGAAGTAGCCATCTCCTCCTGGGGGATGTCCGAGAGCTTGTGGGCAGAATGAACCAGGGAAGGGCAGTTCAGGTAAGCAGAGGTCATTCCAGGGGACCATCCCTGTGGGACAAAAGGGGAGAGGAACTACTGGGCAAAGTGAAAAGTGTAAGCCAGTCTCCAGGTACTGTCTTCTCTTTAACACAAGTCTCGGTGAACCCGGCACCAGATTCTCCCACTCAGATCTGACATGCTCTTGGGTTCAGCGTGCTGCTGTTGATAATACTGATAGCAGATGGCAAACCTGGGTCAGGCTGGGTAAGCACTTAGGAAGTACGTAGCAAGAGACTGAACCTGGACCCAGTGCAGTAGCCTAGGGGCCAAAGTTCTTACCCTGCAGGTGCTGGGATCCCATATGGACGCCTGTTCTTATCCAAGATGCTCCATTTCCCTTCCTGCTCCCTGCTTGTGGCCCGGGAAGGCAATAGAGGATGATCCAAAGCCATGGGGCCCTGCACCCACGTGGGAGACCCTAAGGAGGCTCTTGGGTGCTTCAGATCGCCTCAGCTCTGGCCATTGCAGTCGCTTGAGGAGTGACCCAGTGGATGAAAATCTTTCTCTCTGTAAATCTGTCTTGCCAATAATTAGAGAGAGAGAGACTGAACCTACTGCACAGATCTTTCTTTCCATTCTGCAGGAATTCAGCATGAAGAGTGATGCTTCTGGGACTTTCAAACAGCCTGGCAGAACGCACACGTCAGCTGCCATCCACCCAAGTCTTAGCATCTTCACCCTGTTTGTTTCCAAGTCCTCATCAAACCCCACTACGAATTAGGACGCTATTCATTCCTTAAGAGTCCAGATAACGGAGACTTAGGGAACACTTGTCCTGGCTGAGCTGTCCTCCAAAGCTTTTGCCTTGCCCGGTGCCAAACATCAAGGCTGTCTCACTGACTGTCTCTTTGCTTTGCAGTGTCCAAGAAGTTTTGGAAGAACTTAATCAAGAGAATGAGGGGTGAGCAAACGCCACTACCTGTGCCTGGCCTCACTCACCTCGCAAACAGCGAGGCTGTTTTTTCAATCACAAGGGGGCATTTTCCATTTCGGCCCAACTTACCCATATTCCCAGCAGGTGGCTGCAGCAGCATATGCCCTGATGGGGGGCCTGGGCAATAGCCCTGTGGCATCCCCCCGCCACTGGGAGGGCAAGGAAAGGTGAAGAACGGGTCATCTGGCAGTGGAAGTGTCAGTGAACTGGGCATGGGGAAGGGGAGAGGGGGAAGATAGGAGAATTGGGGTTGGGAGGGCTGAAAAAGCTGGGGCTGGAAGGCCTGAGAGAATGGGAATGGTCCTGGCTGGTTGCTGTGTTGGTAATCCGGAGGTTCCAGCTCTTCCAAGTACGAGCAGGTAGGTGGTGGGGAGACGCTGCAGGACAAAGACCAGCACTGAGTGCACGCTTCACACAAGGGTGAGTCACCTTCTCTCACCTTTTGCCTCACCTCCATGGTGACCTTGCAACATCACTGCCACCCTCTCCCCATCTGTTCCCAACTTCACACCCCTTGTTTCTGCCCCATTGGCTGCCTGCTTAACAGTTTAATTCCCATCACACATATCGCCGCCCCCCGCTCCTCTCTCTGAGCCCTTTCCCCTCCTCAGTCTGTAGTCTCTGTCCCCAACTTCCAAGAGGACTCCAATGGCATCCCCACCTGCGTTCCATACCTTGTGCCCCAGGACCCACAGGGCCCATCCCTGTGGCTGCTGTTACTTGCGGGAACATCCATCAGTAAAGGCATCAGCTGGGGGGTGTGAGCGTGGACGAGGGGAAACGGGAAGTTGGCTCTCTGCAGAGGTGGGGGACTGAACAGCGGTGGGCTCACCACCATCTTCTGGGTACCCTCATTCTGCTGGGTTGGAGCCAGTGTCTGGTCGGAAGTCAGCAGCGTGGGAGGCTCTAGAGACACAAGGCAGAGAGGGGCTGTCAGGGCAGAAGATGAAGAGAAAGACTTGGGTGTGCTCTCTGTGTTCAAAGCCCACAGTCCCCTCAATGGGACCCTCTGGTTCCAAACCTTGCAATGGCTCACCCACAGTCCTGCCTATCAGGATCCTGGTATCTTCCGTGTCTCCTGAGCTGCCGTTTCCCACAGCTTACCTTCTGAAGGTGGGGACCTCACCTGGATATGTATCCAGACGTGGCTCCTGCAGGAAGGGCCCTGGCTCTGGGTCCGAAGGCGGAGGAGGTGGGGGCTCAGTCACGGATCTGCAGAGAGAATGAAGACGGTGGCCTAGGTCTGCTCTGAATTTAGACTGGGCCTTCAGTGCAGGAAAAGAGGCGTTGGATCCTCAAATTCCACCTCCTCCACCTAGTGCGTCTGCTAGTTACTTCCCAGACCCATCCTAGCCCAGATCCCTCGGACTACCCTTGAGCAATGCCAGGACTGGCTCAAGCCTTCCACCACTCCCTCCTGCTAGCCTGCAGGATCTCAGCTCTGATCCCACTTCTCACCTGCTAGATCAATCCTGGATTCGGGAAAAGGTATTACCTGCACTCACTACTGGCAGGGGCCGGGGCCGGGGCCGGGTGGTCGTCCTTGTGTTCCTTCCCATTCAGTTTCTCGACTTTTCGCCACTTGGCCCTGCGGTTCTGGAACCACACCTACGGGGGGGAGGGCACTTGGAGAGCCTGAGCAAGGCTGAGGTCATACAACCATCTACAAGAGTTTGTGGCGCTTCATGGCTTTGCCTCAGATGCACCTGTCAGGTTGAGTTTACAAATGGACCTGCTCTCTTGCCAGTCCAGGGCTATGGACTGTCAAGCGACAGGGACACAGCCACATCCAAGACCTGACCGCAGGTGGCACTGAGCTTCCGGCTGAGCGTCTTGTTCTGCTCATCTAACAGTTCTAATCGGGAGGCTCCCCAGTCACCCTGCCAAGCAGCCCAACGTTACCATGATGCGTTGTGGGGTGACCCCCACTGTCTGGGCAATCTCCTGGCGCTTGTCACTGTCAGGATAGTGGTCTTCCTGGAAGATTCTCTCCAGCTCCTCCAGCTGTTCTGGAAGACGAAGGGGTCCACGGGAGGAGGGGATGTTGCAGGAGAGGGGAAAGAATGGTTCCCCAGATGTCTCCAGCAGATGGGACCGTTGCTGCTTGACCCAGGGCCCTGTAATGAAGTCCCCCCCACTTCCCTGGGCTTGCTTTCCGACGGACGTGATAGCAGATACCTGGGGGGTGTTCCCTCTCCTGACCCTTCGACCCTGGTTCCAACCTTACTTACTGCTGGGACAAGCCAGCCTTCCCTTCGGAGGGACTGAAGAGGTGGTGGTGGCACAGCCATGGATCCAGGACAAGGTGCCATATAAACTGGGCACACCTTGCTTACAACAGTCCCACTCTTCCAGGATGACACCAGGCCTTAGGTTTCCTCTCACCTTTTTGGGACTTACCTGAGCGGTACAGGGTTCGAGTCTTTTTCCTAATTTGGCAAGTCACTTGTGGGGGGGGCCTTCTCTTCTCCGCATTTTGGTTATTCTGAGCCAATGTGTTGAGAAGGTTGGCCAGGTGGCAGGGTCCCCGGCCTGAGCCACAGGGCACAGGGTTGTGTGTGGCGCTGGCTGAGCTAGTAACAGCAGCAGCAGCTGCTGTTGAGGCCAGACCCAGGGAACTGGGCTTTTTCTGTTTGCTGGGCGCTGTGACGTAGGACTTCTTTGCCATCTTGCCCTCTCTGCCAGGGATGGAGGACCCTTCCTCTCCAGGCGGGGGTTTTGAGGCTGCACTTTTGTCTCTGTGTTGAACCTTGGACTGGCACCCGCTCTCAGCACATCTTCCAGGGGCCTCCGATGTCTTCTCCCGGTAGATGGGGCCAGAGGGTGGCAGCTCCTCACTCCGGACATCCAGGGTCTTGGAGGCTGGCCCTGGTCGTGGTTCCTCTTCCTCTGGCCCAGCAACCAAGGGCTTGCCTCCACCTTGCTGACCTGTGGAGAGCCAGGACCCACTAACTTTAGCAGAGGGACACGGGAGAACCTGGGCTAACAGCATGGGCTGTGTCCTGCTCTGTGACCGGATTATTGGTGCATTCTTGACTCGTTTGCTCACTCCCCAAAGAGGACAGGACCTCCAGACTTGGCCTCCCGCCTGGATGATTCTGAGGCCCAGATGGATAAGGGGACACATAGGAGCCCGGGGACTACCTTGAAAAATGTAAGTGGACACATGGAGCCCATCTGGGGGCCTCAGCTCATGGCGAGATGGGGAGACTGTGTGCCACAGACATTCCCTCTCTCTGAGCCCCCCCCACAACACAGCATAGGTTTGAGCGCGAGGGGCAGGCTTCTATGCAGACATTTCTGCACCCATGGGAGGGTTGAGGTCCTCCCTCTGCTGAAGCTGGCTCCCGTGGACCCAAGCATCGTGGCTGGGAGGAGGGACTAGCCTGAGTCTCGGCCATTTCAGGAAACACAAGGTGACATCAGGGACCGCCATCTTTGCCTTCCACACGGCTCCTTCTGCCCCGGCTGACTCTGCTGGCTTCCGTCCTCCTCCCTGCAAGGCAATGCCTCTCCCAGGAACCCTAGGACTGGGTCAACTACAACCACACCACCTATCGGGCACCTTCAAAGCCCATCAGTGTGCCCAGTCCGGGCTTGGTGACAAGCACCTATGGGCTAATGTGCCCGTGAGGGAGGCCTCTCCAATACTTGAGGAAATGAGAATTGGAACTTGGGGTAACTGGTCCAAGATTCCTCAATAGATTAGCACCCAGGCTGTACTGTCACCCACCACAGGATTCCTCTCCCCCACCTCCCACCTTCATTCTCTCCTCTGCACTCATTTCCAACTCACTGAACCCTTAGCCCTGGGGAACAGCTTTGTTATTCCCAACTAAATGGGAATATTTGTAAAGGAATGCTCGCAGCCACCAACAGCCACTGTCACTTCAATAGATGGGCCAAAGTTATGGACTAAAGGCAGGACTTTGCAATAGCTAAAGATGGAAGGGAGGGAAAGTCCAGACTCTCAGTAGGTTAGGCCAAGCTGCAGGGGGTGAGCAGGCCTCCCCCGGGGTGCAGGGGCAAGCTGGTGGTGGTGGTTAGCGGAAGCAGAGCTCAATCAGCTTTCTAGCATTTGAGAACTGCTTGGAGCGTAGCAATAAATCTGGTACCAAGTAGGCGCAAGTAAGACAGGACAGTGCCATGCCCTAGATAAGAAAGGGGCGGGCGGCAGTGGGGGTGTGGAGGGGTCCTGGCACCCTGCCCCCTCCCCCCCAACGTTTTCTGCCTTAATGCACTGGGAGAGCCTGGTCGCCTTTCTGCCCTTCACTTTCGGCCCCACCATCTCCTTGGCCTACCCACACTCTCAGAGCAGCCGGTCATGGTCACGCAAGCCCCCTGCGCCCCCTGCGCCCCCCGCGTCTGCTCACCCCGTGACTCCCGACCCGGTTCTGCCATGGGCTCCATGCCTGGGACTCAGCGCTGCCGCCGCGGCCAGCCCCTTGGCTGCACGGGCGCCGCCTAATGAGGCCTCGCCAGCGGACAGGTGTGCCCAGGGCGCACGGGCCCGGGGAGCCTGCGTCCCCTCACCCCAGCCCCGCGTCGGAGCGAGGCCCACCCGGGAGGCCCGGGCCTGGGGCAGCTGCAGGGGCCGGCGCCTCCCCTCCCCCCGCCGTGGGCCGCACCGCCCGAGGCAGGGCCAGGTGTGGGGCTCCTTCCGGAGGCCCCTCCTCTGCTTGGGGCTGAAAACCCGGGGCCTTGAGGTAGGTCCGGGTGTGCAGGAGATGGGTGAGGGGCAGGGGTCCGTTGCAGGCTTAGGGTGAGGGGCAGGGGTCTGTTGCAGGCCTAGGGTGAGGGGCAGGGGTCTGTTGCAGGCTTAAGGTGAGGGGCAGGGGTCTGTTGCAGGCCTAGGGTGAGGGGCAGGGGTCTGTTACAGGCTTAGGGTGAGGGGCAGGGGTCTGTTACAGGCCTAGGGTGAGGGGCAGGGGTCTGTTACAGGCTTAGGGTGAGGGGCAGGGGTCTGTTGCATCTTAGGGTGAGGGGCAGGGGTCTGTTGCAGGCTTAGGGTGAGGGGCAGGGGTCTGTTGCAGGCTTAGGGTGAGGGGCAGGGGTCTGTTGCAGGCTTAGGGTGAGGGGCAGGGGTCTGTTACAGGTTTAGGGTGAGGGGCAGGGGTCTGTTGCAGGCCTAGGGTGAGGGGCAGGGGTCTGTTGCAGGCCTAGGGGCTGTCCAGGGGTCCACCCACAGCCCGGGGCGCCCTCGGTTCTAATTTTAGGTATAGCCCTTCCACATGAACTGGTGGACCATTCAACTACAGCTGCCTAAAAAGCTGTTCTTTTGTGCTTTTAGCTCTCTCGGGTCTCTCCGAGTGTTGGATGGAAGAACCCCAACGTTGCGATTAGTAATTGAAGGGTCATCCGTACACAGGGCAGCGCTTGGGTGACGAATCCGTAATTTGGGAAGATCCATGGATGTAAGGTAAGCTGCTTGAGGTGTGAGCTTTCTGAGTTGGGTGGAACTGCACGGTACCAGGAGGCTCCCAGGTCGTGGCTGAAGGCTCCCACTCCTCACGTTTTGGTTGTCTTGCTTGTTTTATTTTCGGAAAATGGAAGAGACTTTAGGTTTCCTGGCCTATGGGATTGTTTCTTATTTCTGGAAAAGATCCAGGAATGGCAGCTTCTGATGTCCTGTCTCACACTTGGGTGGCCGAGTAGGGATGGAGCATGCCAGGGCTTGTCAGAGTGCAACAGGTGCTTGGAGAGTGAAGGGTCCTGAGCAGAAGCCAGGTGCTTTGTGTTTAGGATTCTGAAGCCTCTGGACTGCAGGTGTTTGGGGTATAAAGAATCCTTGGCCCTTTCCTTGTGTCTTGGGTTGCTTTTGAGATGGCTGGTCTACAGCTATGGACTTCAGAGGCTTGTGAGAGTTCTAGTTTCCGAAACTTAAAAATGTAAATTAATTTCCTAGCAGTGTGACCGAATCTTCAAGTGTCTGATGTTTGCTGATGTTGCTTTTCCTAGCAAGACCGACGAAGGCCTTCATCAGCCCAGTGTTTCCTGGACATGAAATCTGAATCAGGTGGTGTGAGCCAAAAAGAGCAGTTGTAAAGTTGGCTTTGGACAGGGAAAATCAGTTGGTGGAGCTAGTTGAAGGAGAGCTAGAGACCAGGCACTGGTTTCTAGTCACTGGCTGGTTCACCAGGTTGAAGGGGAGCTAGGACAGCAGTGGAGCCTAATGAGAGCAGTCGGTACTGGGGGGAGTTACAGGCAAGCACAGGTTCACGCAGTGCCCAGAGCTAGGAACCTCTCCTGCGTGCCCAAGGAGGCTTCCTGGAGGCAGTGACACTTGAGCCTGCCCTGGCCCCTGACTCCTGAGACAAGGACCAGATTCCCTAAGAGCCAGCCAACATCCGAGTTGTGAGCCTGGCTATTGCACAGTGTGATGGGCTGTTTTCTCAAGGACTATTCTTAAAATCCTTTGGGATTTTAAATTGTCCTAGGGGATTTGTTTAAAGTGTGGCTGTCAGGTTCCAGCCCCAGCCACATTAATTGGGAGGGAAGAGACACAGGGTATTAACAAGCCCCTCAGGTGTTTTTTTTTTTAATGTCAGTTTGACAAACCTAGTCAATTAAAACCATCCTGAGGAAGGCAGTGGGGACAGTGGCTGGCTTGAGGGGGCCCTGGGGGGGAACAGGTCTCACTGAGGCTTCTTATGCCATGGGAATCAGGACACAGTTAATTTCTTGATTGTCCTATTTCAGTAAGTTAAAAATTAGTCACCTTCTTGGCCAGTAGTCACATTTTCTTTTCTTTAGCTAGCTTGCAACCCTCTGCCTGGGTGAAGGTGGGTAAATCAGAGGCTGGCACTGCTGTACAAAACTGAGATGTTTGCCATTTCTAATTGTGTAAGTGTCCTATTAGGGGCTTCAGGAATTGAAAGCATTCGTAGTTTTCCAAACAGAATTTTTTAAGCGTTGGTTATAAAATTAGAACAATTCAAGATTTTTTTCCCTTTCGTCTTGTCTTGCAGTTGACTTGTTTAAAAACAGAGGTGGGTGTTGTGTTTATTTACATGAAAGATTTGATGTCATGTCCACTAATAAATTCTGTCTAAGAGGTATGTGGGTGTGTGAGAATGGCTGGTGTTTTTGTGGGAGAAAGGTGCTGTGTTTGCCGTGTATATTATTGTCATATATTCCATGGGTCAATGTCAAGTGAATGAAGTTTGTCATGGATGGTAAAATACTGGGGAGGGGAAAGCTTGCCCAGTTAATGGAGGGGAAGGTATTGTTTCAGGAGCAATACGGCATATTTATTTCTAGATCCTGTTTAGTTATATTTCATTTTTATGTTCAGAGGACTAGTTCATATTCTCAACTTTGGAGGAAAGGAAAGGACATTTTAAGGTTATTCTAATTAAAAAGATTTTGATTTTTTAATATCCCTAGCCTAACTGTAAACCTGTACCACCATCCACTTGAGAAGAGCCAGTCCTTCCAACATTTTATTTTCAAATATATATATATAGATTTAGCCGCTCGGCCACTGCGCCATGCCCAAGAACTATAATTTCTTTTTTTTTAGGTAATAAATTTATTTTTTTGATCATTTAAAGTATTTAAAAAAATTATTTTTCTAAAGGGACCTTAAAAATAGTATGTAAACTTGGATGCAGGAGAAAACTTTATTCAAGATACTGAAATGTTATGTAGGTCTAAAACATAAGCTGTGTATTTGTTTTTGTTTTTTATTATTATTTTTTAATAATCTTACTTAGTTCATTAGGGTACAAAGGGTCAAGGGCTACAAGGTGAAAGTGGGTAATACCATTGTTTCCACACTAATATTATCATTTTTTCCCTGTATCTGGGGTCAGGGGAGAAACAAAGGGAAAAGCCTCACCCAGCATAGGAATAATTAACCATATAATTAGGTTATGTAAGTGAAAATATGTTTATTGTTCTTTGTTCTCTGTATATAAAATGACATTAAAAAATAACATTCTCCACCTGGATGAGAGAGGCAAGAATATGTTGTGTAGGGCTGGCTCTGGATTGGGGAGGTGAGAGTCCCAGGAGAGGTGGTGGGGATGAGCCCAAGGGCCCCAGGGAAGGGGCAGGAGGAGGCTCTCTGTCCAGGGCTGGGAGGGCGACAAGGATGCCTGCGCTACAGGTGAGCTCACGGTCCAGGACTTGAGCCTCCAGAAGGTGACTGGGCGCGCTGTGGAACTGGAGACCCCCCTGCTGCCCCCCTTGTGACAAAGCTGACTGCACCACTCACTGGAGGAGACGGAAAAAGCGGGCTCATCCTAGAGCGCTTCCTTGGAAAACTTGAGAAGGTTGCTTGTTAACAGGAATTGAGAACACCTGTTTTAAAGTGGCAACGCCCTAGCTGGGTGAAGGCAGGTCCTACTGTGTAGCACTGTTTTTAATGCCCTTGTTCCAAACACTGAAGAAAATATACTAACTGTGCTGAAAATGTGTTGTTACTGCTGCTATTTTTTGTTTTTTTCCTCAAAAGATTTATTTTTCTTGAAAGGCAGATTTGCGGAGAGGAGAGACAGGAAGATCTGCCGTCTGCTGGTTCACTGAGCCGATCTGAAGCCAGGAGCCAGGAGCTTCTTTTGAATCTCCCTCACAGGTGCAGGGTCCCAGGGCTTTGGGTCATCCTCTACTGGTTTCCCAGGCCACAAACAGGGAGCTGGGTGTGAAGGACAACAGCCAGCCCAGGAACCAGTGCCCGTACGGGATCCTGGCACTGTTTGCAAGGTGAGGACTTTAGACACGGAACCGCTGAGCCGTTGCGCCTGCCCTGCTGTTGTTCTTAATCAGGCCGTAATAATAACACATTTTCTCCGTTTGTCACTTAGAATTGGCATTTTCGCATGCGTTCATTCCAGCCCTCCTCCTGATGCGCTTGTCTTGGAGATGGCTTCGTTGGTTTCTGCGTGGGTGCCAGGCTGTAGAGCTAGTTACAGTGGGACGAAGCCACGCCCTGATCTACGTCACGGAGACGTCATCAGTGACAGCGTCTCCCCCCTGCCAGGACTCTGCTGTCCCCTTTGCCTTGTTCTCTGACCTGTGACTCCTCTGCAGAGCAGCCCTGCCTTCTCCGGCCTCGGGGCAGCAGATCAGGCCAGCAGTAGCCTCTTTTGCCTTTATTTCTGTCAAAGTCTCACTGTTACCCCCTAGCCCTCTCCTGCTTGAGACGCGATCTCAGCCTTCCATGGGCAGAATGAATGTTTGTCCAGGTTGCTTTAATAGTTTCATTGGGTCTCCTCTTTTTATTTGGAATAGAGATACACACTTCATCTTCACGTCCCAGGATGCCACTCTTCGTTACACAGTTCATCTATGAGAATGTGTGTATACGTGTGTAATATGTATCTATTTGTATTTTTGCGTGAATGTTGCCTTCCGTCAGAGAGAACATATGATGTGTCTTTTGGGATTGGCTTCTTTCACTGAGCAGAATAGCCTCCAATTGGGACCATTTTGTTCCCCACCCCCCCTTTTTTTTAGTAGAATAGTAGCCCATGGAGTAGATGTACCCCAATCGCTTTATCCAGTCCTGAGTGGCAATGCTGCAGTTACTCTTTTTACTTGTTGAGGACAAAGACTTTTTTAAATCTACATTCTTAAAGGTTAAAAAGCACCTAAAAGGGCCCGGCACAGTAGCCTAGTGGCTTGAACATGGCAGGATCCCATATGGGCCCCGGTTCTAATCCCGGTGGTCCCTCTTCCGATCTAGCTCCCGGGGAAGGCATTTCGAGGACAGCCCAGGGCCTTGAGACCCTCCATGCGCATGGGGGATCCAGATATAGCTACAGGCTCCTGGCTTCAGATCAGCTCAGCATCAGCTGCCTTGGCCACTTAGGGGGTGAATCAGGGACGGAAGATTTTTCTCTCTGTCTCTGCTCCTCATATATTTGGCTTTCAATAAAAATAAGTAAATCTTAAAAAAAAAAAGACACTTTAGAAGAGCTTCTGAGTTCTTATTGGCTGCGTTGGTGTGTCTTCTATGTGGGTACTGATCGGTGTTTTCCACAGTCCCAACATCTGAGGAGCCATGCTCTTCTTCATTTCACACGATTAATGCAGCATGGCAAGTGTATGACTAAAGTGTGTCATCCGGGGTCTGGAAGTCGGAGGTCATAACTCGACAGGGCAGCAGTGTGGGTTTGGGGAGAGGCGGGAGGTATCCTTGGCATGGTCTGCTTTGCTGACTCGGTGTCCTGGCATTGCACCTCCTTGTCTGGGGTCCGTATCTCTTGTCCTGGGGTGTCCTGGCACTGCACCTTCTTGTCTGGGGTCCGCATCTCCCCCGAGATGGCTCCCGGGGTGTCCTGGCACTGCACCTTCTTGTCTGGGGTCCGCATCTCCCCCGAGATGGCTCCCGGGGTGTCCTGGCACTGCACCTTCTTGTCTGGGGTCCGCATCTCCCGGAGATGGCTCCCGGGGTGTCCTGGCACTGCACCTTCTTGTCTGGGGTCCGTATCTCCCAGGAGATGGCTCCCGTGGTGTCCTGGCACTGCACCTTCTTGTGTGGGGTCCGCATCTCCCCCGAGATGGCTCCTGGGGTGTCCTGGCATTGCACCTTCTTGTCTGGGGTCCGCATCTCCCCTTAGATGGCTCCCGGGGTGTCCTGGCACTGCACCTTCTTGTTTGGAGTCCGCATCTCCCCAGAGATGGCTCCCGTCTTTGAGGAAGCTTCCATGTCCTCCTTCCAGGTTGGGCCTCAGAGTTGGTCTTGCTGCTGCTGCTGCTGCTTCTCCTGGGATGGGCTCACCCCTTTTGAGAGCTGCCTGTCTGTCCTGACCCAGGCATTCAGGGGGGCTGGCGATTGAGTCGGAGGTGGAGTCCTGCCCTGGCGGGCGGGCTCTTGTCCTGTTAGGGTCACAGACTCCTGACTCCGTTAACAATTCGAGATGTTCCGAATTGAAGCTGACTCGAACTTGCCTTTACATATTTCCTTTGCTTGATGTTGATGTGGAGTAGAAGCTAGGAGCAACTTTGGTGGCAGGGAGAAAGGGAGGGGGAAGCCTGAGGCTTGTGTTAAGTGAGGTGGAGAGATTAGCTGATTGCTGTCTAGATTGATCACCTAATTGAGAACTAATTAGGCCTGCCAAACCTGTCCTTCCGTTGTTGGAAGGAAGCAACAGGACTGGATGGACGGTGTGGTTTTTGTTTGGCAGAGTGCTTCTGCTCCTCTCTGACTTGCAACCTGACTTGCTTAATTTGTTATTCCTTTGGTGCAAGGATGTGTGTGATTTTGTCTGGGCAGCCTGGACTTCCGGCAAGTGGTCGTTCAGAGAACACCTAAGAAAGCAGGCGGAAGAGCAACAGAGAAAGTCAGAGTCCTACTTGGAATTCCAGATGAGGTGGGGGTGGGGGGTTTGGGCAGATCTGCTGTTTTCCCTGCATCCCACACTTCCTGGGAATCCCTTGTGACTTTTCTTTCACAGCATGCAAATGAACTGTTAGAATATTCCTGTAGCACCACAATGCATTCTTTGTAGCCTGGCAAGAGAGTCTGGGAAAGTGAATTCAGGTCTAGGTATTATTTTTGTATCTGTATGCTTTAATGCTTTCCCCCCTCATCTTACTAAGAGGAAAACTCTCCAGCCTCATTTCGGGGAGAAGGCTTCTGGGCTTCAGCTGGCTCAAATGTATCAGGTTTTTCCTGTCTAGGCGTGTCTGCATATGCCACTCCCATCCCCAGATGGGACTCCTTGTTCTGGTGTCCAGTTGATGCTCAGCTGTTGAAATATTATCCCTCAGCAGTGACTCCATTGGTCATTATCTATTTCATGTCCATCTCCTAGGAGTTTCTCTTTGTTAACAACTCTTGATATAGAATTGTATTTTGGTTTGCCCTCTGTCTCTTCCACTATATATTTTATTTATTTTTTAAGAAGATTTTTGTTTTGAAAGAGAGAGACAGAAATCTTGTGTCTGTGGATTCACTTCCCAGATGGCGGCAATAGTTAGTGCTGGGCCAGGTCGAGGCAAGAAATAGCATCTGGGTCTTGCAGGTGGGTGACAGAGGCCCACAGCTCCCAGTCATCCACAGTTACTTTTGCTAGGCTGCCCCGAGGGAACTGGGTCGGCAGCGCAGCAGAACGGACACTAAATGGCACCCATAGGGGATACTGGTGTCACGCACGGTTGCTTTACGCACTTCACCGCCACACTAGTCCTGTATTATTTCACATGTTTATCAGAGAGAGGAGGTAAGAAGTTGGAATTGGGAGCCTGAAGAAGTGTTTTCTTTTTTTCTTTTTTTTTTTTTTTAAGATTTATTTATTTATTGGAAAGTCAGATATACAGAGAGGAGGAGAGACAGAGAGGAAGATCTTCCATCCGATGATTCACTCCCCAAGTAAGTGCCGCAATGGCCGATGCTATGCCGATCTGAAGCCAGGAGCCAGGAACTTCTTCCGGGTCTCCCACATGGGTGCAGGGTCCCAAGGCTTTGGGCCATCCTCGACTGCTTTCCCAGGCCACAGGCAGGGAGCTGGATGGGAAGTGGAGCTGCTGGGATTAGAACCGGCACTCATATGGAATCCCGGGGCCTTCAAGACCAGGACTTTAGCCCCTAGGCCACGCCGCCGGGCCCCTGAAGAAGTATTTTTAATACTCGGTGGGGAACTTAGCTATTAAACTATATGCCTGCTCCCATCTTCCACATCATTTTAAGACTTGTGGACAAAGAAGCTACTGTTGGCTTGTTTTCTAATGCCTAGTTGTGCATACCCTGGTCAAGTGGTTGGATTAGAACTATTATTTTTTTTAATGAAGTAATGACAAACTGCTTCAGGGCACACATCACAGTAGCTGGTCTTTCACAGTCAGCTCCACATCTTCTCCAGGTTAGAAGGCAAGGGAGAGTTGCAGCAGCGGGGCATGGCGCACTCTGTGGGACGGGCACAAACCTCCCAGGTAAAGCGGCTCTCCTGTGTGCAACATACCTCCGGATTTTGCTTCTTTCTCTGACCTCTAGTCTTTTGATTAGGGTATTGGTGCAGTTTGCATATAATGCAGTGACCAAAATGATTGGGTTTAGATTTACTCTTTTTGACATTTTTGCTCTTGGTTCCTCTTGATGGAACAGTCGAGTAGTTTTATAATTCAACTTTAACTTACTGCATCGAGTATTAACTATACCACCATTATAACTTTCGTTGCTCTTTTTCTAAGTGATTGCTGAGGAGCTGGAGAGTGTATGCTCTGAGCTGGCAATGTACTTCCAAGTGCCCCTGCCACTTGACTACAATACAAGAACCTCAAAACAGGCTGTTTCTATGTCTCCCTTCCTGGCTTTGCACTATCAGCACGCATTTTTCTTCTGAAATCTCCAAAATATATTGTGCTTTTGTTTTTTCTTGAAATAAGAAAATACATAAAGATAGCTGGTTAATTCTAATGCTCATCCTTTTGGATAGATTTAGAATTTCATCAGCTATAATTTTCTGCGTTACAGAAATTCCTTCAGTATCTCATACTGTAAGACTGGTGATGGTTTCTTTCAACTTGAACATATGTTTGAGATGGCATTTCTTTTGCCTGTCCTCAATTTTGGAATTGCGATTTTTCTTTTTCATTTGAATTTTTAACAGTGTGTGACAGAGAGAGCTCTTCCATCCACTGCTTCACTTTCTGTATGGACACAATAGCCAGAGCTGGGCTGATCCACAGCTGGGAGCCAGGAGCTTCTCCTGTGTCTCCCAGTGGGTGCAGGGACCCAAGGCCTTGAGGTATCCCCCACTGCTTTCCCAGGCCACAAGCAGGGAGCTGGACGGGAAGTGAAGCCACAGATTCAGACTTGATGGGCTATTCCAGGGCACCAGCCCTTTCATTGTTAAGATAAAGCTATTGTCTTAGTTGGTTTTCCTGCATGTGACTTTTTTTTTTTTTCTGGGTGTAGGACAGGAGTCCTATATTTAAAATTTTTTCTCTTTATAACTGATCTTAAGTGGTTCACTTATGATATGCCTTCATATAGTATTTTCTATGCTTTTCGTGCTGGAAATTTTTGTGCATTTCTGTGCTTGCAGTGACCATCCAATTAGAACATTTTTTTCTACCCACTTTTATTCCCAGTACTTTGGATCTTTTCTCTCCTCAGGGACATTATTTTCAAATACATTAGTCATTTTATTGTCTTCTAGGTCCTTGATGTTTTATTTGCCCTTTTTCCTCCAGTATTTTTCTCTCCGTGTTTTCCATTTTGGTGAGTTCCTGTTGACAAATGCTCATATTTTCCTAATCTGTAGCATGCGCGTGTAATTTAACAATGTGCTTATGATCTTACACATTGATTTTTACTATCTGGAAGTTGTATCTGAGTCTCTTGCATCTTTCATGCCTTAACATGTGCCTGGTTTCTTCTACTTTTCTGAGTAGATAAAAATGACATGACTCTCCCTGTCTGCTACGTTGGGCATCTGTTTCTATCAATATTCTTTGGTCTTGATGATGGGTTTTATCTCCCTACATCTTTGCAGAAGTAATTTTTCCTTTTGTTTACGATCTTGTGAATTTTATGTGAAAGACAAAGTGATAGAAAGAGGGAGGGAGAGAGAGAGATGGTCAAACTTAATTTTTTTTACTTTGTGTGAAAGTCATACATGTGACTTTATGATAGCGTGAAAGTGATATGCATTCGGTAGAAGCTCCACATTAAAGCTTTTATCTTTCCTGGGCAGTGCTGATAAACCACGTGATTGTTAAACTAGACAGGTATTACTGAGCTGTGATGTTCAGCATCTTCAGTTAAACACATCTTCAACGTACAATGGCTTCACTGTGATAAAACCATTATACGAATATGCTTCCAAAATTTGGTGGAAAATAGGTCGAAAGAAAGAAGGCCAAGTTTATTTTGCTGCAGACATTTGAAATGCACACGCATGCAGTGTCTCTTTGTTTTGAATAGCATGCACTTTCCATGAGATTTTGGCATTTGGGTATCTTCAAATCGAGGAACATCTGTGGGTCCCAAATACATTGATTCAAACAGCTTCATGTTGAAAGTGGTTTTTTGTTTGTTTGCTTTTCAGC
Source organism: Ochotona curzoniae (assembly GCF_017591425.1). Lineage (NCBI taxonomy): Eukaryota > Metazoa > Chordata > Mammalia > Lagomorpha > Ochotonidae > Ochotona > Ochotona curzoniae. The sequence goes on along the minus strand of NW_024467095.1, from coordinate 24,135,273 downwards.
AGGGAGCTGGATGTGAAGTAGAAAGTGTGTTTTAACAGTATGTCTGGGGCTGGGGGCCGGTGTCGCGTCCCTCTGGCATGCCCATGTGTGCAGGAGTTTGAGTCCCAGCTGCTCCACTCCAATCTAACTCTGATAATGTGCCTGAGAAAGCAATGAATGATGGCCCAAGTTCATGGGCATCTGTACCCATGTGGGAGACCTGGATGAAGCTTCTGGCTTTTCTTCTCCTCTCTTTCCCTCTTGTCATCTGTAACTCTGTCTTTCAGATAAAAGAAAAAAATCCATTAAAATGTATCTGAATGTGTACAATGTTTTTTCCTTGTCATTGCTCTCAAACCTGTTCTGTATTTCACCTACATACACATTGTAAGTTACAAGTAATGCTAATGACTTAGGGTATGCAAGGGAATGTATATGGCATTGATGAAAATGCTTTGCCGTTTGTGTAAGAGGTTTGAGCACCCACAGTATTCGGTATCTGCAGCATCTTGGAACTGATTTCCCACTGAGTCCAACAGGCAGCACATTCACAAACACACTCTTGGACCATTTTTAGTTGGCTTGGAAACACTTTTGTGCTTTTTAAAAGAGTTACGTTTTGTTTAATAGAATCAGAGAAGTTCTCAGTTAGTAGCTGATCTTCCCTACGACTAGGGATAATATATTGATTTTAAAAAGATTTATTTTTATTTGAAAGGTAGCTAGAGAGAAGGGGAGGCAGAAGGAGCAGACAGAGATACTTTTCCATGTGCTGGTTCAGGTCCCCAAGTGGCTGCATTGGCTGGGCCTGAACCAGCCCAGGGCCAGCATCTTCTTGCAGGTTCCCCACATGGACCCTCTTGTGCTGCTGTCCCAGGCGCATTAGCAGGAAGTTGGAGTGGAAGCGGAGCACTCAGCACTGGAGCTGGCACCCAGATGGGATGTTGGCCCGGGCAACATATTTCTAAATTATGACCCAGTGCTACCTGAATTCAAATGTTGTCCTTCTTGGGTGATGGGAATCTTAACCTCTTCCTGGCACTGTAAGAATTGCATTCAATATGTTGCATCTTCCACACAGATCCTCATTGGTTAGTGCCCAATTGAAGATTTGAGGGGAAGTCCTTGGGTGGCAGTGAGTTGGTGTCTTTCTGTGTCCATTCTATTTTCTACGTACTACTGTCCTTTCCAGTAGTCTGTCATCAGGTTTCCAAATGCCCTCCTCTCCTTGAATCCTCAGTTGTATATCCTAACTCAGCAAGACCACTCTGGGCACTGAAGCCTGAACATTTCCTAGGGTTGATTGTTGGGCCCACCTTAGTTGCTTTTTTTCCCTTCAGGCATGGCTATTCTATTGGTCATTGTCAAATGTCTGAAAATCATTTTTGAATTCCCCACAGGTTTTTAGTTACTTAAGATGGAATAATTCTGGCACCTGTTTTGCCTTGTTGGCTACAAGAGGAAATGCCCACAAATTATAAATTGTAGTTGTGTCTCCTCTGAGTAAAGTCCAAGCTCCTTGGTTTACTGCTCAGTCCTTCCTAAGATGACTTCCATTTTTTCTACCCACGTTTGCTCACTCAAAGCAGTTTACTCTGTCTTGATTAGATCCATCCTTTTCATTGCATAAACTGTTTCTACTGAGGGTGACTGGCTTCTCATGTACATTCTGCTTGTTGCTCAAGACCCAACTCTCTCTTGACCCATCCCTCCTGACCATTTCCAGGCCTTGCTGCAGATGTGCCCATGCTGCCCTCACAGCAGTTTTATGGTGACTGTTAGTTTGACGTGTACACCTGACTGAGGTCTGCTTATCTCCTTGAGAGCAGTAACCTAGTTCTATGCACATTTCCATGTCTGAGCCTACCCCAGTACCTGACCGAGGTTCTTGGCAAATGCTTGTCTCATGCATGAGTGCTTTGTCACAGAGCATAATGTTGACTCTCAAGACAGTATTGGCTTCTCATTTGGGGAATCTGAACATAATAAAGCCCGAAAACAAAACTTTGGACTAGAAGAGTTGCCGTGGCAGAGCAGGTGTTTCACATTATGCCTGGCAGGTGCTGAAACAACTCTCTCAAGTTGTGGGGCGCTGTGATTTATTTCTCTGAGAGGCAAGTTCAGCAAAAAGTTATTTCTTAGAAGTTCCCTGGAGTTAGCATGATCACTTTCCAAGTGTCCGTGGGTTGGAATCAGGACAGTTGTGACCTGATTGAAGCTAGTATCTTAAAGACTTATGTTTCCAATATCTCCTCAATGGCCTGGGCATTGCACTCAGGAGATGTGCAAGTATGTTTAGAACTCAAGGGTCTTTAACTATTTCTGAAGGCCATCAATTTAGGAAACAGCAAATATTTTGAAAGTCTGCCTCCACTTATTTCCAAGATGAGTATAGCAATATGTGTCCCAGAATAAAACAAAGTTCTGTGGAACCTTTATAAAAATGACAACATACTCGGAGTTTATTCTCTTGCTTTCCAGAAAAGAAGGCATCCCATCAGTGCAGTTCACTAACTAGTTAGATGGAAGTGCAGGATGAGGACCAAGGGACTTTCCCCAGTAGAAGGCATTTTCACGGTGATCACACTGAGCAATGATGGAAAACTTCTCAATGCAGTAGGATGACTTCCTACTGAGGGTGGTTGAATCAAGTCCCATGGGCCAGAATGTGCTCTGTATTGGGGCCTGGAAAGGGCCACACGTACCACAGGACCACAGACTCCAAGTCCTTTATCGGCATAGAATGTTTAGTTGCTCATATCTCATGGTTGTCTGAGGAGTCCACCAGATTGGAAATCGATTTGGTGAAACAGCATCCGCTCAAAGGCGTGTGGCTGGCTAGCTGCAAGTAGATATCATTGACATGGCCATGCAGTTCTGGTGGAATTTACAAGGGCTTACACCGGATTTGCCTTAGGAAGCTTACAACATGTATTATAAATTGAAAGAGGGAAAGTTAGTGGTTTGATACACATAGTACTTTGAGTACTTTATAGTACTCATAGTTCCTGAGTGCCCCTGTGGTCCCTGCACAGCCGGGATGCCCTGCTCCTGGGCTCATCCTGAGCGTGTCAGCTCAGTGCTTGCGTCCTGTTCTAGTCTATCTGCCCCCTCGTTTTCTCTTTTCCTGCCTTCAGTACTTAACATGCATGCAGGTCCATACGGTGAACTTGGCATGTATTTTATTAGATTACATAATGTAACTTCAGTTTAGTGTCCTGTGTAATCAGTTTCTGAATGCTTTGTTTTGGAAACGGAGCTGCCATGAGGGCAGATAACCACTGAACACACTTGCAAGGGAAGTTTGGGTTTCTTAACATCAGTGGGAACGCGACAGACCCAGCCGCCTCTCTTCCCGGATCTACTGAGCATGTCTCTTTATCCCCCATTCTCACTGTAGACTCCTGTATTGCTTTTTGCAATATCCTAATTTTCTTTGAACAACAAAGACTTACTTAAAATACTTAGGACACCTACGGATAGTTGGTACTCACTAACCCAAACTGGACAGTCTGTCATTCTTTCTGGTCACAGGAGAAAGCATGCAAGGTGTGAGGATGACAGAGAACAGGAGATTCTGGGATTATAAACCAACAATGGCCAAGCTCCTGTAGAATGACATAAAAATTGAGGTGCCCTGTTCTATGAAGAAAAGCCCATGCCTTGGGGAAGCAAGAGACTCCTGGATTGTTCTATTGAGACCCGAGTGGATTGTCAACTCTCACCATCATTTTCCTAGCGAATCTAATTTAAATCTTTGAATTGTTTAGAACAGTGTTTTAGGTGACAAAGGCACATGGTGTGACGTGATTTGGAGGGACTGTGCTGGAGTCTGGCTGCTGTATGCATGCAGGGACTGTCATGTTGCCTCCTGTTTGCACGGAAAGGGTCATCCAGGAGGATTCAGCGTGTGACCCTTGGGAAGTGGGAGAAATAGGTTGTAAGGTAGAGGGGACAGGTTAAAATAGGCTGTTTTTAAAGTTAATCATAGAAAGAAAGAATTACAATGTCTAGACAGAGCACGACTTATGTATCAATCACGGTATATGTCTATCACTGATCAATGGATCCAAACTGACAATGTTATTGTTAACATGGTCTTGACCTCAGACCTCCCAGCAGGAGAAATGAGGGCCTTTCCTCTTGCTCAGCTTGAATTTGATCCATCTCGTCCCTTCTGTCTGTAGATTACTAGTAGGGACTAGTCATAAGGCCCTGATTAATTTAAAAGATACTGGAGGATGTGTGCTAAAATGGCAGATTTAGGAGAGCGCTGTTATCTTTCCCTCAGCCTGTTCTCCCGACCAAATATCTGCTTGCTTCCTTGTGCCCAGTTCCCAGACAACCTCAGTGTTGTGTTTGCTCAGTGTATTTGGCACCAGACTCCAGGTTAACTGTTATTGCACAACCGCTGCATTCAGTGAATCAGGAGCTGGCTGCTCTTGGTCTGCGAGTCCTAGAGCTGCGATGACAGGTGCAACCCACATAGCTAGGACGTACCGGAAGAGCAGGTTGGCTGTAGTGATGGGTTCTGTGAGGCCGAGGAAGGGAGTTCCAGCCTTTTATCCGTCCTTTATCCGGGCTGCATCACCGAGGAAGAGAGTGGTCTTCAACCTTCCGACCTTTTGCTGGTTTCTGAGTGGAAAAGGAAAACCTCGCAGCCTAAAACGAATCCACCCCTTCCAGCTCCACGACCTGTGCTGCGAAGTGCCTTCCCACTCAGCCCTTTGACTTGAGTTTTACTATTGTGTTTGGACGGTATCCTGCAATGCACACGGTGCTACATGCTTAGCTTGGTGTGCAGCACAAGTGACTGACATTTATAATCTCCTACAAATAGGTACAGATGAGGCATCCTGAGATAACTTCTTAAGGTAATTGTGTATTTTCCTTTTTACCCTTAATTTTGCATTTTAAGGCATGGGGTCAAGCTCTTAGTGTTCTCTAGCCACAGGGATTTTTACAGGGCAGCAACTGCTTGCAGGCAAAGACTCTTCACTGTTTTTCTTAAAGGAATAAAAGGAATTCAGGCATCTGGTGAGCAGGAAAGAAGCCAGAGTCTTTTTTTTAAAATAAGATTTATTTACTTTTATTGGCAGATACACAGAGAGAAGGAGAAACAGGGAGAAAGATCTTCTGTCTACTGGACAATGGCTGGAGATGAGCTGATCCAGAGCCAGGAGCCAGGAGCTTCTTCTGGGTCTCCCACACAAGTTCAGGGTTCCAAGGTTTTAGGCCATCTTCTGCTGTTTTCCTAGCCACCAGCAGAGAGGTGGGCTGGAAGTGGAGCAGCCAGAACACAAACTGGCATGGTATCCTGGCAGCGCTTGCAAAGGGAGGATTTAGCCACTAGGCTACCATGCTGGGCCCCAGCCAGGTGTCTCTTAAGAGATTGTATTTGAAAAGAACTAGCAGAAAACCCTCCTGGGTGTAAAGAGGCTGTGGGGAAGACCCAGGTAGTGCCTTGGCAGGATCCCAGGGAAGAGAGACACATGGCACCGGATGAGTGTGTATCCCAGAAGTCCTGGCAGAATCACCGTTTCACAAGTTGTACCTGATGTAGTTGTAGAGCAGCAAGCAGGGACAGGTCGTGTAAGCATCCCTTGGATGCAGTAGCAAACGGGTGATGGGCTTGCCCTGATGGCAACAAGAGTCTAATGCAGGAAATAATTATAGTATGCTCATTCTTAAATATAAAAGTGTTTTTTGTTGTCTAGGAGTAAAGAAAAAGAAAAAGCCAACCCTAGAACAGGAGTTTCTTGTCTTTAATGTCTTGGTTGCTGTGGTGTCGTGTGCCCCTGGATCCTTCCATCAGTCAGTCCTGTGGCCTCGGGCCCGGGAGTGCACAGCCCTGTTTCATGGCTTGGAACTGACTTCACGGCATCTGGAGAAATGCATCATGCATCTGTTTCTGTTCTCCAGTTTTCTCCAAATCTCAAAAGCTCAGGCAGAAAAGAAACTCATTGAAAAATACGAGTAGCTCACAGATTCAATAAGGACTGAAAATAATACTTAGAAAATGGGTCAGTGCATTTCTCAAAGGAGCAACGCCAAATGGCTAACAGACATATGACAAAATGCTCCAACTCCCAGGCGGTAAGGGAGATTCAAATAAAAACAACATTAGGGTTCCTCTTAACACCACTAAGAATGGCCCACATAGAGAAAAGTACCAACGCTACCTGCTAGTGGGAACACAGGCTGGTGCAGCCGCTGCGGAAGTCAGTGTGGAGAATACTCAAGCAAGTGAAAATTCACCTACCATATGACCCAGCAGTTGTACTCCTGGGAATATATCCAAAAGACCTGAAACATGGGAAAGAACTTGCCACCCCTATGTTCATTGCACCACAATCAACAATAGTAAAAACTTGGAAACAACCTAGATGTCCACTGACAGAGGACCGGATAAAGAAACCGTGGTTCTTCTAGTCTATGGAGTGCTACTCAGCTTACAAAAAGAATGAAATACAATCATCTGCAGCCAGATGTGCCAAAGTGGAGACCATTATGCTATCCCACGTGTTTGGTTAGGTACCACGTGTTTGGTTAGTGTGAGATTTGTCTTCCATCAAAAATCTCAATGCTAATATGGCTGGGGGTTGTTTTGCTCATCTTCTTGTGGAATAATTCCTTCTTGTTTGAATTTACAGTTTTGTAGATTCAAGTCAATTACTTTTGCCGTGAATCTTTTTACTCTTCCTCCTTATTGGTGTCTCTCTCAAGAAGTCCTTGTGATTCATGAATGGATCACCGTAAGAGGTGGATTGCTTGTAAACACTTGAGATCGTAAATGCCCATTTCAACACTGTTTTGCTCCATCTCATGAGTGATGAATGTCTAGTTTTTAGTTGTAATTCTTTAAGCACCACAAGGGCCACACACTGGCATCTATTCCCAGAAGAAGGTTTTTGATTCCTGTTTTTATCCCTCTTGTGATGCATTTTTATTTCGGTAGCATGTTTGTTAACATCATGTTGATAAAAAATTAATATTTTTACCCTGATGGGGACTGTGCTCACTGGTTCTATATTTTAGGGAATATACATGGAAGTGTATGTGGGGACTGACATGTTCAGATATGGAGACAACGTGCTGTGTCTGTGCACACAGACCAAAGAGGGACGCCCAGTGAAAGACCTGAATACATCCTAACAATGGGATGCTGGACTCTCTGACAATGTCCATGCATGCATTGTCAGGAAACACTTGAACCAGCAGCACGATGGTCTTGTGACTGCTCATGAAGGACAACCATTGTAACAGGAGAGAGGAAATCAATGTGGACATACTGCGGGGAGGGCCTTGGGGAAGGGCACAGGCAACCCCAGAGTCTACAGAACAGTATCACAAACTAAAAGAAAATATGTTTAAAGAAATGGGTGAGTGGAAACCAGTTTCTTGCCCATGGTTCGTGTAGGGTATCACCTGGGACAATAAACATTGAAGTCTATTGCTGGAAACCACTTCTCAACTCTCTCTGCTTGCAGCTCTTCCTTCAAGAGCCAGAGTTCTGAGCAGAAACATCAGCCTGACCTGGCTTGGATGTGTGCGCCCGTTCTAGACACTAGAGACTAAGGGTAGTGAATGACTTCTTAGCTCCTGTAGTGGGGAGCGGGACTCTGTTCCCACCAAAATCCTCACATTACCTTCTCTCGAAAGGTGAAGGCATTTGGAAGTGCTTTCCATCTCCATTCTCATTTTCAACTACTTTTTAATTTTGCATTTTAAATTAAATTATTGTATGTAATTAAGATAAGGTCACGGAGTGCACGTATTCCACGGGCACAGTTCAGACACCCACCCTTCCATAGCTCCCCTGCTTGCCTCCCGCCCCTCCCTGCCTCCCTGGCAGCAGCAGCATTTGAATAGTCACAGTGATAATTCACTTTGTGTTCACAGGCCCAATCTGCTAGGGATGATAGTATTCAACAAGTCAGAACTTTAGGGCCACATGTCCTCTGGACCTCAGGGCCACATGTCCACTGGAAGGACTGCTGCAGCTACGCTTCTCCAGGCATCCTAAGCTCCAGCCAAGGTAACTTCTCTTCCTGTCACTGATCCGTCCCTGGTTTCCCGTTCCAGTTAGGATGCTTTTGCTTTGCCGCCTTAGAGGTCCTCTCCGCACCTTTGCACAGTCACGCGGTCATGGAGCCCCGACATCTCCGAGCGTGGTGCAACAGTGAGATTCTCCCACCCTCCTTTAGAGTGTGTGTTGGTGGCATCGATCGTGATTCTGAACTTAATCTTTATTTTAGATACTTTTTGATTCTAAAATTATTGATTGCATGTACCTGAAAGATAGAGAGCATGCGTGAAGGACACGTGTGTTCGAGAGAGAATCTTTGTTTGCTGGCTCGTTCTGAGAATGCCTGAAACAGCCAGAGCTGTGCCAAGCTGAGGCCAGGCGCCAAGAACTCCATCCAGGTCTTCATCATAGGTGGCATGGACCCCAGGGCGTCACCTTCTGCCTCCTCCAGGATGTTCCAGCAGGAAGCTGGATCAAAAGCAGAAATGCTGGGACATGAACTGGCGCCACTATCAGGGTGCAGGTGTCCCCAGAGGTGCTTAGACTGTTGCACTGTAACACCCACCCACAACTCTGTATGTGTGTCTATCATAACGGTAACACTTGGTAGAAATACAATGAACACACTTTTGGTGAATGCCAAATTATTTGGGAAATAATGTAACATAAAAAAAAAAAGGCTTAACTTCAGGACTGTATGGGCAGGATATACTTCTCACAGTTTCACAGCTACTTTTAGTACTAGAAAGTTTTCCAAGTGTAAACCGTAATAAGCCTTTACACTACAAGTGGAGATGGTTCATTTTTGGAATGAATTGGATTTTTAAGCATTAAGGCAGTGACAACATTTCAAAAGAAATGGCGTGTTTCCATATGTAAAAATTTTCAAAGGTCATGTGAAAGTGATGTTTGAAATAACAAAATAATAAATAACGAAAATTAGGATTGGAGAATGAGGAAATAAATCTGATACAGAGCACTTGTACTGTACTCCAAGGCATGACTGTGGAAATGGACATGGAACGCATTCATCAAATAGCCCAATGGGATTGGCTTTTCCAGAAACATGGATTCAAAAATAAAGCAGAGGGTTGAGGTAAAGTATTAATGTGCTCTAAAACAATAAGCTGTACTTTCTCACCACTGTGAGATTGTGATTGAGTGTTTAACTCCTTCCTGTTCTTCTACAGATTTCCAACGATAATCATGAATTATTCTTTTCTGATCCAAGGTATTAACTGTAAGTATGCATTATTTTTAAGGAATAAGCTCTACTACAAATGAAATAGTGTCAAGAGCTTCTGTAAGGAAAGGGATAATGATTCTCGGGCTGCAATAGAGGCCACAGCAAGGTGCAGCCAGGGCGTCACCTGCAGCCCGTGACGGAGCGTGTGTGAGTCTCCAGTGCCTGTCGCAGTGTCATCTCCATTGCTGCTCCTACCGAGTCACTTCGGGAGCCCTTATTTCTTAGGTACCAGGAGGGCCAGAACATGCAGATCTTAATTTGAAAGATATCAACTAAACATAAATTTGGAAGAATAAATACTGTGACATCATTTCATCTTGGGAAGAGCATACGGAATTGTGTGTACAGGTGTAGGGAAGTTGAACTCTGGGGAATGAATTCCTTCATAATGCAAAATGCAGTTGCGTGTCAGGTTCTCTTATCACTGCTCTTCATTTCTCCAATCTTTAAAATCAATAGCCTGATAATTGCCAGTTTAACACATGCTTCTATCTGTGTTAAAACTCCTAATCCTATACAGCAAAAAAGTTAATTTTGTTGTATCATGTTTTTGTTTTGTTTTGCTTTTTTTTTGGTCTTTTTTAAAAATCATGCTTTTAAATGAAATAGTGTAAATAGCAAGATCTATGTGCATTTGACTATTCCACAGCAACCACAGATGTGTGTGCCCACACTCAGGCACGCACACCCTGTTTCCGTTCTCCCACAAGCTGCACACTCTTCCCCTAGGTTACTGCAGTGTGACTCCTGGACCAGGACCGGGCGGGCATCTTCGGTTCCGCTGTCCCTCCCTGGCTCTCCCGGACAGCCCCTCCCCGGGCAGGGGAGACGCACGGGGGCGGAGCCTGCTCCTCCCGGCCGCAGGGGGCGCTGTGCTCGGAGCCGCGTGCCCGCACGCCCCGCGCCGGGCTGGCCCCGGGGTTTGTGGAGGCTCGGGGTCCCGAGGGGCCGGGCAGAGCCGGAGTGCGCTCGCGGTGCAGCCGGCTGCTGAGGAGGGCACGATGGCCGAGCCGGGCTGGGGAGGAGAGGCCGGCGGAGGAGCGGGCGCTGACGAGACTCTGGTGAGTGTGGCGGCAGGCGAGGGTCCCGGGTCGCGCCTGTGGGGAGTGAGGCGGTGCAGGAGCGGGGGGCCGGCTTGGGGAGGCCCGGGGTCGGGGGAGTCGGGGTCGGGGGAGGCTCGGGGTCGGAGGAGGCCCGGGGTCGGGGGAGGTCTGGTCGGGGGAGGCTCGGGGGTCGGGTAGGCTAGCGGTCAGGGAGGACCAGGGTCGAGGGTCGGGGGAGAGTCGGGGTCGGGGGAGGCTCGGGGTCTTGGGAGGCCGGGTTCGCGGGGAGGGGGCTGGGAGGAAGGCTCAGGGTCGGCGGAAGCCCGGGCTCAGGGGTCGTGGGAGGCTCGGGTCGGGAGGTCAGCATCGGGGGAGGTCCCGTCGGGGGAGGCTGGGGGTCAGGGAGGCTTGGCCTCGGGGTCGTGAGAGGCTCGGGGTCGTGAGAGGCTCGGGGTCGGAGGGATCTGGGTTCGGGGGAGGTCTGTTCGGGGTCTTGGGAGTCTCGGGTCGTGGAGGACCGGGGTCGAGGGTCGGGGGAGAGTCGGGGTGGGGGAGACTTGGGGTCCAGGGAGGCTCGGCCTCAGGGTCTTGGGAGGCCCAGGTTCGCGGGGGAAGGTCGGGTTGTGGAGTACTGGGGTGGAGGGTCGGGGGAGAGTCAGGGCCAGGGAGGCTTGGCCTTGGGGTGTTGGGAGACCCCGGTTCTCGAGGTGGGGGGGTCAAGCTCAGGGTCGGGGAGGCCCGGGGGTGGAGGAAACTTGGGGTGGGGCCACCAGTCACTGAATACCTCAATGGAAAAATCGGAGTCTCCTGTGACAGTTAAATATAACCTGCTCTACCTGCAGGTGTTCCTTCTGCCCCCACTGAAATTCAGTTATCTTTATTTTTTTATTGGAAAGTCAGATATAGCAATAGGAGGAGGAGGCACAGAAAGAAAGATCTTCCATCTACTGGGTCACTCCCCAAGTGGCCACAATGGTCATTGCTGTGCTGATGCGAAGCCAGGAGCCAGGAGCCTGTTCAAGGTCTCCCACGTGGGTGCAAGGTCCCAAGGCTTTGGGCCGTCCTCCACTGCTTTCCCAGGCCACAGGCAGGGAGCTGGAAGGGAAGCGGGGCTGCTGGGATTAGATCCCATGCCTATATGGGATTTTGGTCCATGCAAACCAAGAACTTTAGCTGCTAGGCTACCACAGGGCCCTGAAATTAAATTATCCTAATGTTATCCTTCTGTTGGAAAGTCAGATTTATGGAGAAGGAAAGACAGATCTTCCATCCGCTGGTTTGCTCCCAAACTGGCCACAATGGCCAGAGCTGAGCCAATCCGAAGCCAGGAGCCGGGACCCTCCTAGCTGTCTTCGCAGGTGCTGGGATCCAAGGCTTTGTGCCGTCCTGAAGTGCTTTCCCAGGCCACGAGCAGGGAGCTGGAAGGAAAGTGGATCAGTGGGGATTAATCCCAGTGCATGCAAGGTGAGGACTTTAGCCACTAGGCTACCATTCTGGACCCGACCTTGCGTTTTTCTTGACACTCCCTTTTCCCAACCTCTCTTGGCCAGTATAGATTCTAGTGTCCTGGACTAGACTGTTTTTGGGAAGGTGTGGGTGGAGATGGGGTGGAGGAGCACGGGGATCTTCTGTGAGACGAGTCTCCTGAGAGAGTGCTCCCTGTTTGTGGCAGTCCTTTGGTTGTGAGGACCGCGCCTTAGCTCCCGTGTCACTCTGCATAGGGAAACAGAAATCGTCTCCAGTTTCTCTCTAACTAGAGCGGTTCACTGTTAACTGTCTCTTCACCAGTGAACCTCTGGTAGGTGGCAAACACAGGAGTTAGGGGGGAGGGTCCGGCTGTGAAGCCAGCACTCCACATGGCACCGCTTTCGGGTCATCTGGTCCAGTTCCGTGCTCCCGTGTGGGCAAGCAGCAAGGATGCTCCAAGTCCTCGGGCCCCTGCCACCGCGTGGGGGAGCCAGGAGTTCCAGGCCTCGCCCTGCTTGGTCCGGCCCTGTCTGTCGCAGGCGTTGGGGGATGAACCAGCAGACGGAAGAATGGCTGTTTGTCTCTCCCCCATAACTGACACTCTCAGTTAAATAGAATCTTTAAAAAGAAAACTGTAGAGGAATTCCTTTGAAATTCTATTATAAAATTATTAGGTTTGTTATTAATTGATACTTTTTTCTTAAAGATTTGTTTTATTTTTATTGGAAAGGCGGATATACAGAGAGGCGAGACAAGAGGAAGATCTTCCTTCCGATGATTCACTCCCCAAGTGAGCGCAACGGCCGATGCTATGCCAGTCCGAAGTCAGGAGCCTCTTCCGGGTCTCCCACGCGGGTGCAGGGTCCCAAAGCTTTGGGCCGTCCTTTACTGCTTTCCCAGGCCACAAGCAGGGAGCTGGAAGGGAAGCAGGGCTGCTGGGATTAGAACTGGCGCCCATATGGGATCCTGGGCGTGCAAGGTGAGGACCTTAACTACTGCGCCACTGCGCCGGGCCCAACTGATACACTTTTGAGACCTATAACAATGTTGATGAGATTTCATCTTGCTTTGAATATTGGGAGAGGGACAGTTTCAATAAGGTCTTATTCTTCCATTTAAAAGTCCTTTATTAGTTTGAAAGGCATATATATATATAGAGAGAGAGAGAGAGTGTGTGTGTGTGTGTGTGTGTGTGTGTGTGTGTGTGTGTTTAGGGTGAAGTGGGGGTGAGGCAGGTGATGCTTCTACTTGTGGGTTCAATCCCCAAATACCTGCAGCAGTCAGGGCTGGGCCAGGCCAGGCCAATCCCAGGACCCAAGCACTCCGTCTGAGTCTCCCCGATGGGGCAGGGAGCCAGGTGTGGAAGGCATGGTGTGTGCCTTGGGATGCTGGGCGGGGCGTAGAGGGACTCCATGCCAAGCACTCTCATGAGGGTGAGGGTCGCCCCCACCTCTGTAACTTCTCTCTCCAAAGTCCTCAGTGTCAGGTGGTGTTGGGTCTCCGGTCTCCTAGATTTTCCTGTTAGGAAAATTCACTTCGAAGGGTTTGTGATCACATTTTTCTAATACATTTGGGAAGAGCCCAATTATTCAAAGTGCCCAGCGCTTTTCCACTTTCTCTTTATACACTGAGCATGTCTCCGTGTGAAACAGAAAGCTATCAGATCTGTAGAAGATAACACCTTTGTCCCTAGGACATGGGAAAGTCCTTAGATGTGACATCAACAAAGCACATTGTAGGGCTTGGTGCCCTGGTTAAGCCACCCCTTGCAAACACAGCTTCCCAAGTAGGAGTGCGTGTTGTGAGTTCCGGCCGTACTGCTTCCAGCCCAGCTTCCTCCTGATGCACCTGGGGGGGCGGCCGAGGATGGTGCAAGTACTTCGGCTCTGTCACCCTGGTGGGAGACCAGGTTGGAGTTCTGGCTCCTGGGGTTGGCCTGGCCCAAACCTGTCGGTTAGTGACGTGGCCGGTGAAAGATCTCTGTGTCTTGCCTGTGCTGCTTTGCCTGCCAAGTAAATACATGAATCTTCTAAAAATAAAGCTATAACTTACAAAAGAAATAAGGGCCAAATTGAACATCTTCAAAATTTTAAAAATTATGCTTAGCGTCATTTTTCGTTAGGAAAATGCAAATTAAAACCACAAGGGTAGAGGCTGGCGCAGTAGTGTAGAAAGCTGATTCTCCACCCTGTGGCTCTGAGATCCAACATTGGGTACAGTTCAAGTCCCGACTACTCCACCTCCAGTCCAGCTCTCTGTTTATGGCCCGGAAAGGCAATAAAGCATGGCCCGAGTTCTTGGGATCCTGCGCACCAGGGAGAAGCTCCAGGCTCCCAGCTTCAGCTCAGCTCAGCTCCGTCTGTTGTGGCCGTTGAGGCAATGAACCAGCTGATGGGAGACTGTGTCTCCTCTCACTGTAAAACTCTGCCTTTCAAGTAAAAATAAATAAACCTTAAAAAAATCATCTTTCAGATATTACTGTATACTTGTTCGAACAGTTAAAAATGGATGAATGCCAAGTGAAAAAAGCCAACCTCAGCAGGTCGTATGCTGCGTGATTCCATTTATACAACATTCTTGAAAGGGCAGGAGTGTCATGGTCGGTAATAGGTAAATAGATGTGATTATAACGGGTTGGAACAAAGGGGCTCTTGGTAGTGTATGAAATAGTTTGTTTATAGTTTTGTTTCTTGATTTCAGTGGTTGTTACATGAATCAGCAGGTGTTTCAGAATCACATAGTTACACAAACTTATAGCTGTGCCAGCTTTCTGGTTTTGATGTTGTGCTATAGTAATATACAATATGACCTTTGGAGGACGTTGATAAAGGGTACAGGAGACCTTCCTGAACCATCTTTGCAACTTCTTTGAATCTAGAATTATTTTAAATAAATAAAAAGTTTTCTCTTTTTTTTTTTTTTTAATTAAGAGACACAGCCTGCAACACTGGATCTAGTCTTTATGGTGCAATTGATTGCTGCTAAGTGAAGGATTTTCCTCTAGGTAGTGCATGTGTGCCAAGGCTTGCTTTTCACGCATGCGCTGCTTGGCTCCTGTGGACGTATGGAGTCCTTTGTTACATGGTTCCTTGTGTGACATGGCACTCTGTGCAGTAGGTAACTCACAGACCTTGAAAAACACAGTATGTGTCTATCTGCTTGTGCCTCCAGATCACCGGGACCTTTGACGATGTGGCTTTGTATTTTTCGGAGCAAGAGTGGGAGATCCTGCAGAAATGGCAAAAGGAATTGTATCAGCAAGTGATGCAAGCCAGTTATGAGACCCTTGACTCCATAGGTGAGAGCGGGCTGCTGAGGGACCGCTTTGTGGAAATGACCCAGATTATACTCGCAGGGTTCCTTCCAGCTGTTGGCCTCTTGGATATGATACTGTCCCCAATCTCTATTCACAATGACTTTTTGCCTTTCTGTAAACATACAGGAATGTTCAGCTTTCCCCTTTTCGCACAGAATATCTGTGTCTTCAGTATTCTTAGTATTTGTATTCTCTGTCTCCCATCCTTCTTTCTCTAATGTCTCCCACGGCTGAAATTGCTAAGCAAGCCAAGTGCCTGTCTTTTAAGTGTGTTCTTTTATTTCTGAAACGGATTCTTGTAGCGATTGATGACATTGCTGGAAAGATGAGTTTTCCATCTTGACTTCTCTTGACGGGAACATAATCATTGAGTTAAGATGAGCTGGGACACGGCACAGTGCACGACGTGATAGGACAGGGAAGGAAGGTTGCCTGCACGGAGAAAGAGAACAGTAGGTATCCAAGCAAGTCCTCGAGAGGCACAGAGAAGTTTGGAGAAATGGTGCCTCACTGCTTACCTGGCTCACTGTGACTCATCCCTGAGTTGTTAAAACCATCGCTGTTGGAGTCAGTTTAGTAAATGATCTCAGTCTAGCCTGAAGAATCCTCCCTGTTTAGGGGGTTAAAAGCTTTTTCTGCTTGAGATGTGACTGACAAGGAATCAGCCATGTGAAAGCAGAAAGAATAAATTGTAGGAAGAGGGACATTCTAGTGCAGAGGCCAAAGATAGGAATCGAAGAGTTAGACGTGTTGGGAACCACAGGGAGTCTGTTATAGCACAGACACACAGAGCAATGCCAAGTTGGAAGTGTCAAACCGAGGAGGTGGATTTTATTCCAATACAAAGGAACAAGAATGAGGTCATTGAAACAGAGTGGAGCAGTGTAATACACTTTTCTGCTCTGACCAGCAGAAACAGTAACTGTGGACACCAGAGGGTCTGGGGCTGAAGCATCTACAGGAGACAATGATGGTGAAATCTCTGTGAAGTCTGGCTTTATTGCTTCTTCAACTCTCCTTCTATACTCTTCCCCCCACATCCTCATTTAGCAGGATATTGGATACAGATAAGTCCAATTAGTCTAGGTGTTTGTAGCCACAAGCCCAGTTCCTGTTCCTGCCCAGGCTAACGAGCACTAATCAACTCCTTAGCCCACAACACTTTTCCAGTGATTTCTTGGTTGCTATATACAGAATGAATTGTGGAGGCAGCAATGAAAGGAGGCCAGCCAAGAAGATGCCTAGCAGTACTGATGTGATTTTGTGGTTACTGGAGCGGGCAAGTGAGATAGAGAGATGGGTGTTCCAGAGAGAGGTTTTGGATGTAGAATCCCAATGTTTGTGGGTGGACTGGAGGTGGTGTTTCAGTTTGAGGATATTGAAGGAAGGTGACTTGATTCACTGAAGGAAGGCTTGGGGAGAGAGCAGACTTTGGCTGCATTAAGTTTGAGGGGGCTGTTAGACATTTCTTTGTGAGAGGAGGTAACTGGATGTGCAAAACTGGAGTTCCAAGTGAAGGTCAGGACTGGATTTACATATTTAGGAACCTTTATATAAGTGGTGTTTTAACTATGAGGCAAGTCAGGATCATCTAGGGAGAATATTTAACCAGGATAGAAAGAGCCCTGGTGCCCTCCAGCTAAGGAGGCTGAGACCCAGCGAACAGCAGATTAGGGGAGATGAGGGCTGTGTGCTGACTGCCCCATGCTAACTTTTGAGTTGTCACAGTTAGTGTCTTTGGAATTGGAAAATTCATTCTGATATTCACACATTTTAAAAGCCAAATGGTATTATTTGCAAATGGTTTTTTTCTATAGGTCATCCAAATCCCAGCCCCAGCGATTAGGACTCAGCAGGTCCAGGCCAAGGCCCAGGCATCTGCATTTGGAACAAGCATGGTGGGTGCTGCGAATGCTATGGGACATAGTTTGCTCTGACAGGCACGGATCTCTGGCTGAGCGTTAGGTAATGCCGCCGAAGGGGAAGGACCCCTCCACTGGTTCATAAAATCCCTTTCTTCTCTTCGGTCTTGGGCTGTTAGACTGTATTGCTCTGCCACTGATGCCGTCATCAACAACTCCTGTTTCTTCACTAAGTTTACCAAGAATTTTGGCGCATTAGTAGTTCATCTCCCTGGTTGTAAAGCTTCTAATTAGAAAAGTGTAGTGATCAAGGTTCCCTCCTTCAGTCTATGAAGAAAAAAGTCATTTTTCTCCTAGGCAGAAAGGTCTTATGAACACTTTTGAATAAGTGCTTTTTATGATCTTCATAGTCATTTCTCTGTTTTTTAAAATTTTGTAAAATATTGAAGAAAATATGTAAGCTGACTAGTCATGCATAGGTTGTATTCCATTGTCTTCATGTAATTCGAAGGGCTTCCCTCTTTTTACCTCACTTTAGCCTCATGTCTCCTAGAACTGGTTTTTCAGTCAACTACTTAGCTAACCCATAGTGTGTCTGGGTGGACTGTCTTTGCAGGCTGTGCTTGGTCCAAGCCAGATTTAACACCTGGCTGGAACACGGGAGAATGCTATTAACCCGAGACCAGGGAAGCTTAGACTCTGCAAGGAAGACAACTGGCCCTTGCACTGATGAGCCGTTGGACTTGAAGAATCCTAGAAAGTCCCCATGTCATGGTGAGTAAGATGGATTTAAGATCATGAATCTTTTATCTTCCTAACCTTAATTCCTGAGTCTTTCTATGTTATTGGCTAGACTTCCACCTCGAGGCACCGACATCCCATGTGGGTGCCAGTTCATGCCCCAGTTGTTCCACTTTTGATCTGGCTGCCTGCTTGTAGCCTGGGAAATGGGAGGACAGCCCAAGTGAAGCAGCAGATGGGACATCTCTGTTTCTTTGCCTTGTATAATAAAAACGAATTTAAAAAACATATTTATGTGGCAGGTGTTTTACCCTCGCAGTTAGGGTTCCAGTTCAGGCACCCAATGTCACATGGATAGCTTAAGTTCAATATCCACCTCTGACCCCCTGACCCCAGCTTCCTGTTCATGAAGACCCTGGTGGGCAGCTGTGACAGCTCAGGTCATTAGGCTCCTGCCATTCTTGTGTGAGACGTGGACTGCGGTCCTGAGCCTGGCTTCTGCCTGACCTCTTGCCCCCACCATGGCTGCTGTTGAAGAGTGAACTAATTGTTGGAAGATCTCTCTCTCTTTCTCCTCTCTTCTCCTAACATTCTGCTTTTCAAATGAAGGGCTAAGTCATTAAAAAGAAAAAAATTTGCCTATTTCAGATTTAATAATTTGAAAGGCAGAGTTACACAGACAGAGCAACAGAGAGAGAAAGGTCTTCTGTCTGCTTGTTGTTCACTGCCCAAATGGTCACATACCCAGGGCTGGGCTAGGCTGAAGCCAGGCGCTGGAATCCCAGCCAGGTATTTCCTCTGGGCGGCAGGGGCCTCATTCCACGGGGCATGCTCCACTGCTTGCCCAAGCTCATCAGCTGGAAGCTGGATTGGAAACGGAACTGCCAGAAGAGAAAGCAGCACTCATACAGGATTCCATTATAATAGGCTGCCGTTAAACTAACTGCATCACAACACCAGTGCCACAAAGATATCTTTTTAATAACATTTCTTCCAGAGACATTTTTCTGAAACTCAGTATAGAAGAAAGATGACCATATGACCCAAGCCTTCATGTATAAATATTGTATTGTTTATGTCAGATTTAAGGAAATACAGTAATGATACAGATGCTCAGGAACTCATCATTTCCAACTTCCTCTGACCCTCTCAGGGGTCATTCCTAGCTTCACAATGTTTGTTTGCTTACAGTTTTTCTTTCCTTCCTTTTTTTTTTCTTCTTTTTCTTTCTTTCATTTTTTATTTTAATTATTGAAAAGTCAGATCTACAGAGAGGAGGCGAGACAGAGAGGAAAGGTCTTCCATCTGCTAATTCTCTCTGCCAAGTGGCTGCAGTGGCCAGAGCTGAGCCGATCCAAAACCAGGAGCCAGGAGCTTCTTCCAGGTCTCCCACATGGGTTACAGGGTCCTAAGGCCTTGGATTGTTCTTAACTGCTTTTCCAGACCACAAACAGGGAGCTGGATGGGAAACAGGGCCGCTAGGACATGAACCAGTGCCCATATGGGATCCTGGCATGCAAGGCAAGGACTTCAGCTGCTAGGCTACCACGCTGGGCCCTACAATTTTTATTTTCATGCTGGCCTGTTTCTTCGCACATGGTGAAAGGAATGCAGGAGTTATGAGAGGCAGACATCGCAGTCATTGCCATCAGTGGGATTCCCTTTTCTTCTCTGGGAGTGACACGAGACAGTCCTTGAACCCCAGTGTGGAAGGCGTAGTGCTAATGAGAGTGATACTTTTTTTCTCTTTAGATAACCAAGGGACTTTGAGGGCAGAGGAGGAGGGATGCCCTTTCGGTGGTCTTCAAGAGCAAGACTTGCGTGCCACCTTATCAGGAAAGGAAAAAAAGAATTCGTCTGATCAAAGAACTACCTTACACTCTCCAGGTCTGCAAGAACTAGAGGTTCTAAATCAAAAGCTGAGCCTCCCAGCATCCAGTCAGGCCAAGCAAGCTCCGTGGCCCGAGCCTCCAGATGCTCCAGGTCACTTGGAAGTTCTGCCTGGGTCGGGATGTTATTCTTGCTGTGTCTGCAGGGACATTTGGAAGATGTTAATCCTGCTAATCCAGGAACATGTAAATTTCTCCATATTTTAAAATCTTCTTCTATTTCTTTTTCATCAAAGAGGTCTTCCACATTTTAGGTTAGGTTAGTTTAAAGTTATTTAAGATTCTTCTCCACTATGTTAAAGGGGATTGTATTTACAAGTTCTTTCTCAGCTATTGAGTTATTTGTGAATAACTAGTACCATTAATTTATGTTTGTTCATTTTGTGTCCTGCTACCTTGCCAAATTCTCATGAATTCCAATAGACTCTTTTTTTTTCAAAGATTTATTATTTTTTATTGGAAAGGCGGATATACAGAGAGGAGAGACAAAGAGGAAGATCTTCTGTCCGATGATTCACTCCCCAAGTGAGCGCAACGGCCGATGCTATGCCAATCCGAAGCCAGGAGCCTCTTCCGGGTCTCCCACGCGGGTGCAGGTTCCAAAGCTTTGGGCCATCCTTTGCTGCTTTCCCAGGCCACAGGCAGGGAGCTGGATGGGAAGTGGGGCTGCTGGGATTAGAACCGGCGTCCATATGGGATCCCGGGCGTGCAAGGCAAGGACCTTAACCACTTGCCCCACTGTGCCGGGCCCCCAATAGACTCTTGCTTGAGTCTTTGGATTCTCCTATGTTAGCATCTTTTCTGATTTGAATTCCTTTCATTTCTTTCTCTTGCCGATTAGCTCTAGTGAGGACTTCCAATACTATATTGAAAAGCTGTGGTGAAAGGGGACATCCTTGTCTGGTTCCAAATCTTAAATGGAAAGCTTCCAGTCTTCCCCCATTTAGTATGATGCTGTAACTTTGTTTGTAAATTGCTTTGATTGTGTTATAGAAGTTCCTACCATGCTTAACCTTGTTTAGGGCTTTTAGCTTGAAGTGATAATGTATTTTATCAAATGCCTTCTCTGCATATATTTTGATGATCATATGATTTTTATTTTTAAATGCCAGGGATAAATCTTTCCCGGTCTGGGTGAATAATCTTTCTGATATACTGCTGGGTCCTGTTGGATAGTATTTGGTTGAGAATTTTTGCATCCATGTTCATCAGGGATTTTGGTTTGTAGTTTTCTTTTTCTGTTATGCCTCAATCTGGCTTTGCTATTAAGGTAGTATTGGCTTCATAGAAAGAGTTCAGAAGGATTGCCTCTCCTTCTTTCCTTCCTTCCTCCCTTCCTTCCTTCCTTCCTTCCTTCCTTCCTTCCTTCCTTCCTTCCTTCCTTCCTTCCTTCCTTCCTTCTTTCCTTCCTTCTTCCCTTCCTTCCTTCCTTCCATTCTTTTCTCTTTCTCTTTCTCTTTTTTTCTTTTTGATATCTTGTGGAGGATTACAGTGAGTCTTTTTTGAAATATTTGATAGAATTCTGCAATGAAGACATCTGGTCCAACATTTTTCTTGTTTGGGAGTGGTTTAATTACTGATTCGGTCTCAGTGCTTGTTATAGGTATCTTCAGACTATGGCCTCATGATTTGATTTTGACATATTGTATGTGACCAAAACTCTATCAGTTTCTTCTGCCTCTTATGACTTGTTGATATATAGTTGCTTAAAATAGTTCCTGATTATTCTATGTATGTCCAAGGCATCCATTTTTATATTTGTTTTCTCATCTTTGAGTCTATTCATTTGTATCTTCTCCCTGCTGGTTTTTTTTTTTTTGAGTAGTTGGAATTTTCTCAAAGAACAGCTTATTCATTCATTGATCTTATGTATTATACTTCAGGTTTCCATTTGATGTATTTCCTCCCCTATTTTGATTATTTCTTTTTTTCCTGCTAACCTTAGCATTGCTTTGCTATTATCTTTCTAGCGCCTGTTTATTTGGTGATTCCTAATTTCTTCACATAAGCACTGACTGAAATGAACTTTCCTCCTGACCCTGTCTTGATTGTGTCCCGTAAGTTTTGATATGTTATGCTGATGCCTTCATTCATCTCAAGCATTGTTTTAAATTTCCTCTTTGATTTCTTCTATGATGCATTGTTCATTTTGCAGCATATTGTTTGGTCTTCAAGTATTTGCATTTCTTCTGAGGTATTTTGAAGGTCTGGAAAGATGCATGGTAGGATTTTGATTTTTTTTTTTTAAATTTTGCTGGGGATTGTTTTGTGGTATGTAATGTGATCAATCATTGATAAAGTGAAAAAAAAAGTGTATTTTCTGTCCGTAGCATAAGAGTTGTAGATATCAATTAAGTCCATTTGCTCTAGTGTCTGGGTGATTTCTGGTGTTGCCTTGCTGAGGTTCTGACTCACTGATCTGTCCATTGAGGTTAATGAGGTGTTAAATTCCCCCATTATTATTGTGTTGATTTCTATTTTGCCATTTAAATTTATTAATATTTGATTCACATTGCCAGGTGCCCTGGCATTTGGTGCATATACATTTATTATGGTGATTTTTTTGTTCTGAATGGATCCTCTGATCATTATGTGGTGTCCTTCATCTCTTTTAATGTTTTGCCATTGAAGTCTGTATTATCTAAGCATGGTGACATCAGCTCATTTTTCCTTTCTATTTGTTCTGAATATCTTTTTCCATATCCTTTCATTTTCAGTTTCTGCCTCTTTGTTGATGATACGTGTCTCTTGTAACAACAGATAGATGAGTTTAAGTCATTTACACTCAGGGTTAATGTAGATAGGTAGTAATTTGCTCCTGTCATTTTAGTAATGGGATTGCATTATTTGATTCACTTTTCTTTCGTTGTTTTATTGGAGTGTTCTCCATGTTTGCCTTTGAATTTGATGGGTGCTATTCCTCTTCTCTGTCAAGAGAATATTGTTAAGTATCCTTTATAGGGCAGGTTTGGAAAAGGTAAGTCCTTTGAGCTTTTCTTTGCTGTGTAAAAATCTTTCATTTTCAAAGACAAAGGCAAACTTTGCTAGGTAAATTAATCTGGGCTGACAACTTTTTTTGCCTTTTAGAATCTGGAACACACCACTGCATACATATTCTTCTGACCTGTAGAGTTTCCTCTGAGAGGGCAGTTGTGAGTCTAATTGGGGTTCCTCTACAAGTTAGTTGATTTTTTTCACATGCCTATTTAAGGATCTTTTCTTTATGTTCAGATGAAGAGAGCTGGATTATGATGTGTTGTGGTGATGATTGCTTTTGGTCAATCTTATTGGAATTTCTGTGCCCCTTTTCTATTATGTTTCCTGATTCTTTGTCCGTATTAGAAAAGTTCTCAATTGGTACTTTATTGAATAAATCTTTTAATCTATCTTCTCTTTCTGTGCCTTCTGGCCATTTGAGCTTAAGATTGGACATGGATACACTTTTTCAATCATTTCAAAAATTGTAGCCATCCACAAAAATAGGGAGCATAAGTGATGTGAGCATTGAGATGCCCATCACTAGCAGCCACGTTGTCAACTGCTGACCACTGTCATATATACCTTCTCACCCTCTTCCCCCACACCACTAAGATAAAATACTTGTCAGGTGTTAGCCAGTGGATTTCTGACCAGCTAATGAAAAAGCTGTCAATAACCGGTTCTGAACTTCGTATACTTGGTAATGAGCCCAAATAGCATTCACTATAAAGTGGCTTCATTCTAGTCTGTTCTTTCCTGCTGCTATCTGCAGGTGTGTCAGCTTGGGAAGTGTGACTCTGCAGGACAACGTGGGTACCAGCAGTGCTACTCTGAATTACTTATAGATGTGAATCCTGTGCTCAATTCGACAACACATATACTGAAAATGGAAAGGTGTGAATTCTGTGACCATTTTAATAAATAATTCTAGGATGTTCTTGTAGCATTAAAAATGAGGAAATTTATTGATGCTGTACCAATGAATAATTATGGGGTAGGGAAGATGCAGAATGAAAGCAAGTAAAAAAGGAACCTTTGTGACTGGCTTTGACTTGGCATGTGAACGTGGGGTTTGTGTGTATGTGTTTTCTCTATATTCAGCCCCTCCCCCTGCCACTGGATAGGCCCTCTGAATGAGCAAGAAGCAAAAACACAGTCATAATGGACACGCTGGGATCCCTCAATTCTAGTGTGTAGATACTATTCCACAGAACCAAACATATTTATAAAAATGGCTAATTCAGAGTCTGATGAAATATAAGGTAAACTTGGAATATCCTGATACATCCTAAAAGAATATGCCCAAAGACTCATGGAAAATAAAGGTTGCTGTGATGCATCAAACCTAGAATTATTTGGGATTTCTTTTTTTTAAATGATAATTGATTTTAGACCACTGAGGAGAATGAGCATTTTATGTTGTCGTTAAGGTGCCTGCATCCCATACCTGACTAGCATAAAGTCCCAGCTAGAGCTCCTGAATTCAGCTTCTTGCTAATGGAGAACCTTGGCGGCAACAGCTTATGGCTCACAAGGTTGGACAGCTGGTACCCACATGGGAGAATGGTAAGTAGTTTGGACCTTACTGTAGGTATTTTTATTCTTGAAAATTCAATTATCATTACATGTGACCTACCTTAAATCTGTATTATATTGTCAAGGAGAAAACTGCATTGCACACATTTTTATTTGACGTTACCATTGGACATGAGACAACCAAGCAGCTGATCTGATGGTTCAGCAAATCAAAATTAGCATTGTGATTGCCATCATTTTGCAGTTGAGCAACTAGAACATTTATGCAATCTTGTATTTGATTCTCTTTCATATCTTGAGTTGTATCCCTTCTTCATGGCAGTATTTCTAAACTCTTTAAGTGTGCTCATGGGGCCTTCATTTCCTTGAGTTTTAGCTTCATAAAAGAACCACTCCGTGCTGAGTGCCCCTGGTGTCCTGAGCTTGGATGTCTTAATGCAGCATGAATCCTATGATTCCAACACTGCCACCTTTTCTGCTGCTAAACACCATACACACTTACCCTGAGAAAGCCAAGAACCAATGGCCTGTGATTCATCATTCCTCATTGCTCTCAACAGAAACCAAATGAATTCCATAGGCACTAAGTATTTGACGCCGTTTAATCTGCTCTCATATTACTATCATATTACCATAAATTGATACAAAATTTTTTGTAGTAATTATCACGCATTCTCTGTGATTCTGAGAATCTAATTTATTAACAAATTTCCTATTTATCTTTCCTTGTAAACCTTTAAGACTGTTGTGGAAGCCAGTACCTTCTCCCTGCAACTGTCTTTATCTGCCTACAATTTACAGATTCATCCCTGATCTAAAACTCCGGTTCTCACCTTCATTCCATTGTGTATCTGTCATTCTGTTTGAGTTCACGGTCTTCCTCTTGGATGTGTCATGACTCCTGAAGCTAATACATACAATAAAGACTGGCCAAGGCATCCTTTTTCCTGTTTTCAAGCCATTTCTCAAGAATCAGCCAAGAACTCAGTAGAAAATGAAAATTTGGAGTTAAACCTCCCGTCTGATATTTGAGGAAGATTCAGAAATATTCCATTTTGAGGAAGTGGTCCAGGGGATTTTCATATGAACAATGGATGTACTCTTTGAGAAACAAGATTGCCAACTATTACAACATGCTAGCATTTTCTCTGTTGTCATTCATTTAAATCTTCTCTCCCTTTGTCCTGAAATGATATGCCCTTTCTATTGAAAAGGCTGTTTGCAGGCTTCTTGCTTCAGTATTTGCTTTGTCATTTATCTGCCCCACCATCACTAGTGTAGATATTATTTTTATGGAAATATTGAACAGACTTGCCTTCTGCTTTCCAGCTTCTTAAGATTGAGCTGTACTTCCAGCAATGGGGTTCTGGGTGGTTTCTTTGGATGGTTTAGTATGACATGATTGAGAATTGATGGTGCTGCCCAATTAGAGTGAAGGTTGACTCTAAGCAGACACGCACTGCAGGATTTATGGGAATCCTGATGAGAGTGCATGGTGATGCTCTTGGCTCCATTTCTGCAGCTCAGTGGTCCTTCACTTAAGCAGTTCTGCCCAGGTCATGTCGCAATGGGGTTAGGCATCAAAGTGATGTTCTGGTCCATGTCCAAGGATGTTGTACAGATGTTCTGGAAGCTGTTGAGTGCAACCTGGAGTAAATATTTATTTCCTTCTTTGTGCACATTGTCAGTCCTTGGTGATTCTGTTTAGGCACATGTTTTTCAAACTCAATGATTCAATACTTATCATGTAACTATCCAAATAAGATTTTTAAAAACATAAATAAATAAAGGGGCCTGGTGTGATAGCATAGTGGTTATTATGGTCCTCACCTTGCACACCCAGGATCTCATATGGGTGCCAGTTCCTGCACCCGCATGGGAGACCTGGAACAAGCTCCTGGCTCCTGGCTTAGGATTGGTTCAGCTCCAGCTGTTGTGGTCACTTGGGGAGTAAATCATCGGACGGAAAATCTTCCTCTCTGTCTCTCCTCCTCTCTGTATATCTGACTTTCCAATAAAAATAAAATAAATTTTAATTAAAAAAAAGATTTCCCCAAGGGCTCTTGTACATTCCTTATTTGGCTTAAATGGTATGGCTGTACATGCTTTCTTCATGTTCGGAAGTGTGGGATTTCATTGGAAGGCCGCCAGCCTCCACACTGAGTATTTCTTATTGAGAGTATTATAACGTTTTCCTTGTCTTATATTTTATGTATTAATACGATTTTGTCTTTTCTCACCTTGAAATTTCATTGTAGATTTTAAAGGGTGAGGAAGGAGGCCTCACTCACTGAAGGAGTTCCTTCATTCTTTGACCTCTGCGTTCGAAGATGCTTGAGAGACACAGAGGTGAGAAAGCACCAGGTGCTCTGGGAGGGTTCCACATCATAAATTTGTTCTTAGACTTAGAAGAATGTTCAACACCGGTAAAAGAAGTGCACATGACCTGTTCCCGACCTTGAAGAAGGGAAACGTGTCATCCCAGTAGCCAGTTGAATATGTACAATACCACTACTCCCTGTCTTGACATCTTGCAATTCTGTTCCTCTTGATAAAATTGACAAGAATGTCAGTGCCATCTACAGCTTAATGCAAATGCTGGGTATATGTGGGAAAGTTCCCTGAGCCCTTCTCATTTCTCATATACTCCGGTGTGTGAGAAGCATCAAGCTTATTTTTTTCTAAGCTTTGCTTATATGTTAGCAAGAAATTCAGTATAGTATTCTATTGGTTCTACCAAGGCGGAAAAACCGATAGATGAAAGCTTCTGCTTTGCTGTCACCTGTGCTCAGGTAACGTTGCTGAGACACCTGCCATCCTTGTCTACACATAACCTCTAGGTCCAAGAGCTGTTAAGGTACACAGCATTTTTGGCAAAGGAGCTGATGGGTTCCATTTCTGTAAACATTTCACGCAATTCTTCTCCTGAGCTCCTTCCCTCCCCCAGTCCTTGCCCAGACACTGCCTTTCCTGTCTAAGATGAAGCCCCTTGAAGCTGAGTTATACAACCACTCTGCTCTGGTTCTTCCTCAAGGCTTGTTCTCAGATCATCCACTCATTGACAACTAACAAGTTACCTTCTTTCCCTTGTGATTATGTGGACACATGGGCTCAATCAATAGTGGAGATGATGTGCATTCTATTAGTGGAGGAAACATGAAGACCAGTTCAAGAGGTCTCACATTCAAAAGCCAAGGCATTTGTTGAACTTCACCTGTAAAACTGAGTGCTTGTTCATTCTGAGGGGGTTTCTAGTATTATGGACCCTCTGTAAAGGGACTGAAGGCATACTATACTGTTTGCCTGTGTTAGGCAGGCTTCTAGGAGGTAGTCAGCACCACCAGTCCTTACAAACTTAAACTAAAGGATCTGGGAGCATCAGGGAAGTCCCCCTCATGCTTCCAATCCCCCAAAGATGTATACATGTATGGACTTAACCAGATGAATGAAAGGCGAAATTTAAGGAAGTAAGGTCAGGTGTTGGAGATGGAGAAGAGCAAACAATAATGAATAATACAGTCTTTGACCTTAAAATGAATTTAGAGTTAGCTGAGGAAATGGACATCTGTCCACATAATTTAAGGAAACGAATGAGGTGAGGCAGAGCTTACAGTTCTGTCTGGAATGTCAGCTTCGGTGTCGCTACAAGGAAAGATAGTTTTCAGTTCTGTGGAGCCTCTAAGTGCTATCATAGTGGTAGAATTGATAATCCCTTCTGGGAAAGAAAATGGGCTGGTTGTCTTGTACCAGCAGTGGAGCATCCTAAATAGATTAACCTCTTTTCTCATAACCTTGCTTGTCAATGGTCAAATGCCATACCTGAGTTTCGAAGATGACATATCATTTGCCTTGATTGCCATCATTTTCATGAATCACAGCAGTTACTATTGACAATGCAATGCTACAAGTCGGATGGATGTATTATTTCCCATTGATAGGAAGTAGCAGTACCTGGTATCATAAATGACTGTTGTGTATTTCTAAGAGATTTAGCTTAGCCTTAGTACTGCCATGACACTAGTCCTCAGTAGCATGTAGGCTGCACGTTTGCAAAAACTCCAAAGTTGGCCAGCTGCTGTGCCTTCTTTGTAAACTGTGTTTCCTTGCTAAGTTCTGTGATCTGTAACCACAGGAAGTCTGGTGCACTGTTCTTGAGTCACAGTACCCGATTCTTGAGATACCGCAATGTCATGGTAGGTAGGATTTTCCTGTCCCTAGAGCACAGGAGGATGAATGCATGCTCTCAGATGCTGAACCATGGAGCAAGAAGAGAAAGGCCAGATCTCAGAGAAACCAACTCAGTGGAACCCAGAGGGAAGGTCAGCTGTGTGAGGAAACCGACGCCTCCTTCCCATCATTGCACAGTTGAGTGTTTATATAGATAATACTTTTTACATTTTTGCACAAATAGATGTAAAGATTAGTTTGGGGCAAAAATATTGACTTCTGGGGGCGAGTGGCACGGCAGTGAAGATGCAGCTGGGGCACCTACATGCCATGTTGGAATGTTTGCTGTTGAGTCCAGGATCCGTTGCTGAGGCAGCACCCAATGGCTCAAGTATTTGGATTCCTGCCTTACGTGGGAGACCTGCAATGAGTTCGAAGCTTCTAGATTTGACCTGGCCCAACCCAGGCTGCTATGGGCATTCGAGGAATAAGCCAAAGGGGGGAAAAAAAGGATGAGCAAATTCTTCTTTCTCTTCTCTTTCTCTTCTGCACTCCCCTCTCTTCCCTTCCCTCTTCCCTCCTTCCTGCCTTCCCTCCTTCCTTCCTCCCTCCCTCTCTCCCTTCATTCCCTTCCTCTCTCCCTCCATTCCCTTCCTCTCTCCATTCCCTCCTTCCTCTCTTATGATTCACTCCCCTAAATGCCACAATGGCCAGAACTGAGCTGACTCAAAAGTGTGAGGCAGGAGTTTCTTCTGGGTCTCCCACGCCGGGGCAGGGTCCCAAGGACTGTTGGCATCCTCCATTGCTTTCCCAGGCCCTGAGCAGAGTGTTGGATCAGGAGTAGTACAGTGGGAATAGGGACCAGCGCCCAGGGATGCCATGCGACAAGGTGTAGGATTAACCTGCTCTAGCACCATGCTGACCTGGCCTTTCTTTGTCTATTTTTAACCATGGGATGTTTGTCTAGCATTATGTCATGATTATCAGGTGGAAACCCACTGCAGTCTGGAAGTTATACCAGAACAGCAGTTTAACCCCTAGAAGCCCAATAATGCCATCTGTTCCCATTGTTCATTTTCTCTGGATGTCATCTTTAGGATACCTGTCCTAGAGCTTACAGATGCTGGGCTTCATCAACTGTGCTGAAACTGTAGGGGCACATCTCTGTGTACCTGACCAAGATAAAGATGGATTCTACTATTTCAGTAAGAGTTGGCTGCCACCTGGTGGAGGAAATTCTTCAACTTGTGAATATCAGCGTTGAACAGGTCTTACTTGTGTATTTACATGATTGTATTTCAGATGTCTGAGAATATTCTGGAGTTATTGCATTAGGGGCGTCGGAGACTTACAGCCACGAGGACGTGGACGTGGAAACCTGGCTGTCCACAATTATGAGTACTCATTAACCAAGCACAACTTCACCACATTCATAACCAAGCACGACTTAACCACGTGCAGTGTCTTCTAAGTCCTTTCCAGGTGAAGCATTGTAGAATTCAATGTTGGCTCGTGAGAACAAGTGGGAAGCCACAATCCTTAGGACTTCTGATTGACAACTGAAGCTAGAATAGAATCCTCTGACTTGTAGTCCAGGTCTAAAATCTAGAAACCACCCATTCTTAGAACAAATATTAGAGACAAATTTGAGGAGCAAGGAATCATCCTTTTCTTTGGCATCCTAATAAGCATGGAGCATTTGGAAAAAAATGTAGGATGCGCAAGAAGGGAAGATGAATTTGAACAAATTACACTATTAGATCATCCTCCAGTTGACTTCTCCCTTACCAGTGTCCAATAAGATTACAAAAGCTAAGGAATGTTTTCCATTTGTTCTGGATTGTGGAGCCATGTAGGGTGTAAGAAAGCTGCCCGGATCTTGCAGATACCTGATATGACAGCATGCTGGATCAAACCTGTAGCCCTCCCAGATATCCTTGGTCCTCTTCTTGTGGACCACCGGCTGCTTGTTTTAGGGGAGCCACTGCTGTTTCCTCACCTACCACCACTGTGTATGTTGTTTTCCTCCAGGGTGAAGGGCGGGCTCTGTGGGTTTAATTAGGACAGATGCAGGTACCAGTGATGCTGCAGCTCCCACTGTGATGGGTTTAATGAAATCGATGTTAGAATTCTCCCACCTCAGTGCGATCCTGGGACCTGGCTTCTCTAGTAGCTGCCTGAAAGGCCATTAGTGAAAGTGAGTGGGGCAGAGATGGGCTCATAGGTCAACAGGCTAGCTTGTGCAAAAGCCTTGGAAGCTGTCTGCATGGCTGAACCTGTGGCATGATTTTGGAGCTTGCCCTGAGTTCAAGGGCCTGGCGTGGTAGCCTTGTGGCTGGAGTACTTGTCTTGCACACACCGGGATCCCATATGGGCACCAGTTCTAATCTGAGCAGCCCTGTTTCCCATGCAGCTTCCTGCTTGTGGCCTGGGGAAGCAGTTGAGGATGGCCCAGGGCTTTGGGACCCTGCTCCCTCGTGGGAGACCTTGGGGAGGCTCCAGGCTCCTGGCTTCGAATTGGTGCAGCTCTGGCCACTGTGGCCACTTAGGGAGTGAGTCATTGCATAGAGAATCTTCCTCTCTGTGTCTCCTCCTCTCTGTGTATCTGACTTTGCAATAAAAATCTTTTTTTAAAAAAAAATACAAAACAAAAGAATAATATGGATGTGTGTGTATTTTAGGATCTGTCTTCAATGAAGATTTTCATTGAAGGTGGTCAAAACTTGGGAAAGAGTGCAGACTAGGAAATGGTTGAGGAGTGGAAGATGGAGGTGATGATAGGCCTGGAGTAGTGACGTTGACTTGCAGTTGGTTAACTGGAGATTCTGCTGTGGATCTGCCATAAACCTTGGATGAATCCCGTAGGCCTTCTGGTGCTTCACATTCTCTCTACAGAGAGGAATTAAAGTTAACTTATTTAAAGAATTAAATAAGATGCTGAGCTGCACTGGCTGGTAATAGATGCTCCATGAATACATTTTGAGAGTGAGGAAGCAGTGGCTTCCTGTGAGTTAACACATTGGTTGCCAGGCGTGCTTGGCAACCGTGAAGTCCTTCATAAGACAGGCCCTAGTTCTCCTTGTGTCAAGTAGCTCATGATGGGGAAGACTTTTCTTTAAGCTCTGCTTACATTTGGTTGAGGATAGAGCAGGAATTGTGACTGTAATAGATTCATCACCATCAGATGGCTGGCAGGCCACTCGAACCAGCAGGACAGAGATGTGCCAGGTGGCATTGGTGCACATTGTGCAATGTGTGTGTTAAAAACAAGCAGATGAACATTGCAGTTAATAATCCTGGAGTGATGGTGTGTTCACACAGCAAAAGCAGGTGATGGATTTGAAATGCATTTTGAACTTAATCATTTTGGGTGATGTGATTTCATAGTTGACTAATTTATAAAGCCGTGTTTAAAGGGTATTAATTAAAAGTTGCCTGAGGTTATCAAGTTGCTGCCAGAATCACAGAAAAATGAGCACAGAAGGGTTTCAGTCCAGCTGATTATCGAATAAAGCACAGGATTCCATGGTTGTGTCAGGGGAGTTCTTAGGATGAGGATATGTTCCTTCATAGGTTTTTAATTTGGAGGAGAGATTATAGGGAAACTAGTGTGAGGTAGTATCTGTTTGTTTAATTTTGACCAGCATGAGTTAACGTCTAGAGTCGTTACAGCAAACTCATTTTTTATACCAGATTGAGGAGCTTTGGGACCTGGGTGAGTAGCAAATGCCCTAAGGGGGAGTACAAGTATCTTTGGGGAATGAAAAATGAAATGGGGGGAGGATGATGTAAAATGAGATGAGTTGTGGGGAAAGTCATCCCAGTCACCTGGGGGCACTTTAGTGGCTGTAAAGGTTTTGAATTCCTCCTCCCCTACAAGCCATTTCAGGATGCTAAGCATAGAAAATAGCAGATCAGCTGTGACGGCCTTACTGACATTGGCTGCAGAGGCTGTCGGGAGAGAACATCAGTCGTTGCCATGAGAGACCACATATCCTGGACTAGGGTGACAATGGTGGGGCGTTGTTAGACATGGTCAGCTTCTCAGTAGATTTCGAAAGCAAAATTAGAAGAGACAAGGACTCAAGTACAGCCCAGCTTATTGGGACTTGAGTAACTGGAAGGATGGCATCACTGTATGCGGACGTGGGGAAGGCAAGCAGTGGAGCAGGCTTTGGGGAGAAGTATAAGCCGTGTTGGCTATACTGAGCTGAAAAATCAGACATCAGAGTGGAGATGCCAGGTGGACAGCTCTGTAAGTGAATTTCCATGTAGATGTTGTGTGGAACCGCAATGACTAAAGGAGATCACCAGGAGTGAGCTGACAGAGAGAATGAAGCCTTGCTAAGGGGTATCCTACATGAGCAGGCTGGAGGAAGAGCTGATGCATTAACCAGCAGAGAACAGAGAAGGACCCAGTGATGGGGTGGCTGTGTCATTTTCGGGAAGTGGAAAATGTGATTGCTACCTGAAACACAGACCTGCTGATATATTGACCTGCTGTCTGATATATTGACCTGATAGTGTAAGCCTGACGAGGGCCGAGGCTTGGTGACCCATCTTGAGTCCCCCAAGTGCATTAGCGAAGTGCTGGAGCCAGGCACTCTGATGGGGGCCTTCAGCTGCTGTGCCAAACACACTGTTCCTCTTTGAGCACTTACCTTCATAAACCTCACATGCTTTTTTGTTGTTGTTGCATCAGTAAAAACATATTTTCTGCTTCTGTACTAATGCATGTGGCGTGGCAGTCGACACTGAAGTTCCCTCTGAGTGCATGGGTCTGAGTTCTGGCTGCAATGAAGCTTCCAGCTTCCTACTGATGGATACCTTGGGAGACTGTAGGTGATGGCTCGGGTACTTGGGTCCCTACCA
This sequence comes from Ochotona curzoniae, assembly GCF_017591425.1. Classification (NCBI taxonomy): domain Eukaryota; kingdom Metazoa; phylum Chordata; class Mammalia; order Lagomorpha; family Ochotonidae; genus Ochotona; species Ochotona curzoniae. The sequence goes on along the minus strand of NW_024467095.1, from coordinate 24,102,147 downwards.
TGCCTGAAGGATACCTGGCTGGTGTTCCTGGCTCTTGGCTTCAGCCTCATCCAGCACCTGCTGTTACAGGTGTTTGGGCAGTGAGCTGGTAGATTTTTCTCTTGTTCTCTACTTCTGCTTTCCAATAAGCATTTTGCCCGATCTCAGTCATCTGAAATGAATATCACAGTTCTGCATTTTCTTTTTGGTTGTCCTTGCCTTCTTGTCCATATCATACACCTTTCTGTTCTTTCCCTCGCTTGCCCTATCTATTATTATGTCTTCGTCATTTCTTTTGGATTGACCCGACCATCACGTACACCTAGCGAGGGTATCGTGTGCTCTGCTTCTTCCCTAGTAGGTACTCAGGTTTGTGTTTAAGTGCAGTAACATCAGTGGGCTGTATCCTATCTGAATTTTCTGCTTCATGGAATGCTAATTCACTGTTACAATGAAATGGCACAGGGTTAATCAGGCTTCTGCCTGGGTTAGAAGTCTTCGCCAACTAAGGAAATTTACTTTTAAGTATATCCTTTCATCTCAATTCTTTTGTAGATCAAACACTTCAACTGTAAGTCTTCAACCTAGAAATGAGAGTAGCAGATATAGTATCAGCAAAGTGTTAAGCAGGCCATATGAGTACATTTGTAGATACAATGTTAAGATCACTTTTGGTTCGGGCTAAGCACCACAAATCCACTGAGTAGCATATACATGGTCCATTTCCTCAAACCTCATGTGGGTAGCAACTTGTGAATTTCCTGATTCAACACAGAATCTAGGAGATGAAATCAGAACCCAGAGGCACAAGCAGGGAACTGGAGTGGAAATAGAGCAGCTCGACTCCAACTGGATCCAAGTGGCTGACACTGTTGCCGGCAGCTCTCCCTCTGCTCCGCAGTGCCAGCGTCTCCTCTACAGAAGTTTACAGTTTTAATTGGCTGTGTTCTTATTCACATGTAATTACTGGGAATTAAATATTCACTCATCTTTCATTTTGCAAAGTAGTATTTAAAAGGATAGCCATTAAGGTGTGATTTGTAGGACTATTCATTGACAATTCCTTCTTAACCATTGCACTCACTCAGTATACTCCTCTAAGGGCAGGCATGAATCTTTTGAAAAATTCTCCTTATTTTCAATTATGGGTGATCTTCAGGTCCTATTTTTTCCCCCCAAATTGTGTGAAGAGAGGGAATTAGTTCTTGCTTGGCTGTGTGCACTGCCCTTGCTCTCCGTGGCAGCCCGAAGTGCAAGGTGCCAGGGCCCTGACTGTTGACTCGCCATCAGCCGTGAGGAAGAGTGACGCTGCCATGACCTCTTTTCCTGGGTTGTGAGAGTTGTGCTATTGTGTGCATTAGCTCTGAGCCTCGAGGGATGCCAAGCCAGTGGAGAATAATCGATCATGGCTGCCCCGAGAACTGCTTCTGAAATGAATTCTGAGACTGGGGCTGGAGCTCATCAGAGAAGAAAATTATGATTGATACGTGAAACCTGCTGTGGGCAGGGAAGGGCCAACTTCACTGCCAAGTCTGGAGTTCTCCAGTCGGAACACTGTGACGCCCCATGAGCTCTAACATTGTTGTTCTAATTTTAATCTCCACGGGTGGTGGGGGGGAGTCATTTATTTCAGTCAGCTCTACAGACAACTTAAATAATTGGCCTCTTGCCTTCTCAATCGAGTTGTTGATTTTGTTATTTGCCAATAATATCACATCCTGTTTGTTTTTGAGGCTAGTTTATGCTGCTTGAAACAGAATTATAGAAAGTGTTAGTAAGTGTTGAAGATAAAGCTTGTGAAACAAAGACCAAGAACTGGAGTAGAAAATGTTCTGTGTGGCATTAAGTTATGAGGAAATTGTTGCTGGAATATGCCAACTTAAAATAATTCATTGAGATTATATAAAGTTCAAAACATAATTACTAAGATGCTTTAATGGTGCAATGTTGTAATCCTTGGGAAAAAATTTTTTTTAAGATTTAGTTTATTTTTTTTATTGGAAAGGCGGATATACAGAGAGGAAAGACAGAGAGGAAGATCTTCTGTCCGATGATTCACTCCCCAAGTGAGCTCAACGGACTATGCTATGCCAATCTGAAGCCAGGAGCCTCTTCCGGGTCTCCCACGCGGGTGCAGGGTCCCAAAGCTTTGGGCCGTCCTCTGCTGCTTTCCCGGGCCACAGGCAGGGAGCTGGATGGGAAGCGGGGCTGCTGGGATTAGAACCGGCAACCATATGGGATCCTGGGCGTGCAAGGCAAGGACTTTAACCACTGCGCCATTGCGCCGGGCCCGAAAATTTTAAAAAATGTTTCTATTATTCTTAACATATAATATTAGTGTATTCAATACAAAACCCTTATGAATTTGGCAGGACTTGAACCAGCACACTGATACACACATTGCGCTAGTGGCTTAACCTACTTTGCCACAATCCCAAGTTCAATCCTAAACTTTTATTTATGTTTTATATACTTGTGTAGTTTTATTGTGGTTACTTTCCATGGCATAATTTCCTCCCTTCTTCCAGCAGGTGGTGTCAATAGATTTCTAAATGTAGGCCAATTTCACTGGAGTTAGGGTGGAACCTCAATGTCGTTTTAATTTATTTCTCTAATAGTTAGGGAGCCTGAGAATTTTTTCATATGTCTCTCAGCTATTTGGATTTGTTCACTGAGAAATGCCTGCTCATATCCTTTGCCCTTGTCTTCGCAGGGTTGTTTATCTTGCTGTTGTTGAGTTTCTGAGTCTTTGTGAATTCTGAGTATTAGTCCCTACCTGTTGTGTAGCATGCAATAATCTCCCATTCTGTTGGTTACTTCTTTGCCTTGTTGATCATTTGCTTTGCTGTACAGAAGCTTCTTGGTTTGTTGGAGTCCCATTTGTTTCTTTTGGCTTTGACTGCCTGTACTTTGGGTGACTTTTCTAAGAAGTCTTTCCCAATGTCTGCATCTTGCTTTCTACTTTGTCCTCTGATACTTTGATGATTTCTAGGTGCAGATTTAGGTCCTTGATGCATTATGCTTTGTAATTTTCATCATAGAGTGCTTCCTCATCTTTGATTTTTGTTTATTCCAAGGTATTTAATGTTCTTTACTATTTTAATGGGGACTGTACATTGAAGTTCTTTCTCTACCATGGAGTGTTTTTTTTGGTGTTTACTGGGGCCATCGATTTATGTTCATTAGTTTTGTACCCTGCCAAACTCCCTAGGAGTTCCAATATTCTTTTCATTGAGTCCTTTGCTTCTCCCATATATAGAATCATGTCATCTGTGAACAGGGTAATTCCTCACTTCCAATTTGAATCCATTTCTTTTTCTTGCCTAATAGGTCTAGCGAGAACTTCCAATGCTGTATTGAAAAGCAGTGGTGAAAGTGGCCATCCTTGTCCAGTTCCAGATCTTAGTGGAAAAGCATGCAGTCTTTGCCCATATACTGCTTTGATTGTGTGTGGAATGCTCCTATTGTGCCTTACCTTGCTTAGGGTTTTTAGCAGGGAGCGGTGTTGGATTTTATCAAATGCCTTCTCTGCATCAGCTGAGATGATCACGTGGAGTTTATCCTTCAATCTGTTAATGTTTATTGAACCATGTATGCTCATCTATTGCTGTATGAATGGGATACATCCCATGTGGTCCAGACTAGCTGGTCTGGGTGGGGTGAATGATCTGTCTGATGCATTGTTGGATTCTATGGGCTAGTATTTTGTGGAGGAGTTTTGCATCTGTGTTCATTAGGGGATGTTGGATTTAGAATTTGTAAAGAATGCCTCCTGTCTTTGTTCTGAATAGCTTGTGAAAGAATGGAATCAGTTGTTCTTGAAATGTTCGGTAGAATTCAATAGTGAAACCATCCCATCCTGGGTTTCTGGGGGAGGGAGGAGGAGGAGGGAATTAATTACTGGGTCAGTCTCCGTCCTGGTTATAGGTGTATTTAATTTTTCATTTCCTGATGATTCAATGTGGTTAACTTGTGTGTGTCCAGAAATCTATCCATTTCTTTTAGATCTTCCAGCTTGTTGGCATCTGTATAGTTGCTTGTAATAATTCCTGATTAGTCTATGTATGTCCTAGGTATCCATTGCTATCATTCTTTTTTATGTCTGATTCTATTGATTTGTGTCTTCTCCTGCCTTTTTTATTGATTAGTTGAGCCAATTGGGGTGTCTATTTTTTTTTAAATTTCTCAATGAACTATTTGATTCCATGCTCCCACTCATTTATTATTCTTTTGATTTCTATTTGGTTTAGTTCTTCTCTTGATGATTTTTTTTTTCCTGCTAATCTTGGGATCGTTTTGCTGGTTTTCTTCTAGGTCTTCAGACATATGATTGGCCTATTTTCCTGATGCCTTGCTATTTTTTTTTTTTTACTTGGGGACTGATTACAATAAGCTTTCCTCCTAAGACTGCCTTGTTCACGCCCTCTTTAGGCAACAGAGAGATGGGGCCTTCTTCTTCTTTTTTTTAATCCAGTCTGTTAATCTAATCTGTCTTTTGATTGAGTTTAATCTATTTACATTCAGGTTGCTATCTACAGGTAGTGATTTGGCTCTGTCGTTTTAGCACTGAGTGTCTGATTGATTTTGGTTTCTTTTGTGGTTTTGTTGGGATGTTCATGTTTGCCTTTGGATCTCGGAGGCGTTCTTTTTATCTGTAGCACATCTTAGAGCAACATTTGCAAGGCATGTCTGGTAGAGGTTATATCTTTCAGTTTCTGTTTGAAAGAACATGGAAATATTTTATTTCCTTTTCAAATGCAAAGGAATGCTTGACTGGGTATGTGGTATTCTGTGCTGATGTTGTTTTTCCTTTAGGATCTGGAATATGTCACTCCATTCTCTTCCGACCTGTAGAATTCCCTGTGACAGATCAGCTTGGGGTTTGATTGGGATTCCTCTATGTTAATTAACTTTTCTTGGGTGCATATTTAGCTATCTTTTCTTTATGTTCAACCAAGGATAACTTGATTATGATGCATGAGGATGGCTTCTGATCGAGTTGTTTGGTATTCTCTGCCCTTCCTCTGTATTTGGTTTTCCCTCCCTCCCTTTTTGGAGGATTTCTCATTTATTATCTCATCAAATACATCTTTCAGCCCAGCTTCTGTCTCATGCCTCCTGGAACACCTATAAGCTTGATGTTTGGCCTTTTGATGGCATCACTCAATTCCTACATGTTTTTCTTGGCTTTCCTCTTCCAGCTTTCTGTTTGAGCATTTTTGCATGTGGTGTCTTCCTGTTCTGAAATTCCTTTTTCTACCTCACTTATTCTATTATTAAGGCTTTGCATTGAATTTTTAATTTGCTGTATAGTATTCTTAATTTCTAGTAATCCAGTTTATTTTGGTTCAGTGTTGCTATTTCCATTTGTTGCATTCCTTAAATTCCTGTATGTGCTTCTTATTTTGAAGGAGTCTTACAACACTTTTTAAAAAATGATCCAGAATTTCCTTGCTGCCTTTCTCAGTTAATTCTCAGATTAAGATAATCTTTTGCTCCTTTGCAGGGCAGGCACTGATACCCCCAATCATTGTTCTGGGCCATTGCACCTGATTAATGGCTTCTTTTCCTTGGGGCTGGTTTTTAAGCAATGTCATCCGCATGTTTACAGGTAAACTTTACTCATCCTGTCCAGTGCCATTCCCTCCAGTAGGTTTCAGTCCCCGGCTCCTGTACTATGATTCTCACATGGCCTCTGCAGCTGGGGCTCCCAGTTCTCCACTCTCTGCTCCCAGTTCCCCACTCTGCTCCATGTTCTCCACTCTGCTCCCAGATCTCCACTCTCTGCTCCCTGTCATCCTGTGTTGCGGCTGTGCCATTGCCTGCTTAGCCTTACCCATGGTTCCAGCTGAACCCAGGGTTAGGGAGACACCAACTGTGGCTTTAAGCTAGATCAGACTTAGCAGTGACACCTGTTGCACATATTCTAATTTTTCCTCTTCTTGCCAAAGCCTGCTGGCAGTTCTGGATGCTACCCACATTTTGGATGAAACCCGTGGAACACCAGGTTGCTGCTTTCCCAGTGGGGTAAGTACAGTGCTGGAAGTGAGTTCTCCCCTGGCTTAGCACATGCGCTGCTCATGGTTGTTCCCCAAGTGACTTTGCTGCAGAACAATAAATGGTACCCAGTGTGGCACTGGTGGGCATTGGGCTGTGGAATTCACCCTGTTCTCACACCCATCCCGTGAGGCCCTACCACTTGGCTTCTGCTCATGATCAGATTTTAAAAATCAGCAGGATCCATGGTTCTATTGACTTGATTTGCCTCCTGTATTCCCAATTTCCGCCCCTTCCCATCCGGCCATCAGTGCAGCTCTGATCGCCATTGGAGTATCTGTTTTCTGTGTAACTGCTCCCCTGACTCTGCTTCTTCCTCATGTCCATGGGTCTCCAGGTGTCCCTCTGCCCTTGGCCTGCCCACTGCTGTCTCCCAGAATTGTGTCCTCTCTGTTTCTCCTTTGTTAATCTTTCTCCACCCGTTTTAACATATCCGCACTCTGTCCCACCATCTTCTCATCCTTCTCTCTATACTGAAATTTGAAAGTTGCCAACATAGGTCTTCTGTAATGGGGCGCAGCAGCCATTGATGGTTCATACTCACTTCTCAGGTTAATGGACAGAGGAGAGGGCATGGAAATGGACTTTCCGCACCCCGTCCTTCCTGCCTCCTCTGGCACCACTCAAGGTAACAGAAGGCTGGAAAAGTGCACCCCGCCCTTCCTGCCTTCCACTCCATTCAGAATCACTAACTATAGGAAACTCCCTTCCTGCCTAACACTTTGTCCTGCTTGGCTCTCAAAATTGATTGGAGGATGAGAGCTCGGAACGTCCTGACTTGGGCGGCTGGATGCAATAGCTCCTGGAGTGCAGCGGGAGCTGCTGCCGCCAAGCTTGGACAGTAGAGGCTTTTTCAGCACTACACTTGTGTCTGGCATGATCTTTCTCGCTCTCCATGACACGTCTATATGTTACAGGTATACTTCTAGTAGTGAATATGTGGCTAATCCTTAGAAACGGAAGACAGAAACATCCCTGTCCACTTTTAGTGAAGTACAGAGTGAGTACCAAGCAGCGCGTGTGGACAATGCGGCAGCAGCCTGCCCGCTTCTCCTTGCACCTTCCAATTTGCTTTGTTGCATGTTTTGTTAAGGGCAGCAGTTAGGGGCCTTTGATAAGCATCCAGTGCTTGACTCGTCTTTGCCTGGTTCCTTAACTATTTGCTGTGAATGGAATGTAGGCAGCACACACACAAAAGTTACGGACTTCGCATCTGCGCTGGGAGGATGAAGGTTCTAGAATTGCACCTTCCACTACAGCTCCGATGACATGATCTGTGACCTCTGAGCCGATCTTCTCTCGCCTCCCCAAATTCCTCCTCTATTTGTGTTTCCTTTGTCTACTACAGTGGTTACACTGTTTCTCTCCTAGATGTTACTTCCTCTCCTTTCTAGCTCCTAGAATGTAAACAGGTATCCATAAAACTCCTGTTTTACAAAAGGGCCCCAAAGATGAACAGTAAAGTACCTGGCCCACGAGCATTAGAGAGCCACTTGCACGGAGAGCTTGTTTGGAGGGAGTTAACAGCGTAGGATTTTTTTCTGTGAAATTGGAGGAAAGAACTGCTCTAGTGAAATCGCTGTTTGCACAAATAGTTTTTGATATGCACACTTGTAAAGAGACTGGTCAGCGTGAAATGCAGGTAAGGAGAACTGTTTTCTTAAAAACCACCCAAAACATACATATTGATAAGTAAACATTTTTATTTGATATGATTTTAATCTTACACATTTGCATAAAATAATTAACAATTCTATTATTTCTGTTGATTAACTGTTCAGCATTGCAGGCTTGGCTTGTTCAACAGATCCCTTTTTTGAGCCTTAACCTGTTTTAGAGCCAGAAAAAAAAAACAAAAAACAAAAACGTTGTTGACCACTTGACTTACAGTAACTGGGATTGTGGTTACACAAAACACGTTGGGCAGGTTCTCCTTAAATCATGGTTTGCATGGCAAGATCTGGTTTAGTAAATGGGACAGAAAGGTACAGGAAGATAGGACAGTCTCAGGACGACGCAAATGTGACTACATTTCCATGCCAGTTTAACCTGGCTAAATTGGTAACAATTCCAGCTGCAGACAACGTGGGCGATAAAAAGAACCTCAGGTCAAATCAGTCCCACCTGCCATTCTACTGAGGAAGAGGGGTCTTGCCCAGGGACAGAGGTGTTCTCCATGTAGCCTCCTTAAGCCGTGATGTTAATTGGTCCACATGGACATGCTGATTGCTTGGTCTTCTGAAAACACTCATAGCCCACACACTAACATTTTACAAGTCTAAGGTATGTCTAGCTTGTACTGCTGATGAGGCCAGTCACCCACTAAAGCTTTCTGAGTTTGGGATGTGTCATGTAGGTAGAGCATTAGCAATTATTATTTATTTTTCGTATCATTTCTGTCTCCATTGGCAGCTTACATACCTACTTGTTTTCAATGTTAAAATCGGGTCACTGGCTTTCAATTTCTTTTGAAAAGAGAATATCAAAGCCAACAATAAAACCAGAGAAGAATGCAGTTTTAACATCCCCATCTGGAAGGATTCTTTTTTTTTTCCTTCTCAGTAAAAGGGAATATATATATATATATATATATATATATAGAGAGAGAGAGAGAGAGAGAGAGAGAGAGAGAGAAATCCAACATAGACAGGTACTTGTGAAATGCTTAAGAATGTGTAAGAGGAACTTTGAGAGTTTTTTTTTTTTGTCAACAAGTGGAATGACTAATGACTTAACACTCAGCACTGAACTTTACAGTGGAATGATCACACTGGCTTCCCAAATGAAGGTGGTCAAGATGAATAGTGTTGAGATAAGACCTCATTCTCACTGGAAAGCTGGCACCTGGCATTTACAATGCTGTCTGCATTTTCTAAACACTAACATGTTTAGGAGCCCTGAGCTTCCCATGGAGAGGTTGGGATTCCTGGCGACCCAGCTGAGGAAGTAAGATCTGAGGAGTATGTTGGCAATGAGATAAGGCGGAGACATACCTACAAGTGCTGTTGGTAGTGTGTCGTCGTCCTTTTATTTTAATTTTACCTTTTCCCCCTATATGTTTTAACATTCCATTAGGTAACAATATCAACAAATGGCAATAACAAAGTACAGGAAAAAAAAAAAAAGCAAGCAAGGAGACAGGTTAGGCTTTGATGGCCATGGTCCAGAGGAGTGGCTGGTCAGTTTCCACAGTCACAACGCCAGAGCCGTCATAGTCGTTGGAGGTACTGACCAATGTTCCAAAAGAAAGGGCAGCGTTTTCTGTAAGAAAAAGAGGACAGGATTAGAGAGAGCCATCCTTTCTCTAGTGTGAACTTCGGTCAGCCATTACCCAATCACACACACATTTAGATACAAGATAAATCAGAATAGGTGAAACATATGAAATTTATGATATAGAAGTCTAAAACCAGATTTCTGTAAGTTGCCATGACCATTTTTCCTATAACTGGTTATTGGTTGTTTACAATTGAGGGATTTATATTCTTTCCAGTATTAAATTTCAATAACATGTTTCTCACCAAATGGAAACCCAGACTCTAATGGGCTACAGATACTTTTCTTGCTTTAGTGCAATTTAAATGTTTCTAGATGGTTTAGAATTGACATTTTGGGCATTGGTTAAATACTAGCCTTGCAAGTGCTGGGATCCCATGTGGGTGCTGGCACATGTTCCAGCTGCTCCATTTCCTGTCTAGCTCCCTGCTTGTGGCCTGAGGCAATGCAGAGTAGTCCGGGGCCTTGGGACCCTGCACCCATGATGGAGACCTGGAGGAAGCTCCTACTTCCTGGCTTTGGATCAGCTCAGCTCCAGCAATTGCAGCAGATCTTTCATCGGCTGGTTCATTCCCCAAATGGCTGCAGTGGGTCCTGGAGCTGGGCTAGTGCGAAGCCAGGAGTGTGGAGCTTCTTCCAGCTCTTCCACGTGCATGCAGGGGCTCAAGGTCTCGGACCACTTCTAGCTGCTCTCCGAGGCACATTAACAACAGGCAGCTGGGTCAAAAGTGGCTGAGCCGGGACTTGAACTAGCATCCCTATGGGATGTTGTCATGCACAGGCAGCGGCTTTAACCGCTACGCCACAGTGCTGACCCCTAAATACACATTTTCTCAAATGTTGTTGCCGAGGTAGAGATTGGCAACTCCCCTTCTCATTTTACAGGTATAGTCAGTTCATCTCATCAAAGTGACTGTAAATTCATGTCTGTGTTATAAACATCCTTTGTCCGTGAATAATATTTTCCTGGCTGAAATTTGAAAGGCGAGTGGGCACTTGGTTAATTCCACAGAAGCTGTCTGTCCTGTATCAGAGTGTCTGAATTTGAAGGTGAACTCTGCGTTTTTCCAGCTCGCTAATACACACCCTGGGAAGCCGTGGGACTCCTGGCTGCTCGTGTGAGAGACCTGGTGGAGTTCCAGGCTTTGACCTTGGCCAGACCATTGCAGGCATTTTGGGAACAAATCAACAGACAGCAAACCTCTCCATGTGTGTCTTTAAAATAAACAACAAAAATTTAAAACTGGAAGAGAAAAAGATGGGGGAAATAATTTGATTACGAGGCCAACTTCCCACTAGGGGGCGCTTGCCCTCTTCCTGAGAAAATCTTGTACAGGCGATTTAAGCAATCAGAAATGGAATTTTAAGGTAAGGAATAAGCAATATTGGTAGTGTGCACCGATTTTATTTTTAACTAAGACTCAAATTCTTTTTCATAGCTGTCAACCCTTCACCAACACAAACACTGATGTATAAAGTGAAACTACACAGGGCTTCGGAACGAGCCTCCTGGAACAAGTTCCTAACATATACTTCTCCCGTAAAGAAACAGATTTTACAGTCTCCTGTAAAAGGCAGATTTCTGCGAGAGGGAGTTTCTAAGCAATGGGAATGTATACACACGTTCACAGATGTGGACACGACCACGTGGTAGTGGGGGAAGGCTGTGATCATGGAGGAATTGAAAAAGGTCATTTATAATTTGTCAGAAAGGCAGCCTTGGTGCTTAGGCTGGTGGTCCAGCTTTGAAGCAGGGGGCTCGCCCAGTGCTTCCTTGAGACCTGTCCTAGGCTAATGCCACTTCCCAGTAGGTATTTTTGTTTTGATTCTCTACCCAGTAAGGGCTGAATCCATAAGTTTACTATTTAAAAAAAAATGATTTGGTGGTGCCCCTGGCGCATTTTGATATAAAAGCTATTTAGACTCCTAGTGGAGGGCAGGTACAGTACAGTGCAGCTTCTTTCCCCAGATGATGGGAGTTCAGAATTCAGACATGTCAGAACACCCACAGGAACTGGAGGATATCTGGGAGCACTTGAAAGGGTGAAAAACAGAGAAATGCATTACGATATACTGAGTAATAAAAGGAATGCCCAGATGCAAACGGAAAGGAAAATCTTTTTTTGATCATATTTTAGTTTTAATTAACAGATTGCATGTGTTTTATACATAGCTTTATAAAAAAATCACTTATTTGAAAGAAGCTAGAGAAAGGGAGGAGGCTGAGGGATGAGGAAGAGTATGAAGAGGAGGGAGACAGATCTTCCGTGGGTCGTGTCACTTCCCCAAGTCCGCGACAAACTGAAGCCGGGAGTTTTTCTGGGTGTGTAAGTACCTGAGTCTTCCCCCCCTCACCCCCCGCCCCCCCGCTGCTTTCCCAGGCCATTAGCAGAGAGATGGGTGGGAAGTGGAGCAGCTGAGACATGAACTGCTTCTTGCATGGTATGCCAACATCGCGGGCTGCAGCTTTGCTCATCTTGCCGGCCCCTGTCTCTATAGTTCTAAGGCCAGAATGAGACTTCCCACTCCACGGAGAAGCTCCTCTTCACAGAAGACATGACAGGAGCCAAGGGTTGAAAAGGCACCATTTTGCATCATTAGATGTTAAAAGTATTGCATGAATGTTGGAAAACGGGATTGGCATGGATTCAAAGATCCACATTTTTAAAAAAAGATTTCTTTATTTTTTATTGCAAAGTCAGATATACAGAGAAGAGGAAAGACAGAGAGGAAGATCTTCTGTCTGATGATTCACTCCCCAAGTGAGCACAATGGCCAGTGCTGTGCCGATACGAAGCCAGAAGCCAGGAACTTCTTCCAGAACTCCCATGCGAGTGCAGGGTCCTAAAGCATTAGGCCATCCTTGACTGCTTTCCCAGGCCACTAGCAGGGAGCTGGATGGGAAGTGGAGCAACTGGGATTAGAACTGGCACCCATATGGGATCCCGGGGCGGTCAAGGTGAGGACTTTAGCCACTAGGCCATGCCACTGGGCCCATAAATTCACATATTTTTAATTCAAAAGGAATTATCAGGGAAGTCTAGTGAATATTTTTGTTTGATGGTCGAGTTTTGCCAGTGAAAGGACCAATTGCATTATGTGTCTTCTGACAGGCTGCTAGGGAAGAATGCATTGTCACTCACACAGAATAACTTGACAAAAATACTCGACCTGAATCATTTCTCTATGGGGAAACTGACAAATGCAGAATATGGAATCGTTAAGATCGCTGGCCTGGACTCTGCTAAACACCTGGCACAAAAGACTAAAAATGTAGAGATTTCTTTTTTAATTACAAAAGACTGAAATGGACATGAGAACTAATTCCAGAGCAAGATTTTTTTGTAGGTCCCATATTGTAGAAAGTTCTGGAGATGACCAGGAACTGTGTGGACTACCATTCTCTCAGTGTTGTTTTTGGAGTCGATCACAGACCTGTTGTTGAGTAGGAGGGTACTTCTGCTCTTAGGAGAAATAAACTGAAGCATTTTAATATTTTTGTGTCTTTGAGCTATTTTCAGATGGTTCAGAGAGCAAGAAAGAGATGCGTATAAAAACAAAATGTAAATGTAGAAAAATGTTAACTTGGGAACTCTCAGTTTTTGTTGTACTTTTTTTTCCTGTAGATTTAAAATTTTACAGTACTAAAATATGTGTGGGGGGGAGGCTAGACATTTAAGAAACTTTTCCCTCGTGTTCCTTTGTTGCCTTAGAAATGGTGTAGTTACTCGGTGTGAAGTCAGATTCGTGGACTTGAAGTTCATGAAGGTAAGTGTGGCTTGTGGCAGGTGTTGGCCCAACACCTGGGAAGCCTTTATCTTATACTGTCAATATCAGCTACTGATGCTGAGCTTCCTCACGTTGAGTGCCTGGCTGCCAACTTCCTTGTGGTCCATGCACGCTGATGGTGGCATCTGGGGAGTGGACCAGCAGTTGGGAGATTTCTCTTTTAGCCAGAATAACAAAAAAGATTATGAATTGAAGAAAATATGTCCAGTGCAGGAAGAAGTAACCTAGCCTACGACATGCCTGCATTCGAGAGTCCGTGAAGAGCCTGTGCTGGTGCTGAGCACACAGTCTCATATGTAGGAAGGAGTCTCTTGTCAGTTTATACCAAGGAAGGCCTGCACGCCACTCCCTGATGCAGAAGGACCTGGAAATTAACCTGCACAATTTTAGCAGAACTTCTTAAGGCTGGAGGTGTGGGGGGGGGGAATGATAAGAGCTAAACTTATTGTTATGCGTGGCTCTGATAATATGCTGTGAGCTGAGATTTCTTTAGACTACATCTCTGGGAACCTTGATCTGCCCGACTCCTCCCAAGGTGAGCAAGCCTCAGCCCTCCACCCAGCGGAGCTGTCCAAAGAAGGGCTAGACTCCTCCTGCTTGAAAGCGGGCGCATTTATCTTCATCTCCCATGTAAGTCACAGGCTTCCCTTGCCCTTAGATTGGGGCTGCAAGGCGTCAGAAGGCTTTGGTTATTCAATTATTCTTCCTTCTCTGCATTCTCTTGTGTTAGAACTCAGCCTGCTGTCCAAAAAAGCAATTAGACCAGGAAAACATTGCCGCTTGGAGGAGTCAAAACTAATTAGGCCAGTTAGAAAATGTCTCCCAAGATCAGAACTTTCAAAGTTTCGACTTTGCTAAAATAAACATAAAATGTTATTTTTCTTTGTTAGGAAGAATTCCCTCGTGTGTTGTATCATTAGCATGTTCTACTCAGAGTGGGTCCCGTGTTGCAATTAAAGAGCTCATCAGAGCTGCTTTCAGAAAAAAAATGACTCAGCGTTTGGAATAAAAAACATGGTACAAACTTGTAAAATATGATCTGTTTGAACTAATTATTGATTTACGTGGAAAGTAGCTGAAAATGTTCAGTGTGAAGAGTTTCCAATTTAAATACATGTGCAAAGATGTGAATGAAAGGCCCCCGGTTGCTGGCAGTTGGTTTCACCTTGCACTCCTGGTTCAACTCTGCATGAGTCCTACAGACTCCGGCCTACCCAAAAGCCATGCTTGTGAGCGCGACAATGACAGCCTGCAAGGGGTCAGTCCCCGATGCACCTGGCTGCAGACTCAACTACCCAACTGGACAGGTCGCTTTGTGCTGCTGGGCCTCAGTGCCATTCCTGAAAACAAAGAGTGGAACTTTTTCCCACTTTAATTTTCTGCGACTTTTTCCAAAAGTTCCTCAAATGACCTCAATATCCACCTGCAAAATGCTAAACACACTTGTCCCAGTTACCTCCGGCACAGCTATTGCAAAGATTGGAGTTAATATCCGCAAAGGATGCGGACTTCTCTAGAAAGTGGTGCAAATCTGTTGTGTTATCATCATTTCATCCGCACCGAAGACGCTTGAAAGTGGCATTTACTTCTGTCTTTCAAATGTCAGCAGAGATTATCGTAAGCACATCAAACAACTGGTAATGGCATAGAAAAGTGAAGAGAGAGAAGCATATGTGAGGTAGCATCGTATAAATACTTAACATCAGTCTTGCAAGCAACATCTGTCTGAATTAAGCTAAAGAAACATAATCCCTGCTCTTTTAGAATTCAAGAGTCAAACCACATAACCCGAATCAGGCAGGTAAGAGACATAGAAACATTACGCTTTACGAAGGGCCTAAACGTACCAGGAGGAATCGAGTGAGAAAGGATTAAGATAGGATGGATGTGGTATCTCTTCCTTAGATTAGAAGAATGAAATCGGAGGAAATGAAAGAAGGAAGTGGTACCTCCCCAAAACCACCCATCTGAAAATTCACAATTCAGACTGTATATTGATATCAATTGGGAAGATAGGTTTGTGCATATATAGTTTTGTTTGGAATTTTCTTTAACAACAAAAGCAACAGAATGGTATAGATTTTTCACATAAACCATGGGCAGAAGTTCAAGGAGAAATGTTTCCATATTGTGATTACAGTGTAGTCATGCAGGACACTTCAAGATGTCCATGAAAGATGTGTTAAAAGAGGAATTTGTCTCAGTGCCCAAAATGGCAACCCATGAGTTTTTGTTGCTGTTGTAGATTTATTTTTATTTCAAAGATTTACAGGGAGCAGGAGAAGCAGAGAGGGAGACAGCTTCCAACTTCTGGTTTACTCCCCAAGCAGCTGCCATGGCTGGAGCTGAGCGGATCTGAAGGCAGGAGCCAGGAGGTTCTTCCACATTTCCCATGTGGGTGCAGGGTCCCAAAGGACTTGGGCTATCCTCCATATTGTTTTCTCGGGCCAGAAGCAGGGAGCTGGATGGGAAGTGGAGCAGCCAGGATACAAACTGGTGTCCATCCTGGATGCTGGCACTTGAAGGGGAAGATGAGCCAATTGGACCGGCCTCTTGCGTTTGTTTGCTTGTTTGTTTGTTATTTAATAGGAATTCCTAGGATCGTTTGGGGACCTCTTGTATTAGGTTTCAGTGTGGGTGTTTTCAAAGTAGATGCTGGAAATGGACACATACCCACCCTCATAGAAATACATCATTATAGGAAGCAAGTCTTTACTTCCAACATCTAGAAAGAATTAGAAAAGTCACATTGAGAAATCTTAGGACTGAAGTGTGGGTGCTGTGGCACAGGAAGGAAAGTTGCCTCCCGTGGTGCTGCCATCCCACCCAGGTCCTAGTGCATGTCCCGGCTGCTCCGTTGATGACCCAGCTCCTGCTAGTGGCCTCGAAAAGCAGTGGAAGTTGACTCAAGTGTTTGGGCCCATGCCACCCACGTGAGAGACACAGATGAAGCTCACGGCTCCTCCTAGCCCAGGCCTGGGCACCGCAGCCATCTGGTAACTCTTTCAAAATGAACAAATCTTTTTGAAAAAACAGTCTCCATTTGTGTTTGGGAAACATCTAATAAAACTAATCAGAAGACTCTGAGTCCTTGAGTTATGAAAAATGCCCTGGAGTCCTAATAGATTGGCCTTCTGGTTCAGTCCTCAGCAGTTCAGCCAGACAAGCTGAGGGCATCCTTTGCTGACAAAATGCCCACTTCTCTAAGACCCTTCTCTGCGGCCCGAGACTCTGCGTGACTCCCCGAGTTTCCTCTTTGGCACTGCCACTCCGCTTTCCACTCCCCGTGTAAAAGGAGCTCCTGGCAGCCCCTCTCCTCCTGCCACTCTGTCCGCCTGCCCTGACCCAGGTGCGACTTGGCTCTGTCCCCTGCAAGGACACCTCAGTTGGACCTTCTTTAAACTCTTGAAAGTGAAATCTCAAATGCTCAGGGTGGTTTTTTTTTTCACTGCCTTGATGAGAAATATATTCAACACATAAATATAGATATTTACCATCATGCTGAGCTCATTAAATCTGACTGCTTATATGATGGAATTTCACTTGAGAATATGACCACCGTCTTTTAGAAGGAACAGAATTTAAGTAAAAAAATGTTTTAGTATTATTAACAGGAATGATTTATTATATCAAAGGTAATAAAGCTGTGCCTTTAGACGGAGGTCTTTGGTCCATAACCTATAAATATATTTGCTTGTTCCTAATATATTTCACCAGACGTACTTTCATTTTTAATTCACCCTACTGATATACGATGATAATATTTTATATTAGGAATACCTGGCATGTTACTAAATGAATATTCTAATGAGTTTGAAAATATTAGTCACTCTTTAAACAAGCTTCTTTAATTCAAAATTATTTTCCCTCATGCTCTGGTTATATTTTGTTTTTCAGTAATCATATAGACCTTTTCTTGCTGAGAACATGAACTTTTTTTATAAGATGTACTTTCCTGGCATGAGTCATTAACATGTAAAGTTGCATGTCGTCCCAGCCCCAAGGTTTATAGCAGTAGGTCACATATACTCCTGTGGTAGTTGCTTGAGTGTTTAGTTCCCCCTCTCTCCTTAGAAGCTACTATTGGTAGCAGGGTGGTGTAGTTTGTTCGCTGTCTAACTTTGAGTTTCTAATCTGGCACTTCATCCGTCATGTATTTCAATAGCTTAGCACAGGTAAGAGCAAAGCAGTCTCTGAGCACTTTGCTAGGCTCCGAGTTCTGCTTGCTTTTATCCCACTTCAACATGAAAGAGGCCTCAGGCAAATAGTCCTCTTTTATTTTTAAGATTTTTGAAAAATATTTATTTTTATTGGAAAGGCAGATATATAGAGAGGAGGAGAGACAGAGAGGAAGATCCTGCATCCATTGATTCATTCCCCAAGTGGCCACAATGGCAGGAGCTGCGCCAATCCCAACCAGGAACCTGGAGCCTCTTCTGTGTCTCCCATGTGGGTGCAGGGTTCCAAGCTTTGGGCCGTCCTCGACTGCTTTCCCAGGCCACAAGCAGGAAGCTGGATGGGAAGTGGGGCCACTGAGATTAGAACCGGTGCCCAGCTGGTGCAAGATGAGGACTTTAGCTGCTAGGATCTCGCGCCAGGATGGCCAATAGTTCTTCAGAAGCTTAGCTTAAGAGACTGTAGCTTAAGATCTATTGGTTGGGTTTCCAACTTCTTGATTTCAAGATGGGAAACCAGTTGAAGATATATGGCACGGCTTTAGATCTTCGGCCTTGGAGCTCAGTGAGCTTCCTGTTGTTACAGAGTCGAGCTGGGAGATGGTCCAGAGGTACTCCTGGATTAGCTGATCATTTCAAATGGCTTTAGCTGCACCTTGAATGTTTAAATTGCTTGAAAATGTGGCTGCCTTAATAGTTGCTACTGTGTAGTGACTCTTCTCAATTGTTCTCAAAAGTGTCAGGCTGGGAGCAAAAGTGTTTTCAGGAACTTTTTATTCCTGATATAATACAGACACGGTATACAAACATAAAAGTACTTAGTACCGGCCTGGCGTGATAGCATAGCAGCTAAAGTCCTTGCCTTGAATGTGCTGGGATCCCATATGGGCACCGGTTCTAATCCCAGCAGCTCCACTTCCCAACCAGCTCCCTGCTTGTGGCCTGGGAAAGCAGTTGAGGATGGCCCAAAGCCTTGGGACCCTGCACCTGCGTGGGAGACCTGGAAGAAGTTCCTGGCTTCTGGCTTCGGACTGGCACAGCTCTGGCTGTTGTGCTCACTTGGGGAGTGAATCATGGGATGAAGATCTTCCTCTCTGTCTCTCCTCCTCTCTGTATATCTGACTTTGCAATAAAAATAAATAAATCTTTTTCATCGATTCTATTTATAAGCCACTGTTGCAGTGTTTTTCTGTCAATGTTAGCTATTACTTAATCCTAGTATGAATGGCCCATGTAAGTAGAAGAAATGATGAAGAAAGCCTTAGCTCTAGGTCATGGTTTAATATTTGGCTTTTGGTAGAAACAATAAGATTAGATCAAAATTAAAGGCGAACACAGTAAATCCGCTTTCATTTTGAAAATGGGAAGAACATCTCATGGCATAGAACCAAGATTTAATTACAGGGCTTTTATTATTGAACGAAACCTATTTGGTTAGAAAAGATAAAAAAAATCATTATGAATGACTATATTTGCAAGTAAAATATGAACATTTTAAGCCCTTAACATCTCTGACATCAATTAGACCAAAGCAAGATGACTACAACACTTATGACCGTAATCCACGTAGCAAAAGGTATTTATCATAATTCAACTAATTAAAAAAATTCCTGTGAAATCACAAGTATATATGTATAAAAACAGATCAAGAATATCTTTTTATATAATTAAGACATAATGCTACGTAGCACCTGCACATTTGTAGAATGGCAGGTTGGAGAGGCGCATGGCTTCCCCCGTGTACGAGCTGTTTGGGCGTGGGCTGTAACGTGAACGCCTCCTCATGTGGGTACTGATCATGTTTTGTTGAGCGGTGTGTAAGCTACTAATTCTGGCACTGTAATTTCCCACCTTCTTGATATCTGTAATTCCAGCTTCTCTGTTTTCTACCCTTAATGACATTTGCTAAGAAGCCTTCTGGGGACAGAAGAATCCTTGTTCTTTCTACACTATCTAATCATCTGGAAAATGTGACCAGCAATCAGCAAGATGCCTTTCTGGATTTGTGTCTGTTGAGTGTTGGTGAGCCTCTTGCTCCAAACATGCAGGATGCAGCTGTGATGTATCTCTGTTCCATCGCACTGCTGGGTGAGTACATACTGCTTTCTATTTCACATTCACAGATACATGATTGATGTGGACTAACAGCTACCTCTGACCTTGACCTTGGGCAGCCTCAGCTATGAGCAGTGACCGCATGCCTCTTGTCATTCTATTGGCCTTGGAATTGTCTCATATTCCACTCACTGATGGACATGGCAGTGATGTCTGTATCCTTTTCTTCAAATTGCAGGGCTATCCACTGCAAAATATTCTGTAGGACTGAGGATTAATGTTGAGCGCTGCACACATTTATTGGTTGTGTTTATCTGGTTTTTAAACTGTATTCATTTTCTCATAGAGGTGTCGTTACTTCCTCCCAAAACCCAAAGGTACCGTTTATAGCACACCCTGTTTTCCTGTCCAAGGATGAAGAAACTATCTAAACAGGTTGACTTTTCCTTGCTCATTTAAGTGATGTATTTATGGGACTACCTGGGAACAAGAATGAACCCCTCCATGTTCTAGGCCTGCTTCAGACATCCACACACATGTTCTAAATGCTTGCGATGGTGAGGGATGGTCTAGGCTGGAGCCCAGAGCTGGAAGCTCAATCGAGGAGTTCCACGCGGGTGTAGGTGCCAGCTGTGAGCTAACTTCCATGGTGTCCATTAGCAGGAAGCTGGAGTTGGCAGCTGACTTGGATGCAGTATGCAAAGCAGGTGTCCTGACCAGTGGCTTAAACACTAGCCAGATGTCCACCTCTGCCACGATACTTTAAAAATCCGAATCAAAAAGAAACCAATTCTTTAAAATTCTGACACAAATTTAGATTGATTTTTTTTTAACTGTTACTCTTGGATGGCTTTAGAATGTCCCGTGTGTCTTGTAGTTTTAAGGTTAATGTAGTTTAAGAAAGGCTTATGTCCTAATCACATTGAACTTTATGTTGCCTGTGAAAAATTGTAAGCGATTGCCTTGGTACACGATGAATGTTACATGCTTCAAAACGGCTAAGACAGAGGGATCTACTTTTAGGTTTGATTTAACTACCAAAAGACTTACTCAGCTTCAAATCAATAAAGGTGCTTTTGTAGCAAGGAGGTACAAAAATAATGTCATAACTTCTGGTCTGTGCTACTCCAGTATGGATCGTTTATGACAGTTGGGGTTCCACAGATCATAATCACAAAGCAAAAGAAAAGGGAAAGCCCATCTTAAAGGGCTGCCTCTTAAAAAAATATAGATACTCTCCCTGGGATACGTAACATTGCTATTTTAGGATACTTAAAATCTCAATCCCTCCTGTTTTGATATTTGGCTAAAATGAAAAAAAAAAGCCCAGTTTCTGTTGTTTAGCCAGTATTCATACAGTCATATACTTTATTATGTGTGAGTATTCTTGAAAGTGAAGTAGGGAGTTGTTGGTATTGTTTGAAAAAAATTTATTAAAATACAATTGTAGTGTTGTAAAAATTCTGACATTATATATGACTTTCTGTCTATAAGGACTGTTCTCAATTTGTAGAATAAAATATGCCACTTTGGGTCACTATCTTTAAACACAGAATACCCCTAAAGATACCTTCCTAAATAAACAAAAGTACTAATGTTAAAATGTTATTTCTGTAGCCTACTGCTCAGAATCATGTAAGTCCAGACAGACTCGAGTGCTTAGCAGCGTACATCATGAACTCAGAATACATGTTTATTTATTGGATGAGTAAATGAATATCTAAACAAAAGCAATATAAAGACAAAGAATCCCTTTTGTACCTATACAGACATGCTTGGCCTGGAACTGGTTCTCCCTCTAGGGCCCTGGCTCCATGTCTCAGATGCACTTACAGGACCACCAAACCAGCAAACCCACCAACCTGTTAGTATTTCTCCCTAAAACTCGAGGGTCAATGCTTTTTGACTCAGCATTCCGTAGCTGTTACACTGATGAGAAAAACATGTCAACCCCAGAGTTTCCAAAATGTATTGACTCTTTGTTGGATCACCTTGCCTGTGTGTGTTCCCAGCACTGCAGAAGGAAGGGGAGAGACTTTACCCTTTCCCTTTTTATCTGTCTCCACCCTTGCAGATCATCAGCGATTTCAGATCGTCTTTGACTGTGAGCGTTCCTCATGGCCATAGACAGACCACTGGGAAATAAGACTGTCAGATACACTGTCACTTTCACAAAATGTGAATGTGGAAGGCATGACTCTTTCCAGTTGGCATCAAAGCATTTCTCTCCCTAAACGGAAAAAGTTGTCTCTGTGTGGCTCTGGGGTTTTACTACTGTTAGAACCATCCCATTAGGATTTCTCATCAGTCTGTTAAGGAAAAGGAAATGTATTATTGAAGAGAAACAGGTGGAGGTTGACACGGGTGATACATCCTTGGTTATCATATCAGCCCAAATGCTTCTCAAATATTCTACAGGAACAGGGGAACTTCTGGAATCACAACAATCCTAAAAGCATGCCTACCCTGACATCCCATTAGTTGTACCAGTTATCTTGCCTGTGATTATAGTATAAGGTTAAATTCTCCTTGAACTCTTTGAAGGCTAAACAGCTAATATGAATAACAGGTGGGTTTACTATGGCTCTAGACAGCTCTGTAGAGCAACTGAGTGTTTGAGTCAATGTCCTCATTATTTGAAATTTATTATTTGAGATTTAATGCAGATTTGCAATGGGGATAACATAATTGGTACCTTGTATATCGTTGAAAATGAAATGATTAAGATCCAGTTTCAGGTAGCTGTGGGTCAACTGGTCTAGTCACTTATTTTCTGCTGGGCCTGATCTGAATTGTACCAAACATATTTGGACAAGACAGTTTGTTAATTCTTGATTCATTAGTTCTCTGTAGTCACACAGATCTAGCTTGGAGCTCCACTGCTACAACCTGGCTTCTTGTCAACCTGACTCAAAATAATATGATGCAGTTAAACATGTTTTATTTTCTGTATTTCTTAAACTTCCATTTCAATTTCTTAAAAATGACCTTTCTACAACTGGCCTTGCATCCGTTCTCCATTCCATCATTAGTTCCTGAATCAATTATCTCAGGTTCTGTGTTCTTTTAAATAAAGGACCAAGGGATTCTAAATAGAAGAACATTTCAAAAGAAGCAGATTTATGAATTCAAAAGACAGACACCCTGCCTCCATCTGCTGTATACTCCAGGGAGACCCTAATAGCCAAGGCTGGGCCAGGATGAAGACAGGAACTCCATCCAGGTCTCCATCCAGGTGGCAGGGTCTCAAGCACTTGGGCAATCCTTGGGCTGCATGCCCAGGTGCACCAACGTGCGAGCAGAGCAGCCATGACTGGAACCCACACTCGGACAGAGTATGCCTTCGTTGTGAGCTGTAGGTTAGCCTGTTGTGCCACACAGTCAGTCCCAGGTGATCCTTGGATTTATTTTTATTAGAAAGTCAGAGATACAGAGAGGAGGTGAGACAGAGGAAGATCTTCCATCTGCTGATTAACACCCTTAGCGGCTGCAATGGCCACAACTGAACCATTCGTAAGCCAGCAGGCAGGAACTTCTTTGTTCTCCCACGTGGGTGCAGGGTCCTAAAGCTTTGGGCCTTCCTCCACTGCTTTTCCAGGCCACAAGAAGGCAGCTGGATGGGAAGTGGGGCTGCTGGGATTAGAACCTGTGCTCATATGTGATCCCAGTTTGTGCAAGGACTTAGCTGCTAGGGTACCATGCTGGGCCCCAGGTGATCTTTTAAGGCTTCCTTTTGAAAGCTTAATTTATTTAAAAAGCAAAGCTGCAGGATGTTTTGGGGTGGTGGTGGAGAGGTTGAATGATCTTTCATGCACGGATTTATTTTTCAAAGTCCACAATAGCTGGAGGTGGCACAGGCCAAAGCAAGGAAACCTAAGCCAGCGTGTATGTGGGCTGCTGGCATAGAAGATGCCGGCTTAGCTTCCTGTGCCATAATGCCCAGCTCTTCAGAGTCAACCGTGATAAAATGGTAAGAAATTGGATCTACAAGTGAACGATGGTGATGCAATGTAAGAAACCACACTCTGACACATAACCTGCAGGGACTTGCCTGGCCAACTCACTCTTTCTATGCAACTAAGCTCAAGAATTTATTCTGTTTAATCAGACTTGCAGGAAATCAGAACAGTCGAGGAAGGCAAAGGATAATTGTTTGGCCTCAATGGCAAGATTTGATTAATAACTGATGGCTTCCCTAATTTTTGTCACACTTGTATCCTTAGGACCTGCCAGATGTGTTCCTGCAAGGCATCACCCAGGAAGTCTGCCTGTGGTTTCCCCTTATGGAAGCACTCTAATCAGGGAACCTCAGAGGCTTTCAGCTCCCCACTAGAAAGCTTTCCTGCTTCTCTGTGTTTGAGTTTCTGCCCAGAGGAGTCACACCGCCAGCAACTGTGAATCAACAGCCTTTGCTTGTTGTCTTTTTGGAGAGTCCTCATTTCGTTCCACAGCGGGGATACTGAGAGATAGGGGAGAGCACTCGACCTCAATTAGACTCTCAGTTGGAGCACCCTTTGTTTCCCTGGTTAATTACCATTTGTAAGTTCCTGGTAGCAGCTATTTTAAAACGTAGGAAAACCACCTAACCTTTCCCGTGTGCCTCACACCTGTCAAATCTGAGAATGTGACATCACCTCATCCTGTCAGGGCAAACAAACCCAAGAATAACTCCCTTGGCATCTTATCAACATTGATACGAAATACCCATGGCCGCATCTGTTTGATTCCTCCCTCCTTCTGGCCACAACTGGCTGGGGGCGCCACTGTGCCCTACCTTCTCACAAAAATTCAGGTTATATTCCATTCCCCCTTGTATCTTCAAACTTTTTATTACTTTCTTTCTTTCTATGAAAACTTAAATATGTTCTAGGTTCTATCATCTTAAATTCTTTGATTCCTCCCCTCACTCCAAGTCCATTTCAATAACCCTTCCCCACTCAGCAAATATTGGAATGACTGGTCTGTTTGTTAATTTTCACATCTGTAGCAATGTTTTCCTACCTTGACCGCTTCATTGTGAAGTGGTGTACAGAAATCACCAACCTTTTCATTCTGTTCAGATACAGTGTGCATTCTCAGCGCCTACGACCGTGCCCGGTGGGGCAGGCCACAGCGTTGTGGAGTAATGCATTGGCTTACAGCTTTACCTGAATGGACTCCTGTAATTCGCACAACAATCTGAGGAAGCAGGTATTGTCACTCCTAATTTTGTAAACAGACTCATAGAGATGAAGTCCCCACTGCCCAAACCCGCTTGTGTAAGTTCCTCCTTGGATGAGGCAGTCTTTACTTTGATAGCAAAACCCTCTTAGGACATCAGTTTCACATAAGAAAAAGCTGACTTCCTAGTGTAGATGATTTGTCTACCACCCAAAACAGTGTTGGCACATGGAATATATTTGGGACATGCTATTAAATATTTTGGGGAGTTGTCATGCAGTGTGGAAATAATTATTATTACTATTATTACTATTTATTTTTTTGCAGGAAATTGTGGCCTGCTTGGGCTTTGCATCCAAGTAGGAGTTGCGTTCTCAAACCTGGTGGCCTGCAGGAGATTAGATCTGAACACGTGACCCTTGGCAGAGAGCAAGGAAGCTCCCTTTGCCTTCTCTGCAACGCTCACCCATCTAATTCGAACAAGGGAAAATTATATGCTGTTATCTGGCAAAGCCTATCTTTGTCACAAAAGGATTTTCTTGTATCTCATTCTGGCAAGTATTCGTTTGTGGATGTGAATTGAAGGGCAGAGAAGTTCGATCTCTTTTCCCATTGTTTATGTATATAAATATTGAAATTAATGTGATTTAAAGCTGGAAATCTGCTACCATAGGAAAATAAGTAGTAATTACAGAGTCGAACAAAACAAGAAGAGGAAATAACAGCATAGATTTAATGACTTACAATCCTGCCTTCCCTCCTACCAGAATTAATTCGTGGTGGATTTGGAGGATAAAAACAGCTGCAGGAACAATAGGTTGTTAACACAAATTACAAGGGAGGAAATGCTTTTGGAATCTCAGGAACTGAACCAAGGGAGGACAGCGAAGTGAGATGCTGCGTTTATACAACAGTGTCACAGTTCTCATGTAACGGAACTCCACAAAAACACTCACTAAATGAAAGCATCGGTGTCCATTTGTCACTCGGCCTAAAGACTGTCGAATGCATTGGGACAAGTTTCCAGAAGAAAGCCTGGGAGTTTGCCATGTTGTCCTATAAAAAGTTACTCAACCAACTAGAAAATGTCTTTAATGGAAGAGAAAAATATGACAGCATGGGCTGGTGCCAAGTGGCCTTCATGTTACTGACCCTAGGAAAGCTCTGTTGGAATTCAGGAGTGCAGTGCGTGCAGAGGGAGAGCCCACAGTAAACAAACGTACCACTTAGCTGGGTTTCTGGTTAGAACCACAGCACAGGCCCAATGTTTCACAACAAGCCTGTGACAAGATATAAGGCACTTGGGGCTCTACTTGGAGAGGAAGGAGAAAGATCACCGTGGTAGACCGTCCAAGGGACACAGAGCACGGAGGTTGGTGTGCTGTCCCGGGATGTCTTCGGAGCTGAGGAGGATATTCTGAAATTCTCCTGAAAACTCCCTGGGAGCCCTCTTACCGATCATGACTTAATAACAAGAGGCTTAAAACACGAAAAGAAATGCAATATTATTCTACATTTTATCTTACACCAGATATGACTGTTTATTTTGCAACTCTGAGCTACTTACTATTAGAAAATAGAGTATTCCCTTTATGTAAGTGGAACATATACTTAAAATGTGAAAACACCTAAAATGTAAAAGGATCATAAAACAAAATGTTAAATTCCATAATAAAAAGGGGCTTTCCATCTATGGGGAGAGCTTTACTTAACTGGAGAAGATCCTAGAACATCATTTAATTGAGTTTTCAGTCAGGATTCTTGAACAATCACCTGCCTTTCAGACAGCAAAGTTAAAAGTTCTTTAATATGATCAAGATGGACTTGGTGTGCACTAAGTGATTATATTGCTGGTGAATTTAAAGATGCTGGGTACCTTCCTTAAGGCCTTTGGAACAGCTCTGAATGACACAAGAGTGAGTACTGAGACTACATGATTCCACTTTGTGTGTTTGCTTTAGAACACAGCTGGGAAGACATATCGTCTCTGGAGATGGTGAAATACTGGTAGGGGACAGAGAGGGTGGAAGTTAAACTAAGAGTTAAGATTCATAATCGAAAAAGTTAAAGCGGAATGCTAAAAAGACAATGGAAGATTAGAGACATGAAAAGTGAATTTTACAGTACACAAATTATATTTAATGAGGTCATTGGCTCAGGCACAAAGAGCATGCGTGATAAACGCTTGTGATATGAACTCTCAAACTACTGAAGATCAAACATGGGAGTTTCCTTTCAACTTAAAAAAAAAAATTATTTTGTGGACAGAGATGCCCAATTCCCGGTTCATTCTCCAAATGTCTGCAACGCCGGGGCTGGGTGGGGCTGGGGATGGGAGTTGGAACTCAGTCCTGGTCTTCCTGTTGGATGGCAGGGATCCCATCCCTGAACCATAGCCATTCCCAGTTTGGGATCCGCATGATCAGGAAGTGGGGCTCAGGAACAGAAGCAGGTGTTGAATCCAGCAACTCCGATGTGGAAGCAGAGACCCTAACTGGTGTGTTAACATTAGGCAAATACCCATCCAAGGAGTTCCTCTCCTAAGCACATGTATATATGGAAAAAAAGACTGCTATTAACACCAAAATACTGACAATGATCTCTGAGAGAATTAGGAGGGTGGGAGAGGGGGATTGTGATTTTATATGTTTTTGTCTATTTTACTGTTTTGGTATCGTGTGATGGGTTAAAAAAAAAACATCCTCTGGGGATTTCAATACTATTCCCAGGTTGTTTGAATGATAAATATATCTAACAAAATATTTGAGAATAAATATTTTGTATATATTAGCTTGAATGGTTTGATCTTTCTTTTCCACTTAAACTACCTTGCAAATCCTGAATGCAGGAATGCTATATCATTCACAATGTTGCAGATTACAGAAAATTGGCGACCAGACTCTCTGGATGATGCTAATACAGTAGAATTTTTATTTAGATGGTTGATACACTTTCTCTAATAAATAAGCTTGACACTAAATTATTATGGGGAAAAATTAATATTAAGCTTCAGAATTTACATTAGATGCCAATTTCGGGGGGGGGTAATTTGTTTTTACTGCTTGGTGGTGGTGAGAATTAGTGATTAAAAATTTATCTGAGGGCCCAGCGCGATGGCACAGTGGTTAAGGTTCTCGCCTTGCACGCCCGGGATCCTATATGGGTGCCAGTTCTAATCCTGGCAGCCCCACTTCCCATCCTCCAGCTCCCTGCCTGCTTGTGGCCTGGGAAAGCAGTCGAGGACGGCCCAAAGCTGTGGGACCCTGCACCTACGCGGGAGACCCAGAAGAGGTTCCTGGTTTTGGATTGGCTCAGCTCCAGCCCTTGCGGCCGCCTGGGGAGTGAATCATCGGGGACAGAAGATCTTCCTCTCTGTCTCTCCTCTCCGTATAATCTGCCTTTCTAATAAAAATAAAATAAATCTTTTTCTTTTTAAAAAAAAGAAAATTTATTGATTTTTTTCCCCCTATTTTTAAGGCTTTCCTCTCCTGAAGCAGGACCAGCGAATCCCAAGTCCAGAAGGGCATGACCAGTCAGATGTGGCACATCTGTTTTCAGAGGCAGAGCAGTAAGGCACCAGGCACTGTGTAAGTCCAGTTTTAGACAGCCAAATCCACCTGAGCCGCAGCTGCATGCGCAGTAGCAAATGACTGTCTTTTCAAACTGCTCAGCTGTTTTTTTCATTTGCATATAATTATATAATAGAGTATGAAGTGATGCTTTCAAATGTTTACATTGTAAACTGGTAGAATCAAACCAATAAACAAGCCTGTCACCTCGGTATTTATTTCTCTTTTTGCAGAGAAAACATTTAACTTTTTTTTAAAAAAAACAGTTAAGCACATTTATTTATTTATTGGAGAAGCAGATTTACAGAGGGAGAATGAGAAACCCCAAACAAGAAACGCTCCATCTGCTAGTTCTCTCCCAGATGGTCACCACAGCTGGGTGAGGCTAGACTGAAGGCCAGAGCCAGGACGTCCATCGGGCTCTCCTACGTGGGTGGTAGAGACCCAAGGACCTTGATCATTTCCCCGTGCCACTCCAGGCACATCCAGGAAGCTGAACATCCAGGACTCAAAGTGGCATGCTGATATGGGAAACCGCCGTCTCAGGCTGTGGCTTAACCTGCTGTGCCACAAAGCTGGCCCCTCTTCTCAAAATGTTTAACTGAACAATGATTGTCACTGTCATCATTCTGGGCAACAAATCCCTGAAAAATCCCTCATCGGTCCTTTGTACCCCATCAACATCTTTCCTTTCTCTGTCGGACACCTCTCTCCAACCTCTTGTTGGTAACTCAATTTCCTCTCTGCTTGGCTGGGTTTTATTTGTGTATTCTATGTATTAGTAAGACCATGGGGTACTGGCTTTTTGATGCCTGGTTTATTTCAGGTTCATGGCCTCTGTGTTTATGCTGTTGTGGCAAATGGCAGAAATGCCTTCTACTAAGATGATTACGTAGCTGTGTGTCATTCATTGGTTAACATGATGGATCATACTTAGCCAGTATGTTGAAACTGCCTTTGTAGCCAAGACATAAACACTACTTCATCGTGGTGAATGGGCCCTTTAATGTGTTGCTGAACTCATTCTGCAAAGGATTTTGCCTCCTGGCTCACCAAAGATTTGGGACTTTAGATTTCTTCCAATACCCCTAACTTTGCTCCTGTTAAAGCCAGCTTAGCAAGATGGGTTTGTGCCTTTCTAGTTCCTTCTTTTAAAGGGTTTGAGAAACATTGGGACTGCTTGCTCTCCTTTAAATGTTGAACAGCATCCCACAGTAAAGCCACTCTGCTCCTGGGCTTTACACATTTTTATATGAGTCAATCTAATCTGTTATTTATTAGTATGTTTACATTTTCTGCTTCTTGTTTTAGTAGGCTGCATGTTTCTGGGAATTTGTCAATTTCTTTAAGGTTACCCGACTTGTGGTTGTGTAAATACTAATCGTAATTCTTACTGGCCTTCAAATTTTTGTTTTATGTAAAGTAATATCTTTTTTTTTTTCATCTCTGATTTTGAGTTTTCTTTTACGCTAAAGATTTATTTATTTTTTTTTATTTTTCAGAGAACCAACTCTGAGCTTTGCTGGTCTATCAGAATATTACTCATGAACTTCACAAGGATGGCTATTCTGCTGCTGGATGTTCTGTAAGTGTCAGACACATTTTGTCTAAAGTGTTCTAAAGTCCACTGTTTTCTGTCACTGTTGAATGTACTGCATTTCCCTTCTATTAATATAGTGTTTATAGTGTATCTTACCCTTTACCTATACTGGCATGTGATTGATATATTTAGGTGCTCAGCTGTTTGTAATTATAAATATACATATCTATATACAACATAAATTAAATTATGATATCTTCTTGATGTATCAACCTCTTTCTCATTGCAGAATTTTTAAACTGCTTTTACTTAAAGGCTATTTTGTCTGTTTTAAGTACAGCTCACTTTCTTTTCATTATCCTGTGCCTGTAATATCGTTTCCTATTCCCTCCTTTTAGTCCACGAATGTCTTTAAAGCTAAAACTCTTGTGGATAACAAATGATCAATATGTTAACTCATATAACTACTGCATATCTTAATAATTTAATCTATGAACATTTAAATTAACTGATTAGTAATTTCTCAATGCTTGATTTACAGTGATCTATTTCATTTCTTCCAGCCATTAGAGCTTTTCGTCTTGATTTGCTGTGTTACCCCTCTGTATGTTTGACTTCTGCCTGTTACGTATCTACTACACTAACAGGGGTGTGTATGTGTGTAAGCCCCTGAGTTTTGAGGCATGGGAAATAGCATCTTTGTTGCAGAAGCCAATGGCAGAGGCAAACAGGTTGGAATCAAAGCTTACCGGCTACTATTTGAATATGGGTTTTTATGGTTTGTTGTTGTTGTTGTTGTTATACTAGGTATGAATCTGTCACATGTAAAAATTAATCTGTGAAATGCTTGTGCCTTTTCCATGCCTGAAATGTCACTTGTGGTTCTTGGTTTAACTATGTTGCTTTTCCACTGCCTTTGATTTTTTTTTTGGTATGTATTTCCCTATGGCTCATATACATTTTAACTTTAGTGACATTTTATCTTTTTTTGAAAACTTAATTTTCTCAAATAATGACATGTTCCTGTAATATTTTTCACATAAGATCCTTGCAAAGTTTAAGAAGAATTACTAATGATAGTCATTCTTATCATACTGTTCTTAC
The DNA here is from genome assembly GCF_017591425.1 of Ochotona curzoniae. Taxonomy (NCBI): domain Eukaryota; kingdom Metazoa; phylum Chordata; class Mammalia; order Lagomorpha; family Ochotonidae; genus Ochotona; species Ochotona curzoniae. The sequence goes on along the minus strand of NW_024467095.1, from coordinate 24,071,443 downwards.
ATTGTTTAATGTTACCAAAAGCAGGTTGTGATGATTTAGTGAATACCTCCAGAGACTGTGCCCCCTGCCACCTGCACCCCCTTAAATAGGAGCTGATGCACCAGGATGCATGAAGAAACAGTTAGAAACCCAGCTCACCGCGTGGTCTGGCCACTCCGGTGACAGCTGCAATTTATCAACATAAATTACTGTGGTTAGCTCAAAAGCCTTTGTCACAGGAAGGTAGGGAACTTCCTAAATTGCCTGGTGCCTTCTCCAATAATCCTCTTAGTTTTTACAATTTAGATATCCTAGGATAAAGGAAATACTGGTGAACGCACAGAGAGAAATGCAGATTTTATGTATAGCGTGAGCACCAGTGGCATGGGGCTGTGTTCATCCTTAGAATCTTTCCCTCTATCTGGATGTGGAAACAAATTACTTAGGGACAACAGGCAGGAAGCTCAGCCATTAGCAGGCCAGCCTGGGTGCTGTGTCACTCTCCTTTAAGTAAAGTCCTAACGGAATTCACCGTCCATGTCTTTGCTGTTGGCATCTAACAGCACCAGACAGGCAGTCTCCTTTGTAGCATGGCACCAACGGCTTTCAAAATGCATGCATTTCACATGTATTCCTAAAGCCATTGTTATCCGGTACACATTCTGGCCAGGTGTCTTTGAACTACGTAAGACTCATAAAGCACTGATTTGTCTCATTTTAAAGAAAAATCAGTCTGCATTTACAAAATGAGATTATCACATAAGGTTTTGCACTTCTTCATAAATCGTAACTTGGGGGACAGTGCAGTTGCATGCCAGCGGACTTGGCAAAGAAAGGCGGGGAGCTGAAAGTTCATCTCGGAGGTTCTCACTCCTCCCTGGGGGGACTGCTCTCTGTCTACTCCACTTCTCAGGAAGTCAGTTGGAAGGCCAAATTTCTATGCTGCTGTCCTACAGTTATTGTGAGAAAAGAAACCAGCCTGAGCCTATTATAAAAAAATAAGCTCATAGGATCAATTTGCATATTTGCTAATCCCCATGCTCTTAAAATCTGCAGCAACACCAAGAGAGTTGTACAGACAAGACCAATTTTACCTATTATCTCTCTCTCCAAGAACTTCAAAATTCACGATCCACACTGAATTTCCTTGTATCAGTACAATAGTCCAAAAGTCGGGTCGTGTGAAGTACACAAAATAACTGCCCAAAGATGTCATGTCCTAACCCTCAGGACCTGGGAATACCTCTATCACATACTGCATGTGAAATTATGCATGGAAATGAAATCAAGTTTCCTAATCAGCTTGCCTTAAAATTCACAGATGATCTGAATGGGCCCACTGTAATCAGCAGGGAGCCTGGGGCACTAGCCTAAGTAGTTAAAGTCTTCGCCTTGCATGCATTGGGATTCCATATGGGCACTGGTTCATATTCTGGCCTCCCCGCTTCCTATCCAGTTCCCTGCTTGTGGCCTGGGAAAGCAGCTGAGGATGGCCCAAAGCCCTGGGACCCTGCACTCATGTGGGAGACCCGGAAGAGAGGCTCCGGATTAGAGAGGTTAGGATTAGCTGAGCTCTGGCCATTGCTGCCACTTGGGGAGTGAGTCATCGGACTGAAGATCTTACTCTGTCTCCCCTCTTCTCTGTACATCCAACTTTCCAATAAAAATAAATAGAATCTTTAAAAAATCTTTAAAAATTAAATGGAGGTGGGAGGCAGAAGAGATTAGAGAGAGGCAGTCTGTGCTGGTCCTGAAGACACAACCAAAACCCAAGGAATGTGGTGATGGAAGTTAGAAAGTGTGAGGAAGTAGATTTTCTGCTACAGCTGCCAGTAAGGAAAATCAGTCAGATGATCCCCTGCTTTCGGCCAGGAAGATCCACGCAGACTTTTGAACTAGGGACCGTCTCATGATAGATGCATGTTGTGTACAGACACTAAGCAACTGTTACAGCCTGCACAGTAAACTACTAATGTCTTACTGTGAGACAGACTGAAGCTATGAGCTTGTTTCCCAAGGGCTTGGGCTGTCTGCTGCTGCCTTCCCAGGTGCAATAGCAGAGAGCTGGATCAGAAGTGGAGTAACTTGACTGATGGCCAAATAGAATGCTGGCATCTGAACGTCTGTGTCCATTCAGAGTTCACATGTTGGGCCTGGTGTGGTGGCCTGGTGGCTAAAGTCCTCCCCTTGAACGTGCCAGGATCCCATATGGGCACCGGTTCTAATCCCAGCAGCTCCACTTCCCCATCCAGCTCCCTGCTTGCAGCCTGGGAAAGCAGCTGAGGACAGCCCAAAGCTTTGGGACCCTGTACCTGCATGCGAGACCTGGAGGAAGTTCCTGGCTCCTGGCTTCGGATTGGCTCAGCTCTGGCTGTTGTGCTCACTTGGGGAGTGAGTCATCGGATGGAAGATTTCCTCTCTGTCTCTCCTCTCTGTATATCTGATTTTGCAATAAAAATAAGTAAATCTGTTTTTTAAATACAAAGTTCACATGTTGCGGTCTCATCCCTGGGGTGGGGGAGATTAAAGAGCAGTAGGACCTTTGAAAGGTGATTAGAGAATTACCCTCTCTTATATTAAATTTTTATTGACTAAATAGTAATGAAAATTACTAGCATATAATGCTTTAAGCACATTAATATTTTTGGAAAGCTAAAACTGATGTATTTTTCTGTTAAAATAATATGAATTGTTCTAGAATGGTATATCTTGGTGTAAAAGAAATAAGCTGGAGAGAGCTGTTTTAATTGGTAAGAGAGAATTCAGTTAACATCTGAACATGATGCTGAAAGTACAAGTCCTTAAATTCAACAGGAGTTAAACTTATTAGAACACGTGCTGGCGTCCAGGTAATTATGCTAGTAATATTTTCATCTTCCAACGTGAAATGCTAAGGATCTCACAAAACATTTCATCTTTAGTCTTTCTTTAACAAAGGCCGTATAAGTGACTAGGACCCTCCGTTCACTTTGCCTAAACATGATGGGACTGCAGGTTTCGATACGCATAAACACTGCATTACATCGTGCCAGCAGCTCCGAGGGCCTGTGCACATGGAGTCTCTTCTGTATATGGATGATATGCTTCTGGGACCGGAGAGGATTCATGTTTCTGTTTCACACAGTGGTCCTGAACTTGCTAACTGGTTCATTCTCCATTTATCTTGAAGACCGAAGGATATCTCTCAACCAAAAACAAGGGGAAAGCGATGCATAATGCCAAAGGATACAGACCCAGCTGAACGAAGAGTCAGCTCCTCCTTCCCTTCACCCAGGAATGTAAAGATCAAAACTCTGTGCTGTGAAGGCTTGGACAAGGCCTGCAAGGAACCCCAGGTAATCAGCAAGACTTTGTTTCTTTAATACATTTATATACACATATGTGTGTATGTACCATGGAGGCTCACACATATATGTGTGTGTATATTCTGGAACCGACCATATCTATATAAAAATGATCAGAAAAATAAAGGACACCGTTTTCTTATGGGAAATGGGATAGTTTCCCTTGATGTTTTGGTTCACATTTTCTCTGCTGCTGTTGATGTTTTCTTGATTACCTAAAAACTGACTTTTCTTTTTCTTTTTTTAAACTTGCGTTGCTCACATGAACTAAATAACCAGTGCCACTTTCCTTGGTTGACAAAGAGTCATCTCGAATCGCGCAGGATATATAACAGTCTTAAATTTGAGAGTTCTTAATTGTACATAACCCAAAACTATGTTGCAACAGTGGTCTGTTATCATTAATACTGGCCCCTCTTCTTCATGGCCTTTCTTATTAGACAAACACCTTTTGCTACTGATAACATTTTAGCTATCACATCATCTCACTCTTGCCCCTTTGGTAAATATTTATGCCCACACTGCTTTAAGTTTTAATTCATTCACTTCCTTCTAGAAGCTTAACTTTTACTCCAGTGTGGTTTGAGCACAGAGTGGGCATGCTGTGTGCATGCACACACACATGCTGAACCTTGGTGAGACTCGACCAAGTGTTCAAATGTACCTCACCCCATTGCTGACGGTCCAATGGATCACCTTAGCAACACTTGGTCCCTGACGATTTCTACGTGCCCACTCTCATCCTGGACTTGCTCGAGATTATTCATTTGTCAGTGCCAGCATCTGTGCTCGGACTGGATGGCTGGGCTGACCTGTACCACACAGGATCCTTGTTATGCCTCCTATTGCACTGCTCCACTTTGAAAAACAACTTTTCAGGGCTGTTCTTAAGACTCAGTTGGTCAGGGCCCGGAGCGATGGCACAGTGGTTAAGGTCCTTGCCTTGCACACCTGGGATCCCATATGGGCGCCGGTTCTAATCCCGGCAGCCCCGCTTCCCATCCAGCTCCCTGCCTGTGGCCCCAGAAAGCAGTCGAGGATGGCCCAAAGCTTTGGGACCCAGCACTGCGTGGGAGACCCGGAAGAGGTTCCTGGCTTACTTGGGGAGTAAATCATTGGACGGAAGATCTTCCTCTCTGTCTCTCCTCTCAGTATATCCGCCTTTCCAATAAAAAAAAATAATAATAATAAAAATAAATCTTAAAAAAAGAAAAAAGACTCAGTCGGTCAATCTGCTGCCTGCAACTGAGGTAACCCATATGGGCCACTGGTACTTGTCCCAGCTTCCCCACTTCGGATCAGATCCTCTGCTGACAGCCTGGGAAAAGGAGCAGACTTGGCCCAAGTGCTTGGGTTCCTCCTGGTTTGGGTCTGGACCAACGCTTGTCATTTGGGGAGTGAATCATCACATGGAAAATTCTCTCTTCCTCTGTCCATCTCTTTCAAAATAAATAAATCCTTACACACACACACACACACACACACACACACACACAATGTAGTCCCTGAAGAACAGTGACCTGGAATGCATACAGTGAGACAAAATGCCACTGAATACTTCATCTACCTAAGTTAGATTTTCTTCTCGAAACCGTCAATGGACTAAGTCCTAGAACGTGGAGGCTCATCTGTAGTCTTGATTGGGAGGTAAAGAAAAGGACAAGGCTGGGCCCGGCGCGGTGGCGCAGTGGTTAAGGTCCTCGCCTTGCACGTCCGGCATCCCATATGGGTGCCGGTTCTAATCCCAGCAGCCCCGCTTCCCTTCCAGCTCCCTGCCTGTGGCCTGGGAAAGCAGTCGAGGACGGCCCAAGGCTTTGGGACCCTGCACCTGCGTGGGAGACCCCGAAGAGGCTCCTGGCTTCGGATCGGCATAGCATCGACCGTTGCGCTCACTTGGGGAGTGAATCATCGGACGGAAGATCTTCCTCTCTGTCTCTCCTCTCTGTATATCCGCCTTTCCAATGAAAAAATAATAAAAATAAATCTTTTAAAATAAAAAAAAGAGAAAAGGACAAGGCTGTCAGTCGGAGCCTAGACTCCCTTCCGCTCAGTTAAGTGTCCTAGAAAAAGACTTCTGCCTGAGGACTGCAGAAGGAAAACCCAAGCAAAGCCCCCTCTCGTCATTTGGATGACTTCCACAACGCAGGGCTGGAAGGCAGAAGAAGTGGTTTGAAACTCCCTGGGCACCGCAGCTCACTCAGCACCTCTAGATGCTGAGCAGCCTGCTCACTGCTGATGGGAAGCTGTGTGCTTCATCAGGCCTGCCGCTTATGAAGAACAATGAAAAGCGTCAGAGGAAAGAACCCCAGTGAAGAGAGGGGGTGTGCTCAAAGGTGAACGCGCTCTCCAGCCACTTCACATAGATCACCATGCAGCCGCACAAGCTGTTTATCGGATGTATGCACAAGGAAGCGTCACGCTCCACCTTTGGAAATGGGCCATTACTCCTTGTGACAGATTATGAATTGTGGGATATGGCCGGCACCTGTCCAGACAAGGAGGAGTACATAAATCAGACTCAAACAGCAATACCTGACCGAAAATCTTGAGCTCTTAGAAGGACTGCAAAGCATATATAAGGAAGGAGGCTGCTAAACCCGTGTGTGTGTGTGGGGTGGGGTGTAAGTGATTTTCAAATGATGTGTATGAAGCTACTACCAAGAAGGTTTGTTTTTAACTGGCATAGAGTTCAGTGTGGTACATGGTGATGGTGGGACCTGAGATACAGGGATTGAGATATTTTGGTCTCTGCCAGAAACTTGGCCGAGGAAGACAGCATGATCAATCCTCTTAACAACAACAATAACAACAACAAAATCATTCTTATGGGCTCAGCGCGGTGGCCTAGTGGCTGAAGTCCTCACCTTGAATGTGCCAGGATCCCATATGGGTGCCGGTTCTGGTCCTGGTAGCCCCACTTCCCATCTAACTCCCTGCTCGTGGCCTGGGAAAGCAGTCAAGGACGGCCCAAAGCTTGGGACCCTGCACCTGTGTGGGAGACCCAGAAGAGCCTCCTGGCTTCAGATTGGTTCAGCTCTGGCCATTGCAGCTACTTGGAGAGTGAAATAACAGATTGAAAATCTTCCTCTCTGTCTCTTCTCCTCTCTATCTACCGTTCCAATACTTACACATCTTTTTTTTTTTTTAAGATAATTCTTAGAGACCAGTGATTATTTTATGGACCTATAATGAATAGATTTGCAAAACAATCTCAGTTTGGTAGATAATACAATGCAAATTACTAAATAGACGGAAATAAAGTACAGGTTTATCAGAATGGAAAAAATAAAAAAGGCCAGGAAAATGACATTGAATGTAAAAGGATGACACATGAACGTCCTTGAGAAAAAAAGAATCTAAATACCTTGTAAAAAGATGGGCTTCATATTTTTGTTTGCCAACGTAAGGATGAAACCCAAAAGTGATTTCAACATTATTACGGAGGGGGCCAGTGTGGTGGCTCAGTAGGCTAATCCTGCACCTGCAGGTGCCAGCGACTCATACGAGTGCCAGTTTGTGTCATGGTTGCTTCACTTCTGTTTGAGTTTTCTGCCTGTGGCCTGGAAAAGCAGCGGAGTAAGGCTCAAGTCCCTGGGCCCCTGCGCTCACCTTGAGGAACTGGAAAAACCATTCCTGGCTTCAGCTCAGCTCCGCTCTGGCCGTTGCAGCAATTTGGAGAGTGAATCAGTGGTGGCTAGATTTTTTTTTCCCCCCCTGTCTTTCCTCCTCTCTGTAAATCTGCCTTTCAAGTAGGAAGTAAACAAATCTTTCAAAATAAAAGTACTGCTGAGAAATCTGTGCCGATGTGGTCCCAAGGCCAAGCACATGCTGGCATTCCTCCTGAAAGATGCTAGTAACACACAGAAGGGAATATTCTGTGCACAGGTCACTTGTGTCGACACGCTGGTCACCAAGGGGTGCAAGTGGCTGTCCAGCTCACTTCTTACTCTGACTTGCCCACTAGGCATTTAGCATCAGAGTAGCATCACGGTGCCTTTCAGTTCATCGCTGCAATGCTACTCGCAGACTTCTTACACACACACACGTGCACACACACAAACACACACACGCATACACACATACACACACACACAGAGTTCCTGGGTCCTGGGCCCTTTCCAAATGCTGGCAATTGTCCAGAGCGGAGAGGCTGAGCCATGGATTCCAGAACTCAGCCTAGTCACACATAAATGGCAGGAACCTCGTGACCTGAGGAGCCATCTCTGCCGGCTTCCAGGACCTGCAGAAGCAGGCAACTGGAAACAAACCCAAAGCAGGCCTTCAACTCGGGTACTTCAGAATGGGAAAGAGATGTCTAAAGCAGTGTTTTGAATGGTAGACAAAACGACCATGCCAGATCATCTTAATTAATAATGATTTAGATATGTTTTGAAATAGGATGCATGCTGCTAAGTACAGAGAGAGGACACTTGGAGTTCTGTTAAAGTACCATGTTTTAATAATGCGTTTTGTCTACCCAGTTTTTGTTAAATTTGTTGGAATCCAGTTTTTGGTTCTGAGATACTACACTGTATCATAATGAATAGGAAAAATCAATGAAGTTCTCATGTCAAACCTGTTTCTCTTCTGTAGAACTCTTCTAGTCTACTATTAGTGCTTATGTGACCTTGACCATCCCTTGTACATCAGTGCCCCAAAGTCTCCTCAGTCACTGAATCCTAAACTTGATCAAGTGCTGTCTCTTCCTGGTAAACGAGTCCGGCACATCGAGCTGAAAGGGGCTCCTCCCTTACTAAGAGCCTAAGAGGCAACAAGTTGCAATGCAACAAATCCACAAACCTCTTTACTATGTTTTTTTTCCAATTCAGAATGTACCATCACTCTTCCTTTTAAACTGATTTATCCATATACAACTCTGCAAGATGGAGATACGCTTCTTAGCTATATGCTCTCTGTACATCTACAACCTATGCCTCTGCTGGTGGGGTGCCGCCTTCCAGCACGAGCAGCGCCCACTGACCTTGCCTTGTTGGCGTATCAATTCATCTTTCGCCCCTTCGCTACGCATGCTCCTGCTGGTGGATGACAGGGGCTATGCTGTACAGGCTTACACGCTGGCTTCCCATACAGATCAAGTGGCAGCGACTCAGCTTCTCCTCCAGCTTCCCGCCAGTGTGCCTGGAAGGCCAGCTGATGAGGTGCTGGGGCAGGCCCAAGTGGAGTTCCTGGAACTTCGTTTCCATGTGGCCCAACCCTGACTGTGGTGGCCATTTGTAAAGTGAACCGTAGTGAGGAGATCTTTCTGTTTCTCCCTCTCTGTCACTCGGTCATGCTAATAAATAAAATCTTAAAAAGAAATAGCTGCTGCTAAGCATAGCCACTCTGTTGTGCTGTGGAATACTTGGTCTTCCTACGGAGATGTTCTTTGGAGCTCTAATCCTCTCTTCTGCCTTCCCCTTTCTCTGTTCCCTCTCATTTTATTTTCCTTAAGATCAATCTTTAATTAGCATATGTGAGAAAAAATCCTGAGGAACAAAATGTAATTCCCTTGTAATAGTTGGAAAAAAGAGCATTTACGAAAGATTTATTTAAATTTTGATAGGGATTGCATTGAATCTATACATTGCTTTGAGTAGGTGCATTTTAAACAATATTGTTGCAACCCATGCAATATGGATATTTATCATTTGTTTACAATATAAATGGACTTAATATGTGGGACTAAAAAAGGAACTGGAAAACAAACACAAAGAATTGCTAATTGAGGATAATGGCGATGTCAATGAATTTTTTTTCTAATGTGTGCATTAAAAAAATCCAAATTCATAACTTCTGTGAAATAAACGCATATTGATATGAGAAGACAAGTTAGAAGTAAACATGTAAAACTTAAAATGCAGTAATCCTAATAGAAATGAGTTTGTTCACTCAAATATTTGAACAATGCAATAGCAAACAAACAAAACAAAACAAAAAACCAGTGTACTAACTGAAAATTAAAATTCATGAAGACTGAGAATAAGGTACTGTATTTTTGAAGTACAAATAATTATTCCATTAATACTTACATTGCAGTGACAATTTTCCTCATTATGACCTTGGCAAAACAGTTGCTATATATATTTATACCCCATCTTGCTGCCACCCCCCTCTTGATATTAGGTCTTTTTGTCTGTTGACCAATGATATGCATAAAGGTTTCGTTGTTGTATTATTTTAACAAGTAATCTTTATTTTCTTCAAGAGTACTGACTTTTGCTTTTTTTAAAAAAAAGATTTATCGATTTATTTTTTATGGGAAAGTCAGTTCAGGTTTATGGAGAGGAGGAGAGACAGAAAGATCTTCTATCCACTGGTTCACTCCCCAGGTGGCTGCATTGGCCGGAGCTGAATTGATCCAAAGCCAGGAGTCAGGAGCTTCCTCTGGGTCTCCCATGTGGGTCCAGTGCAAGGCTTTGGACCATCCTCTACTACTTTTCCAGGCCACCAGCAGGAAGCTGGATTGGAAGTGGAGCAGCTGGGACTCAAACTGGCGTCCATATGGGATCCTGGTGTTTGCAAGGTGAGGATGAAGCCATTGAGACATTGCACTGCACCTGACTGTTTCAACCTTGCACAGAGAGCCCCTCTCCACTGACTCGTTCCACACATGCAGACACTACTCAGGGGTGGGGCCAGCCCATGCCAGGAGCGCCAGGTTCTATCTTGGTTTCCTTCTCACATCAATGGCAGGAACTAAGTCACTGAGTCCTCCACTGCTGGCTCTCAAGATGCACAGTAGCTGGAATTAGAAGCAGGTTGCAGACAGAAACCCAAATACGCTTAAAGGAACATGCATGTCTCAAGAGAAATGATAACTACTGTGCTAAGCGCCCGCCCAACACTCCTAATACTTACTGCAATCTAAGACGTGCAGCAACTTTCAGACTGTGATAGTGTTCAAAAGATGTAAACCGCTTGCATGTTAAATTGGGGCTGGCTAAACGAGTCATGATAGCTCTATACAATCTAATTCTATATATGTATTAAATAAGGTTGGTCAAAGATAATGCATTTAAGGAGTTATGCTTTAACTGGAACAAGTAAGTATAGAAAGATAGGATCATTATCGTTTCTTTGTGGTTATAAATATACAGAATCTTAACTAGGAAAAGTTCTAATAAGACAAATATGAAAATTCTAGAAATAGCTACTTTTTTAATGGTGGCTAGATACATGATGTGACTTATTTTCGGATTTCTCTGTTCGCCCTGGTTTTTGATCTTTTTGACCATATAATTTCCAAATGACAAGTTTTAAAGTATTTATTATAAATTGTGCTTATTTTTCAAGGAGGTCATAATCAAAGAAGTAAGATTAAATGACTTGCAAACCAGAATAGTTTTTTTTTTTTAGTGGGAGTAAGAAAGTAACAGGATAGTGTGTTTTTTTTTTTTTTTACTTTTACCTTTGTTTATTTTCTCTTTTTTTCTTTTAAAAAAAAATTAGTGTTTTTATTTCTGATGATTTTTACATAGTTGATTAGAGTGATTAGGGTCAAGGGCTAGAGGAAGGTGAGTGAGATAAGCATTTCCACGCTGTTTTCCTTCCTGCACGTGGGGGAAGAGGGGGGATGCGGGGTCGGTGTGCTTAAGCAGTGTGCAGTAATTACTAATGCAAATTAGAAGCATTGTTGTCTTAAGTTATTTGTTGCATCCAAGGTACAAGAAAAAATTTGTTCTTTTAAAGAATTTATATATGTGTGAAATAAGTCATATTGCATCCAGGCTGTCATCAATTCATCCAATTCTTGACATGAAATATAGCTTTTCTTCATGTGCAAAAATATTCTGGAAACATTCTATCTAAAATCGTGTAAGAACTAATAAATCCTAAAGTTATAATGTCTTACTAAATTTAACTAAAACAGAATATTTCCGCCCTTTCTATCATGAAATAGTTTAAATTTAGCTCCAAAACCATAGCATAGCAACAGAAAAATGTCCAAGGCGTCTTTTTATCTATGATACTGGTGCCAACCTCAACAGAGTCCCAAGACTTTTTAAAATAAGCAATTTAGTTGCCAGCTCTGAAGTGAATGATTTATTCATGGAAAGTGGAGATAGTCTTAGATGCATGCAGAATGGTTTGCTGCTCTTTTCCTGATAGGTGAGTCAGCTATCCACAGCCCTCCCATGGAGTCTGAGGTCACTCCCAGTGGTTTCTTCTTCTTCTTTTTCTTTCTTTTTTTTTTTTTTTTAAAGATTTATTTTTATTATTTTGTTATTGGAAAGGCGGATATACAGAGAGGAGAGACAGAGAGGAAGATCTTCCATCCGATGATTCACTCCCCAAGTGAGCGCAACGGGTCGATACTATGCCGATCCGAAGCCAGGAGCCTCTTCCGGGTCTCCCATGCGGGTGCAGGTGGGTGCAGGTTCCCAGAGCTTTGGGCCGTCCTCTGCTGCTTTCCCAGGCCACAGGCAAGGAGCTGGAAGGGAAGCGGGGCTGCCGGGATTAGAACCGGCGCCCATATGGGATCCCGGGCGTGCAAGGCGAGGACCTTTAACCACTTGCGCCACCGCGCCGGGCCCACTCCCAGTGGTTTCTGAACCGGTCATCTCTGGCGTGGACCCCAAGTCCACTCTCTGCGTTCATTCAGTAAGTAAGGTTAGACGTACACCACCGCATTTCTCAGTTAATTTGCTGAGAAATGTGTTTGAATTTCTACAACACACACAAACCTATTGTGTACTGCAGATTTCTTATCTGACTTCCAGGAATCTAAGAGCTACTGGAATGGTTAGTATTAAACCACCACCTTTGACACGATTGCCCCATAGCATCACTGGTTTGAATCCTGGCTGCTCCACCTCTGATCCTACTCGTTGCTAATGGCCTGCGCAAACAGCAGACGATGGCCTCTGTCTGTGGGCCCTGCACCCCTGGGGAGACCTGCAGGGAGCTCCTGGCTTCTGCCTCCCTAGTCCGGGTTGTTGTGGCCATTTAGGGAGACAATCAGAGGATGCAGGATTTCCCTTCCTCTTTAACTTTTTATTTTTATATTTCAACTGCCTTTCAAATAAATAAATCTTAAAAATTAAAAGATTGACAGTGGAAGAATATGCATTTGATCAGGGAAATGGCCCATTTTAACTGCTGCAAAGAGATGATTTCCTATGGACAATTTGATAATATGAAAAACATACCACTCTACTGAAAAAAAGACTGTAGAATTATTTGGTCTTATTTTGTTTTAGATTCTTACTAATATTTCAACAGTGTTTGAAGAGGTTGGAAAGTTAAAAAAAAAATCTAGAATCTTATTTAACTCCCAGTTCATGCATATAGGTGATTCTTTTGCATAATTGAATCACATGCACAATTATACCGCATCTTAAAATTCATTTTCCAAGTGAAAGATCATGTCTCAGTGGCTAACTTCCTTCTTCAACCTGAAACAATCATTCCAAGAAAGAAGGACAAGAAATGATTTGTAATTCAGTCAGCTGCTTCAAAGTACAGCATTCTTTCGGGGGGCTGTGGCATCTCGGAGCTGGAGATCTCCCCGCCCCTGCCATCTATTCCCACAAAGTGATAGTGGGTTAAACCAGGAAGTCTTGATCTACATTGGTGCTGATGGGCGTCCAGCTTCCAGTGCATTTGATATTCGCTTGCAAATTAGAGTTTGCATTTATTTAATCTCCGGTGTAACTATAGTGTACATTTTCATTCCTACTTTTACCTTTTTTTTTTTGCGAGTTCTCCTTTTTTTCATGGTGCAAGCTGTACTGAGTCTAACAACTTGCTTACTACTGTCCTAATTAATGGTGAGAGAAAGAGAAACACAGGGACAGACCAAAAAATACCATTATTTCCTGGAATGGCCTGAAGCAATGGTGGAAGCACAGCTCTGGGAACTCAACCTGGAGCCCCAGGTCCCACGCTTTGCACTTTGGCCTTCGTCCACTGGAGCTGCAAGGCAGAGTCAGGTCTCAAGCCCATGCACTCTGATTGGGGCATCCGAACCATCACATGAACATCTTGGTCCAGTGCTCACCTCATCAATCAACTTCTGATGACTTAATCATTTTGTAACTTTTATTTTCTTTTATTTTACACCCTTCATTTGACTTCGTCCTGTTTATGAGATTACTTCATTTACAACTTGTGAGTTAAACATTGATTTCTGTTTTGTAATGTAAGGAGTAATTGCTACATATTTTCCTAAGTAAATTTCTTACGTAGCTTCTGATAATGCAAGATTTTTTTTTTCCAATTCTAATATAGATATTCCATGTTAAGAATAATTTAAGGGTAATTTCGTTTTTATTCCCTGGGATTTATTAATTAGGAATTTCTGAGTTACACTTTTTTTTTATTGTGCTGTGTCAGAATATGGATTGCATTTTATTTCAGAGAAGAAATTGAACTGGCATTTAAGTATCAATTTCATAAATTTCCAAGAAAATTTAAAGATGGTATTCTTTGTAGTCATACAGGTTTTGATCATCTCTACAAATGAGTGGTCTTCAAAAACTGATTGAAAGTGAATTCTACGAGAAAAAGTATACAAAAATTTGAAATAGTCACACCAAAATAATCTATTTCTAAGGCAATCTCATGTAGTGTTTGCCTGTATTTCACATTTATATGTAGCATATTGGATATTTATACTAAGTATAATTCAGATCTTCACATCATTTTTAAAAGATTTATTTGAAAGGCAGAATCAAAGAGAGAGAGAGAAAAAAGAAGCTACCACGCACTAGTTTATTCTCCAAATGGCCACACTGGCTGGGGCTTGGCCAGGTCAGAGGCAGGATTCTGGAACTGTCCTCAGGTCCCCTGTGGGGGTACAGCATTCAGTGCCACAAATTCTAGAACAAGTTGGTGATATTAAACGTAATCATACACTCATTATACCCTTTCATATTGTAAGTTCCTCATTTACATCTGTAGTGACATTGTTTATCATGACCTCAACATGATAAACATCTCAACAGTACATTTGAATCTTTGTCACTTTGTTTTGAATGGGTCGCTTGCCTATAGATGTAGTTCTGTTTGTTTAAACTAGTTTTGTTAACTGATATTTGGTTTCTGTTTGGCCAGAAGTAGGGAATCCTACAACACACAAAAATGCCCATCATTCTAGATTGAAACTTCCGGGTAGTTCTGCATTTATTAATGTTTGAATCTTTTACAATTTCCAGAGCTGTGCGTACAGATTGCATTTCTGACTTGGCCTGAAATTTCACAGTGAATCTCTTGTGTTAGTTTGTAAAATAATCAAAATTTAGTGGTGATAAATTTGGAGCAGATATTTTCTGGGCCTCTTCAGAAAACCCAAAACTTCGGTTGCTACATTTATCAACAACGTGTACCTGGTGTCCCATACTGGGCACAGACTAACTGGACAGACACACTTCTAGTCAATAAGAAATTAAACACAGCCTCTTCCTTTTCAGGCACCATGCATTACCACCAATCGATTCCGAGGCAGTTCCAATTTGGAATGTGATTTTACCTGTCCCAGTTGCTTGGCCTAGATCTACGGGATGGCTGGAGACAGTAATGAACGAATAATTCAAACAAGTCTAAAATTCAAAGGAATACAGACAAAAAACAAAAAACTGCATCCAAAGCTGCTTGTCATCTCTGCATGACTCCAAAGTCATTCTTCATTTACTTTAAATTATAAGTTATTCTTCCAAACATTCTTTGATAGTCATATTTCTGAGTACATGAAAGCATCTTTTGAAAGAATGAGGTTGCAATTGCTGCATGTTTATTATTAGGCAAGGCTGTAAGCAGATACTTAAGAAATGGGAAAAGCTACTGGGAGAGTCCATTGACCCACCTGTTCCACCCACGGGTAGCAAGGCTTCACCTTGACAATGCTAAAAGGGTCGGGAGATAGGGGCAGGATTGGTTTGACAGGAAAAAGGGTTATATTTTTGGAAAACAGACATGCACGCTTTGGAGCCACTTGGAGAAGTGATAATGGTGTGCTCCTGATTTCAAGTGGAAAAGAAAAATTACAGCTCGATAACACTAAAACATGAGACTGACAAACCTGTGCTGCGTGCATGTGACCAGGCAGCACCAGAATGAAAACGCTGGCATTTAATTTTCTGCAATTCAGAAAATTAAAAAGAATTTACATTAGGGGAAGGGTTTAAAAATAATTGGCTCAAATGACTGGTACAAAGAATACGTTTGAGAACTACACATTTTTCATATTGGACCCAGATTCTTACTTCCAGATACATTTTAGTTTAGTCTCATTCCTTTTTTTTTTCATAAAAACCACAGATTTTCCAAGGCAGAAAATGTTTGTATTCCATGATATCCATTCATACATCCATTATATCCAAATCACTACTAACTAGCCAGTTCCATAGCTCTTGATAATACAGGAGACACTTCCTAGCCTCCTTTACAACTTGTATACACATACAAGTTATATATAACTATATATAATATAGTTATATATATACACAACATTTATATGTGTATATATACATATATATAACTATATATAGTTTTATGTGAGAAAGTCTTGGCTAAAGAAATGCATGTAGAAACCGTGTGGCAATTTCAAGGCATTTTTCTCAAAGGAATAGCAGATGCATTTGCCAGTTGATATCTGTGCCATGCCCTGGAATATTAATGGGGTGGACCTCTCGCTGCCTCTTTTGACAGCCAGCATGAAAGTCCCACCTGGGAAAGGTGTCAGAGAGGCAGGCTGGAGGACTGTGTGCTGTGTGGTCACCCCAGCCTGAACCCTCGCCCATTCCCACGATTAGGCTTCTGCTGCTTTGGGCCTCTTTTCATTTAGTTGAATGGACCCCTTTAGGAATATGCCATCAAAGGTACATATTCATGAAATAATTACATGTATCGTGAGAAATGGAAGCTAAGAGAATAAAATGGGGAAATGGCAGGAAGAAGGGGAGAGGGAGGGAGAATTTTTCTACCTACAAAACTGTATCCTGGAAAATAATGATAGTAATCATAAGCCTAATAGCCCAGAGAGTTAAAGAAAGTATTATAATAGAAGCCACGATGTTCTCTGCTAATTTTCTTCTTATCTCTGACCTTATTTAATAATTAAATGTTAGAAAGGGTATTTTTAGAATTACATTATCTTTGGTTGTGTATTTTCTCTTTTGAGCATTTATTTTAAAAGCAAAAATTACAGATGCAGACACACGTGCGAAGATGTCTATTATAGTATTATTTACAGTAGTAACAACAGTCTAATGCCAAGTGAAATACTTCAGTGTTTATACTTCATGGGATAGGTTGAAATCAATGAAACATACATCCCTGGGGTGGGAACTGTGACATAGTGGATGACATCCAGGTGCTATACTGAAGTGCCTGGAACTGAGTGCTGACTCCATTTCTAATCTGCTTTCCTGTTAATGCTGTCTGGGAAGCAGGAAATAGTGGTGGTGCAAGAACTTGGGCTCCTGGGATGCACAGGAACTCCCTGGTCCCGCCCTGTGCTTGGTCCAGCCTTGGAGGTTTGGGGGCTGTAAAAGTGACCTAGCAGGTGGAGGATGTCTCCTCTCCTTTCTACCTTCCCAGCCCCACCTCTCTTCTTTCTCCTTTATTCTCCCCTTTCTCCCACTTCCCTCTCCTCTCTCCTTCCCCTCTTCCCTCACCCCTTTCCCTCTTCCCTCACCCCTTCCCCTCTCCTCTCTCCCCCTTCCCCTCCCCTCTCTCACCTTTCCCTCTCCTCCCTCCCCTTCCCTCACCTCTCTCTCCTTTGCCCTCCTCTTTTCTTTCCTTTTCTCTCTCCTTCTGTCTCATTTTTTCTTGACCTCCGTACCCATGAAAGAAACACAAGAGATCTTGTTGAACAGAAGCTCAATATGAATTAGTAATATTGCCAGTGTAACCTGTAGCTTGACTTTCGTATTCTGTAAAGCTCAGAAAAGGATAGTAACAAACTACTGATCTATGAACTCATCCATCTCGTTTTAAAACATCCTTCAGTGCTTGGCAGTGAATTTCACAGGTGACATTGACAAACTGCAGCATGTCCACAGGAAAGTTTGTTGAAGGCAGCTGGAGAATATGTTATATGATGAATAATTAAGGAAATTTGAAATACTTATCCTAGAAAATGGTTCACAGTATAGTCATGTTACCTGACATCAAACATGCAGGGTGTGAATGAAAGTGACACTGGGTTTCATAGTTTTAGGGACAGAATGAAATCCAGAATGAAGCAAATGAAATAGAACTCAGAAGAAATTGGGAATTTGTACATCAATTGCAAAGTGTTTTATATATGTTATTGCATTTTACAACAGTTGGATATTGCTAAAATTATTTGTTTTCTGGCTTACATATTTGGGGTCCGATTTTTCATGATAGTTTTGATTTCTTTGTCTATTTTTTAGTTTGCTCTTAGGTGACATTTTCCAAGCTTTATCAAACTTTTCATGGAACAGAGTAGGCAATCAAGGGAAAAGACTTTTACGTGAGTGAATCAGGAAATACAGAGTTCTGTAAGTTGATTTAATTCAACTGTGTGGGAAATGCGTTCCTCTAACTTCCTGTTTGTTTTCACTGTCTTTGCTGTGCTGCCAGCTTCCTCTTTCTTCTACCCTCTCCTCTCTGGGATTATCTGCAATGAACACATGGTACTTTCACGACAATCTTCATTTGATAAGTCTATTTCTCAGAATTCTAAATTCTAATTAATCTCTCACCTTGACTTTGGCTGGTATTGAAAATTCAGAAGGATAGGCTACTAACACAGGCTTAAGTTCTTTGGGTTTAGAGAGTAAAAAGAAAATCAGGGCACACAATGCTATGTGTAACACTTGGTGGGCGCCCTGCCAGCCAGGAGCTCCAATGGGGATTACTTGGGGGACACCCTGCCAGCCAGGAGCTCCAGTGGGGATCACTTGGGGGGGCACCCTGCCAGCCAGGAGCTCCAGTGGGGATCACTCAGGGGGCACCCTGCCAGCCAGGAGCTCCAGTGGGGGTCACTCGGTGGGTACCCTGCCAGCCAGAAGCTCCATGGGGGATCACTTGGAGGACCACCCTGCCGGCCAGGAGCTCCAGTGGGGATCACTGGGGGGGGGGGCATCCTGCTGGCCAGGAGCTCCACTGTAGATTAGTGATTTTCCTGTTGTCCCCATTCCAACATATATATGTTATGACTTTTCATCAGGGAGTCCGACATAGTTAACAAACATGACGCATTTGTCTGCTCTGCCTGTACATACACTTGCACATAGTATGAGTTACCCAGAAATCCTGTTACTTGAAGACCATTACATAATCCATTTAATTGGTTGCAAAACATCACGGCATACAGCGTCTCTAACGCATTTTGGGTTAGTGACTTTTTTCTTTCTAGTAACCAACCAATTTTAATGACAAAAACAAAGGCCTCCATAGAAAAAGAGGTCAAGATGTATGGCAGGTACCTTCCCTCTGTACACCCTTCAGGGGAAACCAAGGACGCCCCAAACCAGGAGAAGGCCAGTGTTAGTAACAATGAGCTCTTCAAAGGAGCTTATGCTGTCACAGTGTATGTTAGAGGTCCTTGGACAGGCAACCTGGAAAGGGCTGGGCCGAGAATGGAGACTTCTAGATCAGGGCCGGCGACTCTTAAAGCCACAAGGTTTTATAAACTCCAGCGCTTGCCTGGAAGGCTAGAACGGGGAGTTTTACTTGAGAGATCAGCACTGTAGTGCTTGGGCAGATTCTCTAAAGACACCTGCTGAAACCCTGGACTCACTTGTTAGCCCTCTTAGAACACCAAGTGAGGGAGGAAAGAGGCCAGGTCATACAGTCCCAACTTTCCTAAGGCATTTCCTAACAACCACAACCACCGAATCAGCTCCAGAGGAAAGGTCAGAATCTGTACGTCATCATGACATCCGTTTTGGAAGACTGCAGGCTTTTCCAAGGGTGCAGAATGAAACATGCATGAAGCCACTGTTATCATCCAGTTATCGAATCAGCGCTGGAGTAGCTACCATCCATGAGCAGTTCAAAGTCAGATTAACACAGAAACTGAGTGTTTGTAATATAATTGCCAACATATTCTCTGCCTAGCCCTGTTCAGCTTTCACTTAATTGAACACTCCTCAGCTCGTTCTTCCTCATATCACAGGCCATTCGAGGGCTGGTACAGGGCAGAAAAATACTGTCATGCAAATGAGAATACATGAATAATCACATGGCATGTTTCTTTAGTCCTTTGGGTTACTAATTCATGGGATTGTGGTTTAAAGCATTTCCTATGTATGCAAGCATACAAAGTGCACACTTTTGAGAGCTACCTTTATGTCCGTTTCCATATTCTTACATAAATAATTTCTCCAATCATCTTATTACTATTGCTTTTTTGCCTACTAGGATTCATCCTAATGGTCTGTATATCAGCTTCTTTTCATGATAAATGCTATCTTTGATTATATATATTTATAATTTACTTTATCCATGCAGAAGTTTAACATGATCCTAACCGGCAGTGAAGATGCTAAAGATGGCCACGGCTAGGAAAGTGTCTGGAAATACCTCATGCTTCCCCTTCCAGAATCCTGGCTGCCTAAGGTGTCTGCTAGTGTGTGCATTTGATTCATACTGCACTCATCAGACTTAGACTCAACGGATTGCTCTACTTTTTGTTAAACAAGTAATGCGCTTCTTCCCCGTCCTCTTTTTTTCTTTTTTTTAAAGATTTATTTTTATTATTTTTTCATTGGAAAGGCGGATATACAGAGAGGAGAGACAGAGAGGAAGATCTTCCGTCCGATGATTCACTCCCCAAGTGAGCGCAACGGGCCGATACTATGCCGATCCGAAGCCAGGAGCCTCTTCCGGGTCTCCCACACGGGTGCAGGTTCCCAAAGCTTTGGGCCGTCCTTAACTGCTTTCCCAGGCCACAAGCAGGGAGCTGGAAGGGAAGCGGGGCTGCCGGGATTAGAACCGGCGCCCATATGGGATCCCGGGGGTGCAAGGCGAGGACCTTTAACCACTTGCGCCACCGCGCCGGGCCCCGTCCTCTTTTTTTCATGGGCTCAGAAATTAAATGTGAGATGTAGGCATCAAGCTGAAAAGTGGAGCATTAGTTAAGATGCCAGCGGTCCACGTCCGAGTTCCTGGGATCTATTCCCAGCTGTGGACTCCTGGCCAGCGCAGGCCTCAGGGAGGCCACAGGGATGGCTGGCGCCGGTGAGCGGCTTCATGCCATGCAACGCGAGACCTACACGGACTCCATGGCAGGCATTTCCAGGACTGGTCAGCAGAGGGAAGCTTTTTCTTCATCTGTCTCTTTCTCAGTGTTTTAAATGTTTAAAACTGCATACCAGGGCCCAGCGTGGTGGCCCAGTGGCTAGAGTCCTTGCCTTGAACCAGGACTCCCATATGGGTGCTGGTTCTAATCCTGGCAGCCCCGCTTCCCATCCAGCTCCCTGCTTGCAGCCTGGGAAAGCAGCTGAGGATGGCCTAAAGCCTTGGGACCCTGCACCTGCGTGGGAGACCTGGAAGAAACTCTTGGTTCCTGACTTCAGATCAGCTCAGCTCTGGCTGTTGCGCTCACTCGGGGAGTGAATCAACGAACAGAGGATCTTCCTCTTTGTCTCACTTCCTCTCTGTATATCAGACTTTGCCATAAAAATAAAGAAATCTTTTAAAAAATAATAAGTAAAATAACACTGCATGCGAAATCATTTGTGAACATTTTTGAATATTTTGAACATTATTGAATATTTTGAATATGCTCAATATTAATTAATTCAAAAAGAAATATCTAAATGATATGTGACAGAAACATTGCTTTGTTGCTAAAGGGTTAAATTCTGGCAAGTTATAAATTATATCCTTCACTGTAATCAGGTGCGAAGACCTGGGGAAGAAGCAGCTATCTCTGGTTAAATTACAGCCTGGATCACCAGGCTGGCCTGGCTGTTATTAATGCAGCTATGCAAACTAGGTATGATTTGGCATCTTGTTAATTGCATGCTTGCAATGGAACTCATGATCTTATCTCATTAAAGTGAGAGATGGCAGGGGGAGAAGAAACAGCCGAAAACTGTCTCCCCGGTCGGAGCACCCTAACGGATTTCACTCCATTTCTTTTGCACTTCAGGTGAAAGGATTAGTTGTTTTACATCCTAGCTGAAAACACCCTCAAAGAATTCAACATTTTGGTCAAGACTGGAAGGTGCTGTTTTCAGCTTACTATCCCCCGCCCCCTTTCTTAGCTCATATTCCGGGCTGTGCCGCTCTATAAAAGGCACACAGACCTCTCTCTTCCTTAGCACTGCTCTGGAGGACGTCCCACAGAACTGCCTCCCCTGGGCTGTAGGGCAGGCCTCTAGTTAGCCAGAACAACTTGAGAATCAGGTCTCAGGATACTCTGTAAAAAGAAGGTGGGCTGCTCAGGGTCCCGTATTCCCATTCTCAACCTCACACTTGGATCCCACTTCTGCCAACTCCCAGGCCTGCTCCTCGTGCTGTCCTCCTACCTCCTGAGTCTGTGCTTTTCTCATCTGTTTATTCCACTCAGTGTTAATGACTCCTCTCGATTCAGAAGTTAAATGATGAAGACTTCCCAGCATATGATATAGATTTCTGCTTCATGCATACTGACATACCAGGGTAGGGGTGAGCCTGGTGGGGGTTATTGTGGGTTGCAACACCCATTGGTTCCAGTGGAAGTCGGGTCTGAAAACAGAACCAACCCAGCAATTGCAACCACCAGCTGATCGGGGTGATGGACTGTGCTGGGCCCTGTGCTTGCTAGAACACACAAGAATCGGGTCTGGGAACACCCCAAAGTTTCTTTGGTGATCTCCCCAATCAAATGCTGGACTCAGAACCCTAACCAAGAAAAGACAGAAGACAGAATAAGTCAATCAACCACCTCAGCTATATGTTGGCAGCGAAATGCAGGGCAAATGGCAACTCTATGAGGGACTGTGTCAATCAGTGGATTCTTCAACGACCTCATTGTGCTTGGAGTGGCAAGATGGGCAGCGATTGATAACTGGTGAACTATCAAAACCACTTGAGCAAGTATCTCAGAGCATGCCCCACATCCGGGACCTGGGGTGGGTGGGAAACTGGTTGGGGCTTCTCCCTCAATATCCCCTTTTACCTCAGATACATGAAGGAAACAATATGGAAATAATAGTCTTACCCACTTCCCTATAGCCCTTGAACATTTTAACCCTAATTAACCATGTAAAGATTGTCAAAAATATAATAAAAAATTTAAAAAAAAAAGATTTCTGTTTCATGTACTTCCGCTCACATAGTTCCTGGATTACAGTGTCTCGCTCTATGCTGTCTTCTCCTTTGTCATCTGGTGTCTCCCCAGGGACCGGGGAGCAGTGTGCTGGTGAGGCTGATAATCACACTGAAGGTGACACTTATAAAAACATGGATTTATAAAATATGTTTATGTTGGAGGGAGAGGAACTGAAGTGTGGGCCTGAAGTGTGCAGTGATAGAATGTTTTTGAATGATTGGGAAACTAATGAAGTCATGTTAAAAGTGATTAAGATTAGAGCTCAAATTTATGTTGGATTTAACTTGAATGAATTTGACAGTGGTGCGTTTTACAATTAACTTTACAACTTTGTCTTTATTTGGTGGAAAGGGAGGGAGAGAGAGACCTTTCATCTCTCGATTCATTCCCTGAACACCTGCGTCAGCCAGGGCTCGGTCGGCCCGTTCTGCGTTGCCTGAGCGCATGGCAGTCCGCGGGCACCTGAGCTGTCACTTTCCAGGCTGCATGCTGGCACGCATCTGGGTTCAAGAGCAAAGTCATACTTGCACCTGTGCCCTCTGTTAGGCGACAGTGGACATCCCACATAGCATTTCCATGTGATGTCAAATGCCTGTGCCTAAATCATTTTGTACAATCATATCTACAAACATTAAAGTGTTTCATAGGAACAGATATATAATGAAGGTATATTATAAAACTGGAATTTATTTAAAGTAATAAATCTCTTCTGCCATAGTAAAAGTGGGCTTAAGGCGTTTATCAATAACTAAGTATGACTATCTATAGGAACAGTGGAGTTTATGGTATGTGAACTCCTCAGTCATAAGGACGGATGCATCATTTCAAAGCAGGACATGCAAAATGAAGTATGCAGAAAAACTTTGAAATCAGCCTCCTTTGTTCACATGTTCTGAGATGTGACATAAGATTATTTATTCATGAGAATCTTGCAATCATTAGCAGGCATGCTGCGGGCTATTTTGGGAAAGTAATGAAGGTTTAGTAATGTGACTTTCTTCTCCAGCTTTCTTTTCTCAGAAACAAACAAGGCAAGCCTGTCCTTCAGTTCAAAACTTCATCTATTTCCATTCATCACCTCACTTATCACTTCATCCTAGGCATTGTACAGTTATTTATCTGTTTATGAATCAGCCGAAGGTCCTCTTCTGCACTACAAGCCCCCTGTTGGCAGACGCAGGATTTCAGATGCTTTTGCAAGGACTTGATGCTGAAAACCCGCTGTGAAGTGTGTGCCCATAACAAGGAGCAAGAACTTCCCAGAGAGAAAAGGAACAAGGGAAGAGGCATGGGGATGGAGATCGGGGTAGCATCTACTGTCTGCCAGCGACTGTCCCACTACACTGACAGGACATAGGACAGCCATTATCCAATCTGCAGAGCCGCCTGAAACCCCCAGCAGTGTTTACTGAAAGCTCCTTGGCTCCCTGGTCTACTCCATGCATGTCCTCAGGAATGCTCGTAGGCAGATCACAGTAAAAGCACAGACGGCTCCAAGAGTTCTGCACTGCAGTGGCAGGGCACGAATGCGAGGGAGAAAGGCTCTTTATAAAATGAGGAGCTAGCCTAAAACACGGGATAGAGGAACAGGAAAATGGAGAAAGTATGTTCAGAGGGAGGTACTAACAGTGTGGGAGATGCAAGGATTTAATGCGATTGTCTAATGCCAAAGCAAAAAAAAAAAAAAAATAAAAAGTGCAATACCCCAAAGAGCGATGCATGGGTATTAAACAACAGACTATTAAAAACATTTTCATTTATCCTTTGTTTGTTTGACAGGTCTGCCAGCACTGGTTCAATGCCACATGCTCACAGAGCTGGGGCTGGGCTGAGCTGGAGCCAGGAAAGGCACTCAGGTCTTCACTCAGAAGTCAGGAAACCAGTTACTTGACCAACATCTGCTGCCTATCAGGTGTTGTCGCAGGAAGCTAGGTCAGAAGCAGAGCATACACCAAGACTTTAACCAAGTACTCCGTTAACATGTTTCCTATAATATCTTTGTACCAAACAGACCATTTAGCCTGGTCAATGAGCTCAGATCTCATCTTGTGTGCAGGTGTTAAGGCATCCATCAGCCATCCAAGACAGAAAACAACCGCATTTTGGACAGCTTACTGTGGCAGAGTTGTAAAGACGAACTTGAAGAAAACACAGAACACAGAATGAGAGACAAGAAATTCAACTAATACTTCAGATACGTTAGAATTGGAAATGAGAAAAAAATTCAAGAACTACTTTAGAGGTATAATTTTCAAGATGTTTTTGTCTAAGTAATCTTTTTCAAGTAGATATTAAACATCACTTTCTGATTTACATTTTTAGATGGTTCTCTAATGCTTTTAAGATAAAATATACGTGTCCAGCCAGGACGCACAGGGTTTCTTCTCATGAGCAAACACTACCCCCTCTCACGGCCTCTTTTCTGGTCTTCAGACATATCCAAGCCTTTCCCTTAGCACGAGACACTCATTCCCCTTGTGCATTTTTATCTCCTCCATCCTCCACAGGATAAGTTATTTCTCATCTTTCTCATTCTTTAGGTCTCACTTCACCCAAGAAACCTTCTGTGGAAACTTCATTAATATGATCACTTAATGATGATCATATCACTCCCTTCCCTGAATATGTCAAGGCTGTCCTCAGATTATTGTTTTAGGTTTATTTATTTGAAAGTCAGAGCTACAGAGATGGAAGGAGAGACAAAGATCCATCTTCTGTCCTCTGGCTCACCGCCCCCATATGGTTGTAGTGGCAGGAGGAAGGCCAGGCCAAAGCTAGAAGCATGGCTTGGGTCTCCCGCATGGGTGGTTGGGGTCTTCAGCAGCTGTGGCTTTCCCATGCCACCATCAGGAAGCTGGAGCAGAAGTAGAGCACAGAGGACTTGAACCAGTGCCCATATGTGATGCCACCCTGCTAAAATGCCATCCCTCGGAGTCCTCAGATTCCTGCATTTGGTTTCTCATTGACTGTGCTAGCAGAGTGGTGCTTGGCCTATGAAAACCCACATGTGTGTGAGCATATATGTACATAATTATCCATGTCACAGGAATGAATATGAGTGCACTTAGCAGATGAGTTAGAAGAAGAAATCAGGTGCTAGAGCCAGAATTGGCATCTATGACGTATGTAAGTCCGTGTCCTAGTCTACTAACCAAGGCACAGCTGCTTTGGTTTAGGGTAAAAATCTATCACCCCTTGAATCATGTTGTTGGGAAGATGCTATGGAGAGATGACTTGGCACACAGAGAATGTCCTCAAGATAAAGCCAGAGGCACCTGTCTGCGGGGGGAGCACGCATCTAATCATAGAACTTTTCACAAACAAAAATATCTTAACTTCTGTTGTTTAATTTAAAAACATGGTCTCCATTTCTTAAAAAAAAAAGTTTGCAAAAGAGGAGAATCTTGAAGCTAGTAAGTCCCCTATTTCTATGATATGATACTTCAGATCCATATCCCACAGAACATTTCAGCTCAGAAATCAACAAGTGACATGTTCAAGAACAATGACTGGAGCAGTCTTACAGAAGATTTGTTTTTCTTGTCTAGACTTCCTTTACAATTGCTTTATATTCTTACCCTGCTTTTTGAAAAATATGTAGCATTCCCTAAATAATTTTGACCTACTGAGGGAATCTTCGTTTCTACATGTCTAGATTCTTTTTTGTTTGAACTCTACACCACAAGGTCGACAATAATAGGTCAAGGTCGACAATAATAGGTCAAGGTCGACAATAATAGATCAAGGAAATTTTTGTCTGTTTTCCTTTTCACAAAGTAAATGCAACTTAGGAAAAAGCAGCATTAAAGGAGTAACTTTCATTTTGGATTCAACTCGATTCAACCTCTTATTTTTTATCTAGAAGTTCTAAAATTTCAGCATGCTCCCAAATTCTGAGACTGAATAAAAATAAAGATGAGTAGGCTCCATCCTTTGTGGCTTCATATATCATCCTGATACATGAATTTTAACAGAAAAGCAGGACATGTGTTTGTACGAAAGGGAGGACGCCTTACATTTTTGACACTGCTGGAGCCTTTTACTGGAAAAATAAACATCCCCATTTTATAGTCATGAGTTACAGCCTTTTTCTATCCATTACCCCATTTCATTTCCATAGGAGCGCCAGGAAGAACAGCTATTAACATCCTCATTTCATCCACAAGGACTTCGGTCTCAAGGGGGCGCTGTTTTTCCACCTAGTAGAGAGGTCAGTGATACATACTCATTCATGTAACAGCAATAGGAATATACTAGTTAAGTGCTTGCTTGAAAGCCAGGCATTGTTCTAGATGCTGGACACAAATCAGAGAACAAGGCACAGAAAAACCTCTCCTCGGGTGATCATGTCCCAGGAGGGAGAGACAGACACGAGAGTGAAATCGGTAAATAATAGAAGCAGTGTTCAGCCCAGTACTGTCTGTATTTAGGTAAGCAGAGAGTCTTGGAAAGATGATTAAATTCACTTTGAGACAAATGAGCTCCCAAGTTAACTCCGTTAATAAAATGCAACGCAATATTCCATTCCCCCAGGAATCTAATACAGCCTTAAGTATGATAAAGCCATTTTAAAATATACATTGTTTTTCGAAAATGCTAACTGTAGACACACATCAGTTCCCTCTGGCTGTGCTGGTTCAAGTGCACATGGGAAGTGTTCCTGGCAGTATTCCCACTGCTCTGTAGATGGCAGTGCCAGTCCAGCAATGGCCCTGGTGCCCTCCCGTGCACAGTCACTCTGGGTTCAGCTCAGTCTCACACTGGACTCTGTAAAAACCACACTCACGCTCACAGCACAAATCGCTTATGGATGACAACCTCCTTGTGCAGTTGCAGGGCACAACTCTGATTTATAATGAACACTTTCATTCTAAAGCAAGTGGTTCTACCAAGAGTGCACTAGTGAAGCAATGCTTTGTACTCCGTGGTATTATCTAATTAGTTTGTTGCCAAGTCTAGTAAAACATCTGTCTCTGAAATGGAGAATCCTTCTTGGTCATGAAACATAATAAGTTCTTTCTTTTTCCTGACATTTAAATTTCACATGCTAAGCCAGAGAGTCAAGTGTAGTTCTGCAGGGAGGCAGCCTTAATGTCTGCCGAGGGGAAAAGGGCGAAAGGCAGAGAGAGAGAGAGAGAGAGAGAGAGAGAGAGGACAGGTACAGCACTCAGGCCGAGTCAGACAGGGCGGTCCTGTCGCCCCAGGGCCAAGCAGGGAGCTGCCATTCAAGCCCGCTCAAGAATTCAAGACAAAGGTTATTGTTTCTGGTCCTGACAGCAGGACTTTCTATTTCATACTGATGGATGGATGGGCCTCCACATGGAGGTCACCGATGGCTGACACGATGGTCACACAGCAGGAAGCACAGAATAGTCAAACCCATGCCAAAAGGTCAGATGGTTATCTTCTCCCACATTCTGGCATTGTGCTCTCTGTTTTAAACCCCGGTAAAAGCACTAGTCTATAAGGCAAGTCACAGTTGATCAGAAATTCCACATCATGTTGATTACATGTTTTTTTTGAATAAGTAAATCCTGAAAACAAAATACATATATCTATGTGTGCATTAGGGATAGGTGTGTGTGTGTGTGTGGCTGGAACAGCAAGCCTAGCAGTTTATCATCATGCCCACTTGAGTATCAAGATACAGCTTCTCAGCGAAGGAGACACTTTGTGACTCCAGGTGATAAAGTCACAGTTGCCCTTTGGGCTCCTCCCCCTTGCCTCCCTGTGTGCTGTGTATGGAGGGGGTCCTCCTTGCTGACCACCGGCAGCTGATGAGACTGGGTCTCCAGGATATGGGAGATGCCTGGTCTTGCATCGTTAGTCTGAGCCAGGTACTCGGAGAAGCTGTAGGGGGGAGATAGGAATGTTTCCTTTTCGCCTGTTCTTTGGAGCATGTTGCTTCAAGCAGCCACTCACCCTTGCCATCTGTATGGCCACGTGAACCATGGGCACAGAAAGCGGGCATGCAGAACAATACAGAGACAGCTAATCGAGAACCAGAAGCAATGAGGTGCTGGGATGATGAGAAGGCAGAGTGGCAATTGGGATATCTATCTATCTATCTATCTATCTATCTATCTATCTATCTATCTATCTATCTATCTATATCTATATCTAGGTTAGCATGTGAAATATCTAGATAAATAGATATAGAAAGATATATAGACAGAGAGACAGAGAGAAAGGATATAACACATCAAGCCTGATCCACTGTTCCTTAAGCTGACCACAGTGGTTTTGTTGTTCAGTTACCTAGGAGCTGCAGTATTGAGAGGAAGCCAGGAGGACCCAGGGCTCTGGAAGCCCTGGCAGGCAGTAGCCTAGATCAGACATCCTACAGACTGTCAAAGTAACTTCCAGATTCTTTCCTGTCGTGCAGGGTTTGGTGCCTGACTGAAAAGGTTGCCTTACAGAAGTCCCAACATTTATTAAAAGATCACCATTTAACCTAATTCTTATAGCAACTTCAATACCACAATGGTGACGTTTCAATTCAAAAAATTTCAAATTAGAATTTTTGGTGAGACCTTCATTTACCACGAATTGCGGGCTGATTTTCTATTAAGGCATTACTACGGGGAAAACCATCCAAAGAGGAGTGAGTGTTGTGCCTTCGAGCTGAAAGAAATCCTGAGTGTGAATACAGACCGAAGCAGGTCAGTTATGACACTCTCATTTCCTGCCTTGGATAGGCAAATATCTGTCTTCATGCTTCTCAGGATTCCATGCACCAGCACAATTCTCAGAAAAAAACCAAGTTCATCTGCAGATCAGATGAAGTTATATAGGAAAATGTAGGGTTATTTATAACCTGGATATGCAAAGAGAAAAGTGTAAGGAACGAGTCGCCATATGAATTCTAACTTGTAATGAAAAATAGGACACAGTGGGTGTGACAGCATGCAGAAGTTACTGGAACTAAACAATTATTTTAAAAATCAAGACGCTAAAATTGGATTGAGGAGGAGAAATGTATGTGTTTGGAAAGGTTTTATGATTTGAGTAAAGTATCTTCCAGATGAAAATCACTTGGTGGCGAGCAGCTTATATCAAATAGTTTCTTTTTTTTTTTATTTTTTTTTCTTTTTTTTTTTATTTTTTTATTTTTTTTTATTGTTGCTTACATTGTATTATGTAGTACAGTTTTATAGGCGCTGGGGATTCCCCCCACCCCTCCCATAGCCCTCCCCCCATGGTGGATTCCTCCACCTTGTTGCATAACCATAGTTCAAGTTCAGTTGAGATTCATTGCTTGCAAACACATGCCTAGCATAAAGTTCAGCGTCTTATTGTCCAGATAAGTTCAGTGGCCTCTTGGGGAGACCTTCTATGGTCTGAAGATAGGTCTAACAGAGTAAAGATCCGGTCAGTTAAAAGCCCCAACAAGGCCTCAGTATCAATATACAACATTATGGAATTAATTGACATAGTAATGGGTAGACAATATGTTAAAAATAATGCAAGTTCCATTCTTCGAAACATCTGGGTTGAGACAGTATCAATGACAGGTTCAAAAAATAACCAATAACCAAACAAAAAATTACAGGTTAAATCAAGGCAAACATGTGGTATCTAATCTTTTGGGATTCACTCATTTCCCTTAGCATTATAGTTTCCAGTTGTGCCCATTTAGCCACAAAGAACTGCATTTTGTTTTTTTTAATAGCTGAGTAGTATTCCATGGAGTAGATGAACCAAAGCTTTCTTATCCAATCTTCTGCTGATGGGCATTTCGGTTGCTTCCATGTTTTTGCAATTACTGATTGTGCTGCGATGAACATAGGGATGCATGTTGGTTTGTCGTAAAACAGGTGTTTTGGATATATTCCTAGGAGTGCTATTGCTGGGTCATATGGTATGCAGATTTTGAGTTGTTTGAGTGTTCTCCAGACTGATTTCCATAAAGGCTGTACCAATTTGCAGCTCCACCAGCAGTGGAGTAGGGTTCCCTTTTCCCCACATCCTCGCCAGCAAGCGTCGTTGGTGTTCTTGTTTATGTGGGCCAATCTTACTGGTGTTAGGTGGTACCTCATCGATGTTTTAATTTGGATTTCCCTTATTGCTAGGGAGCTGGAACATTTTTTCATATGTTTGTTTGCCATTTGGACTTGTTCCTTTGTGAAATGTTTGCCCATTTCCCGTGCCCATTTCTTGAGTGGTTTGTTTGTTTTGGTTTTTTGGTTGTTTTGAAGTTCTTTGTATATCCTGGAAATTAGCCCCCTATCGCCTATATCGTGTGCAAAGATCTTCTCCCAATCTGTGGGTTGCTTTTTTACTTTGTTGATTGTTTCCCTTGCTGTACAGAAGCTTCTTAGTTTGATGAGGTCCCATTTGTTTATTCTGTTCTCAACTGCTATTGCTTTTGGTGTCCTTCTTAGAAAGTCAGAACCTACTCCTAGGTCTTGCAGGGTATTTCCTACATTTTCCTGCAAGAGTTTGAAGGTTTCTGGATGTAGGTTTAGGTCTTTTATCCATGTAGATTGGATCTTAGTGTATGGTGATAGATGTGGGTCTATCTTTTTGTTTCTACAGGCTATCAGCCAGTTGTCCCAACAACATTTACTAAAGAGGCCTTCCCACTTGCTTGAGTTGTCATTGGTCTTTTTGTCAAAGATTAATTGGCTGTATTTGTGTGGGTTCCCTTTTGGTGCTTCTATTCTATTCCATTGATCTTCCTTTCTGTCTTTGTGCCAGTACCAGGCTGTTTTGATAACCACTGCTCTATAGTATGTCCAGAGGTCCGGGATTGTGATTCCCCCTGCTAACTTCTTATTTTTCAGGATGGTTCTAGCTATTCGTGGTTTTTTGTGTTTCCAGATGAACTCTTGAATCATTGTATCCAGTTCCGTGAAGAATGTTTTGGGCAATTTGATTGGAATTGCGTTGAAAATGTATATTGCTTGTGGTAGTATAGACATTTTAATGATATTGATTTTGCCTATCCAGGAGCACGGGATGTTATTCCATCTTTTGAGGTTTTGTTCAATTTCCTTTTTAAATAGTTTGTAGTTTTCTTCGAATAGGTCTCCTACGCTTTTGGTTAAATTTATTCCCAAATACTTCATACTTCTCTCTGCTATTTTGAATGGTATCCTGTTGGTTAGATCTTCTTCCATCTTGGTGTTATTTGCGAACACTATGGCTGTTGATTTTCGTTCGTTAATTTTGTACCCCGCCACTCTGCCAAACTCTCGTATAAGTTCTAGCAGTTTCTGTATTGAGTCTCCTGGTTTTTCTATGTACAGGATTATGTCATCTGCATATAGTGAAAGCTTGACTTCTTCGTTTCCTATACGTATGCCTTTGATTTCTTTTTCTTGTCTTATGGCCTCTGCAAGTACCTCTAGGACTATGTTGAATAGCAGTGGTGATAGCGGGCACCCTTGTCTTGTTCCAGATCGCAGTGGGAAGGGTTCTAGCTTTTCTCCATTCAGTATGATACTGGCATTGGGTTTTTCATAAATTGCTTTTATTATGTTGTGGATTTTCCCATCTATGCCTACTTTGGCTAGAGTTTTTAGCATGAAGAGGTGTTGGATTTTGTCGAAAGCTTTTTCTGCATCTATTGAAGATAAGTACCTTTGCTCGGAAACAGAATAGCACGCACATCAGACCACAGAGCTGAGCTGATCCGCCTGCCCAATTCTTGACAATAAAACAGACATGGAAAGCACATTTAGACTTCTTGTGCTCTGTTTGCTAGGGTCAGTGCGGGTCCCTTCTGGGACACTAGCTGTTCCATTCTATGATAGCTTTAGAGGAGGTTACCTAGGACACACACACTCCAGCTAAGAATCAACAGTGTGGGCTACTAGAATACTAAGAACTCCACATGACCGGTAGGTTTCTTTTACAAGGAAGAAAACTGTTGACAAACAAGAGCTTCCATTCTACATACCTTATCCATTGATTCAAAATACTGCTTTTCCAAACTTGGAGATGTTACTGCTCTCTTAATGTAACTGGCTGGAAAGGTAGGGGGTCATGAAACGTACTTGCAATGAACCAGGTCATTCTCAATTCCGATTGCACAGAAAATGCCTGGGAGATTTTATAAAAAGCCAGTTTCTAGATCACAAGCGAGACCAATGAAATCAGCCCTCCACATGTGGCACCGCAGAGCCGAGAGTTCTATAAAGTCTCAGTTGAGTCCAATGTGTGACCAGAGACAAAACCAGAAGTACTACAAGAAGCAGCAAAGAAGGCAGTAAGATAAAAGCCCTGCTTGTGGGCTCATTTACTAGAAAGTCATCAGACAACTAATTCTCTGCAAAATTCTCTTTAAGGGTGTCTGAAACAGCATGGCAAAAACAAACAGAAACCCCTCTCCAGATCCACTTCCAGCCTTTGTGATTTGGGGCAGTAACATTAGTATTTTGACACTTCACTTTCCCATTTAAAAAATAGTATTTAACACTGTAAGGTTACAGAAAACCCTGAAATCCGTCTGTGACACAAAAGAAACATTATTCACTTAGAATTATCAACTGTTTTTTTTTTTTGCAGGAAAAACACGTAGAAATCAAAGTGATAAATTCATGCATAATTGTACACATTTCAATGATTACTGAAAAATATTATATGAACCACTGTATGTAGTAAGCCATTGCATTTAATTATGCTTCTAGCAAAATGATTTGCAGTTAAATTTTAATGTTCTACTATGAGCCTAGGTATTTTTTTTTAACAGATTATTTAATGAAAGATAACAGAGAGCAGGAGAGAGATTTTCCACTTACTAGTTCACTCATCAAATGGCTGCAGTGTTTGGGACTGGACCAGGCTAAAGCCAGGAGCCTCATCTGGGTCTCCCTTGTAGGTGCAGGGTCCAAGGACTTGGACTATTTCCCACTGCTTTCCAAATTATGTTATCATGGAGATGGATTAAAAGTGTAGAAACCAGGACTTGAACCATTCCGTGGGATGCTATCATTATAAGGGGTGATCCAGCCCGGTACAGCACAATGATGGTTGTGGGCCTATTCATCTTAATCTTTGTTCCTGGTTCTTGAAAACATAGGCTTCAAGAAAAAAGTGAACATAGATTCATATGTGTGTGGCCCAACCTATATGTAGAGGTACCCATGACAAGGAAGGCTAAGAGTTGCCCATCAAAGAGACACAGAACGTTACAGAATTCAAAATTTTAAGTGAATTAAAATCAGTGAGAAAGGCTTTGACCATCAGAGGGCTAACCATGGCTTTGAGTATCACAAACTCCACTCTTCAGCTTTTTGTTACCATTATTAAAATACCTAAAGGACCTCCTTGGGAAGGGAAGGGTTCATTTCACCTACAGTCTAGAGTGCACTGTGGAAGAGTGGGCAGTCCCATTGTTTTGGCAGGTGGTGGAGCTGCCAACATGAATGTGTGGAGGGATGACCAGTGGAGAGCCAGGAAGCAGAGGGAGAAGCTGGGCTGGCCTGCTTCAACCAACTGTCCTGTTCCAGGACAAGAGCCACTGTCCTAGGGACGTTGCACTGGTCCCATCTCCTGCCGCCATAAGTAGATCAAGTCCCCACGAGGGTCCAACATCCATTAGCATTAATTCCTTGATAGTTAATACGAAACTTGCTTTTTAAACGACTGCATGAATTTGGGTTCTATCCAACCCATCACACTCCACTAGGTTTTTCGATATTAGTAACCAGGGGAAATATTTGATATTCAGTTTTGATAGAAATATGCTATTTTAGCTGCCCATCATGTTAAAAATATAATTTACTATTATTTCGATGTTGGCTGGTGAATGGAAGCACAATACCAGTGTACAAACTGAAGCCTCTAAGGTAATTATCGCGCCATTTCAGAGTTGTAAGTAGTATCAAAATTCTGAATATATTAGCTGATCCACCCTTACAGATCAATTTGATTAGATAATACTACATGCTAATATGTATACCATTCAAATTTCTTAAAAGCTTTTTTAGGCTTTGATAAAATTTTGAATACATGCAGGGAGAGGGAATAAATGATTGCTAGTTTTTAGTTATAAACCTTATTACAGGTTCTGATTTGATAGGTTTCCAACTGTTTTGGCTGAGAATTAGAAATTCTAGTTTTGATGATGGCTTATGTGCACTCATTAGAAGAACATCGTACAAGATATTTAAAAAGTCAAGTTAATCATTAGAAACACGGTAACGACTGGAACAATATTTTATACTGAGTTGAAGATTTTGCTTTTCAATTTATTACAGGATATGTGCTCTTTGCAAAGCATCTGTAAGCATTACCGATTGCTAATACGTTAAGGCTAATGTGCTAGTACACATGAAAATCGATTCATTTTATGTAGGTCGCATTTGAATTCCACCTGTAGGGATGCTCCTTCCAACAAGAGCAGGCAATACGGAATGAAAAAGAATAAGCATGGTGTTGGGAGGATGTCAATGTGATGATTATTGTCCAAACACTTCATTTGTTCTTTCATCTGGACTTTAAATCCCATCAGTGCACATTGAACAGAAGACAACGTGTCATCCGGTTTGGTAAGAACGACAGCAAAGAGCGAATTACAGAAGCAGAAGGCTTGCACCATCTGCCCAGGAAGACACTTGGATAGGCTTCATTGACACATGTTTCCTTGGAACAGTCACCGAGGTATTCACAGTCAGGGTCTAGTCTCCTCCACGGTGTGATTGTAAAACGCAGTGACTGGATCTGTCTCTAAGCCATATCAAGATCCTTAAACACAAAGATGTTTCCTCCTTACTTGCAGAGAAAACTCAAACTTTAGCCGGGCCCTCCGATTGCGTCTCCAACATCATCGCTCGCCTTTCCAACATGTCATCTGCATAGGTAAACTATATAATGACTCCTTAATCTGTTGTGAGAAATTCTTGGAAACGCAAAGCTGTGTTGCTGGAATGCAAAAGGCCCCATTTCTTTTTGCAGTATTCTTCTTCGAGGAGTAAGTGTAATGGTGACATTTCATTGCTTACCCAACCAGGAAACAACAGCACACAGGTAACGAGTCTTTGTATCAAAGGGAATACAGAACCATAGGCTAACCGCAGTCATACATGTCACAGTTTAAACCCTGTATGCTCTCAATGTTTCTAAGCTTCATCCATCCCATGGCTCAGGTCTCTTCAATGCCAGCTGTTGCTTTGCTGCCAGGCTCCCCTTCAAGTTACCATAAAAGAAAGCTGCCTTAACAATCAGTGGGATTGGGCAAATAGTGATGTCTTTAAATCCCCGGCCTTTGAAAGAGCAGGCTGTGGCTCTAAGGCTTGTAATCCTTTTGTTGATAGTTTGCTCTGCTTTGGAAATCTCTTCTTCTTCCCCCTGGCCCCCTTGCCCTTATTTATTCCATTACATAACCATAAAATTTGTTTTTAAGTATGCAGGGTCATAAAGTACTAGGGTTTTAGTGTCTTGGGTTCCCATAATGAAAATCAAAAGATCTGATGAGAGCCAGAAATAGTTGAGGAATAATTCTGATAAATATTCTAAATGTGCGCTAGTCTACCATGGAGTATATTGCTTCTTAAAAATTGCTGTACCACGTAAAATAAATCAGCATGTCTTTCAGGCAAAAGTTTGGCAGATTTTTAACTTCTAAGAAGTTTCTGTAATCAGAATCACGTTTCTTTCCTTCAGAGACCCATCTATGCTTTGATAAATTTGCCGTCCACTTTTCCGAACCAAAGAGACCAATGCGTACTTTGCCTATAATTCCCTGGTTTATAATCTGAAGTTATCTTAAAAACCACCTAAAAAGGCAAAAGACTGTGGGGTTTGTTCTGTGTAAAGATATGAGGCACAAAATAAGGAATTATGAATAGTTCAGAATACAGTTAACAAAAGAAATCAGTCAGCACCATTTCAGCACATTCCCCACTCAGGAGATTCATGCATATTTAAATGAATTAATTTATTTTCTGCAATTTTCTCTTTAAGAGCTTAAGTGGCCATTGGCTGCTGCTGATTTCAGGATTCTGTGCCCTTGTTCTCAGTCACCGACTTCCAGCGTGAGTGCTGCAGGTGTATTTATGCTCCCAAAGTATTTGAAATTGCCCACTAGGAAACTCAATTTCCTATTGATGAAACTCAGAAGTGATTTGTTCCACTGCTAACTTTTTTTTTCTTAATTAAGGTTATAAGCCCAAATTCAGTTAAATTTTTCGGTATCACGTTTATTCAGTGACTCCGGGATGGTCAATACCTGGTCAGAATGCCATCAGTCATAGCGTATCAGTTCATCATGTCACCTGGGGCCACTTGTTCTCTGAGCATTGGCATCCTGAATATCCACAGAGGCAACCACCATTGTAATATCCAACACTTGCCATGCTGCACACCCGGTACTACATTAACTACAAAACCCCTCTGTCGTGTGTATGGTTGAGAAAATGTGCCACTGCCGAAGTGACCCAGTGCCACACACCAAATGGCCGAACTGATATTTAAACCCACCTCCCTCTGCCAAAGTTTTCCTTGGGCCACTCATGTCCAAGGCATGTGGAGGGCTGCATTTTCCTAGCTACAGGATGATTGCAACAAACTTTGGCATTTAAAGCTTTAAGATTTATATAGGGAAAAGAGGCAGAGGCAATTACAAAAATTGTGATTGAAGGCAGCACATGCCTTGGAGGAAGGGTGGGGAAACCTTTGCTCCTGCCAGAGTCATATGGATATTTAAATATCACATAGATATTTAAATATTCCTGGCCATACAGAATTCTCAAATTACAAATTAGCCTGCTATGGATTTAGTGGACGCCGAGTCTCAACTGCAGCTGTCTTACTCACAGAAAAACAAAATTCTCAAATGCGAGAAGAAACACTCTCCGACACAGAGGTGGGTCCCAGTGAAAGCAGCACAGCTTCTGTCTGGATGAGCTTGAGCTCTGCTGTTCAGTAGAGGCTCATCCCCAAGGTACACATCACTTGGGGTTTATCCCAGGTACCATCTCTGGTTGCAACCATCCTGGTTGCAGGTGCTCCCCCCTTCTCCACATCTTTGGTCTCACTTGAGCTGTTGATGATGCCAAGAAACCCATCTTTCGTTCTGGCAAAGTATCCGTTATCCCCGATTCCTCCAGAACAGAGGGTTTTCACTCTTAAAAAATACAGTTAGAACACAAGGCTCACAAGGCCAAGCCTTCGGCTAATCCCTCTTTTTTTTTTTAAGATTTATTTATTTTTATTGGAAAGTCAGATATACAGAGAGGAGGAAAGACAGAGAGGAAGATCTGTTCGCTGACTCACTCCCCAAGTGACCACAAGGGCCAGAGCTGCACCAATCCAAAGCCAGGAGCCTGGAGCCTCTTCTGGGTCTCCCACATTGTGCAGGGTCAAAAGACTTTAGGCTGTCTTCAACTGCTTTCCTAGGCTACGAGCAGGGAGTTGGATGGGAAGCAGCGCTGCTGGGATTAGAACCAGTGCCCATGTAGGATCCCGGTGTGTGCAAGGCAAGGACTTTAGCTGCTATGCTACCTCACTGGGCCCAGGCTAATCCCCTTCTTCTGATCATTCAGTGCTTGCCACCCTACCCAATCCCATAAGAATTTGTGGCTTATATTGTAGGACCAAAATCTCAAAAGATCTTGCACAGTGAACCTGGCACAAGAATCTGTGTGAGAAGTTTCTTCACTGAGCAAACATTTTCTCAGTTCTTATTTTGTTCAGAGATATAGCAGAGAACTGGACAGGACATGATGTTGTTTATATTGTTTGATTTTTAGTGAGAAGAATACAGATACTCAATACTAATATGACTTCAAGCTGTGGTGACTGAAATAAAACAGGTGCTATGCTAGAATGCTCTGTTAGGAAGGTTGGCAATATTACCTAGACTACGGAATTGGGAAGTCTCCTGCAAAAAGCAATATCTAAGCTAAGACTAAATCTATCCAGTATGGGCAGTCTCACTGGGAGACATGAAGA
This sequence comes from Ochotona curzoniae, assembly GCF_017591425.1. Taxonomy (NCBI): domain Eukaryota; kingdom Metazoa; phylum Chordata; class Mammalia; order Lagomorpha; family Ochotonidae; genus Ochotona; species Ochotona curzoniae. The sequence goes on along the minus strand of NW_024467095.1, from coordinate 24,032,986 downwards.
ACAGCGTCCTGGCAGAAGCAAAAGCAATTGCAGATGGCCAGGTGCCATTGGGCAGGTCTGAGCACCTGGAGGCAACAGAATGTGGGGAGGGTGGTACCCTAGCCAGGGTGGAGGGTATATGGCAGAGAAGACTGTGGCTGTTCTTTTAAATATGAGGGAATTCATCCGATAGTTCCCAATTTGGGAGTGAGATAGTCTAAAGGGTTGCCATGCTGAGAGGTGAAGGGAAGAAGCTCAGGGTTCCGTTTCGGCATCTGGAAGATACTGAAGAACTGCAGAAGCAGGAGGTCCGGCCATGGGACCATCCGTTCATCCATTCTTCCGTGCCAGGCACATTACACTTTGAGAAATGGAAAGTAACTCGGGGTTCTACATGAATCATGTCATCCAACCTGGCTCTTAAAAGAAAGCTTTCAATGGACTTTGGACATCTTTTTAAATTCAGATAACTGACTGTAAAAACAACAACAACAACAACAAAAACACCACAGAATCTTGTCAGAAATATCTACCTTTACATCCCCAAAGTACAGAAACATACTAGACACTGAGGCTAAGGTAAACGAACAACACACACAGCAGGCAGGGATGCTTAGAAAGATCAATTCAGAGACCATTACAGGATCCCAGGAGAGACGGGATGCTGAGCTGGACCAGGATCAGGCCAGGTTCACAGTCAAGGAGACTGGAGGAAGGGAAAAATGAGATGAACATTTTTGTTCAACCCAAAAATCTTACATAGGGAAAAATCAGTTTTTCGGTTATTTTATGTTCAGGTTAGATAAATTACTTAGAAATGCAATTAACGAAGATTTATTCAACAACAGGTCTGCACCGGGCGCTCCTGTGGGCACCGAGGATAATTTATAAACAAAGCAGATGAAGTTTCTGCATGGGAGTGCAGCCACTATTCCAGGAATGCTGGTGCAAATGACAGTCAGAGAGAGGGCAGGGCAGGAGATATATCTGAAAAGCAGTGGCACTTGGATGTATTTCAAGTTCCGGGTTGCAATGACATCATTCAGGAAGAGCTCACAAACTAGAAGCAGAGGACCAAAGACCAGACCCAGTGCAAAGGGGGCATTTCCTTAATGAGAAAAGCTGTCGAAAAAATGTATCTGTTGACTTCCATGCAGTGATTATCTCTGGAAACATGGCTTACGTACCAAGTGACTCCCTGGCACCATCCCTGAGTCTTCAGAGGGTTCAGGTACAAGCTAGTTGATGCATCACCCTTCGCTTTCTGTTCATGTTTTAGTTAACCGTTAACATACAATTTTTCTCCACCACATTTTTTTTGTATTCTAAAAGAACACATTAAAACTTGCAAATGGTCTTTCTATGCATGTACTGTACTATGTCCAATCAGGGTAAACATATCTTCATAGAAACTTGTTTATGGTGAAACTGTTCAAAGTCCCCTTACATTTAGGCTTTAAGCCTACAGTTCATTTCCTGCAGTTGAAGTACCCTAAGTGTACAGATAACTCACTGGAACTTCTTATAAAAATGCCTTAGTGCTTTTCAATCAAACTTCCCCTTCCCTTCCCCATTCCCTAATCTCTTGGGTATAGCAGCCATCATCATCATATTCTCCTTTGAGATTAACATTGTGTATTTCACATGAGTCAGATCATGTGGTACTTTTTTTTTTAAGGCGCTTGGCTTATTCACTTGACATGATGCCCCCAGTTCTATTCCTGTTCTTGCAAATGACCACTTCATTCTCTCTTATGGTTCAAAAGCATGCCTTTATGTATATGTACTGCAACTGCTTTATCCCTCGGTAGCACTCAGTACCACTAATTGTTTCCATTTATGAGTTACTGTAAATAATTGTACAATAAACATGCAAGTGCGTATGTCTCTGATGGACTTCATTTCCAATAGATACATAATTTACAGTGAGTGAGATTTCTGGATGAGATGGTAACTCTTAATTTTTTTTTTAAGTTTTAAAGCAAGATTTATTAGAAAAGTTGAGAAGAGCGGCTCCCATCCTAGTGACAGGAGGGGGCTCTGAGATAGGCAGGATCCTTACCCCCTGCCACAGTGGCAGGAGGAAAAGTGGAAAAAAGATACCCCAACTCTTAATTTTTTGAGGAACCACATACTGTGTCTAACAAGAGCTGTTCTGATTTACAGCCCCATCAGCAACACGGAAGGATCCCATCTTTCTCCCTACTTCTTTAGCGATATTTGTTTTCTTCTAGATAAGTTTTTAAATGATGGGGGCCAGCAGGAGCGGTGGGGGAGACATCTTCTATCTGGCAGTTCACTCACCAAATGCCCTCCACTGCCAGGGTTGAACTAGGTTTAAACCAGGAGCTGGAAATTCCAAACCTGGACTCGCATGTGAATGGCAGGGACCCAAGTATCTGGCCAATCTTCTGCGGTCTTCTCAGCCACACTGGCAGGAAGTTGGCTGAGAAGTGGAGCAATAAAGAAACTAGGGATTCCTACATGGTAAGTGGCAGCTTACCCTGCTGTGCCACAATGCAAGCTGCATTTATTTTGTTATTGAATAAGGAAGCAGGGTTGATCATTGTGTTTATTTTCACCTCTGATTATTGGTGAGCATCTTTTGATCATATTTGTTGACCGTTTGTCAAATTTAGATCCCATTTTTTTTAAAGATGTATTTTTATTATTTTTTATTGGAAAGGCGGATATACAGAGAGGAGAGACAGAGAGGAAGATCTTCCGTCTGATGATTCACTCCCCAAGTGAGCGCAACGGCCGATGCTATGCCGGTCCGAAGCCAGGAGCCTCTTCCGGGTCTCCCACGCGGGTGCAGGGTCCCAAAGCTTTGGGCTGTCCTCGACTGCTTTCCCGGGCCACAGGCAGGGAGCTGGAAGGGAAGCGGGGCTGCTGGGATAGAACTGGTGCCCATATGGGATCCAGGGCGTGCAAGGCGAGGACCTTAACCACTGCGCCACTGTGCCGGGCCCAGATCCCATTTTTAATTGTATTGTAGTTTGTGCTACTGAATGATTTCAGTTCCTTAAACGCTCTGGTCAGTATCCTCTTGTCATGCTTCTTTTCTTCCGTTTTGCATTCTGCCTCTTCTTTGTTGACTGTTGTTTCTGCTCTGCAAGCGCTCTTAAGTTCGATGAGAGCTTGCTGTCTATTTTTGCTTTTGTTTGTCTCCCCTATGACTTCTTCTAATATTTCCAACTTACTTTCTGAGTTGGGTTTAGTGTATAATCAGAGAGAGGATTCTAGGTTCCCTCTTCGAATGCAGATACCCAGCGTTCCTAGCACTGTTTTTTTTTTTTTTACTGCAAACATTGTCTTTTCCCAATGTTTGTTCTTAAGCAATATTATCAAAGATCAGTTAGTGGGCCCGGCACCATAAAGCCCAGTGGGTAAATCCTCGTTTTGTATGTGCTGGGATCCAGTATGGGCACTGGTTTGTGTCCCAGCTGCTCCACTTCCCATCCTGCTCCCTGCTTGTGGCCTGGGAAAGCAGTAGACGACTCACCAAAGCCTTAGGACCCTGCATCTGCACAGGAGAACTCGAAGAAGCTCCTAGCTCATGGCTTCAGATTGGCTCAGCTCTGGCTGTTGTGGCCACCTGGGGAATGGACCAGTGGGTGGAAGATTTTTCTGGCTCTTCTCTCTGTAAAATCTGACTTTCCAATCAAAACAAATAAATCTTAACAAAAACATAAACAAACAAACAAACCAGTCAGTTGTAGACGCCTAGCTTAACTTCTAGGGACTCTACTGTCTTTGGTTTATCTATGTATTTGTGCAAAACCATATGATTTCAAATACAGTAACTGTGCCATGTATTTTCAAATCAGATACTATAATGCTTCTTGCTTTGTTCTTTTTGCTTATTATTATCTCTACTCAGAGTTTTGTTTTTGTTGTTCTAAACAAATTTTACTAGATTAGTTCTACTGTGTGTAGATGTTTGTGGCAGAGCATTAAGTGTTTGAGATCTGTAGTTCTTCTATGTAAGCAGTAAGCATTATTTACTCTAAATTTCCCTTTTAGAGATTATTACTGTTATTTTTAGGTTAGTGAACTGTGGTTAAAAAAGATACTGGATATGACTGCTGTTGCTTTGCTGAGAGATGCCTAATCTATCCTGGAGACTGTCCTATGTACTGTTTTTTTTTTTTATTATTACATTGCATTATGTGACACCATTTTCCAGGCACTGGATTCCCCCTACCCCTGCCCTATGTACTGTTGAAAGGAATCCGTTTTCTGCAGCTGTTGGATGGAACAGTCTCTAGAGATGCTACGTCCAAATGATACAGAGCACAGCTTCACTCTGGTTCCTCGGGTAGTCTGTCCATTTCACAAAATGGATTGCTAAAGTCCCCTAGCATTATTATTATTATTTACTTTATTTCCTTAAGTCCATTGTTTTTACTTCATGCATTTGGGTGCTATGGTAGTGGACACACACACAGACACACACACAGACACACACACACTCTTACATGTAATATTTCCTCTCACTGCATTGATTCTTATCATTATATAGTGGTTTTCTTCGACGTAGTGGTTTTCTCTCTTTACTTTTAAAATCTATTTTATGTGATATAATTATGGCTACAGCTTTCTTTTGGGTGATATTCATGGAATATCTAGTCCATCTTCATTTTTAGTCATTGCCTGCTATCAGAGATAAGGTGAGGCATACAGCTGGGTCTTCTCGTCTTAACTGCATGGGGTCACTTTGTCTTTTGAGAATTTGGCACATTTATATTAACGGTAATTATTGATAGGAAAGGCATTACAACTCTTTCATTTAAAAAAAATACATTATTATTTTGAATTTTGAATTATGTGGTACAATTTCGCATAGGCTGGGATTCCCCCCCCAGACTCCCACCTTCCAACAGATTTTCCCCATTTTACTGCAATGGTGTAGTCCTTCATAAGGAATCATACTTCTATCAGTTTCTTATTTAAGTGTACCCCGACACTGTCTGACACAATGTCAGACAGTCCAGCATCCCATTGTCTACACATGTCCAAGAGTTTTGCTGGGAATCCATCTTTGGTCTGGAGGCAGGGATGCATGTTCTATTATACCCCCACATCTGGATATGGTAGACCCCAGTACTCCATCACTATACATTACCATAACTGAGAAGCCATGAAACCAGGTCAACAACTGGTATGAACAACTCTTCCATTTTAAGACCAACTTTTTATTTCTGTTATACATTTCATTCTCATGTAGTTTCCTCTTGTGGTTAAATTATTTTCATTAGTGAAATATGGTGATTCTTTGCTTCTAGTTTTTAGTAATCTATTATGGATTTTTAGCTTTGTGGTTTTCAGGAGGATTACAAAAACATATTTTGATTATAATAAGCTATTTTGTGCCTGATCTTATCCAAATGGCTGAGAAAGCAGTTAACAAACTCTTTTGAATAGACTGCAACTTGACCTTGATTATAAAGGATATGAAACAAAAGTATTTATAGAAAGTACAGCTAGAGACCTTTAGATTTTTTTCCCATTCCTCCCTATAGTGTTATTTTTTCTTCCATGTTACATCTCTACAATGCCTATTTATTAGCATTTTAATGTAGCTAAACTACTCTTCAGTCTTCATTCTGAAAATGTGAAGGGTGTATGCTCCATGTTTACTAGAGCCATTTGAATTTGCATAGCTGCTCTTGCAAGTAATTTTTTGGGATTTTCTTCTTGCTTGTTAGTATCTTTTGGCTTCAATTGAAGAACTTCCTTTAGCATTTCTTAGGAAACAGAGTAGGTGGTGATAAATTCAGTTTTCCTTTGCTCATGTATTTATCTCCTTCCTAATTGAAGGTTGGCTTTGCTAGGTACAATCTTCTTGGTTGAAAAGACTTTCTTCAGAACTGTGAAAGACTCACTCCATCCCTGCTGGTATGTAAGGTTCCTACTCGGAGGTCCGCAGTGTGGTCGGCTGAGACTCCTTCCTGTATGTATTTTCTCTCCTTTTTTTTCTGTCTTGTAGTTTTGAGAATTCTACATTTAACGTTAGATAGTTTGACTATAATGTGTCCTGGGCTAAGCTTGGTTTAGTTGATTCTGTCTGGTGACTTCTGACGTTTCTGAACCTGGAGAATTGTCTCTTCCTCTAGACTTGAGACTTTTTCTGTCACTGTATTTTGTGAGTATGCTTTTTACCCATTTGGAATTAAGTCCCTCTTAAATTCAAGTAATGCAGGCATTTTCTCACTGTGCCCCAAAGTTCTTCAGGAATCAAGCATGGACGTGTCCAGAAAGCAGTGGCCCCATTCCTACAAACCTCTCCCCGGAGAGCTGCACAAGCCCCAGGTGCCCTGTCCCACGACCACAGCATCACGATGTCAGATCATACCCAGATCCTTCCGCTTGCACAAACCAACACATCAGTGCCCCACGCTGCTGTGGTTGGCTGCGGCAGGCTCAGAGCCCACGCTGATTAGGACTGGTCTGCTGACACTGCTGAGGTGAACTCAGAGCCTGAGGCTGCTGTGACATGCCACACACAATTCTGGCTGGAGTGAACATCTGACCAGCTGGGGTCAAAGGCCTTTTCTTATCACCAGGAGAAAGTCTAAAGCTTCTCTGTATGGGTACTTCCTTAGAGATGGGGCATGCTTGGGATGCGATCTGGGGTTTTACCAGTCCAGTGCCACGTCTCAAGTCGTGACCTCTGATCACTCACCGGCTTTAGGGGCTCTTACAAAGGCAAGCTGATGCAGGAGAACCTTTTCCACTTTAGTGTCTGTGCTGAGATGATCACCAAACTCTAGTGTGACCACCATCTTGCCAGACAGAGGCAAACAGAGCTGCTAGTGACAGAAATTACTTTAAGGGTGAACTTTAATCATTTTAGATGAATTTTTAAAAAGATTTATTTTTATTGAAAACAGAGGAATTTTTAAAAATAAAGGGCATCCGTACTTTGTCATCAATTATTTGAAGCCTAGTTACTGACTTACCGTCGACACACTATGGCACTTGGTAATTGTTTAGATGGGCCCCACCTGCCAATACTCAGTGCGCCTCTGCACTCCATGTTGCCATTTCTCATCCCAGAATTCTAGTAGAGGAAAATGAGATGAAATCCTTCATCTTCAACAAGTAGTCCTGTTGCGGCTAAACATTTACATAGGTATGTTTTAAGCCCAGTCTCTTTGATGAACATTTTTTCTCTCTCTAAATCTTAAATTTACCCCGGCATCCTGATACCCATCACAGGTAAGGATTTATAGTGTTCCTTACTGGCTCCATCATCTCCACGTATATTCACATTCAACACCCAACGCAGAATCCCTTGTTCTCTGGCTCTGGTTTCAGCGTAGAGCTAAACAGCATTTTGCAAAGTCCCCTTCTTCAATTCTAAGTTCCACCTTCTAGTCCCTACCGAGCTGTCCCTACCACACAACAGCTGACATCCCCCCCCCACCTTCCACTGCAACTTGGGTTGCTACAGGTTTTTTGGCTCATCCTCATCATGCAGCGTATTCTTCTTCTATTTGGATTTTTAAGCCTTCTTAACAATGACACTTGTGCGTGTCTGGATCTTGTATCACCGACAGACTTGTTTTTGAAAGCTTAATGAATCTACTGCAATTGTCCTTGCAAGCTTAAGTCCTTATTAACCATCTTAAAAAATGGAAGTCTAGCTTGTTTTGCTCCTATTATGCTACCGCTTTTCTGCAATTTTAAGAGCGAGCAAAGTGTTCCTTTAAGTAGAGTCCTGTTCTTTTAACATCTTTGCATCTGATCGAACTAATTTATCCCTCTTTAAATGTCAGCATTTTTCTTGCATGCCCTGTACACTCTCTTCTTCTTCCTGCTCTGCCAGATCTATTATTTCTTACCAAGTTTCCCAAGGCTAAGGAACTACTTCTTGAATTACTTCTAGTTGATGATGCGTAATGTTTCAACGTGGAAGATGGAGTAACATTTAAAGAAGACCTCTTATTAACCAGGGTCAATTAAGAATCTAGCATTAAGGGTTTTACTGAGTACAAAGAGGAACAAAACCAAATGAGGTATAACTTACAAATAACTGGAATCGCAAAGTCTACAGTTTATGCTTATGGAACTCCGTTATGAATGGCCTGTAGAAAACAAAGTAAAATTGGAGCTAGGATGTGTCTGTTTTCTTTTTGCAAGTCAAATATAGGTTCCTCAAATGAAGACATAATGAGGGAGCCAATTGCATATGTCTGTTCTTAAATTGACACATGCCCTTAAGTAAGAGTGCCATTTTTACTATCTAAGCAGGGAATGTAAATGAAGTGCTTTGGATTTTGGCTAATGTACAGGGCAGTAAAGAAATGAGCCAGGACACGCAGCACCTGCAGGAGGAGAGACCCATCTCTGCCACTAAATCCCCAGCAGAGGCAGGGATTTGTACCTGTTCCTTCGCTGTCACTCACTGCACAGCTAAAGATGAGATAGGTAAAGATTTTGAGATTCTCTAGTCCAGGGTACATGTACATCCCTCATTGAAAGTTCCTGTCAGAGTTTCTAGGTATTTCTACTCCTAGAATCTAATATGTCCCTCATTATTATAATTGCTTTAAAGTTTTATGATCGGGAATTCTTCCTTCAATATTTTTGACCATAGTGCAATTGATTTTGTGCCTCATTACGTGATTGTGTGAGGAAAAATGCACGTGCTAATAAAAAAAAAAAGGGTTGTTAATTACAATATTTATAGGCCGGGCACCATTCTAGAGAACTAGGAAGAGACCTAAAAGGCTAATCCTTCTGGTGAATACATCCTAGTAAGTAGAATAGAAAATATACACAAAGAATGACACTAGCTGTGGGTTCATGTGCTGGAGCACCACAGGATGCCTTGTAGGAATTGGAAGGCGAGTGAGGAAGGCTTCACAACAGATGCGACCTGAAATGGTCCCTGAAGATGAGCACGATTATAGCAAGATGGAAGGAGAACATCTTCTAGGCATACCGGGAGGTACAATCACAAGGCACGGGGGAGGTGTTGTGGCTTCAGTCATTATCAAAACTTCTGTCATTTTGTAAAAGACTCACGCATTTGAAAGAGAAAGGGGAAGACAAAGATTGTCCATCAGCTGGTTCACTCCCTACATGGCTGCAAGGACCAGGCCTCTGCCAAGATGTAGTCAGGAACCAGGAGCTGCACCTGGCTCTCCTATGAGGTTGGCAGGGCCCCACACACTTGGGCCCTCTTCTGGTGCTTTTCCAGGCTTATTAGCATAGAGTTGGAACCAGTCCCCACGTGGGATGCTGGTGTTCCTGGATATGGCTTAAACCCCTGTGCAATAGGGCTGGCTACCTCAAGGAGCCACACCCCTCCTTTTAAAAATTATTCAGTTATTTGAAAGGCAGAGTTACAAAGAGAGATTGAAGAACAAGAGAGAGACATAGTGCATCCACCCACTAGTTCATTCCTCAAACAGCAAGGGCTGGCCAGCCGGAGCCGGGAGACTGCAGCCTGGAACTCCCACCTGGGTGGCGGGACCTAAGCACAGGAGCCACCTTCCACCACTTGCCCAGGTGCATGACCAGGGAACTGGACAGGAGGAGCAGCAGCTAGAACTCCTACCATTTGCTTTGGCTCTCACATTAGATGCCAGCCTTGCAGGCAATGGTTCAATTTTGTATGTTGCGACACAGCATCTCAAGGTCCAGGGATGGAAAAACCAAATACTACTATTCTGCTAAGGCCTAAGAAGACAGAATGGGAGAGAAGGCAAAGGTTTTGACATTCTTTAGTTCAGAGTCCCCAATTTTAAAGGAAGAGAACTGAATGGTAAGCAGTGGGGGACACTCACGTTTAGTTCCTAATTGCAGCAGGGGGAACCGGCTGAGAGGTCTGCTAGAGCTATGCTGTCTAATTTGCTCTGCCCTGCAGGTACAACAGACTTCCCCACGCACCCACCTACAGGAGATGTGCTTTGTTCAGTTCGCATGGCAATTAGTGTGTTAAATGGACCACAGAAGGCACTAACATGTCATCTGCAGAAAGTCAGCTTTGGGTGGAATGCAAGTGAGCTGAACACCACAGATTTCGGTTTGTGTTTTTCTTCATTTAAACTGCACATTCCGTGGATTCTTCAAACACCTCATAGTGCTTGGAGTGGCAAGACTGGCAGCGATTCATAACTGTTGAACTACCAAAACCACTTGAGCAAGAACCTCGGAGCATGCCCTACATCCGGGACCTAGGGAGGGTGGGAAATTGGGTGGGCCTTTTCTCTTAATACCCCATTTAAACATGAAGGAAACAATATGGAAAAAATACTAGTCTTACCCACTTTCCTATAGCCCTTGAACCTTTTACCCTAATTAACTATGTAAAGATTGTCAAAATCAAATAATAATAATAAAAAAATAAACTGCACATTCCTTGTTTCTGTCCCGAACATACCTACCTGCCACTTGTATAGTACATATAATTCAAATCGTTCTTGTGCAATTCAGTGTTTCCTATGCATCTATTAAAGGCAAACATACACACATGTCCAGAAGAAAAGCTGGTTTGTGTAGAGACAGTTGAGATGACGGAGTGCAACAAAACACCAGTCAGAAAACAGATGAGTGCCAAAGGGAATGCAATTGCTCAAAACTCAGATTTGGCAAAGGACGTTTACTTATTTTTTTTTTTCACTTTTATTTTTAATTTTGAAGTCAGTTGAGAAGACAGCCAGGGTGTCATGTTCGATTCCTCACGAAAATGCGTGGGGTGGGAGAGGGGGGTCCTAAACACTGCCAACAAATCATTGCATTTCCTCTGTGAGCCCCTCCCTCACGGTGCTCTCAGCCCTGCGCTGCCGTGGACCGCATCACGTGACTTCTGTCAGGGCACACCCAAACCACGGAGAAACTTCATCACAGCTTCCGCGCCGGAAGCCCCATGATTCTTACTCTTATACTCCCACTTGTGGGAACATGTAATGGCCACCATACAGAAAATTAAAAGCGTTTCCTAAGGAACCCAGCTCTGTTACTTATAATCTGGAACAAACCACTTCGAAAACTGCAGCTGCTGAAAACACAAACTAGAAGACATCTTAAAATCACTTACCAAAGCTGTTTGTACAGGGGCCGGTGCTGTGGCGTAGTAGGCAAAGCCACATGGGTGCTGCTTTAAGTCCTGTCTGCTCCACTTACGATTCAACTCCCTGCTAATCCGCATGGGAAAGCAGCAGAAGATGGCTCATGTGGGAGCCCATGTGTGGGAGACCCGGAAGAAGCTCCTGGCCTGGGAATGGCCCAGCTCTGGCCATTGCTGCTTTTTGGGGAAGGATATCTCTCTCTCGCTTTCCTTGCTCTCTGAGTAACTCTGCCTTTCTACACAAGAATACATTGCCTTCCCAGTACCGTAATTCATTATAGCCAGAACTTGGAGCTGTAAAGTCAAATTTCCTTTCCACTGTAAGTGAAGGAAATCGTAGTGTATTTTTCCTGTTGCAAAAAAATTCAAAGTACAAATTGCACACAGAGGATGGAGGCCCTATGTTTTACAGTAATCCCTAGAGGTTTATTTCTGCCACGGGGTTTAAAGCATTGTTCCTTGGTTGGCTGTTTCAGAGTCTTCTCCAGCCTTAGGATTGTTACCCCCACTTCCTGGCTAAACTCTCTTCAATAGAAAAGCAAATATAAAATTCTGATGCTCCACTTTAACTTGAAAACCCATCTGTTTTCACTAATCTGTACCTACCTTAATTTTTCTCTAGAAGTGTAGCACACACTTACAGTTTTTGTGGGGCAAGCAGATACATATGCCGACATACATAAACACACAGGCCACCTGCTGCTGTGGTGGTCTGCTCACCTGGAAACTTAATTTCCCAGGTTCGATCTTTCCTTAACTCAAATCAATGTTCACCAACATGCCAGGATCCCATATGGCTGCTGGTTCTAATCCCAGCAGCCCTGTTTCCCATCCAGCTCCCTGCTTGTGGCCTGCAGAGGATGGCCCAAAGTGTTGGGGCCCTGCACCTACATGGGAGACCTGGTAGAGGCTCCTGGCTTCTGCCCTCAGATTGGCTCAGTTCTACCCATTGTGCTCATTTGGGGAGTGAACCATCGGATGGAAAATTTTCCTCTCTGTCTCTCCTCCTCTCTGTATATCTGACTTTCCAATAAAAATAAATCAATCTTAAAAAAAAAATCAGTGTTCACCAGACATTTTTAGCATCCTCATAATTCGATCTCCAAGCAATGTAAAAGACACAAGTTTCAAACACTAGCAACCATGCCCCTCTAGCTCTATTGTCTTATTTTTTACCCTTTAATCACTAGAGACCTGTTCAAGCCATTGATTGTGCTTCATGAATACCAAATCCTTTCCCCCCAGCTACTGAATGCTTACCAAAAGTACACTAGCAATCATGATAAATGATGTTTGGTTTATTATCACCTCCAAAATCAGCTACCAATTTGGTGGTCTCTAAGTTACGCTTAAATGTCACACACCGGAAATCTGCCCAAGGACCGGCTTGGGCATTGCCACTTCACAGAATGAGAAAGAGCGTCATAGGTGGTACTTCCAACATGACTTTAACCGCTAAGCATTTACGTCCTGTCTCCCTTATCAACCTGGCCAATTGCAGGAAAAGTACCACTTTCATCTAGAGAAAGGTTTGATACATTTCACCATGTTCAAAGTTTAAAAACCATGAGACATGACGAGTCCATTTTATGTGCATAGAGGACCATGTAAGAAAACAGGATCATCTTCAAAATGTTCACAGAATGTATTAAAAACTAAGCATGGCTTTTAAAGGTTCTTTGCACAAAATATCTTTCAATTCCATTATTCCTAAGAACATTTAAAAATACCTACATATGTCCTTAGGTAATTTGTTTAGCATATTGTGTCTCATTTTCTTATCTACAAAATGAAGATAATACAAATAATATAACAACAAATGAATATATAAAATAAGTAATACTCTGTATTAATGAAAAAGCTTGTTATTATTGCCAGAATGATAATGAGCATAAAAAACAAAGGCAGACGTTCATGAAACAGCTGCTCAAAAATATAGAGTATTATTATTGGGACTCAGTAGGAAATTATCCCCAGTGTGCTGTTCCTTTAGTAAAAGTTTATTCACTTCCACCCCTTGATTCCTTTTCCACAATTCGTGTAATCATGAAAAGTTATTGCTTTCTTGTCTCAATCTATTAAGTAGATGGTTGAATGCACAGAGCTCATATCTGAATCAGCACAAAAATGAAACCTGGAGGAGGAAAACAGAAAGGGACTCTGGAGCTTCCACGAAGCCATTCTCATCCGTCAACCTGCCCACACAAACACCAGGAAATCAACTCATTTAAACAGCCTGGGAGGCAAACCCGAGTTATAATACCGTTCCTGAGTGCTGGTGAAAGAAAAATTGTTCTGCACACCAAGTCCCATTTGTCATATTCTCTACAAACACGCGTTAATTGTTTTCATATTTAAATGCTCGGAATCAACCAAAACAATCGTGTGTTGTCAGGTTTCTGGGAGTTTCTCAAAACAAACGGGATGGTGATGACACGCAGTAAATTATTGTTGGTTCTTTGTGCTCTCAGCAGAATCACAAAAGGGCAAGGACTTGGGAAAAGTCAGTTCAGTCTGGTCCAAGGCTATCATGCAAAAAACTGAACTAGAGTTAATAAAATAGTTCATTCTAGTTTGTAATGAATTGTGCGGTGTGTCATTCTTACCTGTTACTTACACACAGAACATCTGAGGAATCCCTCATAATGATATCGCCTACACAGTTGTCCTGTTCTTTCCAGTATTTTCTTCCCTAGAGAAATACCATCAGTGTCCAACTCCAACTTTTGTCCTGTTCATTAAAGTTGCCCATTATGGTCAGAGTTTGCAATTCCTCAATGCTAGTACTCAGAACTTACCAAAGTGACCATTCTGTGGTCTTTATAACCCAAACGATCAGCTGCATGTATGTAATATCTTAATACAATTATATGTATGTGTGGAAGGAGCTGGAAAAATAGCCCCCTAAGTAACACTAGCAGCTTCATACTATATGTGTTCTCATTCAGCAAGACATAAATAGCTTTGTTCTTTAAGTACATTTTGAGTTCTTAGATATTAGTAATATGTCTGTGGAAGCAACAGGATGGGGTGGGTTGAATGTCCTATTTGATTTAACTATTATGTTGCTCCTTGGTTTGGCCACATTCCTACATTGGAGGGTTTGGGCGAGTCCTAACTGTGCTTCTCATTCCAGCTTCCTGCTGAAGCAAACCTCGGAAGGCAGCAGGTGATGTTCAAGTCGGGGGGGGGGGGGTCCCTGCTGCCACAGGGGGGGACTTGGCTTGCTTTTCTAACTCTCAGCTTGGCTGGCTCAGACTTGGCCATTTCGGGTGTTAGGGTCATAAACTGGGGTATGAAAGATTTCACTTTACATCTCAAATAAAAAAATATTTATCTTTTAAAAAGAAACCTTTTGCCTCCTGTGTTTCAGCATCTGAATCATGTGGTAGCCAGCGTGATAAGAAGAGAGACACTGACGTTACGTAAGCATCACTTCAAAGGCTAAGAAAGAAGAAACACAAATGTGCTAGAAAAAAGAAGAGGAGATATATCTAATATACTGGTTACAACACACAACTGAATGGGACTTTCATTTCTGGCTTGAGCAAAGCTAATTTCCTTCATGGTTCCAAGTATCTGAATATGCTCCTGGCTAAACATGTCAGATCCATGGAGTCACAGTCTCCACTCAGCCTGCTTTCTGTTTTCCAACTCAACTCCCTTTTGTGGACATCAAATAAATCATGGTCACACATTTTTTTTTTTTTTTGTCTTGAGGCTGTACCAGTTACCTGAAGTGAAGCCAGAATTTAATGACAAAATTGAGATCAGTTTCTCAAAGAGAAGGAAATCTAAACAAGTCCTCACACGGCAATTTTCAGAGTAATTGTAAAGGTTCACTTTCATAATGTCTGGCAGTGTCACATTAGAAAGTCATTAAATTAAATTCTCTGCTTGACTTTGTGTATGCTTCATAGGGACCCATCAGAAATGGACATAGTGATATGCCAGAACCTTATTTCCATGGCAAGATGGACTTTGCTAAGATGATAAAGCAGAAATCTGAACCATGTAGCTCCCTGTTCTCACAAGTTCCACCAAGAAATGGATGTGACTGTAGAAGCAGAGACAGAGGGGCAGAGAAATTTGATGACGTGTTGGAGATGGAGAAGTTGGGCCAAGAAGTGAAGGCAGCTTCAGAAGCTGGAATGTGCCAAAAAAACGGATTGTTCCTTGCAGCCTGCAGGAGGAAGGAAGCCTTCCTAACAGTGGATTTTCAGTTCTGTGAACATTCTTCGGACTGAGCTCTCCAAAATACAAGATACTGAGTTGGTGTTGCTTTAGGCTAAGAGGTGTGTGATAATTTGTTACAGCAGCTAAAGGAAACTGATGAGCCTGGAAAAGGAAACTGGTATTTCTGAGTTTTAATATGTATCATCCTTTTGATCTGTTTATGAAACAACGCCTGTTTTTACTGTACTTTGCTTTAGACATCTATTTAAATTTATTCTCAAACACTGAGAGGTTCCGCTCTCGGCTACATCCTCCACAGATCTGCAACCTGCCGCTAAGCATCCTTCCTTTTGTTTTCTTCCTGTTGCCTTGGCTGACTTTTCCCGAGTTCCCCTGTAGAACCACTCAATTTTTAAGAGTAGATGTCTTTGTCACCCTGGTACCAAAGATTTCATGAAAGAAAACTGCAACAATAATTGATTTCTACAGATACAAAACTCAGCTAAAGTAGTGGGAAGCTAAATCCAGGAACTTATAAAAAATAAGTACACACTACCAATAAATGTTAAGTAATTCCACGGACAGAATTTTGATTTTGCATCTGAAATACACTTAATGTCATGTATCATATCAGTATTATAATAAAAAAAGAAGCCATCTGATTACCTAAACAGATCCACAAGAAGCACTTGACAAAATCCAACAATGAATCATGAGGATAGTACTGAACAAATTAGAAAAGAAATGAAACATCCCTTATCTGGCAAAGGACTTCTGGGAAGGACTTACAGCCAACTTCATACAGAAAACTGGAAGACAGGAAGTTATCCTCTCTAGATTAGGAATAAGACAATGATATCCACTCTTGCCAGATCCATTGAGTTCTGTACTTAAGGTTTTTCCTCAGCAATTGATACATAGATGAATCCTATACATTTGCAATTAATAATCTAAGTAATTAGCTATTCAAAAATGCAACTGCATTGAAAACTACAGTACTAAAGAATGAACTTAACAAGAGATTTGTAAAATCTAACATTTTAAAAGCAACAAATGTGGGAGGAAATGAAAGATCTAAGCACATGAAAAACATCCAGGATTCATGGTTTTGAAGTGTAAACAGTAAGATGTTTGTACATCCCAATGACCCACGCACTCGGCACCATCTCTGTCAGAATCCCAGCTGAGTTCGTGCATGGAAGAACTCATGGATGCTAGAATGTCAACTGATCAGATGCGTAAAAATGAATCCCGAGTGGAGATGGGAATTAAATGTCACAGCAAAGGCTGTATACTCTTCGGAGTAAAACTTTGTGACATTGAGTTTGGCAAGTAACTCTTACAAATGCACCAAAGGGTCAGTGACAAGCGAAAACAAAAGCTGGAGTTCCTGCAAATTTTGAAACTTTTGCAAAGAATACTATAGGAAAGCAAAAACAGTGTGGAAAATGGGAAAATATTTGTACATTGTATATCATGAGGAACTTACATTTAGAATAAAAAAATTATAATAATATAAAAAGACAAACGGCCCAATTAAAAAATAGTCACAGTATTGCAAATGGCTAATGGGTACCGGTCAGTGTGCGCCAGGGAGCTGTTGATCAGAAGCACAATGAAGCTATTCCACAGACACTACACTGGAGAGACAACACAAAGCAGCCGGTCTAAGGCCAGCCTACTCTGCGGATGGAAATACAGAATGATACAAATCTCACTTGAAAGCAGCCTGGAAGATTTTTCACTGATTATAAAAAAACGGCGTCCTAACCACCAGACTCCTCTGTTACCTATCCACCTATGAGAAGAAATCCACAGCGAGGCTTGTATATCAACATGAAAAGCAGCTAAGGTTAACAAAAATGCAGACAACCCAAGTGTCCATTAGTGGGCAGCATGTCCACTGGAATATTATTCAAAGCATAATAAAAGCAAAATACAGATGTGTCTTTACAACACTGATCTACCCTGGAAACATAACGAAATATGGATGTTTGTGACTGATCTATTGCTATGTAAAGAAAAAAGGAAAGACATGGCTAAGAGCTGGAGAAGGCGAGGGGAAGGGAGGACAGAAGGGCGTTAGGGGAAAGGGTGTGGTGCTTTGTGTCTGGAGTGTTCTGATTTCACTCGTGCCGGCTGCTACTTGGATAAAATGTGTGGCACCTGTCTCAATAAAACCGTTAAGGAAATAACTATTGTTATCTCTGTCTGGTTGATCTTCCTAGTAGAAGGACCAATACTTGCTTTCTAGAAGGTCATGTTGGTTTGAGTCCTTTTGCTTAGTTAGGCTCAAAGTTACTACCATGATGTGTCTTCAACACAGAAAGTACAGCATAGCTCTTCAGAGAACCTTTCCTCAACACTTAATACAAAGGTGATGTCATCAGCCCTTCGTTCCCAGGGCTGCCATTGACCCACTTTATTCAACTGGAAGCTATAATTAATTTATAATATCACAATACACCTAAAAAAAAAAGGACCGCAACAACTTATGCTGCTTTCAATATCATATCTACAACTTGAGAATTTTCTCAGGAGTAAAGTGGTGACTCGTAGAAATGTGAAGTAGACAAGTCAAATATTTTATAAAGCCATCAGGCAAGCAGAAAAGGAGTAAGTCAAAACACTGGGCCAAAGAAAGTACATATGACAGACACCTCCACCACAAATGTGGAAATGTACTGATTTGATGAAAAGCTAGGCAGTTCTATGGGGCGATAACGTCTATAGAATCAAATAATTTATTCAAACATACTGAACTGACGTGAAAAAATAATTTGGCTGAATCAGGCCATTCTGAGGGAAAGATAACTCACTGACTTCACAAAGACAAATTGTTACTTACATAAACATTTATGATGTAACATTATGTTACATTATATGCATTTCTAAGTACATAGAACTGCAAAAGACAATAAGCTTGATATGTTATGGAATCGGGGACGCCTGGGAGGGTCTTCCAGACCAGACCTAAAAATGTCACAAAGATACCTAGGAATCTATTTGACCATTAAAAAACTCTTCGAAGATTGCTTGACATATTAAAAAATGGTTCATCCAGGGCCCAGTGCAGTGTCCTAGCAGCTAAATTCCTCTCCTTGAACACACTGGGATCCCATATAAGCACCAGTTCTAATCCCAGCAGCCCCAAATCCCATCCAGCTCCCTGCTTGTGGCCCGGGAAAGCAGTCTAGAAAGGCCCAAAGCTGTGAGTTCCTGCACCTGTGTGGGAGACCTGGAAGAGGCTCCATGGTCCTGGCTTCAGACAGGATCAGTTCTGGCCATTGCAGCCACTTGGGGAGTGAATCATTGGATGGAAGATCTTCCTCTCTGTCTCTCCTCCTCTCCGAATATCTGCCTTTCCAATAAAAATAAATCTTAAAAAAAAGCGCCCTTCATCCATACACACAGTTTGATAATCAAATTTCTGTGCTATCTGGTCTACCCGATTTCATCAGTTCTTATGCATATATTTCCACATTTCTGAATATCAGTATGTTTTTTCTCACTGTGCACAAAATTACAATGTGTCTTACTATCAGTAGCATCTCAGACATGATGAATCACTTCACCAAGTTATGAATTTAGTTTAGACAAAATAGTTTTGGTAGTAGAAAATTGCAGCTAACATTTTTCCTAGTTGATAGAGAATTTAGAAGCGTCATCCGGTCTGTGACGCTCAGTCTCCGACACCTCTGTCTTATTTAATAACTGTAAAATCAAGTCAGAGAGGCATGATGGGTGACTTAAGAGGCAGGGCTGATTCAAGGCTAGCAGGTCAAACTGCTGCCAGCGAAGCTGCCATCCCACAGGCCTGCCTGCCTGCCTCTTGTGGGAAAGCGGGGAAGGAGCCCTGGGCCCTGGCCACTGATGCGGGACCCCCAGAAGCAGCTCCTGACTGGCAGGCTAAAATGCTGCTTGCTGTGGCTGTCTGGGAAGAGAACCAGCCGATGGAAGCTCCCTTCCCCTCTACCTCTCCGTCTCTCCCTGTAACTTTCAAAACAAAGGAAGTAAATCTTTAAGAGGCAAAAGAAAGAAAAGATCCCATATTTGAGTCAGAAACTGGTGGCCTAATTTCAGAAGGCCTTAAAAAAAAAAAACCCATTGGACTGAAGTCAATAGTATAATGACATTAAAAACCATTAAACCTCTCTAACACATTAGTGGCGCTGTCTCAGAAGAGGTTGTACCCTAAGTGGCTATGACTGTGTGACTGCAGCCAAGAAACTATGACAACTGGACTGGAATGACAGTGAATTATAACGGAGTGAGAAATAAGAGCATTTCTCACTGAAAATGCATTATTAGCAAGTGTAATTTTACAGGTGCATGAAATGTTCCCTCGTTGGGTTGGCACTTAAAAATTCTCATAGAGGATTCCTGCAGACAGCCATAAAGCCTGTAAACATTTATTACAATTTGGTTTCAAAGAGGTGGAAATCTTTTCAAACTATTTTCTCCTGATTTTTTTTTTTCCTTTCAAATTTCTTTCACTTGGGTTTGGAGAGCTGAGTCTTTTTGAGCCAATGCTAAGAAATTACTTTCCTCTGTCATTTATTTCTATATTTCTTTGAAAAAAAAAGAATAATTCCAATCTCATAATTCCAATCTCAATATGAGTTATAAGTAAGAGGCCAGGGCAAATGGAAAGCAACTCTAATATTTTGCTTAAGCAAAACAAAAGAATATAAGTTCTGCACCTCAAAGTTTTCTGCCTAATCACTTTTCATTTCAACCTGTTTCTCCTCTTTCCTATCTCCTTTGCTTTCTTATCTACAATGATGTTCCTCTTATTCAAAATTCATTATAGCATATTTCTAAAATCAACACATTTTACGTAGAAATCTCTCACTTTGCAAAGGGAAACAAAGACAGTACTGAATATGTTTTCAAATTTTTTGAGTGCATCAATCCCCAATTTTATGTAGCTGAGTTAAAGAGTAATCAGCACGAGGAAATCTCTCCTTATCTAATAAATGGGGACGATTCAAGCTATCACATAGACCCAGTATATGATTTTTAAAACATAAAAATGCAAAAATTTTGCATGAATGTTAATATTATTATTACTGTTAAAATCTTTTTTTTTAAGCCAAAAATGTCTGGAATCACAGTCAGATGAGCATGTAGTGTATATTGTTGGTTTCACCGACCACAGGGAAAGAATAACTCAGCCTAATCTATAAAAATAATTTAGATGCTTTTATTTCAGGGAACCACGGTCAGGGGTTCCCTTCCCTGTGTGGCAGGAAGACAGGCATGAAGGACAGGACCACAGAGGAAGAAGAGCCAGGAAGGGACAGGGAAGGGTTTTTTTAAATTCTCCTTGACACAGAAGCCGAAATCGGGGGTTGCATTGGCCATTATGTGGTGGGGGGATATGGGTTTGTGCCCCTCATTGGTGCAATGGTGGTTTCACAGGCTGAGGGGCCAGAGTTCTGGGTTTGGTTGGAAGCAAACTCTGCCCTCTCTGGTTACCGTGGTAACCATCATAGAGCAACACACATGATGGGTTGGTTCCACCCATGTAAAAAATTGATATGGTACACATTAAAAGCTGACATTCCACATGAAAAGTACACCCTCAGTTGTACAGACACAATTTGGAACACCAACTTTAACACAGCTAAATTACCCAGCATTATCTGGGAACAAAAAGCTAACTTTGAGATATCATTTTTCATTTATACAAATTTTTAAATCAAAATGTGCAGACGTCTCCTAGCAGACAGGAAATTGAAAGGTGTGACAGTTTAGCAAAAACTTCAAAGAGAATTCTTTGCTCCAGAATTACTTAGAGCATGGCACATGGCTCATTAGAGTGACAGAAAACAGAGAGGAAGAAGCCACAGGGTCGCAAGAGCCAGCATGTGGGACACGGGGTGAGGTGACAATAGGGCCAGAGCTCCAGGGCTAACGATTAAGACTTACAATACCTTTTTTTCTTATTTGGGGGGTGGGGGTGGGGGAGGAACATCTACAACAAGTGAAAACACACACTGTAGGATACTTATACTATCTTTGAAAATTTGTTGCCATATGTTCTTGTTTGCATAGAGTCCGTTCAAAGTATTTTTGTAGCTCCTAGAAAAAAGGCAGAATCTTTGTCGGAGATTTCCTCCTTAGGTGGTTCCCTACCGCCACCCTTGACCTACTCATTAAACCCATCAGCACCAGGAAGACACTGATGATTTCCATTCTGGCAATATGATAATACCCATACGCTGGAATTCTGATAAGAGACTCAGTGATACAGTCTCTAAATATCTCACATTTCAAGTTCATTAAAATTAAAAAAAAAAAGCACTTTTCAGTGACTGCAATGCAAAATGAGCTGCAAAACAGGGCAGTTTTGCTAAGAATGTCAGCTGGTGTCTTTTAGCTAGGCTGCCTTTTGAGACAAGTGAGAATTAAGACACATGTACAAAGTGAGGGTTGGGACTGGGTTTCTGTACCAACTCAGGGCCACATCTTTAAAAGGACGAGCAAGCCAGAGGAATAGGAAACAGCAGGCAAGTGAAAGCTAACGCACTTTCGTCTGGTAGGTCATTTGCTACATGGTCCCAACAACCAGGTCTGGGTTAGGCCGAAGCCAAGGAGCCAAGGTTTCTTTTCTGTTCTATTTAGATGGCAAGGACACAAGCGGTCAGGCCATCTTCTCCAACTTTCACACGAAACTGAATCAGAGACAGAGTAGCCTGGACTCAGGCTGGCACTGCAAATGGTAGCTTCTAAGAGGCACCACGGCACCAGCCCTGACGCTACCTGTCCAGTAGTGCCACGGGTTGTTAGAGCCCCTTTAATGAAATGTCAAAAACCAGATAGCTTGACACAAGGGGAGTACTGGAGGCTAAGGAGCCTGAGACCAAGGGCCTGGGAGATTCTCAGACTGTTGGAGGGCTGTTTCTTGGTTCATAGTCAGCATCTTTTCGCTGTGTCTTCAGATAGAAGGAGGGGTCAGAGGTCTCTTTCTTAGAAGGGCATGACTCCGCCCTCTTTACATAATGACCTTCCTAAGCACCACCTCTCCATACCCATTGAGGGTTAGGATTTCAAAAAGTGAGCTAGGAGACACAAACATTCAGAACAGAGTAAGCAGTGCATAGTTTATGCTCTTGGGAAAGTTGAGTGGAAGGTGAGTTAGCTGTTGTGTCCTGGGTTTTGATCCTGGCAACAACAACAGAGAAATGCTTCAGTTCTTTCTGCCTTGAATTTATACTAGAAACATCCTCAGGAAAAGCCTGAAGCTACAAGAGCACAGTGCTCCAGGGCACTGACAGAGCAACTTAACCTGTGCCCTGGGACACTTTCGACCAATGCCTCGAACGGATAAAACATGAAATGTTGAAGAATCAAACAGGCTAACATACCAACAGGTAGAATTAAAGAAATAGTCAACAGCACAACTAGATGACTAGAGACAAAACAGAATGATATGAGAAACATAATAACATATTTACCACTTATAAGATACCATTAATGATCTATAAAGATTCCTTTTTCCAAGAAAAAAAGATGATGTCAACTAAATGATGTCATTTTTGGTAAAGTTAATCATATAACATTTAAACCTATTTCTTACATTTTGAAAAATCTGCTTCAATATTTTAAATTATTGGAAAGGAGCAAACAATACACAAATGAAAGAATATAACCATGAAAAAGATCATTAATGAAGAACTTCTTAGGGCCAATAGCCCAGCAGAAAACACAGAGAATAGTAACCCAGAGAGAAAAGACAGAGCACGGAACACAACCAGAAGATTCTCACCCTTACTACCACCAAGAAATTCTTCACTCCCATCCACAGACTGACAAAAACGATTCATTCTAAACACACTATCAATGGATGAGGATGCAGCCGAGCCAGGGAGGAGGCTCTCCTGGGAGAGCAGAGTGCACCGTGGGACACCCACTGTGTCGGAAACATGCGGTGTATCTATTAGTAGTGAAAACGCAAGTATCTTTGGGACAACACTGTAGTTCCACCTGTGTAGGTGCTAGACAAGGCCTAACGAAAACACAGGTCGCAGAATGTCCGTGGTGTCTGTTTAATGAAACTTTACAAAGGTAACTCCAATACTACTGGAATAGTGCCACTTCTGGTTTTAAGATCACGATGTAATGTAAGATATTGCAAATTGATCACAGACAGAGTCCACTGTAGAGATCAGACATAAGGCCACCAGATGGTACTGACTGTTGTGGCCCCAAGAGGTCAGTGGCTCTGGCTGTCACAGTTACCCTCTTCCCTTCTCCAAGCCCAGGTTGGCCTGGTCGCTTTGCCCAGTGTTCTTTTTCACACACAGTGGTGCCAGGAGAGCAGCAAAATTGTCCCCTTCAAGTCCACAGGGCATCAACCAGGCTCACTGTATTACATCTTCATGAGCTAATTTTAGCCACCAGTTAGAAGACCATATGAATTGGCATTTTTACCACAAGCAAATGAGGCAATATGGGTTCATCTCCGTGTTTTGCAAACTCTGCCAGCTTCATGCTATTTGTAGTCACAGAACTGTAGCCAGATATAGTTATTTCAAAAGTCATAACAGTCTATACCTGAGTAACAGAATATTACGTTAAGGTAGACTTAAAAAATATTAAGGAGCGTGAGTCCCACTTTCATCGTACCAAAGGTTGCCTTCGTTCTACAGAACAAGGATTTGCGTTCTGCTGTGAAAAGCAGGCGACCTGAAGAACCCAGAAGAGTGCTGTGTGGCTTTGGCACCTTATCATGGGCTGACAAAGCAGGCTGAGTCATGGTTCAACTGCCTAGTGTTCCCTTACACTTTGCTCAGTTCTCCTTTCGCAGTGCTGGCCCTGAAAAGCATCCTCAGTGCTAGATCCAGGAAGAACTGAAGATTATTTTCTAGGTGGGGTCCTTAGAAATCATGGGGACCCTATAGAACAATTGTCTTCGGTTGGGATGTTTTCAAAAAAGCTGCTAATGAGAGCTCATGTCAGTTTGGGCTAAACAGCTTCAAAGCCTGTCATATTTCTATGCACCGGAGGGTACCAGTTCTCACAGGCCTTTCAAATTCTGATGAGCTCCCCAGACATTTATTTCAAAATATCTCTAGTTTTTCCTAATTGTTTTCAGCAATGGCTCATAAAAGGTTTTTTTTTTTTTTGAAAACATATTTTTATCTTCAAAATGTTCATGAGAGTGCTTTAAAAAGTCTGTGGAAAAGTAGAATTACAGGGAGAGTTCGTTTTGGTGCATAAACTTTTGAAGTCCATGCATAATATTTTTTTCCACAATACGCATTTTTCATGAACTTCGAAAGGCTTCTCACATTTTTCAGGGAAAAAAAGCGTGTTTCCCCGTGGGAGTTTTACCTGTTAGAAGGACACGGCTCTGTGCTTTATTTGTATTAGCTCAGTAATATTGGTCCATCGGGAGAATGGGCCCTTTCACATTCAGAGCTCTTTGGTTCAGTTGTTGTTGAAGAGGCTAGAGCTGACGCAATCCACAGTGCGGGAACGTTTGGGAATCAGCATTTTTCTATGACCACATCCTCCTTCATTTTAGTTCTCTTCAAATAGAATTTCGGTTCAACTAGGAACTAATAATGTTTATGTTTAGTGGGACAAATATAACATAAAATTCTATTTTAAAAGAACAGGTAAATCCTACAATAGCTTGAAATTGGACCTTGAGAGCAACCTGCTATGTTAGAATAGCTACATCTGGGTCCCGACGTAGTAGCCTAGTGGCTAAATCCTTATCGTGTATGTGCCAGGATCCCATATAGATGCCAGTCTGTGAGAGCAACCTGCTATGTTAGAATAGCTACATCTGGGTCCCGACGTAGTAGCCTAGTGGCTAAATCCTTATCGTGTATGTGCCAGGATCCCATATAGATGCCAGTCTGTGCTCTGCTGCTCCACTTCCCTTCCAGCTCCTTGCATGTGGCCTGGAGGAGGGCAGTAGAGGAGGGCCCAAAGTCATGGGACCCTGCACCCGCCTGGGAGACCCAGAAGAGGCTCCTGGCTTCAAACTGTCTCAGCTCTGGCCACTGTGGCCATTTGGGGAGTGAACCTGCAGATGCAAGATCTTTCTCTCTGTCTTTCCTTTTCTCTGTAAATCTGCTTTTCCAATAAAAAAGAATAGCTACATCTCCAGGGGAAAAAAAAAAGCTTTAAATACACAAAATCATGAAGAGGGCCTGGACAAACTTCTTAGACATATCAGAAGTAAAATCCAGGAAAAAAAAATGACTACATTCAAATTTATTACATTTCAAAAACAAGAACATAAGCTAGGGGCTCTGAATTTGTGCAATGCACATATCAGATTAAGTACTTAGAAGTGTAATCTGCAATTACAACTTATAAATTTATAACAATTTAATTTATAAATGGGATTAACCTAATTGAAGTATGAGCAAAATGACATGGGTAGAAATTTCTTCAAGGAAGATACAACAAATGTCCCCCAAACCTCAAAAAGATACGTGGCCTCACTGCTAATTGGGGAAACGCAAGTCAAAGCTTCAATGAATTATCACCTTCGCACCCACTAACAACACTGAACCAACCCAAAAGCAGATCGTCCTAAGCGTTGGCGAGGATGCAGAGAAACCAGAACACTGATATCCACTTGGTAGGAAGTGAAATGATGCAGATACTTTAGCAAATAGCGAGGCAGTTCCTCAAGAAACACACAGCCACCACATGATCCATCAGTTTTACTCTCAGGTATATACCGGAGACACACTGAACACGAACAAGGACAAAAAGAAGATGGCCCTTTCTTGAAGGGCGTCACTTACTGAGGTTCCATTTCAGGCCTGTTGTTGTAACCTGGTTGCAAGGGTGTCCAACAGGAATGAGGCCACACCAGCTTCCTTCCTTCCCAGTGTCTACGTGCAACTTGTGCTTTCCCTGGAGCAAAGAAGGAACCATCATTAAGAGCAGGAAGAGAGAGCAAACAGCATAGATGTGCACTGCAGAGCGGACAGCAGGTGCCAAAATATCATTTTAGGATTTCCACAAGCTTTATGGCCTTAATCCTAGCAATAAACATATGTTCCTTGTGCTAACTAAGAACTTTTTCCTGATTTAATCCTAAAAAAATTGATGTGGAAGTTTATTTCATGAGGTTTTCCATAGGAGAAAATCAAGCTTGCACAGTTAAGTGGACCCAGGACCACAGTGATACCAGAAGATTCTCAGCTTGTCCACAGATTGCAAGGATCAATTCCAAAGCCAAAGCCAACCCCGCAGACCAAGCTGAAGCACTTTGTGATACAGACTGCTCAGGCCTTAACCAACACTTGTTCAACCATGGATAAAATGTTTACAGATTAAGTTTGTAATTTCAGGATTCAATTTCAGTTTCAGTTTCAATTCAGTGATTAATCTGATCTACCACTAGCACAGACACTTGGCGAGAAGTGCCTGTACCAAACAGTACATGATTTTCCTCAAAGTCTTCCTTCACTCTGGTTATGAAAACCGGTGAAATTCACCATATTTAAATTTGTCAGGTCAGAGTTAACCGCACTGTTTAACCAAGGTAACAATATGTTTTTTTTCTTTTTAAATAGAGTACTTGAGTATCCGCCTTGTTCCCCAAAGCAATGGTCTTCCAATATCTTCACTATGTTTAGAGTAAACTCATTTTGTAACAAGGTATCTCAAAACCTTACAGGAAAACACCAAGACATACGAATGTTCAACAGCAGGGTAAAATAAATACATTTCATAAATCAATGCTGGATGTATTCCAATTTGATAAAAGAGTGTTTTAAGTATGATCAGCATAAATGACCACAGTAAGGCATTTGGGTCTCCCTGTGTATTTATTTTGCCTTTATTCCAATGATTCGTCTTGCATTCTATGTTGTAGTTTTCTGAGAACTCTATTGTTGCCTATACAAGTGGCACAGTAGAAGCAGGATCTTGTTGTCTGTACCAAAGAGTTGCTTCACTAGTAAAACAATTGTCTAGGGTGTGTGTTAGTCCTTGAAGCTTAACACAGGACGGTTGAGAGCCTTTACTCTGTACATAATTCATTTACATATTCCCAGGGTGTGCTTAATACTTCCAATCACTGAATTAGAAAGTCATGAATTCAATTAAAAGGGATTAAATATAGAGATTTTGAACTCAGCAATCACTGGGGGAGAAGAGGCATATGTAAATGACATGGACACAGACAACAGTGGTACGTAACACAGCGCAGGTGATGTGGAGCCAGACACGAGACTGCAGAATGAGAGCCAAACCAGCTTTATCCATGTAGCCATCGTCATTTCTGAACCTCCGTGTTAGTGACAGACACCAGTTATCACACAACTACATACATAAACACTGTAATACACACACAGAAAACCAACGCTTCAGCAACATGACAAGTTGGGGCAGAGGGTAAGCAAGTGATTCCCTGAGGAATTAAAGTTGTGCTGGACAGACCAGGCTTAACTCGTTCACATCACCCCCTGGCGAATCCGAGCACCGGACCTGAGTGTGAGTCGGGCCAGGTTTGGTCATGAAAAAAAAAAAAAAAACCAGTGCACATTACAGAATGCCAAGGTGAGATGACCCATACCAGATGTGGCCGCAGTGCTCAAACAGCACATGTGAGAACCAGGGAGGGAGGGGGCAGAGCGGGCAACTGGAATGAGGGCTTCCCTGCTGGACAACCACTCCCATTGGAGAGCAGGAGTTGGGATGGGAGCAGACCAGACCAGGCAGGGCTACAACACCTTTGCGCCTCATGTGAGCAGGATCATGGAACAGCCAGGTTGGGCTGACTGTTACGACTGGTGCAAGCAAAAATTAGAGTGGGTGAGGGTTGTTTGGGCTTTGCTGCAGCATCAGCTGGCAGGGGCTGGCACTGGAGGCTAACTCTGTCAAGTTAAACTCCAGAACCACCTGGGGAGTGCATAATCTGGGAGTGGGAGTGGTCTAGAAGGGAAATAGTGGGCTTCTCCCTCCTGGTTATCACTCCCACTGGAGAGCACGAAAACTAGGACAGGGGCAGGGCTGGCTAGACAGAAAGGCAACCAACAGCACGTGTGTGGGCTGGATAGTGAAGTTGGTTACGTTGAACTTGGTTTCAATGTCTACTGACATGTATGAGAGCTGAATGGGATGTGGGACAGACTGGACTAGTCTGCTGCATATACTGGCAAGCACAGGAAACAGGGCAGGGGGCGGGCCTGGTGGGGGCTATAGGGAGTCAGCCCAACTAGGCTGCAGCTTCCACTGGTTTATGTGAGGGCCAAGAATCATGGTGGACTGCCCAAACCATGGGCAGAATCATTCTAGACTGCAACGCCAACTGGTTCCAGGGGAAGACAGGCTGGAAACAGAACCGACCCAGCAACTGCAACCACCAGCTGATCGGGGGTGATGGACTGTACCGGGCCCTGTACTTCCAAGTACACATAAGAATCTGGACTGGGAACACCTCAGACAATGTTTCTTTTGGGATCTCCCCAATTGAACTGCTGGACTCAGAACCCATGGTCTGCCAAGGAGTGTAAGTGCCACAGCCAAGCCTCCTTAGAGGCTCAGACGGAGCAGTGGAGAGCATACCCAGCTGCACATGGAGGATATGGCAGTCTATCGGAACCTGCAGAGAACACCTGGCACCACAACAGAGGACAGAACAAATCAATCAACTACCCCAGCTATACGTTGGCAGTGAAAAACTGGGCAAGTGGAGACTCTCAGGTGGACTACGTCAATCAGTGGATTCTACAGTGACCTCATCGTGCTTGGAATGACGAGACTGACAGCAATTCATAATTTTTGAACTATCAAAACCAATTGAGCAAGACCCTCGGAGCATGCTCCATATCAGGGACCTGGGATGGGTGGGAGACTGGGTGGGGTTTCTTCCTTTGTCTCCCCCTTTGCCCCAGATACAGCAAAAATAAGTGTCAAGTCCCTAGGTGGTGATGCATCCCCTCCAAAGCTGTGGGCACAGATGCTACTAGGATTTTGTCATTCATTTATGAGACAAGACAGGTAGAGACAGACGCATGCAACATGAGGTTCTTTAGGGCAGAACAACTCTTCCAGGTGACATTTTAGTGGTAAATATTTGACATGACACATTTTCCAAAACTTACAGAATGTACAACACTGAGAGAGAATACTAATGCCAATCATGGATTATTGCATAGACCTATCAATATTGGTTCATCACTTAAAACAGGTCATATTTTAAGGCAAGGTATGGGGGTAAGCTGCTTGCAGGGCAGGGGGTGGTGGGACACGCCTCAACTGTTCTGAGAAATCAAGTCTGTCTCCTGATGACCTTTCAGTTCCTCATCCCTTAAATGGGACTGACATCAATGGTGGGTTTGAATCCTACACTAGATGAAAGGCGTCATATAAGGAGACACATAGAGCTGATTTTCAGCAACAGTAACCCCTAAAAGTCAGTTTCTACTGCAAGGCCTGAGCTCCTATTTTGCACTGTATAGTTTCCCACCTGCCTACAGCCACTTCTCCATCTGTAACTAAAGATTTACACTGAGTAGTTTGCTACACAAGTTTGAGTTTTGTTTTTGCACACCATCCTCCACCATAGCAACAATGCTCTCTGGGACCAGTTCTTGACCCCGCACTGGCTGCACAAGAGTCAAGTCTGAGGTCATCCCAGGTGAGATTTTTGGGGGAAACCCCAGCTGGGCCATTGGACTCAGACCCCGGCCACAGGGACAAATCACAGGATGTGTGGTCAGCCCTTACTGTGCATGGATTGGGCCTTCTCAGGTGCTGATGCCTGTGTAGTGGGCAGCATGTCCAGATACACACAGGGGACATGTCAGCCAGCGCATCTAGACCAGCAAGGGGGTACTGACTGCCTCATCAGGGGTTGGAGCATTCTCCTGGTCAAGGTTTGCCACAGGTCCTTAGGTCTGTGGAGCCATTGAAGTGGACTTTCTCAACCAGTAGACCTTGGAAAGATTTCCTCCTGCCTGGAGCAAGGAAGCCCGCAATGTCTCAAGTAACATCCTCAGAACAATCTTCCCTACATTGGTTTCTCTAAGGCATCAGAAAAGGACCACCCTCCATTCCTGGGTGTTGATATCTTTTCACAGCAAGGAGTAGCCCTCTTCCCGCTTGTCCCTTGTGGACACAGGAGAGGGAAAAACGCAAACACTGAGACACGGGTCCCATCTACCTTCCTCCACACCTGACCCTCACAACCCTAATCAGAGGCCTACATGGGCAAGCATCCCTCTCAACCACGTAACAATAATAAAAGTAACTTCAAAAAAGCAATGTTCTCTAAAGATTGAGACACTAACTATGACACAAACGATCATCCTTGGATGCCAAACATAGCAGCCTAAAATAAATTCCAAAGGAGCCACAAGAGCCTCCTTTTTTATATAAAGAAAGGAACTGATGCGAGGGATCCTTGGAGCACTTTGGAGCGCCTGAGAGTTCAACACTGATGCTGACTGCTCGTGTAGATGGACCCTGCCTGGTCTCCTGCTTAGGACCCTACTCTGAGCATCCTCAACTGAAAATGTATGACATCAGAGGAGGTCTGAGCAGCCCACAGTCTTCTGGTGGCAGAGAGCAAAGGAAAGCAAGAGAGCAAAGGCACGGTAGCAATGTGGCTCCTGTATCCTTTCCCCTCCCCTCTCTGTAACAATCGCTCAGACCAGGCAACCTGCTCATAGAAGGCTTCAGCATGACAGACTTACTGGACAGGTGGCTGTCTCGTTTTCAGTGTGTGAACATTTTCAGTCTTTACTGATGCCACTGTGTTCCTTTGGGAGTTGGAGCCTGCTTGACAGTGTGGCAGTGGCTGGCTGAGTGCATTAGGGCGGTGTGTTTGATAACTCCAGCTGACTTCGGTAAAGAATGATGAAGCAAATAAGGAATTATTCTTCAACTTGTGGGTATTAATCCCCTAAGAGAAGATTCTTCAATTTGTATCATATAATGCAGAGGAAACAACATATATACATGTTAAGGTTATTATCCCAGGGAGAGGATGGCTGTTGTAAAATCCACTGATTTAAATGACACAGTAGTAAGCTTTCTCATCCAGTCTTGCTATATATTCATTGCCTTCCTCATTATTTTTAGACTCAGTAGACCCTAAAAATTTCCATCTGGAAATAAACTACTCTGTGGATTTTAGGCGCCAAGGGTAGGTCTTAACCTCCAATCACTTCACATTTCCCCCACTCTCTCATTCCAAAAAGCTTTCACCCTGGGTGAGTGGTCTTTGTGTGTGAAGTGCACAAATCTTGCTTTTGGGGGTTAAAGGACAATATTATGCTTTTCTCCTTCATCCCAGAATCCATGTCGTGTCTTTAATAAATGAAGAGCCGTGCAAAGGAATTTCTGTCCGTTCCTTAGATTTCTCAGTGTATAATATATGCTAGCCTCTATGTGATCTGACATGGGCAGGCATACCGCCTGACATTAGAAAAAACTCCCCTGAGGATTTATGTCATTAGTGGAGACTAGAGGCGCATGAACTAATCATTCACTTCTCTCTACCCTCATGAATCATTGCACAGGTTCCCATTCTGGCTTCTTCTCTGAGCAAAGGTAACCCTTTGAAGTCAAGAACAGCTCCACAGACTAAAGGAAGAACAAAAATCTACCACGGAGAGCTTGCTTTTCCAATCGGGGTTATTTAAACCTATCTACCCACATGAATAAGGCCAGAGAGTCGCAGGTTAGCGAAAGGAAGCAGAGGTGGTGGTTGTCATAGGTGTTGAAAATCACAGGATTATTTTAATGCCAGAATGTGGCATGGAGGCACTTTCCGTGGACTGTAATGTCAAGGTAGAGCCAAATGCATGTACAGAGAGCTGTGAAGATCACTGTCCCTGTGTTTTGTATATTCCTCTATGCAAATGACTATCACGTACTGAGGGAAAAGAGTAAAAAGGTTCCTCAAGATTTTGCCTTTGAATAATACCCAACATAGACTGACCGGAATTCTGTTTACGTCCTCACGTCCTTTAAGCCAATAACTCTGCCAAGTTTTGTACTAAACCATCATCTTAGTGCAGACCTTACAAAGTAAGCAGTCAATTAGCCAGAACTTAGGAATAGCATATTTGTATTTTCTGTTTAGTTTAAAAGATTGCATGTGCAGATGCTCTTGACGGTCTGTAAGATTAAGAAGCGATTCATCCGTTCCATTCAGTGCTGAGTCTACAGTGCTGTAGCTAATTGCAGCTAAAACCGCTGGTGCACAGGTAGACCCAAGATGAATGCAACACCATTTCCGGCTGGTTCAACGAGGCTAACGTATATATAGGCAGCTCATCTTGGGTTCGTTTGCCAGGTGCTTTAAACATTTATCAACAAACACTGCAAGCACTTGAATAGCCTGCAGAACAGGACAGTGAGGGAAGGAAGGCTCTCTGGTGCGCTTACGGTACGCTTGCAGATCTTCCACACGAGTGCACATTGCACTAGTATATTCACATGCTGTAATCCCTCCCGTGCCTGCAAGTGGGCACTAGAGAAACGGTTCCCCCTCCCAGTGAACTTGTAGTTGTAAGACTTTAGTGCAAGAAGACTTGTCTACTTTCTTTGATTCTGCTCCACAAATGTAAAATATAAAATACAAGTGTGCTGGGTTTACTGAATATAGTCTGTATCGAACGAAAGTTCTATATATTTTTAATTTAGGTACTTCTTTTTCAAAATGCATGCGTATCTCTCAGTTACCTTGGAGAGTTCAAATTGTGTTAGAACATTTCCCAAAGTGATTTCCACAGAAAACCACTTCCCCGGACCAAATAAGATTGAAAATTTACTAAGTTCTCAGATGCGGCTATTGGAAATCGGCTTGCAGGACAGTGGGTTGACTGTTTTAGGAAGTTGTGTAACAAACCACCATCACACACACACAATACTGCACACACATGCAGGAAAGACCCCTTTTCCCTCAGAGAATATTTTGTTTACCTCTAGATGAGAAAACCACTTTTGTCCACAAATAACACCTCCTAGTTTCTCATGGAATCATTAATTTATGAAATCCCCTAGGAAAATGTTGAGTTGGGATAGTAATTACTTTGCCTAAACATTTACAACTATGTTATTTTGGTTTAGCATTTTCACAATCAGAAAATTTCACTGATCTGAGTTTTTTCAAAAAAGCATGACTTTTGTTTTGAAAAATTATTCAACAGTTTCAGGCTGCAACTATGTCATTTCTGATATGAGCTAGCCTTATTTTTCTATTAAAAGGTTAATGACAGTATTAGATAGTTATTAAAAAAAAAGGAAAGCCTTATTACTTAGAGTTAGGCTAGTTTGTTTATTCAAAACTCAAAAACACTTATAAAATATATTCCACTATTAGAGATAGTAAGATACTGCTATGACAGGAAATCAATAACTTATTAATCTCCTTATACTGGGATATTTCACAATAAGCTGATGAAGCTAGTATCTGTTTTTAACTTTCTATTAACTCTATATTTAGGTTTTCTTACAATGTATTGCACAGTATCTTTATGCTTCTTTTCATTCGGGTCAGATAGAACCATCTGGTGAGTGCTCTCTCACTAAATTGTCCAAAACCTACTCTTCACAGCTCCCAAAGATACAGACATTTTCAACAACGACTTCTAAAGATAGCACTTATCCCGGAAGCAAGCATTTCTAACAGTGGA
Organism: Ochotona curzoniae; assembly: GCF_017591425.1. Lineage (NCBI taxonomy): Eukaryota > Metazoa > Chordata > Mammalia > Lagomorpha > Ochotonidae > Ochotona > Ochotona curzoniae. The sequence continues at coordinate 23,999,116 of NW_024467095.1, read as the reverse complement.
AACAGGATAGCGTTACACTGCAAGATATATTTTGAGCTTTCAGCTCATTTTCAATGTTCATTGAACATTACTTCAGCTCAATGTTCTTGTCCCTGTTGTAGTGTAGGATCAGCTTGTCCATTTTCTGTTGTTTGCCACTCCACCACTGCTGCACCTTTCATCCAGAGCCAATGCAAGGCCACAGGCAAGCTGGCCTTCCTCAACGAAACCCCATTGTATTCCTGCTAGCGTAGATGGCTCACTTCCTGCAAGGTGCAACGATCTGTAATTATTTATATTACATAATGTGGAATTTTGCTATTGTGCTGAATTTTTCAAATGCATTCTTATTTTATCCCTAAAACATCATCACATTTTTTTGGAAAGCAAAATGCCATTTTTTTTTTTGTGGGATTTATGGAACAGTGAAAGGGCCTCATTATGTATTCTCATAAATATTTGATTGCCTAACTAGAATACAAGTTAACAGTATGGAGCAGATTCCAAAATGCTTTGAAAAGTTGTCTCTATCAAACTTGGCATAGAAAGAGCATCCAGGGGAACCGAAAGGAGTCCAGACAGAATAGGTCTTTATCTAGGGAACCTGTGATTAACTGGACACTGAGACCAATCAACAATCAATAATTCTAAAACTTGTCCGTGGCACTCAACATACACTTTATAAAGTGGTTTATATAAAATGAGGATTACATTACAGTATTATCAGAGCAAATTCATCTAACATGCTAGGAATATAGCGTTAATAAGCACTAATATTGCAGCTATTGATTCACTTACTCTTTTCCATTAATTTCTCTTGGCTTAATTTGAACAAATATTCTCTTTTAGCTTCTCTCCGTTTTACTAAAAAAAGAAAAAAAACTTTAGAAATTTGCCCTAGTCATTTTTAAGGGGAAAATAATTATTCTTACATAAAACTTACTTGAAAAATGAGCAGAAAGTGGTAATTTTAAAAATTTCAATTTTGGGCGTCAGCATGGTATCCTAGTGACTAGGGTCCTTGCCTTGCATGAGCTGGAATCCCTTATGGGTGAAGGTTAGTGCCCCACAGCTCCACTCCCCTTCTAGCTCCCTGCTTATGGCCTGGGAAAGCAGAGGAGGGTGGATCAAAGGCTTAGGAACCTGCACCTGCGTGGGAAACCTAAGGAAGGCTCCTGGCTTCAGATTGGCTCAGCTACAGCTGTTGCTCCTGGCTTCAGATTGGCCACTTGGGAATGGAAGCTCTTTTTCCCTGGCTCTCCTTCTGTCTGTAAATCTGACTTTCCAATAAAAATAAATCAATCTTTTTAAAAAATTAAAAATTTTATTTTTCATACAATAAAGCACTAAGATGGTCTAAGGAAGAAGTGTCTCCATTCTCTATTTAGAAACCTTAGGTCCTGAAAAATTATTATTTACCTTGTTTATCATTTTTAGAAAAGTTCTAATTACTCCTGAGATCTCATATCTGGTTGCGATATCTAAAATATAACTGAAAATTATTTGTTGGACTCATCAAATGCGCTGAGATTAGAGCATTTTATTTTTCCATTTCTAGCAATAATTTTGTTAAAATAGTTCAAAGTGTGACTTGTGAAATTTTTTATAATTGATAAAGTGATGAAAATAAAAGCATTACTATACACACACACATATATATATATTTCAACTTCCCTATAGTTAAGCACTCACGCTTTCTTACCCCGAAAGAGCTATAAATGTGTGCTTTAGTCTCCTAAAGTGGACAATCAGCTTTCCAGCCACTTGACGAAAAGCATTTTCCTTACCTGACCCCTGCTCACTGTCAGATTGGCTCCTAAGTCACTCAGACGGCTCCCCCTTTCCCAAGGAACTGAAATTCATGAAGTCGTTAAGACTGGTGGGAGTGGAGGATGTGGGGAAATGTCTTGACAGTGAAGCTCTCACTCATTTTCCTGTTGAAACACACCGCACGCATCATCTGTGCTAGCGGAGTACACAGGATGTCTGACCTACAGCATGACAATATGTTTTCCTGTACTTGCTGGGTATTTATACATACATGCATATGCGTACATATCTATTTGGTTAGGCCATTGGGGAAAAACTTGAATAAGCTGTCTCTTGAGAGGGGGGATGGGAAGATAATCCTGTGTATGGATGCTCTGGTTGTCTGTTCATCCACCGAAGACTCAACTTCCGGGTAGACTACAGTTACTGGATATCCAAAGAGAAAGTTGCGCCAGTCTGCCAAGAAGTCGACTGGGGCTTCTTCTCGTGTCTGGGACCAGAGCCAGTCACAGTGAGGATATAGGCCATGCAACAATGTCTGTTCCTACAACCTGAAGCTTAGCTCCAGCACTTCTCAGGATAACATATTACAGAGCCCTGGGTACACAGAAATAGCTGATTTCCTGTGTCAGGCTCTGTGCCAGGTTCTCAAGGCAAGGCAGAACAGGGACCCCTCCTCCAGGAAAGAACAAAACACGGTCTTTGCCCAGTTAAATGCTAACACGACTAGGGTCGCTGTGCTGGGGTTGCTAGATCGAGTCCTTCAAAACAGGCAGGCAGTTAGATGTACAAATTGCTGCCCAAGGGGGGTGTCTGTGTCATGTTCCAGGAAATGGTTTTTGATTCAAGGTAGACAAGTATAAAATCACATTCTGTTTCTTAGATGAGGCTAGACAAGCACCAGGATGCGCTGAACAGCGTCAGAATCCCAGACTCAGCACTGGGTCATGCAAATCGTGGTTGCTGTCTTTCCATGGCCCAAGTAGCTTCCATGCTCTTACTGCTTCTTTTTAAACCATTTATCTTGAATGTACTCACTTCTTTTTTCCCCCCCTCAGAGAACGAATCCATTGAGGTGCAGATGGCCGTGAGGCAGAGCTTGCAGCCTATCCTGTTGGGTGTGGTGATTAGCCTGTTGGATCACATTAGACAGTCGTTGTCCAGGCCACGTCTCAACACCATGGGGGAAACAGGAAGGAACGAAGAGCCACAGCAGCTCTACATTCATATGTCAACATGAAGGAAATACCTTGGATAGACTTCCATTTGTGACGCCTCCATAAGATTATGGTTGCATCTCGAGGGGAGAGAATCAAGGCACTCACTAGCCTATGTGTAAACAAAGGCTCAAACATGGCAATTTTTTATGAGTAGATGAGAAATGCAAAAATGAGCTGAGCCTTGGGATCAGAGCAGCATTACATATCTAAAATATTGCTGCTGTTGAATAACCTTGCTGAAGGGATGTGTGTTTGAATGAAGGAGGAAATGAGGAAGCAAATCAATATTACAAATCAGAGGTCCTGCCACTATTCAATAACTGGGTATGGCGGGTTCCAGCCCCTCTCCTTGGGGCCAGCCCTGCTCCACTGGGGATACTGGTTCATTGTGAAGGTCTGGGAGGAATTTTAGGAATTCTATACCCAAGAAGCTCTCCAAGACATCCCAGAGAGGGGAGGAGGGAGAAAGCAAGGGTCTGAACTCCACGAAAACTCCAGTCTGAATGCAAACTAGGTTCCTAGTCCTTTCCTGAGATGCGTACCTGTTCTGCCAAGTAAATGTTCCTAAATTTTGCATCATGTATGTACACACATGTAAAGATATACATAAATACACACAAACATTAACACATACGTGTAAAGTGGATAATACAGTAAAAGATCACTTTTAAATTTACAAAAACCAATTTACTTGCCTCTCCTTTTCTATGTCAAGAATTTAAGGAAAAGATTGGCATTTGGAAGCAATTAGTACTTGAGAATTAGCGCTTCATTACGCACACTCTACTGTGTTTTAGTCAATATTTTGCAATAAACACACCTTTCAAGTTGGCATGGGATAAATGTGCAAGATGTTAGCTTAGGAAAGTTAGAATTCACACACTCCTACAATGTAAGGTGATGCTGTCATCAATTTGATTTGCCTACTGTCCCAGCATGCACCTGCCTTTTCTGACACCACGGTATGGGCTCAGGTCTCGCCCTGTTTGAATGTCTACCTGGAATACCGTGCTCTGCCTTTTAAAAAAGAGGTTAAGGTCCTTGCCTTGCACACCCGGGATCCCACATGGGCGCCTGTTCTATCCCAGCAGCCCTGCTTCCCTTCCAGCTCCTTGCCTGTGGCCCGGGAAAGCAGTCGAGGACGGCCCAAAGCTTTGGGACCCTGCACCCGCGTGGGAGACCTGGAAGAGGCTCCTGGCTTCGGACCGGCATAGTATTGGCCGTTGCGCTCACTTGGGGAGTGAATCATCGGACGGAAGATCTTCCTCTCTGTCTCTCCTCTCTGTATATCCGCCTTTCCAATAAAAAAATAATAAAAATAAATCTTTAAAAAGAGGTGAAAGCAGTTTTTCTGCCCCCCCACAGGGCTTCCTTAACTGTGTGTTTTCTTTCCATTCTGGGTCCTGCTTGTGTGTACCAAACTTATCTTCCCTCTCTGCACCATGGAATAAACATGGACATGTCACACTCACTTGCATTCCTTTCTCGTGGAACCAGTCTCAGACATATCTCTACCCTGAGGTTCTGTTTCCAGGTTTTCCTTCTGCTTTCTGGGTAATTCTTTGCCCTGCTTACCTTAGGTATTTCCCTGTGTGGAGTAGCTCATATTGGCATCTGAGTGTACACTTATTGCCTCACTAACAAACCAACCCTTTTCCCATTTGCGCACCATACCTCTCCCTTTTTAGTGTTTCTATCTTTGCAGGAGGCAAGAACCTAGATCAATTAATGTTTTCATCGCCCACACTGATGTTAGGTAGATCATAATCTTAATTGTTATAGTAGTCTCATTTTGCTTCTACTGTCTTCTACATTAAGTAGAACCATTGAAATCAGAGCCGCAAAAGTTCCAAGGGCATTTAGTGGGAGGGGTGTATATTTTGTGGGGGATGGAGAGGTGGGATGTGGGAAATATACTTCTCACCTGTTGACAGAGAGTATGGTGAGACTGCACACAGCTATAGGCCTTCTGTGCTGTAAAATGGATAATTGTAGCGGGGGGACAATTAAATATGCTAGGACCTGTGCTGGCTTGAAGTAATGGTTGATAATACAGCACTATTTTCATTTATCAAAAATCAACCATAGTGTAGGATAACATGATCAGACACACTGCATACTTGGTTGAAGCAACAAGTATTTTATACCCACCCGATCCTGCAGTTAGGTGTTTTTTTAATGCCTGCTCTGCTCTGACCACATTTCTCTGTGGTCAGCGGTCCGCAAAAGGACATCAAATGATTCACTACTCCCTGCCCTTTACTCCCTGTGTTCCCCACACTGATTAGGGCTAACTCTTATGACCAACAGAAAATTACAGAAGCTGCTCCAGGGCTTCAGCTGTAAGGTCTTACACAAAACAAACCAACCAGTACAGTTGCGCTGGTGTTTGGACTTGAGCTTCATTGCTTCAATACTGAGAACACACAAGAGAGGCCTAAGTTGAAAGGAATTGAGCCACCATCATACAATAACAGTGTGCCACGTACGTAGTTGGGCAACATGCAATCAGAGTACTGTTGTCACAACATGAGACCATAAACTTGAAACATCCAACCAGGCCCCAAAGTCCAGACTCACAGATAAACTTAGAAACATAAATGTTTATCATTGTTCCCACCACCAAGATCTGAAGTTGTCTGTTAAACAGCAATAGACAGGTGTCTCTGGCATGTTTTAGTATTGTATCACCTCTACTTTCTTCCTTCTTGGGTTCCATGCTTTCTGTTTTTAAGTGATCACAGAGCAGAATTCTCACACATATAGATACATGCATGTGTATAAACTTTTGTCTAATCCCTTGTGTGGATCTATTTTAAAGAGTCAGAGATTGACATGTAGTTGGGGAATTCTGTTCTTGTTTTTATGGCTGTTATTTTTAAAGGAGGGAAACCATTGTCCCTCCCTTCCTTTCTCTGAACTGATTTTTTTTACTCCTTAATTTCTTTTTTGCCCCAAGTTGGCAACCTGGAAAATAGAATGCAGAAGTCAGAGAAAAATGTTTCCCAACAGTTATAAAATTAGGAGGAAAAAAATCAGGCGTTGACACAAAACATTTGGGACAGATGTTTGGCATAGCTGTTAAGCAGTCTGTATTCCACACTGTGCAGTCCCCGAGTTTGCTAACCAGCCCTTGCTCCCGACCGCAGCCTCCTGCTGACACAGCCTCCACAGAGCAACAGTGAAGACTCAATTAATGGGTTCCTGCCACCCACAGAAGAGACCTGGACTCACTTCTGAGTCCTTGGCTTTGCTCCCTGGCCAGAGGCCATCGTAGGCATCTAGCGAATGGGCCAGCTATAGGAGGGCTTGCCTGCTTGATCGCTCTCCTTTTCCTCTCAAATCAATAAAAAGAACATGTTTAAAAATCACTATAAACACTCAAACTCAATGTACTATATGTGATTATTCAGAGTGACTACAATAAGAACGTGCCATTTTCATAATGAATTTGGCATGGTGGTGCGCAAATATTACAGAGATTCTACATTAATTAGTGCATTTTTGATGCAAAAGTCAGTCATGCTGCTTACATTTAAATAAAGATAAAATAATCCTGATGTGTTATTTGGTTTTAAAGTCAATTTTGACATTACAGCATTTGCACATTTGGAGCCTAATCCAGAACGTGACGGAACAGCAACACATAAGAGGTTGTTTGTGTTCTCCACATTACATTACACTTTTCTAATTTTTCATGGAATAAAAAAAAAAAATCTGCTTCAGGTTTGCTGTTACCAATTTCTGGTAGCTAGGAACTCCACAATGATGACAAAGAGCAGGCACTCTCCACAACGCAGAATTACCAACATATTTATGGCCTTATCATTTGACAGTGAAGGTCACAGCACTTCAGAGTTTATTCATAACCCTGCACCAGCGCTCAATTCTTTGAAAATTGCTCCTTGATACCCAGCTTCCCTGAAATCACAGAGAGAGGCAGCCACTCTTCCAAGGTATAAATCAGATCCTAAATGACAGATAGCAGTTTTTTCCTCCAGAGCCGGACAAGAACAGCACTACGTTTTCATTGTTGAAAGTCGGCACTTAGGAAAAACAGGGCGCTGGGGATGTCTTTAGGGCTTAATTTCTTAAGTCAGAAGTAAGAAAAGAGTCTTGGAATTATACAAAAAAAAAAATACAGGCTGTAGATCTTAAATGTTGTTGGCATTTTAATAACCTCTCTCCTTTTATTCTTCATATCTAAATTTAATACGGACAGAGGCTCAGTTTATCACCATACAGCTGCTACATATTTAAGCAAACAGTATTTGTTTTTGGCACAGCATAATACAAGCTGATCAAATAACAGCAACTGAAATATATTTGCGTGTTGTGAGACTACTGAAAACTAAAAGAGGCAAATTTAAAATTACTATTCCCACGAGATAACAGTAATTCTTTGTTGCAGAAGCCATTACTATGGCATAGGAAGTCTTTGACGGAATAATATCTGATGTTAGTTGAAAATATTGAGCGGGTGGGTATTTAGTCCAGTGGTTAACATGATGCTCCATTCCCTATCATAGTGCCTGTGTCTGAGCCCCAGGACTGCGTTGGATTCCAGCTTCCTGCTGAGTCACGCTGTGGGAATCAGCAGGTGACAGCTTATCACCTGATCCCTGACACTGCACTGGGTTCCCAGTCCTCACTGCACTGGGATCCCGATCCTGGCAGTGATGGGCACGTAGGACGTGAACTATTGGATCGGAACACTGCTTTTATGCTGACTTTGTAAGTAAACAAATAATCTGGCATTTATCATCTCAAATATAATAGCTGGACATTTCTTTTCAGATGTATTGAAACACCTGGTGAAGGATTTGAAAACCCTACCACAGTAAAAATAGTTGAAAAACAGAAATATCCAGTCAGTATACATATATTTTACATCAATGTATTATCTATACACTTTTCTGAATGTAATTAACATTGTGTAGTTAACACAGTAACAGTTAACATGATCATACTAAAAAATTAAGAGTCATCCAGATGATTCTTTCATAATAGATTACTGGCATTTAATTTTAGTTGCTGGGTTTAAATTTTTAGTTATAATTGGTTGGCATCTGACAGTAACAGGAGAATCAGCGACAATGTGGTGAGAATTGTGTAGATTTTGGCATTTGACTAATTAGAGACAAATATTGTTCTACCATTTGTTGGTTCTGACTTTGGGCAATTCAATTAATCTCTGCCTCTCAATTTGGCCATTTTCAGAATTGAAAGTAATGATGTTATCTGCTAACATAGTTCAGTGATGATTAGGGCAACTATTTATATATATATATATTATATATATATAAACTATCATAGCTGTTGACTTGTCATAGCTAATAAAAGCAAAAGGTATAATACATCAACAGTGCACTAACATCAATCAAAAGGCAATAGTTGTCACATCAAGCCATATGAGTGAAAATTTATCGAACAGCAACATCTGTGTGCCACTCTAAGGCTCACATAGTAGGGACCACCACGGAGTGAGTATAATAATAATCAGTGGGCCTTCTTGAAAGTTTATAAAGGGCCCAAAATTTCTTGAAGCATGTAGCCAGCTGAGTATTGGGATAAGGATGTCACAGATAGCTGAGCACCCTTGAAAGTTAAATCCTCAGCCCATCTCACCTATCAATCTGATGTATGAACAGCAGAGCTCTTTTTGGGGAGGAAAAATCCCAACAAGACACTGTAGGCACATGTGAGCTGACAAAATTAAAAAAAAAAAAAAAGTCATCCATCACCTATGAGCTTTCAGTTGGGCTGTTTCCTCCATGCTAAAATCTAGCATTCTCTTTATCCACGTGATGATTTAGAATGTTCACTCTGTGAGGCAGCCTGTAGCCCTTCTTAACTTACCACCCCCTCCTCCTGGGCACCAGTTCAGTCACAAAAGTGAACATCCGTCAGAAGTCAGCCTGATGACTTATATTAACATGATGGCTCATATTAAGCTTACCGGCAAATGCTGAAGGAAGGGTAGGAAAATCTAGAGCGTTGGGCGTGTCAGAGTAGTAGGAAAAAAAAAAATCAAACATCACAAAATGTTAAACAGAACTGAGTTCACGATATTAGCTGGGATGCTGGATCCCTACATGAGAGGCCAAGTGGTGGCAGTTAACTCTCCAAAGAGGCTAAACTGGCATAAAAAGAAGCAATGTTACAGTCCAACCCACGGGACCTGAATCCCCAAATTTCTGGAAATGATTCCCTGAGACAAGATAAATGTACTGAAAAAAGTATGACTTCATTCATACAATCAAAAAAGAAAAAATCAACCAATAAAATGGCCACACTCCTTTGCCTAATTTCTAACCATAAGCCAGGGCTCAGAACTGGAAATCAATGAATGAAAGAGAGGACAAATTGCCAAGAGGAAGGACCCTGAAGTGTATATTGGCTCTCTAGCAAACGCACCCACACGTGTCTGCTGAGGTAACAACAGGAACTTCCCAGGACAGGCAGATATTACATGCGTGTGACGAAGGACTGCTAAGTAAGAACCTGGATTAACACTGACTCCCTGGGACATGAAACATCGTGGCTGTACATCCAAGTGAGCATATGTGGGGCGAAGGGAGAAGTAATACATGACATCTTGGACATAGGCCATCCGACTCAGTACATGGATGTAGAGTGGACATTGGTTCCTTGGCTTGCAGAGTGAAGGAAGCCTATTACAGTGGACAAGCAGACATCCTAGCATTAAAAACATTTATAATGCGCCATGTGATAGTGTGACACATGTGTACATTGTATAACATCCAATCAGGGTAAGCATAGGTGTTCCTTAAACATTCAACATTTCTTTATGATGAAGTTTTTTAAAAATCCTTAGAAGAAGACGTAGTACGTTGTCATTATCTTTAGTCAATTATTACTCTTAAAAGGCTCCTTCACAGGAACTAGCATTGTGGCGTTTCTGAAAAAGCCACTCACCTGCAACGCTGCCACCCATTAGGACACTAGCTTGCATCTTCCACGTCTGTTCCAGCTCCCTGATCGTTGGTCAGGGAAAGCCGTATAAGATGACCCAAGCGCTTGCACCCCGCACCCCATAGGAAAGGGAGCAGAAGCACCTGTTCCTGGCTTCTGCCGCTGGTAGACATTTGTGACATGAACCATCAGAAGAATGACCCCTGTCTCTATTGCTGCTTAACATATTTCAAATAAAGAAAGATTTTTGTTTGAAAAATACTCCCACGTTTACATTCTCGTTTCTGCTTTCATGACTTTAAAAAGGAAAGAAGGGTAAGAGGTTGATGAGTGTATACTACAAACGGAACCAAGGTTTCGTTGTCACAGTGGCCGCTGAGCCAGATGTGCCATCCGAGTAAAGAAGGTGTATTTCCTAGGTTCTTCAGAAGTGGCCTGCAGTAGCCAGCCTTTTTGATTTGGCAAACATTTTTCATGTGAAAAAAACTGCCTGGTTTGAAAAACATTAGTTTTGACCTTTTGTGAAATTGTCTCTTAAAGAAACGTTACATACGACAGTCACTAATGGATGAATATTAACTTCTCTGTGAAACACACAGTGTAATCACCTCTGTCACACACTCCAACACTCATAAAAAATAGCACATGTCTTTTCAATGTGACGACGAGGATGCTTTTACACCTTTCTCCCAGGTAACTTTACCACAGCCCGTGTTCTTTAAACTATCTCAAATGGAAATGACAGCCAGGTAACTCTGGGAACTGCATGCTGAAAATCGTAAAGCTGAAGACAGTCTTGATCTCTGATCCATGTGGTCAAAAGCTGTCCCCGATTTGTTCAACATAGCGGGACTGTCACATATGCATAAAACATTCTCTGTGAAATCTGATGAAGCCAAAAGCGGAGTCAATAATAATATCCACTTAAGATCCCAGGGATTGTAATGGTGTGGGGGAAAAAATGTTGTTACCATGTAAGTTGACTGTTCTCTGTTGCTGTAAAATGTTGAATTATTGGACAACTTTATGTTTACCTTTAGTGGTTTCTTATAACATGGAAAGCTGTCATATTTGAAAATAGAGTTATCGGGCATAGTTTGATTAGGTTTAAAACGCAAGATCAGAGATGAGGGCTGCTGAAAAAAATTGAGTAGCTTCAGTCTTCAATGCAGCTCGAAAGATAACATAAATGAATAAATAAGTATAGAGCAAGATGGAAGTTGCAAACCAGTGCTACAGTCTATTGGTACAGAATGCCGAGATGATAAGCTCTGAGCTAGCCTTTGCATGGAAAAAAAAAAAAAGTACAAGCTTCTCAGCATAAATTAGCCTATAAAAACTAAATCTCTGTTAAATGTACGTGCTGAGAAAGTCAAGAGATCCTCTACTACATGAGAAACTAGTTCGGAGCTGCAAAACGTTATTTTAATTTTAGTTTATTTTTGGTTGGAAAGGCAGATCTATAGAGAGGAGGAGAGACAGGAAGATCTTCCATCTGATGGTTCACTCCCCAAGTGGCCGCTATAGCCGGAGCTGAGCCAACCTGAAGCCAGGAGCCAGGAGTCTCTTCTGGGTCTCCCGTGTGGCTGAAGGGTCCCAAGGCTTTGGGCCATCTTCGACTGCTTTCTCAGGGCACAAGCAGGGAGCTGAATGGGAAGCAGCGCCGCCAGGATTAGAACCAGTGCCCATATGGGATCCTGCCACATTCAAGGTGAGGACCTTAACACTAGGCTATGCTATCACACTGGGTTCCAAAACTTTATTTCTAAACTTGAAATCAGAATGTTTCTATTTGTGTAGAAATAATTTCGCTTATTGCCCAAGTTAACTTGCTATGATATCACTGGCCTAATTCTAAATATTTTAGCAATTACAATAAGACTGTAGCTTTATTCCAACTATATATAATGGTGTAATAAAGGAAAGGTTGCAGTTGGCACTCAGTAAAGATAAATTAATATTCTGTGGAAACTTCCCTATCCAACTTTCTCTATCTTTCTTTAAGGGAGATTTCACATTACCAAGTATAAAAGGAAGATTTTTATAAAACCAGGAAATTTTGTGCACCATTAACATTATTTCAATTTGTGTTCCTTTTCTGAGAACTGAGGGATGATGTCTCATTAACTCTGAATGTTACTAAATGAACCCATTTAATTTTACTTTAAAAAATCCATGTGACTTACAAAAGAAATGTATTTTTTTTTAAAAAAAGACGTATTTATTTCTATTGGAAAAGCAGATCTGTAGTGAGAAGGAAAGACAGAGAAAGATCTTCTGTCTGCTGATTCACTCCCGAAATGGCCTTGATGACCAGAGCTAAGCTCTGCAGCCAGGAGCCTCTGGTCTCTCACGAGGATACAGGGTCCCAAGATATTAGGCCATCTTCTGTTGCTGTCCCAGTACATAAGCTGAGAGCTGGCTAGGAAGTGGAGCAGCTGGGACACAAACTGGTGCCCATATGGGATGCTGGTCCTTGCATGTGAAGGACTAACCAATTGAGCCACCATGCCACCCTCAGGAAATGTATATTGAAAGGAAAGATAGGTACTATTCCACAAATGAGCAAAATTAATATTAAAATATTATACTGGGCCTGGTGCGGGGTGGCCTAGCAGCTAAAGTCCTTGCCTTGAACGTGCAGGGATCCCATATGGGTGCTGGTTCTAATCCTGGTGGCTCCACTTCCCATCCAGCTCTCTGCTTGTGGCCTGGGAAAGCAGTAGAGGACGGCCCTCAGCCTTGGGACCCTGCACCCACACAGGAGACTGGAAAGAGCTCCTGGCTCCTGGCTTCAGATTGGCACAGCACCGGCCACTGTGGTCACTTGGGGAGTGAATCATTGGACGGAAGATATTTCTCTCTGTCTTTTCTCTTCTCTCTATATATCTAACACATTTTAACACATAATATATCTGTATATATATATTTTTTCAGTTCATTTTCACCTAGTGCAAACTTAAATGTGAAATAAAGCAAATGAAAGAAAAAAATAGTGACTAATTCCTACTGTAGAAATCAGTATGCTGTGGCAGAGGGCAGCGCAGAGAGAGAGCAAAAATAAAGGTGCATTTGACATTTCATGATGTCACAAAAACCCTGCTAAGATAAACTACTCTTGAGTTGGTCATTGTGATTCAATGTGAAAATGCCTATGTATCAAGCTCCACACAGCTGGTTTTCTAACCAGACAGAAAACGAATCAAGTTTTAAGATGAAGGAAGACAGAAAAGCTAACAACACTCAAAAGTGAGGTGTGATGGGTGAAAAATATGAATTAGGGCAGACCCACATACAAAGCTGCTGCACCAGGAGTACCTGCTGTGCTCACAGGATGAGCTGCTAAAATTGAGATGTGTCAAGATTTGCCATTTCAAAGCTTCGGTTATGACAAGTCTTCCAGGCACTTAAAACTTAAATGAATATGGAGAGGATAATGACATTTATTTTTTTCTTCTAAAAATGCAAGCCTGATGAATGATGCTTGAGAACTCCACTAGTCATTTTGATGAGCCCTTGGCAAAGCAATGAAAGACTTTTTTGTTTTTCTCCTCTTTTTTTTTTTTTCTTGATCCTGTATCTAAAGCAAAGATTTTCTTCATGTTAGTTTCTCCACCATGGACACATCTCTTGTTGGAGAAGATGTGACTTCCATAAACTTATATAACAAAGATCATATACTTTCTCCCTCAATAATAAAAATAAAAATGAACTATGAATACACTTGGAGTTATAAAACCATGGAAATATGTTAATGATTTTATATGCTAATTAGGATTTTGGTACTGTTTATCACAATCCAAAGTACAAAGACTTTATGAAAGTATTATAATTCATAAAAAAGAATGTAGTGGATATACAATTGTGTGTAACAGGAATGACTCTTACTTGCATGAAAACAGAAAATAAATCTTGCCACAAATTGTAGTGTTGGAGGAATCATCTTCCAAAGCCACCGAAAGATAAAGTATACTAGTATTAACGTTTGATTCAACTATCTTTTCTATTGTTTGCAAGCTCAGATGTCATGGATAAATTACAAATATCACAAACATAATATGAATCATAAGGGAGTTTTGCTTCAATTTTAAAATTCACCAATTAAAATTTTGTTAATAATAATACCGAAGTAAATATCTTTTCAAGATAAAAGGGTACAAATTTGAATGTTCATGGGTACTTTCTTCTGAAGGAAGATGATCTGAGTTTACAGTATTCGATATTTGATAACTTACACCTGTGACCACATTACCTATTTCCATTCAAACCATTTTTATGTTTGCTTCAAGGATGAGAATAATTTTGAGTTGTTCCTTTAGCTGAATCTAAATGGAACATGGAAGACTATGACAAGTTTGAAAGGGCACAGTAGAATGTCCTATGCAGCGTGTCAGAGAACCCTTGGGACAAGCCAAGGGAAGAGAAGCTATAGTTATAAACAGTATAAATGTTTAGAGATGAAAAAGTTAAGTTAGGATAAAATCACACATGCTGCAAAAAATCCTAAGATACAACTGAAACTTCCTCCAATGATAATTTCTCAAATATAATTGTGATAAGTAGCATTAATCAGGTGTAGGTTTAAAAGATAACAACGGGTAGACATTTGATCCAATAGTTAAGATCTGCTTTGGACGCCTGCATCCCATATTGGACAGCCTCAATTTTGGTATGGGCCTCACTTCCTGTCCAGTTTTTTGTTCATCTGTGTCCTGGAAGACAGAAGGTAATAAAGCAGTTGGCTCTCTGATACCAATGTGAGAAACCAGACTGAGTTCCAGGCTTCAGCCAGACCCTGCACAGATACAACTGTGGTGGGCATTTAGGGAGTGAACAAGCAGACGGAGACAGTTCTCTGTAAAGAAAAGCAATAAACTAAACAAAGCCCTTTGACACAATGGTGTACATGCTGCCTGGGACGCCCGCATCCCATACCAGGGCGCTCTGGGTCAAGTCCCAGCTTCTTTTCTAATCTGCACCCTGGGAGGCAGCAGGCCATGGCATTCCTGGCTCCCGGGTTTTGACTGCCACAATCTTGGCTTTTGCAAGCATTTGGGGAGTGAACCAGCGGATGCAAGCTCCCCCTTTCTCTCCCACTCCCTCCTTTCCCCTCACATAAATGGAGATTTTTTTTTTTTATTTTTAAAAGAATCTTATTAGATGGTTCAAAGTGCATTTCTGAATTACAACCAAATGAAACTTTTGATTATCCCAAGTCCATCCTCTTCCTCTCCTAATATGCAGCAACTCTATAAAAATGATATTAACATCCAACAGTCTAAGATTAATCTGATGAATCTGTTCAACAAAGGAAATCAAGAACAAAGTTAAGAGACCGAGATGAATGATATGATGAGTGAGCTTCATTTGCAATGGTCAGGACTGATGGGATATTCATACTTAGAAAATCTGTTACGCTCACAACTCAATTTAAAATGTTAAAAAGCAATATCTACAATAGAAATGTGCAAAGGACTGGCAACCACAGGAAGAGATGCTCAGACTCCTTAGTAGCTAAAAGTATTTAACTAACATATTTTATTGTCAAATTCATTCCTGCATCCTTGTAATAGGGACACTTGGTAATGTTAAGTAGTAAGGGGAAGTGAGTATAATTTTAGAAACTCAATTAAAAATACCCATCATATATACTGGCCTCATAAATCATTTCAGAGAGCAACCTGGGCAATAAAGCGAACTGTGATGCAGGAAATGTTTAACTACCTACATATCCCAAAGAAAAGCTAACAAAGATCCTTAAAGAAATCGATGTGAAGTTGTGCACTGCGACAATGTTTTGCAGGATAGAGCTGAGTGCAGTTGGTGGCAAAAGATTTGGGAGTGACGTAATGTGTATAACAGAGTGGATAGGGAACTCTACCAGGTATACCATTTACTGGAAAATGAAGTCACAGCAACAGAGTTTTAGAAAAATGCTCAGTAAAACAGAAAACCAGGTGAAAGTAAAATCAACACAGCTAAGCAAAAGAAATTAGTAGAAAATACAATACAATCAATCATTATATGACATTCTGAGATATACAAAACCACAGAATTAATACCCCTGGTGTGCAGCAGATGGTAGAGGTGATAAACAGTTGAACTTCCTTGGATTTCTTGTAAGAAAAATCATTTTATGATACAGTTCCATAGGCTCTGGGATTTCTCCTCTTCAAACAGCCGCCCCCTGCTGATTCCCCTACATCATGAGACTAGTACAGTCCTTCAAAAAAAAGTCAGAAATCCATCTTTCTGCTATTTAAGTGTATCCTGATATTATAGGCAGAGAGAATAGTGTAAGTCCACTGGGCATTAAAGAGTCAGGAAACTAGAGTACATGCTACAGTGTGTCTATATCCACAGGTTTGTTAAAATCTACACAAGGGATGGGCAGTGTGAGATAGATTAAACCACTATTTGGGACAAAAGCAATTCACAGAACCTGGTCTCAGCTACTCCGCGTCTGCTTCCAACTGCTTGGTTGTGCACATCCTGGGAGGCAGTTGACAGCTCAAATGCTTGCGGAGACCTGAATGGTGTTCCAGGCTTTGGCTGCGAGCTTAGGCTGGCTTTGGCTTTTGCAACCATTTGAGAAGTGAGCTAGTAAAATGCAGGTCTTGCCTTTCCTGCCTTCCCTGGCCCCTTACATTTGATACGGATTTTCCAACTGCAATATCAAAAGCATAACTCATAATAGAACAGATAGATTAAGTAGATTTTTTTCAGGATTTGAAAACTCTGCCCATTAAAAGATGTTGTTTATTCCCTGTAGTCCTGAGCTGAGGAAGTATAAACATAAATTAACAGCAAGCAGAACTTGCCCAGAACATCGCATGAGCAAAAACATCCCCTTTAAAGTACAGGGTCAACTGGAGAAATACAAAACTGGACCAGGAAATATCCAAAATGAGCAGGAAATATCTTTCAGAAATCAAAAGCAAAAAGTTATCAGTGCTTCATATCAAAGGATCCAAGACCCAAGTAGAATATGTTCCTTCTGGCCAAAAATAAGATCCTTCAAACATGAATAGATTATTTTGAAGTGATCGCATATGTCAAATATGGTTAAAATCCCCTCACTGGTTCATAGGTTCACACAGTATCATGGCCTTCAAGATGGGTTCGATTTTCTTTTTCATTCCTTGGTCACTCAATATTGCTAATTTTTTATTTTTTCTTTCTGTTGTTGATTTTGTTTTATGGCTTTTCATTTAAAGGGATGTACAGTAACTGTGAAATAGAGACTATTATATCCATATGTGAAGATACAATGCAGTATGTATCTCCACTTCCAAATTCTAGATTCTCAATGGGACTGCTAAATGTATCTTGACACTAGGATGCTGGACTCTCTGCCATGGTCTGTACCTGCAATGTCAGGATATACTTAAATAGCCAAATGATAGACTTATACCTGTTTATAAAGGATTACACTAGTGTAATCATATTAGGAGAAGTCAGTGTGGGGGTGGATTTGGAGAGGGTGGAAGGGAAATCCCAGAACCCATAGAACTATAACATCAAATAATAAAATTAATTGGTTTTAAAAAACCCTCACTCATCAGTGTTGTTGCAACACAGGAAGTTAACCCATTATTTCATAAAATAGTAAATACAAAGAGTGAGAAGTATATATATCCTACTCTTTCATATGAGGTATGTCTTATCACAACTGGATAGCTGGCAAAATGGAAGAGTCTTTTCACACTGTTTCAGATTTTGAATGCATTTAGGAACCAGTCGCAGATTCACATGGGTGACTGAGGGTCATACAGAGCAATAGCATTGCAACAGACAACCAGACATTGTGATGTAAACCCATGTATTACAGAAGTCCCACCCCTATAAAAACGGTGTTTAGTGTTCTGAACATGGCTCTAGAATTAACTGCTAATTATAAAAGAGGAAATTTTAATTATTATCCATGCCAGAAAAAGAACTCGGACTGAGACACCCTACACAACAAATATAATTTTCTTGCTAAAAATAGTAGTCATTTGGCTTAGCTGTTCAAGTGCTTCTGTCCCATACAAAACATGTGGGTTCAATAGGTGGTTTCTGGCTGTTGACATGAGTTTGACATTAATGCGGACCACAGAAGCCAGAGGTCATGGCGCTAGTATCTGGGCCCCTCCCTTCCCTGTAGGGGGTCCGGATTGAATTCTTGGCTTCTAGCTTCACCTAATCACACACGTGCGTGTGTGTGGGGGGGGGGCCATGCTTATGTGTGCGCATATGCCTGTTGACTTAAAAAGAAGACAAAAAAGGGGAATCACAGCCAAGAAATTTATAGATTAAAAGAGAGAAAAATGTATCAACCACCGGTGAAGTATGGATCTTGTTTGGGTCTTATTCAAATCAGAATACATTTGAAAACATTCGGAATCAATGAGGAAATACACACTACATCATTCTAAGCAACTGCTTCCCACTGGTAATAATAATATTATAAAGTTTTTAAGAATTTTATTTAGGGATATGAACACATCCCTAAATATCTTTAAGAGGATTATAAAGTAATATGCAGTTTGAAAAGGATATACAAAGACAAGATAACCTTGAGATGGCTTCCTACAGGATAGAATCCTGGAGGTGAGTGGCACCAAAAAATCGACAAATAAATACCAAATAAGGCAGCACATTAATGATGATTAAAATGCGACATAAACTAAGAAGCATGGTTAACCAATCCATTTTGAATGAAGTCCAAAACAGAACAAAACACATAGGAATTCCATGTGCAAGGCCGGAAGCATTCCAGCTTGCACGAGCAATGTGCGTGAGTGCTACACGGTTTCAGGAAGGAAACTGGCTTACTCAAGAACCGCAGTCGAGAAACTCTACATTCAGGACTCAAAACTTCCAAAGTCAGATGCCTCTAAATATTACTGACATGTAGACAAAATAAAATTTTCAGAACAAGTCACAAATATCATATTGTTTCTTGGTACCCACTAAATAACCATGCCATGGTTAATTAGGAATATACTATCTACTTCTAGTTCCTTCCCCAGCGGTTTTGAATGTTTTCCATTCCTTGAGTATAAATCCTTTCCAAAGAAATGCTATCACAATAAACTTCAATTTGCTTTTTTTGCCTGTATTTTTGACCTTTTAACATGCACTTTTTCTGGTTAAAAAAAAGCACTGTAGATAAAGAAACGTAGAGTAGGATTTGTAGCATTAATTTATTTTTAACGCTGCACATCAACATTTTTATGCTAAGTACTGAGTTAGAATTTGGTTCGTAAAATGTTTTAAAGGAAGGATATGTTAAGGATAAGATGAAGATTTTAAAGAACTATGCACTATTTAGCTACAGAAATAAGATTCCTTCTGGCACTTACTGGATGATATGCAGTACTAAGGTTGGTGCTAATAATCCCGTAGCCATGGTAACACTATACAAAATAATGCCACGAATACAGCTGTACTGGACTAACACTTGCCAGAGTTTATACCTTTGCATCTTACTAGACGTTCAGTGAACAGAAAACAATATATCTATACTTACACTTTATCTCTGTGGTTCTATCGTTGAAAACAGCTTTGAGTAGATTAATGTAACAATTAACAGTCTATGTGTGGGGCCAGCACTGTGGTGCAGTACATTAAGTTGCTGCATGCAATTTAAGCATCCATTATTGGAGCATGGATTTGGATCCCAGCTGCTCTGCTTTGGATCCAGCTACCTGCTACAGTGCCAGGGAATGCATCGAAGAGTTGCCAAAGTACTTGAGTCTCTAACTAATAAGGGAGACACACAAATGGAATTCCTAGCTCCTAGCTTAGGTTTTGTTGGGCCTTAGCCATTGCAGTCATTCAGGGAGTCAACCAAGAGATGATAGCTCTCTTTATCTCTGTGTAATTCCAAAAAATGAGTACATGCCAGTTTTTATAATAAAACCCATCCCTATATCCCAGCTTGAAGAAATCTCGAACTGGGCCTGGTACGGTAGCCCAGTTGCCTTGCATGCACTCCCCATATGGGTACCAGTTCATATCCCGCAGCTCCACTTCCCCTTCCAGCCCTCCACTTGCGGCCTGGGAAAGCAGTGAAGGATGGCCTAAGACAGTGGGACCCTGCACCCACATGGGAGACTTAGAAAAGCCTCCTGACTCCTGGCTTTGGATTGCCTCTGCTCTGGTTGTTGCAGCCATTTGGGGAGTGAATTAGCAGATAGAAGATCCTTCTCTCTGTAAGCTGATTTTCCAATAGAAAACAAATAATCATTTTTTAATTATTATTAATTACATTGCATTTTGTGACACAGTGTTATGGGCACTGGGATTCCACCCACCCCTCCCCGAACCCTCTCCCCATGGTGGATTTCTCCACCTTGTTGCATTACCACAGTTCAAATTCGGTTGAGATTCTTTCATTGGACGTATTTACCAAGCATAAAGTCCAGCGTTTTATTGTCCTAGTGGGTTCAACGATTTCTTGGTGAGACCATCTCTGGTCTGAAGGTAAAGCCAGCAAAGTATCATCCCAATCAATTAAAAGCCCCAACATAACATCAGCAGCCATTTACAACCTTATGGCATTAATTGACATGGTAATGATTAACAATATGCTAATAGGAAAATGCGGGTTCTTAATTATATTCTGTGACTTCTTCAGACATTTCAATTTTCCGCTTATATTCAACAGGATTCCATATACCTCAAAATGGCTATAGATTACTATTCAGCTGTCTCGTCTATTTTTATCTTTGTATTTAGCTGTTTATAGTGTTGAAGCATGATTTGGCTGAACTTAGTTGTTTGTTGGATGGTTTGAACTGGCTTATAACTCCAGCAAGACATGTGTTATCAGTTCAGGTACAGAACTTTTTTTTTTTTTTTTTTAGGATGGGTGTGCAGAGAAATCCCCAATACCCCAGTGAGGCGTAACTAATCTTTGTGTCCCACCTAGTGAGGCATGATTGGATCCACGCTGGCCATTTCCTGTCTGATTCTAAGCTTTCCTTGTTGTTGTCTGTCCATTCTAGATCTTTTGTTTGTTTGTTTGTTTTGAGGGGTTTCTGGAGCGATCCTAATGGTCACTGCGAGGGAGGGTGGGGACCCAGAGCTGGAGTCAGGCAAGGACCAGAGAGCGCTCGCCTCCCTCATCCCGAAGGAAGTTTATTATTTTTCTGTTTCTGCAGACCGCTCAGGGCTCCTGGCCGTCGTTCCGATGGCGCTGGTTTCTGCATGGCAGAGTTTGGACTTCTTCCATCCCCTGTGGAGGCTCCAGATGGGGGTGGGTGACCTCAGAGTTCTTGGCCTCTGAAGGCACTCCTATTCCCCAGGATCTCCTTAGCGGTTGGGATGTAGTCCTCGGTGTCCCTACTGATAGTCATTGGTGAGGATCTGGGAGTCTTCAGGGTTGGGATATGAACCTCCTCCTGATCTCCTGCTCCGCTCTGGGTCTCCCCCCGCTCCATACGCAAGACCTCCTGTTAAGAGGCTTTCAGGGTCGCTCCCGATCCCCCCCCTTATGCCTGTGTAGCTTTACTATTGTCTAGTGCCGACTCGAGTCTGTTGTCTATGAGTTATCAGGTTTGATCATGATAGGCTATATTTCACGTCTTCCTCTCACTTTTTAGGGAGATGGAAGATTTCTCTGCATTCCCTCCCCATTACAGAGTAACATAGGGTATGAAGAGTGTTTTAGGTTTTACAGTTCTTTCATGTAGATCATAAGCATTCTGACTCACATTAATTGTTGTTTTATAGATTACAACGCATTATCTTATTGCATTGGATACATGCTGTCAGAGATTGCAATATTACTATGTATAGATATTATTTTCCAGATTAACAACTTTTCATCTCAGATTAAGGCAAACGTGGTATTTAACCTAATGGGATTGGTTCATTTCTTTTAGCATAATGGATTCCAGTTGGGCCCATTTGGCCACAAAGAACTTCATTTCATTTTTTTTCTTAATAGCTGAGTAGTATTCCATGGAGTATATGAACCATAGCTTTCTTATCCAGTCTTCTGTTGATGGGCATTTCGGTTGCTTCCAAGTTTTTGCAATTACTGATTGTGCTGCTATAAACATAGGGGTGCATGTTGGTTTCTCGTAAAACAGGTGTTTTGGATATATTCCTAGGAGTGCTATTGCTGGGTCATATGGTATGCTGATTTTCAATTGTTTCAATATCCTCCATACTGATTTCCATAGAGGCTGTACAAGTTTGCAGTCCCACCAACAGTGGAGTAGGGTTCCCTTTTCCCCACATCCTCGCCAGCAAGTGTTGTTGGTGATTTTTTGTATGTGTGCCATCCTTGCTGGCGTCAGGTGGTACCTCATTTTTGTCTTCATTTGGATTTCCCTTATTGCCAGAGAACTTGAGCATTTTTTCATGTTTGTTTGCTATTTGGGTTTGTTCTTTTGTCCATTTCCTGTGCCCATTTCTTGAGTTCTTTGTTTGTTTTGGTGTTTTGGTGAAAACTAATAATCTTAGAAAAGAAAGGAAAAAAAAAAAAGAAGTCTTGGGCTTCAGTTTTGTCAACTGAGCTATAGGAATAATGTCTCTTTAGAGAATTTCGGTGAGCTTGATAAAGAAAAAAAAAAATACATGCCAAAGCATGCAATCACTTATTACAGTGCCTGACATATGATGAGATCAATGTTAGACATTTTCAATGTTCTTAAGGACCATGGCTGTTTTCTTATTTGATACTTTCTACTCATAATTCAATGTGAAGCTCCCATCTATTAATATAAGTAAATGCTAACATGCTGATAACAGTAGCATAAGAATCTACATAGGCTTTAAGAACCTAGAGTGGAGAACAGAGTGGAGGGGAGGGAGTTTGGGGCAGGGGCAGGGGAAAGCCCACTGCCAACTAAACTGTATTTAAAAACAATTAATGGAGACTGTCATATCTAGTAACATGTTATTCAACTTCATGGCATTGTAAATTTCTATTTTTCTTTCTATTGCTGATTTTGTATTATGACTTTTCATTTGGGGAATGTACAGTAGCTGTCAAATGGAGACTAAAATATCCAGATGTGAGGATACAATGTAGTATGCATTTCCAGACAAAGATGTTCTTACAATGAAACTGTTTACTATATCTTAACAATAGGATGCTGGACTCTCTGCCATTGTCCATGCCCGCAATGATGGATATATGACTGTGTATGAAGAACTAGACTGTAGTAATGATACAGAAGAACTAGGTTGCGGGGTGGGGGGAATAAGGGAAATGCCAGGAACCTATAGAACTGTATCACAAAATGATAATAATAATAATAGTAAAATGTAAAAAAATTTTTTAAAAAGAACCTACACAGGTATCTATTTGAAATAATCCAGTTCTTAAGTGGAAGCCTAAGGGCAGGCTTGGGACTTCTATAAAGTTTAATGTTTAAAATATTTATTTTGTTTGTATAAATGTTATAGAGCGGTGGTTCATAGTATTCGTTGATCTCTTGAAAGGGCCAACAAGCCCCTTGAAGGCTAAGAACACTTTTCTAGCTGTAGAAGCTCAAACCCAAGATCTCTGTCGTGGCTTAGGAGGGTCGGTTTAATTGCATCCTTGCCTACTTTACTTAATGCTAATCTATCAGTGTATCTTTCTTCTTTGTCCTAGTATTAGGCTTCCTTGAGCTGTCCGAAACCATCTGTGCAGATGCTTCGTTGCACACCTTTGCTCATGCCATGCCGCTTGCTCGGGGTCATCTGGTAATATTGAATTTATTTTATCCTCGTGTATAACACTGATCTACTTAGTGAAGAGATTCATTGAGTCATTGAGAGTGTTTCATCCATGCTCAATCCAGCAAGACGCCAACAAGCATTAAGGATTAAGGTTTACCAATAAGCTCCTAACAATATGTTGGCTTAAAGAACATATGAAAAAAAAAAAGATCGTTTCAACACCTTTCATTTTCCCTAAGACTTGCTTTGCTCCTGGAAGTATTGTCAAATACATCCTGAAAATAAAGTTAAACTCTATTTATAGCTTTTCAATTACTCCTATCAAAATTTCAAACAGTGCTTACTTTTTAACAGGCGACCATCACTCAGGAGAAGATCAATCCTTCTCCACTATCCCTTAGGAAATACGCGGGTACATTAAACTTGCTTGATAAAATAAAACCAATATTCTATACTCTGGGCCCTTTCCCTCGCCAGCTCCCAGTAGGGACTGAAGGGATTACTATCACAGGACAATTGGAAAATCAAATACAGTCAGAAAGAATCAACTTTAGGGTTCTTCTGTCACCATGATTTTTTTTTTTTTCGAAAACGTAGGGAATTTAGCTCATTATCACTCCTATCTCAGCTCTAACAGAATATTCCACACCTCTCCCCAAAAAAACCTGAGGATATCTATCCAATTGTTTGTAATTAAAAATATAGCTATTTGATACAAAAGGTAGCAGGGAAAACGAAGCCTCTGTGATGGAGGAACTACAGGCTCTTTGTAGGTTGTATCTGCTTAATTTACCTTTTCAAATGTCTTCCTTGGCAATGAATAGCATCACACTTAGCTTATAAATTAGGTCATGAGGGACAGAATTATGGAGTAAATTCTGGTAATTTGGAAAAGTGATTTTTATCATTAACTGCTGAAATAACTCTCGACACCCCTGACAAGTTACTTCCTGTTTTCAAGACCCAGTTTGATCATATTTAACATTGAGTCATGGCATTCTACCTTATAAGGCTGCTTTCAGAGCAAGATAATTCTCTAGTGGAAATCTGCAAGGAATCACTCGAGGAACATTCTCAGAGCTTATTCTTACATTTGCCAGACAGCAAAGCACTAAGAATATCTAGTATTTTTTTTAAAGTATTTTATCTTTTTATTATTATTATGATTTGAAAGGAAAAGTGACAGAGGGCAGAAGAGGTCGAAGCAGAGGCAGAGGTATCTTTCATCGACCCATTCACTCCCAAAATGACTGCAATATCCAGGGCTGGGCAAGACGGAAATCTAAAGTCCAGAATTCCATCAGCATCTCCAACAAAGCCAGTAAAGACTCAACCATCATGTGTTGTGTCCTAGGACTGCATTATAAGGAAGCAAGAGCAGAAGGGTAATTCCTGGGACTAAACCAGGTGCTCCCACGTCAGCTTACCTGGTACAATACAATGCCTAATCCCACACAGTACGTTCTTTTCAAAGGCGTCACAAAGATAAATTAATATACATTTAGGTACATCCACACAACAGGATGCTAACTAGTCATAATGAAACAATGAGAATTATATACAATGTTTGAAAGGGTGAGAATTACATATAATGTTTAGAATATATTATTATAATGGTATTTTCACCATGGTAAATTTTATATAAAAGGAGAAGAGTGTGTGTGTGTGTGTGTGTGTGTGTGTGTGTGTGCGCGCGCATGTCTGTGTGCTTTGATTTTGTTTATTTTTTTTCAAGAATCTGGAAGATTCTAAAGGGATGCTTGAGAATGATGGAAATTAAAGCAATATTTCCTATGAGGATATCTTTTTTATTAACCTTTACCTTTCGGAAAACAAAATTTCTGTATGAAATAATGGTTGAAAAACAAACTATTGCCCGTTCAAATAAATTGCAACAAATGAACCTAGTAGTACTTTAAATTGATAGCATCGTCACAGAAAGAACAAAAGTCAACATTTCAAGGTCCACATTTCAGATACAATATTATAGGATATAATTTCAAGACACATTTGCAAAATAATCTTAAATTTCACTTAGTAGTTTTACTGTTAACAGTAACCAGCTAACAATTATAGTTTTGAAGCCAGCTATTACACGCTACAGAATAATACAAGCTTTTCAAAGCAGAACTTTTTCGGTTAAGGAAATCCAACTATGAAATAAAACAACTTCCAAAAAGTATTTAATAAAAGAGGTTGCACTCTATCACTTATCTTTAAATTGTTCAGGAAGAAAACATGTCTTTATATAGATAAAGCACACAAAACAAAGCATTTTGAGCATTATCAACAGTTGGAGGGCAAGTGCCATGGCATAGTGTGGCTGGAATCCCAAATGGGCACCAGTTTGAGTCCTGGCTGTGCCTATTGTTATCCAGATCCTTGCTAATGTACCTGGGAAAGCAGTGGAACACAACCCAAGAGCTGAGGTCTCTGTCATGCACGTGGCAGACCCAGAAGAAGCTCCTGGACCTTAGATTCTGGCTTCTGACCATCCCAGATTTGGCCACTGTGACCAAATATTTGGGGAATGAATCAGTGGACACAAATCTCTCTCTCTTTCTTTCTCTCCCTCGCTCTCTCTCTCTCTCTCTCTCTCTCACACACACACACACACTTCTCTCTCTTACAACTCTTTCTGTAACTCTATCTTTCAAAGATATAAATCTTTTAAAAATGGTTGGAATACATCCCTTATTGTACTGTTCTTCCAAACTCTACATATAATAATGACATTGTTCACTTTAAAGATTTATTTATTTATTGGAAAGTCAGATATACAGAGAGGAGGAGAGACAGAGAGGAAGATCTTCCATCCAATGACTCACTCCCCAAGTAAGCGCAATGGCCGGTGCTATGCCGATCCAAAGCCAGGAGCCAGGAACTTCTTCCAGGTATCCCACACGGGTGCAGGGTCCCAAAGCTTTGGGTCGTCCTCGACTGCTTTCCCAGGCCACAAGCAGGGAGCTGGATGGGAAGTGGAGCTGTTGAGATTAGAACTGGTGCCCATATGGGATCCTGGGCGCATTCAAGGCGAGGACTTTAGGCGCTAGGCCACGCCACCCGGCCTGACATTGTTCACTTTAAAAACAATTGATGAGGGCGGGGGAAGAAGCTGTACAAACGTTTTCAATCCACGATCCTAATTCAAGTACCCTTAGTGTAAAGAGGTTTCTTAGAACTGGTAGTATTTCATTAATTTTTAAAGAACTCTCCATAAAGATTAAACTTAGGAGTGTGAGACCCACCGTATAGTTATAAAACAAATGGCATAGGGTAAGGTTTTAGAAAATTCCTAAACTCTTCATGAATTTGCCATGTACTATGTTATTCGATATGTAGTTTTCTAATCTAACAAATATGAAGTATGTACCTAATATGTTTTATTTTAAGTTGTGAGAATCTGACTACTGGATACATGCCTCAAGTAAATGAAATCAGTACTTTAAAGAAATGTCTTTCTTCTTTCTACTCTTTCACTATTTGTGACAGACAAGAGTTGGAACCAGCCTAAACATTCAGCATTGGGTAAATGGATGAAGGAGATATGAATGCATTGGATTCCAATTGTGCTATAAAAAAGAATGAAATTTGGTCATCTCATACAACACAGCTGAACACTGTACTGAGTCAAACAAGCCTGAGGCTGACAAACACATGATCTTTTTTGCAAACTAAATCTACAAAAGCTGTTCTCCATGAAACAGAAGGTGGAACAAAGTTCCCATGGCCTGGGGAGGAGAGGAGGCTGTGAAGAGACAGCTGATGGCAACAAGTTCCAGCGTTGTGGTGTGTTGTGCAGTAAGGTGACGGCAGTTATCAACAAAGTATTGTATATTTCAAAACAGCTTCGTGAAAGAGTTTTGAGTGTTCTCAGAGTAGATATATGATAAATGCATGAGGTAATGGATAAACTATTTTATTTGATCAATATCCAATGCATGCATGTATTAACACTAAGGACAGTTGGGCCTGGTGCAATGACTCAGGGGTTAAATCCTCACTCTGTATGCACTGGGATCCCATATGGGCTCTGGTTTGTGTCCTGGATGCTCCCTTCCCATCTAAGCTCTCTGTGGTTGGGAAAGAAGTAGAGGATGGCCGCAAAGCCTTGGAACTCTGAACGTGTGTGAGAAACCTTGCAGGAAACTCCTGGCTCCTGACTCAGATTGGCTTCGGCTGTTGTGGCTGCTTGGGAAATGACGCAGCAGATGGAAGATCGGCAACAGCAGGCTCTTGGTTCCAGCTCCTGAATTTGGCCTCCCTCTGCTCCGGCTACAGCGCACATTGAAGGACTGTGTCAGTGCATGGAACATTTTTTTTAAGCCTACACCCCTTTGTCACGTTAACTTTTGAGTGAATTAACTTTTTAAGGTGAAGTTCATCGAGTTGTAGTCACAATATGCACAATAATAAAGCAGTGACAAAAGAAGAGAAAAAAATGGATTGCTGGGGAAGTGTGGTCATGGTAAAAGTTACTTTATAAACTGAAAACATCATGCAGCTCTGGGAATGCCATTATCTTTAATAATTTTCTGACCTTCCAGATACAGAGGCTCTTGTGTAAGTCTCTCACGGAAGGCAAGAGACCTCAGCAGTGTTCAGTACGTCTTCAACATTCAGACTGCCCTATTTACTCGGCATTATGTAATAAGCTCCTCAGTCTGCTGAAGATGGCATAAAAAGGTTCCAAAGAATGAGAAGGAGAAGGATAGGTTTATTTTAGTACAAATGTTTTGGAAGGCCAGGCTTTGGGTGCTGGGGCTAACATGCCATACGGGGTGCCTTATCTCATATTAAAACATCTGGGTTAAAGTGCCGGCCACTTTCTGTTCCAGCGTCTTGCTAATGTACAATCTAGGAGGTAGAACAGGATGGCTTAAGGCCTTGGGTCCCCACCACCTACACAAATTCAATTTCCGGTTCTTGGTTTGGGCTCGACCCAAGCGTTAACTGTTTCAGCAATTTATGAATTCAAGCATCAGACGAAAGATCTCTTTCTCAGCCTTTAAACGTTCTCTCTCTCTCTCTTTTAAACCCATTTCTCATGAAATTTTTAAAGATACCTTATATGCATGTAATTCTGATTTCTTTTGAACAGTCTGGAATGGAACTGAGGATGTTTTCAACAGCATTCTATGTCAGAACAGATATCTTTCTCCCTCTCCCTTCCTTCCCTGACCCTGCCTGCCTTCCTCTTTCTCTGCCCCTCCCTCCCTGTGTGTATCTGCCTTTGCGATACACTCTTATAACTTATTTCCCAACTCGTGTGCGAATTTCATTGTCATATCAGTTAATATATAGATTTCATTTATAATATATATATAATATGATATCTCCCTTAGCCCCAGAGAATATAATCTAAGACTCCCTGTGGATGCCTGAATCTTATATGTGCTGTCATCTTTCTCCTATACACATTTACTATGATAAAGTTCATTTTTATAAATTAAGTACAGTGAGAGCTTAAGAATAATAAATTACTGCAGATTTTAGCAATCACAGTATATTTTCCTTTTTAAGTCAAGAACCACACTTTTTCTTTGAACCTGTGAAGTGTTTTACAACTTCTCCTGGGCAAATCCAGATTGTCACTACTGTAGTACTTTGGGGGCCTTATTAAAGAAAGCCATCGGAACACAAGCTTTGCAATATGGCAACAGTGGACCTAACAACTGAGAGGGCGACTGAGTAGCCAACCTGCACAGACATGGGAAAGAGGAATGGCTTATGTTCTGGAGGAAAGAACTGGTGCATATGATTTCTTCATAAAGCTTTGAGTGATATGCAGGTCAAAATGCATACACTGATTATTTTTGGAATATGTTTATGTTTGGACTATGTTTAGCTATGAGAGTTGAAACCATGGAGTATTGAAATTGTAGATAATGGGAACAACTTTGTATCTATGTCAAATACAATTCAGATAGTGACAAAGTTATGGAGAGCTAATTGAAATCTTTTGTTTCAACTGATTTCTATTTTCCAGATTTTTTAAAGCTTTTAAATTTTTTCTTCTTTATTTTATTTGAAAGGCACACACACAAACACACATATACTTATACACTGAGAGAGAAAAACAGATGGAAGAAGGGGGGAAGTTGGGAGAGAGATGGAGATAAAAGAAAGAGGAGGGGGGAGAAAAAAGAGGGAGAAAGAGGATGGAAAGAAAAACAGAGAAACAGAGAAAGAGAGAGAGAAGGGAGATGAGAGAGAGATAAGGGAGAGAATGTCTCCCACCCATTGCTCTTCTCTCCCAGTGCCTGCTATAGATGAAGCTAGCACAGGCTGAAGCCAGGAGTCGGGAGCCCAACCCTGGTCCGCCATGTGTTTAGAAGATCCAAGTAAATGGGCCACCACATGCTGCTTCCAGCCCCTTCAACTTTCCATCAGTTGTGGAGGTTATGCCTTAGCAGGGAGCTGGGATTAGCAATATAGCCACTCTGCACTCTGATGGGTAGTGGTAGGCATCCCAAATAGCATCTCATCTGTTAGACCACATACCTACACCTAAGTGGATTTTTTTAAAAAGATACATATAGAAGTTTTAAATAAACTATCCTCCCCACTAGACCCAAGAGAGAGAATACTAGCTTTGGTTTTTCTCAGTAAAACTGTAGTAGAAGAGCTGAGCTGCTTGGTGTTTTGGTGCGCATGTCCTTATACGTCACATGCATTGTATGCGTATGAGCTTGTTTCTATATGTTACATGTATTGTTATGTATGCAGTATGTGAAGGGAAAAGCGTTATACCATT
Organism: Ochotona curzoniae; assembly: GCF_017591425.1. Taxonomy (NCBI): domain Eukaryota; kingdom Metazoa; phylum Chordata; class Mammalia; order Lagomorpha; family Ochotonidae; genus Ochotona; species Ochotona curzoniae. Next base: position 23,968,789 of record NW_024467095.1, on the reverse strand, counting down.
CCTTGCAACAGCTTCATAATATCCAAGGTGAATGTCTAGTTTGAATAAATATCCACCTCCTGGCTTAAATTTATCAGCATAAATTTTCTACCTTTCCTTTATTTTTAGAACAGTAAGATCAAAATCTCTCAAAACCAGGGGGCAAAGCCACGTAATTGGCTGAGAAGCAGTCCAGTCCAGCAGGGGCTGCATGGAGCTCTTTCTATAGAAACTCTCACTTGTGCCAATCTTCCCAGAGGCTCATTTCAGTTCCCTGCTGGTAAAACTCCAATCACTTCACAGTTCATTGAAATTGCACTGCCAATCTTTTGTTTTCAATCAAAGGAAGATGCTAAAGCAATGCTCAATTGAGCTAAGTATACATGACACTGTCTTCTTGTGTCCTTGCCAAGGAGGACAATGGGAGGGTGGGAGAAAGGAGAAAATGACACCCTGCATCCCACATTCCATTACTTTACCAGAATTGGATTATGATAAATTATGATGACAGAACTCAGACAAATGCTGATGCTTTCATTTCTGTTGTTTTACCTGCACAGCACTCTTAGGGATTGCATCAAGTCTTCAAAACTGATTCTCTGTCACTCATGGTTGAAAATGAAAGGCCAATGTTCAAATAAGTTTTTAAATAGTTTCCATGGAAATTGAGTTTGATATCTCTTCCCTTACTGTTATGGAATTATGGAGGGCTCATTCGAGCTTTTTTGCTGATGGGTATCAATTTGTATGTTTCCCTGGGGAAAGATCTTTAAGGTCAAAGAAGACGTATAGTGTGTGGGTGAGAAGAAGGTAGCAGGCTTGTGTTTCAACCCCTTTTCCTGCATATACTATCCTACCCAGGTAGCCTGCCCACTACCTTCACCACCATTATCCTCAGCTATCTTGTTAGCCAGCAGGAGAAACAAATGAGCTTCCAGCAAGGTGGGGCTCAAGCAAATGTACAACGGGAAACCAGTGGAGAGTGGAGCAAACCATGGCCCCTACCGCCATCCTTGGGGAGCCCAGGCAGCCTGCAGTTTCCGAAAAGACACAATAAGGAATACTTTTGAATATGGGAGTGATGCAGTTTGATTATTGAAAGCCTCTGATGAATTTGGATTTGTCTACCATCTCGTAAGATAAATGTGCTGTGTTATTTTTGATAAAAAAAATTGCAGTGACATGTGTTTAGTTTTTAAGGCTTAGAATATAAGAAACATTATAACTTACAGATTTTATTTTACAGTTAGACTGTATGTGATCTTTAGAGAAAAAAGGTATGAAAGGGTGCTTGGTCTGAATTTTTCCCCGCTCCAAAATTCTTACATGCAACCTATCACCCATGTAGTGTGTTAGGAGATCTGGTCTCCGGGAGTCTTCATGAATGGGATCGGTGCCTTTACAAAAGAATGTCAAGGGAGCTGTATTGTTTCTTTTACAACAGGAGCCATGCATGAAGCAGGAAGCAGTCCCTCAGAAACCCAACTCGCAAGTGCCTTGGTGTTGGGTTCCTCAAACTCAAAACTCCACAAAGTAATTTCTGTTCTTTCTAAATGATCCAGTTTATGGTAACTTACAGTGGTAATTTATGTGGACGAAGACAAAAAGTGATGTTTAAAAATGATCCAAATGAAGGAAGTTCAGGTGGCTTTGTTTGGAAATGCTGTATTGGATATAGAAATTTTGAGGAGGATTTTAGGAGAAGAGATTAGAATAAATACATTCTAGGCTGAGGTCTAATGTGCAGAGGAAAGAACAGCAATGGTCACTTTGGAAAACAACAAATGGACTGATCTGTCCTCACTTAGAAAGAAGGCTTTTGAGGTGTGACTCAGAGAGCTCCTATTCCCATACTAGAGATGCCCAGAGAGATGATGAAAGGACTGGCTTCTAACAATTGTGGTGCTGCGGGAAGGCCTCTTTGAAGAGAATATGGAATGAAAACAGGTAGACACGCACCTGTCTAGTGTATGCTTATACATTCAAGTCTATAAGTATACGTGCAGATGGGCAACAGGGCAACTCCTCGCCATGTTGGAAGGAAGCAAAGGCATCTTTCCAAGTACACATGTTGGAGCTTTGCTTCTTCTTAACATGGAAAAGAATCTCAAAAAAAAAAATAATGCCATATGCCATCATTAGTTCCCAGGCTCATCTGCAAAATCTGCAGTTTGAAAGGAATCATGAAAACGATAATCAAAGGAGAAATGATACAAGAGAAGTGTGCTTCTGCTGAATTTCCTACTTGCCACTCAACTCAGAGCAATCTGGTTTCTACCCATCTGATGCTACACAGACTGTCTTACCAAGTCTGCTCCTGGTTGCCAAGCCTCTGTGTCATTTCTCTGATACTCCAGGTAATCACCACCGTGATTTTGGCCATTTTAAACTACCTGGATTCAGTGACATCGATTTCTTTAGTTCTATTCCTTCTCCATCGAGGTTCTACAACCACCTACTGTTCTTCTCATTCTGCACCTTAATAAACGTGAACTGATGATGCCCGCACCCAAATGTTTAATTATCATGTTGATAGACATAATCTAGACCAGAATATACATCATATGAAGCAATCTATTTCAAGACAAATCAACTTTCATATTCCAGAGTCAACTCACCATCTTCCCATTTATATATATACAGTAATTTATATGTATATTTATATATAGAAATTTGTATGTCTCTATATAAATTGTTATTCCCTTTGGAAAAAGTAGGGAATCCAGTTGCTAACCAATAATTGAGGCATTATACTTATTCCCGCTAGCTCTAAAGGAATGCTTTCATCATGTATCCCAGTGCACGCCAGCAGATCCTCCTTACAGTCAAGTTTTTTTGAAGTTTAGTTACTCCCACTGTTTTACTGAGTTTCCAATACTCTAATCCATTAGTCTTCCCAAGTAACTCCACTGCTGTCCAATTAAAATATCTAAAATATTTAGCAAATATCATTCTTCTCATTAAAATATTGATGACTTAAGCTTTGTCACTTATATTAGAGCTATTTTCCTGGGCACGCAAGCCCCTCCTACTCCAAGCCTGCCTCCCTAAAGCTAAGTTTTAGCTGGCACCCTTGACCCAGCCACTTTACAATCTCCAAAAGGCCAGACTTTTCAAGGACATCTTGACTGTACATCATTAGTCCTTCCTTGGAGTAACTCCTTCTTGGTCCGGGGGGTGGTCATTATCTCCCCTAACAAGCCAGCTATGAGTCTTGACCACCTGTGCCAAATCTGTATTTGAGGTTTTTTTTTTTTTAACGTTTCTCTCCAAAACATCTAGTGTTATCTTAAACATATCACTTAATGTTGATATTTAAAGAGGATACTGGACCATCTGAAAAATAGCTCTGTCACTTTAGAGTGTAATTTCCTACGGTTGTATATGATTTTCTATTAGATGTACAAAATTAACATATGATAGGATAGGTGTGGGTGTTGTTTTTCTAAACACAAGTTGGAAAAGAAAGAAATGCACTGGACGGAAAGGGAAAGGAATAGAGGGAAAGGGGGCGTGGAAGAACTGCCTACAAATCTGGACACATTCTTAAGAGAAGGAAAAGCAAAGGGATGTTAGGAGATGTGCGTGTGTGGGTGTTACTCGTCTAGAGGAATCTGCTGCCGACAACTGTCCTCATGGACAGAGGAGAACAAGGCAAGGGCACTATTTATAGGTAGAGTTCTTCCATCAAGCACTGAGCAGTGAATCAGAAGACCTTTGCAGCAAGTCTAGCTGGGTGTTGGAGAGTGTAGCAACGGACATGAGCCACTTGCCTTTTGGAAGGAACGGGATTGGGAAGGCCGAACGAAGCTATTTCCACCATTGTGTACAATCTACTTCATTGTTGCGTTAATTTTTCTCAAAGAAGCACTCTACCAACACTGGGCAAATCAAATACATGTCTGCAATTGATCAACTGTAGAAAGACTCTAAGGCATTGACTATTTGCAGTAATATTTAATGCTTCTATAGTGTTACTGTTACATGTAACAGAAATTCTTCAAGGCCATAAAAGAGCAAAAAAAAGTAGGTGAGAAAAAAAAACAGGGGAAAAAAAAATCAAATGATGGTTACTCCAGAATCAAGTAATACTCAATGAGGAGAGGCAGTGTTACATGACTGAGAGCCTCCTGTTCCCCACTCCACAGTGCCCAACAGTCTGCTCCTGATGCTGGCACCGAGCAGGCCGTGCCAGACGTGCGTGACATGGCCTCAGCCCTCTGGAGAAACCACGCACGCTGGAGATACCGCATTAATATTCAGCTTTTTTCTCGGACTACCACCCTTTCATCTTATTCATTACCAGCAATACTGATGTGTCATGTATGCCAGGATGGTGTATAATAAATAATTAACTAAGGGAGGGAGGGAGAGAGAGAAAGAGAGGGAGAGAGAGGGAGAGAGAGGGAGAGAGAGAGAGAGAGAGAGAGAGAGAAAGAAAACAAGAAGCAGTAGTAAAATCCGAGGTCCCGAGGTAGAAGCATGTACAACATAGAAATTTGCTCAAATGAGATGACGACTGACAAACCTGCTCTGTCCTCTGCAACTCTGACATCACAAACTGCAATCCTGAGCGGAAAGCACTGAACGAGCTTTAGGATCATGCAAAAGGCATGCCTTGTTCACTCCTGCACTTCTCATTTCTTGGTCATAAATCCTATGAACTCATACTAGAAACTACCATAAAACTTGGAGATACAAGATAATTTATGCTCAGTGTACAGAAGCTCCCGTTTCAGTGTTCCTCGGGAGCACAGCAGCGGAAAATGAGACAGTGTGGACGTGGATGCTGGGTCGTGCACATGCCATGGACCGCACGACAGACAGGTGGGTGAGCACCCACCGCCACTGGGAGGGCGCAAAGCGCAACTATTTCACATCCAAGCGTCTCTCTATTTATGGAAGAAAACAAGAATATTCACCTCATAGGGAGGCACTACAACACATCTGATTTTGAATTTTCCACTGGATAACTGTAGGAGATGCTATCCACCTGGGTTTTCATTCAAAATTTCATTTTGACCAATGTGGGTTGAATGCATCACTAAACAGCTTAAAAATGTATGCTAAAAATAGGCCCTCAGAATCTCAACCATCTTTGCACAGAGAAGCTTATTCCATGTTTTGTTTTGAAAAAAAAAAGTAATTATAAAAACCAGATCACAGAGAGATTAGAAGAATGTAGACTTGAACAACCTAACCAAATTTTGCGAATGTTACTAGAAACCCATCCCAGTCCCGAAAGAATTGCAATCGTTGAGCGATGATTGCTTCTTCACACAGCCTAGTTTCCAGACAGTCTCCCACTTGGATGTTCCAAGTACACAAAACATCACAGAAAACTCCACGATGCTGTGAGGACAGGGAGCTTCTTTGTTTCAAGGATCAAGAGAAACACATTTTAGTTCCAGGGTCTAGGGCTATCCCAGCCAATCAACATTAGCTTTGCACATGTAACGCTAGTTCCCACACCCACTTACAACACTAAAAGATTTAGCAGCTACTTCCCTGAAGATGTCTTATTCTTCGTGTTACGATCTTTAATTTCACATCTTCCATAACGGTAAACCATATCGTAGCAGACAGTGTTCAAAAACTTAACACTCAAGAATTAATACTTATAATGAACTTCATCAATGTCAGTCTACTTTCTTATTAAAAGTTCACGAATGATTTCATAAATTTCCAAATATGCTGAAGATAATGGATGAGTTTGTTTTGTATTAGAAAAATTCAGAAAGTTGTTCCTCTTTCATTTATAGGTACGGCAAAATATGCGAGTTGCACTACATTAACAATTTTAGTTGAAATTTATGCCACAGAGAAACACACACATACAAAGGGTGTGTCAAAAAGTTCATACATAGCAGGGCCCGGGACGGTAGCCTAGTGACTAAAAGTGTTAGCCTTGCATGCGCCAGGATATACTATGGGCACCAGTTCTAATCCTATCAGCCCCGCTTCCCATCCAGCTCCCTGCTTGTGGCCTGGGAAAGCAGTGAAAGACGGCCCAAAGCCTTGGGGCCCCGCACAAGTGTGGGAGATCTGGAAGAGGCTTCAGGCTCCTGGCTTCAGATCCATGCAGCTCCAGCCATTGCGGCTTCTTGGGGAATGAATCAATAAATAGAAGATCTTCCTTTCTCTCCCTCCTCCTCTCTGTATATCTGAGTTTCCAATAAAAAGAAATCTTAAAAAAACTATAAAAAATTCACAAATAGCAGATGAAAAGGTGCCCATTTGGCATCAAACATATTTGAAATCTTTGCAGATTTTTCATAATACACATATTCCATGAATTCCGAGAACTCTTCAGTGCGTGGGTGTGTGTGTGTGTATTTATGCCCGGTGACCACTCAGTTACACGTGGCTTACGGATAATTATCAACCTATGGACTGGGACTTGTTCTAAGAGTCTTCCATTTGCATCTTAGTCCATTAACCCGATGAAAGAGGAAATACAGTGGAAAAATGACTGAGTGTAAACCCTTTACTGTGCAACTAGATTAACCGTTCTGCGCTCTTCACAGTATTGCTATAAAATCGAAGGATTTCCTCTTAAAAGCATCAAGATTATCTTCTTAATAAATAGCTCTGTTAACTCTCATTTAAAAATAAACTTAAGATATTTGAAATTCATTCTTTCTTTTTTTCTAGCAGAATGGCTGTCCTGAGGCTAGTTTCATGATATGTGAAAATGTTTCTTTTTCTTTGGGAACGTAAACACGATTTATTTTGTTGTTTTCTTATAGTACAAATAAAGTATGATACATTTTATTACTTTTATTTAAAATACATTTACCATATATTTTTTTAAATCTTCATCTTTTCTGAAAATGTTTCCATTAGAAACTTCTGTCCATTCTAAATGTGACTACAATTTTTAATAACCACAAAGAGTATTCTGTAGACATTCACTGTATCAACACTCCTAAACAGTTTGTTGAGTAAATATGTTGCATGTGGAGCTTTAAATCTGAATTTTTAAGTCTCTCCATCCATGTTTTTCCCGGAAGCAAGAGTAGGCAATGGAAAAAGCTAGAAAAGAATTCAGAACTGGCTGATCAATGGTAAGCATCTATTAAACCCACACTCTTGCCCGGATAACTGATAATGATGGCATGCAACAGATGGTGGCTAGCAGATGGCTGGAAGCAAGGTGTTTACACTGACACACAAAGAGCAAGAGCTGTCTACTGCCTTAACAATTTACTACTGACTGATGATTTTTAACAGAATCTACCAACCAACCTTATAAAACTGTAATTTAGTAATGATCCTATTATATGCAGCACAGTGATGAAGAAATCATCTCCTCAACGGTTTATCATTGGAAAGGATTTACCATCAGTAAAGATTTATCCAAAGCAGTGAAATTAATAGCAAGGCAATGTATGAACAGTAAGGGCTTTCTTCTAATTGCTTTATTCAATGAAACCCAATTTCTGGTTGTGTCCAAATGTATGAGAATCCCATTTGCAGTATTTGCCAAACCTTCTGTTTCCTCCTGGTTTTTTCTAAGATGCTATTCGCATGTAGCTGATCAAAATGCAAAAGTGCTCCATTTAATTCATAGTCAATTTTATTACAGTTACAAGATGATTTTGTGAAGTGGGGGGGGGGAGACTCAATAAATAAAAAAAAAAAATCAGCTGTATGTTCACTGTGAGTGACTTGGTGCAGTAGACCAGGGCAGCCACATTAAGCAGACACGGCCTGTGTTATAGTTCAAAGACAAACGGGCCAGCATTTCTGTCTAATCTATTCAATTATTAGCAGAGTTGTGCAAGTAAGATTGCTAGATTACGTTGACGTTCACTTACCGGTTGAAGAAGACAGATGAGAGATTCTTCCTGCATTACTATGACTGGCAGAGGAGTGATGCACGTTGCCTGGTACAGGGTACTCACGGATGCCATAATCTGGTCGAAACGCCCAGCCAGGCCTCCCAGGGTCACAATCACATCAACCTAAAGGATGTCAAATGAAAGTGGCCAGCGCATATTTAAACAACTTTAAATAATATACAGCTAAAGAGAGCTCTCAAAGGCTATATCTTATTTGAATAACAATACAGCGAAGGGATATGAATTTTGATATTATACTGGAGAAATTAAGCTGCCTGTTCAAAGTCATAAAATCAGTAGAGGGCAGTGCTACATGTCTGGATCAATTCTTTTAACTATAAATTTGAAGTCTTTCCCAACTGGCTGTTCTTGTAGAAGACTGGCCAATTCCTCTTTAAAACTCCTGTGTTTGCATTTGTTTGATGTAACGGTCTTCACATGCTTAAACCTGATATCTGAATTCTAAAATATCCGAGAAACGAATTTTATGAAAAGCTTCACAGATCTTTTGTATCATACCAACCTTATCTTTTAATTCCCTTTGCATGAACTTACTGATATGTACCTGTGAATCTTTACCATGAAAGGGGTGTGCAGAAGAGCTAATTAAAACATGGTAAGGAAAGATCATACAAAAAAGTTTGAGTAGAAATATTCCATCTGGTTTAAAAGAGAAGTTCTTTACAAGTACGCAAGATTTTAGGTTTTAAAATAGTACTTATGAAAAAAGCTTAAAGTGCTGTCCATGAAGAAGGTGTGGTTTAGAAGAGTAACCCACACCCAGGCACCGACAGGACTTGCTGATTTCATACATGAATAGGCCTGTGTGTGGAGCAAAGGTTGCGGATCTCCCGTCTAAAGGTTGCAGCTCTGATACCAAGCTTTGTGTCTACGCATAAGATGTTCAAGGTTTTGCTAAAGAAAGAGAAGGCACTGCAAGACAAAAATTTGTGAGCTGGGAGAAGAAACTGGCTCACTGTCACACTTAGGAATATATAAATCAGAATGGAATTCCATAAAAATAGCAAAAGTAAGCTACATAGAAGAATCAATCAATTTGGACTGATTTTCCTATTTCTTTCTCAAGCATAGGAAGAATAGGATTTTTGCTTTAGATAAGATGCTTCATGCTAGAATTGCAGTGTCTCAGCACAGGCCAAGGACGCTGCTAAAAGACGTAAGACTTTCTCCAGAGTCTCTTCTGTAAGCAGTACGCATTGTTCCAAACGCATGAAGTCGGGGACGTCTGCTCTTCTTCAGAGAGAAGACGAGAGCTGTAAGCAATTAGAGCTGCCAAAGAATCAGTTTCTGTTTGGAGTATCAAGTTCATGGTGTTCTCAGGCCTTATTAGGGATAGCAATCATATATCATGTCGGGAAAATAAAAGACAACTTGGTTTACACTGAGGACAAATACAACCACAGAAATTGCTCATGGATACGAGGAAAATTCTGAAGTTCTAGTGAAAAGCATGGGGCATATTCCTAGCCACTCAGTCTCTAAATTCCTCTCGTAAGCAAGGCTTGATAAGTTTATACACTATGTAGAATCTGGAATAAAATTCTCAATTGTTCATTCTTATACTGTGTCTAGAGGGATGCCATAACCTTTCAGGCTGAAATTTAATCCCTACCTTCTACAATGGGATGTCATGGTGAACAAGCTCGATTTGTAAATCAGTCATTGAGTTCTTCAGATGTGAGAAGCAGCAAGAGCACTTCTCATCATGACTCATTATTTCTACAGGAAGTACTCAGCAAGATTGACTCAAGAACATCAGAGGCTCAGTGTGAGCTGCAGGTAGGGCGAGGGAGGAGCTGGCTTTAGTACTGCAGTGCTCTAGATGCTATGAGCAGGATGTGGCGTGATATTCAGGGGTATCGGAGACGCAGAATACCAGCTTTACCAGCCTGGGTTTCTACCTTCAAAACAGTCATGACATGATATTCCATGTGCAACCGCTGTCCACACACCCCCAGCATTTTCTACGTGACTAAACAGTGTAGATTTCTGACATCAGCCATTCGTATTTTTGGTAGAACTTGTACAATTCCTGTCTCTTGCCTTGTGGCTCAGGCTACGCATCACAGCCAGAGCAGCTGCAATGCAGGAGGCACCCGCTGCTCACTGAGCTTTCCCTGAGCACACACGAACTCAGGAAGACTGAGACATGAAGAATCGGACGGGGAAGATGCTCATGGTTAGTGTGAGTCAGCATCATCTACTTGCTTCCTTGGAAACGGCTAGTCGTTAGAAGGTCTAGGGGAAAGAAAGGCAGCCTAGCACATTCATCATCTTATATATGTGTGTATGTTTATATGAGTTTCATTTATAAACTAATGACAAGGAAACAAACATTTAGTGATCATTTGCAAAGCTCTGGGAAGTGCTTATTTTCTATACATTTAGGATAGACACAGAAAAAAGAAGAAGGAGCAGTGGTTATCAAAACAGCCTGGTACTGGCACAAAGACAGAAAGGAAGATCAATGGAATAGAATAGAAGCACCAAAAGGGAACCCACACAGATACAGCCAATTAATCGTTGACAAAAAGACCAATGACAGTCCAAGCAAGTGGGAAGGCCTCTTTAGTAAATGTTGTTGGGACAACTGGCTGATAGCCTGTAGAAACAAAAAGATAGACCCACATCTATCACCATACACTAAGATCCAATCTACATGGATAAAAGACCTAAACCTACATCCAGAAACCTTCAAACACTTGCAAGAAAATGTAGGAAATACCCTGCAAGACCTAGGAGTAGGTCCCGACTTTCTAAGAAGGACACCAAAAGCAATAGCAGTTGACAACAGAATAAACAAATGGGACCTCATCAAACTAAGAAGCTTCTGTACAGCAAGGGAAACAATCAACAAAGTAAAAAAGCAACCCACAGAGTGGGAGAAGATCTTTGCACACGATATAGGCGATAGGGGGCTAATTTCCAGGATATACAAAGAACTTCAAAACAACCAAAAAACCAAAACAAACAAGCCACTCAAGAAATGGGCACGGGAAATGGGCAAACATTTCACAAAGGAACAAGTCCAAATGGCAAACAAACATATGAAAAAATGTTCCAGCTCCCTGGCAATAAGGGAAATCCAAATTAAAACATCGATGAGGTACCACCTAACACCAGTAAGACTGGCCCACATAAACAAGAACACCAACGACGCTTGCTGGCGAGGATGTGGGGAAAAGGGAACCCTACTCCACTGCTGGTGGAGCTGCAAATTGGTACAGCCTTTATGGAAATCAGTCTGGAGAACACTCAAACAACTCAAAATCTGCATACCATATGACCCAGCAATAGCACTCCTAGGAATATATCCAAAACACCTGTTTTACGACAAACCAACATGCATCCCTATGTTCATTGCAGCACAATCAGTAATTGCAAAAACATGGAAGCAACCGAAATGCCCATCAGCAGAAGATTGGATAAGAAAGCTTTGGTTCATCTACTCCATGGAATACTACTCAGCTATTAAAAAAAACAAAATGCAGTTCTTTGTGGCTAAATGGGCACAACTGGAAACTATAATGCTAAGGGAAATGAGCGAATCCCAAAAGGTTAGATACCACATGTTTGCCTTGATTTAACCTGTAATTTTTTGTTTGGTTGTTTGTTATTTTTTGAACCTGTCATTGATACTGTCTCAACCCAGATGTTTCGAAGAATGGAACTCGCATTATTTTTAACATATTGTTTACCCAATACTATGTCAATTAATTCCATAATGTTGTATATTGATACTGAGGTTTTGTTGGGGCTTTTAACTGACCGGATCTTTACTCTGTTAGCCCTACCTTCAGACCAGAGAAGGTCTCCCCAAGAAGCCACTGAACTTATCTGGACAATAAGACGCTGAACTTTATGCTAGGCATGTGTTTGCAAGCAATGAATCTCAACTGAACTTGAACTATGGTTATGCAACAAGGTGGAGGAATCCACCATGGGGGGAGGGGTGGGGGGGAATCCCCAGTGCCTATAAAACTGTACCACATAATACAATGTAAACAACAATAAAAAAAAAGAAAAAAAAAGAAAAAAGAAGAAGGATTTCCACAATCTTTATAGAATTAACATTCATGAAAGTGAATAAGCCTGTTAGTTAGGCTGTGAAAAAAAAAAAGTGGACAATAAAAGAGAAAGTCTAATCAAAGTTCTGTGAAAAGGAGCCTCAATTTCAAACAAGTGAGCTTGTGTAGCTTCCACTGAAAATGTAACAGAGTAGTAGCAAAGAGGTGAAAGAGTTAATCACATTCCTGGAAACCTGGGGCTAGGCAAGGATTTAGACAAGTCAGAGAACAGAACCTAGTACGGCCATGAGGACGATGCATGGCCCCAGGCACTGTCAGGGAGCTTCAGCAGGCTAATGGCAAGACAGTAGGCAGAGTAGGAAAACTCTGGGGGAAATACAATTTTTAGATTTGTGAAGGACTTTGTTACACCCTTAAAAAGCCCTTGACCTTTACCAAAAGAACAGCCATGTTAAACAGAGGCATGACATAGTCCGTTCATTTTTAAATGTCAGTGTTCTGCTTATATTAAGAATACACTGTGGGGAGATAGGGGGATAGGAAGAAAGGGGAAAATAAGAGACCATCAATATAATGTAGACCGGAGATAAGCTTGCCCATTTGTACCAAGTCATCAAACATAGTTACTGATGATCTCTATGCTGCAGAATCCGGGGTTGGTCAGTCCTCAGACTTATTTTCTGATCCATCAGCAATACTGGAAGCTTCAATTCTTCACTCTTGTTTGGTACATTCCCTTCCAGGAAGGTGAGCTCCCAACAAACCAGTATTCCCTTGACCTCGCTCATCCTTCTTGGTCTCCCTCAGCAAGCTAGCTAACCTGGTGGGAACTCAGCAGAAAACTATTACTACTGGTTGGCGACAGGAGAGGATTAAATATTTGTGATTACATAAAATATATTACAATTCTTGTCAGGAGCTGTGTACTATATAGCCACACTGAAGCCATGTCAGGAGCCATGTGCTGTAGCCACACTGAAGCCATTTTGAATATAGAACTATGGGCCAGTGGAAAACCCCTGGCTGGCTAGATGCTTGGGAAAGAAGTTATGAAACTAAACACACGCTTAGCTTCAATTGTTTGTAGCAACTGTTTCAGAATGTGATTTATGCTGTACCTGCCGACATCTTGTTACTGATTACCTATGCTATTGTTGATATGTTGGTTACTATTGTTGATATGGTGGCTGCTCAAGAACAATCGGTCTGGAGACCATGGCTTGCGTCCTGGTTTCTCCTTTCCTCCCTGAGCCTTAGTTACTGAAGAATATAAAAACCCTCAGTTAAAATCAATAAACTGACAGCTTGATCAGACATCCTGTCTTGCTGTCCACTCTTCGTGTCTCTTGTCCCCTTCATTCTCTCCTAGGTGGTTGCAACCCTCGTTGACTGTCCTGCTGGACGGGACAAATTCTGTTAGGTCCACAAGTAAACAATGTCAATTGTTTGACAAGTAAAACATGTGTATATTTATCATGTATGGTGTGATATGTTTATATTGTGAAATGGTTACATCAGGCTAATTAACCTATCACAATCTTTTCCTACGTGTATGTGGGGGGGTGGGGAAGATTTAGCAATTTACATGTCATCAAGACATTGCTATTGACTATAGTTCGCACAACGTGTAAGACTCCAGCACTACTTTCTATGGTCTAACAGAAATTTTGTGCAACTTTGACTAACATCTTTTCTAGCTCCTTGCTAGCCAGCTGCTGGAACTACTGTTTTACTGTGAATTCAACTTCTCTGGGCTCCATCTACACCTCAGATGAGTTTTTGTCTTTCTCTGTCTGGCTTACTCAACTAGCGTAATGTCCTCCAAGTTGTCACAAATAACAGGATTTCTTTTTTTTAAAGGCTTAATATTATTCCATTATATCTATACCACATTTTATTCATTCATAGGCTGATGAATATTTTTTTATTTCATACCTTGGCTGTTGATGAATAACTTTGAAAGAACATGTGAGTGTTGATATCTTAAATATATCAATTTCATAACCCTTGGACTTATGCCTAGTAGCAGGGTTGCAAGATGATGACAGCTCTATGTTTGCCTTTGTGAAGCAGCTCTATGCTATCTTACATAACAGCTATACTGTTTCCAACTACCATGTTCATGGCTTCCCTTTCTCCATATTCTTGTCACCTTTCATTTTTTAAATATCAATCTTCCTGACAGGTATGAAATGAGACTTTAATTTTTAAGTTCTTATCTGGTGATCAGTGGTGCCAAAATATCTTTAATAATATATGTGTCGGTACATATAAATAACTAACCAGTATAGACTTACTATGCTGCATTCTTTAATATATAACATATAAAATCTATGTCTCATTGATTCCAATAGATTTCTTACACACGAATCAGGTTATTTTACCTGGACTTTTTTTTATTAGCAAGGAGGAATGGGATGGAAATTCAAGTTGCCCTTGGCTTTCTGCATATAGTCATCTCCATAAAGCCCTTTGAAGACCATGATAATATACTGGACCAAGGAGTATAGTGTAATATGTAAACAGTCATACAGCAATAGACACAGCACTTAGCTTCCTTGTGGCTAGCAGCTCTTTATAAAGGTAGGTTAGGCTGCATCCACTCTCCTATTGTTTCCACATTCCTTTCACTTCTTATACTTCAGGTAAGGGTCTCTGTTTTCCAGGAAAACATGTCAAATAATAATTGTGTCTTTTTTCTACAAAATAAGTGTGAAATCTGACTTTGCATTACTTGCTTTAGCAGAATTATGACAAGTCTTGAGGGACACGGATCACCAAAAGAAGCAGCAATTTCATTTTTCTATTATTGCGGCAAGAACTTTTCCAGAACCCAATGACAAGTTTTCTTTGGTTGACCTAAAAGAGATATAGACACAGCATGCATGTCCCTACAACAGGGACAGTGACTGGCAGCATATTTTAATTACATTTCTTTCTCAAATTGAATTCTGGGGCTGCATAAACGGACTCTGTGGCGCTCCCTGATAACAGGGTGATCATACAGTTTCATGTACAAACCGAGACAGTTGGCGAAGCACTGCGAACATTATCAATGATTATACCAAAAACAATCATGTAAGAAAAAATGAGAACCATCTCACATAAACCAAGACATATTTTTCCTACTTTTTTTTTTTTTGGCAGTGGACATAAACATTGTCCATAAAACAAAATCAAGCACCAGGATCTAAAACCTCCAGACGGTCTGCTTAATTAGCTTCTTTTACTACAACCAGTAGTTAGTAGAATGAAGAAATTCTTGGGTCTAATTGTTTGATGCTAAATTGGAAGATCCACTCATGCAGGCCAGAGAGGAATGGGGCTGGCCCAAGACACAGCAAAAAATTATACCTAATAACAACAACATCGCAGCAAGACCACAAACCTTTTCATAAAACTACAAAATAGTTCTAGTGGCTGATGTAAAGTGCAGTGAGAAATAGGAGAGAGACCTCTGATTTCATGATAGTAAAATATGCTACACTCACACGGGCATGGCATGGCTGGATCTTGGCAAACAACAGGAACAATATTATTTCAATTGCAAACAGGCTACAGTTCACTGCAAGTCACAGTTTTAGTACAAGCCTGTTAGTTGACAAAGAAATAACACCTCTTGAAATGAGAAAGGAAATGAGGCCTCGACATGCAGAATTCCAAGCAAATTCAGTATTTCTCTAGCATAATGCCTTTTCTCCTCTCCTGCTGCAGCTTTACTGGATGCAACACCATTTTCATACAGAAAATCTCACTGACTTTCTGCCTGGCCTTCTGACTCGCCATGTTGTGAACTGTATGTAAACCCCAAACTCCAGCTTGGGTGTGAGAGTAAATTTTCTAAATCTCCAAATCTGATATTAACAATATTCTGCTTCAAATTAAGTATTGACTTTTCAGGAGCTATAAGATGAGGCACCTCTTCAAAATTGTTTCCTGCAGTTGCATTTCTCTACCCAGAAGAGTTAGAAAGTGGCTGGCACACATTTAACAGCTGATCACTAATGGAACCGGTAGCAGTTGGCAGATTCCAACAAGAAACCTTCACATCTCCCTCACTTGAAGCCCCCAATTTCTAAGTTCCCAATCCCCTTTTCAAATTCTTGACAGAGAAAAATGACTAAAGCATCCTTCTACAAAGATCCCATGGGTCTGTTATTACATCATTAAAACGTCCATCCTTGAGTTCAGATTGTATACAGCCATAACATCCTTTGTCTAACTTCCATTGTAAGTTGCTATTGAAAACTCTTTAATGGATCAGCCTTCCCTGGTGATCACAGTGCATATTCTGACCAGAAGACTATAGGTTCTCCATAGGCCAACCGCCCCGCCCCCAACAATCTCCCTGATGAATACCTTGACCATTTCTCCGCCCTTATTGCAGTTTCTTTATTTTCACACTGCCATGAAGAACCTCCGAGGGAACTTCATTTTCTGTGCAATGGTCATCAAGGTGACTTATCTCACTCCCAGGAAAATAAGGGTTCTTTTGACTTACTCTGGGCACGCTTTGAATCTTTCAGTAAACCATTTTAAGCCTGGTTGCAATAATATTTCTGTCTTTCTCACAAAGTCAACGGGAGTACTAACATTGCCTTCATTAACTGGACTGTAGGCTCTCAAGCCACAACAGTAAGATCCCTAGGGATGGGATACTCCCCCCCCCATAAACAAAAGCAACACTGAGATAGCTTTTAAAATGTGGAAATGTATTATTTTTCCTCTCCTTGTAAATACACCAAGGACTAGCAAGAGCAAATTTGCATGTAATTATATTTCTCCATATCAGGAGGTATATGCAAGGAGAGTTGAATGAATAAATAAAACATACCTTCATGAGGCTTTATTTATTTTTTTTTGTAACACAATTGTATTCAACTTATATTGACTGCAAATTAAACTGAGGAGAAGTGTAAGGAATATGTGAGCAAAATTACATAAATCAGAAGCTGCATAAATAAATTGCATGGACATGATAAAGACCTATGGGACTTATTAATGGTCTTCAAACCACATACTGTCAAGATATGAAATACGTTTGTTTTGATGTAACAAATTTGACATCCATGCAGTTATTCACAGTATTTTTCATGTATTTTACATTACTTCTTGGAGAACTTTCTTGTATGGATTTCCGATTTTTTTTTTGTACCATGATAGATTTAATTCCATTTTCCGTGCACTTTTTGAAGTATCTTCAGATATGTCTGATTAAAGTTAAATGTCTGAAAGAATACAAAAAAATTACTCTCTGTTTCTCTGAAAGAATGGGCTATGAGGTCCTAGTGACGAAACGAGCAAATGGACAAAAGTAGAAAATTCCCGAAACCGTTCTGGAAGTAGGCTGAGTTTGGAAGATAGATACTTTGCTTTCAAGGATTTTTGATTTTGTAATCATCTTAATAGCAATCATCCTGTCTTGCACTATCATGATTCATTTTTATCTAATGTTATTTCTTCCTTGGTTTCAGAATACAACAACTCTTAGTGCATCCTGAAATCTAAAGTTATACATGAAAACCCTAAGTTTGCATGTCTAAATGAATTAGATTTGGCTAGTTGTAGGATTTTGGGTGCAATATTCTCCCAAAGTTTTGTAGCATAAAAGTCTCTGTATTTTACCGTCCTGTTTGTAGTACTCGGTCATCAGATCTGCCACTGCACATCCGGAAGTTGCAGTCTGGTCCAACACAGATATTTGATCTTAATTACGGCTCACCATTTTTGGAAGGATAGAGAGTTGTATCACTGCAAACTTTCTACTTGGCCATTAACAGTTTGGTTTCTAGGTTTATGTTGTGCCATGTCATAATGCCAACTGAGCATGTCAGTACTCTTACTGCAATGACACTGATTACTTAAAACTTATTTGTTACAAGTACATTAGCTTCGGGCCCGGCGCGGTGGCGCAAGTGGTTAGGGTCCTCGCCTTGCACGCCCGGGATCCCATATGGGTGCCGGTTCTAATCCCGGCAGCCCCGCTTCCCTTCCAGCTTCCTGCCTGTGGCCCGGGAAAGCAGTCGAGGACAGCCCAAGGCTTTGGGACCCTGCACCCGTGTGGGAGACCCGGAAGAGGCTCCTGGCTTTGGATCGGCCCGTTGCGCTCACTTGGGGAGTGAATCATCGGACGGAAGATCTTCCTCTCTGTTTATCCGCCTTTCCAATAAAAAAAAATAATAAAAATAAATCTTTTTTAAAAAAAAAGAAACACCTATTCTGTCAAAATGTCATTAAAAAAAAAAACAAGCACATTAGCTTCAACTAATACATGCGTACAAAATGGTGAACCACCTCATCAACCTCAGGTTTACTTCAAAGCCAGATACTATTTGGCTAAATGTCTTCTACCACCGTGAGTCAGCAGATCCGTAATCAGGGATAGAAATTTCATACCCTAATCCCCACCGCCTCCAAACAGCTTCCTCTATGTGGATGCTTCCAAACAGTCAAGATTTTTAGAGTTAGTGTTATAGGAATCCAAATCCGACAGAAATGAAGAAATCAAAACACCTTAATTCGTATTTCCTAACATGTTTCAAAATTTCCGGATTCAAGCGTTTCTAGCAAGAGTGACGGGCATTCACATTGACATGCAGAGGGGAGGCACACACAGTGGGTCCCACAGAGGAGCTGGCACCATCTTTCCAGTTCCACTCCACGCGTTTAATGTCACTGTGCCTTTTGCTGTGATGGCTTAGCACGCTGGCCGTGGACTACAACGCAGTAGCGCTCCTCCTGCGAGCGCGGAGGGTCCTCAAGGCAGGAAGGGATTTCTATTTCCAGCTACTAAGAGAGAAGGGCAAAAAGTGAAGTCTAGGAGATTTGCTCTTCTTTGACATCAATGGAACTCTGGGAGGGAAAGGCTCCTCATTTGACAGTTGTGTGTACATAGAAGCGCAAACATGTGAGAGAGGACTCTTCAATATAAAAGTTCATAAAGATGAAACTTATAAAAAACTTACACATGCATTTCAGTGATTTCATCATGACAATCTTCTGTTTCAACACAATTTCCCATTCATTTTTTTAAAAAAGAGTTATTTATTTTTGATTGGAGAGTCAGATATACACAGAGGAAGAGAGACAGAGAGGAAGATCTTGTGTTCATTGATTCACTCCCCAAGCAGCCACAGTGGGCAGAGCTGAGCTGATCTGAAGCCAGGAGTAGGAGCTTCTTCCTGGTCTCCCACAGAGGTGCAGGGTCCCAAGGCTTTGGGCCGTGCTCGACTGCAATACACAGAGCTGGACGGGAAGCAGGGCTGACATGATTAGAACCAGCACCCATATGGGATCCCGGCACGTGCAACGCAAGGACTTTAGCTGCTAGGCTACTGTGCCAGGCCCTCCATTAACTTTTAAAAGTACCTCATGTGGGTATATAATTATATGCACTTAAAATTTCCCTTCTTATTATCCAATCTAATGAACCACCACTAAAAATGTGTATTGACCTGATATTAAATCCCAGTGATGAAGATCACTTAAGTTTTTCAGTGATGACTTCAATGAAAAACAAATTATAGCTTTAAAAATATGGATGTTAGGGGCCTGGCACCATGGCCTAGCAGTTAAGGTCCTCGCCTTGAACATGCTGTGATCCCATATGGACACCTGTTCTAATCCCGGCAGCCCTGCTTCCCATCCAGCTCCCTGCATGCGGCCTGGGAATGCAGTCGAGGATGGCTCAAAGCCTTGGAACCCTGCATCCGTGTGGGAGACCCGGAGGAATCTCGCAGCTCCTGGCTACGGATTGGCTCAGCTCCAACTGCTGTGGCCGCTTGGGGAGTGAATCATCGGACGGAAGATCTTCCTCTTTGTCTCTCGTCCTCTCTGTATATCTGCCTTTCCAATAAAAACAAATCTTTAAAACATGGATGTTATTATTATTTGTACAAATGTAATTCTGGATACAGGTACTACCATATGTAATTTCTTACCAAAGGGCAACAGAGTAAGGAGGAGGAATTTTCAACATCTACTAAGAAATTTGAGGATGCTTTGTTACATGTATATGATTCATACGGAAGTCCTGGAGATACAGCTTCCCTCCCCCCTGCAGTTTCAGTAACTTAAACTCAAATTCTCCATTTCATATAAGGTCAGCGCGCTTTCTGCAAAGGAGCCGCATGCCAGCTAAATCTGGAATTCTCTGCATTAATAAGAAATTCTATCTGGCAAATGAGTCATTGGACGGAGATACCTGGTAAGCAGATAAACTTAACCCTTGTTCCGGGGCCAATAAAAAGACGCTTTTCCTCTGCAGGATGGATTGGGCTGCCACGGCCTCGAAGGTAGTAAGCTTTTTATATCCGTGGAAAGATCTCCCGAGTCCCTTCAAAGCACTGGCTTGATCTAATTTTTCTTGTTGCACAGCACTATAAAAAAGATTGCTGCTTTATAAGAAGGAGAGACAGGGATGTGAATTCTTTTTTGGAAGACTTCTCCAAAATGATGTAGCAATCAGCTTCCTAACAGCTGATGCCCAGAAATCTTTTTCTTGTCCTTATCTAGTAGTTTGCACAGTGTTGTTTTTTTTTTTTTTTCCAAAAGCTGAATGTAGAAGTGGTTACTTTGGCATCTGACAAAGAAAACACTGTCTGTACACTAAAAGCCATGGTGTGGTGCGCACATGCACTTGAATGGCTGAATGTCTGGGTCTGTGTGAGCAGGCTTGCTGTGGGTGACATTTTCATCTCCACGATTTCAGGAAGATTAGTAATGGAAGCTTAACATATCATTTGAGGTAGGAAGGCACAGGTGAAGGGAGCGCCGTGTTGTGATGGTCTCACGATGGCTCCGTAACAGTGCTGCCACTGAGATCGCGAGGCATCGCTTTCCTTATGTCAAGAAAGCTGGCAAAACTGATTTGTCAGGTTTGCGATGGCAGTGATGTATCATGCGGCTCTTGGTTCGGCTCTTCAGGTTTACAAGTAGCTTAGTACTTGGAAGAAAAAAAGAGGTCCCAGAAGTTATAACATACCGCCATGGAAATAAAAGGGAGGTACTACACAAGCCAAACAATTTAACTGCATACCATATGTATCCTACTGAAATTACATATGATCAAGTGTCTACAATGATCACGTAATAATAGATACCTAATCATCCTAAGTGTAATACTTATTATAGTGGACGTATTAGTGGCTGTAGCCACGTACTGCCAAAGAATGATAAATCGGTTATCATGGGAGAGGATCTGGAACAATGAAATATACATCCTTATTTTATAGTAGTTAATAATGTTTCCTAATACCTGATTATAGGAATTGGCTAAAACAACAGTCTTCACATAAATACATATTCATTCAAGAAATATTCATGAAGTAGCTCTGTAATGTGACATGTGGGTTTAGATGGGGCGGACATAGCAGAGAACACACAGTTCTCTATATATGTGAAGCGTATGCTCTGCTGCATGAAGATAACAGATATTCTAAATATATAATACATCATATGGTGACAAATACTATGATGAAAAGTGCATAGAAAGAGTATAAGAATGACTTAGCAAAGACATTGTTGGGGTTGCCTTAAAAAAGATTAATTTAGGGCCCGGCACAATAGCATAGTAGCTAAAGTCCTCGCCTTGAACGCACCATTAGAACCATATGGGCACTGGTTCTAATCCTGGTAGCCCCACTTCCCATCCAGCTCCCTGCTTGTGGCCTGGGAAAGCAGTCAGGGACAGCCCAAAGCCTTGGGACCCTGCACCTGCATAGGAGACCCAGGAGAAGCTCCCGGCTCCTGGCTTAGGATTGGCTCAGCTCTGGCTATTGCAGCCACTTGGGGAGTGAACCATTGGACAGAGGATCTTTTTCTCTGTCTCCTCCTCTCTGTATATCTGCCTTTCCAATAAATACATCTTTTTTTTTTAAAAAAAGATTAATTTACTAGAAAAACACAGAAATTAGAGAGAGAGAGAGAGAGAGAGAGAGAGAGAGGAAAAGAGAAAAGAAACTTCCAATTGGCAGCTTACTTCCCACATGGCCACAACAGCCAAAAACAGATCTGGCTGAAACCAGGAATGAGAAATTGCATCCTCATCACCTACACAGGTGTCAGGGACCCAAGCCCTTGGGTCAACATCCACTGCCTTACCAAGGACATTAGCGGATACCCTGAGCAGCAGTGGAGCATCCAGGACTCAAACAGGGATTCTGAGATTGGATGCTCAAGTGGTGAACAGCAGCTTAGCCCACTGTACCATGACACCAGCCCTGCAGTGCTGTGTCAAAATAAATGGTAATAAAATGTTTCATTTTCTCAAGAGAAAAGTTACACAGAATAGCTAGCTATATGGAAGTGACTGCTGAATAAACTATCAAAATAATGTTAAATGTATTGTAAAGAGACAAGCTCTTTTGCATTTATTACAGAAGCGTGTTATTATAAGCATTTAATAGAAGTGGAATTTGTTCCACGGTTACTTTCTTTCTCTTCTCCATTGTACTGGAGGCTATTAGGGGTCATGGTCTTAGTCAAGGAATCTGTCTTGAACAGAATAGCTGCTATGTAGCTTGTTAAGCTGAACTGAAGAAGAGCCCTAACAGCACTCGGAATGGCGAGAACTATGACTTGGAAATTTCAAGTGAACTTTCGCCTAGGTTGAAGCAGACAGGAGGGTATTTCAAAAGGTCCACAGAAAAATGACGTTACAAGGCAAGTTTGCATTTCCAGGTTCTGGCTGCTTACTCCCATTTCCTGCTCATGCAGGCTCTAAGAAACAGCCATTCGTTTCTCTCTCTCTCTCTCTCTCTCTCTCTCTCTCTCTCTCTCTCTCTCTCTCTTGCTTCCACTCTTCTTCCCTCCCTCCATCCCCTCACCCCTTTTGTTTTTCTGCTTTGAAATAAATGTTTTCAAAGATATGTTTATTCTGGCACAGTTATTAAATCCATCAGTAGTTTTTTCATTGAATGTATTTTCCATAAACTTTTTAAAAGACACTTGCATTCATGACTGTCAGAATTATGCACCAAAAAATGCTTGTTTTAATTCCATTCTCTGCCATTTTTTGAAGTCCCTTCAAATATCCTATTTAAAGTTCATGGTGTCTATCCTAAAAATTATAAAGGTAGAACTCAGGGCCCGGTGGTGTGGCCTAGCAGCTAAAGTCCTCGCCTTGAACACGCCAGGATCCCATATGGGCACTGGTTCTAATCCTGGCAGCTCCACTTCCCATCTAACTCCCTGTTTGTGGCCTGGGAAAGCAGTCGAGGATGGCCCAAAGCCTTGGGACCCTGCACCCATGTGGGATACCCAGAAGTTCCTGGCTCCCGGCTTCGGATGGGCATAGCACTGGCCGTTGTGCTCACTTGGGGAGTGAATGATCGGATGGAAGATCTTCCTCTCTGTCTCTCCTCCTCTCTGTATATCTGACTTTCCAATAAATAAATAAATCTTAAAAGAAAAAAAAAAAGGTCGAACACAGCTCCCATTTTGTTTCCCCCTAGGGTGTGGTGGAGAGAAGAGTTAGCTAGCTTGGGAAATTTACTTCCTCATCCAATATGGAGGACACCGTTCTTACTGGTCTCCAGCAACAGAGGCAATTCCAGGCCTGCCCTGGGAAAGACTTCAACAACTGAGGAGCTCTCTGGTTGAATCAAGTTTCTGCTATTGAGAGAATTCTTGTCAAACTAAAGGACTTCCAAAAGCATCAATGCATGCTGGTAGGCCGTGAGTGGGGTCAATGAACAGCGACTAAGTACTTCAAGATGTTTCTAAGATACAATCTGATTCTAAAGTAATATTATTCCTTCCAATGTGTTACTTCAGAAGACCATGAGGACTAGGATAACAAAAACGTGCAATTACCACCATACCTGCTGCTGCTGCAGCAATGAAATTTGTCAATTTGAAAGGGGTCAGCGGGGAGGGGGAGAGAGAGAGAGAGAAAGAGAGAGAGAGAGAAACACTTCTATGTATTGGCTCACTCCTCAGATATCCACAACAGTGGAGGCTCAACTAGGACTAAAGCCAGGACTCTGGACCTAAACCACAGTGTTTCACACACAGGTAGGAGAGATGTAATCTCTTGAGTCCTTAGCTGCTGCCTCCCGGAGGGTGCTCATTTTTACAAAGATGAAACTGGATGGCAGACTCAACCGCAGGCACTCGGACATAGTATGGGCATCCAAACCTGAGACTCAACTGCCCACTGCTACAGTGTTGAACGCAACTACTGCCTGGCAGACAGCACCTGAAGTGCTTTGAATCCTAACTCTTCGTTACAGGTTAGTACTCTTACTTTGGTTGTGCGGAGATTGCGACTTCAAGAACCTCAGCAGCTTCTGGACTGTTGTGCAGCTGGCTGGAGTACAAGGCCTACACGAGCACGCGAAGAACTAACTTCTAACTACAGTGCTTTGGGTGCCAACCCTGCAGAAAATTTTAAGGTAGTATTATGACTCCCGAAAGATGCCGAGTTTTGTTTTAGACGCTGAAATGGAATCTCTCCTGGACTCCCAGTGAGTGGGCAGGAATATGGCTTTGGACTTTAATATTCGTAATTTAGGGAGGTAACACAACAGAAGCGAAAGCTGAAGGCAGGAAAATCAAGATACACAGCAGAAGACAGGTGTGTCAAAAGGTCATCCAGGGCGAACTCCAGTGATGGCGAAGGAGTCCAGGATGGAAATTCAGTCAGCCAAGCAGAGAACACAGAAATACTTCCTTGTGTAGACGCAATACTGATCAGAGCATAGCCAGTGCTCATTCCTTCTTCGAATCCTATCCTATGGTGAAATGTATCCCTTGGGAAAACACAAGGTGAAGAGATGAAACTATCCACAGTTTTAGTCCAATCAAGTCTGTAGCCACGATCTTCCACCAGGCAGAGTTCCCAAGTGAAATCGTTGGCTAAGCAGAGTGAGGGCACCCTGTAAAGGTCGTAGAACAAAAGGCATTGCCAATCGTCCTAAATGCTCAGCAGACTTCCCTTTATGTGACAATACTCTGAGCCATTTCACAAAATTACTCATCCAAACTATGATGATAACATATTTAAAACTTTAAGCAAACCTACACTTACAGAATGATTTTAAATTCCACTTTAACAAGAGAATATATCCTTCACCTAGCTCCCCCTATGGTAACACCTTGTACAGCCATGGTTCAACAATTCATGTTGGTATTGGTCGTTACTATGAACTAAATTCGGAGTTTATTTATTCACACCAGTTACATACCAATGTCCTTTTCTTATTGCTTGGAAACTTTAGCATAGCACATTGCATTTACGTTGCTATGCCTTCTTAGTCTCTTCAGCTCTGTGACAATTTCTGATTGGTTGCCCCCTTTTTTTTTTTTAGTTTTTGGTAACTATCCATGAGCTTGTTCAGCTGTTTTATGCAACATTTTATAGAATGTCCCTCAACTTCATGAGTTATTCTTACAAAGGGCAGAGTTAGAACAGAGGGGTCTTCCATCTGTTGGTTCACTCCTCCAATGGCCACAGCTGCCAGAAGATGAGAGCTAATTTAGGTTTCTCACATAGGCAGCCGGGATCCAACATCGAGCTCTTTCCATTGCTTTCCCAGGCCATCAGCAACACGGCTGAATCAGCACGGAAGCAGAGGGGCCACCAACGCTGTAGGTGCAGGCTTAGCCTTCCACACCACGGGCCCAGGCCATGGTATCTATCTTTTTAACAATTAAACATAATCATGAGCTTTAAGGAAGAAATCCACGAGAGGGGTAGGTGCTACCACCATGAATTATCCTCAATAATGCTAATTCACATCACTGAATTAGGCAGTACTTGACAGGATTTTCAACTGTAAAATCACTAAGTTTTTTCCTTTCCATAATACATTTTTACACATATACCATGCATATATATATGTACACACACGCACATATATATATGCGTGTGTGTACGTGTGAAATGAACAAATTGATTACATTTTGCTTTGATTCTTGCAAAAGATAACACTTGATTGGAACTGGATATCCTGACCCTTGTCTTGGCAGCTCGGGGTACTGCCATTGTTCTCCCGCAAGCCTAGGATATAAGTCATTGGTCCAACCAGACACAACTAGTCTTACACTCATTTTCAAGTGAGGATCAGTAAGTATGTTTCCAGTAATCCACTATAAGTATAACATACACATCAATCCAAGGTTGATACTCAGACAAGATAGTCCCAAACCCACACTATAGGCTGAAATTCAAAGATAATAAAACAAAAAATGTTATGGAATGAGAAAGTAGAACGACAATCTACTATTCCTTGACAACCAGCTTATGGTCAATACCCAAAAACTTCAATTAAGAAACAATAAAATAGTGAGGGACTGTTCCTGATACATAAAAATGATAACAGTATTTGCTCAGGCTAGTCAAAAAATTTGAAAAATTAACCAAGTACACAATGAGCCTTTGTTCTTCAAATAGTATTAAATTTGTAATCACTAATGGTTGTTTGTGTCTAAGTAAATTTTGTCATCGCTCTCCTTCATAATGCCTTTTCAGTATTCTGCATCATTTTGGTTAAATCCTACTATAAAACGTCACGTTGGCATTGTTATGCGGCTGGTAAAGCACCTCCTGTGAAGCTGGCACTCCATAGGGGCGTCAGTTTGAGTGTGGCTGCTGCACTTTCAATCCAGCTCCTGGATGATGTGCACGAGAAAGGATGGGAAGATGGTGAAAATACCTGGATACCCACCCCCATGGAGAAGACCCAGAAAAACTCTGGGGTGCTTGTTTTCACCTGGCCCATCCCGTGCAATTTTTGACATTTAGCAGATGAATCTGCAGATGGAAAATTAATTTTTGTCTTTCGCTCTCTAACTCTGCCTTTCAAATAAATAAAAATAAACACTTGAAAAAAACCCATCATGGTATATAGGAGTTAAAAGCTGATGGAGTTTCATAACACAAAACTAGTAATGGTCTAAATCACATTAAAAATACAGATTTTTATAGCGATTTTTCAGCCCACGTTTTGTCTAATATGATGGCTAAGGTTCAGAACAGTAAGAATTGAATTAACTGCTCCTATTTTCATATAATACTGTTAAATATCCCAAGGAGAACTATCTTGCATTTCTTAGAGCTTTATATTATAATCTAGATTTATCTTTGCTTCACTCTGAGCAATGAACTTCTTACATTGTGAAACGCATGAAGAAATAGCTCTTAATTTTTCCCACTATCTCCTAGGACTTAGATATTGCACATCCTAACATCAGATGATAACATGCCCTTTGTAGATTCAGTTATATCAGATGGCATTCTGATGATGTATTATTCATTACTTAGTTACAGGTAAACAATGTGGCAACAAAAAAGCAAAACAGTAAGAAATCCCATGTGTCAGAGAACTCTTTGATATAAGAATAGATATTCAAAGTGGTTATGTTTAAAATAGATAAAATAAATAGACGTTGGGGAAAAAATTTTTTTAAATGTATCATGTTCTGGATAGTAAACATTTTTACAACAAGGACAGACCGAGCACAAATTCTATAAACTCCTAATATATTATGCAGTATACTCATTAACATATTAAAGACTGCTAGATTTCACACTTATTTATAATTAACATCTTATTTCATAGTAATACATCTGATGACATTTAGATTATGAATTCATGTTTACAGTCTAATAAGTAAAAAGCAAAAACACATAACTTGGCAATCCTAATTACAGGAATATGATTATTTAATAAACTTTAAGTGTATTTTAGTAATAGAAGTTTGCTTATTTTTGGTTTCAAGACGACTTTGAATGGCAGAGTTACAGAGAAGAGGAGAGATGGAGAAAGGGAGGGAGAGACAGCTCCAGCAGGCTGCCTGCCTTCCCAAACGGTTGCAAGAGCGGGGTCAGCTCTGGACGAGCTGGGCCAGGGATCTGAACTTGGGTCCAGCTTTCCAGTCTGGGTGGCGGGGTCCCAGGGACTTGGGCCATCTATAGCTACTATCTTAGGAACAGAACAGGAAGGATTTCAGCTGGCCCTCACAAGGACACCAGCATCTCAGCTGGCAGCTTAACTCACCACAACGTTAAGTTTAAAAGCCTTAAGATAACACGTGGAGGAGGTGAGACGAGGAGCAATCTTGCATTATTTTCCTTCTAATCCTGCTTTGCTTTTGCTGGTACAGCAAATGAAGTACAAAACGCTACAGTTCTACGTGAAACAATGTCCACAGTTCAGACATCCTCTATATTATCAAATACAACATAAGCATTTTTTCCCATATGAACGTGAACTACCCTTGAGGATTTTAATTATGAGTAATTGTAGCCTTCAGTTACACATAACCACCCAACATAAATTTCAAGCTACCCACCTTTAGCTCGTGGAAGTTGAAGGAGTTAAAAACAATGTCAGCCCTCCATCACCACTTTGGCTCCACTATTTATGTTACATCACTTAAAATAGCAGGTGCAAAAAAAAAAAAGTCACCCCGGATTTCATATTATTTCTTAAATGAGGATAAAATTCTCACAAGCAGGATATAACATCTGTATGTGCAAGCACAAGAGCTCCGCTCCGGAGCAAAAGAATTCTATACAGACCATGATAAACCGACTTCGCAAAGCCGCCATTATTGCTTCTTTATAATTTATTCATCTTTGTCCAATGCAGTATGTGAGTTTCTGATTCTAGCACTACAGTCTTATTTCTTTATGGGGACTCCTGTGCCACATAAAACTTGCTTTAAATACTTATGCTTTTCTCCTGTTAAATTCTTTTGTCGATGTTAATTTTAGAGGCAGCCTTTCCCTTAGGAGGATGGAGGTGGGGTGTGCAGTGTCTACTGAGCACTGTCCATCCTCTGGATCAGGGTATGTTCTGCAACTGACCCCTTTTCCAATCACCTATAAGAATTAATAATAATAATAATAATAATTAAGTGATAGCTTGTTCTAGAAGTCCTTTATTCTATGTTATACTCCACTCTCCCATTTGTTCCTGTTGGGGATAAAATGTATTCAACATTCACAGAGCTTTCTTATATAGCAAGCACTGTATTTAAGTAACGTACAAGCAGATCTGATCCCAGCTTCCTAGTTAGAAGAAAAAGCAGCAGCCAATTAGAAGCAATTACCAAAACGAATGCTCAGATTCAAGAAGAAATAGAGAGACAAGGCAAACAAGAAGCAGTGGAACCTAACCTAGAGTGAATGTTAAAGACAGCCAGAGCAACATTCCCCCTCATGGTCTAGGGAAAGTCAAGGAAAAAATGGATTCTAGGCACAGGAGTAACACACGCAAAAAATCCCTCAAGGCAAAGGAGGGCATATGCAATGTTTTAAGAAACAGAAGAAAGATTGGTACAAGATGGCTTTGGGGAAAGCTTCAGGCTCCAAGCAAGTCAAGGAGGACCGTAACAGCCTCAGGACAAACTTGATTTTTCTCCAAGAAAGAATGCATGGTCAGACCTCTGTGGGTGCATCACCCAAGCGCAAGCCCACTCTTTTGCCACCAAGTCCACCAAGTCTGCCAATATTTAGGCCGCAGTATACTTCCGGAGAGCCTGGAGTTTATCACAAAGGAACAGTGGAGGACAAGGCTGTGGCCATTTCTGCCCAGGGTTGATTCTTGCTTCAGGAATCCCCACTGGAGTGGCCAGGCTCTGTCAGGCTTGTTTGGCAACTCACAGTCTATGTCACAACCCGGAGGCTCCCTCAGGATTTGGGTGTTATTAAGTTTGAGAAACAATTATTTGTTTTGAGGCCCGATGCACTGAGTACACTATTAAAGTTACTACTAATTAGATTCAACAAATGAAATTCACATAATCACATCTCCAGCTTTTAATAACTTCAGGGGAGGTGCTGAGAAAGCCAAAACACAATTTTGAAGACATGATTTTTGTCTTAGAAACTGCACATCAGCTGCATCTGGATTAAGTAGATAATTCTCCATTGGCTATCTCTGTTTTCAATATACAAAATATTTAATTACAACACTTTATTACCATTAAAGACTATGATGCCTTTTGAACAGTTCAGCACAGCTATAGAGAAGTATGTTTACTCAATTACTTTGTGTTGAGTTTGCAAACTAAGCCACTTGCCAGCTACGATAGTTAACAAGGTTTAACTTCAAAAGAGAAAAATATTAGCTACTTCAACTTAGTGGTAGGCATTTACTAATATATATGTTAGATTAAGCTTTGGTGTGTAAGGGAATCAGCTCTTGGCTGCCTTGTCTCTGGCACTTAGCCCATCCTGACAAGCACACCTCTGCCACCCAGTACATCTGTGCGCCTGTGGATGGAGGCCAGTCCCAGCTCCCCAGGGACTCTCAGGCTGCGAGAGTGGCTCCCGGAGATGTATTAGAGCGTAAGTCTGATGACAAAGCAAAGTGAGCTCATGTATGCTTCCCACCCCTCATCCCTACCCACAGTCCTAATGCTCTCTACTTAAGAAAGGGAGAAGATCGTTTATGGGACAGCGAGGGGCAATCAGGGAGACAAGGCTGAAGGCCAGCCTGCGCCTGAGATCTGAGGGTACTTCGGCTGCAGACTCTCCCACGGCACCTGGCTGCTGGAACCAAGTTAAACTACATATTTTTTGCTTTTTTAAAAAATAATCAACAGCATTCTTGCATACATCTCTTTCAACTTTAAAATTATGCAATTGATCATGCATTTCAGTTTATCTTATTGCTTTGGCTAGAGAAAAAAGCTGTCAACTGTCATTCCAAGCTTGCTAGATGAAAACGAGGGAGAGTTCTGTAAATTAGACCAAGAGTGCCTAGAGCTCAGAAGCATAGCTAATTGAAACAAAAATCAACAAACAGGATTACATCAATGTAAGGAACACTGCACTAGAAAGAAACTTACCAAAGCAAAGAAGCAGCCAACAGAATGGGAGGAAATATTTGCAAATTATGCAGATATGCGAGACTGATATCTGGGATCTCAAGATCTCAAGCAATTCAACAGTAACAAAAGAGCTACAAATTGGGTAAGAAACATGAACAGGAGATTTTTGAAGGATAATATGCAAGTAGCCAAAGACACATGAGGAAAGGCTGAGGTTCACTAGTAATCAGAAAAACACAAATGAAGGAAAATGCAAATGAAAACCACAGAGAGCCAGTTAAAATCAAGCATCTGAAAATCAAAACACAGTAAGTGCTGGAGAGAATATTGAGGAAGAGACACCTTAATCCACTGTTCTTTGAATGTAATTTAGCAAGATCATAGTGACAGACAGGATGCAGATTTCTCAGAGATCTGAAAAAAGAGCTACAACAGAATCCAGCCACGCCTATCTTGGAAATTAACCAAAAACAAATGAGGCCAGCATATGTTATTTGTGTACTCATGTTAACTGCAGCTTAATTCACAATATATAAGCTACAGAATCAAACCAGATTTCCATCAGTGACTGACCTGATAAAGAAAATGTGGTACATACACACCATGGAGTACCACTCAGCCATCAAAAAAGAAATGAAGCCCCACCCGCTTGCTTTACAGCAATAAAAAATAAGTGCCACTGAAAATCATTATTATGCTTAGTGAAATAAGCCAGGCCCTACAAGACAGATATCATGTGCCTTACCTGATCTGTGGTATTTAAAATACAAAGAACAGAAACATGTTTTCTGTATGAGTGAAGTGAAGCTGACATTTTGAGATTTGATCTCTGTTTACAGTTTTAGTCTATGCTCTTGAAAAACAGGGTTTTTTTTTCTTCTTCTACCTGCTATTTGTTCAATTCATTACTCAAAGGAGGAGTACGCATGCGATTGTATGTCATTGTAGAAATATTTTTTTAAAAAACATTAACAAAAAAGAGGGAGGGTGAGAACAGAGCGGGGAGAGATGGTGAGATGGGATGTATTCCTTTGCTGAGAAATGTGTATCATGAAATTCATCCATCCTATACAAATAAAATGCTTACAAACTTTTAAAAGTAGCGCCAAAGTCATCTCAGATGAGTAAAGCCTTAATACGAAACTTCAGACCCCTGGAAGCAGACTGCTAGCCACAGCAGGGAAGGACGTGGCATACCTGCAGGTCTTTTTCGGTAATCTTCCTCTGGAGCACTTGAAGGCATTTGGTGAAGTCAGTGTGGTCTTGATCAGGAGTTGAGATCAGTTCACATCCCTAGACAGAGAAGGAAAAGAAGAGGGAAGAAGGAGGAATGATTCCAGCCTCGGAACGGGATCAAGAGCTGTCAATCTTAAGACGAGGCACCAGCACACACGCTCCATAGGCCTGCACGGTCCTCCTGTCACTGGCATCGTTACCATTATCTTTTCCATTTGACATAACGGGATGTTTCAAGAATGCCGTTAGAACGTTACAATAATGGGCTGATTATGACAATCCTTTTATCCAAGAAAAGTACAGATTATACAACATTAATGATCTTTTAAAAACAGTGATGGGATGACATTCAAGATTAACCCAAGAACTTTGGTACAAGTATGACAAATTAAATTCACAGTGAAATTACCAGAAATTAAGATGACGCTATTTCTAAGAAACTTTGATGTTCTTCGTGCAGAACTTGTTTGCTTATGTGAATGGAAAAATGATTTTTACTGTTCATGTTGAACTCATGACAATCTTTGTATGTTTTAAGTAAAACTGAGTTGGTTTTTCTATAAAATTCTTTCACAGCATCCTTTTTCACCTGTGTGCAAAAACAACAGGGAGACTTATGCTGGCATAAGTATGTCTCTTGGATTATCTCTTGGAGGTAATGCAGAGAATTTATAAATTTTCTGCCTTCTGTACAACCTATTCATTGCCTACCGAGAAAAAAAAAAACCCTGCAGTATGTTTATAAATATAAAACCACAAGGGTGCCAACTTGTTGGCAGTTTACACAGGCAGTTAAAGAAACCACATTTTTGAAATGACACCTTTTGTGCCAATGTCATTCTGAGACAAAGGTACGTAAAAGCAGAACAATAGGGCCTGAGACCTCTTAATTCAGGAATAGAACAGTTCCTGGATTCTGCCAGATAGCTGAGTAAGGGAAATTTAAATATAATCTAGTATAGAAAGTTGCCATTCAAAGAGTTTTCAAGGATACAAAACACCTAGACTGCCTCTTAAATTATTCTAAGAACCATTCTCAGTAGATTTAAAGGCTCCTCTTTTTTACTTCAAGGTCTCTTTAAATGTGTCAGGCTAAACCTGAGCTTCGCTCATTTATGACTGTCCTGCAATGGAGGAGCCAATGAAACAATTAGCTTCTCATAATTCAGAAATACATTACGCTCTAAAAGATGCATATGTCATTTTTACAAGATCAGGGACATATACTTTCCTGACCCTAACAAGAATGTTGGAATTCACTCTAATCATCAAGCAAGGACATTGAAAAAAAAAAAAAAGAGCCATGTTTCAGGCTAATATGCCTGAAAAATAAAAGCATATGCCATAGCAAAAATGAATATGACCAGGCAAAAATGATTACATTGCCTCCAAACTGAACATCATTGCACTGAAAGTTTCCTGTGGGCAGGAATCATATTTCCTTCATTAATGTTTCCAGTGTCTGTCACAGGTAAGCTACATAAGGATTGCTTAATAAGCACAGGAGTACAAGGCAGGGTTTTGGCCTGACAGTTAAGATGCTGGTGGGTTTGCCTCCATCCCATACAGACACCTGGTTCCATGTCCTGGCTCTCTTCCTGCCTCCATCCCATACAGACACCTGGTTCCACGTCCTGGCTCTCTTTCTGCCTCCATCCCATACAGACACCTGGTTCCATGACCTGGCTCTCTTTCTGCCTCCATCCCATACAGACACCTGGTTCCACGTCCTGGCTCTCTTTCTGTCTCCATCCCATACAGACACCTGGTTCCACGTCCTGGCTCTCTTTCTGTCTCCATCCCATACAGACACCTGGTTCCACGTCCTGGCTCTCTTTCTGTCTCCATCCCATACAGACACCTGGTTCCACGTCCTGGCTCTCTTTCTGCCTCCATCCCATACAGACACCTGGTTCCATGTCCTGGCTCTCTTTCTGCCTCCATCCCATACAGACACCTGGTTCCATGTCCTGGCTCTCTTTCTGTCTCCATCCCATACAGACACCTGGTTCCACGTCCTGGCTCTCTTTCTGCCTCCATCCCATACAGACACCTGGTTCCACGTCCTGGCTCTCTTTCTGCCTGCTGATTCCTGATAAGGCAGACACTGGCAGGTGGTAAAGATGTCAGTAGTGATTGGGTTCCTGCTAGCCACAGGTGAGACTTGGACTGAGTCCCCAGTTCCTGGCTTCACCCCAACACAGTCCAGGCTGTTGCAGGCATCTGGGAGAGTGAACCAGTGAGTGGAGTTCATTCTCTGTTTCCCACTTTATCTTAAATGATTAGTTTTTAATAAAACATTTAAATACACACTGACAGTATCTATAGATAGCTATAGTAAAACAACTGTTTTGTTCTTTAAATCCTAACAATAGGGAGCAGATAAAATTTAAAAGATAAATAGAAATAATGACACACTAGATGTTTACATAGTTGTCTTCACAGAATCAACATAAAGCCACCACAAAAATGGCAGTTACACAAAAACCAAGAGATACTCTACGTAGTACCACTGCAACATTTGTTGATAAAGAAAATAAAACTGAGATCTTGACCTGCTAACTGGACAGCCAGGTATTAATCAGCAAGAATGTTGTTTCTTGAAATGCTATTTCTCAATTTCCACAAAAGAGGCATCTGAGATTTCTTAGATATCTGCAAGCAAAATGTCATGTAACTTTTATGGAGTTGATTCCATAAGAGTGATTTTTAAATATGTTTTCTTAGTTATTTGAAAGAAAGAACGGAGAGGAGAGGGAATAGCAGGGAGGAGCGGGGAGAAAAATCTCATCCATCTTCTGACTCACTTCCTCAATGGCTGTGTTGGGCTGAGGCCAGGAGCTTGGAGCATCTTCCGGGTCTGGCGTGTGGGCACAGGGATCTAAGAACCTGGGCCATCTTCCCTTACTCTCTGGGCACACGAGCAGGAAGCTGGATACCAGCATCCACATGTGTTTCTTGCATTGCAGCTGCTGACCTAACCCACTCTGTCATACTGCCAGCCACAAAGTAAACTACTTTGTTCATGTATGTATAGTATGCATCATAGATAGGCAATAACATATATAAAGATGTATACTATATACTGTATACAACTACTTAGTATTACACATGTGAGTTTATATATATAAACTATCCCGTGTATGATATACATCTACTAACAGAGACGTGTGTGTGTGTGTATGAATTACTTAAAGACAGGCACTGAGATGCAGCAAGTTAACCACTACTTGTGATGTTCACACTCCTTATCCCAGTGTCTAACTTAGGGCCCCACCTCATCCAGCTTCCTACTCATGTGAACCCCAGGATGAAACAGATGATGGCTGAACTGCTTGAGTCTCTGGAACTCATGTGGGAGACCCAGAGGGAGTGTGTGGTTCCTGACTTTCACCTGGTCCAGACCAGGTGGATTTAGCCATATGGGGAATAAATCAGTAGATGGAAAACAGCTATCGCTCCATGTTGCTCTTTCTTTCAAATCAATAAAAATAAGTTAATTAACCACGATGTTATGAGCTCCACGAGTTAATTAACAGCCAACTACAGCTTTTCATGTTACCTGGCTCTTATAACAACATATTATGACATGTAAGGAGTAGAAATCTATGGGGCTGATAGAGTTGCACAGGAAGCCGATCCTGCACCCTAGGGTGCTGGCATCCCACATGGGCACTGATTCATGTCCCAGTGGCCCCACTTCAGAGCCAGCTCTCTGTCTATGACCTGGGAGAGCAACAGAGGACAGAGGATGAACCAAGTCCTTGGGACCCTGTACCCACACAGGAAACCCAAAAGAAGTTCCTGGCTCCTGGCTTTGGATCAGCTCATCTCCGGACACTGGGGACATGAATCAGTGAATAGTAGACCTTCCCTAAATCTGCCCTTCAAATAAAAATAAATAAGCCTTTTTAAAAAAGAAGTAGAGGGCCCGGCGCGGTGGCGCAGTGGTTAAGGTCCTCGCCTTGCACGCCCGGGATCCCATATGGGCGCCGGTTCTATCCCCGGCAGCCCCGCTTCCCTTCCAGCTCCCTGCCTGTGGCCCAGGACAGCAGTCGAGGACGGCCCAAGGCTTTGGGACCCTGCACCCGCGTGGGAGACCCGGAAGAGTCTCCTGGCTTCGGATCGCCACTTGGGGAGTGAATCATCGGATGGAAGATCTTCCTCTCTGTCTCTCCACCTTTACAATAAAAATAAAATAAAATAAATCTTTAAAAAAAAAAAAGAAGTAGAAAGCTGAAGATGAGCAACTGCCGAGATTCTATGCTCATGGAATAAAACAGAAATACTATGACATACATCAAGCTATGTTTACCTACTCTACCATGTTAACAATAATTATTTGTTACAACAAAACTGAATTTCCTGTTGTTCAAGTTACTAGGACACTAAGAAAAGTCCACTTTTTTGAGTGATTCTTTAGAAACATCCCTCACACTTAGTAAACAGCAAACTTCAAGTCCCAGACTCACAGCATTTGCAAAATAAGTATAAGCTTATCTTGGACTTTCTAGGAAACAGCTTTATAATGTTAGCTTATTTAAAGAAGTATAAATAGTTTTACTTGAACATATACAGAAGTTTCCTGTGGTGATGCTGACATGGCGTGGCCCACAGCAGGATGCTAGGAGCTTGGCGTCTGCTGAAGCAGTACTGGGAGGTGCTGGAATCTTCAAGCAACAGGACACAGCATAGTGTAAGGCAATTGGGAGAGTAGATAGAGCAAGCTCACTCCCTGCACTGGGTCCCTTTCGCGTGTGGCCAGTTCCCTTTCCTAGCATTCCTTGCCAGAGCCACATAGATGCCCGTCCCAGCTTGCAATCCTTCACATATGTGAGCTAGATAAATCCATTTCCTTTATAAGGTTCCCAGCCTCACGTGTTTTATTACAGCAACGGGAAATCAAGTAACACATCTTCTTAAAGGATCAGCTGCAGACACTTTTTTCTTTTCTGCATTTTTTTTTTTAAAGGTAAGAGATACACGATTCTTCTATCCTGTAATAGACAGACCGGGACCAAGCCAAAGCCAGGAGCTATTAATCCACTCTCAGTCACTTCTCTGTGGCTGGGATTCAACCATTTGAACCATGACATGTTGCCTCCCAGGGTGGATGTTAGCAAGAAGATAGACTCAGGTGCACAGCCAGAGCTCCTATAACAATCTTAAAGTGCCAACGTTTGAGTGAAACCTTTTGCTTGAACTACTGTTATCTTTGATTTTTCTCTTCTGACTGAAATGTTATTTACAAACACACAGCATTATTTTCTGTGCCAGGAGATGGCTCCATTGTCTTACTAAACATCTATCTCACAGAGATTTTGTCATTACACATATAGCTATTGAATGATATCCTAATGAGTTTATTTTTAAACACACTACTTTTAAAAGCTGAGTTATTTTTAATATTAAATAATATTAATCCTGCTTAACAACAGAAGTAGAGATTTGAATTGATGTCATAAATTTCAGAATGTGTCAATATGAAGATTAGTCTGATTTTTTTATAACCCAAAAAGAACCTCTTGAAGATCAAAACCCACAATGCTCCCTTCATCCCTTCTAAAACACGCACAGGCGTGCGCACACACACACATGGAAAAGGAAAAAGAACTGCATACAATAGGGCAGCTGTTTAGTCTGGCAGTGAAGAAGCGGCTTAGAATGCCTGCATCCCATACTCAAGGGCCTGCTTCCGGTCCTGGCTCTGCCCCTGACACCAGTGTGCTGCTGCTGCTGTTAATGTGTTCTTTAAGAGGAAGCAGATGACACTGCAAGCATTTGGGTTCCTACCATCTGCATGGGATACTCTGAGTTCCAGGTTCCTTGTTCTAGTCTTGTGCCCAACCTGGTCACTGCCAGCATTTGAGAAACAAACCAATGTAACAGAGCTCTCTCTTGAAATACAGAAATAATTTCTAATTAAGTATTTTCCAATGTGTTGAAATTGATTACAGTCTCTTATCAACTAGCCTTCATCCCCTAAGTCAAAACCAAAGGACGCTATGCAGAAAACTGCAAACTGATCACAGGTGTTGAATGAAGAGGCTTCCTGTGAAGGCACTGCTTAATTGAAGACTGTGGTGCACAGAAGTAGGAATCCATTGGATACCATTACATTTGTCCAACAGAAAATAAACACATGAGTATCATAAATACTAAGCATTTAAAATTATATGCATATATATATACTTGTGCATGTGCTTGAGAATGAAACATATATATATAGGCATATGTATATGTAGAAAAATGAAAATAGACTCACACCATATACTATATACAAAAGTCAACTCAAGATAGATTTGAGACTACGAAGCTACTGCCAAAAACTGTAGGAAAAACACTACTAGGCATTAGTGGGTGATGACTGCTTGCAGACGACCCCCATAGCACAAGAAGAAAAGCAAAACTAAACAGATGGAAGTGCAAGCATCCAAGGGCAGTCTCTAGTTTGAGTCCTCGTTACTCCACTTAGGATCCAGTGCCATGCTAACACGCATGGGAAAGAAATGGAGGATGGACCAAGTTTTGTGCCTCTGCATCCATGTAGGAAAACTGGCAGAAACTCTGGGCTCCTGGCTTCAGCCTGGCACAGGCCCAACCACTTTAGACATTGAAGAATCGGATGGAAGCTCACCCCTCTCTCTCTGCCTTTCAAATAAGTAATTCTGCAAATAAATGACATAAATAAAAGAAAAGAAAAAAAGAGAGAGAATGTGGAAACAATGGTCTTAACCACCTTCCGGTAGCCCTTGACCCTTTGTGCCCTAATCAACTATGTAAAGATTATCAAAATAAAATAATACTTAAATAAAAAGACATAAATAAGATGAAACTATGAAAGTGCTAAAAGGATATGTAGGGAAAACTCTTCAACACACAGTGCTGGTCCCAGGACTATTTTTCCTGATTCTGTAAAGAATGCCATTGAAACTATAGATTGTTTAAAGCAGAGACATTTAGCCATATGAATTCTTCCCATCCAGGAATGTGGAATAACTTCCCACTTTCTGTGTCCTTTTGGATTTTTTAATCTATACATTACAATTTTCCTTATAGAGAGTTTTCACTTATTTAAGTGAAACAGTTTACATTTTTGATAGTTTTGTCAATAGTGTTCTTTCTTAATTTCACTTTCACTAATATCACTATTGGTGTATAAAAATGTTACTTTTTTTGTACATAGAGTTTCTATTTTGCAACCTTACTGAATTAGTTTCACAGCTCTAATGAATTAGTTTCTGATGAAATGTTTAGTTCTTTCCATTTATAAGCTCATCTAATTTACAAACATGGATCTTTTGACTTTCCTCTTTGGAAATGGGATGCCCTTAATGGAAGATGCATCCCTGCTTCCAGACCACAGATGGCTTCTCAATGAAACTCTTGGACATGTGTGGACAACGGGATGCTGGACTGTCTGACATTGTACCAACAATGTGAGGGTACACTTAAATAAGAGACTGGTAGAATTATGATTCCTTTGAAGGACTACACCATTGTAACAAAATGGGAAAAATCTGACGGGGAGTGTGGGAGTTTGGGGCGGGTAATCCCAGCCTATACTAAACTGTACCACATAATTCAAGATTCAAAAAAAAATTTAAAAAAAAGAAATTAAAAATTTAAAAAAAAACACAAAGGGGATGCCCTTCAATTTTTTTCTTAATCACTTTTTCCAAATATGTCCAGAAGTATACTGAATATTTAACCATTTGGTGGAGTTTCAAAATGAGTCCCTTCTCCAGCCTTCCCACTTAAACCAGTACAAACTTGCACTTATATGCGATTTAAAATCAGCCTACTACA
Organism: Ochotona curzoniae; assembly: GCF_017591425.1. Taxonomy (NCBI): domain Eukaryota; kingdom Metazoa; phylum Chordata; class Mammalia; order Lagomorpha; family Ochotonidae; genus Ochotona; species Ochotona curzoniae. The sequence goes on along the minus strand of NW_024467095.1, from coordinate 23,929,089 downwards.
TATTTTAAAATGATAGGAAGTTCTAGAAAATTATTCTATCAAATTTAGATACTTTTCCTTTAACATGTTATGCCTACCTACAATTGTACCCTAATGAAATCATACAGAAAATAGGTTATATCTCCTTTAAAAAAAAAAACTCATGTAACATATTATTTTCTTATATTTTTCCTCTAATCTTGATTTTAAAATCACTTTAGGATCCATATTTGTATAAAAGAACATGCAAACGCTCTCTTGCCCTCAGCTTCGCTCTTACAGAAGAGTTAAGGCTGTGTTCCCACCTGCACACACACCGAAGGATGTCACTAAAACCCCAAGAACAAGGGCCGGTACCAGAGCACCCTTAGCTCCCTAACGTGTTTGAATATCAGTACCACAGTCTTCCCTAATACACAGGGGCTACGCTGCAAGTTTCAAAGTGGTCGCCCAAAACCAGTGACAGTGGTGAACACTATATAAAGCATAGAAAAATGCAATAAACAGAAATGTATTGGGGCACAAAATTTTTGAAATCCATTTGCAAGGTTTTCTGGCTGTTATGTGCATTTTTCCATGAATCTTTGGATGCGCCTCTGTACGCTGTCTGGTCCTGTTCTTATGCAAATGCTGTTTCTCTTCAATCATCTTAATGCACTTGAACTCTTCCTATTGAAATCCAGGATGCAAATCGAACAAAGTGCCATCAGGCTACTTCACGGAGACACTCAAATACAAGAACTACTGTTTCACAGCCGTAGACAGGAGAATCCACGCAGTTGTAAAGTGACTAACCAGTCAGGAAGTGTGCAAACCAAAACCATGCTGGGGAAAGGGATGCTTCATAACCCAGGGAGGAGAGAGAGCAGTAGCTGGACAATTATTCTTGCCTTTGAGGCTGACGTGCAACCGAAAACTGTAACCTGTTTCTTTCTGTGATTTTCCATCTAATATTTCTTAGACCAGATTATTAAGCACACATATCTGAAACCACAGAGTATGAACAATGTATGAGAGTGGAATACTGTATTCAACATGAGAATTCTCAATCAAGTTAAACTAGCGAACGCAAGCAAGCACATACTTAATAATTAACATTCCATACAGCAAGAAGTTATACTAAGAAAACGCCACAATGTAAGTATTATAAATCACTTCAAGTATGAGTGTGTTGTCTACTTTGGGAAAATAAATTACTCAAGATGGTTTATGACAAGATTGCAAAGAACATGGATGCGTGGATATTTGTGCATTTTCTGAATTCAAATCTCCCTGGTTCTAGTTTCACTAATAAAGCAGTTGTTTACAAAACTGCTACCTGAGAAGCAGTCATATATGGAAGCATTATCAAACTACTTTCATAGTATCCTGTAAGTGGCAAGGTTTCAAAAAAAATGGCAAAATGATAATTTTATCTATTTCACCAACTTTATTAGTTCATTCACATAAAATAATAGAGATGGTATGTGATGCAGCATTATTTTATTTTGGTATATTTATAGAAAGACAAAGGGAAAGAGACAGAAAAGAGATGGAGATACTGCAACGACTGGTATACTATGGAAATGGAGGAGGCTGAAGTCAGGACCTGATTATCTGGTGACAGAGACATAATTATTTTAGCCAGACTTGTTCCCTCCAATAGTGCTATATTTGCAGAGATCTGAGTCAGAAGTAGAGCAGTGAGGTGAACCCTAGCGCATTAATATGAAATGTAGAAATCCCCAAAGGTGATTCAATTGCTACACCGAATCTCCACTGTGAGATGGAAGGTATTAAATAACAGCAAAACGTAACCAATGATAATAATCACTGAGGGCAAACATCAGTTTCTTAGAATTTGTTCCATTAATGAACCAATAAATTATAAAAACAAAAGCTAATGAGGGATATGGGAAATTGCATCAGTCAATGATGAAACAGACCTTTGCTCCAAGCAATGCCAGGAGGTTGCCGGGGGAAATCCGCATGTTTATTAGCAACCTGAACAGCGCCCCTTCCACCACCACAACACGAGGGGAAAGTACACTAAGCATACCTTGTAATACACGTGTTCTATGTACTTTTATACAAATTCAGTCAGACAAACATATTCTGCCCTGAATTATGCTCCTCCTTGCTCTAAATACCAGATACAGTGCCAGCAGCACTGCCAATTGTGCTATAAAACATCAATAGACTATACTGACTTTTTAGCTTTTATGAATTGATTCAGCAATTTCTATCCAAGAAACTTTCAATTTTTTTTCTATAGTGTTGTTTCTAAAATCCGAATTAACCAAATAACTTTCAACTTTTCTTCATTATGTAGTATGTCCCATCACGAGTCTTCCATAAATACAATGTTGAAACTCTACCATTCATATCCAATAAATGCTATTAAACTGAAAAGACACATGGGCACACACATTTTTCCAAGTCTTCCATTCTGTCATTGAGTCTAAAAGTGTATATTCTTAATGAGGCACATTCTGATCATTCTAACAGATCAGTCTTCAAGAATTTCCTAAAAATATTCGTATTTTTAAAGATGTGACCATTATTTACTCTGAAGATCACAGTTACAGAGAAAGAGAAAGAGACAGAAAGAGATCTTGCATCCAGTGGTTCCCACTGGCTGCAGTGGCTAGCACTGGACCAAGCTGAAGCCACAAACTAGAACTTCATTCAAGTTTCATACAGGGGGTAGCCATCCAAGAAACCAGGTCATCTTTTCTGGCCGTTTCCAGATCTGTAGCAGAAAGTTGGGCTGGAAGTGGAGCAGCCAGGAAAGACAGGAACCAGGTCTCATATGGATTGCTGGCTCCACAGGCAGTAGCTTCGCTCTATATATCATAGTAATGGCACTGGAAATGTGTGTTTTTTGGAAAATTATACATGCATTTCAAGCCTTTTACACCAGGACAGAGTTCTCTTAGATACAGGATCTTGGCTGATGGGCCAAGCAGGCGCTGGATTATTTTTTAGTGTGGTTTCGGTGAACTTTTATGAACTCTCCTTGTCTAGGACAGCATGAGTGTTCTCTTTCCTTCAACCACAACTGAGTCTGGCATTCTAAAGAGCTTTTTTATAGGACATATCACTATCTGCCATATGTAAAACTAATTGTCCATCTACACTATAGCGTATATTCTAGGGTTCAGCTTTCTGTACTGTTTTATCTCATGTATTTAAACAGCACACAATAGACCCTAAGTAAATATTTGGTGAATGAATAAAATAGATGACTATCTAGTAATTTGATGTTTGAAATGCAATGGATCTTTTACATAATGTAACTCACAGGAAAAAGGGCTTTGAAAAAATAACAATGATGTATCTTGTTCTATCCTAAAATTATGCAATTTGTATTGATCATGAATTTTGATATGCCTAAGCACCTGGAGACATAAATAGTTGAGTTTTTTACCAACCCAACTGGCAACTCAGTCTTTTGGTTGGCTTATAAATCAAAAATTTTCCTAATTCAAACAAAGGAAAAGGTGCGTTTTTAGATTAACATTCTTGTGATTGGCTAATGCCAATCAACACAATAAAATAGTTCATGTCTAAAATCAAATAGGTTAGATATGTCTATCATACAATATGGCAGGAAATTCTCATTCCTTTGTACCTTAAAAGAAGACTACTAAAATTGCTCAGTATCACTTCTCACCCTATAAAGTCAGCTGCAAGCCATTCATACATCAAAAGCATTTGCTCAAAAAGAATCCCGAGTAAAGTGGAAACCAGAATTGGATAATTTGTTGCAGTTATATGAAGATATGGCCTTTTATTTTTTCCATTTTCTTCAAGTTCTTATGATGAACACCTTACCAGAAAAAGTAGTGTGAAAAAAATGACCCTGCTTCTACAGTAGGAACTCTTTCTATATATTAGATAGCAGTACCTAATTTGTCATTTAACTCTCTCTTTCTCAGACATTCTATCTGATATCCAGTTTCGGAAGTAACAGGACTGCCATGAGACAGCCACCATAATTCATACTCTTGCCCACTGCAAATGGTTTCGAAGGAAGCATATATTGCAGTTCAGGTCAAAGAGATCACAGGAACCCATGCATGAACCATCAGAAAGAGTTGTCTGCCTTTTTGCAGGAAGATGTGTTGAGAAGGCCACCCCACAAGGTGGTACCTGCAGGTGAAGGTGACTCTGAACAAAAGCATAGGAAACCCAAGGACCCGGGCAGTGGGCACTGATTCAGAAACCCAATCAAAAACCTCTGGAAGCTGAATACACCTCTGTCCTTGTAAGTCTCATGGAACGATCGATAACCTTTCCTTTTGTTATCGCCAGTTGCTTTTCATCCTCACAGTAGTAAGAGTCCTTGCTCACAGCCTTACCACAGATGAAGAAAAGTATTCATTTACATGGTAGGATTTTGGCAAAAGCTATCTAGTGAGTGACTTCCTTATTTAACGCTTTGCTTGCATTTAGACCTGAAAGTTACTTCGGGGTGAGTTAACATTTGTTTCAATCTGCCATGCCCAGGTCAGTATCCAGCAATTTAAAATCTAAGAATTTAAAGAAAACATACATTGGGAGGCCAGGGGAGACAAACAACGGAAAAACTATGGAAGTGCAGAATCAGAAGACAATGGTCCCTGAACACATGATGGCTTGAAATATGCATCATCATGTTAGGTAACGAATTTGTGCTGATCAACTGTTATTATCATAACTCTTCCTCATTATGTCAGTCAGTTGAGCCTACAAAGTAGTTTATAATGTAACATTTTCTTAAAACATAGAACATTAACACCTTAGAGAGTGTTCTCACACCTTACTGTTTGATTCCTAAAAACTTCGAGGGAATAAAGATTACACAAAGCTTTAAATCAAATGCAGTAAAGACTACATTTGCACAGATTTTGTATACACGTGTGCATGCACACACACACACACACACACACACCTTTAATCATGTGCTACTTAATGCTGGGATATGTTCCTACAAATGCATTGGTAAGTAATTTCAGCATTGTTTGAAACTCACAGAGAACACTGAGTCAAGCCTAGACAGTATACCCAGCCCCTCTGATATACACTGTTGTTACTGTAAATGCTACTTCACAGATGGAAATGTCAGTATGTGATTCCAAACTGGGAACACACAGGACATTTTCAAAAGCTTGACAATGAAATTAAAACTAGGTTCTCTGTGGTGCAAAGTAATTGTGAAATCCATACACAGCTACTCGCAAAACCAGCAGTGTGGGTATTAAGATACGCGCGTGTCACACTAAGAGGTTTGAGTCCCAGCTCCACCGCTGCGTCCACTGTCCTGCTAACGCAGCAGGAAGCAGCACATGGTGGTTCAAGCAGCACATGGTGGTTCAAGCAGTTGGGTAGCTATCACCTGGACTGACTTTCTGGCTCCTCCCTTGAACCTAGCCCAACCGTAGCAATTACAGAGATTTATGGAATGCAGAAGCATAGGAAAGCTGTATGGGGTCATCTGTAACTCTTTTAGACCTATTAAATGTATAATTGAACTCACAGCTCCCACTATAATGGAGCAAGTATGCAAAGCGGAACTGCTGAGCAGCATTTAGGAGCCAACAAAGTCATGAATACAAAGGCCAATTCCGTCTCGGAGCCTGCACAGGATATGGAGTTACTCCGCATACGTTGGTAGAGAGCGCATCATTCCAGTTCACTAGAGTCATGAAAATATTGTTAGTATCCTCCAAAGAACCTTGGTGTGGGTTTTTAGTAAATAATTCTTTAATTTACTGACAGCGAGAATAAATTACAAGGCAATGACTGTTAATAATCAATCCCATTTGAAAAGATCAACTCAGAAGCTATAAAACTATCATTCTCACTTATTTCATTTACCATCTGCCAATATTTTAACTAATATAGGTAAATGAGTTTCTGCATTTGGCACACATAAACCCTATCAGGTTATATCATGCTGACGCCTCTAAAATCCCTTAGTAGGAAAGGAAACAGATCTTAAACATATTAATTGTTATTTCATGTACTTCATCCACAAAGATTTGGCATCATAAAACAAGAAGCAATTAAATTTGGTAGAAGTATTCCCAAACTTGCCATTAGCTGATTCATTTTAGTCAAGTCATTTAGCGCTCATCCATCTACTCAGGGCAAAAGTCACCACTGCGAATTATCCTGCAAAGATTTTATGAGACTCCAAGTCATCTAATTTAAATTTACAGAGTGAGCTTAAAACTTACAGATCAAGGCATGCTTCTCTCTCTTTGGGACTGTGTATACCAATTAGGCACATTTATTTCCAAAGACTTGCATATAACCTTTCACATAGCACAGTTAAATACAATAAATGCATAAATAGTTACTAACATCCCAACTGTTTTGCATAAATATTTTCCAATGAAACAATGGCATGTTCTCTGGGAAAAAAAAATCACACAATTTAAAAGTATCCGGCCCGGCGCAGTGGCGCAAGTGGTTAAGGTCCTCGCCTTGCACGCCCGGGATCCCATATGGGCGCCGGTTCTATCCCAGCAGCCCCGCTTCCCTTCCAGCTCCCTGCCTGTGGCCCGGGAAAGCAGTCGAGGACGGCCCAAAGCTTTGGGACCCTGCACCCGCGTGGGAGACCCGGAAGAGGCTCCTGGCTTCAGATTGGCATAGCATCGGCTGTTGCGCTCACTTGGGGAGTGAATCATCGGACGGAAGATCTTCCTCTCTGTCTCTCCTCTCTGTATATCCGCCTTTCCAATAAAAGTATCTAATATTGGGCCAAGTGCAGTAACCTAGTGTCTGAAGTTCTCACCTTGCACGCACCGGGATCCCATATGGGTGCTGGTTCTAATCCCGGCTGCCCTACTTCCCATCTTCCTCCCTGCTTGTGGCCTGGGAAAGCAGTGAAGAATAGTCCAAAACTTGGGACCCTGCACCAGCGTGGGAGATGCAGAAGAGGCTCTGGGTACCTGGCTTCAGATCGACTCGGCTCCAGACTTTGAGGCCACTTGGGGAGTGAATCATCAGATGGAGGATCTTCCTCTCTGTCTCTCCTCCTCTCTGCATATCTGTCTTTCCAGTAAAATAAATACAAATCTTCTAAAAAACATAACTAAGATTAAGCTGTGATCAACTGAACTTTCCTAATAATACTGACAAGAGCCAACATTTGAGCAGCTGGCATTGTGGCAGAGAGTGTAAAGGTGCTGCTTATGACATTATTCCACGAAAAGGCTGGATTGTTGATGGCTCCTTCGCTTCCAGTCCAGCTCCCTGGTAATGATCCTGGGAAAAGCAGTGGACCGTGACCCTCGCCTGGGAGAGCAGATGAACCCCTGGTTTCTGGGTTCAGTCTGCTCCTCGCTGGTGTGGTACAGTGGGGACTACAGCAGTAAATGGAAGCTCGCTCTCTCTTTGGCTCTCCTATACAGAAGTAAATCTTCTAAAACAACGCTGGAGTGCATTCTGCATGAATTATGCTCTTGAATCTACCTAAGGCTGCCCTCCTGGAAAGAGTGTGCATGAACTGGATGCTCTCCGCTAAGCCCCGTTTACTTGAATTTGGAGTGTTTTGGCAAAATTCAGAAGTTATCATTTCTGTTGAATCTTTCATTGGTTTTCTCCAGTTTTAAATGAGAATATACTTTAATCAGCTGCTAGGCAGAGCTAACCTCTGCCTCATCCTGAGCTTCCGGGATCACAGCCAAGCATGTAGACATCTCAGAGCCTTCACAGCCACCTGACCGTGGCCACCGGCTTGCCACCATCCCGTCCCCTCCTTCTGCTCTCCGAACTCATTACATTTAGGACATATTTTCTTTTTCCATTAGAAATACATCATTATTATCAGTACTCTCTATATAATTGTTTATTTATTTATTTTTTTAATTGAATTGTAGGAGTGAAGCAATTTGGGGAATTAGAATGTTTTAAGATCTCTGAAGGATGTTGTCACGATGCTTTCCAGGAAAGTCATAAAAATTCTTACTCCTATTAGCAGCTTACCCGGGTGCAGAGTTAGGACAAGACAACTTGTCATGATGTTTTTTTAAAAACTGGAATTTGGTTTCATGGATTTACCCATTTTTAAATTTCAGGGAGGGAGACAGATGATGTCCACAGAGAGGAAGCAGTAAGACAGTTTGTCTTGAAAAGTAAAAGAGAGAGAGAAATAGAAGTGGTTCATCCGAGGGAGCGCTGTGGCTGAGGACAGTGGGCAAGAAGGAGACGCTCCTTAGAGGGGAAGGCAGGTGTCAGTCAGTGTGGCTCGGGAAAGGAGGGAGGAGACATCAAAGATCATCTTTAAAAGGAGCTTTGGAAACAGGAAATAGAACTTATTACCCAATCACAGAACATGACCTATTTCCATAAATAAGGGCAAAGGTCCTCCTGGGTTTTAAAAGTTTAAGTCCTGTACACATTACTTAAGCCTATCATTGCCATTCCTTCGCACATGTGCAAGATACTTACTTTAAATACTGGGGGAGAGTATTTTCAAGAACCTTCCAGATATTGAAGGTATTCGATTTTTAATAACGCAGTTCAATACTTATTAATTAATTTGGATTAGCCAGATTCCTTTCATGAGAAACTGCGGTCAGATTAAGAGCACAGTGGCAAGAGAGTGAAAGGACATATTCTGGACAGTTGAAAGTAAAGATCTGAAATTATCCCAAACTTGCTGCCAAATCTGTGAAGGGGAATTGTGAAAGTCAGTTAGAATCAAAATGATCTATGTTCCCTGATATAGATATGAAAATCATTTTTTACTTGAAGAGATATAGCCTTGAAACAAGCAATTCTCAATTTCTTCCTTATTATATAAAGCATTTTGTGGTATATTGTTCCTTTAATTTTATTTACCATCCATTTGCAAACATTCATACCTTTCAAACCAAAAAAAAAAATGTATTTAAAATCTTCAAATGACACCACAAGCAACAATTTCTTCAACAAGAATATCATACAAATAAACTCAGCAAGCGTAAATCTAGCATTTTCTTTCTTGTTTTTCACACAGTGTATAAACGAATAAAATACAATTTAACCTTGCAGCAATTCTCCATTGTATCCTAGATATGTAGATTTTAATCTAGTATAATCTATCCTGCCTTACCTACATTTTATAAAATAACTTTTTCTTTCAACCTGGTATTGAATAAAAGGGATTGCATCTCAAACACACAAACAAGACATCATTCCCCTCTGTTAAGGGAAGTCAAGTGCCAAGCATGGGATGTAAAATGATGGATCTTCCTAAAGGCAGAGGGAGAATTTCAGGAGGGATATGATACACCTAAATTAAAACAAAAACAACAACAACCCCCCTCCACACACACACACACACACACACACACACACAAAATGATTCACTCTTCTTATCCTTAAAGTTGTCTGCTTGCAAGCCTGGCTCTCGACTGACATCTAAGAACTGAAATGGTGGATAATTCCCTGTACTGATAGACACTTCTTTGTCAGTAACAGTGGCTCACTGTGTTGGGACTGTTCAGACCAACAGTGTGACTCCATGCAGAACACCTGCTTGCTGTCCTTCTGGGCCCCCGGATTCTCAGTATTCACCAAGCAGAGGGCACTGGTGTAAAACCAGGGTACAAGTAGGTAAAGCCAGGATACAGGTAGCATAGGAACTTCCTGTGACATCTCGTGCTTGACATCATTTGACTGAGCACATCCTGTGCGAATTCACTGGGAAAAATCCAGAGTTTTCGTCAGACATGGTTCAAGCAAATTTTCCTTTGTTACTCTGTATTATCTTGCTGCAAACCAAACAGTCATGATTATGAATATAATCTAAATATTGTAGGTCTTCCCTGGGGGGTCATCAAACCTAAGGCGTTCTTTGGGACCCCCAGAGAAATTGCTACTGGAGAAGCTGCTACTGTACAATGACCCTGCAGGCCCGTACGCCAGAGCCCTGCTCCTGGGTGAGGGTAGCGTACCTTCCTTCACAACCCCGTGTCTGTGGGGTGCAGAAGGGCAAGGTAGCGGGCAGGCTAGTCGGCGAGTACTGTTGCTCACCTACCTAGAACTAAATAGAAATAGAAAAGTTACATATTCACTCAGAAAAAGAAGACCCAAAATTGCAACTTCCTTCCCAGGGGAACAGATGCTAATTTCGAGAATTTTTTTGGATCACGGTATAGAAACGGCCTGGATGCTGGGTGCAGGCTGCCTGTGTGCCCACCACTGCAACCATTCCCTGCTTTATAACCCTGGGGAAGTCACTCAACCTCGTGTGCCTTCATCCATGTTTAAGAAGCAAATGGTCGATTCAATGTAAAATATTAAAGGAAAAAAAGTTTGTAGTACCAGGCAATATTCCAGACCAAAGATGGTCTCTAAGCCTTCACTACCAAGTGGTGAGCCACTTTAACAACAACAAAGACAGCGGCCATCTGATCGGTACGCTCTGCTAACCGACTTTCTCTGGCATAATTCCACAGCATTAGGCCTGACACTGGCTCAGACTCCGAAGTTGAGCTACAGAGTGCATTTTTTAAGAGTACTTTTTTTTTTTTTTTTAATAAGGCAGATTTACAAAGAGAAGAAGAGACAAAGAGAAAGATCTTTTATCTGCTGGTTCACTTCCCAAGTGGCTGCAATGGTGAGCCAGTGATCCGAAGCCAGGAGCCAGGAGACTCCTCTGGGTCTCCCACATGAGTGTAGGGTGCCAGGACCTTTGGAGGTTCTCTACTGCTTTCCCAAGCTACAAGCAGAGATCTGGACGGGAAGTGGAGCAGCAGGGACACAAACTGGCACCCATATGGGGTCCCAGTGTTTGCAAGGCGAGGATTTTAGCCATTAGGCCACTGTGCCAGGCTCTACAGAGGCAACATTCCCCACTGTCATAAAGCTAGGGTGCAATTCACTGCTTAAAGAGGCTTCTTCGGAGCAATTCATCCTTCAGGCCCCAGGACTGGTTTAACCCTTGCTGGAACCCAACAATGGGTTGATTTACAAATGCGAGCATATAACAAAGTTTGGCATATTATAAACATGGAAAGAAACACAGCAGTTATTATTTTCCTTAGGGTCTCATCATCAATTTACTGCCTTCTGATCCTTTTCTCTCTCTCTCTCTTTTTTTTAATAGGAGAGTCAGAGAGACAAAGTTATTCAGATAGACTCACCCATGGATTCACCTGCAATACGCCCCAGTACCTGGGATTGAGCCAGGTCACTCTGTTGCTCCCACATGGGTGGCAAGGACCAGCATACTTGAGTCATTGCCTGCTGTTTTCCACCTGTAATTAGCAGGAAGCTGGTATCCAAAGTGGGGCTAGAATTCCAACCAGGAATGATAAGGGCCTTGACCACCCCAATGATATCTAAACTGCTGTGTGAAAGGCCTTTCTGATGCACATTAAGAATTTTTGGAGAAAGCTTTTTAAAGTCATTTTCCCCCTTTCCTCTTGTAGACATTTATTCATTTGCAAGCCACTGTGAGGGAGTGAGAGTGTGAGAGAGAGAAGCGCTAAGCAGTCAGAGGAACTGTGTCTAGGCAGGTTAGAGTCAGGACGCCTGAAACTCCACTTAGGCTTCTTGTGTGGAAGGCGAGATCCTAAGTGCAGGGAAATAACTCCGAAACAGAGCAGACAAGACTCAAACCAGTAACCTGATACAGGAAGCTGGCACCACCAATAGCAAGGAGCCCTGCCATACCACACCAGTCCCTGCAGAGTAATTTTAATCTTCGAGTAAAAATCCAGAGAAGAAACAGATTTCACATATACGACCTACTCAGCACAGACATTACTCATGTACTGCTACCGACATGAGCCACCCGAGTAGAACACCTGCTACAGCTGACAAACCAATAGTGAGGAACCTAGGTGTTTTCTGCTTTTGTGATTTCTGCCTTGCTTGGCTGGGGGCTGTGTGAACTCCAGGCCTGACAGTCTACGTGCCACCCGGGGCAGGACACCTGGCAGGTCACATAAGCAGACCACTCCTCAGGAACGAGGTCCCTGGTGTTAGATAAGACCCACTGCCCTATAGCCCATCAGTTTGTACCTTTTGACTGTTGCTTGCTTCAAACCCACCAATAGAAGCCCGCCAACTTGCTCTTGTTGAAAGGTAACAGTTAAAACTGACCGATCATGATTGTATAATTATATGGAATTGTCCTGAAATGTATAAGAACCCTGTACCGTTGAACCTCACTCTCATTTTTGCCCTGCAGCAGGGCTGGGGGGGGGGGGGCCTGGCTGGGAGACCTAGGTTAGCCTGAATAAACTGCCCTTTATGCGTTAGCACCGACTTCAGACTCCATGATTTTCTGGGGATCTCCAAATCCGGCACAACAATACTGTATCACTTCGAATCACCTGAAGTGCACTGTTACTGATGCGCATGCCGCAGACTTGTACAGATTTATGAGCACACATATTCACAAATACAATATTTTGCAGCACATTATCATTGCTTTAAAAATCTTTCATTATTTTGAATGGTGTTGATTTTGCCCTTAAAGTTGTTTAATAGTAGAGAAATTTCACTTTACTCCTAAAAATTTTATGAGAAAATGGAACAAGCCACAAAGGTTATTCATATATATTAAAATGCATTTTACCCTGGTTGGAAGCCAATTCACTTTTAAAAACAGTTTTATGGGTGAAGCAAAGACTTTCAGTGCTGTTACGCATGACTGAGTCAACGATCTGACTCAGGTGTTGGAGGAGAAGTGGGGAATGTTATGGGGTGCAGCCAGTGATAGCCAGCACCCATCGACAGTGGGCAAATGAAATGTGGCTGTGTCCCCCACCCTCTGTCCTAAAGGTGGGTTCTACCAGCAATGGAATGTTAATTCCATCCTAAGCCACGCCCCGCCCCACCCCGCCCAGCCACCTAGGTATTTGCTTCTGCTCACCTGTGACTTACCTATCATCTGAGAGGTTACGGTATTGGGTCACAAGCCCCTCACAAGCCCCTTTAAAGGGCCTGTGAAGCGGGGGCTGGCTCTCTTTCTGGTCAGGTGCTTCTACTGCTCTGGCACCTCAACTCTTGGCTGACCCAGGACAGGTATTCCCCTGAGCGTGGTCCCTGTGTACTGCTTGGATGGGGCAATGGATATAGCAGTGTTGTTTCTGGTTTGTGTGCTGTCAGGAGTTCCAGGAGAGGTGAGGCCTAGCAGTGATGGAATGTGGGCAGCGAGGCCAGGGAAAGGTGAACTTCTGCAGCTTTGTAAGTGTGTCCAGGTTATTTATTGCATGTCTCTTAGGATAGCTTACGTTGTTGGGGAAGCTGGGACATAGGTCTTCAGCTTAACAGATGGACTTAAGGGTAATGATTATTTGTTCCTTTTGGGATTATGTTTGGTTGGATTATGATTGGTTGGATTGCCATATGGACTTGTGATTTGCTATTTCTAGTGTGTTCTATTATCACCAAGCTTGGTTAATAAAGACTGCTTAAACATGTCTGGTGTGATCTCACTTGCACCCTATAACAAGTGCCAACTCGTATTTCACAAACTTAGGAATCATTCTGATCACAGACGTCATTTCCATAGCAAGCATCATGAAGGTCCAGCTCCTTGCTGCTAGAGTTGTAAGAAAAGCGGACAGATATCTGCAATTCACAAGGGATACATGGATAAATGAGAACGGACCTTGAGCTCCAGGAGATCGCACAGAGATGGAAAGTAAACTGTGAAAGAATTGTTTATATCCAGTTCCATTCAAAGGGAGAAATAGCCACCACCAAAGGGTGGAGAAGTGCAAAGGAGTTTTAGTCCCCTGAGCCAGATGAGGGAGGGAACGGGGACAGTCCCAAGGCCCTGGAGAAAGGCCAGCATGGCCTGGGCCAGGTGTGCCTCCCAAGGAAGTTCTTGATCTAAAGGATAAAGGCTCTGCCTTTGTAATGGGGATGCTGAACAAACTCAAACCTAACAGGCTTCAGAAACCACAGATGGCAATCCAGTCCATTTGAAAGGACTATGAGCCAAGCAAGCATAAGAATCAGGGTATATTCAAGAACCGGTTTTACCTAATGTTCCCCTGGCAACCTTATGGTACCCCTGCTGAGATGCTAATAATGGTTAGACAGCAAGTTTTAAGCATCTGAAGTGAAGAATCTGTCAGAAACTGCCTACCCGCAATTCCCTGAACAAAGCCTTTATGTCTCAGCATATGTTAACCAGCCTTCCTGCTTGAGCCTAAAAGTTCAGAGGAATTTTTGTTTTATTCTTGTTAAATATGCCAATAAATAGAGTTGAACTTTATAAATTTGCTATAATGTCCTCTGTGTGCCTTAAAAGTCAAACTTGCTAACTCAGTTCATAAGAAAATATTGAAATTGTTGAAAGTCATTGATTTAATCATACTTAAAAGATACTGGGATGTGGCTGGGAAGAACTGGAGAAGATGCATAGTTTACAACAGAAGATAAAAATATTCATAAGAATACGAAGACACATACAAATCCTTTTAACTGTGAATAGTCTAAAATTTAAGAAGAATCCAACCCCAGACATCATGCAATTTATACTAATATTCTAAGCAAATCTGATCATGAAATATATCCACATTCATAGCATGATTTCCTGTTAACACATTCATGAAACTAAGTACTCTAAAAATAAAAAAAAGCAGTATTACCGAAGAACAATGAGCATGTAAAAGCTCGGCAGCAAACAACTTTAGAACATAAAACGTTACCAGCTTCACTATTGCTAGATTATTTTCACACCAATATTTAATCACTGCTAGAAATATATGGAAAAGGGCTCTAAGTCATGATTTAATGTTGCTTGTTGTGGTAAGACTCCCTTATAGGTAAACTAAACTCAGAATCAGTCAGCAGTTACTTCCAAAAGCAATAGCTTTGTTTAGCAATTGCTTCGCAAAAACAATAATAAATTCGACTAATAGAGAAGATTAAGGCCCAGTTATTTGATATTCATCTTTTCCTTTTGCCCACCCCATTCCTGGTCCTGCCAACCCAAACTAGTTGAAAATGACGGTCCTCAACTTTAATTTGGAATTAGTACAAGTATTTCTTCTTTATCATCAATAGTCTCTTAATGAGAAATCAGCCATTCCACTCAAAATATCAATCAGAAGCCAATTTCTAATCGTTTGGATTTAGAAGTTATATTTAAATCCAGGTACTTAGTTAAATACATTTTATACAGGTAATAATAATTACAAAGAGAAGTAATATTACATCATTTTCAGTTAACTGCATATAAAATGTATACCAGTTTATATTTATAAAGAGCAACACTATAAGGAATTCAAATATATCAGTTTTTCTCATAGAGTGCAATCTGAAAAAAATGTGGATATAGACATGCCAGTTTCAAAGCCCTCTGGAAAACATCATCAAGAAACACTGGCTTAATAACCGTTATTCTTTAGACATTTTCTTGGAAAAAAAAAAAAACAGACAAGAAAACTTTCCCAGTTCTGATAAAGATAAACCAAAAGATAAGCGAGACAATTTTCCTGGACTTCCATATTCATATCTACAGCTTACCATGAGCTAGAAACATCTGGCAACCCAGAGTGATCTTGTAACACAAGGCTGGAGATTTAGGCGCCAGTGCTGTCATGTGCCACACTGGTCCTCCACCTGTTGGTGCTGGCATCCCATGTGGAAGCTAGTTGGTTTCCTGGCTGCTCTAGTTCTGATCCAGCTCCCTGCTTGTGGCCTGGGAAAGCAGCTCCAGATGGCTCAGTTCCCTGTGCCCCTGCACTCAGGTTGGAGATCCAGAAAAAAGTCCTGGTTGCCAGCTTCAGACTGGCTGGCTACCTCTGGTTGTTGCAGTCATTCAGAGTGGACCAGCAAATGAAAGATAACTCTCTCTTTCTGTTTCTTTCTCTCTCTCTCTCCCTCTGTAACTCCGGCTTTCTGAGTAACATAAATAAATCTTTAAAAATTAAAGAAAAAGCAACCCTGGAGATGTAACCTTACTGCCCACATAATTCACCACTTACACTGGGGTTAATGGTGTCTTCTCTTAAATTGAGTGTTGCCCTCTCATCTGTTTTTCTCCGAGGGTTTTGGGGCATCATCTTCCGGTATTTATCACTCTTGATTTCTATTATGCTCTTCTAGGAGTTGGGAGGATTAACACAGAAGATAAAACCTGAACTCGGACCTGGAATCCTATTTCCACATGACTAAGTTTTCGCCATGCTGCCTAGCACATAGCCATGCATTAATCACATGATTTACGCATGTAACACATCTTCCTGCTTTACGATGTCCTATATTCCTAGATCCTTGCCAGTATTCTAACACGAAATCACTTTTATTTCCCAACATTGTATCAAGTTATACCGTACTAACAATTTTAGGTGATGTAACAACACATTAGCTTTTACTGTTTGGTTATTCTTGGTCCAGCAGGACTTCAGCCGTCCGGCAGCCCTGCAGTTGAAGGTAGGGACGTAGGAATGTGCAGGCACGGTGTTTATCGCATGGATGGTTAGCACACTCACGCACTGATGGTGGTACTGCGACACACCCTGTGCCAGGGCCAACTGTCTTCCCACAAAAGGTTTTCCTACTGAGAGGAAGGATTGTCCTACTGAGACAACATCTGTGTCCTCTGTCTACCATTTTGTTTCAGTCACTTAAAAGTAACCTTAGGCCTTAATTTCTCCAAGGGAAAACTGAACAAAAGTGTACTGTGTAAATATTCTATTTTGAATTCTTTTCTGTTTTATGGTGTTACATACCACAACTTTTTGTTCCTATCTTACATATCTGCATTTGTGAATAAACTTTGTTATTCTTTAACTTTATTAAGACATTCACCAAATACTGCGATTAATCCTTTACCCTGCTAGTATTAAGGAAGAATTCTATAAAACTGTTTTCCCTACGTCCAGTGAAAACCAAACATTTCATAGAGTAATGAAAGAATAGCAGAAATTCCATCATTATGTTGCTTTTCTAAAGTAGTCTGATTTCTGGGCAGACTGGGTAGAAAAATTAAGACTGCAATGGGTGGCCTTAACCTCCAGTCAAAGAAGCACTGAGTGGCCCAGAAAAATTTTAATTTAAAATTAAACTACAAGGGAGGAGTCTGTAAGAGACATTCCTCATTGTGAATCAATTATTGGTCAATTAAGCAGGTAAAAATCTAAGAGAAACAGAACTGCAGAGTTCAGACGTAAATGAAAAGGAAGTCTAGCTTGGGTCCACGAAGGGCTTTGCACGCCAGATGTGAAATGTAACACTTTGCATGTGTGAGTGCTGGCCACACAGTTGACTCCACGATTGTCACAGAACCCAGCATGTAAGACCACAGACTTAGTTTACTTTCTTTACTTGAGCCTACTTTCAACTTCATTAAAACCCAGCCAGGTTGGAGTGGGGAGGTATTTCAAAGTGGACATGCCTTCTTTCCATTTGTGAAAGAGCAGCTTAAGGAGGATTTGCGTTGGGGATAACGGCTTTTATGAATTGTGTGTAATGTTGCATTGACTTGTTGTAATTGCCATCATTATTAACACGGCAGCAGAACGCTCAGCTTGTGCTCCATGGGGCACATTAACCATGTAAGATAACATCACCCGTACCCTCTGGGAATACACACTAAAAGTTCAAAAGAAATAACAGTCATCAATACATTTTTTTAAAAAAATAGAATTGCATTACCCTAACCTAAAATGATATAACTTAGGAAAAAGACTCAAACTAAACCTTGATAAATTGAGTTTTGAAGGTTAGAAAGAATAAAGCAAGAAATATATATATAAGAAATTCCTCATGAAGTTGCTAAATCCAGACGTTTCCTTTATCGCTGACTCCCATTTTACTGCATCCCGGCAGGGAAGAGCATCTATCCATGCTTCCAGCGCCCTGGAGGTGAATGATCCAAGGGACACTTGCAGCTTGGGCCAGGCCCCAGCATGAAGAGGACACGGGATAAGCCACATCAGGCCGGAAGGTCAACTTGTTCCGAACCTGTGTGTGGCTCCCTCTCCTGCTGTTTTCTTCTGCTCTTGAAGATCTTATTAATATGGATGCGCTGGCAAAACTCTGCACGGTAAGCAAGGCTGAGGTTTGCTGTCCCAATGAGGTTGAGGTACAGAGTTAATGAGAAGTGAGACTGTGGGGAATGACCAGGAAAGCGCCAATGTTAAAGTAATTGAGCATGAATATCAAACACTGGCTGGGGAACCGTCTTCCTTGGCGGACGGCAGGTCTGATCAGCGGCTGGGCAGATGGCGTGCACGGGGCTCGGCGTCACTGCAGGCCCGGCGCCTCCCCGTGCCTCCGGATCACAGTGCGGTGCCTTTCCCAATGACAGTCGTCTTTTCCTGCTGCCTTTTCTCTTCCTCCCTCCACTTTCCTTTCTGTAAAATGTTTCCTCGCCTTATCTCATCTCTCTTCGAGCCTCGTTAGGAATTTGGAGTTTCAGGATTTCTAATTTTTCTTTGCAAAATGTACATAGTTTGCCAGGGCAAGCTGACAACAACAAAGCTGATGGTGTTGGTTTAGAATAATACTGTAATTTTTATCTCGAATACTCTGCATGACCTCTGTAACCTGTGACGCCTGAGTCGCTCATGAGCTCAGTACAATCCTCTGAGATTTTATCTTTCAGAATTACATTATACATTCATTTTTTTAACAATTTATTTATTGGAAAATCAGGTATACAAAAATGAGGAAAGACAGAGAGGAAGATCTTCCATCTGATGATTCACTCCTCAAGTAGCTGAAACAGCCAGAGCTGAGCCGATCCAAAGCCAAGAGCCAGGAACCTCTTCCGGGTCTCCCACGCGGGTGCAGGGTCCCAAGGCTTTGGGCCACCCTCAACTACTTTCCCAGGCCACAAGCAGGGAGCTGGATGGGAAGCAGGGCTGCCGTGATTAGAACGGGCACCAACACGGGACCGTAGCGCACGCAAGGCAAGGGCTTTAGCCACTAAGCTACCATACCAGGCCCAAGAGATTCTTGTCCATTAAGAATGAATAAGTACAGCCCAAAGCAGTAGCTTAGCAGCTAAAGTCCTCGCCTTGCATGCACCAGGATCCCATATGGGCACCTGTTCTAATCCTGGCCACCCGGCTTCTCATTCACCTCCCTGCTTGTAGCCTAGGAAAGCAGTCAAGGATGGGTCAGGGCCTTGGGACCCTGCACCTACATGGAAGGCCCAGAAGTAGCTTCTGGCTCCTGGCTTCAGATTGGCCGTTGTGGCCTCAGGAGTGAATCATCAGACAGAAGACTGTCTTCTCTGTCTCTCCTCCTTTCTGTATATATGACTTTCCAATAAATAAAATGCTTAAAAAAAAAAAAAAGGAATAAAGAAGAAACACAGCCACTCGGCTCCGGCTCTGTCAGTGCAATTTCCTGCCCAGGAACCCTCACACACACACACACACACACACACACACACACACACACACACAATTTACACAATTATGACAAAATTGCCTGAATAGGTTGTAGTTTGTTTGTCTCTAGTTGCAATGAACAGTTGTATTCAAAGCAGAATAGAGAGGCTCAAGGAAAGTAAAAGCTTGAAAACAAAATCTTTGGTTCTAAACTTCTAGACCTGCACAGCTATGCATCTTTACAAAAATTCATTTCCAAAGAAGTTTTGAGTAGAACTGATTAGGACAGAAACGTACATCAGGTGGGGATTAAGGTATGATTAATTCAGAGTGGGCATTTGGCCTTGTGGTTAGGGAGCCGTCTGGGATCACGCCAACCCCAACGAAGCATCTTCTCCAACTCCAGGCTTTCCCTGCACCTGCTGATCCCAGGGTCTGCAGGCCCCAGGAGCCTGGGGCACAGGGCCATGTGCTTGGGCTGCAGCCAGCCAGCCAAAGAGACAAGGCCATTGGATTCCCAGCTCTCAGCTTCCCCCTCGCCACTAGCCATTGCAAGTGTATGACGATTAGGTCACAAAATCGGGGCTCTCTGCTTCTTTGACTCTCAAATAAGAAAGCTTTTACATTTAATAAAAATATTAAATAAGGTTTACTTATTAAATTAAGGTTCGCTTAGAAAATATATAATAGCAAATGAACATGGTGGCAAAAGATATTATTAAATGAAACTACATAGACTGCAAGCTCATTTTAAAACGTAAGTATGTATATTTCATGAATTCATCATTGTTTATTTGATCAGGATAGAATTTCTTCAAAATTGTGTTACCACCTATTTCGAAATTCCCCTCTTCAATGTATACAGTAGTTTCTAGAATTAAAAATGAAAAGTACAAGATGTAACAAGATGTTTACCAATCCCTTCCTAAACACCAAGAAAATCAGCAAAACCGCGGGAAAAGCAGTAAGATGCGAAATGCCTTAAGTAGAAAAGTACTTCCGGTTTACCTTCACAGTGTAGTAGTCTCTGACTTCAGGCCTAATGGAATCAAAATCTCCATTGATGAATTCGGGCAAAAAGCTGAAAGAAACAGTTGCAAGTAAGTCAACTGGTTCAGCCTATCTTTTTTTTCCCCCTTGAACTTCAGAACTGTAAATATACGGGCCAGGGAGAAGACGAATGTCCTCAAAGTAAGAAAAGAATCAGATTATTTTCAGAGCCATGAAGATGTCACGCAACACACCCTCGCTTTCAACAGGTCATGAGCGCAGGGGGGCTCTACCTCCACAAACAAGCCTTCAGCTCACTGGCACTCTGCGTGGCAAAGCCCTCCTCCTCTTGGCATGTCACCGTGTGCAACGCACTCCTCCACTCGTGCCCTTTCACGACCTTGGAACTTCCCACAAATAAGGAAGACCAATGACACGGGTAATTAGCATTCTTTGTGAAGCAAGAATCAGTTTAAACAACATTCAAACATGTTTCCAAACATCCAAAAGTCTACCAGCAAGGTGTAGGTCCCTGATTGCTAACTATAGGAAGGGATTTCCTACAGCTGCCATTTCTAACACAATTATACTACTTTGCTTTCCTGCAAACACAAACACACACACACACACACACACACACACACACACACACACACACACAGCTATCAGACGCCTGGAGAGAATTCATTCCTATATCAACAGGTTGGGATTAAGATTCAGATCCATAAACTGCCCAAGGAGACTCTTTCTAAAGAGGAGCAACAGCGTTTACTTAAGAAGAAGGCAAAAAAGGCAAACAAAAGAACATGTCTGTTAGGCCTTTCCCTACAGCCATACAGAGGAAGATTAACCCTGGCTCTCTCTGCTCGAGCCAGAGGGCGCAAGGGCAGGCCATCTTGCCAAGGTAGCCCAAAGTCCGAGAGAATTTACACATTGCATTCGTTAATTCCGGAGAAACGACAGAGAGTCTAAATGGGAGAGCTTCTGTTCTCTTCCACACGCTTGGGTGGTGGTCACTGGGTAAGAAATCGGTACACTTCCGCCAGGGAACACGACAAGAAATGGCAAGCTCCTGCAATCGGCTCCACAGCCCAAGAAAACCCCAACCTTGTCTGGTTTCAACAGGTTCACCTTTTATCCTAATATCTTCCTTAATCTTCTTTATGCATTTTGGGCCTCTCTAGGTGCCCGCCCCACACCTTTCTCCTTGAGAACCAAAAATATACTTCACTCTTGATTTTTTTTTTCCCCAGTTGTCTGAAATGGTTCATTTGCAAAGATTTTCAAATACTTTTTATCCATCAATTAAGCCCCGTGCACACTTGCATTTCAAGCTCTTGAGAATACTGGCTCTGGGTGACTCCGGATATGTGCGTTTGTCTAGCCGCTGATCACCGCTCTGCCTACTGTTGACACAGATCGCATCAGGATGCACCTGCTTGCTCTACTGTGTATATAATATACACACAGTGACTTCCTAGTGAGAAGAGGTTTCTCAGACTCTCAACAAATGGCCCTCTTACATCCTTTGATATTTTCAGTTTATCTTACCGCACTTGTCACTGACTCTTAACAAAGAGTCCAAAACCTTCTGCAATCAGTAAAAACGGGCTAGTGATCAGACTTATCAAGAAAGAAGCTGTTATAGAATATGTGTCTAAAAGTGACATGGTAGAAAAGCACCACGGTCATTCATGACCTTGTCTCTTTCTCCTTCCTTCAGGCTTGTTCACAACATGGGGTGGCACCAGCAATCCGTGCAACCTGAACAGCACACCCCACTTGCTCATCCACGCCAGAACAGTCTTTGGTTATGCCCCTTGGCTTCTATGGATGGGACACTTTCTGAAGCGCACTGGGCACGAGCTCAGTGTTCCCCAGTGCGTCACGTGCAGGGATGTCCTGATGACAAAACAAAATGACAGGTGCAAGAGCAGAAAGAAGCGGAGAGGAAGAGAGAGAAATGAAAGCGATCCGCGCTTATCACTACAGCTGCCTTCCCCAAACTTTCTAGTTCAAGCAAACTATTTTAACTTTCTGAAGTTCACTTTTTCCTATTTAAAATGAGGACAGTTTAAGGTGGTTGTGAGGTTTGAGTGCTAATAATGTACAGTACTTAGAAAATGCTTGCTACACAGTAAGCACAATTTAAGCGATTCAGGTAAAATAAGTTATTGCTAGAGAAGTTAAGTGGCTTGCCTTGGATTATAAGCCTAAAACCAGAATCTCCACCCAGGCAGTCTCAACCCTTTGTTCTGTAATAGCCAAGCATATAGATAGCTCCCACACACACTCTTAAGAAAAACAATTACCTTTCTGATAGGGAAAGTACCTGCTGATTTCGCTAATCACCTAATGTTAACTTAGCCAACCTGTACATATATATATATATATATATTTTTTTTTTTTTTAATAAATGGTTCTGTGAAGCAGAAAGAGAGAAGGAGTAGTACTGGCTTCTAAAGGAAAGATAGGATTTTGAAAAAAGGAAAAAGTTGTTAGAGGGTGACAATAGGTAAAAGAAGAAAACAGTCTAAAGAAGAAAGTGGCTATTCCAAGACCTGAGTTTTCATGCTCTGCAAAGCTGTGTAACTTATGAAGGAGGTATAAGAGGGATACAAAATATAAGAAGTAAATATAACACATTTTGAACATGTTTAGAATGCAACTATTTTTGTAAGTAAGTTTCTAAACATAATGATGATATTAGCAGCGTAGGCAGATGGTTAGAAGTTAGCAAAACCTAGATGCTCTGGGAAGACTCAAGGACTTTCCACATCTTTTTTTTTTTGTAATGGAAACCTGATTTATTGTTTGCTTTTCCCAAGCAGCCTTGGGCATTATCTAGTTTAACAAGTTGAGTCAGATGCAGTATCATTTCTGCTGAGATCATGTCTGCCATGAGGCACGAGTGGACCATTCCTTACCTCATCACGGGAAGCCTGAGTTAGGAGTCAACAGAGATCAAAGTTGAAAGTATCTACAGACGAAGCAGAGCCTCCTTGGAGGCCGAGACGTTCCACATCTTAACAATTCAGAAACCATAGGAGTGGTCAGTATTCTGGTGAAGGCGGTAATGCTGTCAGCCATCTCATTGCTTCCTCTTAGACTCAGGGGTCACCACTGCGGGCAGAGGGAGGTGTTGTGTTCTGGATGTTCCACTTCTGACCCAGCTGCCTGCGAACGGACCTGGGAAACAGCTCCTCTTTTCAGAATGACCTATCTCTTTGCTGTCGCGGCTATTTGGGGAGTGAATCACATATCAAAGCTTTCTGTCTCTCTCTCTCTCTCTGTTACTCTGCCTTTCAAATAAATGAATAGACATACCTTTTTCAAAAAGGGCAACATCTTACAGTCATTATGTCATATTGGCATTGTGGTTTGGGCTGTGATCGACTTTAAAATTTGCCAAGACAGATCTCAAAGAAGCTTATACTCCCCTCCGCACCCCATGCCTCTTTTATCGCCAGATTAAATCAGAGAAGCTTCTTCCGACCCTCACCGCTGTGGCTGCTCTTCCGCTCGCCTGCCCTTGTCCTACTTGTAAGCATGCACCTTTACTTACAATAAACTTGCTTGCTGGCTTATTTAAAACTTAAGCCTGATGTGAACTAGATTTCTTTATTATGGAGGTATTACAAACCTGGGCGCCCATTATTGGCAACAACATCCAACATGGTTAAATATTTGTATAAATTAGGATAAAGAAGTTGTTCTTAGGAAAGGCAGGAAATGCTCAATGTTAAATACAATGGAAGATATATAAGACAATGGGAACCTGGGACAAGTATACTCCAAAAATGAATGTGAAAATCTGACCCATATGCAAAATAGATAAATAATTTGAGGGACAAAAAGGAAGGAATGGCTGTCAGGGCCAGGAAACGGAAGAGAATGTTTGCCAGGAAGGTTTTTGTTGCTGTTGTTTGTTTGCTGCTGTTGTTGTTTAAATTATAAGGATGTTCTGAAAGTGATAGGAATGAATGAGTGTTTCAATTACTTCACATCCTCAACCATATTAAGAGTGCTGATGGTAGCAGATTTCTGAATAAACCTAAACCACTCGATGGTATGTTTTAAATGGGAAATGCCATCTCAATAAAATATAAAGAACAAAAGAACTAGTGACACCACTTGACTGAAGATATTGGCATTTATAGGAAAAAAAAAACATGAAAAAAACACATCCACCAATAGTACATAAACATATTCTTTTTTGCCTGCACAAGGAATCATCTACAGTTGGCCATGAGCCAAACAAGAAATATCATTTTTTTCTTCAAACATAAGAAACTTGATATTTTAGACTCTCCAGTCTATATGATCTTTCCCACGGGCCAGCACGGTTCTGCAGCAGGGCGAGTAGCAGCCTGCAATCCCCATGCCTTTGAGCGCCTGCTTGAGCCGTGCCGTCTCCACTTCTGATCCAGCTCCCTGCCACTGTGCCTGGGAGAGCAGCGGAGGATGCTGTGGGTCCTTGACATCTATCTATCTGAGCGACCCAAATGAAGTTCCAGGTTCCTGATTTTAGCCTGGCCCAGACCCACCCATTGCAGCCATTTGCTATACGAAGCAGCCGGGGAGAATCTCACTTTCTGTCCATCCGTCACTTTAATTCTGCCTTTTAGAAAAATATAAACAAATCATGAAAAATTCTCTGTATAACTACTTAACTCTGCCTTTGCAGCATCAAGGAGAACAGAAAAGCAGCGAGAAGCCCAGGGACCCAATAAACCTTACAGACAGCTGGTCTAAGACCAGCACAATATCCAACATCTGTTTAACATAATGAAATTGGGCTCGGTACGGTAGCCTAGTAGCTGATATTCCTCGCCTTGCATACACCGGGATCCCATCTGGGTGCAGGTTCATGTCCTGACACCATCATGTCCCATCCAGCTTCCTGCCTGTGGCCTAGGAAATCAGTCCAGGATGGCCCAAAGCCTGTGACCCTGAACCTGTGTGGGAGACCTGGAAGAAGTTCCTTGTTCCCGGCTTCAGATCGTCTCAGCACTGGTCATTGCGCTCACTTGGGGAGTGAATCATCAGATGGAAGATCTTCCTCTCTGTCTCGCCTCCTCTTTGTATATACGCCTTTGCAATAAAAATAAATAAATCTTTAACAAAAAAAAAAAAAAAAGAACTGGGTTTGGGGCCAGCCCTGTGGGATGTGGCAGTCTTGGGTAAGCCTCTTCTGCATGCCAGTTTCCCAAAGGGGTAGCAATTTGAGTCCCAGGTGCTCTACTTTTGACCCAGTTCCCTGTTTATGGCTTGGGAAAACAGTGAAGGATGGACTATGGCCTTACACCTGCACCCACTGGGAAACAAACGTTTCAGCAGTTGTTGCCATATACAGGAAGTGAAGTAGATGATGGAAAATCTCTCTCTCTCTCTCTCTCTCTCTCCCCTCTCCTCATATAACTGTGCCTTTCAAATAAAAATAAAATAAATTATAAAAGAAAAGTAGGCCACTATGAGGCAATTAAAATCATGACCTTCGTGATGGATTAAGAGCCCTTACTAAATAGGCCCCATGGATCTTGGTGACCAGTTCCACCTGCCGAGGACTTGACTAGAAGGCACGAGTTAGAAACCAGGAAAGGGTTTCCTAATCAGATATGAAATGCTTGGGTTTCTTGATTGTTGGCTTCCCATCTCCAGAACTGTAAGAAACAGATTTCTGCTGTTTATAAAAAAGTCAAGATGGTGTTTTGGGAAAGCAGCATGACAGGACTAAGCTGCAGCCTTACAGAGCCCCAGCAGGCCGGCAGTGCTGTGGTCTCCAAAGCATGTGACATCGCGGGTCTCTGAGATTACAGCAGGTCCTCCACAGAAGCTGTACAAGTCCTTCTCTTTAACATTACGTCACTTTCCCTTCACTCCTGTGCCACAACTGTTTTTTTCAGAAGAGGTTGGAAGTGGAGAGCAACAGTGTAAGAGTTGCTGTTTGAACAGAAAATAAGCTGTTGGATTATTTCCCGAGAAGAAAGTAGCAGTGAGAGCGGGTGGTGCCAGAAAACACTGCAGAGACTGAATCGCACTAAGCTATAGGCTGTACTGCAGCATGGCACACTTACCCTTTTCTTGTTCACAAGCCCCAAAGTGTGTGTGTGTGTGTGTGTGTGTGTGTGTGTGTGTGTGTGTGTGTGTGTGTGTGTGTGTGTGCCAGTTTTTCAACTTACCCAGCAGAAAAGGCTAGCAAATGACTATAATTACTTACTTACTCATGTTTCTATCTGTGGGTCAGCTGAGATACAATACACACAATTCAATAAATACAGGTGGAAATCAACATCCTTACGGTCCCTAACAGGCTGCCAGCTGCTCCCAGGGTTCCCAACATCAAGTATAATCAGCGATGGAGTTACAGCTTCTGTTAGCACATTAATCGCAGTTTGAATCATGTTACACAAAATATACATGTATCCAAACATCATAAATTGATACATAAGAATGAAAAATTTAATGTTTCAATCAAAAAAAAAGAAAGCTTACAATGAAAAATTCATAACATCTGTCTTCTGTATTTCTAAGAAAATGCCCTCAGTGACAAAGACTCCGACCTCAGGGAAATACAAATCAATATTACGAGACATCACGTGTCTGTGTTCAAATGACAGGTCCAGATGCTGGTAAGGATGGACAGGAAGGGGTCGATCGCATCTGTTGGTGAGGATAGAAACTAGTGAACTGCTGTGGAAAATGGTATGGAGGTTTCCTTATAAACCAGCAACAGGTTTGCTTTATGAACAAGCAAGCATGGAGCTGGGTAGATGCATAAAAGACATGAATTCGTTGTCAGAGAGAGCCCTTCTCCACCATGCTTCCACCAGCACTCCGGTACTGAAGTACGGGATCAACCACGTGTCCGCCATCAGATGGAGAAAGAAAAGGTGTGACGTGCACAATGGAAAATCATTCAGCTATGAAAAGAATCAAATTCTATCACTTTGCAGCAGAATGGTTGGAACTAGAGGATGAGACGTGGAAGGAAATAATCCAGACACAGAAAGACAAAGATCTTGTTTTCCTTCTATGTGAGACTTAAAATTTTAAAAACTGGAAAGTAAAAAATAAATAAATAAATAAATAAAAATAAGACATCTTACATCTTTGCCAAACAGGTCCACAAAAATTATATACTACTGTAGCTTTGACGATTCTGTGCGTTCAAATTCACTTTACGGAGCTGAGGTGGAATATGTTTTCATTTGCTTATTATTTATAACCCTTGCCTATTTTCTGCCTGAAGTACATTCTTTTTCCTTTTTGCTTTTTTGCTTTTTTGCATCCTTTCTTTAGCAGAGCCTGCAGGTCTCTGACTACAATGTAAGTGAAAAAGCTTCTTTAAAAGGCAAATAAAATTTTAAGTGAAAAATGCTTTTATTCATCAAGTTCTATCTACAAAAAAATATAGACTGCATTTCTGTTGCAGGAAGCTGATGAATAAGAATTTAACAAATACAATGTATTCATGATTTAATGTTAGGAAAACCAGTATATTATAAATACAATGCATGCAGAAATCTGCTTGTGATTATAGGAACACATATACGTGCAGTATTATTTATCTTCGCGAGAAATATTTGACCCCGTTTTTTATTCTGATTTTTGTCTTTGTATCCTCTGTGCTCCCCAAATTCATTACACAAAGCAGAGGGGATAAGAATGAGAGAGAATGTACCTTTTAAAGAAAAGGAAACATAGAAAATTTTTTAAAAAGGGAAATACCAAGTACTAGAGACCTGGTGTCTTGAAATCATTTCATCTTTGCGGTCATGTTAATTTTATTTATAATTATGTCTCTACTAAACGTTGCTTCAACATGGTTTCACCTGAAACTGAACAAGTAGGAATGGTTTAGCTGAGATTTTTGTCAAAAACTTGGCTAAAATCTTTTGTTTTGGCGACCTCTGCCACCTCTGTCCTAGCTAGCACGAGAAGGCGTCCTGAAGTTCACGACCACTGAGTCTTCTCCCCCCTGTCTCCCTAGAACTGAGCTTTGGCAGGGAACTGCCAAAAGGCGGCCATTCGGAAGCAAGCCCCATTGCTGTTAATAGGAATTATAAGCCCACGCTACTGTGCGAAAATGTTCTTTTCCCTGACTGATAAAATGCTAAGATGACAGGAAGGAGAGTGTTTATTCTTGTTCCTAGCACATGAAACTGCTCTCCAGTTACTAATAACCAACTAATGTACAGTCAAGCACGAAAAAATGGAATACACGCTAGAGGCCGCTAGTGACAAATCAGTGAATTTTGCATGAAGCAAAAACATAAACGATGAGGCTGAACAAAGAAAACTGCTCTCTAAGCTTCTAACTTCAGTTGATTTTAATAAAACAGTTTTTTCCTATACACTTGCCTTAATTCTTTCTGAATAAAAGATTTAAATCTAGAAAAATCTCATCTTAAAAAATAAAAGAATTTTATAAAATATTATATCATATTTTGAAGGCCAAGCCTTGTGCCTTTAAGTCATGAAATTTTTCTACATATTAAACTTAGAAAAAATTTTTATTCGCTTGTCATAAAGAGTCTACTCAAGTAAAGGAAGCCTGTGTTGTATAATATAAGCTTGTGCTTCGTTTAGAGGAAAATGAGTTTTTGAATTATATCTAAAAAATGTGTACACCATCCAGAGACACATGCACGATTAATAGTGAAATCAGAGTTGACTTAGATACAATAACACAAGTAACCAAAAATATACAGCATCTTTTGATTAGCAATATATTTTTATAACACAGCAGGAGCAACATTTTTTAATTTGAAAGAAATGGCAGAGAATTTTCTTTTAATCACTTACAAAAATGCTGTGTAGCCATGGGATGCCTCTTCCTTGTCATTAGCACAGTGACAAATTTTAAAATGTTTCCTGGGGCCAGAGAAGTGGCAGAGCATGGTAAACCCCTGCCTGCAGTGCCAGCATCTCATACAGGTGCCTGTTTGTGCTTCATCTATTCTACCTCTAACTCAGCTCCCTGCTAATGGCCTGGGAAAGCAGCAGAAGACAGCCCAAGGTCTGGGTCCCGGCACCCACGTGAAAGACCTGGAAAAAGCTCCTCACTCCTGGTTTGATCGCTGCCACAGCACCACTGTGGCTACCTGAAGAGTAAATCTGTGAGTGGAAAATCTCTCTCTCTCTCTGTCTTTCTCCTTCTCTGGGACCCTGCCTTTCAAATAAAAAATATATATATTAAATTTTTTTTTCCTCCTGATGAGCATGTTATGTCAGAGTAAAATGTGTGTCGAGATGAAAGTAGGAGGGTATTGGTGAAAACCGCGGTCAGGGGAGAGAACCACAGTCAGTGAAGATACAAGGGAGCTGGATATTCCTGGTGAGTTTGTTATCTGTCAATTAATTAACTAATTATTTTTCCATCCAGTGGGCCCTTCCTGGGAGCACAGAAAGTAGCATGATATCAGTCTTACAGGTGGACATTCCACTCCAGGAAAAACTCCAGCCCCAGAAACAAGGACACCAGACTTGCTGTCAGCAGGAACCCCAGCCAGCTGGTGGCAGGAGTGTGATGCTGAGAACTGAGAAATGCCAGTGAGTTCATGGGCAGCACGCAGCAGCCAGCCAGTGAGCGCTAAGGCCCCGCCTTCTCCTGCTCTCAGAACGTACACAGAGACGCCACCTGGCTTCCCATTTTCCTTAATTCTCACAGATTTCTAAAGCTCATGGATGGGCCTTCCCATTTCCTGTATTCATTATACTACCTGTAACACAATTTTTGTTTTAATTGGCTGAACTTCTTTCCTGCTCATTAAAGTCAAGGAACCACACTAACAAAATCATCATCATCATCATCATCATCAAAAATCAAAGAAGTCCTAACAATGTTAAGAGCTTTTGATATTTATCTCTATTTTTTTCCTGCAGTAAAACCCTCTTTCAAAGGACTTTCTCTTATTAGACATATGCCTTTATGCTTGTGACTCTGATGACAGACCACATTAAATCTTTCGGAAAGGGCATTCATGGCCACTGTTTAATAACTCTGGCAGTGAGACAGAGGGAAAGCCAGATGAATGCACGCCTCAGTTGAAGTTACAGGTTGGTGAGGCCATGCAAGCAAGTGATCACTCTGTGTCATGATAACTCCCATCATAATGGACTGGGCAAGAGAACAGACCAGAAACTCAAAAGCAAATGGAATTCAAAAAAAAAAAATAAAGGAACACAACCTTGTTAAATAATACCTTTTATTCTTTTAGGATGTATTATCTATTAGTTTATCTGGATGCATGGTGGGGGCGGGAGGAAAGCATAATCATCATTTACAAAGAGAACTGTGTCAAAGGAGAAATACTGCCCACTTTCTATTTCTATGTATCATTTACTCATTATAAAATTAGATCCTTGGACCTGGCACGACAGCCTAGTGACTAAAGCCCTAACAATCATGCACCGGGATCTCATATGGGCACTGAACTGTATCCCAGCTGCTCCATTTCCCTTCCAGCTCCCTGGCTGTGGCCTGGGCTAGAAGTTGAGGACAGCCCAGTGTTGGGACCCTGTACCTGGACATTTGATGCTAAAGCATAGTCCTTAATATTTCAAAGGGCAATACGATGGCTTGCAAGGCTGATGGGGCGACCATGATGTGGATGACACAAAAGATTGTAAGTAATCGTTTCTAAACAGTGCTAACGTTCAAGCACCCTTTCCTTTCATGGCCTTTCGAGCCCAGGGGTCAAGGCTTCCCACAAGACACTCAACTGGAACAGACACAGGTAGACACCCAAGGACTGTAACATTCATTGGTCCAAGACTGTTGGAGAAGTTCATTATGTTTCTTACTGCCCGACAGAGGCTCTGCTAATCTCTTTCATAAAGGTATCAACTGCAATTCTAAATCACAGTGTTCAAGCAAAATAAAGTCACTGAAAAGTTTTTTTAAAAAGAGAAAGAAACGATGGAGGAAGGTCCGTGGAGAAAGAGGCAGGAAGGAGAGGAGAGGAAGCACTGTGCCCCCCTACTGGTCCAGGCTTCATCGTGATGTAATTACCACATGGGTATTTTTTCCCGTAGAATTCCTTCATTAGCCACTACTTAACCCGAATCCTAGCTGCCATTTTTTTCTGCCTCCAAATCACAGAAACACCATGCCTGGCTCACTTGCATTCCCATCATCGATTCAAATTTCTTGTCCTATCATGATGTGTCAACAAATAACATATGCCCTCTTGTCCAGCGCTGTGAGAATTCTGTTTGCTCCTGTTCCAAGAAATTCACATCCAAAATTTTACTAACAAGAGAGATCAATGTGTATTTGCAAGCAGACACATATGCAAACTATTGTGGCTGTTTATGAAAGAACGAGACAGAATCACTGAGAAACTGGTAAGACTCGTTTCTATATGTGGTAACTGATTTCTCTCAACCATCACTTCTTAGATGAGTGATGGAAAAATCCACCCAAACAATCGAATACATGGATGAGACGAGCTTTTGGATTATATTAGTAAGTGCTGAAACCATTCCATGAGTTTGTTTTTTTTTTTTAAAGTAAAATTGAAAGAGCCACATGTCACTCAAAACTTTTGATAAATGAACCTGCTTCCTCTAGGTTCAAAAGCACAAGAAGGCAATTTATTTCCGAAGACTCCAACTACAGTAGAGTAGAACAAAAGGGTTCTGTCAGGAACATACTTCATGAAGTTGAACAGCCATCAAGAACAATGCCTCTGGTTCAATTTAGTTGTAGCCTGACTTTCTTCACCTGCTTGAAACGATCTCACACTGGAAATTTATTTTGAGTTCATGCATGATCTGAGAAACATGGTATCTCTGCATACATATTCTCCCTTCCTCAAATATCCCAACATTATTCCTAGCTATGCATGGATGGCTTTGAGATCTCTGATGTATGACATTTGATAACCAACAGACTCAGGCAAATTACTAATCTAATCTAATCAATAGTTCAAGATAAATAGCCTTCACAGTTTGTTGTGTAAGATCCTTTAATATCAAGATTTCTGTTGTAAATTCTCTTTTTAAACATGCTAATCATTCTTACCTTCCATCATTTTGACTCAAAGATCCAATCATGTTGGGATGCTCACAGAGCTCAGTAATTTGACTGTATAAATACTTTTTCATAGAAACTTGCCAAAAGAATATGATTGATCATTGCGAAGACTAGGCTTATAAGAATCAAGGGGAATGAAAGATTTTGTCTTTTCCTTAAATGATGTTCACATTGTTTCTTTTCTATGTATTTAAAAGCATATGAAATGACACCTTTGCATGTGCCATGTAATGTCTGACAAAGAGGAAAATCTCAATCACTGGGAAACTATAGTTACCGGGACTGAAGTCAATGCTCACATGCACAAAAGGTCCTTGAGACCACAAATCACACCGAGATGCTTCACACCAATTTATTCCACCCAACTCTGTATATACTATCTTATTCCATAAAACAACCTGCCTGTATTGAGGGAATTTTTACAGATTTTTCGCTAGAGCCAGCAAATAGAAGATTTTTATGTAAGTCTCTACTACTGTTTTATAAAACAAGCAGAACTGACAGCGTTTTGAAAATTGTGCTTGATCCTAGAGAATTAACATAATACCCAAAGAAACACTTAGGAATATAACATAATAACAGTTTCCCAGCAAAAGGGCACATTTTAGGAATTAGGCCCATCATTAATGTTGAGCGAATCAAAGAGAAAAGGTGGGCACCAGCGCTGATGTAGCACGTTAAGCCACGGCCTGCAATTGCAGCATACCATATGATTCCAGTCCTGGCTTGCTTCATTTCCAATGAGTTTTTTTGCTAATAATTCTGGGAAACCAGCAGGAGATGCCCTAACTCACTGTGTATCCCTGTGAAAGGCCTGGGTGAAGCACCTGGCTCCTGTCTTTGCACTGGTCCAGCTGTGGACCACTGTGGCCACTTGGGGGATGAACCAGTGGATCGGTGGATGGAAGACCTTTCTTTCTCTCCCTCTCTCTGTAACTCTGCCTAAATCTTAAACAAATGAACAAACAAGCAAACAAATAAAGCAGCACTGTATCCATACACTGTAACTCTGCTAAACAGTAAAACAGAGCAAATGAGCAGTACATGCAATAACACAGATGCATCTCGAAGGAAAGCTGGAGAAATTCAGATACAATCAGTAAGATTGCGTGGTTCTGTCTATATTACCTTCTCGAAGGAGGAGGGGATGAATGGTAAAGGGGCAGGAAGGAAACTTTTTTTGTTGTTGTTAAGTGGATGTATTTTGTTGAATTACTTACAACTTGATATTCAGTTTGAACTGTATGCTTAAAATGAATGGATAATATTTTATGAAATTATACCTGCACAAAACTGATTAAAAAGGAAAAAGAATTGGGAGCTCAACACCGTATTCTTTCATACTGAACATTAAACGAAAAAGGCTAAAAACTTTTCTGAAAAGCAGAACAATTGCTCGGTGCAGATAATAACTGTAGCAAGAATATTTACAGCTATTGCCAACAATTACCTCTGCTGCGCATTCAACTAAGGAATAATTCATCATACCGTATCTTGGAAAGGCCACCCTCCATCCTCTTAACTTATCTAAGTCTTTTGTAAACAGCTCAAGTAATAAGTTTCTTCACCCATATTTCTCCGCGTGCTCCAAAAGATAATGACCTTACTGAAACATCACAAAGAAACTGCAGCCCGAGGAATTTAATTATGTGCCAAAAGTTTGAGAGTCAGTGAAGTCTCGGGATTAGATGTTGAACAGTACTGTATACTGCCCATTACACAATTCCCAATGAGAAACTTGTTGTCACTTGGAAGAAAGTAGAAAACAAAATTATTCATTCAGTTGCTTGATGTAGCCATACGTAGACATGTCATTGATTCTTCCAATAGTGTATCTGATACTTGCTCTTAGAAACCCGGATTGATTGATAAAGGCTTTAGATGATAATATTTAAGAGCCAGTCTCCCATATCGTTCAGTTATTTAAATCACATTTTGAATTTCTTTTGGCAGCAGCAAATTCCTTTCCAACTCCAGCTCTTGGTAATGAACTCTGCGAGGCAGCAGGTTGCTGTTCAAGGACTCCTGAAATCCACAGGAGAGGCTGAGAAACAGTCCTGGGCTCAGACACCTGCCCTGGCTCAGCTCCGGCTCTGGGCTGCTTTAGATAGAGCTACACGTTCATAAATTCTGTTTTAATTTTAATTTTAAACTTGTTTCTTCAAGATTTATTTCTTTTTATTGGAAAGACAAATTTACAGAGAGAAGGAGCAACAGAGAGAAAGATCTTCCAGCTGCTGGTTCACTCCCCAAGTGGCCACAATGGCTAGAGCTGAGCCAATCTGAAGCCAGGAGCCAGGAGTTTGTTTCTTCAAGGTCTTGTCATGTGGGTAAAGGTCCCAAGGCTTGGGGCCGTCCTCTACTGCTTTCCCAAGCCACACGCAGGGAACTGGATGGGAAATGGATCATCCTGGACATGAGCCAGCACCCATCTCGGATCCTGGCAGTTACAAGGTGAGGAATTAGCCACTAGGCTACCACACTGGGCCCATATTGATACATTTTGAAAAAAATATAACCTTATGCAGGTCTTCACATTACATTTTTTTTTTATATTCGCCAATTACTCTGAGAAAATTCCCCTAAAAACAACGCTCCTTCTCTTCCACATGTCCTACACATACAATACCAACACACATGATTATTTCTTGGGCTGTTACACCGATGGGTCCAATGACCTCTAAGTTCCACAAAGTCACAATTTCTTTTCTAAAACTCCGTCACCACCGGCTCCGATGCTCACAATGCAGGCTACTCTAAAAATACCAATGAATTCCAAAACAAGGATCTTAGAGCAGGATAAAAGACTCATTTGGAGAGGATTTAGAAGGCGGTGTGATATAAAATTCTGAAAACCAGTGGAACATACTTTCATGACTTAGGACAAAAATGCTTCATATTTCGAGATGTTCCATATTGCTGCTTTAGACCTAGAAATAAGAAATGTAATTATCTGAAGCATCTTCATCAAGAGGCTTCCAATCGCTGCTTATCGTTATCCCGGGCTGAATGAAAACCTAGTTTTGGTGACACTTCAAGTAGGACATCAACGAAAAAGCATTCATTGTCAGCTACTTGTCTGTGTATGAGATATTACGAGGTGTGTAAGGATAATTAATTATGATTATTTTCTAGGAGCTCATTACCTAGTGAAGGATATAAGATATATCTACACATAGGTAAATTACAAGACAAAATGAGAAAGTAAATAATTGCCAACTATTATGCAAAGTTACAGGGTAATAAATCACCAGAAATTTACAACCTTGCAAATGATGTTAAGTCTTTGCAGGTCTAAATCAAGATAAAATGTGAGTATAACACTGTGATTTAGAAGTATTATTACAGTGCAAGAGATGTCAGATCACATTAGGCTGGGAGGAGAGATGAGCCTTCACGCAGCCAACAGCATCTCAGTGGAATCCTGCTGCGTGGATAGGGTTTCTGTAAGACAGACCAGCAGCACCAGCGCTGTTGCAGAGCAGGTAAAGCCATCACCTACATCAGCCTCCTCCACTACGGTGTCAGTCTGAATCCTGGGTACTCCTCTCTGATCCAGCTCTCTGCCCTTGGCCTGGAAGAAGCAGAAGATGGCCCACGTGCTTTTACTTCCTCCAGCAACATGGGAGCCCGGGGAGAGATACTAGGGTATGCTCCTTACACCATCTGAGACTCTGTACAGCGTAGACTCTCCAAGCACTGATCATCACTCGGAGGACCAGCCAGCTGGCCTGGGTTGTGAGTTGAACCCATGAGTGTGAGATTCATCATGAGCTGGCCCAGGCAAAGGCAGACTGGAGAAATGGAATGACATATTACAGACAGCGGGCAGTTCCATTAGACTAGAAGATAAAGGAGATGACCGGACAGGCCGAAGTATCCCGATTCTCAACACACCGAGGTTATTTTATTCAGGAGACAAAAAGAGAACCTCTCTTATTATCCCCAAGTCACTACACAGACACACACACACACACACACACACACACACACACACACACACACACACACACACTATGCAGTCATAAGGGTTAGGATTAGGGTTAGGCTTCTGCATTCCATCAGGACCTTCAGAATATTTCCTAATACTCTTATTTTTATTCAAGCATCTGTCAGTGATGTCTGAGAAAGGCATTTCTTGAGGGCAGGAACTATATTGTAATCATTTGCATATAAATTTACATGATGCCAAAGTGTCTATCTATAGAAAACATGAAATAAATGAATAAATCGTAAGACAATGCTACATCTTCATTTCTGCCATCAGCTTATTCTTGAGATTATATATTATTCTTGAGCTTTGATGCCAAAGCTCTTGTTTCATTTTTTTCAACTGGATGAGAATTTTAAAGTATTCATATTTTCAAACACTGATCTGTTTTTATTTGAATGCAGATTTTACAGGTAGAGAAGGAGAGACAGAGAAGGGGCTCTCATTCACCGGTTCACTCCCCAAATGGCCACAATGGCCAGAGCCGAGCAGACTGGCTGCTGGGAGCCTGGAGCTTCTGTCTGGTCTTCCTCGTGTGTGCAGGGTCCCAGGCACTGGGGCCATCCTCCACTGCTTCCCCAGGATACAAGCAGAGAGCTGGATCATCAGTGGAGTAGCTGGGACATGAATTGGCACTCATCTGGGAAGCTGGCATGGCAGCGGAGGATCAGCCTGCCACACCACTATGCCAGTCCCATAATAGTCACATTTCTTAAAGGCATTGTTTATGGGAGAAAAAAGGATTAAGGCAAACTTTCTCCCATGTTGTCAGACAAATTTGTGATGTCTGATTTCACACACACTGTATATATGCATATATATACATAATATATGTTTAAAATTTATTTGTTTAAGAGACAAAGTTTTGTTTGTACATGAGAGACAGATCTTCCATACAGTGGTTCATTCTGCAAGCAGGTGCAGCAGTCAAGGCAAGCTGGTTTGAAGCCAGGAGCTCTTAGAAATGGGTGCAGTGACCCGAACACTCCAGGCCATCTTCCATTGCTTTGCCAGGCTGTTAGTAGGGTGTTGGATTGGAAGCAGCTGAACTTGGCCCTGCACCTGAATGGATAAGTGTACTGTGTACCTGTAACACAGTGATGGCCTCAATTTCATGATTCTTGTTTGCTTTTAATCAGGAATTACTAAGGGGATGTAACAATGAGACATCTCTTTATGCAGTTGGAACTGGAGATCAGGAGCCACTGCCCCACATGCTTGAACGGCCTATTTACTGCCCCACATTTCTAAAATCAGAAAAAGATGAAAACCAAATATTCCTAAGACTTCTTACCTTTTAATCTCAAGCTCAGGGCAAAATGTACAACTGTCTTTGGCAGCATCCATTTCATCAAATGGTATGGGATTCACGGAAGCTGCTTCATGGACAAAGTGAACAGACGCCCACAAAGAGAATGTACCAGCTCTCAGAGCAAGGTAAATTATTTATTGCAAGTCCAAGGGCCATCAATCAAAGTCATTCAGATTCTTATGAGATGAGTAGAATAACTGTGATCAAATATTCATTTACTAAAAATGCATATTGGGTACCTAATATTTCCAGACACCCGTCTAACACAGAATGGAATTCACGTTTACGAGCCCTCCCAGTGCTGAGACAAGTAACTACAGAAGAGGAAGTTATGTTTTGTGTTGCATCAAGCCAGAGGCTCAATGTGGTGCTTTGCTTTTGGGAAGAAATTACAGTTTTTCCTTTCTTGTGTTCTCTCTGCTCATTGTATATATTCAATTTTCATGTACAGTTTTTACAACATGAAAGAATATTTTGGACTATTTTTTATTAAAAACAAAACAAAACAAAAACACCTAAAACAAACAAGACCCTGACAAACAAAGGGAGGTTTCTTTCGGGGCTCAGACAAAGACAGATGGGCATCTGTGAAGGATGCTGTGACCTTGAGAATACTGTGCTAAGAGAGGTTAGCCAGCCATCAAAGTGTAAACACGATTTCACCTGCAAGAACTAGTTGGAACAGTTAAACTGACAGACTGTGGAATGGTGGCTGCCAGAAACTGAGGGAAACAGGAAGTAGGGAATTACTCATCACAGGACACAAAATTGTAGTTAAGATGTAAGCTCTAAAGATCTTCTGGAAAACACGATATTTACAGTCAACAATGATACATTACATACCTCAAAACATATTGAGTTGGCACATCTCATTTTGAGTATTCTTAGCAAAAGAAGAATTTCAAAAAGGTAGAATGTTTTAATATATCCAATATAGGCTTGGATCTAAGGGTGTGACCAATTTTTTGTGAGTGCAGGAGCCCAAGCACTTGGTTCATTCTCCACCTCTTTCTCAGGCACATTTGCAGAGAGCTGGATTGGAAGTGGAGCAGCCAGGACATACAAACCAGTGTCCATATGGGATGCTCGCACTGTCCATGGCAGCTTCACCTGTTACAACACAGAGCCGGCCACTAGAATTTTCTGTTTAGATAAATGTTCCACGGTTGTATTCCCTTGGTCTTCAGAGCACACCTTGTTCTCCAGTTGCCCTCTTAACCTACTGCTTCCCTGCCTTGTGCTCCACAGCTCTGATGTTTGTCTGAGGGGCTGCACCCTCCGGTATCACATCATCTCCCTGCGTGTCTTACCCGATTTACCTCCCACATGTCAACCTCCCATTTCCCTTGGGTTGTTAAGGAGGGGAGGCAGCAAGTGAACTGGTTGCCTCCCAGCCTTCCCGGTGTTTCCAGAAGGCATTGATCCAGATCTGAATATCCAATGGTATCTAGAGCAGTGACAAGGCTATCAGTGCCCTAGGCTTGGCCTGAGAGAGTACAAAGTTGACCCCACAGCTGACTGCTCCTTTAATCCTACCCTTCTGGCAAGTCATTTTTATGTTTTGTCTGCACCATTCTTGTCCCTTCCCCTCAAAGGACTAAGTATTTGATCTCCGACTGTAATTGTTTTTCTAAAAATTCATGTTATTGCATAATTGTAAGGCCTTGCTATTTCAGAGACGGATGTCAGATCCATGAACGGGTGAGAGTAAGGACAGCAGTGGTTCATAAACTATGCATATTGGCTTTTTAAGATCTGAGAACATATATTTTTTTTATATTGTGAATCATTTATACTAGAACTCATAGGAATTATGGCTAGTCACCTGAATCCAATTAGTTGAACTCAGTAGGGTTCAGATTTCATGAGACTGATTCTAAGGATTTAATCCCCACCAGGGGCCTTTGGTTTCGCTCATCTTAATAGAGGCTTACTCTAACACAAACCAGTGCTTCCAAGGCATTAGAGTGTGCACCATTGTAAACACCTTATTACCACTGAAGAATCAATGAAGAGCACATTGTTCTGTTGAGCAGTTTCATAAATGAACAAATGCTGGTTATTTGAATTACATAAATCTTCTTGGAACATTTCTGGGAGGATTTCCGTAAAATTATTCAGAAATGTCTTGAGAAACATTAGGCAAACTTATTTTGAAATTAATAGCTCTAATGACTTAATCAATATGGTCATCTGTTTTGCTTTCGAATGTGAATAAAAGTCTGGTTAGCCTCTCTGTTAGTATCTAATGCAAGCCAATAAAAATAACCAGCATAGAAACCCAGATATTTTCATAAGCATTTGAGTTGGTTCTTAGGATCAAGACAAAGTTGAGAAGCACTCTTTAATATCACTTCAGAGTTTTAGCCATAATTGGTTTCTTAAGCAGTCTCTGTCATTAGGAAAGCGATACTCAGCATCAGACTGCCAACAAGAGAGCTGAAGAAACAGAGCAAACAGCACACAAATAATAATCCTAGCATCACGAAGATCGTGCTCTTTTCTGAATGCAATGTTTGCAGATCACATTCATAACACACATTTGAGTCTTTAAAACATATTGTTTGTGTCGTGTCCTACAAAATACAGTGGAAAAAAATCTGCAAAGTTACAAACCAAGGAACAGGAAAAGGTTATGAATTTAAATTCATGTATAGTCACTTATATTGTCACTGCTTTCCTATTATTTAATAATGCATCCAGTCCCCAACACTGGTATGTCCAGCCACAAAGCAAACATGCCTCTTTCTATAAACAGCTGCTTTCTAAGCACAGTTCCAATATTAAAACC
This sequence comes from Ochotona curzoniae, assembly GCF_017591425.1. Lineage (NCBI taxonomy): Eukaryota > Metazoa > Chordata > Mammalia > Lagomorpha > Ochotonidae > Ochotona > Ochotona curzoniae. The sequence goes on along the minus strand of NW_024467095.1, from coordinate 23,888,715 downwards.
TGACATTTTTGTGCCATAAAGAAAAATAGATCATTTCAAACTATGTGTATTGAATCACACCCAGGGTAAGTTACATCATAGCATCTTTATTATATTTCTTGCAGCAAGGTGGTTATTTCTGAAGCTATAAACATTTCAATCTATTTAATACACATATGGTACAGATAGGTCTGCATTTTACAGCTAGTCCCCTTATAGCTACACTACAAGCTGTTGTGCTTGCCAAGGGGTTTGACTACAAACACATTGCCAATGAGCTACATTTAAAATCAGTTTCCATAAAATATATTCCCTTATCTAAAAATTGCTCACCATGCAGAGATTTAAAAAAAAAAAACAGAAAGTATAGACAGCAAACTATAAAGAAATAAACTATCTCCTAAAGTATATATGTGTGCCTAACTCAGAAGTAATTATGTTACAGTAAATTATACTGTGGTTTACCAAGGCTAATATAAACTCCCACAGCTTGTACCACTGAGTATATATTTTTAAATAAGGTCATTTTTTTTAGTCACTCAGAGTGTTTGAATAACGCTTCAAATTGTCATTTGAAGCTTCCTCACAAATATCAATATTCGATACTTCATGAGTTCTTGAAGCAGAAGAATGAGAGTTTAAAAGATAACAGTGGATGTGCCTGGTTCTACTAAGAGACACCATTCAAAGAAAGATATAATGTGATTGCAGAGCTCGCTCTTATCTTGTTGAATTAATTCTCTATAAATGAATCTAATGAAAAATCCACTGTCCATTTACTAAGATGAAAATGAAACAAGAGAAGAGCCAAACTAGCGGGTAGAGTGAACACTGGCCGAAAGAAGGCATACCTGTCTCTCTCTCCTTCGGTGACATCATACAAGCGGTTGGCACCTCCATCAGCGCAGGCTCGTACAAGGGCTGCAAATACAAAGAATAAAGACTATTTCAACATAGGAAGCGTAAATCAATATCAGAAAGCAGACACTTAAACATACATAGTCACACTAACTTCCTTTTCTCATTCCACATGGCTCCGGGACTGAAATCAGCCTACAGAGCATCAGACAATGGGTCCATGTCTTTTTCCTTCTCCGCCTTTTCCAATCCTTTGATTCCGTAAAGGAGGAGACTAATGGTGGTGGTAACAGACTGTCAGGATTCCTTGAGATCTGTTCTTTCTGCTTTCAAACAGACTCAATAATAGGCAACCATACACAATCACGATATTCCTAGACACTTGACTGGGACCAGTATTATTACATGTCATTTTTACTGTTATTTTAACATTCACTTTCAAATAGGAATCATTTGTTGACCTTAAGCATAAAGGGCTAACATGTAAAAAATGTACAGCTTGTGAAGGTGGTACAAAAGTTGGATCAAATTGAAAAATTCTAAGGACATCAAGCATCCCCCATTTCTCTAGTTCGAGTCTGTCTCTTCCTGTCTCATGTTTGTTGTTGTTTGTTTCCCCTGCTATTGTCGCAGATTTTCATGCTGTTGACAGTAGCTGCTTCCAGCTTTCTCAATCAATGAAATGCTGTTTTTGCTGCAAGTGCTACCACTCTGATTTCTAATTTCCAGATATGACCAGTACCTTAGCTCCTGCTCGTAAAGATTGAAAAACATTGTACAAATAGGGAATTAGCCAACATTTTCAGAGAGTATAACAGGGATGCTACTTTAAATATCTTAAAATGATTACAAAGATGCTGGAAGCTCAATTAACTAACATCCAAGTCAAGAGCTAAGACATTAACGCTGTTTGAAATCGAAAATAATGGTGTTGGTGTAGAGGTAACTGGGATTTTTCTTTATGTGTACCTTATAATATTTGAAACATAAAATGGTTGAGTTGAATATAGCATCTAAAAGATGCTTAATGATAGGGCCCGAAGTGATAGCTCTGTGGGTTAATCTACCCCTTGCCAGTGCTGGGATGCCACATGGCTGTCGGTTCTTGTCCAGGCTGCTCCACTGCTGATCCAGCTCCCTGCTTGCGGCCTGGGGAAGCAGTGGGGGATGGCTTAAAGCCTTGGCACTTTGCACCCAGGAGGGAGATGGGAAAGAACAGAAGCTCCTGGATCCTGGGAGGATCAGCTCGGTCTGAGCTGTGTCGCCATTTAGGGAGTGAATCAACAGATGGAAGTTCTCTCTGCCTCTCCTTTCTCTCTGTAAATCTGCCTTTCCACTAAAAACAAATAAATCTTAAAAAAAAAAAAAGATGGTGAAATGTGATTTGCTATACAAGTTGCTATTAAGTTAATACTGAAAAATTAAAAATCCACAATTTCTACTCAAAATTTCCCCCCAATTTAACCAACCCACAAAGGTGAGATGCTTTATCAAAGTTTGTGAACAGTGTTCCCAAATATTTTCAGGGGACCATACTTATCTTCCTCAGGCAGGTGTAAGCATATTTAGGAAGGCTGGTTCGCAGGCAAATACACTTAATGGCTAAATCCTCACCTTGCAAGTGCCGGGATCCCATTTGGGGCACAATTTTTTGTCCTGGCTGCTCCACTTCCCATTCAGCTCATTGCTTATGCCCTGGGAAAGCAGTACAGGATGACTGAAGTCCTTGGACACTGTACTCCTTTGGCAGACCCAGAGGAAGCTCCTGGCTCCTGGCTTTGGTTGGGCTCAGTTCCAGCCATCGTAGCCATTTTGGGAGTGACCCAGAGTACAGAAGATCTTTCTATCTCTCTCTCTCTCTGTAAATCTGATCTGCCTTTTGGCAAATATAAATAAATAAATAAATAAACAAATAAAAACAAATATTTATTTATTTTTAATATTATTTATAAAATCATTTATATTTGTATTAAATTTTAATATATGTTAAATACATATTATCTTGAATATATTCGACATATAAAATATACATTAATATATTAAATTACATTTATATTATATTAAATTATTTATATTATTTATAAAATATTATTTTAAATAAATAAATGCTTATTTATTTATTTATTTATCTCTCTCTCTCTCTCTCCCTCTCTCTCTCTCGGAATCCCTTAAGATTGCCACATTTCAACCTCTTTTTTGAATAACACAGTGGTGTGGAATGGTGAACTGGGAGCAGTTTAGACCTTGTAGGTACCCACAGCTTCACCGACAGTTTCATAAGGCTGCCATCAGTCCAACTGCTATGCATCGACCTGTAAAATCGCTTCAGCTGATTCTAAGGTCTCTGCCGTTGACGCTCCAAATTTCACTTCCATTAATTATCTCTGTTTAGCCAGCTCTATTCTGTTTAAAATAGTTAACCTTACAGTCTTACTGATCCATTTTTACTATTTATTTTTTCTCTATTTGAAAGACACACAGAGCTCTCTCTCTCATCTGCTGATTCACTCCCAGAAGGCCAACAACAGCTGGGGCTTTGAGTGGCTGAAGCAGGGACTGGAATCTTACTCCGGGGGATGGAGGTGGGTGGTGGGACCCTGACCACTTTTGCACTCACTGCTGCCTCCAGGGTCTGAACAAGGAGGAGGACAAGGAATAAGGAACAAGATAGGAATGCAGGTACCACCACCAGGCTCTGGTGCAGGACAGTCACTTCTCAGCATCATCTGAATGAACCTCTAGTCAAATGCCCAGCTGACTGATCCTTTTTCAATTCTACTTGGTTCTCTCAATTGGAATCTTCTTTGCTCATTCCTCATGTTTTGAATTCCATTTTACATTTACCTCTGCTTTTTAATATCCTTCCCTAAAGGCTTAAGATCAAATTTACTTATTATTCTGGGGTTCAGGAGAGCTTTGCATACAAAGCTGTCTAAAATTTAATGGGATATTAAGGGAGTTTTTAGTCCTTAATGGAGCCAAGCTTTGTCTCTTACCCCTAAGCGGCACAGAGAGAAGCAAATGACTTATTTGCAGACTCACTGGCAGTTTCCAAAGGAGCATTTTTTTTTTCTGGCTACTTCCTCATTTTATAGCATTTATAAAATCATTACAACTTCTTGCAAATTTAACTTTACATTTAAGGGTGTAAAATTTTTTTAAAAATCTAGAAATGTTGTGGTCTTTAATAGGAAGTGAAATAGCAAAGCACAGCTAAGTGCCCTTTGGAGAAATCAAAGACCTATTGCACTCTTTAGGATTCATAATATGTAAAACTACTTGCTGTGTTCTATATTATATCAGAAGTAAAACCTAAAGAGAAGACTTATTTCATTTTTTATTCAATTTCCTCATCAATTTCCTTACCAATAAAGTCATTAAGCAATTAATGTTTACATTCTCACAGATGGTGTTCATTATAACCCTGAACCTAGCAAGCACTCAGAAAGCATTATTGCCCTTCCTGCACGTTTGTTGGAGGAAAAATAAAATCTAAAAAGTTTATGTCCTTGGGGGGAAAAAGCCTAAGCTGTGTTGAAGATAATAGCAACAAGGCTTTCTTTCTACCTAGACTTTTCAGAGGAACATCTTACTTCATCAAACCTTTTACCTACAAGGACTGGCATCCAAATTCAAACGGTGCAACAAACTTCACATGCAAAAGAACAGAGAATGCACTGCACATAATCCAGAACATCGAATCCCGCAAAAGCTAAGAGACTATGTCGTATGTAAACTAGCACAAAAAACGACTGATTACAGAAACTGGGACTAATCAATAGGAACAAATGCTATGTGATCAGTAATTATCTTCAAAGCATATACACTAATTCCCTATCAACAAAATGCACAAAGTACAAGGAACCTTTTGAGTCAAAATTATTCCCTGAATAAATGCAAGCACCTAGAAAGCAGTCGGGAGCAGCTCAATATTGTCTGATCGAATTGTCAATTTTCCACGGTGTATTTTTGATCAGAGAGTTAGATACAACAATTGTATCTGTTAAATAATAGGGAATAAGTAAACTTTTAAAAAATACAAACAAGCAGGTCCCACGCTTTCGGCTCGTGATAGAGGGGGAAAATGGAAGTGAAGCAAGTACTTGCGTATGCGACACACTACGGACCCCAATGAAAAGCACTCTATTGAGAAGATGCAGTGACGGTGGGAAGACAAGGAGACGAGAAACCAATTCAACAGGCATGTCCATAAAGCTGCATACTAATAAATCCATTTCAGCTAAGATCATTGCTATTTCATAGTAAAAAAAAAAAAAAAAGTTTTTCGAATGCCTAGTATTTCTAGTGAAACCGAAATGGCTATTTCTAGAGTTTCGCGAAAAGAGAAACATCTAGATCAAAGGAAGTCATTTTGTCCACACTGATTTCTGTTTAAATGGCAAAGGAAATGAAAATAACCATGAAAAATTTAGATATCTTTTTATCACATGCTAGTTTACACTGGAAGTTTAATGTATCTGAAAGGAATAGTAAATTCTGTTCTGTCCCTGAGACTATTTTGTGGGCAATAAAACAACAAAAATGCATTCTACTTCTTATGAATTTTATGAATAGAGTTGCATTTGAGAAATAAAATGCTTTAAGCATATAACACAAATACGCTGGTAACAGTTTGAAACATGTTTAAAGAAACATGTTATCACTGTTAACATGACAAACTAAAGGCAGAAAAGCAGAGGGAGCTGTTACAGATTTCTTTGACAAATCATAATGAATCTGCTTCAGCCACATGTTCATTTTATCATCATATAAACCGTCCCAATCTTACATGAAAACAAGTGATTTTATGAGTTATCTTTTATGGCAAAAAAAAAAAATTCCACAGGCTTACAAAGCAAATTTATATATTTTTGTCAAATTCTATACCTTCAAGTGTTGATCCATTACCTCTTATGCATCAGGGGGAGCCCCTGAAGACTCAATTATATTTAAAATCTCCACAGATATTTTAGCATGATAGCAAATATATTTTCATTTTTTATAGTTGGCATTCTCTAAGTTAATGACACTGACAAAGAATGACAAGTTCTAGTAACAGTTTAGATGAGCTGACCATTTCAAATATTTGTTGAGAAAAGGTAATCAGAAATAATTTCCTTCTCCAGAGTAAACTTTTAAATTAGGGCAAAGTTTTAAGGAGAGGGAAAAATTAAATCAACGATACGCTATGAAGTTTCCGATTAACTGGAAACAATCCCACACGGAAGACGCCGCTGCTGTTCTTGCTGAGTATCTCAGGCCCATGATTGGGAGCCAGTCTCAAGCATCCTGATCCCAATGCAAAATCAAGATAATTGTGTGTAAGAACTAGAGAGAAGCAGAATAAAGAATAAATAAAACTTGAACCTGCATGATGAAGCGCACTCACGCTGATGATAAAACTATAATTTTGAGGGATAGTTTGGAAGATTCGTAAACATTAAATGTGACTATATACAAGAATATCTGTTGGAATGCTGAATGAAAGCATTATTTACAAAGCTAGTGGCAAATTTATATGGCCATCAGGTGATATTGCTCAGGCATAGCATGGTTCTACTGTGCTATCATCAACAAATGTGACTCTATTTTTAAAAGTTTCAAAAGTTTTGGAATGTTAGGAAGCCCACAAAAACTAAATCATATGAGGTTTTCGCATCACAATTGTGGACTGAATCATCAGTAACCAGTAAGGGTATTGGTCTCACAATGTACAAGAAATTTATGACGGCTAGAAATGGATAAAAGCCATAGAGAACCTAGCATATAATCAAGCATTTCCAGGACACTGCAGATATACTGCGCGTGTGCAGGGAGCATTTGAAAGCCGTTACTGGGAAGTGACTAGAGCTCATTATTTTTGTTATTCAAGTTATTGGTTTTATACATTCCTCAAAACAAAGCAAATTTGTATTGAAGTCAGTCACACCTAGTTAGTTTGTTAATCCAAATTCAGGATCACCCTTGTATCCCACACAACAAACAATTCCATAATAATTATCTATGGCATGGGGAATGGGGTCAAAGAAGAGATGGTTCATGACTCAGCACCTGAACACAATACAATGCTGTTTAAATTATTTTTACCAGAGAAAACCATAGATAGAGAGTGAGCCACCTACAGAATGAAGAAAAAATATGCGGAATGGGAAATGATATTTCCAAACTGTACACATCGTAAGAGATAACAAACCGCATTTTTGAGCAATGCAACTGAATAGTAAAAACAAATAAAAGTCCAGTAACAGCAAATATCTCAATTGAATAATGAACAATAGATGTAAACAAAATGTTTTTCAAAGGCCAACACACTAACGGAGAAGAGTCATATGAAAAAATGCACAGCGTATCTCTAAGTATCCGGGAAATAGAGATCAATATCATTGTGAGATGTGGAGAAGCCACTGCACACTGCTGATAAAAATTAAACTGATACAACCATCGTGGTAAGAAGCATGGAGGATCCTCAGTTAAGTATGGAGCTACCATATGACCTAACAATCTTCCCACTGTATAAATAAAGGAATTCAAAAAAGTCTGTGGAGGAGCTGATATGGTGGTGAAATGGGTTAAGTCAAAGCCCTTGATACTGGAATGCCATATATGCACTGGTCTCAAGTCCCAGGTGCCCCATTTCCACCCCAGCTCCCTGCTAATGTGGCCGGGAAAACAGAGGAAGAGAGCCCATGTCCTTGGGACCCTGCACTCATAGGGGGGCCTGGAGGAAATTGCTCTCTTGGCTTCAGCCTGGTCCAACACTGGTCATTTGGGGACTGAGCTAGTGGATGTAAGATTTCTCCCTCCAACTCCCTCTCTCTCTCTGTAACTCCTTTACATAAATAAAAACGCATGTAAAGAATAAGTCTGTGGAAAACAGAATCAAAAGATAGTACATATTTTAGATCAACTTAACTAAACATCAACCGCATGTCCAAGGCATGAATCAATCCATCTAAATGACATAAAGATATCTGTGCATTCCTGTGTTTGTTTAATGCTACTCACCAAAACAAGTAAGTGAAAATAATCTGAGTGTTTATTAACTATGAATGGCAAAAATGTAACACATAATGCATAATGGAACTCTATTCAGCCACTAAAAACAGAGAATAAAATCCTTTCATTTGTGACAACATGGAAGAAAGTGGATGTCACTGTGTTGGGTAAATATACTAGGTCACATATAGAATCTAGAAAACATTGACTGAGAAGGCCTAACACAAGAGACTAGTGGCTAAACTCTTGCCTTGCAAGCGTTGGGATCCCAGCTGCTCCACTTCCTATCCAGCTCCCTGCCTGTATCCTAGGAAAGCCCTGGAACCCTGCACCCATGTGGGAGACCTGGAATACGCTCCAGACTCCTGGCTTCTGGTTTTGGATCAGCTCTGCCATGGCCACTGTGGCCTCTTAGGAAGTGAACCAGAAGATCTTTCCCTCAGATCTTTCTATATCTCCTTCTCCCTGTAAATCTAAAAAAAAAAAAAATATTGCTTTGGGAATTGAGAGTCTAATAGTGACTATTGATGGCTGCAGTCAGTACGAGTGGTATGGTTGGGGAAAAGGCTGATTAACGCTATAAATTATTGTTAAATAACAAAGTAGTTTTGGTGTTCGACTGCAAAGTGGAGTGGCTACAGATAACAATAATGAACTGTACATTTTAAAAAGCTAGAAGAGATTGTTAATGTTTTTACCATGATGAAATGAGAAATGCTTCAGCTGAATGTGGTTTGCCTGATTTGAATGTATCACAGTGCATATATGTGCATACATGTATCTCACAAACCCATAAGTTTATATTTTTGTAGTTTGCCTATTATTGGTACACATTATCAGTAAAATCCTTGATTGTATTTCAGATCAATTAGTTCACAGATATGGTTAACAGACATGGATTAGTGTGCTTTTCCTATCAGCATACATTTCCAGTACTGAATGGAAATACATGCTCTCCTGAAAATATCCACAATTTATTTTGCTCTTAGGAATACTGAAAGGAATGCATAATCAGTTGCTGTTTAGAGTTCCAGGTGATATTATCATATTTATGGGCAATTATTACGAAAACTCATATTATTTTCAATAGTCCAAAAATGATGAATGGAATACTCTAATTTTTAGTCAAGCTAGTAGTGCAGAATTATCTTTATTTCAAATGTAAATCAAGTGTTATTTATACCCAAATCTGCATGCACAGTGCTGTGCTAGCCCTAATGATCTGGTTCACGCCACACAGAGGATTTTTATTCCCTTTGGCAAATACTGCTGCATAGATTCTATTATTCTGTCTTTGTGCCACCCTGTATCTTTTCATTTGTTGGATAGGCATTATGGAGATACAATCTGACATTTTGTTATCTTCAGGCCTATTTGTAAAGTCTACAATCAGATAACTGCTTAACATTGAGTGATACCAAACACTTCATTACTATGAAATTTTAAGAAAAGAATCAAACTTCTAACTGTATGTTCATCCTAAGCGCAGCACAGGACAATTTTTGTAAAAGATGATGAGGCATAATACAATAAAAACTACCAATAGCTAAGCAGCATATATACACAAAAGGTAAATGTGTGTAGCTAAGTGCATACTTGCCCAAACATGAGTTGTTGAAAACCATTGATGAACGTGCACACTGAATACTTTTTTTTACTAAATGCTTTAAGGATAAACTGTCAAACATTCAAGGATGATCTCTGGTGAGTAAGAAAGTATAACAGATCTTTGTTTGTATTGCCTAATGTAGGGCATGTGATAACCAAAAGTAATTGAAAATGTCAAGTACTCTTCATAGCCAAGATAAACCTCAACTGAGAGCTAGTATTGTGAATGGAGGACCATTCATGCTTCAACAGGTTGCTCAGACACCCACAAAGCAGAATGTTCACATCTATCCAACTTTTCAGTCTAAAAGCTGGAGTGCTTGCTACCCAGATGCTCAAATCAGGTAACTTCACAAAGTCTCTTGTGCCACAGGCAAACCGACTTCTTATCTTTTTCAGAAAAACATGTACCAAGTTATCCTCTATTGCACACTTTCTGATTTTCAGTTGGATTTCCCAAATAATCTATGCATAAATTCTGGGTAATGGTGTCGCATGCTCCTATGTCATTTCTGTCTGTGTGTCCTATCCATTTAATACCCTATTACTGCACAGCCTTAGTCACAATGGTTAAAGTCAGGTGGCTCTAGAAAGCATCCTTTGCCATCTACTGCTAGCTCACATCATCTTCCAAGTTGGTCAGAAACAATGACAATATCTATCAATATCTATCAGATCTCTTCACTTCAGAGGTTAAAGTATCAATGACATGGAAGTGACCAAATAATGAGAAGCGACAAATACCCAGGAATAAGCTAAACAATAAGATGCCTAAAGCTACCTAGATGAGACAAAAAAAAAAAAAAAGGATTGTAAATTTCCTTCTGGACTCAGCAGAGGAGTTTTCTCTGGTTCTCATCTAGTCCCAGCCTTGGCTCCCAGACCTCTCTTACACCGACCATCAGGGTTGTTTGTGAGCCCCAAAATTAGTTCAGATAGATAAAGACTAATAAAGGTCAGCTAGTTGGTAATCACTCAGCTTGTACCTTACTGATCAGGCTGCCCATCTGGCTTTTCAGATAGACAGAGACATAGCTAAAGACATAGAAAGTCTGGAACAGCCAGGGAAAAGGCAAGCTAGCCTATAATCGCCCAGCCTGTACTGACTGGTCAGGCTCCCTATTTGCTTCCCCTGGACTTTACTAGGCAGGATGTTCCGGTGTTTGTCCAATCAATACGTGGCTGTTGCAGGACTGTGGGTGATAAGCCACCACATTGAGGTTTGTTCTATCTCTCTCTCTTTCTCTGCCTTATGGATGAGGAAATGTAAAAAATTTCTTTAGCCAAAAATGTTTTGAGGCAGGCTGGTTAAGACGGCTGGAAACCATGTCTGAGTATGTGGATCTGAAGCCTGGTTCTTGCTGCTGACTGCTGACACCAGTTCCCGGCAGATCCTGGCAGGTGGGAATGAGGGCTCAAGTCCTTGGGCTCCTGTCACATACGTGCAAAACCTGGATCCAGGTCCCAACTCTTAGCTTTGGCCTCCAGTCTTCTGGCACTGTGGGCATTTGTGGAGTGAAACAGCAAACAGAATCTCTCAGTCACACATGCTCTCCCAAAATGATACACATTTTATTGGGTTAACGTTTCCAGATAACGTATCTATTTTCTTAATTAAAACAACAATCATTAATTCTAAGAGATAGTAATGGGATAACTCCTGCAATTCAATCTTAATGTCAAATAATGGGAAACAGTGAGAAGTGACAATATATTTTTTCTTCTAATTAATGCAACAACTTCATGCACAACCTGACTATGCTCTTTTTTTAAATGAGTATAATGAAAAGCTAATTTTTCTTCTTAATTGGGGAATAAAAATGGAAGACAATGCAAAGGCTGATAACAGAAAGAACTGTTTATAAACAGGAAGAAAAATAGGAATAAATGAATTTAGGTTAAAAGCAAGAGACAATTACCCCCAAATTCATAGCAGCCTTTTTAGCACAAGAGTTTAAATGTGGGAAATTTGACAGTAAAGTTATTAAAGGAGGGATGAATAAGTTCTTTACTACCATTTTTTCAGTTACAGAATATAGTATTTTTGGTGTTTAAACTATTTCAGAGTACTCTTAGAGACATCCTTAAAATACGATTTATCAAGTCATAAAAAACATACATTTTAAAGTAACTAAAAGGCTAGTTATTTTAGAGTTTAATCTTACATGAAAAGTTTAAAAACTCATATTAAAAAGAAATTAAGAAACCAATCCCATTTGCAATAGCACCAAAACAAACAAACAAAAAATCCTAAAAATATAGGAATCACTTTACCCAATCTGGTGAAAGATCAGAATACTGAAATCTACAAAATATTGGTAAAGGAAGTCAAAGAAGACACAAGCTATCAAAAGATATCTCGTGTTTAGATGCTGGAAGAATTAATGTTATAAACATATCTATACTACCAAAAGCAATCTTAAATGCATTCTCAATCAAAATTCCAATATTATTTTTTCACAATTTTTTTTTAAAAGTCCTAAAAGCCTTACATAATCACGAATGGTCTCAAACAGTCAAAGCAAGTTTGAACAAATGGAACACGATGGAGGTTCCAGTGCCTCTTACAGTATTACAGCAATCCAGACAATACGGTGCAGGCACAGGAATACAGGGAGCCACCAAACACTACAGGGAAGCACAAAAGCACTCAGCCTTCATCAGCTGACTTTCTACCACACCAAAGGGAATAAACAATGGGCAAGGGATCATCTGCTAAACAAATGGTGTAAGAACTGATACCCACACAGGGGAGAATCAATGAAAATGAACATATACTTGCCCCTTTTACAAGTCTCACGACAAAATAGACTGAAGACTTAAACATAAAAGCTGGGACTTTCACAGAGAGAAACCTGTGCTCATCTCCTAGAGCTGGTGTGGGTCTGCAGCAGGACATTCTCCGGAAGACCTCAGACATCTGGCGCATGCGCAGACGGTACTGAGAAGTCTTACTGAAATTCAGTGTGTCTGCAGGACATGTGTAACTGCTATCCGAAGGAAAGCAGTGTAGCTTGGTCTGAGCAAAAAAAATCCTTGGGTATGATTTCAAAACTACAGTTAACAAGAGCAAAAACAAATGTGAGCGAAAAGAACTAGAAAGTTTGTACACAAAAAAAGCAAGCAATACAATGAAGAAACAACCCATGTGTATTTGTGTATCTGATAAGATGTTAATAAACAAAAATATAAAAGAATTCCAGTAACCCAATGACAAGAAAACAAGTAACCTGAACAAAACCTAGGCAAAGGGTCTACACAAACACTTCTTAAAATCATACACATAAATTAGCCAACAGATAAAGAAGACAAAGTCTCATAACCATTGATCAGGGATATGCACATTAAACGTATAATGAGATGTAAGCTCCTTGCTGCTAGGATTGCTACGACCAAAATAAAGAAGGGTAACAATTGTTGAATAGAAGAAAAAGGAACTCCTACACATTGTAGAACGAGATGAAAAGTAACAGTCATTATGGAAAATGTTTGCAGGGTGCTCAGAAAGCTACAAGTCCCATTACCATCGGATTTAGCACTTGGGATAAATATCTAAAGGATATTAGCTAACTTCGCGAAAGGAAAATCTATTTCCACATTTACTGCAGTATTATTCGCAGTAGCCAAGATATGGAAGTGACCAAAGTCTTCATCGTGCCATGAATAAAGAAAATGTGAGATACAGACATGTTAAATAATTGCATTTACTCCAATACTTTAGATTTATGGTGATTAATTACAAGAAAATGATAAGAAATTATTTTAAAAGGCTAATGAGAATCAATGTAAGACAGATGACTTATTAGCAAATACTACCATTCATAGTAGCCTTATTGTTGGGGTTTCAGTTTGGATTTATTTTTATGTTTACTTGGCTTATTCCCAAATCAAACAAAACATAAATGCAGCATGTTAAAAAGAATCTTATATAAATTGAGGCTGCAAACTTGAGAAAATCAAAAAGACCCATAAGAGAGACAAAATAAGTCCATTTTTTAAAAAGTACAAGAAAACTATACGAAATACAATTTTTTCAGGAAAAATTAAAATAAACTAAGAAATATGATTTTTTTCAAAAAATTGAAGAAAGGAGAGGTTATAGAAACAGCAAACAAATACATTAGTCATTAGAGAAAATAACTTATTACATATTACTACACAATGACAAAAATAGCTTAAGTAAAAATGCTAATATTATTTTACATGAAATGCTGGCAAGGAAGCAAAGGAATTGGATGACTTGTACATTGCTGGTGGAGATGTAAAAAAGTACAGCCATTCTGGGACTCAGCTTGGCAGTATCATTATGAGACTAAACGTGCAACTCCCAGGCAACTCAACAATTTCATTCCTGGGCATGTATCCCGGAAAGATGAAAACTTACATTTACACAAAAGCCTATACAAGAATGTTCATGGAAGCTTTAATTACTACTGCTCCAAACTGGAAGCAACCCAGTTGTGTTTGAACGATAATGATAGAATATACCTTGATCCATCACATCATGGAATAATCCTGAGCAGCAACAAAAAAGAAACAGTTCACGTGAAGACCTAGATAAAAACCCTGGAGAATGATTCTGAATTAAAAAAAAAAAAAAAAGTCAAGCTCAAAACGTTGCCAAGATTTCATTTTATAGAATTCTACAGGACAAAACTTAAAGGACAAATTCATGGTTGTCTGGAGTTGAGAACAAAGAATAAGGCGAGTGGTTAAAAAAAAGGGAATCCTGGGGCCAACAATGTGATGCAGTGGGCTAAGCTGCCACCTGCAGTGCTGGCAATATGCTCACACATATGGGAAGGCAGCACCATATGCTCCAATACTTGGGTCCCTGCCTCCTAGGAGGGAGACTCAAATGGAGTTGCTAGCTGCTACCTTCGGCCTGTCCCCTCCCTGCTGTTGTCAACCAGGTAGTGAATGAATGCATGGAAGCGGTTTCCCTTAGTCTCTCCCTGTTTCCTCTGTGATTATTTACAGCTAACTAACTAACTTTCTTCCTTCCTTCCTCCCTCCCTCCCTTCCTTCCTCCCTCTCTCCCTTTCCTTCCTTCCTTCCTTCCTTCCTTCCTTCCTCCCTCCCTCCCTCCCTCCCTTTCTTCCTTCCTCCCTCCCTCCCTTCCTCCCTCTCTCCCTTTCCTTCCTTCCTTCCTTCCTTCCTTCCTTCCTTCCTTCCTTCCTTCCTTCCTTCCTTCCTTCCTTCCTTCCTTCCTCTCTCTCTCCCTCCTTTCTTTTCTTCCTTCCTTCCTTCCTTTCTTGGAATCCTAAACTACATGGAAGCTATCTGTACCCTGGCTATGGTCCTGCAAAAATAAGCATTCACACACAGACAAACACACTCTGGAAGTGATGGAATCCAAGACATGGGTGGATTTTTACCAATGTATCAATTTTATCATGGTGACTGTGTGATATGACTACGCGACCTCGTAACAGTGTGGTAAACTTAGCAAAGAACACATGAGCTCCATCTATATTCACACAGAACCCTCTTTAGTTCATAAATATGCCTAATGATCAAATATAAAAAATTATATTAAAAATTAAACACGAGGAGTCATGCAAATGAAATCGAATGATTCTAGTCATTTTTTTCTAAAGCTGTTGTTTCATTAAAATCTTGCTAACCATAGCAGTTATTGTATATAAGAAATAAAACTCTATTTGTAGTGTATGTTTTTAAAAGAAGAGCAAACACTTTTTAATCGGCCAAACGAAACAGAGAATACTACACCCAGCACTTACTAGTCACAGAGGAGGACAGTATGCCCCACTACATGCTAACTCCTCAAAGTGATGACGAGGCACTCCAGGCCAAACACTTTTGACAACATGAGTAATCTTACAGCAACCCAACTCCTATTTTACCTCCTATTTTACAGATGAGGAAAATTATCTATGGTGAGAAGCAATTTGCAAGTTATACAAGGATTTCCCGTTGGTCTTTCGAGTGAGAACCTGGACTCAAAAAGTGGAGTGGTTTTCATTCATGTGTCATGCGATAAGGATTAGAATGAATCCATCAGGTACAACAGTAGCACCTGATCTCGAACCCAAGCACAGGTGGTAATAAAACCCAAGTTATTTTTGCTGTACCACAAAGCCATCCCACTATGCATTTAGGATTACTGAAGAACGCAATGTGAAATACATGGGATGCAACAGCCTAAGCTTAGTGCATGACTCTTGCAGGGTGGCATTCACACAACGGTTAAGACATTACCATTACAGCCCTAGATTACAGGTGCAAGTTTATGTTCCCTCAAACATACTGCGATGCATCTGCACTTCCTGGTATGCTAGTCTCCATGACGCAGTTGCTCTAGGAATGAAGAGTGCCTTACAGAAGGGAGAACACATGGTATTTGTCCTTTGGGGACTGACTTATTTCCCTGAGCATCTCTATTCCTGAATAAAAGATGGACTCCCAGTTTAACTGTTAAATGTATCTTGACAAAGAGGATGCTGGACTTTCTGCCATTACTATATCTGCAATGTCCGGATACACTTACATAGCATCATGATGGACTTGTGATTCTTGCTGAAAGACTGCATGACTGTAATCACGTAAACACTGCCGAGGAGGGTAAAGCAGAGTGGAGGGGGAAATCCCTGAGCCTATGGATCTCAAGCAGGAAAAATGAAAAATTAACAAAGCAAAACTTCTTGCTCAAGCGCGTCCTGGGAAGCAGCACATGAAGGCTCGGGACTTGCCTTCCTGCCATGCAGGTGGGAGACCCAGAGTTCCCCATGGCTGCTTCCAGGGGCGGGAGGGGGGGGGGCGTAGGATGCTGCAAGCATTTAGAGAAGGAAGCACTACAGGAGGAAGCGCTCTTTCACTCTCACATCCCACCTCTCCTCACAAATTAAAAACAAGCAAAAAGCAATAGTGCTTGGCACAGTTGACCATCACATGCACCGAGAAGTGGTATCTTCCAAAGACCCAACTCCAGCCGCATTGTCACGGAGGAGGTAATGAAGTCTGAGCGTGGAGCTGAGACGTAATAAGTTGATAAATGCCATTAATGAAAATAGATTGCTCGAAAGAACTATTCTAAGAGAAATTAGTAACTCATTTAGTTATTTACCAATATTTTCAATCCTTAGAAATTAAGCCTTTTTTTCTCTTTCCCCCCCTCATTTTCTACTCTCTCCTAGTCACCCACGCCCGATGCCAGCCCTTTCACATGCAGTAGGCATTCTGAAATTACTTGGGCAACTAAACTGGAATGTGTCACAAGCTAAATGTCTCTGAAATGTTTAAGATATTCAGGTTTTGAAAAACAGTTGCTCTTAACTCACAAGTGTATAAAAGACTGCTTACCATTGACTACTAGGGATATTCTTATGAATTAAGATCGTAGCCTGAAACGCGCAAGTTAAATCAGTGACATAATGCACCTGTGCACATCGAAAGGCTACTTTACTTGTGAATTCTTTTCCGGCCAAGAACCAATGTCTTCAGCTGCTTTTCCCAGGCTGTTAGCAGAGAGCCGGATATGAAGATCAGCCCACACACAAACCAACAACCGTGTGGGAAAGCGGCATTACAGCTGGTGGCTTTACCCAACGACCACAATGGCAGCCTAGAGACTCCATTTTAAAAAATAAATGTAAGGCCCAGCAGCGTGGCCTAGTGGCTTAAGTCCTCGCCTTGAATGCGCCAGGATCCCATATGGACGCTAGTTCTAATCCCAGCAGCTCCACTTCCCTTCCAGCTCCCTGCTTCTGGCCTGCAAAAGCAGTCGAGGACAGCCCAAAGCCTTGGGACCCTGTACCCGTGTGGGATACCCGGAAGAAGTTCCTGGATCCTGGCTTCGGATCGGCATAGCGTCGGCCGTTGCGCTCACTTGGGGACTGAATCATCGGACGGAAGATCTTTTTCTCTGTCTCTCCTCTCTGTATATCTGACTTTGTAATAAAATAAATAAATCTTAAAAAAAATACATGTAGACCTAAACAAAAAAAATTTCTTTAATACGTAAGATGTATCTTACAAAGATACATGAAAGAAAAAACAACAATGTATCTATGACTTTCACCTAAATTCACTATTTCTATCATTCAACAACTTGTGCCCCAAGAAAAATACATACATTTCTCTTCACTGGATACTTCTCCGATCCTCCAGTTGCTGCATTAAGGGTGGAGAGTCAACATAAGCTTGTCAGCTATGGGGTGGACTGGCAGGATACTGACCATGCCCTCGGTGGTTCTAATGAAAGAGTCATCAGTTTTTTTTAAAAGGTTTATTTATTTTTATTGCCAAGTCATATTTGTAGAACGAAGGAGAGACAGAGAAAAGAGAAAGATCTTTGTCCACTGGCACACTTCCCAAGTGTCCTCAACGGCCACAGCTGAGCTGAGTTGAGCTGAGCTGAAGCCGGGAACCAGGAGCCTCCTCCGAGTCTCCCATGGAAGTGCAGCGTTCCAAGGCTTAGGGCCACCTTCTGCTGCTTTCCCAGGCCACAAGAGGGAGCTGGATAGAAAGAGGGAGCACCTGGGACACAAACTGGCATCTACATAGGATTGTGATGGTTGCAAGGGGAAGATTTTGCCACTAGCCTACTGTGCTGGGCCCAGGAGGTTGACCATTCTAAAGTAAGTCAGCCCCGTGTCATGTCTCACTTTCTGCGATGATACCGCTGCACGCCATGATCAAGTTCCAGATACAGGATGATGGAGCCATCTGATCCTGAACTGAAATTTCCAAACCACGACCTTAAATAAACATGTTCTTTCCCGAAGAAGCTCCTCTCAGATATTTTAAGTAACAAAAAGTAGATTATTATATTACACGATATAAAAAATAAAACTACCAGTTTATACCAAGAGAAGTCTTAGTGTTTAGATAGCAAACTGAATGGAGCACGGTCGTCCTCTTCTGTGTTAAATCAGAATACACAATTACATGAAGTTAACTGCCGCCACAGTGCCAGAAGCTGCTTGGTTTCTCAGTAAGTGCAGAGCAGTGCTGATAACGCTATGCATGAGAAGACGCAGGTGGAGGACATGGAGCCCAGCTGCTGTTGCCTTCCCATTAAGCTACTTCTCTTGGCCCTGCCTGCGATAAATCCTGGGAACTTACTTTTCTTCAAAGATTGTCCCCACTGCTCTAACCTAACTGACATAGGCAGGGTCCTCTGTGTCATGGAAGTGCCTTGGTAGTCTTCACAAAAGGTGCCAGTATTGTTAATAATTGGAATCAATTACATGATAGCATATGCATGTGTTCACTTACTCGCGGGCGGACACATACTGAATAAGCCACGCTTGTGTCCGTAAGTACAGGACGGCAAGCCTCAGACAGCCTACACTCTGGAATTCCTAGCCACGGGCGGTGTTGAGGCTGTACAGTGCAGCTCTTTCCAACACAGGGGCACTGCAAAGGTAAAATACACACTGGATTTTGGACACCTGCTACCAAAATATGTAATTTATCACTTAAACTTATATTGGTTATATGTTACATGATTTTCTGCATACGTTAAATTAAAAAACACATTAAAGCTAACTTCTCCTGTTTCCTTTTACTTTTTAAATGCAGTAACAAGATTTCAATTTATATATAAGGATGCTCTGAAACACTCACAGGAAATTCACTTCACTTTGAGTCCCATTTCCCCATGAACAGTTTGAAGCTTGTTACGTGGCTTACCGTATATTTCATTAACCAGTTCTGTTCAAGATGGTATGAGAGACAAACGTAACAAAACAACAAGACAATGCCTAAGGTAGATTTGTGGCAAAGTTCTAGGACAAGTCTAGAGATCTAATGCCCATCACGTGGACTTCCGGTAATACAACTGTCCTGCCATTCTGGCTGTTGTTACATTCCTCACCTGAATGTATGCACAACAATGAGGCAGATCTTACATATACACAACAGAAATCATTTGGAAAAAAAAAAAGCTCTAGGAGGAGGAGGACTTGAATTCAGGTTAGAACACAAAGGAAGTCACTCACAGAAGTGGGAGCACAAAGAACTAAAAGAACTTAGATCAATAATGTACAAGTATGAGCTAGCAAGCGAAAAACATCAACAGGCAGGAGATGAAATCGTTTCTGGCAGCTGAGGCAAGAGAACAAAAGCAAGCTAGAATTCCCCAAACCCGAGCAGCAGAACCACACTCACCTTCGCACACTGCGACGATAAATAGCAATGATCTTTCTGCATTATCTAGAAGAATCAGCTCTGCACAAGTGAAACAGAACTCCAAGCACACAGAAAAGTAATTTTTAACCATTTATCTATTTTAGATTATTACCTACAATATGAGGGGATTTCAAAAAGTGTCATGGGAACTTTTTCTTTTTTTTTTTTTCCAGCATGTAGTACCTGTGTATCTGTGTGGGGTACTATTTGACACTTCCACACACATCCATACAGCCATTTCCTTACTTCTCTGTAAGTCTGCGGGCTACTGGCTCCTATCTGCACGTCTTCACAGAGCATCCCGGAGCCACACGTGGACCACTGTGCTCTGCACGTCTTCACATAGCATCCCGGGGCCACACGTGAACCTCTGTGCTCTGTGACACTGGGTCTTGCTGCTCCTAGCAGACGGAGAGAGTGAGATCTGTCTGCTGGATCTCTAAGTGCCCGCAACAGCCAGGGCTGGGCCAAGTCCAACTTGGAAGGCCAGAATTCAGTCCAGTTTGGAAGCAGAGGGATTGAACCAGGCCCTCCAACACGGAATGGCGATGTGACTGTCAGAAGCTTAATCGCGGAATCAAACACATAACCCCATTATTTAAACAATGAGAGAGAATCTGGAGTATGTGTCTTCACATGGACCAATTGCATTTGTCTGTCTGGTTGGTTATGCCTGATGTAAGGATACACATTTGCACCCACCTGCACATTACCTTTTAGCTCTGTTTTACATGAACTTGCTGAAGTGCCCTTATCCTTTGAAAATCATCAAATATAAAGGAGAAATAATTGCAAACTAACACACACTGCATTAACATATTTGCTATTTCTAAATGAAAAAGACAAAAACGTATTTGACAATCTTCTCACATCTTGCTCCAAAACTACAGAATAGCAGGATCTTCGTAATTCAGCAACAGAAGAAAGCAAAAGTAACAAACTTGTTTCCTGCTCTAGGGCATATAAGTTTTTACATTGTGATTATGTTTTTAACTTAAAAATGAAACAGATGTAAAACAGGACTTTTGACCAACTAGGTCACTGACACAAACACAGGGGCTTCTTTTATTTAGTGCAGCCATCACTGAAAATTACATTTGTTAATGTGTCTATAAAGGCAAGGAAGGAGTCAGCAGAAAAGAAAACCAACCCCCGCACACAAAATACTCCTGAATGTTTTTATTAGATCATAGATTTTTACAGAACTTAACAGCAGCTTTTCCAACAGCTGGAAATTACATTTGGTTCATAGTAAAGGCATGTTAGCTGCTGCTGTTTGCAAACATGATGAATGGGAAGCAGCTTGCAAGCATGATGGATAAAAATAAATATTTCATTATGCAAAATGTGTTTCACAGTTTTGTTAGTAAATTTGAAACAATTATAAGTCCTGCATGACAGCACTTGCTGTTAAGCCCTTTCCACTGGCTCACGGGCTGTGGGGTTTTTCTTTTTAAAACTTTGCCATAGCATATCTGAAAGTAACCTTTGGTATCTGATGTTAAAAATTAAAACCACTGTCTTTTCTACAATCAAAACCAATAACTGTGCATTTTTATAGATGTATTTGGTCCTTGAATCTTTTAAAAGCAACAGTAAGTTGGAAAACGAAGAAGAATTTAATAACAAGAAGAAATGAATGCCACCAGAAGGGATGCCTGGTAAGGAAAATTAACTCCTATTCTTTTTCAAAGATGAATTCAGGCTTCCTTCAATAATTCATAACATATCCAACTCATAAATGCACAAGGAAGTATAATATAGCCCAGAGAAATGAACTGAGATGGAAGTATTTATCCTTATCATATTTTTAATAAATTTACCAAGGTATGCCCTCAAAACAATTCCTGAAGTAGAGTAACACTCCCATTATGCAGAATCGGCTTACATGGGACATCAAAGCACAAACAGGGAAATCCAGTCACCAAACAGGACAGTGAACGACAGGAGATTCAGCAGGCAATGAAAGGCCAGAGGCAGCCAAGAGCCAAAACCCCCAGCATTCCACCAAAGAAACATCTTAGCTGCAGCAACTTTGCCAAAAGATGTAAAGGAGACAAAAACTCGTTTTAAGCCCGTAGAAAGCAAACTGTCTGTTCTTTCTTCACGTTAATAGAAGATTTAAAAAAAAAATAAGAAAGAAAGAAATGGAAATCTGTCATAGATAGAACCAAGCAAAGTGGATCTGCATCGTAATATCTGTAAAAGAACTGTGGAGAGCAGCACAGTCAAGCAGGAATCCAGGAAGATGCTGCGTAGAGATCTTCGCTACAGATTCCATTCAAAATCAAATTCCTGCACGAAGCATCCTGTCCCCAATGAGAGACAAAAAGTAGAAACCATGGCGCTGTCTCAGGATTGTGTGTCCTAAAGGAAGAACTTCCACTGTCCCTGCCAGCTCAGCCCCTAACCCGTATGTGCTTTTAATCAGTGAAAAGGAAAATGTCAAACTCAATCTCAGAAAGCTATGAATCAAGTGAAACATCGCACATTGCTGGTTGAATATAAAATTGTGTAATCATCAGGGAAATTTTTCCACAGGTTCTAAGAATATTAAAATATATAATTACTTTAGTATCTGTCCCAGATAAATGAAAATAGATTCCTACAGTACAGACTTGTTAATTTTCCTGAGATATTGAATAATGGAGACTAGCATATCACGAAGTGAATATACAATGCAGTATGCATCGCTACTCGCAATTTAAACAAATATATCCTGACAATATGACACTAGATTTTCTTCTTTTTATGTACCTACAATGCCATGATGCACTAAAATAGCAGAATGTTAAATGTATAACTGTTACCAACATGAAACTATTAACATGAGGAAAATGGGGCAAGAATCCTTACACCTACAAAACTGTATCATGAGAATAATAATATAATTTTTTAAAAGTTGTATATGTTTAAAGTACAATAGGATGTGTTTATATATGTTATGAAATGACTACCACAATCAAGATAATTAACTTACCATTTGCCTAATAGTTCTCTTCTCACCCCTACCCAACCTCACAGAAGACCAGATCACAAGTGTAGTATATTTCCCTCAGAGACTACTATTCCAAGATAAGGACAAAAGCAACAGAAGGAATAATCAACCAATCTGCAATACATACAAAAATATGGGTGAACCTCAACATTCTTTCACTGAGCAAAAGAAGCTAGATCACATAAAGGATGCTCTTTATCACTCCATGTCTGCGCTGCTATGAAAATCAAAACTATCATGACAATGAAAACCGAAATGGTGATTGGCTGCCTATGGGTAGAAGTGAAATCTCTGGAAGGAAATGACAGGACTTTTGGGGACGATGGAAATATCTAGAATCTAGATAGGACCAGGAGCTTCTTTCCAGCATCCCACAAGGGCGCAGAACCCCAAGAACTTGGGTCATTCTCCACTACTTTCCCAGGCCATAAGCAGGGAAATGGCTTAGAAGTTGAGCAGCTAGGTTTCAAATGCCCATAAGGGATGCTGGTGCTAGCAGGCAGAGGACTAGCCTGTACCCCTATACGTGCAATTTTTAATTCCTTTTCAAAAACATTGCAAATCCAGAAGTTTTAGACAATCAGAATCTATAGGAGCGTGATGTGGGCATTTTAAGCTCATAAGCTTTCCCAAATAAGGAATAACATTGGTAGCAATAAAATCCCTAGATTTCCATGAATCACTTAATACCAATTTTAGCAAAAAATGTCTAACTGACTTTATTGTAGGTAACATACTTAAGACATGATAAAATGAAATCTCGACTCCCATGTCATCTCATGTAACACTAGTGCGTTTTGCTTCCCTACATATGACAGTGTTCTTATGGTTAACTAAAGTTACTGAGCTCAAACAAGAGTTCAGTGGAGTCCAAAATCACACACATGAAGATACATGGTTGTTTTGCACATACCACTGAGAAAAAAAAAAAAACTATTTAACCAAGTTATACTTATTTACAAAGGCCTTACATAGGGCCCGGCACAATGGCACAGTGGTTAAGGTCCTCACCTTGCACACCTGGGATCCCATATGGGTGCCGGTTCTTATCCCGGCAGCCCCACTTCCCATCCAGCTCCCTGCTTGTGGCCGGGGAAAGCAGTCGAGGACGGCCCAAGGCTTTGGGACCCTGCACCCGCGTGGGAGACCTGGAAGAGGCTCCTGGTTTCGGATCGGCTTAGCTCCAGCCGTTGCAGCCGCCTGGGGAGTGAATCATCGGACGGAAGATCTTCCTCTCTGTCTCTCCTCTCTCTGTATATCTGCCTTTCCAATAAAAATAAAAAATAAATCTTAAAAAACAAAACAAAACAAAACAAAACAAAACAAAAAAGGCCTTACATATACCACTCAAGCATCTTAATTAAATGAAAGACTAAAACAAATTGGATTTTGAAGAAGAAAAAAAAAACTGTGCCATCATTTATTCTTCCATTCTTGCATCATTAAATATAAGCATTGAAAAAAAAACCTAAGTAATTATATTGTAGGCAACTTCCTTCTAACTTTCATTTTTGGAGGCTCCTCAATTAGGATTTTTCATTATTTAGAAGAGCTGATATAGGTACATACATATTTACATATATAATCATGCACATACACATATCTACACACATGTGTTAAGTGTGTTTGCATGTAGAATGTGTGCATCTGTGTGTGTGATTGTGTGTGTTCAGCACTTATTACGAGCAAAGGTACTACTGATGACAGAACAGCCCCAACAATCAAGGCTATTTCCTGCAAATTAATAAACACCACATAATGTGCAGAGGAAAAAAAACACTATTTATTTAAGAGGTTAATAAAACTTTCCCAAATTTAGGAGACCATGTCAGAGTTCAGATTGCCCATAAAGTGTAAGCTAGGTCTACTATCAGACCAGTGCCCACCCCTACTCAGGTGAAGTGACTTTAATGTCTGCCAGCCTCCAAGAGGCTGCCCAGGCTTGTGAGCAGCGAGTGGATGGTCAGTGTAGCGTTCAGCAAGCTTGTGTGAGGAGAGTCCCCTCTGGGGTCCTTCCCTGGAATTGGTGATGTACTGTTTGAAGTGAGTGCCCTGGATCCTATAAATGGAAGAATCCTGCACGAGAATCTGCAAGGCCTCGGAACATCTAATTACAGCAAACAGACAATAATCAAGTCATTGCAAAATCAAATTTGGCTTTTGTCTTTCTTTTGCTGGCACTTCTGTTGTAAGTCAAAACAAAAGGCCAGGGAATTTGTGTCAATTTAGAGTCCATCCAATAATTCTGAGGACTCTAAAAAGGCACCTAGAAAACCTGCACACAATGACACAGCGTAATGTCAGAAATGAGGAGAAAGAGAACTATTTCAAATTCTACGTCAACAATCATCTTGCATTTTGAATACAGAATTGATCGCACTCTATTCTAAGAAGGGAATTTGTACTTAAAATATGAACATATTCTACTCATGAAAGCACAATGTTTGCTGGTGTAACACCATATTAAAGACCTGTGAGGTCTTTCGTTTACGAGTCTGATAGCCTAGAATTCTACAACAGAAACTTGTGTGAGCATGGGAAGGTTTAATATTTGTGCTGTCCAAAACACGGACTCTTATCTGCACCTGGTCACCAAGCACTTGAGGATGTGGCTGAGACAGCAGGGGAAAAGAGCTGAAAGGCCACAAGGATTCCAGAAAATGAAGTGGTTCTGCATCTTCAAATCTTTTAGCGCTGTTCAGATCCTACTGAGCTGCAGAGCAAATGAGACAGCATAACTTGCAAACAAGATGAACAAACCATCAAAGTCGCCTGCACTATCAGCAGCCCAAGAGTTCCAATGTGATTGGTCATCATTTATTTTACAAAAGTTATCTCTGCTAGGAACCCTTCACAGGTTTCTGCTAGGTTTCCCCATCCTAATACTTTCCTCTTTTAAACCAACAGAATCAAAAGCTATTTAGATTTAACACGAGAGCCCCTACAGCAAGGATGGCTCTAATTTTACCTTTAAATTTCAGGATTCTCTCGACATCGTTAATTTACATTATGAATTATTTGAAAGGCAGAATTGTGAAAAGGAAGGCACAGAGGAAGAGAAAGAGAGAGAGAGAGAGAAACTTCATCCACTGGTTCACTCCACAGATGGCCCAATGACTGGGGCGGGACCAGGCAGCCAAGAGACAGGAACTGGCTCCAGGTCTACCATGCGGGTGAAGGAATCCGAGCATGCGCCTCCTCGGATGCTTTCCCAGACCACTGCAGGGAGCTGGGTCGGAAGCAGAGCAGTCAGATAGTGGCTTTAGCCACTGTGCCATGGCACATCATATTATGATTATTTTAGTTTTCGGCTTACCTTTTGCTCTCAAGTTTTGCAATCCCAGAAGAATATTCTCTCAGGCTGCTCTTCCCTGCTCAAAACTGAACACTAAATGTATTCTTCCTGGCATTTCTTTTGAGATTCTCACTATATATTTACCTTTCTCTCAACTTACTCTGTATGTAGCAACTTCTACTTTTTATTTCCTCTCTTTTGCCTTATGACACTTTTTCTGTGAAAATAAAAATCCTAAAGTTTTTTTTTTCTTCATTTGATGAGCCTCCTATTTTAAAATCTCTACAAAGCACTTTAATTAATCTCAGAGCCTCCTTTTTAAACTGCTTCTTGAAAAATGAGACGCACATAGAATTTGAGGAGCAGCAATAACTAGTTGAAAACACAAGCAATATCCCATTCGTGAGAGAAGAGGCGTGATGATGATGATGGAGAAAGGGAGCCATGATGATAAGGGCAGCGTGCAGGTGTCGACCGCCCATCCTCCTTGGTTCACCTTTATAAGAACTAAAAGGCCTGTCAGCTAACAAAAGGGTGAGAAGCAAATAGACAGAAGAAAGGAGACAGCCCTGGGAAAAGGACAAAGAAATGTATGCTAAAATAAAACCTACATGATCACTTAAAATAGCACAGGATTTGTTTTATCAACATCTCTGCTACTCCTGTCTTATATGGTTTTTAAAAATGCTTGTGCCCAAGAAGATCGTTATACTCAGTTGAGACAAAAACAAACAAAAACCCGTCCATCAGGCCATTAGAAAATAAAACATGCAAATCGCACAGTGGGAATAGGGAGGGCGTGTTTGGCGCGGAGGTGGAGACGTCGTTTCCGATGCCTATGTCCCATGAAGAATGCTTGGCTTTGAGTCTACACTGCAATCCACATGCCAGCTTCCTGCCTGTGTGTGCCCTGGGGGTCGGCAGGTGACAGACCTCACATACATGGGATAACCCGGGTTGAGTTCTTTATCCAGCCCAGTACCAGTCTGGCAGGCACTGAGGGAGTGAACCAGTGAATGGAAGATTCTCATATTCTCTCTCTCTCTGTCTTTCCCCCAAATTTCAAAGTACAAAGATTCTACTTTATATCAACAATTGATTTTGGACATTCAGGAAAGGGTAAGATTAGTGTAGGTCAGCAGTCACCACGTAGGACTTGACAGAAGAGGAGGAAGATAAGCCAGAACTTGACAGAAAGGTGGGATATAAATCAAGCCAGAGCAAGGAGCGTGTGCCAAAGCAGAGAGGCAAGCTCGCGCATAACACACGTGAGGGGCGTTCAGGAGGGCGGCCAAAAAGGTTTATGCTGGTAAGCAGGAAAAGAGGTCAGGAAAAGGATCAGCTTATATAAGAAGCTCAGAATTACAAGAAGAGGGAATTTAACAACGAATAAGCACCATGGATACTGAGAAGGAATAGCAACAATTAGCAGGCATTCTGACTGAGAGCAATCAGAGGAAACTGCTAGGCAGGATTACAGGACAAATGAAGTCAGGGGGCAGCAGTGGATACGCAGAAATAAGGGGGGATCAGAGACATTTCAAGAATGAACTATATCAGTGGGGTTTGAAGACATATCACAAAGGGAGGACAACGAAAAAAGGAAGCATCAAAGATGATGCACTATTTTTGTCTAGAAAAACAGAATGAAAGATTGGTAGCACATTTGATCACAACATCTAACACATACAGATTCCATCTGCTGTAACATCTTTCCTGTGCATCTGGCTTAATCCATGCATAGCAAATGAAAAAGCTTAAGTACAATATACTAATATTAAGTGGAACAACATTACGCCTAGGAATAAAATCTTCAAATAATGTGCTTATTTATGGATTAAAATGATGATAGCTAGCATTTGCATTCATATCATCCAGTGGGCAAGAGGCAAAATTGGCCATGAGTTAGCATTTGCTGAAGATGGATGACGCACATAGAAGCTAATCTCTCCACTTACAACAAAAGCCTCCTCATCATTTTTATCTCCTCGCATGCATCTACTCATTCACTGAACACTTTTTCCTAAAGGAAAAGACTGTAAAATTTGACAATGTGATTTGTAAATAATCTCAACTAAAAACACAACCATATCGCACTGGAGCTATCATTAAATGTACCTGTAATACATATGCATATATATGCATATATGTTATATACACATAACTGCAATATACGCATATGTTATGTACATATAACTGCTATATATATACATATACATATAAAGCAAACCATAAACCCGATTTCATTGTATACTGCATTTGTATAAACCTGTACCTCTCAGCTGAAGTTAATGGGAATTAACAGAAAAAAAATAATTAACA
The DNA here is from genome assembly GCF_017591425.1 of Ochotona curzoniae. Taxonomy (NCBI): domain Eukaryota; kingdom Metazoa; phylum Chordata; class Mammalia; order Lagomorpha; family Ochotonidae; genus Ochotona; species Ochotona curzoniae. The sequence goes on along the minus strand of NW_024467095.1, from coordinate 23,860,504 downwards.
TGTAGATTGTTCAGGCATACATCCATAAAGTAAAAGAACATGAACTTCAACCTGTACTGTAATCAAGCATGGCAGACATTGTACGGACAACAGGATAAAACAGGAGCAAAACTGGCACCTGGGTAGGGACAAATTTATCTCTAAATGTGACCTGATATAAACATTTTGCCTTTTTGTCATCACATCCTAATAAAAAAAAAAAGGCATGTAATTGAGCACATGAACATTATGTGTTAATTATTCATTTTACACCATAGTTCTGATTCCCTTAATTAAATAGAAAGTGCTATCTTGGACTGTGAGACAACTATAATTGTAATAGGCCCTTAATGAATTGGTTTTATAGAACTATTTTGGGATACAGAGCATGATACTTGTAAGCCATTAAATGTTTCAAAGGTATTACATCCCTAGCACACATCCATCCACTAAGGCAAATCTATACTTTATAAAACCCAAAGTCTAAAAATATTTTAGCACATAAAAAAATTTAAAAATGTAACTAGAAAAGCTTATAGTTTTGCTTTTTACCGATTAAGCTGTGATAAATAATGAAGACCAGATGTAGGTGTTGGGCACAGCAGGTAAGATGCCCCCGTTGTATATACTGAAGTGCTTGGGATAAAGTCCAGCTCCACATCTGATGCCAGCTCCCTGCAGTGATAGCTTACGTAGGCAGGCTTAGCCAGGCTTCCTACCACTCATGTGGGAGATCCAGATTGAGTCCTGGGTCTGGTCCTGGCCCAGTCTAGGCCAATGAACGCATTTGCGATGAACCAATAAATGAAATCTTTCTCTCTCTCTCTTTTTCCCTATATCCCTCCCTTCCACATTCATTCCTTCCATCTCCTCCCGACTCCCTTCATCTCCTCCCCTTCCCCATCTTTCTCTACTTAAAGAAAAAAAAAAGAACTATACACATTGTGGAAACTGTTTTAAAACAGGCAAAATTAATTTTATATACTTAGAGTGTGTAAAAAAAATTTCCCCCCAAAAATAGATCAGTAGTTGCTAATGTACTAATCATTACCTTTTCATATCCCAGAAGAAAATTAATTGCTACCTTCTTCATAGATGTAAATCTCATTTCATTTGAGGATATATAGAAGTTAGGGAATGTATCGCAGCTCTGCCACTTGCTGTGTGACCTTGACCAGATGTGACTTGATATATGATGTTGTGCCAGCCATGTAACGGCTGCATCTCAGTGACTCGTTCTCAACATAAGACAAACATGGCAGTCTTTGAAAGGATCTCACAACAGTCCCTGGCATACAGGGAGCTACAAATGGTCAGCCATCACTGACACCACTCCCATTTTGCCATCATCATCACACATTTGACTTGATAAGTAACTTCATTTACACAAATGCAAACTTAGGTCCTTCTTAATGTTTTTTTTTTTTAATAAATCAGTGCAAATTTGGAGATTTAAACTTCCCAACCTTTAGCAATGAGAACGGTCAAAGCATTAAAGCTAATGCAAATTCTGAAAAGCACAGCAGTTCCAACTGACTGCTCTTGTTGAAGGGCTTGGGCAACTGGATACTCATACAGTCAATATAGAAAGTTCCCAAATCCCAAATAAGGATATAGCTCACAAAGGACTTTTCCTTCTAAAACTACATGAGAAATTCTCTATCCTCATCTCCTCCTACCCTCCCTTTACCTTCGGTTTCTCAAACACGCCAATCTGGTTCCTTTCATAGAGTTATGCACCTGTTATTTCACAGCCAAGAAGGGTTTCCATCTGCACTTAACCGGGCTAGTTTCTTCTGATGTGATCTCTGCATGCAGGCACTACTAAGCGTTCCAATTTGTGCTTCTATTTCACTTCATTGCCGCCAGATATTCTCCTTCTGTCCTGTTTCCATGTTTATCATCTGTCTTCCTCTCAAATCCACCTTCCCCCAAAACACAATGATAAACGGCAAGCCCCATGAAAATATCGATCGTGTCTTCTCTACTCGTTACCCCAGATTTGAAAAGGAAATAGCAATTGATTTGTGTATAGCAGCATCCAACTGAATCTTTATGAAATTAATATTTAATGTTGAACTTCACATGTCTTGAGGTTATTGCCTTGTAGGGTTTTCCTTTCACGTGATTAATCATGTTCCATTACAAGGACTACTTTTCCCATTCAACAAACTATCATTGCCCCTGCATATCTTTGTTTCCAAACGTAAGGGGTGCCCTTGAAGAGATTAAGAAGTAGAACCCTTCAAAAACTTGGCTTTATTCAGAGCCAGAACCCGTTCACCATCCTAATTTTCAGAATATTTTTTTTCATTTTTCAGGAATTAGATTAGCAGATTAAAGGGGGAAAAAAACAGGCAAAGGGAAATTAGTATGAAAGAACAAAAAGCAGAGAGGGGAGTGGGAGGAGAAGCAGAAATTCCGCAGTGATCCCTCTGCTAACATGAAGTAAGCATTTGGTTTAGTGGTTAAGAAGCAAGCTAACATGCAACATCCATTACCAGAGGATCTGGGCTCCCTCCTCCCTTCCAGCTTCTGATTCCGGCTTCCTGTTACACAGACCCTGAAAAGCTGATGTTGTCAGCATCCACAGAGGAGACCTTGCCTGGGGTTCTGGCTGCCAGCTACAGCCTCGGGCCCATCCCTGGTCATCTGGATCATTTGGAGAGTGATCCAGTGATTGGGGTTCTCTCTGCTCTCACTCTTTCTTTCTCTGATTCAGCAATAAATTAGCACCATTTTTAAAAAGAAAACAAAAATCTGTTCATTTAGTTACTTTTCAAAATGCAGTACAATTTGCTAGTGAGAGCACAAAATACAGTTAACAGAGAACTAGTTCAATCAAGCTTTAACTTCCACAATAAAGCAGAGAACTAGTTCTCAAAGAAAATGGCATTTTATAAAGAGACAATGAAAAATATTCTGGAAGCAAACTATAGTTACAGTAGGAATTTTAATAAATACCTATTTTAATAAATACGGTTGGCTGCAGGGCTTGGGTGGTGGGAGCTTCCAGCAGTGTGGTAGCTGCTGGGTGTACTTGAGCCAGATTCGACTCAATGCTTGGGGCCCTGGCCATGACCAATGCCACACAGTGAATCCTGGGCTTGCCCAGGCCCAAGAGCTTTCTGCCCTCATGGTAAGTATGCCATGAGGGAATCTCTCAGGATCTAGGCTCGGTCCCTGGCTCCGCCCTGCCGCCATCCCTAGGGAGTCTACTGGGAGTTCAGCCACAGGGCTTGGGTGGAGGAAGCTTCCAGCAGCGTGAGTAGCAGCTGCTGGGAATGCCAGAGCCAGGTCAGACTCAATGCTCCACCCGCTGGCCACCTGGCAATGAGCTCTAGAGTCTTGAAGGTATGTAACTGCTGTCTAGGGACATCCATGTGCGTGTAGGTAAGGAATGAATCTTGTGTGATGCCCAGCGAAGGGATCCTTGAACTTGCTGGCAAGTGTGGGGACTGAGGCCTAGTGATTTAGAAAGGAGAGTCCAGAAGATCTGTATGGGTCAGACTGATTCACCAGCCCACATGGGAGTCCTGAGATGGACTGACCACCACATACCAGCCCACAAGAAAGCTATGACTGGGGGTTCTGTCTGGCAGGGATAACATTAGGCAGGGTCATGACACTAACCAGCATGCAAGAGAACCAGATCCAAGGGTAGATTCTGAGGATAGGCGGGCCCAACAATGTGGAAATACAAGTCTCACTGGTTAGATTACGAGTTGGGGTGATGATGGGCTGAGCTAGGAGTGACCATGGAACCCATCAATACTCACAGGTACTGTGGTTGGAAACAGGATAGGCAGGCCCAGGCTGCAGCACCCACATGAACATCCTGAAACAGGGTGTGGGGCAGGATGGGTTGCAACATCCTCCAGTTCATACAAAGTCCAAGATGGAGGGGTAGGCTAAGCCAGACAAGGGCCTAGCACCAGCTGGCAAATGTGAGATCAGGGTCAGACTGTGGGCTGAATGGGGGAACCTGGGAAACTCCGCTATTGGGGTCAAAACTCCCATTGGTGAGCATGTGTTCCAGGCCTGGGTGGTGGGCAGCCTGAGCAGAGTAACTCCAACTGTTGGCTAATGCGTGGGTTCATGCTTGGCCCTGCTCAGCACCTTATCTCACTGTCAAGAGCAGAAACCAGGCTGAAGCACAGGTTAAGCAGGGCTAGGTTGTCACACCTACCAGTTTGCATGAACCTGAGATGGGGGAAGACTGAGCAGGAACAGGTTCTAGCACCTGCTAGCGAGTGGTGGGACTGGGGCAGGCTGGGTCATGCCAGGCTGCAGCATCCAAAGGCTCTCAAAGGAAATAGTAGGCACCTCCCTATAGCGTTGCCACTCCGTCTAGTGAATATGAGAACCAGGTCTGGGGCAGGAGTGGCTAGACAGAGAGTGGAACCCACCAGCATGTGTGTGGGCTGGACAGTGGGGCTGGTTGGGTTGAAGTAGACTTCAATGCCCATTGACATGTTTGAGGGCTGAATGGGATGTAGGACAGACTGGACCAGTCTGCTGTACATACTGGCAAGCACAGGAACCAGGGCAAGGAGCAGGCCTGGTGGGAGTTATTGCGGATTGCTCCAACTAGACTGCAGCTCCCACTGGTTTGTGTGAAGGCTGAATATGTGGTGGACAGGATTGCAATGGGTTCAAACACCCACTGGTTTATGTAGAAGACATGGCTGGAGGCAGAACTAACATAGCAACTGCAACCACCAGCATATGCAAAGGCTGAGTGGGGCGAGGACTCTGCTGGGCCCTGCCTGTACTGACAAGCACACACAAGAATCAGGTCAGGGATAATCTCAGATAAAGTTTCTCTGGGGATCCCCCCAGTTGAACTGCTGGACTCAGAAACCAAACCATGAAGAGAATTGCAGGTATCAGGATTTGCTACATGGAGCCTCAGTGGCTCGGTCAGAGCAATGGACAGCATACCCAGGTGCACATGGAGGACATGGCAGTACACTGGAACCTGCAGAGGACACCCGGTACGAGAACAGAGGACAGAACAAATTGATCAATTACCCCAGCCAAGTGTTGGGAGTGAAAATCTGGACAAGCGGAGATGCTAAGGCGGACTATGTCAGCCAGTGGATTCTAAAGAGATTTCTTTGTGCTTGGAGTGGGAGATTGGCAGCTATTCAGAACAGCTGAACTCTCAAAACCATTTTTGCAGTGTCCTTGGAGCATGCCCACATTAGGGACCCAGGGATGGTCAGGAGGGTGGGTGTGGCTTCTCCTTATGTCTCTCCCCTTCCTCCCTAGATACAGCAAAGAAAAAGAGAATGTGGAAATAACGCTCTTACCCACTTTCCTGTAGCCCTTGACCTTTTGAGCCCTAATCAACTAAAAAAAAAAGAAAGAAACAAACAAACAAAGAATAAACACAATTACACATCCACACGCACAAATAAGAAATATTCCATTATGTTACTGAAGATATTTCTGTATTGTGCAATAATAGATTCTATTATTTCTCCTTTATGCTTTCTCTGCTTTGTCTAAATTCTTAAACTGCACCTGTCGCCTTAAGAAGAAGAAGAAATAACTCAATCACAGTCCCTAAATACAATCAGCAGAATAAAGCCCGGGTATTCACAATGAATGGTCCCACAGACAGATGCATCATCTATCAAGAACTTTGCTTCAAAATTGAAAGGATGGAAACTGTGCAGTGTTCTTAAGAATCAAGATCCCTGGCACCATCATCCCAAATGGGCACTGACTTTAGTCCCAGAGGCTCTGTTTGCCATCCAGCTACCTGCTCAGGACCTGGGAAAGCAGCACAGGACAGCCCAAGACCTTGGGACTCTGCACCCACACGGGTGACCGGACAGAAGTTCCTGCCTCCTTGTTAGGAACCAGATCACCCCTAGATATTGCAGACATTTGGAAAATGAACCCCAGCAGAAGGAACACTTCTTCTCTCCATCCCTATTTCTCTCTCTCTCTCTCTCTCTCTCTCTCTCTCTCTGCTTTTCAAATGAAGATAAATAAATCATTTAAAAAGAGTAAATATCCAATGCTTATCATTGATTGATTACACCTTGCAGCTTATACAATTTCTCATTTCCTCCGGTATTCTGGCAAGGTAGATTTTACTGTTTCCATTGTGACGCAGGAAAAGACAAAGTGTTTCATAGACAAGTGAGAAGCTTGTACGCACACTACAGCTTTGTGGGGCACAGCGCAGAATAATCTGATTGGACAAAGCGATCAGCATGTCCTCCTCCCGCCTTCCCTCCATGTCTGCAGCCTATCAGGCCCTCCTCAGTCCTTCATACAATAAATTATAGCTCTCTATTAAGCTGAGGAGCATCAACACTTACCTACTTCTTGTGCTTTGCCAGCCTGTATCACTCTTCCTTTAATCACTGTCCCACATTTCCCTGACTCTACCAACTATTATTCTAAGCCAATACTGATGTTTCACATTTTAAAAATAAATTAGAGATGGGGGGAGAGGAAAAGAGAAAGGGAGAGAAAAAGGAGGAGGAGAGAGAAAAGGACAGAGGGAGAGAGAGAGAGAGAGAGAGAAATCTGATCCCATATACTAGTTCACTCTCCTGGGTAATGGCAATGGCTGAAACTAGGACAAGAATGAAACCAGAAACTCAAACCCAGTCTCCCAGATGCCAGGAGCCTCTTTCAGGTCTCCCACACAGGTGCAGGATCCCAAGGCTTTGAGCCATCCTTGACTGCTTTTCAAGGCCACAAGCAGGGAGTTGGATGGGAAGTATAGCTGCCGGGCTTAGAACTGGTGCCCAAATGGGATCCTGGCGCATTCAAGCCCAGGACTTTAGCCACTAGGTTCCATTGTGGTCACTTGGGAAGTGAATCATAGATGGAAGATCTTCCTCTCTGTGTCTTCTCCTCTCAGTATATCTGACTTTGCAACAAAAATAAATAAGTGTTAAAAAAAAAAAAAGTCTTCCAAGTGAATGGCAAGAATCAGATTACTTGAGTCACCATTTCTGACTTCTGGGGTTGGCATTAGCATTAATTTGGAGTCAGGATCCAGCACCAGGGATCAAACCCGGGTACTTAAATACGGGTTGAGGACATTATAGCCAGCAGGTTCACTGTTAGGCTAGACCCTCGACCCTCTGCTGTGACTACATTTTTAACTCCCACATATGGAAGAACATAAACTATTCGTCTTTTTGGTCCTGGCTTAATGCGTTTAACATAATGACTTCCACCTCCATTCATTCTCCAATCTATGTATGCACCACATCTTCTTTAATATTCAGCCACCGACGGACATCTGGGCTGACTGCCTATTAACTATTTTTTGTTTGCTTTACTTTTTGATTGTTTTTATACACAATCTCCCCTCTGCATCCATACGTTCTACACTGAGATTCAAGAATAACAGGTGAAACGTATTCAGAAGAAGCGCTGCATCTATACTGAACATGAAAGCACTTTTTGATACTCCCTAAAGAATGCAGCTTATAAATCCTACATTGAGTTCACACTGTAGTCTTCATTATTACTAGAGAATCTAGTAACGTTTCAAAGTATGTGAGAGGATACAGGCACGTTTTAAGCAAATTTGAAGCCAATTTATGGAAGAGACTGCAGTGTGTGAGAATTTTGGCATCCCCAGATCTCAAAGCCAAGATTCCCACTGGTGCTGAGGGACAACTCTGATCACATATTTCTTTCTGTCATACACTCAAATGTTATGCTAGCTTACACGCCAGTACTGCGCCTAGAAATCTCGCCTGGATCAGGGCCATGACGACGAAACCTTTGGACAGTGATTAAGTGTACTGATCCCAGAGCATTCACTGCTGACACACTTTAAGGATGTAGCTAATAGTCTCTTAAAAATATTTATTTTGTATTGGAGAGGCTGACCAGCTTTATGGAGAGAAGGAGAGACAGAAAGATCATCCGACTGCTGGTTTCATTCCCCAAGTGGCTGCAATGGCCAGAGCTGGGCCCATCTGAAGCCGGGAGCATCTTCTGGCTCTACTACACAGGTGGAGGGCCCCAAGGCTCTTTGCTGTCCTTTACTCTCTTCCCAGGCCACCAGCAGGGAGCTGGGTGAGAAGTGGAGCAGCTGAGAAGATAGTCAGCCCCCCATGGTTCTTGCAGGGTGAGGAATTATCCATTGGGCCATGGTTCTAGGCCCCACTAGGAGCCTCATCAGACAGGTAACTGCCAGGCTCCAAGGCCCTGTATTCAAATACTAACAACAGGGACATTCAAGGGTTGGTTCATCATATCTTCCCTTGTATGAAAGACGAGCCAGGGCAGCTTCTCTTGCTAACCCACAGCAGTCAGCAAAGGCCAAATAATCACATTTCTAAATGCAATTCTTCAGCAAAGAAAAAAATGAGAAGTTTTAGACAAATATTCATTCAAAGCTCATATGATAGAAGTGGAGAAATGCATTTTTATTGCCATAATATTTGACTACCTAGAAAAAATATAAACATAGAAGTTTCTATTGACTAATGCTGAATTTAGAGAAAAAAACGTGCTTCACGTCTAGCCTCTTCCTTTTCACTCCCTTTCTAAATGAGAAACAGACACTAACACAAAATGGTAAGCAAAATGGAATTGTCTGCGTCCACTCTGAATTGCTTCTGTTTCCAACAGACTCATTTTACTCTGTAAACCACAATGCATTCACACTGCCTAGAGTGGCAACAGTTCGGGGGTAAAATGAGATAAGGTGCTCATGGACTCATTAATCCCAGCGTGTTAAAAAAAGATTACTGAACCATTTAAAAGTTTCTTTGAAATCAAAATGGCTATTGATTTACCTTAGATAAATAGAAGAAAAAAAAAAAAAGAAAGAAAGAAATGTATAGCAAGGGAGCTATGAACAAGAATCCCTGCGACTTCAATGACCTTTAAGAGGTCAGTGGATGGAAGCAGTTGACTCACGGTGGAGTCTGGCAGGAGAAATGCACAGGCCACCTCTCCACCGGGAGCTCCTGTTTTCTGATTCCTGGCCTGAGAATTCCCAAAAGATCTCTCGCAGGAGTTCACCTGAAGGATGTGCAGGTAAAACAAAATCAAATCACTATCAGTGCCCACTGAATATGCACATATATAGATCCATAATTTGCATTTCAAATCCTCTAAGCACATAGGGAGATGCAGTTGTGCTAAGTTCAGGGAGGAATCACCTGCTACGCTAGGCTCTGAGTGAGGCTAGAGACGCTTCCATTTCATGCCCAGCACTTGATTACCAAGCATTAAACACACCCCGCGTGTCTCACTCTTGTCACACTGTTCGTTACAGTGCATTGGAAGGATAAAATAAACAGCTCTTCCCAATTCCGCTCATCAAGCTTGAAAAAGAAAACGTCATTATTGAATCATCATTATTCTGAACCGAATGTGATAGAACCATAAAACACCACATGGAAGGAATAAAAAATGCACATTTTCCCCCTAAACTTGTTAAGGATGACCATTAAACTCCACTTTCCTCAGACAATTGTGATTTAGAGGAGAGCCAAAAAGGCATGAAAATAGATGGCCTATCTTGTCTCTGCTTTCTCTCCATGCTTTATTTATGGAAGTCGTAAGTCTGCAACCCATAAAGAGTGGGAGTGAATACTGTGTGAAGGCAGCAAAGTTGACATTAACTAATCAAGGCGGGTTTAGAAGGGCAGAGCAAGTTACCAGCCAGGCCTAGGGTGCTAAGGAAACGACGCTCTCTAGACATGAATCTGTATGCTGACTGCTGAACTTTGCTAATACATATTCACATCGAAACAGATGATTAAATGAAAAATGTCAATACTATAATTCATCGTAGATGTCATTAACTAGATGTCCAAATCATTATGTTGAATCTGTGTCTATTTAGAGATAACACTGAGCAATTTTAGCAGCAAAGCTGATCAAGCTAATATTTGAAGAAGAAAACACACATAGAACCATCGAGCCTTTTAAAAAGCAGTGAAAAATTAAACTTAAATAATTCATTTTGTGTACATTATAGCATAAATGTACTCTAAAACCATTGTGCACCACAGACCATTCATGCAGATAAATGATTTTCTCTATGCAAACATTTTATTTTTAAACTTTCTGCAAAAATAAATGTGTATAAAACATAATTTTGCAGTATAAGTAAACATTATGCAAAAGTTTATTTTAAAATGAATATTTTTGTCTAGATATCAAAATTCTTTTGCTTCATATTTTCTATAATAAAGTGCAATTTTTTTCAAATTAGTATCCACTTACCATCATACAAAATCAATTGCATGTCTATACACTAATAGTGAATTGCAGAAAACAAAACTTAAAATACAGTATTTAAAATCACTTCTAAAACAACAAAAATGTATCTACAGGATGCATATACTAAAATTTAAAAATGCTTAGGAAGGAAATCAGAGGAGCTAAGTAAAGAACTATTCAATTATCAACAATATTTAGTTTCTAGTATTATGTTAACTTAAAAAAAAAAACCATGTAACTAAGTTCCTGAAAAATTTACATCTAGTCTGACTAGTTATTCTACTCAGGCTTCCTAGCAATTAGGAGAATACAAATAAAAGCCACCTGACTCCAGAGTGAGAAAGGCCTACACTCAGACATCTAATGGCATCTGCTAATGTGGATGTGAGGGAAAAGGAACCCTACTCCATTTGGGGGGGGAGGACGAAGCCTGACAGAGCCACTATGAAAGCCAGGAAGCAGAGCCCCAAAACAAATGAAAACTGATCTACTGTATGACCCAGCTGCCCAGTCCTGGGAGAACATCCGGATGTACAAGAGCAACCTGCTATCCTATGTTTCCAGCAGCACAATCCGTAACAGGGAAGACGTGGAAACAACTGAGATGCCCATCAGAAGGGGAACGGATAAAGACACTGTGCTTTGTGTCTATGCTTTGTACTATGTGTATTCCACAGAACACCGCAGAGCCAGTGAAAAGAATGAGACTGTACCATTTTACAACAAAATGGTTCCGAGTGGAGACCATTCTACTCAGTGAAACAAGGCAATCCCAAAAGGACAAAATATCACATTTTCTGGTATAAAACAATCTTTACACAAAATACAAATATATAACAGAAATTCAAAAAGATGAGCTGTATAATGGAGACTAGCATATCAGAATGTAGATACATTACAGCAAGCATCTCTACCCCAAAAAGGAAGAACCCCTCTAAACAGTCAAACATGCCCTGACAATATGATACTAGGTTTTCTCCTGTTCTATACTGCAATGCCGTGATGCGCTGAAAGAGCAGAATGTTGAACTTTTTTAGCTATTACTAAGCAACTGTACAACTACAATGATATGGGAGGAAACGGTGGGAGGGGAGAATTTGGAGGGAAAAGGGGAGGGAAGGAGGGAAATCCCTATGACCACAAAACTGTATCGTGAAAAATAACAAAAACAATTTTACAAATATGCATGTGTATATATACATGCATTTTTCAAATTTCAAATTGAGGTTGCCAGATAGCGACCCCAGACGTGGATACTATGGGTCCCCTCTCTGCTCACAATATCAGATTATATCTTTCCCTTTATCTCCAAAAGCAATAGCCATTATTGTCAATCTAACAGGTGGAAATGATGTCTCATTATTTTAACTCAGCAACTACTGTGGATGTGGGCATCTTTTCATATGTTTGGGCTGGTTTAAATAATTTCTTCTCAAAAATGCCTACTTATAACAGCAGTTAACTTAATCGCAAGTGTTTTCATATCAGACAATAATCTCATGTCTATTATTCCTTGAAGCTTGCAGTTTTGCAGCTACTGTTGTTCTGTTAACACTGTGTATAACATCTGTGCCACAGACAATTTGCTAATTTACATGCAGTAAAATATACCAATTGTTTAAACTATTACTTGTCCTATCCTAGAAAAGAGGGATGTTTCCTAATAAGAAATTCATGTATAGCTTTAGTCATCTTCACATATTCTTGTTACTTTTTTATATCTAACTATCTTGTATCTTTGGAAATATTTTCACATGTGATATAGTGATGATCCTTTTAAAATCTTCATAGGAGAAGAAAAACTTTTGTACATTATTTGATTTACACTATTGGAATGCTGATTGTGTTTAAGTGATCAATTCGTTTCCTTATTAAATCATTTTTCAGAATCATGTACAAATGTGACCGTGTTTTATCTATTCATCATATTCATCGGCTATCGACTAATCTCTCCTTAATCTAAAAATCTGGCTAAAGCAAGGAAGCATTTTCTCATAAAAGTCACAAGGTCCAAGAGTCACAAAATTTGGACTGCATCCAATGCACAAACCTAAGACATGCGAAGCTCATTGTTTTTAGCAATGAGGCTCAACTGTGCCAGACAGCATTCTCTGTACGAGTCCTCCTCTGTAACTCTAAGAGAGAGACAAACCAGTAACTGGCTGAGAATAGATGTTCAAACTAGAATTTTCCCAGGTTATTTATTATCACCTGAGATTTTCCTAACACCCAAACGTGGCAAGCACATTGAGTAGATAGGTTAATTCTAATATTTTTTATCACCATATGTTTTATTCTACTTCTTCTGTTCACAGAGTAAGTCTGAATCCTGCTTGCATACTTATTTCAGTGGTCCAAAATATCTGAAACACAAGCTAGTTGTTTTGGCTTTGGGTTTTTCTGCTTTTCCAGAAGGGTCTCCCAACTCCATGGAGTCAGCCTGAGCCGGACATGAAATGTCTTCCTCAATACATCCGGCCAGGAGCGAGGCGCCGAGCTGCCGAGCACCAGGCAGGCTGCCTCACTTTGATAGATACCAGCTGCTCCCTTCCACACCAGCATAATAAAATAAAGAATTTGACACCCTAGTGGGGTTTTTTTTTTCTTTTTTTTGAAACATCACTTTTGATCTCTCCACAATTTATTATCAGAGATGGCATTTTTGCCGGCGGCAGTTTTTCAACCAACTCCTGATGTGTGTGCACCTACACAGATCCTCGGCTCGCGCCCCAAGTCCCTTCGGAATTCTGCTGCATGCATAGCAGCTTCCACATAAAATACTATTTGTATACAGGCGGTTATTCCCTGTGCTCGGTCTTATTTTTTACTCCAGGCTAAAAACTCTCAAGGGCAGGGCCTTCGTTATCCGCAAGTGAAGGTTTTGTTCGAGCACCCTCCCAGGACACAGGTAAAGCCTTGGATGGTACGTAAATCCTCCCCAGCCGATCCACATCACACACACTAGCAGACTGTGAATCTCTCCATGGAAAGGATGCTTCCTCTTTGTGTAATCCCAGCCACCTGCAGGACCACAATCGCAGCTCATCCAATCAGTGATTTAATAAGCATTTTGAACCATCCCTAACTTGAAACATTAGGCAATGGGCTTACAGATATCATAGCGACAAGATTCTAAGGATGATTCTTTTTCGTGGAATGTTTTGGCTTTAGTGTTTTACATTTGGGAGATGAATTTCCTCAGCAAGCAGGTTCCTTGGTCCAGCGCTTGATGCTAACAATGAACTGTAGGCATGCTCTTCCACACAAGGTTTGTCCTACTAAACACATTTTCGAAGAGATGCTATAATTAAGATAAAGTCATTCCTTGATCTGGTGTTAAGCTGGTAAGTGCTAACAACAACGAAATTCACCAAAATATGGTAATAGCGGACATTTTTCTCTAGCTTGCTCAAATAATCACTTTGTAACAAAAAATAGCTTTTTCTGCTTTAAATGTTTTATATTGTGAAACATTATAGAATTTTCCAGGATTCAAAGAATCTGGAACTATAAATATTGAAGAAACCCAAGAACAAACAGTAGGACGATGAATACAAACCATTCATTTAAACACCAGGCACCTTAGGTGGAAGGGAGGGACATATTCATAGAACTCGGGCACTCTGGTACAAGATGCAAAAATCAAGGGGAGGCTTCATCTGTGTGTGCCACGCACAACTTGGTCTCTTTCTTATTGATGTAAGAGTCTGGACAAATTCTTAATACAAATCCCTTACCAGATCTCTCATTGACATTTATTTTTACCATTCTTTGAACTGTTTTTTCACTTTCTGAGAAGCATGCTTGAACACATAAAATGTTTATTTTGAAAGTTCCCTGGGGCCAGCATGATGAATCAATTAGCTAGTCTCCACATTACAAGTGCCAGGAATCCATATGGATGCTGGTTCATATCCCAGCTGCTCCACTTCCCATCCCGCTCCCTGTTTATGGTCTGGGAAAGCAGTGGAGGATGATGGCCCAAAGCCTTGAGACTCAGCACCCTCATGGGAGACCCAGAAGAAGTTCCTGGCTCTTGCCTTTGAATCAGCTCAGCTGTGGCCATGCGGCCATTTGGGAAGTGAACCAACAGATGGAAGATCTTCGTTTCTCCTCCTCCACTGTAAATCTGCCTTTCTGATAGAAACAAATAAATCTTTACAAAAAGGTTTCCTGAAAATTAGCAGTTTTGAATTTATTATGTAATGCTAGCTTAAGGATTTTTTTTCTTTTTTGATTCTAGATATTAACAAATGGAATTTATGGTTTATGCTTTGGAAGTTTTACCACAATCAGATATTATTAACTATAGAACGACGCAGCTAATCACTAAGCAGCTAATTAAATCACCACAATACATGGATGCTGCCAATCTCCAGTTGAAAATATATGGGAACAATTTAGGGCATTGCTTTTTTCTTTTCATTATTCCCTAAACAGAACATTTAGTTGCAGGCAACACAATCTGAAAATTCTCAAGTCCTTCACATAAAATGCCTAGCAGTTATGTTGCATTATGCATTATGAATAATCTAGAAATAATTTCTAGCACATACAAAGATGCAACAGGATAAAGACTTCTGCAGATTATGTAAAATATTTGAGCACCCGCACATTTTGATAAGCGTACATACTAGAACTAATCACCCATGGATATAAATGTCAAATTGCATTTATGATGGGTCTATATTTGAACATAAAAATAAAAGCTTGTGTGACAATGTTGTCACCCTCCATGTTAATGAATCACTTCCATTGTAGGGAGAAAGTAAAAAATGCAAAGATATATAAAATGAAATGTTGATGACGTTCTCAGTGAAATTCTTGAAATTCTTAAACAGATCAGGTACTCTA
The DNA here is from genome assembly GCF_017591425.1 of Ochotona curzoniae. Taxonomy (NCBI): domain Eukaryota; kingdom Metazoa; phylum Chordata; class Mammalia; order Lagomorpha; family Ochotonidae; genus Ochotona; species Ochotona curzoniae. Next base: position 23,845,444 of record NW_024467095.1, on the reverse strand, counting down.
CAAAGATACATTTGCAGAGACAATATGTAGAGATTAGGAGAGTAGAGTGTTCAGGACCATAGGATCAGGCATTCAGGCAGGCGGGGGAAGTGCTCCAGGAAAAAAAAAAAAAAAACAGTTGCAGAAATAATGACATTTTGGTAGAAGAGAAGCAACTGCAATGATTCGATTCATGAGGATCTCAAAACAAGGGCCCAGGAGCAGTCAGCTAGTTCACACTAGCGTTCCTCAAACAGGAAGATCCAGAGATGATACATCAATAAAGAAACAGCATCAGGAAGCACATAGGTCGACTCACACACACAGGAACATGGCTTCGCTTTTTCACCGTAATCTCTGACGGTTCACGGTGTGAAGGTGCTATATCAAGCCCTGAGATGAAGACACAGAAGCTAGGGACCTTACCTGCCAAGGCAGGCATCTACCTGTGAAGACATGCGCATAAAGGGAAGCTGGCATGGCAGAAGGGAAAGCACGGGGAAAGAAATCCCAGAGAACATAGAAATGCAGGAGAGGCAAAAACATATTTTAAAATACACAACGACAAAAATCTGGCTCTTTGAAAAGATAACCATAATGGACATATGCTAATGCAAATTAAAAAAAAGGAAGAGGACTCAAATAAGTAAGAGCTGAGAAGGAAACCATTACAACCACGTCCCAGAAAAGCAAGGTGTCAACGGGGATCATTCTGAGCAATTCCGCGCCAACAAATTGATAACCTAGAACAAACAGGGAAGTGCACAGACACACTCAGAGAAAAGCCACCAAGGAGAAACGAAGGGTTTTGTCCTCATCCCATCCAGATTTGGTGATTTAGTTTTTGGCATATTGAGATATACCTGTATTTTCTCTCAATGACATTGGTTACCTAAGTCTATGAACTTAATAATATACTAGATACTCATGGGGAAAAACACATTTCCCAATTTTTGAATAATTAAAGTATTATCAGTATAATGCTAATTTTGATAAAATAATTAAAAGATGATCAATTCCATAAATTAAAAATAATAAAAACACTCCTGTTTGCTGCTGGAACAAGAAGATGAAAATAAATTACACATATGTATTACTTATATTAGTTTATCGCCATCATATATCTTCCTTCACATTTGATTTTGCTACCAATTCAACTGTAACAGACAATGATAGAGCACAAAATATTACTCAATCAGCACTCTTCCACAGAATAAAAGTTTTGCCTGATCTACATTTAGGAGTTTATAGGAAAGCACAATGTCAATTTAGTTAGAGCCAGGTCCTAACAGATGAGTAAACTCCGTAACAGTACAGTTACTCTATGTGGAGACCTCATGCAACAAACACCCATGGTCACGTATGTCTTTCCAGAGCCTCATGAGACACACACATGACCATTACATGACCAGCAGCTCCCACTACCACAAGGCCTTTGTTAATAAATGCTAGTTTCTAGCATTTAATTCACAAACTTAGAATGGGTGATTCAGAGAGCAGAAAGGAGTGTTACAATCCTACAGTGACAAAACCACAGCAGAGAAAAAGACAAGAATGACTCTAGAAAGAAAATGGGAGAGAAAAAAAAAAAAAAAAGAAATGAAACTGGAAGAAATGCAGTGTAGTCAGCATGGAATAATCCTTTGGGAGAAAAATGTAGGGTCTAGGAGTACAGTAAAGCATTTCTCAACATCCTGGGGGGGATGCCCACGACTGAGAAATCTCAAAATGAAGCAACAGTTTTTGCCATTGACATGAAACATTTTAAACTGATACGCTGTTTCCAGTAAGTGATGGTATACTGTGGGACTCATCTCTACCCAGAATAAAAGAATAATTCGTAACAAAACAGTTAAATAGGCCTTGACAACATAATACTAGATGCTCTACTTTTGTCTGTATTTACAATGCCACGATATACTTAAACAGCATGATGTTGAACTTGTTAACTGTTGCTAAGGACTATACTGCTGTGACAACATGAAGGACAATGGTGGGAAGGCAGACTGGGGAAGGAGGAAGAGGAGAGAGGAATCCCCACACCTACAAAGTGAGACATAGAAAACAACAATGATGATAAAATAAACAGAAACCTGAACTGCCGCAATCACTTCAGAAAGCATGGCTCAAGATAGAAAGACCACAGTGACAAAGAGCTCAGTAACATCCTTCACATACATTCCTAAGGTCAACTCAATTTCCTAACATTCTTATCTCACAAGTAAATAATTTGTTACTTATCTCCTTGTTTTTCCTTACCCATTTTCCTAAAATATTTACTATGAATCTGGATTAAAATGAGCTCTACAATGATAGATTAGTATCAGTCATTAAACTGAAAGAATTTAACATTTACGATTTCTACTTTTACTTGACATACTATGTATATGCTATCATTAATAAGCATATTTTCATTTTATTCAAAACTGAACATAAGGAAAGAGAAATTAAAATTAGTTCAGGGTTGGTTCAAAAATTACATAAATAATATTGTTTTAAAAGGAAACAGGATGTTTGCTAGTAGAATAAGTTTTAGATTAATAATAAAGCTGAAATGCTAAAATGGCTGCTGCTTCTACAATGAGATAGAAATCCATGCAATATATAATCACTTTGTTTAGGCAAGTGCTTAACGACTGTAAAAATCTTCATAAAATAATTTAGAGCATTTTCAACATTAAACACTATATAAAATAACAATTGGAAAACACTCTAAAGGCAAAAGAAGTCTCATTAGTGTAGAGACAGGATAAATTGAGAAAGTGCTCTTTCCCATGTTGCAAGATGGCAGGTGAAAATGCTCAAGCTCCAAAGCCAGACTAACAACACATCACCAGGCACTAAGGTAGACAGCACAGCAGCAAAATTAAAAAGAACAAGGATGAAAATTCCCAGAAGGGGAGGCCCCCGCTCCAGCTGCAACTCTATGAAGCTGGAACCTCCATGAGAAGGAATAGCAGATGCTTCCCCCACTGCCACGTATTCCATCCAACAAGGTCTGGTACACCAGGAAGCACTCAGCTCCCAAGTCCAGGACTGAAAGGAAGAACGAGAAGGTTCTGGCAACTGAAAAGCAGTTGGTGGTGACAAGAACGGTGGTGCCAGGCAGACTAAGCTGGACAAGATGCCGAGGGGGCAATTCTCAATGAAAATGTCCCATGGAAGCTGTTGAGCCAGTGCAAAAAAGCACTTCCGGCAGCATGCGAGACAACCACAGGCCAGCATCACCCCTGGACCATGTCAGCCACCCCCACCGTGCGCCTCACTAGTCAGAGTGTGCCTTTCGGGGTGAAGCCCAGGCACTGGCAGGGCAAGCTCCTCCACAGGGACAAAAAGGAGACTGCAGAGCAGCACGAGGTTGATGAGAAAGCTGTGGATTTGCAAATGTTACCAAAAATTCAGTGCCGTTCCTCTGCTCCAGGGCCACCTGCTATCTGTTTTTTGCGCTAATGAGTGGAATTTACTCTCACTAATTGGAGTTCTGAATTTCATAGGAAGAATCTCATTAAATAACATAACGCCTTGAAATAAAATCTCTTCCACATGAAAAATTCTAGTCTTCTGGATAGCTAAATTTCAGTTAGAATAATCTGCAACGTTCTCTAGGTAATGATTAGCAGTCACTAGATTTAAAAATTCTGTAATACTTTAGTAAGGCTTCTGACGGTTTGACTGACCTATAAAGCGACACAATTGTGTTTTTTTCTCTGGTTCGTGTTTCGTGAAACTCACGCCTTGAGAGCATTTACGTGAACACTGAATCAAAGATCTGATGAGCTATTTGCATACTTGTTTCAGGGCCACTGGACAAAGCAGTAATTGACAAACTGTGGCCTCTGTAAATAAGACTGGCCGAGATCTACCCCAGCCGCACAGGCATGTTGGTGTCCACAAAAAACATCACCAACTCGTATAAGGTGTTTGAATGTATCAGTGGGTCAGAATAAAATAGACGTGACTTGCTCTGAGGTCAGAGATTCTAGCATTCCTACAGCTCAAGACGATAGGTCATTTCTGCTTCATTAGAGCTTTAGTCAGTCTGGACATTATGAAGCAAAAACCATGGCATTTTCAGAAGTCCTGTATAGCTTCTCCCTCCTGGGTTTACTTGTAGCTTGGGGCAAGCCTTCATTCTTGTATACGGTGCCACTTATGATCACACCCCTCTATCAAAATAAAGTGCTTTTATTTGAATATTGCTTCACCCTCACGTTTCTTTTAACCACTACTATGTTTCCTCAACAAGTAACTATCGTTGTGATCATTTATTTCTCATCATTGAACTTAAAACTATCATTCATTTTATAGAATGCTTGCCAACACATAGACTGTGCTTACAATGTGCCATTCGAATCTAAGAGTTTCATGTGGTTAACTCAATACTTTAGCAACCCCATGAGATAAATAATATGACAGGATACTGAAAGTTTAGATTCTCTGTTTGAGTTCAAACTTTTAGTTAAATGATTTGAGTTCACACGTTTAGTGCATGGGTAAGGAATTTATATCCAAACAGATTCAAATGGGAATATGTTTAGTGATCTCAATGTATTCAATCTGATATGATAATGTAAGGATTAGGGAGTGCACAGCTTTTACAATGAAGGAACAGATAGTAGGTATGTTAGATTCTTCACGTGGAACGTCTGTCACAGCTCTGCAGCTCTGCCGCAGTACTCTCAAAGCTCCTCCTGTATAAAACACACGCATCGTTACTGGGGCTTTGTTCTCAATATATTTTATTTGCAAAAGTATGCGGGAGGCTGGATTTGATCCATAGTCCATAGCTTGCTGACTTCTGACTTTCGACTTTTTCTGCCAGCTGTTACTGCTATCCAGTCCTTCCTGCCTTGATTTCAGATCTTCTGAAGACCAACATTTCTCTGGCTGGCTGGTGGAATTCTTATTACTTCTGTTCTTCCTTCTTTCTGCTTCAAGTCTTTACTATTATCAATGCATTAGATATTTAGCCTGCAACAGTTTTCACGGGATATTGGTGCTATTTACTTTAACTCTGGACCTGATTTTAGTGCCAATACTTATTATGATCCCCTGCCATCACACATTTGTATATTTTCTAGTATCTATATAGTTGGCCTGAATTTCCTCTTTAATTTTCTTTCTTCATTTATACCAAGTTAAACAAGTCTGCTACTCAAAGTTGCATTGTTTGATATTTAACAGTAACTGGATCCCCACTGCTATCTCATAATCTTTATCTCTTAATGCCTGTTTTCCATTGCAGTTGAACCTAGGCAGAAATTTGAGGAATCGATTTAAGAGAACAAAGTGTTTTGTGATTGTATATACCATCTAAGAAATATTTTGCTTACAAGTCTAAAATTGCCTAACTAAAGACATGAACACAATTTATTAAAAGAAATCTGCTGGGAGTTTTCCTCCCATTTCAAAATGTCTGTAACTATGTTGCATTCATTCCACAAGTTTCTTTCATTTTTTCCCCATCTCCTTGTCTCAGTGTGGAGTCTCTCTCTCTCTTCTTCTTTCTTTCATTACTGTCTGCCTATCCTCATGTTTTCCCCCATACTATAGTTTCCATATCTGTCACTTTTCCTCTGGAAGTCTGTATTAACGTATGCTGTCTCCCGTTCTAGTTTCTTTCTCAACTGGCATTAATATTAACTTTTGAGTTGATAATTTCAAAAGAAACAATGATTATTCTATGATTTTACCTGTATTATTTTAAATTTGTTTTTGTATTCATAATGTATAACAATTACAATTAAAATCAACAGCAATTGGTTTCAATTGCAAAGTCACTCAGTGGCCACATCTAATTTCTCCATTAAACTGAAGTGAGGAGAAATGATAAATGTATAAAGAACTAAAATGTCATCATTGCATATAATTATCAATGTATACCTAATATTTAAGGGGATGTATAGTAACTGCAATGGAGACCATCATATCCAGATGTGAGGATGCAATGCAGTATGTATCTCTACTTGCAGACAAAGATGGACTCCCGATGAAACTGTTTACTATATTGACAAGAGGATGCTGGACTCTCTGCCATTGTCCATGCCTGCAATGATGGACATAAAACTATATATGAAGAACTATACTATACTAATGATTTAGGGGAACTCAGTGAGGGAGGAAGGAGATGGAGGGATACGGGAAATCCCAGGCCCTAACAAACTGTATCATAAAGTGATTATAATAAAAAGAAGTAAAAAATAATATTTACACAAATAATACTGATATAATTATTTCCTATTCCTTCAGAACTAAGGAGGTGATGTGCTAAAATGTATAAGATAAAGAAGACTGTAATTTATTAATGGATCAAGAAATCAGTTTAATGGAACGAAGGAATAGTTTAGGAAAAATAAAACTGAAGACCTAACAACAGGCGGTATGTATAGTTAGAGTGAATATTGTTCCTTGAGACACATAAACAGTACGTACCTATATCCACTCTTACATGCATTTAAACTGACTTGAAAAAAAATGAGGAATGAAATTAAAAATAGGTGCAAAAACTGAAATCCATACATCCAAGGGAGATTCTAAAAGTTCAATAAAATGTATACCATGAAAAAACTGTAAATGGATTTAAAATTTATTTTGTACCAAAATACCTTTTAATTCCATTTTCCAAGAACTCCAATTCCCATGAAATTTTCCCTTCTCCTACCTTTTCTTTTGCTTCCTCCCTTCTTTATTTTTCCCTTCCTTTTCTCCTCCTTTCCCTACCCTTCTTGCTTCCTTCCTTTCTTTATTTCATTTCTTGTTTCTGACACTAAATATAGTGAGCAAAGATCAGCTCTTCCTACTGTTCCACCGTTCTGAACATAGAAACAGGTTGTGTGTGATGGAAGATGTGTCTCCCTCTGAAAGGTCAGGAATAAAGACTGCTATGCTAATGACAGCAATGGCTTGTGACTACGTATTCAGGCTTCACGCTGCCCAAGCACCGTGCATGCAGGCTGGCCTAAAGCCACAACACTCAGTTGGCATGGTTACTGTAAATATTCTTTTTTAAATGAAGGACTGGAGATGCAGAGTTAGTGGACCCAGCAAGCGGGCGGAGCAAGGGCTGCTGTCCTCAGTACTTCAGTAATGAGCCACTTTCCCAGGGGTTCTCTGGGATGCGGATCTTTTGTAGAAACTGGAAAGGACAGCACTAATTTATAAAATACTGAATCTCCATTTGCATATTCTCTTGGGCCCTCAATAGGTATTCTTTCTAGCAGTAGCTGTAAACTTTAGACTGCAGATTTTTCTATTGAACGGATCACTAACTCCAAAACTTATCATTTATGAAGAAATATTAAAGTGATTCTAAATCTCTTTTTTTATTAAATGTGTTGTCTCAACAGGTATAAAAGAAAATTTGAACATAGTTAAAAAAAAAAACCTGAGTGGAATTATTCACAGCCATTATTCTAGAACAAGTCAAGTCAATGGATGCGGAATTAGCTAGCTACCATTGAACTGTTTCCTAAGTGCAGCTGATGCGCACGCGCAATCCTTCTGACTGATGAGATTTTATAATCTAATGCCTGTTTCTTCTGCCGTGGTAATCACAGTGTCATAGAACATTTAGAAAATGCATACCAAAATCTCATTGACTTTATATTTGAAATGCACTTCCTAAGTTATGTTATTTACGAACTGTTTAACTTGTTACTTTCAAAGAGAAGTGCTTTTAACTACTCCATTTCATACTATAACATTTTTCAAAACTGCTGAGAGACAAAAAATTACTGTAATTTCTTAATTATGTTTATTTTAAAAACATTAAATTTTTTTTTAAAATGAGAGGCAGAAAGAGACAAGGCAAAGAGACAGAGCATGAGAGCAGGCAAGAGCAAGGGAGTACTACTCGGCACTGCGTCTCTCTTCATGCACCTGCCGTGGTTAGGGCAGGCTAAGGCTGAAGCCTGGAGCCAGGGATGCGATCCCAGTCCAACTCAGGTGGTCGCAAAAACCGCATTCCTGAGCCATAAACTGCTCTCTCCCAAGTCTGTACTGATGGGAAGCTGGGGTCAGGAGCCACAACACTTACGATATGGGACACAAACGCCTTAAACCCTAAGCTGACCCTATCCTCTGCACTCCTTAATCGATACTTTTTATTCATCTAATGTGTCAAGCAGTGTGAAAAGCCTGAATGTAGTACAGTGCACAGGAAACAGGTTGTTTCCAAAGGGTTAACACTACTATTAACAGTCGAGTTGGTAACTACCCTGATTAGTAACTCGTAACAGTAATGACACTGCCCCGTTGTGTTCATCGTCGTATTATCTACAAATCCTAGAATTTCATACGCAAGTCTCCTTGCAAATTGCGACTGTTTCAATTTTCTTCTCACAACAGGAACAGTCTCTACGGTCTTCTTCCTAAGTCAGCTGGTAGGCACTCTTAGAAGTAAACTCAATTATATCCAAATATGTTACATTCTCAACCAATTCTTGGTAGATCTTAAATCTTCTCTTAGGATCACTGACTGATCCTGATTCCTTTTAGCTTGTAAAAGATATTTCACTAATTTTAGAAAGCAGGAGGGAATGCGCCAACGTAACGTTGATTGACAAAATTAAGAATCAGGAAATAGGTTTTTGAAGCAGATGTAGAACAAGGCATAGGCTAAGCAGGTAAAAACACAAGTGTGAGTAACTCAGCAGCTGACGGCTGTTTGGGGCATCAATCCAAAGCTCTGGATACTGAAGAGAAGCTTTTACTTTTCAATAAAACATGATTTAGAAAGATTAACTGAATTACTGTAGCACTGTTATAAACACTGGGTTTTCTGTGGTCACTGCATAGTAAACTATTATAAACTCTAGCTTTTCTGAAGTCACTGCACGTTAAGGGCGACCTGCTTTGATGGAATGTGACCTACGGGGGAGGGGAGTTGCCCAACTCCATTGTAGCAGATGTGCTCATGGAGTCAGAGGTGAGAGATTGCAAATTTATCACCGCAATAGTAGAGAAACTCTGTCGGCACTAGGTTTGATCTCTAGGGAAAGGAGGATGTGAGAAACTTGTAGCTTTCAAAGACTTGCACGTCTTCATAAAAAAATGTTGCTTTTGTACATGCTCTTAATTACCTTTTTTTGATAAACAATTTTGTGTTTCTGACTTGCTTACACATAATCCTTTAGTAAAAATATTTCAGCTATATCACTGTCTCATGAACATTTTCATAGAAAGATAACTTACCCCTTTCCTCTCTATTCCTGTCACGTGAATGCCAACATAGAAAAACACTTCTGTTTTATGAAATTAATAGATTCATTGGCTTATCCTTGGTAAACATCATCACAGAGGTCGGTCTTCCACATATTTGGTTAGATCTGGGGTCTGTGCAGCGGGTATGGACGACATAAAGGTGTGAAGAGAACAGCTCTCCTGTTGCGAAGGCTGCAAGGAGCTTCCAGCTGTTTGGCAAGGCCCTGTCGCTGTCTCTCCAATCTCCTTGATACAGCTTCACCCCCACCCCCTTTTGCATGGATACTCCACCACCCCACTAAGAGTTCTGCAATCTATCGAGGCATTGTTGTTTGCCCATATGAGATGGTTTTTGCAACTGATGTGAGCTTGGGAGCTAACACTGCTGATCATGTCTTGGTGAGTGGGCCCTTCAATAATTTACACACAGCAGTACAATCAAGCCCATGCCATTTCTGGACAATTAATTGTGTGCCTACCCATTGCCCTGGAATCTGGACCAGGTATGTAGCATGCCTTCTGGGAAAGGGCTTGATAAATACTCTAAAAATTAATGAAAGTTGTGGGAGTATAAGCTAAAACTACTATGGCGATACACTTACTGTGACCTTAAAGGCTAGCCTGTCTGAAATTTCTTTAGAGCATAGAAAAATGTATCTGTTTTAGTTGCTTTTATAATTTTTTGTCAGAGGTATTAAAGGATGCTTTTATTAATATTATAGATATGCTTTTAATTATCGTTTGACTCTTTACGGAACCGTAGAGTCTGTAGTTATGGGGGATTTAATGCTAGAAACTCTTATCTTGGATCTTTATGTCTTTCCCTTGTGACATATTTTTCCCACTAAGTGATGGGTAAATTGTAGAAACAGAACTGCAGTAGAAATGCATTACTGATTAGCAGATAATTGCATGTGCTTTGGCCTTGGAGTCCAAGGCTGTCGCCCAGTGGCTACGACTGAAGAATGAGTAAGGGTTTCCTTTATAGAATATGAATATGGTATTTTGCAGAATTATCTTTAAGAGCACCTGCTTAGTCATGAAGTACAAACAGAACAATTAAATGTCTGTGCAAAGGCTTGCGATGTGCCTGAGCTGTGAGCTGGGAGTGGTAAGGTGATTTATATTAACTGCCACTTCACTGAAAACTTAAATCTAGGGCCTGGCATGATGGCTCAACGGCCTAATCCTCTACCTACAGGCGTCAGCACCCAATATGGGTACTGATTTACACCCTCAGCTGCTGCACTTCCCAGCCAACTCCCTGCTCGTGGCCTGGGAAAGCAATGGAGAATGGCCCAAGTCCTTGGGCTTCCCCACCCATGTGGAAGACCCACACGAGGTTCCTGGCTTCAGAGCGACTCAGCTCCAGCTGCGGCAGCCATTTGGGGAAGCAATGAATGGAAGATCTTTCTCTATCTCTCATCTCTGCAATTTTGTCTTTCCAATAAGAAAAAAAAAAAAGTCTTTTAAAAAGAACAACAAAAAACTTAAATCAAATGGCAAAACAAATGTTTAGCACGAGATCAGTATAATGAGTGGAACAAGTTTGCTTCCATTAAAAACTGCTATATTTAGGTAAGTTATTTTGTTTTAAAAATAATAAAAATAAAAGCATACAGATGGGCTCAGCACAGCAGCCTAGCAGCTAGAGTCCTCCACGTGCTCACACCGGGATCCCATATGGATGATGGTTCAAGTCTCTGCAGCCACGCTTCCCATCCAGCTCCCTTGCTTGGGCCTGAGAAAGCAGTCCAGGACAGTCCAGGGCTTTGAGACCCTGCACCCACGTGGGAGACATGGGGGAGGTGCCTGGCTCCTGGTTCCTGGCTTCGGATCAGCGCAACTCTGGCCAGTGGGGAGTGAATCAGCAGATGGAAGATTTTCTTCTTTGTATATCTGACTTTCCAATAAATATGAATAAATCTTTTTTTTTAAAGGCACTGGCACATGAATAAAGCAGGGTGAATTACCCAGTTTCTTTGATAATAGGAGCTCTTAGGAAGCAGGGACAGAACCAGTTCACTCTAATGACTTGCAGATGGGACAAAGCTTCTAACAGGAACAGCCTGCCCCTGTGCACCCCTAACTCTGAAGCAGAGTCAGGACTGAAGACCCTAACAACCTCCTCAGCTTCCACTGCAAAGCCTGCTCGGAGGGACCTCAACAAGTGTCAGTCAGTCACAAATGGAATACGGGAAATCAACTGATGGAAAGTCAAAAGTCTTCCTCTGAGTTCAATTCACGCGTGCTAACTGTGCCTCATTTAAATCCGTAAGAGCAGCCCGATGTGCCAAAGACTTGTTGAAATCAGCTCATCAGAAGTGAACCAGGTTATGCTGCCCATGGCCTGGTGTGAGCTTCACGATGGCTCCCGAAGCACGGAAGAAAGCACGCGCACGGACAGAGAGCGAACGAGCGAGGAAGTCAGAGAGCGAGCGAGAGAGGAAAGGAAAAAGAATTCCCTCTCGGAGGAGAGTAGCCTTACACTTGTACGTGCCTGCCGTCCACCTGTAACCATCTATTAATCATCTCATTAACGTAGCCACACTTTTCTGTGGATTGTGGGGGACAGACAGGGAAAGCTGCCAGCCCATGGTTAGAGGGAGGGCATGTCTAAGGATGCTCAACTCGAAGTCGGATACCCAAGCCCAGCTACATCATCGTGCTCCAGGTAAGCGTGTGCTTACGAGGTCCAGCTGCTTTTCAACTGTTCATTTGAAGAAGCTCAGAGTTCTCTGCCGCTTACCTCGAGTCTCAGTCCGATTGTAGCCCCAACAGAGGAAAAAATCATCGCTGAGAAACAGAGCACCTGTCAGACAGACAACCTTTGGGGTTGTTTTGTTTGTTTGTTTCACTTATCACATATATAGATGGTTCAGGCTGAGAAAGGTATTTACCGGAATAGGCAAGTCAGACTTGAAAAATAAAAAGTTTGGCAGGAAAAGAAATCAGAAAAATAGCTCTTCACAGAAATGAGCAACCTCTGACAATCACAGGAACGTGAGATTACTAAGAACTACTAATTATTACTAAGAATAGTTCTATCTATCCAGCTTTCTTCTTCTCCGTCTAGCTAAGAAACTGCTCCTGATCAAGCTGGAGCTGTGAGATGCTGGAAAATGGAGCGATGCATCACTTGTAAATCAAGAAAATACCACAGCTTAAAAACTTAAAAACCGCTACCGTTTTCATTTCCCCTGAGGCATTTATTTAGACATTTCAGCTACATTTCAGCACCCCTAAGCACTGAAGGAAGAAACAAGCGCATCTTCAAAGTGGCCTTGCTGCTGCGACAGCTCTCGGGAAACCACTGCTTGATGGAGGTGCCGGGCACAAAGTGAAACTGCCCACTGGGCCTCACCGAACAGCAACTTTTCTGCTCTCCTCCACCTGAAGCTCAGCCTTTCTCCCCTCCTGTCTGCTCTTTCACAACCTTTCCATCACAGAACAAAAGTCAGAGAAATGGGTGGGCTTTCGCTGAAACGGACAGCTGCGAATCTCCCGTGCCCCAGTCCTGTTTTACTCCCAAACTCTGGGTGCTCCCCAATATTTTCGCTCAGCCTTTTCTATGTGAAAATTAGGAAGTCAAGCTCAAAGTGTCTCTGTTAGGTTGCCTTCACTGAGAAAAGCACAGGCTGTCTTATAAGTTACAAAACTCCCTGTCTTTACTGTTTATGTGTTTATGTGTTTATCAACATGCGTCTTACAAATAAAGAACTACAAAAGCCAAGAATTAACCTAGAAGACTAGTAAAAAAAAAAAAAATTACCAGTACACAAAGGGCATGAGAGCTAGCCATTTCAATACATCTGTTGCTTTAAATACTTTTATCCATCCCATGTACAGATAGAAATCTAATTATTAATTGGTATAAGTCAACTCCTTTGAACCTAATTTCTCTGCTGAAAAATCTAAGAAAATGAAGATTGTCACTTCAAAAATTTACATGATTTTATTGTACTTGTAAACCAGAATCCTTAGCCACTTAAAATGTAAAAATCTTAAGATGAAGCTTTAATATCCATGGTTTCCAAAATTTCATACCAATAATAGTCAACTAATACTATTTAAAAAAAAAGGATTTATTTATTTGTATTACAAAGACAAGTTAGATTTATAGAGAGAAGGAGAGACAGAAAGATCCATCTGCTGATTCACTCCCCAAGTGGCTGCAACAGAGCCAATCACAAGCCAGAAGCTTCTTCCAGGTCTTCCATACAGGTGCAGGGTCCCAAGGCTTCGGGCCCTCCTCTACTGCTTTTTCAGGCCACAAGCAGGGAGCTGGATGGGAAGAGGGGCCGCCAGGACACAAACTGGCGTCGACATGGGTTCCCTGTGGTTGCAAGGCAAGGATTAAACTAATAGGCTATTGCGCAGGGTAACAATAAGGGTACACATTGATTTCTCAATAATCAAAGTGTTTTGTCTGTAAAACTCACACTTAAAATGCAACAAAAATATTCCTTTAAAACAAAATCTCAAGATTGCTTGAAAGAAAGGCAGAAGTTCAAAACTATATGATTCCGGGCCTGGCGCGGTGGCCTAGTGGTTAAATTCCTCGCCTTGAACGCCCAAGGATCCCATGTGGTCGGCAGCCCCACTTCCCATCCAGCACCCTGCTTGTGGCCTGGGAAAGCTGTCAAGGATGGCCCAAGGCCTTAGGATCCTTCACCCACATGGGAGACCCAGAAGAGCTCCTGGCTGCGGCTTCGGATCGGTGCAGCTCTGGCCATTGTGGTCACTTGGGGAGTGAATCATCGGATGGAAGATCTTCCTCTCTGTCTCTCCTCCTCTCTGTATATCTGACTTTGCAATAAAAATAGAAATCTTTAAAAAAAATAATAAAAATATATACAAAAAAACTATATGATTCCATAAAAAAATTAAAGGCAAATAAATTAGTGTTAAAACTGTGAAACTGTCTCATTTTTGATCATGTTTTCCAGCATCACAAGAGATGCCAAAGTACTGCCAGCCTGGTTTCTTTTTAATTTTGTACATCTGGTCACCCTGTGAACATCTGACAAATAGATGATCTGACAAATGAAGCATGCAAACGCATTTTTGCTATCACTGACGCAAAAATATTTACACTGAAACAAATAAGTGCTGAATATTCAGAACTAGTGTCCACATAGTGGCTCTGAAATAAAGCACTCTGTCCTTGTGGGTCCGTGCCGTGGAAATCACACGCAGAAACATAGCGAAGAAAATAATGAACAGGTCTTCTGACAATTCATTGATTGAATCGCCATATGACGCCTCTTTCTGGTCATCCAGTTAGGTTGCAAGGTGTTTGACAGTCACGTTAGTTCTCAAATAGAGTCAGAAAGCAAAGAGATATAAATGCTAAGTGCGATTACCTTTGTCCCAAAGACGAAGAAAGCATCTGTCCAAAGGCTGATTAAGGATCACAAGGCAGTACTTCAAATTCCCTAAAGAAAATCCAAAACAGTAAAATCAAGTAAATAACTGGACACTTGCTTACCCCTATCCAGTTTGTAATCATAATCTACTAGTCAGGATTTTTAATATAAGAAAGTCCAATTTCAAGCATGGGAGTTAATTTCTCAAACTGTAATGCTAAAACGTATCCCTTTTTTCCCCTCCACACTTTTTTTTTTAAACTTTTCATGTCACAGTGCCATAGGCTCAGGGATTCCCACTTTCATCTTCCCCTTTTCTTGTTTCCTCCAATATAAAACACATCCTATAGTGATGGGACCTGATCTAATTATCTGTCATGTTCCTAAAATGCTGGGGAATTCATGTATAAAAAAGCAATGCGTGTTGAAACAGTTGGGCATGGGAGGGGAATTCTGCACAGCAATTGACACACTAGCCCTGGCTTCCCTCATGATTTCATCTTCTTACAGATGCCTGCCCTAGGAGACAGCAGGTGATAGTTCAAGCAGCGGGGTACTTGCCAGCCACCCAGCTCATCCCTACCTCTCCTAGACATTTGGAAAGTAAACCACCTTAGCTGCTTTTCAAATAAACAGGATGTATACACATTTCTGGACAGAGCAACGGGAGGAAGTGGACATTTGGCACAATAGTTAGGATTTTGCTTGAGATGCTCAGGTCCTGATGTGCCCGGGCTGAGGTACAGATTCGTCCTCTGATCCCAGCTCCTGCTAATGACGGCTCAGGTACTCGAGCCCTTGTCACCCACGTGGGAGAGCCAGATGGAGTTCCGGGCTCCTAGCCTTGTCCTGGCCCAGTCCTGGTTATTATATGCACTCAAGCATTTGAGATTTCCTTCTGTCTGTATCTCTGCATTAAAAAAAAAAAAAACAATAAAAACAATTTCAGGAATAATTTCTTAAAAAGTAACTGATGCATCTCCCAAATCAAAAATGGACTCCCAATGAAATAAATCCTGATGATAGGGTGTTCAACTTTCTGCCTTTGTCTACAACTACATCGTAAGGATACATTTAAATAGCAGAATGATGGACTTACACTGGTTTTGAAAAACTATACTATTATAACAATATAGGGGAAATCGGGAAGGGGGGAGCCCTGAGCCTATGGAACTGTATCATTAAATAAATAAATAAGCAATGGAGTAAATGTGTTTTCGTAGTGGTTGAAGAACATAAATGTCCCTGATACGAATTCTCATCCTTATGATATATGCATTACTGTGATCCAACCACTCTTCTACCCTTCGCTGGTTTTCTATCATCCTGACATGGTTCAGCAAGTGTGGGTGTCTTCCTGGTATGTCTTTTCACAGTCATTTTCATTTATCCATAGTTTTTATTTCCTCCACGCCTGGCCTATCTTGAACTTTCTAATTCACAATCCTGTGCTATCACATTATCCTACGTGTTTTTTCCATGACTCTCTCAAGACCAAGGAGTGCAGTGACTTTCCCCACAACTCTAACATGCATTTTTCCAAAGCACTTGAAGTAGCACAGAGCACAACGCAATCAGTGTTTGTTTTTCGGGATGATCCAATCACTTTCACTTATGGAAAAGGAACGCTTGTTTGGGGATAAAAAAATTATTTTTGAGCAATATCAGCATTAGAGATGAATCAAAATAGGAAAAGAGAATGCTTGTGTCTACCGCAAACGTTATTAACTGTCAGTTATATATCAGGCAGTGGAAATAAAAAAAGAGGTCAAATTACAGAATAGATGGGACACAGGACATTTGTGATCAAGATCACTGATTCAACAACGTAACACAGCTTCATGGGGAATGTCTGATAACTCGATGAAGGAGAGTGGCAGAAGTGCATGCTAGAAGTCTGTAAGGTCTGAGGTCATCCTAGAAATCTGTGAAGTGTACCTTATTAACCTGATCCTATGAAGAAAAAGAAACAAGGGGGAAAAAAAATAAGAAAAGAGCTGTCCCAGGCAAAGAAATAAGCCCTAAGGAAGTCGTTCTCCTCAGCCATTAAGGTTATCAGGATGATAAATAGCAATGCTTTAACCGCATGAAGTCAGGACACTACCATCACAGACCGTGTACATCATGCTTATGAGGATACGGAAATTTCAGTTGAGGTGTCCCAGTATTGCTTGAATGAGAAATAAATGTATATTTGAAAATCATCCTTGTAGAGAGAAAAACTGAATATAAAATAGTTGACTGGCCGCTGAAATATACAGCAAAGGGCAAAGAGAAAGGAACAAAGGATGAAATCAAAACCCATTGGGTTGGCAAGGAAGGCCAACAAAGGAAACGCAGAAGGAAAGAGAGATGAGAGAACTGATAGGTGTTTCCGAGAATGCAGTGGCGGTACCACGGCAGGCTACAAAGCAGTCAAGGAAACTGAACAACGAGGGCAATGAACACCTCAAAGACAAATCTAAAAGGACCTAGGACCCAGACGAGAGGAAAAGGAGGAAAAAGTACTTCTTGAAACTTGGAAATGCATTCACAGTCTTTTTCAAATTTTATTTTTAATAGTGTTTACGTGGTTCAGAGGGATGCTCACCCAAGCATCACTTGGGGGAAATTTGAGGTATGAAGCAGTGTGGAAGAGAGGGAGAGGACCCACTCTTTGCTGTTAAACTATGTCAGGACCCAAAGATGCCTTAATAAAGACTCAAGTGTGGGAAAGAGTTCTGAGAGTGTTACTTGACTAATTGGATGGTTTCTGTGACATCCTCGACTTCCTTGCATCAGGGTTGAGAAGATCTTTCCAAGGTCTATTGGCTAACCAGGTCTACCTTAGTGTGGGGACATGGCCCCAGGCCCCTGCCTTGCTGCCTGGAGGGATTGGCTTAAGCCTAACCTTCCCCATGGCCTGAGGCACAGCCTCCAGGCTTACGCCTGGAATGTGACTTCACACCTGGCTACAAGGTCAAGGGGAGTATACCTGAACATGACCTCTGACATCACCTGAAGATCTAGGGAGATAGACCTTCATACAGCCAATTATAGCATCTTTGGTGGACCTGGTGTCTGCCAGAAGGCTCCCTCCTGTTGCAAGCCGCATCTGTATGCACTGGCCACATGCTGTGCCTAAAATGGCACCGGCCGGAGAAGCCACACCTTCGTGTGTGGTGGAGAGTCACGTAGCCTTCGCTGTACTGCGCAGGCGCCTAGCGCATGCGCAGTGAGCTGCGGTGTGGCCGGCACGTGAACACTGGGGACTGACGAATCCGGTCGCCCAGGACCCTGCGTGATCATGACGCCGACCTATCATCGGCGGAGGCGGGGCCGGTCAGCACATAAGAGTAGAAAGCCTGCCGGGGTTGGGGCCCCCTTCCTCTTCCTCATCTTTGTGCGCGCAATAAATTTTACCGCAGAAGACTTCACTCGCGTCTGCGTCTTATTGCTGGACGGTAAGACACGTGGGCGCGACACCCTCCTTCCTCCCCTTCCTTTCCCTTTACAACCTGTAACCTTTGCAAAATAAAGCAGACATTCCTCACCAGCTTGTCTCCGGTGGATCTTGTGGCAGAAGGCCACGGTTTGCCTCACCCTCGATGACCTCACGGGTCCTGCTGGCAGGACTAAACCCCCAAGAGACCTTAGCGCATCCACAGGACCAGGAACATGTGGCAAAGTTTAGTCCCCAAAGTTCCCTGACCATGCCTGCTCCCAAGCCTGGGGAAGCAGTGACATAGCAGGGCAATCCCAGAGGTTCTCTTACTAGACCCACTCCCAGCCGTGGGAATTGTGTGTGTCAGCAAATGTTGTGGCCCAGTCTGACCTGCTCCCAGCACTTAGTAGTGCTACAGCCTGGCTCAGCTGACATCATCCCTGGTCCTAGCTTTTGCAGGTAGGTGCAACAGCCTAGCCCAGCATTGGCCCACTCCCAGCCCTCATATGAACTGGCGGCTGTTGCATGCAACCCAGCCTAGCCTGCACCCTATCCTGGCTCTCACCTTGCCCAACCTGCCCACTGACCAAGTTCACACCTATGCCAATTTGTGCTGCAGCCCAGCCTATTCTAGCCTGCTCCCAGCCCTGGCTCTTGTGCTCACGAATGGGAGTTGCAGCATAACAGGGCAGTTCTCCAAGTTCCCCTATCAGGCCCTGACCCTGCAATGGATCTCGTGTTTGCTGGTAGGTGCTACTGCCAAGTCTGACATGGCCAGTCTCCAATCTTGGCACCCATGGGGAGATATTGTAACCTAGCCAGACTCTCCCTCATAGGAGCTGCAGCCTAGCTCAGCCTGGCAAGCCCCCAAACCCTGCTCACATGCATGCCTACAAGTGCTGTAGCCTTGCCCAGCCCATTTTCCCCCAGCTTACGCATGAGAACTAGACTAGCAGCAGAGCTCCCAAGCCCATTCCCAGGTCTGGATGTTGAACATCCTGGCAGGGGACTCAACCCAACCTTGTATGGCCCATCCACAGACTTAGCTCTCACTGGTGGGTTTTGCAGCCTAGTCCAGCCAGGCACCCCTGTCCCAGCTCTTGAGTATGCCAACATGTGCTGAGGTATGGCCAAGTCCAGCCTGCTGCCAGACCTGGCCCATGCAAATGTTGATG
The DNA here is from genome assembly GCF_017591425.1 of Ochotona curzoniae. Lineage (NCBI taxonomy): Eukaryota > Metazoa > Chordata > Mammalia > Lagomorpha > Ochotonidae > Ochotona > Ochotona curzoniae. The sequence continues at coordinate 23,826,296 of NW_024467095.1, read as the reverse complement.
AGTGTTGCAGTCTTTCCTGGCCTAGCCAACCTCCCAGCCCTGGTTATGCTCCCCAGCAGGAGGTGTGGCCTTTCCCAAGTTCCCCAAGTTCCCCTACCAGGCCCACTCCCAGCTCCATCTCATGTGTGCCAATAGGTGCTGCAGCTCTGTCCTCAGTCTTAGACTCTGCATGTGCTGACCGAAGCTGCAGCCTGGCCCTGCCTAGCCCCCTCCCAGCTCTGGCTCCCATGAGTGTCAGGTGAGTTCTGTGGTCCAGCCTGGTTCAGCGTGTCATCACCCCCAACTCTCCAGATAAACCAGTAGGTAAAGCAAGCTCACAAGTCCTCTACAGAATCTACCCCCAGATCAGGTTGTCTTGCATTCTGGTGGGTGCTGTTGCCACAAAGTTGGCATTAACCAGGTCCAGAATGCCTGCCAGTTATTGGCTCCTTTTCTCCCAGTAGTGGTACACTTGCCCAGGTACAAGGCAATGTAGGCAGTTGCCTACATCTGGGTGCACTCGCAGCATAAACTCTAAAAATCAGGAGAGGGAAAGAAAAATCGTCATTGGCTTCCTTCAAGAGATGTTTACAGAGCACAAGCCTCTAGTGCAAACACTGTGCCAACGTGGCAGTGAGCCAGATAAAGGCCCGCATCAGAGTGCTGCTGACAACAGGCATGGAATTTGAGCACATGAAGACGTTTCTTGGAGACACGCAACATGGAGGTGCGTTTATTTTTACAAAGTCAGAGGACAGTCTATAGAATTAGAATGGAACATGAACATTTTATTAAAAAAATCTGAAAGCAGGCACCCAATTGGGAAATTGACAGGTGTACGAAATTGGATCTGTTTATAACATCAGGGACTTCTCCACCAAAGAGAGGCATAACCCATAAGAAAGCGGTAACAGCTGGTTTTGAAAACTGGCACTTATGCAAAAGTGAGGGAATCCAGATGTACATGTACACAATGATGGATGATGAAACTGATAGATCAGTCGTGGCCTCACAGGACTTCGTGCTTATTCACAAAGTCTTAAGAGATTTTTTTCATTTGTTTGCTCCCTGCTTTTGGTTTATTTTATGGAGCACATTACTCCCAGCGCTTTAGAAAACAGCTTTCTGCCTCTGACGTTCTTCCAGCAAATGAAATGACAGGACTAAGTTCTGGTGAACACATCTGGACCTTTCTAAGATACTTCTCAGAGTCTCCCTCAAATGGAAGGAGCTTTCCCTTCTACTTCTTGTCTTTTTCCACCCCGGCTGTGGTGGATTCATGGATTCACTGAACCATTCCAACACCTTGTAGAATCCTAGGACCACCAAGATCAACAACGCCAAGGAACCAGAGAAGCTGATGCTCTCACAAGCCATCCAATCTAGCACTTCTGAGGGACAGAGGTTCTTTGGAAAGTCTTTGCTTGCTCTTAATTCTGGGAAGCTCTCCTGGAAGCAGCTGGATTACCTCTGTGTTAAGACCAACTGCAAGTACAGACCCTGTCACCACTGCATGGAAGGGCAGTGAAGCCCCAAACCCAAGTCATCTTCTCTCTTACTTTCTTCCCGTTCTCCTTTCCTTTCTTTCCAAATCGCCCAGGGAAGTTTATGGGCATGAAAATTTCTGAGGAAATTTCTGGGCCCAGTCTTACACCTGCCACGTCATACCTGGTCATGAAGCACAGGAATGTGCCATTCTTATAAGTGGGTTGCTTTGACACAAGTGATTCACAGACTATCCTGAGAAGTCCTGCTTTGTAATCACCAAAACTAGTTGGAGGTGCTGTTGCAAAATGCCCATGCCTGGTTCTGCATGCTCAGTGTGCAGAAAAGCCAATCGTTTATATTGAGGCAGTAGAAGAAAGCCAGTATCCACTAAGTGGGGGGCATAAAGAGCTGGGATGCTATTGATTCACTGGTTTCCAAGGAAATCAGATTTTTTTTTTCGGTCAAGATTCTCCTGGGGGCAAAGGGACATGGGGATGGGGGTGGTTCTTATGGAACTAGGGGCTGAGACGTATTTGCTCAGCTCATGCCCAAATTCCAGACTGGTCAAAGATGCCATGTCCTTTAGGGAGATTTTGTGATGGACACGTGGGCTTCAGCAAGACTGGGATATTACATTCAAATGTTGATTACATTCTGACCCAGGCATGGAATTCCCCTCAACAAACATCTGAACAATACCAGTTACCAGAGACTTAAATGACTTATTTAGTCCACTGAATTGGTCCTTGAAAGGCTAACTGTACCACTTTCTTAATTCAATGAATTCCTTTTAATAAGTGGTTAGCTCTAAAGCAGAGTTCATGACAAATAGGGCGAAAGGAGACAGATGAGCATCTGAATGCAGCCTTCCCATTCTAAGGGTTAAGCCGCAGTTCTAAAAGTTCAAGTGCTGGGCCCAGCGGCGTGGCCCAGTGGCTAAAGTCCTCACCTCGAACACGCCAGGATCCCATATGGGCGCCGGTTCTAGTCCCGGCAGCTCCACTTCTCATCCAGCTCCCTGCTTGTGGCCTGGGAGGACGGTTGAGGACGGCCCACGGCCATGGGACCCTGCACCCGTGTGGGAGACCCAAAGGGGGTTCCTGGTTCCCGGTTTTGGATCGGCGCAGCACCAGCCATTGTGTTCACTTCGGGAGTGGGTCATCAGACAGAGGATCTCTCTGTCTCTCCTCCTCGCTGTATATCTGACTTTGTGATAAAAATAAATACATTTTAAAAAAAAAAGAATAAAAAAAGTTTAGGTGCTTCTTGTTTCATAGGCTGAAACCTAAAAACACAGCAGGGGGCAGCAGAGCTTAATAGTGCTGTTCTTTCGAATAGCACCTGCTAAACCATGAACAAGAACTAAAAATACAAAAAACAAGCAAAGAATCACAAAATTTCCACATACTTGTATGCTTAAGCCACTGTTACTTTGGATTTTCATATTCTACAGGAAGAAATCTGATCTTAATAACTGCCATGATCATGGACTAGGGTGGATTAAGGTGAATACGCCCTAGAGAGAAGCTGCGGAGAGCAAGCAGCAAAACAGAGCTAAGACAACACTGCCCAGTCCACTCAACCCAAAGGCACACCATTGTAAAAGGCGTGCAACCGGGTGGGAACTTGGGTGGACAGAAGAAAGGAGCTAATCATTCAGATAAACCTATGGCCCTTATCTTATCTCCTTGACAAGATGTACTCTGCCAAAGCAGTTATTTGACAAATAATGCAATGTTTCCTTAAACAAATCAGTGAGATTTTTTTTCTGTTACTGACTCCTTGATATGTGAACTCACTGTTTTTATGAATTGAAGAATGATCCAATCAGAATCCTTGGAGCAGAATCTGCGGTTGCCCCAGTGCGTTAGCAAGAAGCTGTATGGGAACCACAGATGGAAGCGGACCCCTCTCTCCCTGGAACTCTTCCAAATAAATAAATATATTTTTTTAAAAAAATGAAATAGAAATAAATTGAGGTGCCATGATCTTTAATAAGCGGGTGGTCCCTAGGGTGTGCCCTGTCCTACCGTAGGTGGTCATGGGCAACCTAGGGGTGAGATCTCTTGAGGAAGCCTGTAAGTGCTTCCAAGGCACTGCTGAGGCTCCCTCTGCACCTGCCGCAGGGTGGGACGACCTGCACTTTACATGTGCCCGACAGAGTAAAATTAGTTCTTTTGTGTGTTCATGTAAATATATACATATACTTTAAATTAGAATGATAGATAATTCACTTTTCAATAAAATAATCTTCACAAAACTAGGAAATAACACAAAAAAATATTCTTTAGTACTCATTGAAGATCATGTTAATTTCACAAAAGCAGAGTCCTGTAAGTAAATGGCAGAACTGGTCACTTCTGCCTCCTAGAACAAGCTCTTAAAATGCTCCAAAAAGGAATCTAACCAGCTCTGATAACTACCAGGCCGAAGGAAGAGAGGAAGGGAGGGAGATTATAAAGATAAAAAATGTGAATTACATCAACCAGCACAAATCATAAATGTATTTTAAGTACACAGAACAATACATTCTGTATGTAAGAAAAAAAAGGCCAGTTTCAGAGATGAGAGCCATAGAGCCTGCAACAGAGACTGTGCAGTGAGGTTTCAAAAGCGTCACAGGAGAGTCTGCCGGCCCCAAGGTCAACAGCACTGTGCTGGCTGGTGAAGCTGCTGTCCGCAGTGCACATTGCACACATACGCACTGCACACACCCCACATGCACACTGCACACACCCCACATGCACACTGCACACATCCCACGTGCTCACTGCACACATCCCACATGGGCACTGCACACACCCCACATGCACACTGCACACACCCCACATGCACACTGCACACACCCCACATGGGCACTGCACACACCCCACATGCGCACTGCACACATCCCACATGGGCGCTGCACACATCCCACATGGGCACTGCACACATCCCACGTGCACACTGCACACACCCCACATGCACACTGCACACATCCACATGCACACTGCATACACCCCACATGCACACTGCACACATCCCACGTGCTCACTGCACACATCCCACATGGGCACTGCACACACCCCACATGCACACTGCACACATCCACATGCACACTGCACACACCCCACGTGCACACTGCACACACCCCACATGCACACTGCACACACCCCACATGCACACTGCACACACCCCACATGCGCACTGCACACACCCCACATGGGCACTGCACACATCCCACATGGACACTGCACACATCCCACGTGCTCACTGCACACACCCCACATGCACACTACACACACCCCACATGCACACTGCATACACCCCACATGCACACTGCACACATCCCACGTGCTCACTGCACACATCCCACATGGGCACTGCACACACCCCACATGCACACTGCACACACCCCACATGCACACTGCACACACCCCACATGCACATCCCATATGCACACTGCACACACCCCACATGCACACTGCACACATCCCACGTGCTCACTGCACACATCCCACATGGGCACTGCACACACCCCACATGCACACTGCACACACCCCACATGCACACTGCACACACCCCACATGGGCACTGCACACACCCCACATGCACACTGCACACACCCCACATGGGCACTGCACACATCCCACGTGCACACTGCACACACCCCACATGCACACTGCACACATCCACATGCACACTGCATACACCCCACATGCACACTGCACACATCCCACGTGCTCACTGCACACATCCCACGTGCACACTGCACACACCCCACATGCACACTGCACACACCCCACATGCACACTGCACACACCCCACATGGGCACTGCACACACCCCACATGCACACATCCACATGCACACTGCATACACCCCACATCCCACATAGGCACTGCACACATCCACATGCACATCCCACATGGGCACTGCACACTTCCCACATGGACACTGCTCACACCCCACATGCACACTGCACACATCCACATGCACACTGCATACACCCCACATGGACACTGCTCACACCCCACATCCCACATGGGCACAATGCACACATCCCACATGGGCACTGCACACATCCACATGCATATCCCACCTGGGCACTGCACACATCCCAAATGCACACTGCACACATCCCACGTGGGCACTGGCTACCTTACTTCTGCTCCAGCTCCCTACTAACGTGCCGGGGAAGCAGTGGTGGGTTATTCACGTGCTTGGGACTTGAGGTTCCTGCCTTCAGACCAGCTCAGCCCTGGCCATTGTAGACAGTTGGGGAGTTACCCAGCGGATGAAAGATCTCTCTCTCTCCTTCTCTCTATCTGCCTCAGCTTCTCTGTCTTTGTAACTCTGTTTTTCAAATAAGAAAGTGGAATTGTTTTTAGACAACAACAAATAGAACCACTGATATGATGTCTAGATATACTAGCTGCTGACAGTAGAAAGCCTTCAAAACCAGTAGCATTGTTTCTAAAATGATGCACTTACGGAAATCTATATACAAACAGAACACAATAATCAAGCACTTATAAAGTTTGATAAATAAACATAAATGGGTTGCCTTTCATAAACAGATAATCTATGAGATTTAGAAAAACGATTAAGACAAGTGATATAAACAAAGTATATTAAAGGAAAACACAACTTGCAACTGGAAAAGTAGAAACATCCTGGCAAATTATCAAGGACTTACACACTCTAGCCGAGAAAAAAGTACTGGAATTCACAGAAGATCAATATTAGCCCAAACATATGCCAGTCATTACATATAACAGCTATTTTGTCAAAGGACTAAAGACCATTATTATGAATCTCTCATTCCTAAAGACTATTTCAATTAAACAATAAAAACTCTAGGGCACTGGGTTTCATTTTCATATTGCACCAACTTCTATATTTAAGCAAATTTTTTTTAAGTGTGCACAGGGAAATCAAAACTGTCAAGTCAATTTATTCTTTGAGGAAATGCAGTGCACGTGGAAAAGCAGAAGTATTAAAAAGCTCTGAACAAATATTCCACACAAAAATCCATTAAAGTATTTGAATTACCAGTAGGCTAAGAAAAACTGTAATTCACATCTAAGAAATTGCTGCAGAAAAAAGTAAACAAAGGGCAGGAAGCGTCAGGCACTTTCTTGTCGCCCTCTAAGAGTGACCACAAGCACACCCCTCTTGCGTCAGAGCAGTAATGGGTTGTGTCCCCTTCCATTCATAAATACTTCTGGTTTGGATGACGAAATACATGGCCATTTTACCCTATATTATCTTCAGTTTCTACTCCATCTGTTTGTTTTAGTCTTCAGCAAAAATCACTTCAATGAGGTGTTCTTTCTACCACATCCTGAAAACAACGCTTCTCAGAGTCGCCAGTAATCTGCTGCTAAAAAGCTCAAAGCTAATTCTTATTTACCGTTTGTCCAATACATCACTTGTCACATGCTGCCTTATGGAATGATGGTCTGCCCTTGACTTTTTGGAAAAAATATTCTCTATTGGCTATCCACCCATGTGACTAACGACCTGTTTCTGGTCTCTCTTGATGCCTACGCTCTTCATCTTCAGAGACAGTACTGAACGTGTAAGTGCTGAGTATTTCTGGGTGCTGATTATAGTGATGCCATACAAATCCTTGAATAATCCCCTTAGTTAGTTCCCTCCAGTCATGGTGACCGCCCTCTCCCCTTGGTAACCTCCTCTGTCCCACAGTGTTGCCCAATCCAGTGCCAACTCTACACAAACGCCCTATCCTATAAGAGCTTCTTTCATCTCCAGATTTTATAACATGCTCCCTTGATTGGTCGTCCTGCTTCCAAACTCGGCCCTCAAATGAGTATTTATAAAATATGGTCAGATCAAGTGATTTCTCTTGTTCAGAAATCTCCATGAGTTTTCTATCACAATAAAAGCAAAATTCCTAGCATACTGCCAGCAAGGCCTGAAAAGATGGGGCTTCTCTTTATGTATGCATGTATGTATGTATCTATTCATCCATCTATCCATCCATCCATTCATCCATTTATTTGTTTTGCCTTATCACCTCTCATCTTCCTTCTCAGATTCTGTGACTTCCCATGCTATAATACAGTGCCCTCCTTGTCATTCCTCAAATACGTCAAACTGTCACAATCAACTATAGGTAATTACATATCCATTGAGTACTTTACTTCACACTCCTCCCATTTTTAAAAGATTTATTTTATTTTTATTGGAAAGTCAGATTTACACAGAGGAGAGACAGAAAGATATTTTATCCACTGCTTCACTCCCCAAGTGGCCACAATGGCCAGAGCTGAGCCATTCTAAATCCAGGAGCCAGGAACTTCTTCCAGATCTCCCAAGTGGATGCAGGGTCTCAAGGCCTTGGGCCATCTGCCACTGCTTTCCTAGGCCATAAGCAGGGCACTGGATGGGATGTGAAGCATCCAGGCAGGAACTAGTGTCCACGTAGGATGCCAGGGCTTGTAGGTGGAGGATTAGCCAGGTGAGCTATTACGCTGGCCCCTCAACTTCCCTTTCAGATGATTCCTGCAGATCTTTGCTCAAATGTCAGTTATTGTAGAACCTGCTTCTATTTGTGTAAGACAGTAACACCTACACCATTTTGTTATCACTCACTCACTCTTAATTTGACTTGCTCTTTTTTTTTCTAACAGGTGCATCATCAGGGTCTCTCTCATTCTTTTTCTCTTGTCAGAACACTGCAGCATAAGCTCCTGGATCTATTACCACCATCAGGGCCACCACAGGGTAAGTACTCAATAAATACCTGCTGAGGAGCTCTTCATACACTGACTTGATGTCCATTCACAAGAAACTGACTCCACTTACTTTCTCTAATCATCAACGAGTCCCTACAATTCATCTAGATTCCTTCCCTTTACGGCTTGCCCTGTTCAATTCCTCACGGAATGAATCACCTGCTCCTAAAACTCAAAGGTCCATTCTAGGTACTGAGATCTTGACTAGCATACGTAAGTGAATATTACACAGAATATTCCAGGGATGATACGAGAACCATCAGCAACAACAACCAGTCATCTTGCCTTCAGACAGCTAAATGCGTTCGGATCATTATAGCTCAAGAGGCAGCTGATGAACTCGGGAAAATGGTGCACAGAAGTGCGACTACATATTTACATAGTTCAGAAATATTTTCTTTGAGAATAGATTAAGTGTTTGCAAGCTAAACAGATGCTAACACTTAGTCCCTACTTAGGGAAGAAAGAAAGTCATGTAATATGCCTTAAGCCATACAAACCTAGCCACAAATCTAGCTGTTGTTACCCCAGCCTGTCTGTTTCAAAGTGTAAATAGATTCGGAATGGTTTACATTAATTTCCATCTGAGAGTACTGTCTACCATGATGTATATGTAATGGGTCTGTCCAGTTTTAGTAGAAATAAAATAAAAGCTGTGACATTACAAACTAAATGTGCCAAAAGACTCTCACAAGTATCCATATATGCTAGTAAATGCATGTCAATTAAGAAAAGAGAATATTTTACAAATCATTTGTTTCTGTTGTATAAGGAAGTGGGGATCAATTCTGACAATGTGTGAGCATTTCTTGACATGAGAGTAGAAATCTATATAAACCAAGAAATGTTTTCTATTTTTTCCCTTTTAAAGGTTAGCCATATTCCTGTTACCAATAAGCACATTGTCACTATAACCCACGTAAATAAACTCGAGTTCTTCATCCAGCACACTGACACTTCTGGAGTTGCCGACAGACTTGAAAGCTGCTCCATCAACTGTCCCTTGCCCTGATGACCCGGGTGACAATCAACTGTGTTTCCTGTCAATCAAGAAAATCAATCACTGCCTAGCAAACTGTAGATGTAATGCCATCGCCCTAAGGGTTCACCAAGAAGTATTTAAAAAATTATAGTCCTTCACATCTGCTTTGATGTGTTTCACAGCCGGGCCTACAATAGCCTTCCGCCTTGAAAAGTCAGTTCAAAACATCTCCTGAAGGTAGAAACCACAGAGATTTCTAACGCGCTTCCACAACTAACAGGAAGCCTCACCTCCATCCAAAAGCAGCTCCTGTAACCTTAACCCAGAGATAACCACATCAGAAAGCACAGCATCCATTGATGGCCACCACAGATGGGAAGGGTCAACTTGGCAGTAAGTACTCCCTTTTACTGCTCTTTCTAGATAAGATTGGCTAGATCAATTGGCTAGGTGAGAACTTTTGCGGGGAGAGAGGGAAAGTTTTGTGAGCTCTACATGCAGTAGCACCAAAACACAAAGAGTAAACTAGAGACCACTTATTTCTACCAATTTTTAATGTTCCTTATAAAGCACTTTAGCTCAAGGGCCATACCAACGTCTGTAATCAGAATTAATCCACATGACCCTGTTTCTATCTCTTTTCCCTTCCTCTGTTCTCTCCTTCTCTTTCTCCCCCCTCCTATGTAACTCCATCTTTCAAATAAATAAGTAAACAGTAAGTTATTAAAAACTAAGGGGCCCAGCACGGTGGCCTAGCGGCTAAAGTCTTTGCCTTGCATGCGCTAGGATCCTATACAGGTACAGGTTCTAATCCTGGCAGCCTCACTTCTCATCTAGCTCCCGGCTTGTAGCCTGAGAAAGCAGTCAAGGACAGCCCAAGGCCTTGGGACCTGCACCCGCGTGGGAGACCTAGAGGAAGTTCCTGGTTCCTGGCTTCGGATCAGCACAGCTCTGGCCGTTGTGGTCACTTGGGGAGTGAATCATCAGACCAAAGATCTTCCTCTCTGTCTCTCCTCCTCTCTGCGTATCTCACTTTGCAATAAAAATGAATAAATCTTAAAAAAAAATAAAAACAAAAATTAAGTAGAAAGCATAATAATATGTATGTAATAAAACCATATCACAAATTTCAATTATGTATATTCTAACATGTGTCAATATTTATCAAGCAGAAAACTACTCAGAAGCACAAAAGTAACCAAAAATGTTATGCTGTACTTCTCATTTCTATATCAAGGTTTGGTACCTTGTGACAAATGAGGGGAAAGTTACACCACACAAAGATGTGCACAGGGACACACACCTTGGAACGCCTTCCTGCCTCCCAGGCTCGGTCACAGTGTGGGCGTTGTGGAGTGACACAGCAGACAAATGCACTCTGTCTCGATCTTTGAGTCACAATCTCTCTACATCACAAATTTATTAACTTAAAAATTAACCAGATAGGCATTTCTGTTGTTGAAAAGGAAGAAAAACCATGTGGGGTAATGTGCCCCCATGCCAGGAAGCTCCTGGCAATAGCCCTTCAACAACGCTCTGCAACAGAATTAAAACAATAGGTTGGGTTTCAGAGTAAAGACTCATCGCAGACGATCTGTAGATCACTATCAAGTGCTATCCTCCCAAAAGTATAAAATAATTTATGCTGATTAGATAGAGTAGGTTTTTAAAGTTTTAAGAGACTCGGGAAAGTGACTTACAGCAGTAAATTCTGTGGACAGCTAAAAGAGCTGCAATTCACTCTACTCTTCAAAACAAGATGGAGGGGTTCGTATCCTCCATTGCAATATGTTGTAAAGAACTCAGAAAAATGCCTGTTCTTCTAAGCCTATGGTAAGATTCTTATAAAATAGCCAGTACATTTAAGAATTTACTGCTGGCTAGTTCCCAGCTCTATTCAGACTGTCAGACTTCTCTCACGTGGAAGTTTTCTTTGTCAAAAGTTCTTGATATTAATATAGAAAAAAATGTATCTTATTCAAACCATATCTTAGGAAACTGAAAATTTAAAAAAAAAAAAGATACAGGGATATTTTTACCTATGTCTATACTTGTATCTGATAAATGCTTCTAGTCCAGGCTTCCTGAGGAGGTGGGGAGGAGAACAGACATTTGGCACAGTTGTTAAGATGCCCCATTTGCATGGCCACATTCCATATCATCTTTCAGGATCAGAGTCCCCCTCTACTTCCAAACTCAGCTGCCTGCTAATACACACCTCGGACAGCAGCAAATGATGATTAAGCAGTTGGCTTTCTGACACCTGTATGGGAGACAAATTAAGTTCTAAGCTCCTGCTTTGGCCTGACTACGGGGACTGAATGACCCGTGGACGGAAGATCCCTCCCTCTCTCTGTGTGTCTCACTTTCTCCCAAATAAATATGTTTTTTTTTTAAAAAATATGCATCTGAATTAATTTTTAAAAAGTCAATGGGAGAAAATAAAACAAACGAAAATCTTTTAAATACATCTAAAAGGAGGTAACTATGAGAAATCTGCCAACAAGAGCGATAGAGTACAAGAGACCAGAAAACTGAAAGGACAAGGCGGGGTGCAACTCAACACGGCACTGCTTTCAGTGAAGGGAAAGGAAACAGCAGCGGCCACATCATCCAAAGAAAAAATAATGTATACGCATGTAGGCATAAAGTTCGTGGAACATTTGCTTCTGACGGTGAGTGTGATGAACTTGAGCAGCATGGGCAACGCCTTTTCAAAGTCAATACCACCGCGCTGAAGTCACAGGAATCCAGTGCATGTGTATCCGAGCAGCAGCTCCCCAGAGAAAACAAAGGAGGCTCCGAGAAGAAAGTCAGAGGGACAGATGGGAAATCTGTGCCCCACACCACACACTACAGCCGATTTCAGAATGACCTTGTAAAACCACATGCATTTATGCACGTGCTGTGCATACACATGTGTGAGCATGACCAGTCCTACGTTAGCATGGCCGTACAGGACACCACGGTAGAGGTCATTTCTAAGTGAGCTGATTGTCTTACAGTCCTGGAAGCTGAGAGGTCAGGCCAGGGCTTCACAGGACAGGATGCGGAAGGCAAAGCAGGGGTGCGTATATCCGTACTTCAAATGGCACAAGGGGGCAAACCCTTAAAATGGCATTAATCCATTCATCAGGACAGAGCCTGCATGATCTATGATCTCCCCCGAAAAGCCATATCTTCCCAAAACACCACACTGGGGATCAAGTCTGAATTCTGGGGACACGTTCAGACCGAAATGCACACTTGCATATAGTCATGAAACTGTGAGATATTTTGTTAAATGTGGACATTGATCTAAACACTGAGGGAACAAGTATTTCTAAGCAAATGGGAAAAGCAAGGAGACAGGAAAGAAAACATCTGTAAATAACTAGAGGCAGTGTTTACAGGCAAGCGCCTGAACAAATTGCTGAGTAATGAGATCTTCACCAAGCACAGCCCTCTGCCCACAGCAAGGCCCACTTCTCTTTCAAAACCTGGAGACGTCGGCTTGCTCTCCTTTTTCTGGTTTCAATCTCTTCCCACTCACGCCTGCCACCTGAAACCATGGTGTTCAATTCCTGCTGTTCAGAAAAGCTTGCAAACTTCACACATGTGGAAAATACAATCTAATCATCCCTGTATCTTCCAGATTTAGATTTGGACCTGACGCCAAATCGAGCTTTCAAAACGTTCTGTTTCTAATATAAATTCGAAAAGTCACTAAGAGTGCTTTGTGTCGCACTGAAATAGTTGCACAAAAAAACTAAACATGGGTCCACACACACAAACTTAACTGCCATTAGCTAAGCTTTCTACATCTCATTCCAATTAAACTTTAAGAAATCTAACGTTTTATGAAATTTCTTCTAATGGCACCCTACCCTGTATGAACAGAAACACAATCTTAGAACTCCTGTAAGAACAGGCCAGGACAGGCTCGCCAAGAATGCCCGGCATCTGACGTATCATATGGCCTAGTTCTAAGTCAGCTACAAATTGTTTCTTCCCACGACATTCATTATAAAGTCAGTCACAAGGAGGCAACATGAACTAATGAAAGACTTAGGGGGCCAGTGAGTGATCAAAGATGCTTAGGGGTTGCACAGTCCCACCATCACCACCATCCCGGCAGTCAGGAACACATCTGGGATGATACAGGCAGAGACCACAAAGCTTTCCAGATGTGAGAAGACACCTGCTTGTAATTTTTAAGAATGCAAAATACGACTAATGAATTCTTCACTTACCATTCTGTTACTTTGCTTATTCGTAGGATTTAAGTATCAAAAGAGAGATTACATTACCTGGGATCCCAGATCCCTCTGAGTAACCCATCATCTAGCTGTGTGGCCCATGAGAAGTATATGGATCATGGGCATAGCCACCAAAAGATAAACAAAAAAAAAACAAAAGGGGAACCAACAGAAAATCAATCTTTCATTTTGTTTCTTGAGAGACTTTGTTAAGTCTTTCTTAGAAGACATAGCATCACTACATTCCATTGGCTTAAAAATAAACATTCTAAAAACTTAGAAAACTTCTTAAAAGTTCTTAAAATACATTTAGAGTTTAAGCTGAAGGCACTGTATCATAGTGTCACTGGGAATGTTGCCTCCTATTGGTACATAAAATGATGGCTCCTGTTCTAACAGGTGGCATTAGGGACACCGTGAAAAGCAGGACTTGCCCTACACTATCATTCCTCGTGTTACACCAACACCATGAGTACCGCAGGCTGTAACTTAGGTTTATAAGGGAACAACGTCTGTGAGGTGAGATGCCAAGTATACAGAGAGCAGGCACTAACAGCGTGCACAAACACCCAAGCTTGTACCTGAAACTCATGCTTTCAGTCTGATTATAATTGAAACAGCTGAGACATCAGATGACCACTGATGCTCTGGATCCAGTGATGAAAGCGGCTCCCAAAATACACACAGCGAGAAACAAGGGGTTTGAACAAAACATCCTGCAGGTGCAGTGAGGCCACCATGAGTGTCCCAGGGAGAGTGTCATAATTAGTCTTCCAGTCTCCCCAAATCAGAGAATCCTATGCAAGGAAGATGCAGTATCCTTGGAAGAGGAGCTTCCTTGGAAGAGGAAATGCCACATGAAAAAGGTCAAACACAGCAACTGATCAATGATGTGAATAAGAGTACACAGATAGGGCCCGGCGTGGTGGCGCAGTGGTTAAGGTCCTCGCCTTGCACGCCCGGGATCCCATATGGGCGCCGGTTCTGTTTCCCGGCAGCCCCGCTTCCCTTCCAGCTCCCTGCCTGTGGCCCGGGAAAGCAGTCTAGGACGGCCCAAAGCTTTGGGACCCTGCACCTGCGTGGGAGACCCAGAAGAGGCTCTGGCTTCGGATCGGCATGGCATCGGCCGTTGCGCTCACTTGGGGAGTGAATCATCAGACGGAAGATCTTCCTCTCTGTCTCTCCTCTCTGTATATCCGCCTTTCCAATAAAAAAAATAATAACAAAAATAAATCTTTAAAAAAAAAAAAAAAGAGTACCCAGATAATAATAATGAGAAGGGCAGAGGGTAAGGTGGTGGCCACATAATCAACGCTCTTTATACCATTAAAACAATGATCTCTGGCTTCCTTTCCCAATTCAGCTGGAAAACTAGAAGCGTTTTTGATCTTAATTTTGGTTTAGCTATCATGGGCCGTTTTGCTTAGAGCAATGTCAAGGTGCTCCAGATAGCTGTAAGGTTGTGAATGTCTTTAGACTTGAAACATCAAAATGAAACCATTCTTTCACACTACTTTCGTTAATTAACTCCTGTTGTTCAGCATTATGATTCAGCAGCGAGTGCTTCTTAAATTACAACCTTCTCAGCCAAGCTAAAAGGAACTTGCGAAGAAGATTATGAATGAAATCTCAAGAAGACAGGATGGGTCTGTTCCCAAGTACAAAAGCCAGGGAATGTATTCCATTAGCATCTGCATAGTAAGTGCCAACGCAGCAAGCTGTCGTGTGGAATTCTTGGCAGGTCCTTCCTTTGAGCCCTGATGAAGTGAGAGCCATAAGGTGGGGATGTGTTAGGAGATAATTAGAACTCTCATTTCCTCAAGCATCCTCAGCCCCCCGGAAAAGCAAGGCACCGCTACTTGATGACCCAGTGCATCCCCCCGTTCCCTAAGCTGTGTTTTTGTACAATAGCTTCATATACAATGTGACTAGGTAGGAAATGCTGATTCTCTCGCACTAGGCCACAAGCTCATCGGAGAGGGAAGTCTGTGTCCTGTTCAGGGAGGCACGCCTAGCTGCCTGGCAGAGACACTGAGCAAGTGGGCCATGTATACAAGACCCAAAAGGCGGGAGGCGGGGAGGCAGTGGCAACGAAAGCACCGAGCGTGTGTTCTTTCCTTTAAGCCCTGCACATGATAGGGACATTTCTATTACTTCTCCCAATTCGATCAAGAAAAATATCAGAGTGTGTGAAGCAAAAGCCTCCTGCGGTCACACAGCACCCAGAGGTGGGTGCCACGGTCAGTCCTGAGCCTCTGGGCTGCCCCCCATGCATACACACCTAGGTGCCTAATCAGGACTTCTGCGCAAGCCCCAAGAGGCCGCTGGCTAAGTCAAAGTGTCACTAACTAATCCATCAGCAAACACCAAATGACCAGGAGCACCATGTTGCCTACAAAACCTGAAGGAAACAGAACACGCTGTGCTGACTTGGCTGGAAAGCTTGTTTTGAACTAAAGGCAGCTAGAAAGAAGCAGATGGAAGAAAACTTCCCTGCTCTCTCCGCGTTTCGCCCAAACACCTACTAAGCAGAGTTAAGCACCAGGGATGCAGTTAAACCCCATTCCTGAAGGGGGCAGCAGAGACTCCCGGTAGCAAGCTTTCTTAACTTCCTCTACATTGGGTTCCCCATTCATTGGCCTTCCCACAACTTACAGGCTCAGCAACGACCTACTTTCACTTTCTCTCCATTCCTAAAGATCTGCTATTCTTTCTGGAATATGTTGGAGCTGTAGACCACCTCAGTGAGGCTCACTCTTTCCTTGAATCTTTTTAAATGCATGTGAGATCTGTATCCAGAGGCTCAGGAAGTTGTGTTTGATTTCTTTTGTATGTCTTTTGGTAAGGGAGTTCCAGTTAAGAACTCAAGAAAGTCAATGGAAAACTAGTTTTATATTTCCTTCCCTACAAACTACAGGGATAAAGGACAACTTTGGTGGAGATTTCAGAACTTTTTTTTAGTTTTTTAGTTTCTTAAATTTTCCTGATGATAGTTATTTTTTTTTTATTTTGTACTCTTAGTCTTTTACAGTTGTTTCCCCAACCACATATAACTTATTATTTCAGAAGAGAAAAGTCACATCACGTTTCATTAAATCTAAGCCAGAGCATTCCAGAACTTTTCAAGGTACTATTTTTCACACAACCGGGTAATGACTGCCACCTGGCTGACGGTGATCGCAGCATGTCAGCCCCAATTGGGAAAGGCTGACCTAAGTGTGACAATCAGAAGCAGCACCAGAGAGCATGTCTCAGGAACAGCAGCCCCATGGCGTCCTTCTATGAGCCTACCGCGAAGAAGAGCATCGAGCAGGCACTCAGTAAACACCAAATCCAAACAAACTTCTGGGTTGTTGGGAAATTCCCGTATGCAGAGAACTTCCTTTAAAATAAAATAGAGTGAACCCGGCGCGGTGGCGTAAGTGGTTAAGGTCCTCGCCTTGCACGCCCGGGATCCCATATGGACACCGGTTCTATCCCGGCAGTCCCGCTTCCCTTCCAGCTCCCTGCCTGTGGCCCGGGAAGGCAGTCAAGGACGGCCCAAAGCTTTGGGACCCTGCACCCGCGTGGGAGACCCAGAAGAGGCTCCTGCTTTCGGATCGGCATAGCATCGGCCGTTGCGCTTACTTGGGGAGTGAATCATTGGACGGGAGATCTTCCTCCCTGTCTCTCCTCTCTGTATATCCACCTTTCCAATAAAAAAATAATAAAAATAAATCTTTAAAAAAAAATAAATAAAATAAAATAGAGTAAAAAGGAATCAATACAAAATAATACCTCAGGTAAGACTTTCAATAGGGAAAAAAAAGCATTAAATTATTCCCTTAAAACAGAAAACCTGATAACCTTGAAAAATGTTTTTTTCGTAAATGTGTGGCAGTATTGGAAAGTAGAAAGAAAGCACAGCAGGTAGCAATTATTTGACACAAAGCAAAGCTTTGGTGGTGGGAATTCCCAAGAATGCTGAGTTTCCAAAGAAAAATGACAAAATAATCTTATTTGCAGAAACCATGGAGCATACACTCGCTGTAGATAACCACAATTATTGTAATTGTATGTTGTCAAAATATAGTTAATTTATATATTATTCTACAGCACATCCATAGAAAATTAATCAATGTGCACTGGATCAATATAAAATCAGGAGCAAAAATGTTGGCACAAAGCTTAATATAAACTCAGTTCATACACACACGTCCTCAAGGTCACTTCAAAAACTTTACAGAAAACAGAATTAAAGATAAGTGTATCTTGATGTAAGACATTTTTGAAATCCTTACATAATTTTTCTTTTTAATAAATCTTTTTTTTTTCAATTGGAAAGACAGATATACAGAGAGGAAGATCTTCCGTCCGTCTGATGATTCACTCCCCAAATGGCCACAACAGCCAGAGCTGCACTGATTGATCCAAAGCCAGGATCCAGGAGCCCGTTCCGGGTCTCCCACGCGGGTGCAGGGTGCCAAAGGATTGAGCCATCCTCGACTGCTTTCCCAGGCCACAGGCAAGGAGCTGGATGAGACATGGGGCCTCCGGGATTAGAACCAATGCCCTTATGGGATCCCGGTGCGTGAGAGGCAAGGACCCTAGCCACTAAGCTACCGCGCCGAGTCCCTTACATAGTTCTAAAACACGTCTTCTATGAACTTCTTCAAGAGCCTTTATTTACATGTGTATACATGCACAGTATTTTGCATCAGAAGAAAATTGTACAAATCAAAACCAACGTGCAAACGACCTCCCACTCAAGTGGGATGCTGCCTGTTCGAGAGGGGGTGGGCATTTACAGTAGCAGTTAAGATGGCCACATTTCACACTGGGGCTCGGGGGCTAGATTCCCACCTCTAGCTCCTGAGTCTAGAGTCCCCTACGTGCAGACCCTGGCAAGGGAGCAGCAGCAACCCAAGTCATCGGGTTCCTGTCCGCCAAATGGAGATCTGCACGGATGCCCAACTCTCCACCCTCTCTGGACTTTGTATAAGCAGAGGAGCAAACAGAGCAACAGAATAATAATTAAGCAAGAGCAAACACAAAAGTCCGTGGTGAGAAGGTTCCACGATATCATTAGGACAGCATAAATGGAAAACACCAACAAAGATTCTGATAGAATCTCATATAAAAGAAGCTTAGGGGCCTCTGTTGTTGGACAGTGGGTGAAGCTGTTTTTTTAAACAGACATCTCGGTTCTTCCACGGGGAGAAAAAGTTTAGCAGGCACAGATGGTTAACTTAAGGCCGTGTAAGAATAGAGCACGCATGAGCCCAGGACCAAATGAATTCACTTAGTCAAATCTATCCTGAAAATTTTCACCAAAGCTGATATTAATCTAATGCGTGAGATAACTCCTATTCATTTCTCAATTGCATAACTACCACCAACTGTCTTGAATGAATTAGAAATTATATCTAATTATAAAATTGATTCATTCAAGTTCAAACTAACTTTTTGCAAAGAATTAGAGAGAAGGGAGAACTGCCATGTACTTGAACCATGTCAAGGGCACATTTTTTTTTTTT
The DNA here is from genome assembly GCF_017591425.1 of Ochotona curzoniae. Classification (NCBI taxonomy): domain Eukaryota; kingdom Metazoa; phylum Chordata; class Mammalia; order Lagomorpha; family Ochotonidae; genus Ochotona; species Ochotona curzoniae. Next base: position 23,807,351 of record NW_024467095.1, on the reverse strand, counting down.
TTTTAGCAAGGATCCTCTCAAATACCCCACTGCTAATGATAAAAACGTATGTGTCCTACACAGTGTCTGAATTTTGGATTGTGGATCTGGTATTTGAGAAAGCTTACTTACAGGAAGATGTCATATGTGGATATGTGAATGGATAAGCTCACAGAGCCATACAGGAAATCAAGAGCAGCCCAGTGCTGAGGTGCAGTGGGTTAAGCCACAGCCTGCGGTGCTGACATCCCATCGCATCTGCATCCCTGTGGGCTCCTGGCTCCTGGCTTTGTTTGGCCACTCGGGGGGGGGGGGGGGGGGGGGTAAATCAACAGATGGAAGTCCTATCTCTCACTCCTTCTCTGTAGCTCAACATTTCAAACAAAAAATTTTTAAAAAGCAATCTAACATTTCAAATTAAAAAAAATTTCTTAAAAGCAATCTAGTTTAATCAAGCACGCGTTACATTGCTTCAATCATTCAGCTTAAGTCTGCAGATACTTAAGAATCAGTAAAAATACTAAGGAAAAAGGTAAATGTATTACAGAGTACCACCCCAAAATGATAGGGCACAAAGGAGACCTTTCAAAAAAATATGCTCAGAGCTATGAAGACACTGTATCTATAATAAAGAAACAACCAACATACAAGGTAATGAAGAGGCCGGTGTGGGCAGGCTCATGGGGCCATAGGGACTTGTGCCCAGGCAGGTGGAATGAACTGGGCATTTCCATGTATGCCTCATCCCGAGTGGGGGTCGGGGGAGAAGGCAGAGCCCTGGGTTAGCATGCTGGCATGATGTGCTGGTAGACCAGGCTTGGGGAACTGTGAACATGCTTGGGTATCAGGTGGGCAGAGAAGGATCCTAAGCTGGCATGTGTGTCAGAGGACCAAGGTCTAGGGTAGCGAGCATGCACTTGGGTCCTGGGTGGGCTGGCAGGGCTCCAGGCCAGCACACTACCCAGCTACAAGTCCAGGCTGTGGAAATCACGTGCTTGTGGGAATGGGAGCTGTGGACTGGGAGAGGGGTAGGGGGATGTGTGGGAGAAGAGACTGCTGAGGAAATGTGTTACTGTTGAGGAAGGACTCCTGGGAGACTTCCACTTGCAAGTAAATGAGGGTGATGAGCCTGAGTGGTTTAGAGGAGGGAGACTGGAGGGCCTCTCAGGCCCCACGCACCCACATGGGAGACCTAACTGGGCTTGTTATCAACCGCTGCCATGAATGGGGGGCCTGTCTGGCAGGGCTCGAGCATAGCACCTGCCACTGAGTGTCGGGACAGGGGGGTGGATCATGTCAGGCTGAGCCATGACACTAATCAGCACGCAAGATGAGCAGGTCTGGAGCAGATTCTGTGAGCGATCATGCGCTTATCCCGTGGGACTGCCATACCAGCTGATTTGCCAGAGGGCTGGTGGTGGTGACAAGCTGAGCTAAGCATGACCATGAAACTCACAAACACTCATGGGTGCTGGGATTGGGAACAGACTGGCCGGGCCCAGGCTGCAACCCATACGAGCACCCAATAATAGGGTATAGGATGGGTTGGGCTACACCAATCACCAGCTCACACAAAGGCCAAGACAGGGAAGCAGAATGTATTAGGTAAGGGTCTAGGACCTGCTGGCATGCATGAGGTCTGGGTCTGGGAGTGGGCCTGGTGGGGGAACTTAGCCAACTCCCATGGTGGGCAGTAGCTCCTGCTGGTGAACACATGAGTCAGTGCTGGGTGTTGGTCAGGCCAGGCAAGGCAGTGCCACTTGTCGGCAGCTATGTAAGCTTGTTCTGGTGGGGAAGTGGAGCGGATTGGGCAGGGCTGGGCCAAACCTTAGCACACTGGCATGTGTAGGAGCCAGGATGGAGTGCGGCCCATGCTGGGCTAGGATATCACACCTCTGGTTTGCATGAAAGCCAGGGATGCAGGTAGGCTGGGCAGGGCCAAGCTACAGCACCCACCAGTGACAGTTGGAATTGGGGCTGGGCCAGGCTGGGCTGGATCTGATGGCAAAGGCCAAGATGAGTAATTGACTATGCTGGGTTGGGATGGACCAACCAGCAGAATGGGCAAGATATGTGGCTGAGAGGAGGCCTTGTTGCGAGCTGAGGTGTCACCCCAGCTGGACTGATATTCCCACTAGTGAGTGCAAGAATCAGAAAGGGTGCAGCAGAGCTGTAGCAGCCAACAGTCAGAGCAGGACTGGGTGTGGGCAGCTGGGCAAGGCCACTGTTCCTGCCAAGACGGGAGGTGGGCCAAGACAGGCTGGGCCAAAAACCCACCAGTGTGTGCAAGATTTGAGACTGGGAGATGACTTGATACAGGAGCTTAGAGAACTCCTCTGTCAGGATGCTCTCCCTGCAGTGGAGCGCAAGAACCTATGCAGGGAGCAGCCCATACCAGGCCAGGGTACAGGACCGACCAGCATACAAATGGCTCGGGTCTGAGGGCAGGGCAGGCTGGGCCAGTTCATAGCACCCATTGACAAATGGGAGAACCAGCATGGGATGTGGTATGAGCCAGGTTGGGCAGCAACCTCAGCCAGTTCACATTAGGGTTGGGACTGAGAGCTGGCTGGGCTGGGCTGGGCTGCATTATCCACCAGCATGAGCTGGAACTATGGGCAAACTAGGCCGGGCCAGGTTGTAGGACCCACCAAGGTGAGGCAGGCCATGCCAGACTGGGCCACTGCACTCAGCAGCACAGTCTGGTGAGCTTAAGAGTGGGTACTTGGGGCACACCAGGCTGCACAGGGCTACAAAACCCACTGGCCTGCAAGTGAGCTGGGTTAGGGAGAGCCAGGCTGGGCTAAGTGACCATATCCACGGGTGCATGCATGAGCTAGAGAAGTACAGGCTGGTTGAGTTTACTGCAGTATCAGCTGGCAAGTACTGGGACTGGGGACAAGTCCTGTCATGCTACATTGCAGTACCACTTGGAAAGTCAAGATTCGGAGCTTTGAGTGGGCCTAGTAGGGAAAATATGGGCACCCCCTCTGATGTGCTGCAGCTCCCACAGTTGAGCATGAGGACTAGGGCTGGGGGTGGGCCTGGCAGAACAGGCAGCAGCGCCAGCCAGCGAAAGTATGGGATAGACAGTAGGGTCAGTTGGGCTGAACTGCCTGCAGCATTCACTGATGCGTATGGGAGACAAATAGGATATAGGACAGACCAGACAAGTCTGCTGTACAGACCAGCATGCACAGGAACAGGGGTGGGGGGCAGGCCTGGTGGGAGTTACTGGGGGGCCACTCCAACTAGGCTGTGGTACCCACTGGTGTGCATGAGGGCTGGGTGTGTGATGGTTGGGCTGGAGTGGGCCACAGCATCTGTCAGCTTGTGTGAGAAATGAGGCTGGCAGCAGAACTGACTGAAAGACTGCAACCACCCGTGTGTGTGCAGGCTGATGGGGGTGGTGGACTGAGCCAGATTCCATAGATTGGCACACACACGAGTCAAGTTTGGGGTCACCTCGGGTGAAGTTTCTTTGGGGATTTCCCCGACTGGACCATTGGACACAAAACTCCAGCCACAGTGAAAATCATAGGATTCGTGGTCTGATGGAGTGTCTGTGTCAGAACTGGGCTGCAGTTGCTGAAGCCTGTGCAGCGTACAGCATGCGCAGATGCACATGGGGGCCATGACCGACCACTGAGGCCAGCAGAGGACATCAAGTACCTTGGAGGGTGGACCAAATTGGACAACTCTTCCAGCCAAGCTTTGACAATAAGTCTCTAGGTGAATGGAGACCCTGGGGTGGACCATGTCAGCTAATGGATCTTGGGATTTCTCTCAGCCTTGGAGCAACGAAATCAACATCTCAGAACTACCGAGACTAGTAAAGCAGTACCCTAGGAATATGCTCCACGTTAGAGAACCTGGGCTGACACTGGACGGCCATCCTCCATCTCCAGGTGCTAAGGCAGTTAGGCCGCTGGGAGCGGCCCTCTCCCCCTCTCTCCCTACTGCTCCCAGATACAGGAAGAAAAAAATAAACTTCGAAGCAATTTTCTCACTCGCTTCCCCCATGCCTTGGCCCTGTCCACCCCCATCAGTGGCCCACATGGGTGTACATCCTTTTCAACTATGTAAACATCATCAAAAATAAAATAAATCTATTATTTATAAAACAGGTAATGAAGAGAAGGAGGGACAAATTGAGAGAAGGGATGATATTAGGATGTAAAGCAATAAACAAAAAGTGATCACAAAAAAAAAGTTACCAAGGACTTAATTCCAGTTCTAGAAGATTCATCAAGTCAAAAGGCAAATTTACAAATATAAAGCACGAAGGAAACAATAAGAGATATAAGGAAATGTAATAATAAATAAAATTAAGAAAAAATTCAGCTCAAGAGTTTTCTGTCTGGGGAAAAGATCATAAAAATAAAATGCAAAACCTTTTCTTTTTACAGATTTAGTCATTTTCATTGGAAAATCAGATATATAGAGATGAGGAGACACAGAGAGGAAGATCTTCCATTCAGTGATTCACTCCCCAAGTGGCTATAATGGCCGGAACTGTGCCAATCTGAAGCCAGGAGCCTGTTCCAGGTCTCCCGTAAGGATGTAGGGTCCCAAGGCCTTGGGCCATCCTTGACTGCTTTCCCAGGCCATAGCAGGGAGCTGGATGGGAAGCGGGTGTCCGGATTAGAACCGGCGCCATGGGATCCCAGTGCGAGCAAGGTGAGGACTTTACCAGCCAAGCCCAAGATGCAAATCTTTAAAGAAGAAATGAAGATACAGTTTTTCTAAGAACTTAGTAGCAGCCTCCACTGCCTTTCTCTGAAAGCAAGAATACTCAGCTTTCTTACCCTGCTCAGCATGTATTCATAACCAGCCAACCGTGAGTCTCTTGACCTGCTTTTAATTCAGTTCACTGACTTGTCCAATGTTTATGAAGCAGCCGACTTCTGCCACTGTACACATATAATGTGCATGTGATTTTCTGGAAAGATCTTAGAGTCAAATGATTTAGTTTTACTCTTTGAGGACAGATTTACAACATCAATCCATGAAATATCCATAAAGGAGAAAGTGAAACACCAGCGTCCCCCATCAGCTGGTAGAAAAGATTGTTTTCTTCCATTTATTAAATAAGCATTTTCTGTTTGTCATGCCATCTGTAAGGCTACAACTGTACAAAATCTGGAATACAAATTTTATAGGACAGAATATTTAAACAACTTCTAAGTCTAACTTTGTAAGCTCTTCCAAAAAACAATGTAAGGTATGAAATATAGCAGATTTTGAACACTTTTACACAGAACTTTCTGAAAGATTAGTTCTGTCTATACGATTGGTGTGGAACAACAGGTTCGGGTGCCAGTCAGGAGGCCAGCAGCCCATGTTGGAGTAATGATTTGACTCTCGGCAGTATCTCGGCCAACCCACGTTCTTCCTGACGTGTCAGGAAAAGCTGTGGGTGGCAGTCCATGTGCCCGGGGCCCTGCACCCCAGGCAGGAAACCCAGATGCCGGTCCTGGCTTCAAGCTTTGGCCTTAGCCCTGCCCTGATCTGCCAGTCTTTTGAGTATGCAAGCAACAGATGGGAAAAAAAAAAAAAAAAATTTTCTCTACTTATCTCTGTCATCACTTCTTTCAAAAAATATGTGTTTGGGCCCGGCGCAGTGGCGCAGTGGCGCAGTGGTTAAGGTCCTCGCCTTGCACGCCCGGGATCCCATATGGGCGCCGGTTCTAATCCCAGCAGCCACGCTTCCCTGCCTGTGGCCCGGGAAAGCAGTCGAGGACGGCCCAAGGCTTTGGGACCCTGCACCCGCGTGGGAGACCAGGAAGAGGCTCCTGGCTTCGGATTGGCATAGTATCGGCCCGTTGCGCTCACTTGGGGAGTGAATCATCGGACGGAAGATCTTCCTCTCAGTCTCCCCTCTCTGTATATCCGCCTTTGCAATTAAAAAAAAATTTAAATAAAAAAATATATGTGTTTGCATGTATGTGTGTGTGTATATTTTCCTTTCTGTCAAACGAAAATAAGAAGAGATTTTATGAGCTATGAAGTTTCTTGGAAATAATCTAGAATCCTCAAATTGTCCAATATTGTAAATGTTTTTCAAGTTTTATTTCTAAGACCATTTTTTAAATTAATTTATTTATTTACAGAGAGAAAGAGAGAGAGAGATCTTCCATCTTCTAGAACACTCCCCAGTTGGCTGCCATGGCAGGAGCTGAGCCTGTCCAAAGTCAGAAGCTTCTTCCAGGTCATCCACACGAGTGCAGGGGCCCAGGGAACAGTCATTCCCCCACGCTCCCCAGGCCATAAGCAGGGAGCTGGATGCAAAGTGGAACAGCAGGGACACGAACCAGCACCCTAATGGGATGCTGGCGCTTGCAGGAACAGGATTAGCCTGTTGAACCACCACAACAGCACCTCCAATTGTACTTATTATATGAATTATCAATGTACATGAATTTAATGTTAAAAGACATGATCAAGGACTTGGCACAATACCCTAGTGACTAAGTCCTCACCTTGCATCTGCCAGCATGCTATATGGGTGCAGGTTCATGCCCTAGATGCTCCAATTCCTATCCAGCTCCGTGCTTACTGCCTGGGAAGCAGTGGAGAGTGACCCGGTTAACCCGGGTCCCCATACTCGTGTGGGATGCTGGCCGACTGGCTAAATTGTCACCTTGCAACTGCTGGTATCCCATGTGGGTGCTGGTTCCTGTCCTGGTTGCTCTATTTCCCTTCCAGCTCCCTGCTTGTGGCCTGGGAAAGCAGTAGAGGACGGCCAAAGCCTTGGGACCCTGCACCTGTGTGGGAGACTCAGAAGAAGCTCCTGGGTCCTGGTTTCAGATCAACTCTGCTCTGGACATTGTGACCACTTGGGGAGTAAACCAGAGGACAGAACATCTTTCTCTCTGTATCTCCTTCTCTCTGTTTATCTGCCTTTCCAATAATAAATAAAAATAGCATAAACTTTAAAAAAAAAAAAAGACATGAGGGCCTGGTGCAATAGCCCAGCAGCTAATGTTTTTACTCTGAACATGCTGGGATCCCATATGGGCATCGGTTCTAATCCCAGCAGCTCTACTTCCCATCCAGCTCCCTGCTTGTGGCCTGGAAAGCAGTCAAGCATGGCTGAAAGCCTTGGGACAATGCCCCCATGTGCGAGACCCGGAGGAGCTTCTAGGCTCCTGGCTTCAGATCATGGAGCTCCGGCCACTGCGGTCACTTGGGGAGTGAGTTATCAGATGGAAGATCTTCCTCTCTGTATATCTGACTTTGTAATAAATCCTTCAAACAAACAACAACAAAAAAGACATGCTTAGATACGGAGTGGAAAACACTTTCTCTTACTCCCAGCCCGTTTCTCCTCCCCTACTCTGAGGTTAACCATTGTGTTGGATTCTCAGAACTAGTGTTTTCAGCTCATGGGACATTATGCCTCAGCAGGATAAACTGTTGCTTGGGACTCCTGTATCCCAAGTGTGAGTACCAGACGCCTGGCTTCCCTGCTTCTGAAGCATCTTCCTGCTAAAGCATCCTAGCACGTAGCAGATGATAGCCAAAGGCAATTAGGTCCCTGCCACTCAGGAGACAGGGACGGAACCCCGGCTTCCTGGCTTCACCCAGACCCAGTCCCGGCTTTTGTAGAAATTCGGGGAGGGAACCAGCAGATGGAGGATAGCTTTCTCATTCTTTCTCTTTTTCCGTAACTTCAACGAAGAGAGAAAAGAAAATTAAAACCAAAGATCTTTAGTATTTCATTGCAAATGTACTAAGTATCCTTATGTGTCAAAATGAATTTAAATTTTTAATCTGACAGAATCTATGTGGAATCATTCCAAATGCAGAAAACATCTGGTGTTAGGATTTATAAGCTCTTGTCATAATCTTGGTACACAGAACCACAAGTGCAATGCAGACTCCTGTAAGACTCCTAAGAAACCGATGATATTTTGGCTAAAGACCAATGTACAGCTTCAAATAAAACAAAATAAGCAAACAATAAATTCCACAAATCCAGGTGTAATAAACAAGGATCTCACAAAATGAGATAGCTTTTTTAATTAAGAGAAACTATCTCATCACAATTCCTATTCAGGTACCGTACTTGATGGTGCTCTCCAAAGGAAATTTTGTCACTGATTTTTAAGGAAATGTATGAACTATCTCTTTTTAAAAATGCCCCTCTAGGGGTCCGGAACAACAGCTCGACTGGCATGCCAGGATCCTGTGTGGGACCTGGAGTGTGTCCCTGCTTGTGGCCTGGGAGAGCAGCAGGGCACAGTGCGAAGCCTCCCTGTCCACATGAAGCTCCCCAGGGCAAAGTGCTCTGTAGGGGCAGCGAGTCATGTTCCCTGTCTCTGACAGTCCGAAACATCTGCTCCATCTTACACGCCCTGAGACTCGATACCTCATCTCACTCTGCGAGCAGAAGACAGCGTGTGCCTCAGCATTGTACTTGGAGCTTCGTCCTGGGGAATCTAGCCAGCATCTTTTGAAAGCAGTCATTCCTCTTGAAACCAACTGCCTCATCCACAGAGGCCTCGAGACTCTCCCTCGAACTCGAGAACCATCAAGATGGGGAAGAGACTGGCGGCTGATGGTGCGGCTGGCACCTAGGGACCACCAGGCTGCTGCGGCGGCGGCGGCAGCTCAGGAGCAAGCACACGGAAGTGAAGAGGCATGCGGTGACTCTGCTCAGCAGGAAAAGCTCAGCCGCTGTCTCAGCCGCAGTCGGTATGTGCCCTGATGAGCCTTAGTACCTGTGTCCTGCTCAGCCTGGCGTCCCTGAGCTGCCTGCAGCATTGCTGATAGTCCCTTTGGTTAGGTTTGTATCAGACAGATCGAACAGATCTGCTCTGAGTCTCTGTCAATTTGATTAATCAGAGTGGCTATCAAAAGGCGTTATTCATGGGGAAATTCTTCAGAAGCAATGACAGGGGCTTGGCGTGGTGGCCTAGAGGCTCAAGTCCTCGCCTTGCATGCACCGGGATCCCATATGGGCACTGGTTCTAACCCCGGCTTCCCAGCTTCCCATCCAGCTCCCTGCTTGTGGCCTGGGAAAGCACTCAAGGATGGCCCAAGGCCTTGAGACCCTGTACCCACATGGGGGACCTGGAGGAAGTTCCTGGCTCCTGGCTTCAGATGGGTGCAGCTCTGGCCATTGCAACTGCTTGAGGAGTGAACCACCTTTCTCTCTGACTCTCCTCCTCTCTGTGTATCTGCCTTTCCAACAAAAATAAATAAATCTTTAAAAAAAAAAAAGCAATGACAATATAGAAACAACATATCACTGGGAGGTCAACTCTCCATGATTCTCTGATGTTTCTGCACTGTTATAGGTGAGATATTGACTATTTTGTTGCAAATGACGCGCCTGCTCTTGCCAGGACCTGTGGGAAAACAGACCATGTGTTCCCTAAAGCAGAGGCCAGCCATTACTCAAGCAATGGATCCTTTCAGGCCATCATTCATCTCCCATTATAAAAACTCCTGGCTTCTCTCGCATAACCCAGAGGCACCACGCTGGACGCTCTCGCTTTATCCTAAAGGAAATGAGCCCCTAGAAAATGCTGATCCTCCTGCCACAGTTATGGGTGTAAATAACAAATTGTCCTTCATCTCTGCCTTCGGAGTGCCAAAGCTTCTAGTGTGTGTGAAACTGAGGCCCGACTTGAGAGTTAGTTTGCAAGTGGGGATAAGGTCAGGAGTTATTCACTGTTCGTAGTATTTATGAAGTCAAATCTTTCAGACTTTCACACGCAAAAATGAGCTGCATGTTATCTTTTGTGATCTCGAAGAAAGCTAAAATGTGAATAAATGTAATGAAAAATGTGCATTATTGTCCTTCACTTCTCATTTTGCCTTGACTCATAAGTGTCACCCATACTTGAAACGCCCAATTTGATTATATGTACCATAAAACTCCTACTCCGTACCTTTCTAATGTTACTGGGAATGGGAGTGAGAGGGATGGCGGGGACAGGAAGGAAGGTGGAACGGGAACCCATGACGTTCTTCTAGTTGTAACTATGAATCTGTGTAAGTCTACAAAGCTAAACAAATCTTAAAAGATCAATATTTTGCTTTCCACTGTGAGATGAGTAAGAGTAAACTCATCCAGAGCTAAAGGGTCCTGGGAATTAACCACCAAAGACTTTGGTTTCAGAAACTTCCAGAAGCCAATTAAAGCGCTAGTATCTAAAAATATCTGTCCTCAAAATGGATAATCATTTCTGCAGAAATTTTTTTTTCTCAGGCTCCACAGCTCTGGTTTATACCATCAATAATATATCAGCACAGGATAAATATCACAGAAGTCACATTTTTGGGATGTTTAAGAATACCATGGTTTATAGAAACAGTAAATATGTCAGAAGAATACATATTCAGGCTTCCAGGGCAAAAACATATGTCTGAGTCAACAAGACTGCTGAACATGATAACGGATTTTCTTTCCTTTCATAAGACAATATCAACTGTCTCGTAAAACATCAGACATTTTTGTTCTGCTATCATAAACTATCAACACAAAACACATGCACGCGAGTGTGGCCGTGGTATCTGTCTCAGTAAAAGCCAGTTATCGTCGTCATCAATTTCTCACAACTCATTATAAATAAAATCCAAGAACGAGACCTGAAATGACATTATTCTAAAGACAGGTCATCACCGCTGATGGATGACTCACTGCGCAGTGATAAACACAATATTCCATATGAAAAATCACGCTCAGATTGAATTTTTTCAACACAGAGGCAACCAAGACATAGCTGACGTAAGTCCCACGCAGCGCGTCACTTCATTTATAAATATTTCACCATGTGTCTCAAAAAAGTTCCTTAAAAATAATGTAACCACATTCAAAAAGTGGATAACGAGTGCTTACTATCAAATATCAGTATCTTCCAAATTTCTCCACTGTCATATTTTTGAATATTTGGCTCATTCAAATGAGATTTCCAATAACATGCAGGGATATCTGTCATCAGTCTTCTTTAATCCAGCCTTCCTATCTGTGTCTTTTTAGGTCTTTCCTTGTAGCTTATTCGTTAAAAGAACTAAGCTGTCTATGTCACACCCTGGATTTCACTGATTGTACCTAGTGGTATGCTTTGGCAGATTCCACCATTCTCACGATTGCTTAGAAACTGATAGTTTGTGTCCATGTCTTGCTCTGCGACAGTGAAACAATCAGCTAAATATTTCTGACAACGTATCTTAACACTAGATCTTAACAGAAAAGTGGTAGAAGGACACTTACAAGGAACGGATGTCTCTGGGTTTGCTACATTTGTCTCTCTGGGCTTCATCATCATAAGGGGATCTGTCCAACCAGGCCAAAAAAACAAACAGCCAGAGGTACCTTCCTATGGATGGCTTCCTCCCAGAACATCAAAAAATGATGCCCGAAGCAGGGCACCCCCCACTGCCAGCTTGCCCAGCACAACCTCACCCTCAGCCAGTTTCGTAGAAGTACTGATACACTTTATCTGATTTCCCTATGCCCCAACACAGGAGAATAGCAAGGTGCAAGCTCCCGCCGAAGGACTCCACACCGATAGGCTGTCATCAACTTTCCTGTAAGCAGAGCACCACTAAGCAGGTACCTCCATTTGAACATATTGTCCAGTGCCTGCCCAGTGAATTCCAGGTCATGGCGGCTTCCTACGGATATGCTTCCTCAGCATTCCTGAACGGAACTCCTGAGAACACAGCATTTCAGTGAACCCACGAGTGTATCACCTCCAAAAAGGTGTGGATGTGTCCCAGAGCGGCTGGCCTCTTCCTTGCACAGTTGGCCCCAGTGCTCACGGCAATGGCTGCTCTCCATGTATCTGGCACCTCACGTCTGCCAAGTCATCTATTCCTACTTCCCAATTACTTCTTTAGATAAATGGTTCCATTTTCAGAAAACTATATGATTTCTATCCATATTTCAGATCTAGCCATTTTTTGCTAAGAAGAAGCAAGTATTCCCATCATTAAGCAAAAATATCTGCTTTTCTTTCTTACAACATAATCTGTAACATTTGGCTAAGAGTTAAAAACTATAATTCTGTTATTTGTTAATTTTATAATTACTAAGGGTGAAATTTTAGTTCTGTTTTGACTCATGCATGAAAGATCTTTAAAAATCCTTGAAAATGAATATTAAGGGAAAACTATAGATTGTAAAACGTTTTTGTGCATCGAAATTAACCAGTTAGTCACTTGCTATATTATGTCCGAACAGGATCTAGCTTGAATCAATAGGAAGGATAAAACACCTATTTTTTTAAAAAAAAGCCCCACTCAGCCTGCTGCAGTGGCCTTGCAGCTAAAGTCCTCGCCTTGAACGCACCAGGATCCCATATGAGTACTGGTTCTAATCCTGGTAGCCCTGTTTCCCATCCAGCTCCCTGCTGGTGGCCTAGGAAAGCAGTTGAGGATGGCCCAAAGCACCCTGCACCCGCGTGGGAGACCTGGAAGAGATTCCTGGCTCCTGGCTTTGAATCAGTACAGCAGCAGCCACTACAGCTGCTTAGGGAGTGAAGCATCAGATGGAAGATCTTCCTCTCTGTGTTTCCTCCTCTCTGTATATATCTGACTTTGCAATAAAAAATAAATAAATCTTTAAAGCAAAAAAGAAATCAGAAACGGCTCAAATAAATGACCTATTAGTACATCCCAAAGATCTAGACAAACAACAAATCAAACCCCAAACGAGGAAAGACAAAAATGATTACTATTAGAGAATAAATAATATTGAAAAAGATAGATGAGTAAACTTTATCAAAATTTTTTAAAATAAACAAAATCAATATACCATTGGCCTATATAAAGAAAAGGAAAAAAAAAAAGAGGGAGAAAAACCAAAATTAATAAAATAGAAGATGAAAAGGGAACTACAACAATGGACATCTTACATAAGCAAAGAATCATCAGAAATTATTAGGAGCAGGTACATTTCAGCAAATTGGAAAATCTAGAGGAAATCAACACTTACGATATAGCTACACGGAGTCATGACGACACAGAAAAACCTCAATAGGCCAGTAACTCAAATGGAGATTAAATCAGTATAAAGACATCTCAAAGAAAATGGCTTCGCTCATGAACTCTACCAGATTTAAAAAAAAAAAAATTCTAATTTTCAAACTATGCAAAGCAATTGAAAGGGAATGAATCCCCCCAAACTTCTTCTATGAGGTATCACCTTAATTTCAAACCAGAAAAAAGTACAAGAAAGAAAGAGAACTATAGACCAAAAGCCTGATGAACACAGATGCAAAAAAATCCCTAACAACATACTAACAACCAGAACCCAACAACACATGAGAAAGATCATTCTCCCGGGCCAAGCGAGATTTATGCCTGGCACGCAAGGATGGTTAAATGCACATAAATCAATCATCACGGTAACAAACTGAAGAAGAAGAGGGACATAATTAGCTCAATAGATGCAGAGAAAACATCTGATAAAATGCAGCATCGTTTTATGGCAAAAAAGAAAAAAAAAAAAACAAGCAAAAAACCCTTAAGCAAATCGGGTACAAAAGGATCAATCCTCAACACAATTAAGGCAATATATGAAAAACCCATAGCCAGCATCATATTGAACGAGGAAAAGCTGGAGACATTTCCACGGAGATCCAGATGGGACAAGGAGGGCCACTGTCGCCACCACTCTTCAAGAAAATCCTGGAAATGCAGCCAGCCCATTAGGTAAGAAACAGAAATCAGACGGATACAAAGTGACCCATTTGCAGACAATATGATCCCTTCCGTGTGAAAATCACAAGACTGCTAAGAGGGTACAGGTACTCGTTAGAGAGTCAGTAAAGTTACAGGGTGTGACATCAACCCACAAAATAGAAAGCTTTGTCAGCATCTTCCAATGAACTGGGAAGAACAGCCCCATTTCACAGTAACTGCAGACATGGAAACCCAGCTCTCTGTTGTTCAGTACTCGAATAGTTAAAACATAAGGACCCAGAAAATCTCAAAGTATCAAAACAGAAACAGAGGCGCAAACAAGAGAAAACGTTTACAGAAACAAAGGAGCAAAAAGAAACCTAAGCCAGTTGTATTATAACAGGCATCATTACAACTAACTTGTTGACTTTACTCTCACTTCAGGACACATTTTGCCAACGTGGCACCATTTCATGCACGTAGAAAGCTATGCTGATCACATCTTCCGCCACACCCGTCAGGGTCTGAGCTGGTACCAAGTACGCTAACTGATGGAGTCAATGGCATGGACTAGGCTCTCCCAGTGTGAACTTCAAGCTAATGGTCATTTTGGACCTGCGTGCTAAACCGTTGATCAAAGACAAAAGTTAGCTGGTGACTTATGTTCAAAAACACGCATACAAACAGACAGCAAACGCCTTAGTTTTACTTAAGCAAATAATTTAAAAGAGAATATATTTAAAACTTCAAACGGAAAGTGACATTTTCCCTAAAACTTAACATTGCCTTTCTAAGAACTGATTTTTTTCTAGTTATGATGAGTTTATCCAAGAAGCAGTTAAATTTTATAACGCTGCCATCCTACTCCAGTTAACCTTCAGTCAATCCTAAAAGTTATCACGAGATAATAGTAAAATATTCTGTTTTATTCATTTCCATTAAAATACTACTTTAAAATCCTTATTTAAACACTTCAGCACACTAAATACTGATACAATTTTCACTGTATCATTTTAAAGCAAATTTTACAGAACATTTTATTCATACTATAAGTATGTATTATCTTACCTCAAGCATTTTAACAATTTACTTGGAGTAATAATGAAATTCACTTACAAATAAGAACAAAATGCAAATTATAACACTTGAAACTTAATACTATTGCCCAAAACGGAATCTTAATCTTTAAGAGACAGATATAAAAAGGCTGACAACATTATTTTAACAACAATGTCTAAGGAACTCTGTGAACAACAAAGTTTAAAATACAGGCTTAGGGGCGGAGGGGCAGCCAAGTGGCTCAAGTCCTCGCCTTGAACACGCTGGCATCCCATATGGATGCTGGTTCTAATCCCGGCGTATGGGAAGCTGACCCACTGGCTAAATCATCGCCTTGCAACTGCTGGGATCCCATGTGGGTGCTGGTTCCTGTCCTGACTGCTCTGCTTAACTTCCAGCTCCCTGAAAGCAGCTTTGGGACCCTGCATCCGGAGGGGAGACTCTCAGAGGCTCAGGACTCCTGGCTTCAGATCAGCGCAGCTCCGGCTGTTGCAGCTGCTTAAGGAGTGAATCGACAAAACACCTTTCTCTCTGTCTCTCCTCCTCTCAGTATATCTGACTTTCCAATAAAAAAAATAAATCTTCAAAAAAAAAAGTTTTAATAATGAAACTCAAAACTGAAGCCTATTTGTTGATATTTTTAAAATTGTTCACACTACCCTCCCCCACAACAGCTCTTAAATAGATCAAATGTTACATAACTTGGAAATGCAGTTATGTGATGATTGCTATATAATATATTAATCAAATTCTGGTTAAAAAATAATGATTCTGGGCCCGACATGATGGCTCAGTGGCTAAAATCCTTGCCTTGCATGTGCCAGGATCCCATATGGGCACTGCTTCACGTCCTGGATGCTCCACTTCCACTCCAACTCCCTGCCTGTGGCTTTGGAAGGCAGTGGAGGACGGCCCAAGAGCTTGGGACCCTACACTTGCATAGGAGACCCAAAGAAAGCTCCTGGCTCCTGGCTTCCGATCAGAGCAGCTCAGCTCTAGCTGATGCGGCCGCTTGGGCAGTGAACAGCAGTTCACTGTAAGTATGCCTTTCCAATACAAATAAATCTTTTAAAAAAAAAATTCCATAACCCTGATAACATGTGTTATACTACCCAATCTCATGAATCCACCAACATATCACAGAATAATTTTCTGTAAGATTTATTTATTTGTATTCGAAGGACAGATTTGACAGAGGGAG
The DNA here is from genome assembly GCF_017591425.1 of Ochotona curzoniae. NCBI lineage: Eukaryota > Metazoa > Chordata > Mammalia > Lagomorpha > Ochotonidae > Ochotona > Ochotona curzoniae. The sequence continues at coordinate 23,791,471 of NW_024467095.1, read as the reverse complement.
ACTGAGAGAGGAGGAGAGGTTTTCATCTGCTGGTTCACTCCTCAAATGGCCACAAAGGCCAAAGGTATGCTGAAGCGAAGCTCAAAGACCAGCACTTTCTCCATGCCTCCCATGCAGGTGCAGGGACGCAGGCCCTTGGGCCAGCCTCCTCTGCTTCCCTAGGCCCAGACACTGAGCTGGACTGAAAGTGAAGCTGCTGGTGCAATTGCTCAACAGGCTAACCCTCTAAGCACCAGAATCCCATATCGGCACTGGTTCATGTCCTGGCTGCTCCACTTCCCAGCCAGCCCCATGCTTCGGGCCTGGGAAAGAAGTGAGGATGGTGCAAATCCTTGGGGTCCTGCACTCACAGGGGAGACCCAGAGGAAGCCTCTGGCTCCTGGTTTTACCTTGGTTCAGTTGCAGTCATATGTGGAATGAATTTGAGGATGGAAGATCTATCCGTCTCTCTTTCTCTCTGTAAAATATGCTTTTCCTGTGCCTGATGCAGTAGCCTACTGGCTAAAGACCTCACCTTGCATGCACCGGGATCCCATATGGGCACCAGTTCTTATCCCTGCAACCATGCTTCCCTTCCAGTTCCCTGCTTGTGGCCTGGGAAAGCAGTCGAGGACAGCCCAAAGCCTTGGGACCCTGCACCCGTGTGGGAGCCCCAGAAGAAGCTCCTGGCTCTTGGCTTCGGATCAGCCCAGCTCCTGCTGCTGCAGCCACTTGGGGAGTGAACCAACAGATGGGAGAGCTTCTCTATCTCTCCTCCTCTCTGTGTATCTTTAAAAAAAATACACCTTTCCTATGAAAATAAACTAAACATTAGTAAAGGAAGTGAAGCAGCTAGAAAATGAACTGCCATCCACATGAGAAGCTGGTGCTGCAGAGGGAGGATTAGCCCGCTCTGCCACCACGCCAACCCCAAATCATGGTATAATGTTAACGATCACTGTAGAGTAAGAAGCGATTTGAGCACTGTGACCCCCGTTCATGGGGAGGAGCGGGAGGGAGTTTTGGGCTGCAGGTTCCTGCCTGTTCCAAATCTGATCGTTGCAGACATTTGGGGAGTTAGCCAGCAGGTGGAAGATACTGATGAGCGTGACTTCTCTCCTTCTCGCTCTCCCTCTCCCTGTAACTCTGCCTTTCAAATAAGCAAAAGAAAAATTGAAAAATTAATGGGCGTGTGTCACCTCACTGTTTTGTGTCGCGGACCCATCCCCTCTTGACCAGATCACACCACCACAGCGTTCTGACAGCTCTGTCCTCTCTTCTCCTACGTTTGATTTTTCTTCCTTCTGCTGGATGATCCGTATCAGCTTGCTTCATGCACTCATCTCTCCACACTTACACACACACACACACACACACACACACACACACTCCCTCTCCAGGCCATCTATCCATTTCTTTACTCCACATTATACTACAAGGATACCTTTCCCTTTTTTAAGGTTTATTTTATTTTTTTATCGGAAAGGCAGATATACAGAGAGGAGGGTCTGCTGTCCATTGACTGACTCCCACAAGTGGTTGCAGCAGCCGGAGCTGTGCCAAGCCGAAGCCAGGAGCCAGGAGTTTCTTCTGGGTCTCCCACATGGGTGCGGGGTCCCAAGGCTCCATGCCGTCCTCAACTGCTTTCCCAGGCCACAAGCAGGGAGCTGGATGGGAAGCGGGGCTGCCGGCATTAGAACCAGCATACCTATGGGATGCTGGTGCGTTCAAGGCAAAGACTTTAGCCACTAGGTTACTGCGCCAGGCCCTACAAGGATACCTTTCGTGTGTGTGAATACTGATCAGGGTAAACATTTTCCATTTACGCCACTGAGTGGATATGTATCCAAAAATATTGAAAAACTTAAAAGAAATGTAAAGTTACATATATCTTGACAGTAGGATGCTGGATTTTCTGCCGTTGTCTACACCTATGTCAGGATACATTTAAATAGCAGAACTGATGGACTCGTGCCCGTTTTTGAAGAACTATACTATAGTAATAATATAGGGGAAATCAGTACGGGGAAGGAACTTGTGGAAGGGAGAAGGAGAAATCCCTGAGCCTATGGAATGGGTTAATTAAGGTTAATTAGTTAGTTAACTAATTAACTAGAAGAATTGCCGGGGGTGGGCACCGTGGCATCGTGGGTTAAGCCACTGCTGAGGTGCCTGCATCCCACACTGGGGTATCTGCCTTGTATCCTGGCTACTGTTTCCGACTCACGTCCCGCTGGTGCATCTGGGAACCTGCAGAGCGTGACTCAGGTACCCATGCAGGAGGCCAAAGTGCCATCTCTAGCTCCCGGCTGCAGCCAGGGCCAGCCAACCACATCCGTTAGAGGCATTAATGTAAATGGACATTTCTTCTTTTCTCCCTTCCTTCCCTCCTCCCTTTCTTTCATCCGTTCCCTCCCTCCCTCTTTCCTCCCCTCCCTCTTTCCTCCCCTCCCTCTTTCCTCCCCTCCCTCTTCCTCCCCTCCCTTGCGCCTCCCCTCCCTTGCACCTCTCTCTCTCTCTCCCCCTTTCACTCTGCCTTTCAAATAAATAAGTCTTTTTTTTAAAAAAAAAGAGAAAAGAAATGTTAAGAGGCTCGTTTGACTTATTTTGAGAATACAGGCAAATTTTCTCCAGGTTTGAGCAAATATTAGTAGATTTAACAGGTCAAAAATAGGTGCTTGGAGTAATGCTTAAACCTGAGCAATTTGCTCTGGCTGATACATTAGACAGCTGCTCTGAATTACGCTTCACGCTGTTTGCAAAACAGAAAACTTCCTGCTGCCGGTGCCGAAGCTACCTGGAGTTGCATCAAGTTCGTTTCATCGCCATTTACTTATCTTTCGGGAAAGATATCAAACGTGCTTACAACTCATTTTGAACATATCCAAAAAATATTCTCCATCTTCAAAAGATTACTGGCTATGATATCAGTGTCAAAGTGATCACAAAATTATACACAATCATTATGTTATAACATAGTGGTTTCAATGTTCCTGCTGCTGTTGATGTCTCGGAACTACCAAAATCACTCCAGGAACTCTGGCCCTTCTCCCCAACACGGAGGCCTCTAAGGCGCCGTGGAACGGCTCCCCATCCCAGCGCTGCTGCAGCCTGATTGCAGGGAGCAGTTCCCCTTTACTCGGGGGACCAGGAAGATAACAAGACCTGGTCCATTGTCCCCAGCTACCTTCCTCCATACCTCAGCCCTCCCCGCCCTAAGCAGAAACACACATGGGCATATATCCCTCTCAACTATAAATATTAAAAACAAAATTCTTTTAAAAATTAAATGAAATTTGGGGGGCCATGATGACAGTTCAATTGGTTGATGCTCTACCTGCAATTGTCAGCCTCCCATATGAGTGCCAGTTCGTGTCCCAGCTATTCCACTTCCCATTTAGTTCTCTGCTTACGGTCTGTGAAAGCAGCAAAGGATGGATGAGGACTTGGAAGCCTGCACCTGAATGGGAGAGCTGCAGGAGGCTCCTGGCTCCTGGCTTCCGATCAGGTAAGCTCTGGCCATTGTGGCCATTTAGGGAGTGAACCAGCAAATGACAGATCTTTCTCTCTGTTGCTCCTTCTCTCTCTAAATCTGCCTTTCTAATGAAAGAATATATAAACCTTTAATTTTTAAAAAAAACAAAGTTACTTTCTCTTTCGCATGCTATTTTTGTTTACTTGTTTGAGAGGCAGAGAGAGAAGTCTTATTTTCTGGAACAATCCCCACATGCCCATGATGAGGCTGGGCAGAGGCCAAAGCCAAGAGCCAACAGGGAACTGATGTCTCCCTTGGGGGTGGCAATAACTTAGCTACCTGTGTTATTGCTGGCTCCTGCTAGGCTCTGTAAGAAAGGTAAAGTCAGGAGCTGGAGCCAGGTATAGAACCCAGGTCACCCCACATGCGGTGTAAGCGTCTCAACCAACACTCATTCTTTAATGGGAAAAATGCCTACTCCTACAAGTTTTTTAACCAATGTATGCTTCATTTCCCTTATTTCCACAAATTGTATATATTTCTAAGTTAAAGGGCAAAAAAAAAAATCACCACATTGTAACAGTAACAGTCTTATTGAGTGCAAAACCAATTTTCATTTTTACCTTTAATCTGAACCAATCAGCATTATGCAAATTACAGCATAACTGAATGCATCATAAACCTCAATTCTGTCTAATGAGAATTTAAATAAAAATATCTTCAGAGTTCATTTTTCAAAAGCAAGATTGTTCCATTTTAGCTTAATATAAAAGAAAATAATTTATAGTACTTCCTAAAATACTCTCATTTATATAAACTATCAATCTAATATTCCTAAATGAACAGCATCAAATTCAAGAAATAGGTAATTACCCAGATTCTATTTTCCTCAACAACTTGAACAAATTCATACTCTGTGTTTGTTAATAAATAATCGATTAGGTTTATTCAGAGCCTTTTCATAAGTGACATTTTACAGTAATGGAAGTTCTCACTGTGAATGAAGAATGGTGAGCCAGTATTCAGCCTTGCGGATATGACGGTCTATTAAAATAACATATCCTCCTGTAATTCGAGTTCCATTTCTGCATTCCTTCGCTAAGTGTGCAAACAAACTGTGAAATGAATCCCACACAAATATCTGTAAATACTCATTGGAAATTCCAAATAAAAACAGTGTCATAGCAAATTACACTCATTCCTCTAAGTGTGGCCTGTAGCAGCAGGAGGAAGCTCTGACTTTTCTCCACAGTATATCACAAAGTTCTTCCACGTTATAAAAACAAGACTTGAGTTTGTATCTTAAAATCAGTGAGAGTCTCTAGCCCATAGGCAACTCCTACCAAGCATTTCCCTTACTAATCCACCTCTGCACACCATACCACAGGTGGTGGCTTTGCTACTTTCCACATACTTTTACTGCTCCTTAAGAGGACCAAAGCTTCGTGATAAATGCTCAATAAATTCTACTACAACTGTAATTATATTCAATGAAGTCTCCGCTACTTTTTTCCTCTAAGAAATGCTTGCTTCTACACGTGGGTAACTTCTCATAGCGGAAGCCCTGAGTGACCCATCATCAATTTAAGCAATCAAACCTGAATAATTAGCGAGCACTCTCTGTGATGCACTGGATCATAATTGTTGCCTTCCCTGGCCTTTTATCAGAGGAAGTACATCAGATTTCTTCACCTGCCAGAGACAACCTCTGCAGAATCCCTGAGCATCTCCTGAGACAGGAAGGCAACTCTGGGCTGTACCAACCAATGTGCCCGGTGACTCCCTCACGCCAGCTTCTGCCTGCTGGGCCAAGCCAACAGCACGGGCTCCTCAGCCGAAAATCAATATAGCCTGATCCAGGTCAACACTACAATTGCTTCCCAAAAGAGCTCTGCTTTGAACACCTCGAGACGAGTCAGGACCAATCAGAAAAACCAAGAGAATGTGTCTCCTACAGGAACAAAGACGTTCAAGCAAAATTAGGAGTAAAAAAAAAAAAATGCTAACCCTGAATTTAGATGACTATTTCTAACTAATCTTATGACATCTATCGCACACAAATTATGGCCAGAATAAACCAGAATAGAACTGTAGTTATCTGAACCAGGCTACGGCCTCCCTTAAACACCACTCACATCCCAATATTACTTCCCTTTATAGCAAAGAAATCTTATTCTCGCAAGGACTGCCCAAGGATTATTGGAGCAATCTTAGCAAGGCAAGCTTAGCAGGAAAAGTAAAAAAAAAAAAAAAAAAAATCTGCAGGTAGAAGCTTTTTAAGAAACTTTACACCACCATTCCTTTGAATAAGAGAGACCTGCTAGGAAATCACAAGAGCTTTAATTTAGGAGGGACTCAGCCTAATGTATTATTCCTTAAAAATGTTATCATTTCTGGGGCTGGCATAAGAGCTCAACAGGCTAATCCTCTACCTGCTGGTGTCAGCATCCATCACGAGTGCTGGATTAAGACCCGGTTCCTCAGCTTTGGATCCAGCTCTCTGCTTATGACCTGGGAAAGCTGCGGAGGATGGCCTGAGTCTGTGGACTCCTGCCACCATATGACATACACAAAAGAAGCTTCTGGCTCCTGGCTTCAAATCAGCTCAGCTCCAGCCATTGCAGTATTTGGGAGTGAATGAGTGGATGAAAGATCTCTCACTCTCTACCCATCCTTCTCTCTGCAAATCTGCCTTTTAAATGAAAATAAATAAATCTTTTTAAAAAAAAAATAAGTCAATTCTATGAAGAGCACATGGATATGCAACAGTATCAAATCCAAAAAGTCATAATTCAAAAATAACATTCTGTTTGAACCAATCACATCTGTGGAGATTTTCAACAAGAAAGAAAGGTGGGGCCGACATCGTGTCACAACAGCTTTAGTGGCCTCCTGCCAAGGTCGGCACTCCACGCCACACTGATTCGAGTCCCAGCTGCTCTGCTTGCAGTCCAGCTCCCTGTCAATGGACCCGGGAAAGCAGCAGCAGACGGCCCAGGTCCTTGGACTCCTGCAAACCACACGGAAGAGCTTGCTGCAGTTACGGACTCTCGGCTTCCGCCCGGCCAAGCCCAGCTATCATGGCCATTTGGGGAATGAAGAAAAGATGAAAACCATCTCTTCGTCTCTCCTTCTATCTCTATCACTCTACCTTTCAAACAAATAAAATAAAATGTTTAAAGAATACAAGAAACTTTGAAAATCTTGACATGTGCAAACTATCATACCAGCTGCTTAGAACTCAAGTTTCCATGAGGATGGAATACACCTAAAATTACATGTGTAGGAGAGTAACGGTTACAGCCCACAAGCGGTATTTGCATCATTCCACCACTGGCTTGACAGTGCTGCCACTAAAAGAAAAAAAGTGAATTGCTTTTCAACTTTTCGTGAAAATGTAGCCTGCTATCATGATGTGGGATTCTGACACTAGGGGAAAGAAGAACAGCTCTTCTGAAAATTAGCTCTTATTTTAAAAACTTATGTTAAGATACTGAACAAAGATAAAAGAAATTAAAGTAATTTTTAAAGAAAAAAAAAGTTGTCAATATATTCCAGGCTTCTTCGAGAACAATCAGATTTCAGCGTCACATTATAATTAGCCTTCAGAATTGAAAGTTACAATTGCTCATGCACAACGACTATGAGAAGAAAAAAAAAAGATTAAAATATTATAATGCAGTCTGTGATTTATGGGGCAAGTAGAGCTTTAGAACATCAAAGGAAGCCCAAAGAGGGAAGATGAGTTGGAATTTGTAATCGCAATCAATAGGATGTAGGGCTCACACAGGCAAAAGGCCACCTGCTCCAGGGTTCTATCCGGAAGCTGCGAAGGCTTCTCCCCCCCCCCCCCAGCCTGGAAGTCTGATCCCAGTCTGCCAGCTTCCGCCAAAACTCAGGAGCCGGGACCCTTGTCTCGTCACTAGTAACTTTATAATTCTGCCACATCATCAATGAAGTCTGCAGAGAATGGGACGACAGGCTGTGCTATGGGAGGCAGGCATAGCAGAAAGGCGCTTACACCTGCCTTTCTGCACAGCACCCAGCCCGGAGGGAAGCACTCTGAAACACTGCTTCTAGAGACTTATTGTTGTTGATTTCTGTTGACTAGAAAACCCTGGGAAGTGAAACCACAGTTGGGAGGGGCTGCTATAATTTATTTGCAGATTTCTTCATTGCCCTTTATTTATTTCTCAATAATAAGATCCCTGAAGTTCCTAAACAGATTGGAAGAAAGCATGAAACAAAAGAAAGAGGAAAATTAAAACAAATAAAACTGCAAAAGCTGGGAAGAGGCAAAAGCGAAAGGCATGAAAAGTAGGAATAATGCATAATCCATCTTTTATTAATAACACAATTGATTGCAACATAAGGTACAAGTTAAGAGTTACAATTCCAACTTAGACTAACATTGCTAAGCTAATGAAATAACCCTTATAACTTTCCTGAGATCCCATTTGTCCTTGATGGACTTTAGTGGAACGACAGATATACAGAGAGGAGGGGAGACAGACATGAAGATCTTTCGCCTGCTGATTCACTCCCCAAGTGTCCGCAACAGCCAGAGCTGCACCAATCCAAATTCAGGAGCCTGGAGACTCGCCTGGGTCTTGCATGCAGGTGTGGGGTCCCAAGGCTTTGGGCCATCCATGACTGCTTTCTGAGGCCAACTACATGGAAAGTGGGGCCACCGGGATGAGAACCGGCGTGCGTGTGTGATCCTGGGGCATGCAAGGCAAGGATTTAGCCACTCGGCTACCACGCTGGGCCCTAAACTTTGTTTGATCTAACTTCAACAGACTCATACTAACACTCCTAACCCAATCAATGTTGTTGCCTGGCAAAGCTTCCTGTGATATACGTTAGAACCTGAATGTTTTTGGCAGATACCGTACCAATACACGGTTATGAATATATTTATGTTTTCATTATAGTTTGACGTCTTTTGTGTTCTCCAATAAGCTAACATACTCACACTACCAATGTTAAATATTGAGTTCTGCAGTAAGCATTCATCCACATGCTACTTATACGAGTTTCTTCCTAAGCTCACCACAGTGACACTATGTATTCTCTGAATTATGACACACAGAAGAAAATGTGTCAGAGCAAATACAGCTGCTGTTATTTCTGAAACTCTCTGAAATATCCTATATGACTATCTCTCTTCTTACAACAGTTCTCCAGTTAAAATGCTAATTTATCCTGTGTTCTAATCACTGCAAGGGAAGGACTGAAGGCATTATGCTCTTCGCATTCTGCAAGAATATCAGGGCATTCTTTTAACACTACGGCAAGTTAATCATCATTTTAATTTTTTATAGATTTTTACAATTTTATTGGAAAGGCAGATATACAGAGAAGAGGAGAGACAGAGAGGAAGATCTTCCACCTGTTTTTTCACTCCCCAAGTGGTCGCAATGGCTAGAGCTGAGCCAACCCAGAGCCAGGAACCAGGAGCCTCTTCTGGGTCTGCCACATGGGTGCAGGGTCCCAAGGCTTTGGGCTGTCCTTGACTGCTTTCCCAGGTCACAAGCGGAGAGCTGGATGGGAAGCGGGGCGGCCGGGATTAGAACCAGAGCCCAGATCCTGGCACGTTCAAGACGAAGATTTAGCTGCTAGGCTATGTGCTGGGCCCAATTTACCTGTCATTTTAAACAATTGATAAAAGGAATCAAACTGAGATAAATAATGCATCATTATACCTATCTAATGCACTGTGTGCATATCAAAAGGATATTTTTACAGTCTTATATATTTCAGAGTTATTGCATGACTACTATGCATAATCAAATATAAAAAATGTAATCCTTATATGTCCTCACTTTTCCATTAGACTGATAATTGAATTAAAGTACCTAATATATTTTTTGCAACATTAAAGTCAAAATGTACAGAAATTAAGAAAAACACACCATCTCCTCAAAACAATAGCCCTAAACACTTTCCTTTACTCCACAGTTTTCCTATTTTACTCAACGTACTCCTGGTTTCCAAATACTTCTAACAGCCGAGTGGTTTGTCAAACACCACATTAAAACAACTTAATCAACAGTATTCTGAACAGATACTGTAAGGCTGAAGACCGAAACAATCTCTCCTACATAAATAAGGCTAGACATTTTGAAGCCACTTCTAAATAAATGAGTATATTCTAGGCCAGCATTGTGCTCTAGCAGGTGAAGCCACTTCCTGCAGTACTGGCATCCCACGTGGATGCTGGTTTGTGACCCGGTTGCTCCACTTCCGATTTAGCTCCCTTCTAATGGCCTGGGAAAAGCAACAGAAGATGGCCTAAGTGCTTGGCCACCTGCTACCCACATGCAGGCCTGGAAAAGCTCCTGGCTCCTGGCTTCATTGTGGCCACTGGAAAGAAAATCAATGAGTCCTTCAATTTCTGTCTCTCCACCCCCCCCCGACCTCTCTCACTGTAACTCTGTATTTCAAAATGAAAAAATAAAACTTTCAAAAGTAAGTAAATTCACTGACTGTCTGTGTAAGAGCTCTTCCATTAGCTGGTTCACTCTTCAAACGCCCACAATACCCAGGATTGGGCCAGATGAAAGCAAGGAACCAGAATTCAATCTGGATCACGTACGTGGCAGAAATCCAACTACTAGATGATCTGCTGCCTCCAAGGACAGCTGGGTATTATCAGAAAGCCAGAATCAGAAGCAGGGCTGGAATTAAAGCCTATGTAATTCGATATGGGATACATCCCATATCTCAACAGTGGCTAACTCACTGTGTCAAAGGCCCTTCTAGCATCTGATCATTAAAACCTTAGATTTGATCATTAAAACCTTAGATAATTAAAACTAGGTTTCTCACTTCCATGGACCAGGCACTGCCTTGCAGATAAAGAGGGAACTGAGATGGGATGACTCACAATGGGAAAGCAAGAGGGCATGTCTGGGTCAGACCAGGGCACCTTTCCATGTGGGAATGGCCATGGTACCAACTGGTTTGCAAGAATCAATTCTGGGGGTAGATTCTGTCGGTGACTTATGGGACTTCAGTACCTGCTGGCTTGCATGAGAGCTGGGGGTGGTGACGGACCAAGCCAGGTAAGATCATAGAACTTACCGACCTTCATGCGAGCTGGAACTAGGAACAAGGCATGTTGGGCCGGGCTGCGACACCTACCAGGGCACTCAAGAACTACGTCTGAAGACAGGCTGGGCTGGGCTGCAGCACCCACCACTCCACATGAGGGCCAGGGCTGGAGCTGGTCAGGCTGGGCTAGGCTGTAACACCCGTCATTGTGAGCTGGGATTTGGGGCAGGCCAGGTATAGCCAGGCTGCAGCACCTACCAGCAAATATTGAGAACTGGGGCTTGGGGTAGGCATGGTAGGGGAGCTTCAGGAACTTTCATGCTAAGCCACTTCCTCTGCTGGTGAGCATAAGAGCCTGGACTGGAGGTGGGCCTGGCCAGGCAAGGTTGCAACATCCATCGCCTCATATGTGTCTGTGTCCGGGGTAGGGCCAGGCTGGTCTCGGCCACTGTACCCACTCATGCACTCGAGAGGCAGAGTAAGTACAGATCAGCCACAGCATTTGTTGTAAAAGCTGGGACTGGGTACAATCCATGTCAGGCTGGACCTCAATACCCCAAGGCAAGAGAAAGATCCAGCACCGGGAGTGTCCTGGTAGTAGAACCGCAGGCACTCTCCCGTTAGGCAGCAGCTCCCACTGTTGAGCACGAGAGGCAGGGCTGGGAAAATGCCAGCCTGGACAAGGCAGCAGTACTGGTTGGCATATGCTTAGGCTGGGTTTGGCAGCAGAGTGGGCTGAACTAAGCCACAGCATCTATAGGTGTTTATGAGAGCCAGATGGAATGTGGGATGTGAGATGGGCTGGACTAGGCCATGGCACACACAAAAACTGGGGCTGTGGGTAGGCTTGGCTGGGGTTATTGAAGGTCACGCCAACTAGACATGGCACCCACTGGCACGTGTAAGGACCAGGTCTGTGAAGCTGTGCTGGTACAGGCCACAACACATATCAGTTTGCAGGCGAGATGGGGGTGGGGGCAGCTACATTCACCGGTGTGTGCATTGGCTGGTGCAGGTGACAGACCAAACCTGACGTGGCACTAGCTGGCACACACAAGATCAGGTCTCAGGTCTTCCCAGGCAGATTTTCTTGGGGGAATCCCAACAAGACTGCTGGATGCAAATCCAGCCACAGGGAAAATCACAAGATATGTGATCCAGCTTTGGAGTACGCATATTGGGTCTGGTCCTCTTCAGTTCCCGATGCCTGTGCAGTGGAAAAGCATAGGCAGACATGCATGAGGGCGTGACAGCCGTCTCACCTAGGCAACCAGACGATGCTGAGTGCCTCATCTGAGGCTGGAAAGTAGAGCAGGTCAGACAGATTTCCTGGCCAAGCTGAGCACCGAGTGTCTGTCTGGGTCTGTGGATACACTAAGGTGGACCTTGTCAACCAACAGACCTTGGAAAGATTTTCTGGACCCTGCAGCAATGAGACATTTATCTCAACCACCTTCCTCCATACCTCAACCTTCTGCACTCTAACCTGAGGCCCATGTGGGCGTACATCCCTCTCGACTATGAAAACAATATTAAAAATTACAATAAAAATTATAAAGAATAAGAATGGCTGTGTGTGAATGCAAAGCCACATGGAGAAAGATGGTAAAATGGCTACTTCTATGCATGAGGCAACTCTTAGCAACTGGTGTTCGTAATCATCTTTGGTATGCATAAAAATATATATACATAAAAACGAGTAATACAGTTGAGGCCTCTCATGACCCAAGTAAGTAGCAAATTCCTCCCAGAATGCTCAAGTATTCACGTCGGGACTGAGCAGGGCTCCTGGATCTGCTAATAACTGCACGAGCAGCTCTAAATCTTTGATGCCATAAGAACGATTCGATTTCATAAGACTGACTAAACATAAGCCATTTACATTTGAAAAAAAACAGTGTAAGGGCAAAAGTGTAATGTCGGATTTTATCTCAAATATTGTTCTTACCTGGAAAGCAGAAACAGTGATTCATCTCCTAACAGCAACTGGAAGGTTAAATTTGTGATCGACTTACAGTATGTAATACTGCTGCCTGCATAATCCCGACATAGTTATCCAATGTTACACACCAACGCACTTTAACCAAACCACGAGTTTTCATGAATGTCATTAGCAAGAGCTGGTCTGCACATGGTTTCCCCTCACTTACATTTCTGACCAACAGCATTTGCTGCAGGCACATTCTAACAGATCCCATGAAACAGAATAACACCAATTCAGGTGGGTTAATGAAAGTCAAGAGAGAATATTCAAAGCAAACTGTTCCTATGATAATAGTAATTTGGATCAAGAAAGAGATGGCAGAAATGGAAGAAGTCAAGTCATGGTTCTGAACAAAAACTGTACAAAGTTTCCTTCAGGATTCCTGTGCCCAAACTCCTCTGGCTTTGCAGCCACTTCAGAGCCTCGGGTGCCACACACCTGGAAATCGACATTACCACCTCATCTTCCCCAGTGCGGCCCTATTTCTGAGGCCAACATTCGTAGCTTCCCAACTCTTATCTAGGTCAGCATCTGTTATTCTCCAGTTCTTGGACAGCTCGCTGATCCCAAGTGAATCCTACTCTATTTCCAAATTTCAGGGTTTAAAAGTTTAACATCTCAGCAATGTCAAAACAAAACAAAAAAATAGTTTCAGAAGTGACTGAAACACTCATTGGTTCAGAAAGGAAAATAAAAAAGCATTTCTATAGTTAGAAGGTAACACACGGTACACGGGCAGGGACATGAGCATATAGAAATTCAAACACATAAAACTAGGTAATTGTGTAAATAGAAAGCTGTTGGACAACTGCATCCATTTACCTCCTCAGAAAACAGGTGTGGAAAACCAGCACAAGTCTGAGTGCCGTGGAGGTTCATCTCATCACTTTCTTCCATTTTGGCATCTTTGGCAGGAATCACCTCAGTAAGTTAGAGGTAATGAAACCACAGGTTGGAATCAGCCATTGGTTTTCAGACTCCACTTTCCAGTGACCTGAAGTTCCTGGAACTTCCCACAAGTACACGGGGCATGAGGTCTCTCTCCTGGAGCCGTCTCCAAGGCATTGGGAGTGCCTCTGCAGCCTTTCCCTTGGATGAGGACCTGGGCTCATGCGCACTGTTACTTCTCTGCTTCTATGTTTTCCCCTAACAATCCCCTGTGCTGAACAAGTGCATCTGGCAGCAGGCAGATTTTCGTCCCTGCCCACACTGCACTTCATTTTCTACAGAGGCATTTTCGCTTTTTAATTTTGTAGCCTGTAATAGATCATTTACAGGTAAGAAAAATGAGTTCAACAAAAATGCAAATGACCTATCCATTCGCCTTTTCAACTGACCACAAAACAGAAATTTTAACCTAGCAAATCATAATTTAAAATGTAATCATGTCTTTCATGCACACATAAAAATGAACGTATGTTACACATATAAAATGAGCCAAGGCATTCAAGCCTCAGTGAACTAACAAGAAACAGTATCAAAACTACTATTACTATGCTGTATGGACCTAGTTAGTTAATACAAGTTGAGTATGTCTTTGTCCTAATGGTACCATGAATAAAATTACTGAGCAGCTTAGAGCAACATTAAGAGAAAGCTTTGTATAACAGGGTAGTGACATATGGTTTGTTAGCCATCTTTTTAGGGAAGAAATCAATTGTGCACCTACTGGAAATAACTCATTTGAATTAGTTAGGATAAGAATTATTTGTATAGCTACGAACTACAAACTAAATTATTGATACATAATAGTTTACCTATTAGACTAACTTCTAACCAGACAGAATTTCAAAACAGTGTACTCCACAGAACCGGAAAGATGTACTGCCCACATGTAGCCATCTCAGCATCCGTTAGACAAGTCAGGCATTCCATTCTAACGGCATCTAACAGTCTGTTTTACACGGTTGTAACTATTAGACAATTTTCTCAGCTTCGATTATAACTGAAAGTAACCCTTGGTGAGCCATCCTCTGTGTAGGCGTCCTGAACACATCACCGCAATATGCGCTGACAGACAACACTCAAAAGAAACCAGTGGGCATGGCTTGCTTCAAAGATATTCTGGAAAATAATAATCATTTTCATAGAACATATCCAGTAAACATTAGAGACAGCCATTCTTCCAGACCAGCATCCTGCACTGAGCCCTGGGAACCAAACCAAGCAAGAATGCAGGTACTCTGAGCAGACAGCAAATCATCGGACACCAGTTTGCAAAAACAAAAGTTCCTGCAACCCACTGAAAGGAGTCCAGTTCAGTGAAGCCAGCAGGTTCATCCTCTGCTCTAAACCTGTAAAAACTTAACCAGCTCATCTGCCTTTTTCTTGCTGCAGTCTACTTTCTTGCTATAAAGCCGCCTTCCTTTGCCTTAGACCATCAGAAAAAAAAAAAAAAATCTTTCTAATTAAGTGAGCTGTTGCCTGATTCTTGAATTGCACATATAAGTCCATCTAGGTCTTTAAAGCACATTTGTTGTCATTGTATTTTTTGACAGCTCCCGCCACAAAGCACAAAAGCACAAAGGGACCCAATTCCGAAGACCCTCTGACAAACATAGGAAAGGCACCAATGCACCCTTGGGGGGCTCCTGCTGCGGTCCTGAAGCTCTGAGTTCCTCTCCGGCCGGATATTCTTTTTGCAATGAGTCCTCCATCCTTTTAGCTTCAAATCTTGGGTTAGTCTGTGCCGAGGGGGCGTGTAACCCTCTGGGGTTTGTGAAGCCTGAGGGATGGCTGGCAAGGGGAGTGGTCACACAGACACAGCCTGAGGGCTCTACGGATGCTTCAGTTGGATGACTGTCGCGCAGAGAAAGTAGTCCTAAGCACAATTACTGCAGGAAGTATGAACTCCAGCTTTGCAAACTGATACAGATTTGGGGTTCTATCCTCTCTGTGTTTTTGGTTTGTTTTGCTGACAAAGGGGTCAGGGGGAGAAAAGGGGAATCACTGTCCAAGTTAATTGAACAGATCTTATAGCCAAAGCCATGATTTCACTGGAGGTCGGGCACTAAACAGCCGTAAGAGTATGTGACATGAAAAGATAAGACAGATGCCCAGTGCAGTGACCTAGTGGCTAAAGTCCTCACATTGCACGTGCCAGGATCCCATATAGGCGCTGGCTCTAATCCCGGCAGCCCCACTTCCCATCCAGTTCCCTGCTTGTGGCTGGCAAAGCAAAGATGGCCCAAAGCCTTGGAACCCTGCACCAGCGTGGGAGACTCAGAAGAAGCTCCTGGCTTTGCACCGCCATCCCTATGGGCCTTGGGTTCCTGTGCACTGTGGAAGGTCTGCAGGAAAATCCTGGCTGCTGGTTCAGATCAGATCAGCTCAGCCTCAGCCATTGCGGCTATTTGGGGACTGAACCAGTACATGAAAGATATCTCTATCTCTCTATTTTTCTCTCTTTTTCTCTCACTCACTCTCTGACTCTCCTTTTCTCTATAAAACTAACTGCCTTTCCAACATATATATATATATATGGGTCACCAGTGCCCATATATATATATATTTTTTTTTTGCAGAGAAAAGGAGTGTCGGCAAAAGAGATCTCCCATCCTCTGGTTCACTCCCCCAAGCAGCTGCAATGGCCAGAGCTGAGCCATTCTGAAGCAGGCGCCAGGAGCTTCTTCCCAGTCTCCCACAAGGGTGCAGGGTCCCAAGGCTTTGGCCCATCCTCGACTGCTTTCCCAGGCCGCAAACAGGGAGCTGGATGGGAAGTGGAGCAGGCGGGACATGAACTGGCTCCCATGTGGGATCCCGATGCATGCAAGGTGAGGATTAAGCCACTGTGCCATTACACTGGGCCCTTAAAATAAATCTTAACAACAACGAAGTTTAAGTAACTAATGGACATGTTACCTGAATGTGTCATCTTTTCCTCTGAGTAGTAACCCAAGCATAATTGTTATGGAAAGTGAACTAAACCCAGTCTCTAAAATATAACTTTGTGGTATACAGTTCGCTATTTCTAATTTATCTGTGGCAAAAATAAATAAATAAATAAATAAAGGCTGTAAAGGGCAATTGTGCAGGGGAAGAAGCTACTGATCTGAGGCAGCCTAACTGGGCCCCCTCCCTTTTTTAACCAGACTGATTGGGTTCTTAGGATATAGTTGATGATGCAGAACGAAGCCTCTTTAGGCACAGTAAGTCTCTCACCATGCAATAAAGGTCTCATGTTCTAATTACCATCCTTATTATCTGCATGTGGTTTGAAGGCAAAGATACAAAGAAGGAAACATCTTCCATCTACATTTTATTCCGCAAACACCAAGAATAGCTAGGGCTGGGAGAGGCTAAGGACAAAAGCCTTGAGCTGCATTTGGATGCGGTTCATCCACACGGGTGTCAGCGACCAAAGTACGTCACCCATCACCTGCTACCTGCCAGGTACAGAAGCAGGAACCTGGACGGAGAGCTGAGTAGCTATGACCGAAAGCAAGCGTTTCAATACAGGTGCGGACACAACAAGCAATGGCTTGATCTACTTTTCTACAACAGCTACTTTAGGCAATCATGATTTCGATGTCTTCTTAGAGGCTTCTATAAACAGCCCTTCCAGGGTGGGTGGTGTTGGCAGGAAGCCATAATCATGGGACTGGGTTCTAAACAGGATCTCGGAAACGCGACATGGGCATTCCAAGTAACATCCTAACCAACGTGCCACACACTGGCCTTGATAAGATTTCAACTCTTTTTTTAAAGTGTCCTGGTATGACTATTAGGTATTTCTCAAATAGGTAGGAGCTGAAGACTAACCCTGAGGTCTTATTTAAAGTACAGATTTTTATTCAAGCAGAGTTGAAACAGGGCCTGCGATTTGGAATTTTCTTATTGCCCCCGGGCATGCTAATGTCACAGGTCTGGAAACTACAGTTTGTAACAAGGCAAAAAAGAATCCGTAAATTAAACAAGGTTAGGCAAAGCTCCATTTACCCGGCTGGTTCTTGTTTGGCTTTCTGATCCTAACACAGCATCACCTCCGATAATTTAGCAATACATTCCAGTTTAGAATTCTCTAATCCTGCAGATGTTGCAATGTAAAATCAAGGCAAACAGGCCACAAAAAGCACTTGTGGAAAGTACTCCTCATTTTTTTTAAAGACTTATTTTATTTTTATTAGAAAGTCAGATATCCAGAGAGGAGGAGAGACAGAGAGGAAGATCTTCTACCCGATGATTCATTCTCCAGGGGGCCACAATGGCTGGAGCTGAGCTGATCCAAAGCCAGGAACCCAGAGCATCTTCCATGTCTCCCACGCAGGTGCAGGGTCCCAGGACTTCAGGCCGTCCTCAACTGCTTTTCCAGACCACAGGCGGGGAGCTGAACGGGGAGCGGGGCCACCAGGATTAGAACCAGCACCCAAATGGGATCCTGATGCATTCAAGGCAAGGACTTTAGCTGCTAGGCCACCACGCCACACCCGAAGTACTCCTCATTTTCAAGAGCAGCTAATGATGCCTGGGACAGGAAGTTAGATCAGGAAAGTATGGAACACAGGGAAGTTCATTGTACCCAGGACCTAGAACAGCTCCTGGTAAGTGGCAGGGAAGCAACTCCAATAACTGCTCAACAGGCAGCAGTAATATTCAGGACTCCTAGGAAAGGAAGAAAAATCTGGGCTGCTGTTGGGATATGGCGAGTAAAGCAACCACTTGCCAAGTTAGCATCCTGTATCAGAGTGCTGATGTAAGTGTTGTTCACTCCCTCCTCCTTCAAACAAGCTCCTTGCTAATGCATGTGGGAAAGCAGCAGGTAAGAGGCCAAGTACGTGGGCCCTTGCCTACCACGTGGGAGACCTGGGTAATTCTAGGCTTCCACTTGTGGCCCGGATCAATCCCTGATGTTGTGATCAGTTAGAGAGCGAACCAAAAGCTGGAAGACCTCTCTCTATATATAGCTCTCTCACGTTCTCCCTCTTTCTATAGCTCTCTCTCTCTAGCTCTCTCGCTCTCTCCCTCTCTCTAGCTCTCTCTCTTACTTGGTCACTCTGCAAACAAATCAATTTTTAGCAAAAAAAAAAAAAAAAGAAAGAAGGAAAGAGGTGGGCCCAGCATGGTGGCCTGGCAGCTAAAGTCCTTGCCTTGAACATGCCAGGATCCACATGGGCGCTAGTTCTAATCCCAGCAGTCCCGCTTCCCATCCAGCTCCCTGCTTGTGGCCTGGGAAAGCAGTCAAGGACGACCTTAAGGCTGGGGACCCTGCACCTGTGTGGGAGACCTGGAGGAAGTTCCTGGCTCCTGGCCTTGGTCAGGGCAGCACTGGCCGTTGTGTTCACTTGGGGAGTGTCATCAGTCAGAAGATCTTCCTCTCTGTCTCTCCTCTTCTCTGTATATCTGCCTTTCCAATAAAAATAATAAGAATAATATATTTTTTTAAAAAGAGGACAAGAAAGTCTAGTTTGGTTTCTAAGATTTAAAGGACAGGCAAGCTAAAACCAATACAGGTCTTCCTAAAGCTGGAAAATAAGAAAACTAAACATAAATTTCATTTCATTTTTAATAACTAGTTTGCGGCACTGACATTGTAGTATAATGGGTAAAACGCTGCTTGTAATACCAGCATTCCACCTGGGCAGCAGTTAGGAATCCTGGCTGCTCCACTTCTGGTCCAGCCCCGTGCTACTGAACCCAGGAAAGCAGTGCCATATGGCATCCACATGACACACCTGGATGATGCTCCCTGACACTGGCTATGGCCAGGCCAACCCTCATCTCTGTGGCTACTTGTGAAATGAGCCAGAGGACAGAAGACCTATCCTATCTGCCCCTGTAACTGACTTCCAAATAAACAAAATTCATCTTTAAAAAATAAAAATCATCAGCTATCCGTCCAACAAGGTTACGTTTTCTCAAAAACATGAAACTATCTGAACAGTAGTGAGCGAGGAAGCCGCACAGCCTGCAGAGGACAGCTAGCAAAGGTCTCCAGAGGGAACAGCAGTGATTCCCAAAGCGCCCACCCATCTAGAGCTCGCATCACTCACACATGTGTCCTTAGACCAGAAACTGCAAGAGCAGTGTTCCCAGCTTGAAGAAAGGAGAGCTGTCGAGAGCAATTAATCCAGGAAGAGTAAATCAAAAGCTATATTTGCTGTAAGTTTAAAAACAAAAGGAAACATTTCCCCCATAGAAAATAAAATATCAACAAAGACAGTGCTGTGATGAAACCACAGGGAGAGTGTTCAAGTGAAATTGACCTGTTCTGAGCATGTTTGTCACCTACTCTTTCTGATGGATTTAACTAGGGAAAAAAAAGATAATATAAAGTTCATTTCACGGGAAGCTAATGCACAAACACACCTCATTTACCTGGAAATCCTCAAAAGATATCTGCTGTTAATTTAACAACACCTACAGATGTGGGGACAGGAGAGAGGAGTGAATCAACCACAATATTTTAGCCTTGTGAATATTAAACATATTTAATGCTTTCAATCAACTCATACAAAACACCAGTCTTACCGCCAAAGCCACAAAGTGTCAACTTGCAAGGTTTTTTTTTTCCAAGAGATTAAAGATTTTTAATCTCACATTAGAAATATTAGCTTCTATAAACACATAGCTAGTAAAATGCTAGTGTGCAAAGATGGGGAAGAGGTGACGTAAGACTAAGTACCACTAATGCACAGAAAATTGATTCTCTAGATGATGTGGAAAAGATGGCTTTCAGAGTTAATGAGACATTTCTTAAAGCCAGAGAAATAACTTGGCCATGAACCCTGAGGATTACCCCCAAATTGTGTCATTAAATATAATGAAATTCATTAAGAGGATCACCAAAACTGAGGCAAATATGAAAATCAAAAATTAGATAAGGAAAGGGCAGATCATATCAGGCACACAAAATGGAGGCAAGCTATATTCCTTACTACATGGTGTTTCCCCCTAACTCCCCAAGTTCAGAAAGCTCGCAGTCTCATCAAACTTTTCAATCTGTCCTTTTTAGGACATGGAAGAAAACTACATGTTACACAGCCTGGGCCTGCACAGAAGATGGGAAATCTAGCAACCAAAACCAAACATGAAGGCACCACCCAACTTACTACCCAAGAGCCTTTCCAAAAGCAGCTGCTGAGGACAGAAACCCGGAAGCAGACATCTAGCTTGCAACCGAGTGGCTAACATGCCTGTGTTCCACGCCAAAGGGCCTGGGTTTTATTCTCCATTCCCGTTCCCAACTCTGCTAATGTAGACCCTGAGAGGAATGGGGATGGCCCCAGTGACGGGGTCCCTGCCCACCCACACGAGAGAGCTGGACTGTGTGCCAACTTGTCAGCTTCTCCCGCACCCCCAATCTGGTCCTGCAAGCACAATGGAAGTGAACTGAAATGTTGCTGAGTGGCTGTCTATGTGTGTCTCAAATAACTTTAAACAAATTTTTTTTTTAAAGATTTATTTTTATTATTTTTTTTTTATTGGAAAGGCGGATATACAGAGAGGAGAGACAGAGAGGAAGATCTTCCGTCCGATGATTCACTCCCCAAGTGAGCGCAACGCCCTATGCTATGCCGGTCCGAAGCCAGGAAACTCTTTCTGGTCTCCAAGAAGCGGGTGCAGGGTCCCAAAGCTTTGGGCCGTCCTCGACTGCTTTCCCAGGCCACAGGCAGGGAGCTGGAAGGGAAGTGGGGCTGCCGGGATAGAACCGGCGCCCATATGGGATCCCGGGCGTGCAAGGCGAGGACCTTAACCACTGCGCCACGGTGCCGGGCCCATAAACAAATTATTTTTTAAAAGTCCACCTTACCGTGCTGACCTAATATCAAATCCCTCCCGGCAGAGCTTGCCTTGCGAGGTCTTTCTGCATCCCAGGGCCCTTCACCCTAACCCATAAAAGCTTCCTGCTAACCCAGCTCTGCAGAGTCTGATGTATCCACCCCTGCCCGACACCTTGCTGGACCGTCCTGTGACACGCTTTTTTCTCTCCACCAAAGGCCACGCGTTCAGAAAGCTGTCCTGCTGATGCAGATGGGCAGATGGATAGAGGGGCCTGGGAATTTGGGCCTTCCTCTGCTCAGTTCCTAGGTTATTAGTAGGGAGCTCAACCACATGAGAGTCAAGTGCTGGGTACAGATTTCACAGGGATGTTCCAAATAGGCACTGGTAGTTGGGGCATGTCACTTCCCATTCCCAGGTTCTATTATGCTTTTCATGGATTTAACCAGGTATTTTCAATGGAAACTGACAGTCTCTAGAAGCACAAGAAATATTTCCATCAAATTTCTTACGACTTCACCATGAGGCACCAAGCACTGTGTTGCATCACATCGCAAGGATTTCATGGCGACTGGGAACTACAGCATAGCAAGCTATGCCTCCACCTGCAACAGCAACATCCCATACAGGTACCCAGTTTGAGTCTTGCCTGTTGCACTTTCAATCGAGCTCCCTACTAATGACCTAGAAATTCGGCAGAGGAAGGACCAAATTCTTGGGCCACTATATCCACCTGGGAGACCTGGAAGAAGCTCTAGGCTCCTGGCTTCAGATTGGCTCAGCTCCAGCCATTTCAGCCATTTGGGGAGCGAAACAGGGACGAGAGATCTCGCTCTGTTGTTCTTACTCTCTGTGATCTACCTTTCCAATAAAAATAAGTCTTTCGGGCCCAGCGCGGTGGCTCAGTAGTTAAGGTCCTCGCCTTGCACACCCGGGATCCCATATGGACGCCGGTTCTATCCCGGCAGCCCCACTTCCCTTCCAGCTCCCTGCCTGTGGCCCGGGAAGGCAGTCGAGGACGGCCCAAAGCTTTGGGACCCTGCACCCGTGTGGGAGACCCGGAAGAGGCTCCTGGCTTCGGACCAGCATAGCATCAGCCATTGCGCTCACTTGGGGAGTGAATCATCGGATGGAAGATCTTCCTCTCTGTCTCTCCTCTCTGTATATCCGCTTTCCAATAAAAAAAATAATAAAAATAAATATTTAAAAAAAATAAAAATAAGTCTTTCAAAAATAGTTTCATATATCACCAATAAAGCTTTTCAAGCATGAGAAAAATACAGAACCCAGGTAACAAGAATAGTTCTGAAAGAACCATCCTACCCAAATATCCTCTCCTAACTAGATGAACACACTCGCTAAAATAAGTGGCAATCTCCCAAAAGAATTAATTACACAAAAAGATGTAGAAATTTCAGAATTCATTAATCAGCATATTAAAGCTTATCCAGTGCAAAGTTCTAATAAGACCGTTTTACATGTGAATGCGATTCAACTGCTTCAACTTACTTTATTATATCCTAAATTGGCCCAAGGACTTCACATTGAGATATGAGTAACTCGTATTTCTCACAGATCATGAAACCAGGGTTCTAGAAAAGCAACTGGCATGCCAAGGTCACTTGACTAATGGAAAAGTCAGCTGAACCTCAAGCTTGGACTGGCCTGCCACTTCCAAACTTCTCGTGCAGACATCATGACTGCGAAGCGTCAGAACACACCTGCCATACGGCATGACGTCAATGTCAGCTTTCAGAAAAGCCCGTAATGGAACGATGCTGACTTGATCAAGCCGGCACAGATCATCCATAAGATGGCAACTCCATTCAGAATCAACTCCCACAGTGGCAGTTAAGTTCCTAAGAAATAACTTCGAAGGGTTTCACAGTCTTTTTGAAATACAGCTGCAAGAATCTGTAATCCTTTGCAAAGAAATAGAAAATGACCAGTGAAAGTCTCATTCGCACAGAATTCATGAAAATAGAAACAGGTAGAGAAAAGAAAGAAGGACTTCTTGACTCACACTTTCACAGGTCAGGCTGCTCCAGTCTGTGGCTGCATCACAGCCACTTCAGAGTGACATGCCAGCGTCTATGTTAACGTTAAAGGGGCACTGGGCCCAGCGAGGTGGCGCAAGTGGTTAAGGTCCTCGCCTTGCACGCCTGGGATCCCATATGGGCGCCGGTTCTAATCCCCGCAGCCCCACTTCCCTTCCAGCTCCCTGCCTGTGGCCCAGGAAAGCAGTCGAGGACGGCCCAGGGCTTTGGGACCCTGCACCCGCGTGGGAGACCCGGAAGAGGCTCCTGGCTTCGGATCGGCATAGCATCGGCCGTTGCGCTCACTTGGGGAGTGAATCATCGGACGGAAGACCTTCCTCTCTGTCTCTCCTCTCTGTATATCCGCCTTTCCAATAAAAATAAAATAAATCTTTTTAAAAAAAAAACATTAAAGGGGCACTAAGGATGTGGGTGAGGGGTAACTACCTAGCTTTACAGAGACCCAGGAAAATCCACAGGGCATCCTTACTAAAAAAAAAAAGTAGGGAGCTGGCACTTGGGGGCCCCGGAAATTTAAACATACACAGATACTAGATATTATAAAAGTTGATATGGAAAAGTGGAATTAGACACTGAATACAACAACTTCCAGAAAATTCTCCTTGTGATTTAGAAGAATCCTGAAGCACATTGTGGTACTAAGGAAATATCTAGAAGGGTATGCATACACAAGTGCCAGTCCATACGTGCGATGACGGCTCTCTGTGGAAGCCGGCGTATGCTACTTCACCTTTGCTGGTATCTCTTTGTCTAATGGGCACATGCCATGTTGTAAAACTT